>NC_050068.2:351559190-352759190 GCF_009764565.3 Dermochelys coriacea | reverse complement strand
AGCCAGCAGCTTTATCCACTGGGGGCAGGAGAGACCCACTAACGGCCGCTCCCAGGATGCTGGAGGGAGAGTCTGGGGGGGCACCAGGCTGCACCTGCACCTGTGGGCCCTGGCCTCAGGGCTGGCTCCAGGGCTCACCACGAGGTGGGGCCATTCCTGCATCAGGAGCCTAGAGCAGGCTGGGTGCAGAGCCCCACAGCCAACAGAGCAGGGCACAGGCACTGCCAGCTGCATACCAGCAAGGCCAGGAGCCTGGGTGCAGATTGGGGGGCAGGGAGCATTGGCCTTCCCAAACTGCAAGCCTCAGGCAGGTGCAGAATTCCCCCCTCCGCCCCACCCAACATGCAGCCCCATTGGCCTGAATGGAGCTGCTCCCTCCCCCACCCCCCCCCAATACAGAAGTCACACTACACCTACCGTCAGGAGCACAGCTCCCAGCCAGACCCAGGGACCCCAACCGCTGTTAGGGAGTCCTCCAGCTCTGTGCATTAAAGGGAGCCACTAAGTCCCACCCCCACCATGGGGTATAAACCTCGTGTTACAGTCCCACAATGGAAACAAGTCTCAAAAGCCTTCCCCAGAACTAGAGGCAGGGACCTCCAGACTCCAGCAGCACTCAGCCAGTGCACAGGGTGGGGGAACAGAGGGGCCGGGGACAGCACCAGGCAGCTGCAGCCACAGCCCATGACAGGCCCTGCAGGGCAAGAGACAAACGATCAGTGGATCCAGGCCTCGCACACGGCTTCCCCTGCGCTGACCCCCTGACGAGAGTCCCCCCATATACAGGGGAGCCTCCCCACACCCAGGAGGGTGCCAGGAGCTCAGCTTCAGGAAGCTTTAGAGCAGCAGCTGGTTACAGCATTCAGACACCAGCAGTTTTCCCTTTGGCCAAGGTCCCTCTACTGGGAACCTCACTCCCACCCCCACCTGAAACCACCACACATTATCCCCCTACTCAGAAAGCAAAGAACCACCCTCAAGTCTGCTGAGAGTCCAATCCTGCCCTTAATTTCTAGGCACTAGGGCTTGGAATGGGTCCTCCTACCCCACGTCAATGGGACAGAATGGGGCCAGGGCCCCCCGCTGCCAGCCAGCCCTGCCCTCCCCATCTCGTACAGGAATGTGGAAAGGGTGCTGCAGCAGGCCCTGCAGAGGCATTTGCACCCCACCCACACACCATGAAAACTGTCAGCGTTTGCTCTCATGAAGCAGATCCCCTGAGCAGCACTAATAGAGGCCCAGCCCTGCCAGGCCCCAGCGGGAGGGCAGCCCAGAGGCAGAGCTGGAGGGGCTCCAGCCAGCCCTTTCAGACAGGGGAGCTGGTACTTAATGATCACATTGAGGAGGTGAAAACAACGAGGAGTCCTTGTGGCACCTTAGAGATTAACAAATGTATTTGGGCATAAGCTTTCATGGGCTCGAACCCACTTCAGATGCATGGAGTGGAAAATACAGTAGGCAGGTATAAATACCCAGCACACGAAAAGAATGGAGTTGCCTTACCAAGTGGGGAGGTCAGTGCTAATGAGGCCAATTCAATCAGGGTGGATGTGGCCCATCCCCAGCAGTTGACAAGAAGGTGTGAGTATTAACAGAGGGAAAATTACTTTTTGTAGTGACCCAGCCACTCCCAGTCTTTATTCAGGCCTAATTTGATGGTGTCCAATTTGCAAATTAATTCCAGTTCTGCAGTTTCTCGTTGGAGTCTGTTTTTGAAGTTTTTCTGGTGAAGAATGGCCACTTTTCAGTCTGTTATTGAGTGTCCAGGGAGATTGAAGTGCTCTCCTACTGGTTTTTGAATGTTACCATTCTTGGTGTCTGATTTGTGTCTATTTATTCTTTTGCATAGAGACTGTCCAGTTTGGCCAATGTACATGGCAGAGGGGCATTGCGGGCACATGGTGGCATATATCACATTTGTAGATATGCAGGTGAACAAGCCTCTGATGGTGAGGCTAATGTGGTTAGGTCCCATGATTGTCTGCATATCTATTCAAGGGACACCAAGTTGGCAGCGGGGTTTGTTGCAGGGCTAGGTTCCTGGCTTAGTGTTTTTGTTGTGTTGTTGCTGGTGAGTATTCGCTTCAGGTTGGGGGGCTGTCTGTCAGCAAGGACTGGCCTGTCTCCCAAGGTCTGTGAGAGTGTTGGGTCGTCCTTCAGGATAGGTTGTAGATCCTTGATGCTGTGCTGGAGAGGTTTTAGTTGGGGGCTGTAGGTGATGGCTACTTTCTTTGTTGGACCTGTCCTGTAGTAGGTGACTGCTAGGCACCCTTCAGAAGCCAAAGCCCAGCCTTGGGCCTCTTGCTGCTGGCTAGCGAGGCCAGGGAGCTCCCAAGCACAGCCAGCTGGGGGCTCACAGACATGAGCAGAGGGAAACCTGCAGCCTTGTTTACAGCAGGGCTCTTGCTGTGGCTCCCATCCCAGGGCAGAGCCAGCGTGGGCAGGCAGGAAGCTTCCGCAACCCCCCCAGCATGTACAGAGCACAGGGACGGAGCATGTGGTAGGGAAGGGGCCAGGCTGTCCAGTGGCACCTGGAAAGACCATGAATACAGGGCATCTGGGTCAGTCACTTGCCACAGCCCCTCCAACAAGCAGGGGCACATGTGCGCTGGGCATGCCCCAGCCTCTAGCAACCCCCAGCCACCAGCCGCAGGGTTCTGGAGCTCACATACAAATAAGAGACTCAACGTCCTTCCAGGCAGAGGGGCAAGCACACTCCCCGGCCAGTGGGGCAAGGGGGTACACGCCTTTGCACAGAAATCCCCCCCCCCCACCAGAAAGCAGGTAGGGCCCCTCTTCCCTCTGTAAAGAGACTGGAGCAAATGGATCAAGGGCTCCAGGTCCCAGAAGCGCCACTGCCCCAGAGACAGGAGAGCTGACCCCTCCCCGCTGGGCAGTGGGGAGCAGCGCTGCTAAGAGGGGAGGCAGGTGGGCAGGGAGTGGGAGGTTCCTCGTGCAGCTGCCCCTCCCTTGCTGGCTCACAGCAGGCCCCAGGGGGAGGGGAGGCCGCCCAGGCTGGCAGGAGGCACGTTAACAAGGGCTGCTTGTTCCATCTCCCCTGCACAGCGCACACCAGCTGCAGACTCCTCTCTTCCAGCCCCAGCCCAGCGGCCCCAGGGAGAGCAGATCAAGGCGTCTCCAACCTTGGAGAGCAGTGGCTAGCTCTGCAGCTGGGGATGAAGGACTAGAACAGCAGATCAAGATCATTGCCCTTGGAGAGGCCTTTCATTACACACACACACACACACACACACACACACACACACACACACACACAAAATCCACCTTGGCAGCAGCCCCCACCACCCTCACTGCTCAGAATTCACTCCAAGGGCAGACACGGAGCCTCCCATTCCCGCTGCCCCAGGACATTCTGCATGGTAGGAGTACAGAGCTGGAGAGGGATCGGTGCACAGGACACCCCCCATCCCCACAGTTGGCTCACGGTGGTCCTGCCATCTGCATAATTTTAGCAGGGATGTTATCCGAGTAGCCACCCCCAGGCCAGAAGCTCGGTGCCCTCCGTCTCACTGGAAGGGCCACACCAGCAACGTAGCCCTGAAGAGCCAAAGCCAGAGTCCAAGCACCATGGTGAGCCCTCAGGGAGCAGTCCCTGCCCCCCCCAGAGCTCAGAGGTACGAGCCAAAGGATTTGTTTGTCCTTCGCTTCGCCTGTCCTTGGAGGATCTTTGGCTGCCCCTCGGCAAGGCCGCCCCCCGGTTCCGTCCATGGGCTGGAGGGGCACTGCTCCAGGCCCTGTGGGGCCATCAGGCTCTCCAGGGAGTCCATCAATCCAAAGAGAAGTGACAGCAGGGACAGCAACGCACCCAGCAAGTAGAGCTTCACCACCCACTGCATGGCTGGGCAGGAACAACCAGGAGAGCCTGCGCGGTTCTTTGGGGAGGGAAGGACTCTGCTCCCAGTCCCTGGAACGCCACCAGTCTGTTCCTGGGAGGACAGAGAGATCAGTATAAGCGACTAGGTGAACTCACTGTACGTTCAATGGCAAAGACCCACATGTAGTCAGTGGATCACAGCTATCAGCTAGCAATAGACAAGCAATATAAACTCAGCCTAGGCTTCATGTAGGGGTCCCCTTTTGTGGGGGAGTGCAAGCCAAGATTTTCTGGCTTACCAGATATTGTGACTGCGTTCTTGGAGTGTCCCTGATTCGGTTACAGGGCAGAGGAAGAGGGGATGTGACCTATTAGAGTATCTCTCAGGATAACCAAGGAAAGTCCTATTCAAATAGGCTTTAGAGTTGTTGCTAATAAGTACATAAATATGGTCTACAATCCAGTATGCAAGATGGAATTTCATATTTACCCCTAAGTAATTACATAACGAGCCAGAGGGGGTGTTAATAAAAGTAGGGTGTTATCGTGGGTATAAAGGGAACGTAGAGACTTCACTGGCCAGCTGCAGTGTAGCAGATCAGCGGAGTGTGGCCTTCTGTACCGACACAGACATAACCCTGCTCCTTGGATTGGAGCTCCGAGTTGCAGTAGTTCTCATCTGCTACAGCAAGTAGTGCAGGTCTGCTTTGCTAGGTCCGTAAGGTAGCCTGTGAGCCGCCTGTCACGGATCATGGGGAAGTTCGGGGCTTGCACCCCTCTTTCTGAGATTCACTGTGATCTCAGCCAGCCAGTAAAGCGGAAGGTTTATTAGACAATAGGAACACAGTCTAAAACAGAGCTTGTGGGTACAACCAGGATCCCTCAGTCAAGTCCTTCTGGGGGGCAGGGAGCTTAGACCCCAGCCCTGGGGTTTCCTGCATTTCACCACCCAGCCCCAAACTGAAACTAACCCCCCCCAGCAGGCTCCCTCCTGCAGCCTTTGTCCACATTCCCAGAGCAGAGGTGTTACCTCCCCCTCCCGGCTCGGGTTACAGGCTCTCAGGTCTCCCATCCCCAGTGTACGCGAACAGCAGGGGAGGTAAGTACTTCTCCCAATCCTGCGGGTCCTGGTTCATAAAGATTTTCAGCATCATCTTTAGCGTCCCATTGAACCTCTCCACCAGCCCATTGGACTGGGGGTGATACGCTGAGGCCCAGTTGTGCTGGACCCCACATTTCTCCCACAAGCACCGGAGAAGGGCCGACATGAAGCTGGATCCTTGGTCTGTCAAGACTTCCTTGGGGAACCCACTTGGCTGAAAATGGTCAGCAGCGCATCTGCCACGGTGTCTGCTTCAATGGAAGCTCAGGGCTCTGCCTCGAGGTAGAGGGTGGCAAAAATCTACCACCACCAGAATGTATTTCTTCTCCGACCGGGTCGTCTTGCTGAGAGGCCCCACTATGTCCATGGCCACCTTCTGGAAAGGTTCCTCTATGATGGGCAAAGGTCTCAAAGCCGCTTTCACCTGGTCCCGGGCCTTCCCCACCCTCTGACAGGGGTCACAGGATCGGCAATACTGCCGGACAGTGGTAAAGACCCCAGGCCAGTAAAAGTTCTGTAGCAACCTCTGCCGGGTGCGCCGGATTCCCTGGTGCCCTGAGAGGGGGATGTCATGGGCCAGGTACAGTAGCTTGCGGCGATACTTCTGGGCTACCATAAGCTGCCTCCTGACCCCACAGGACTCCACTTCCCCTGGGGGAGCCCATTCTCGGTACAGGAACCCCTCCTCCCACAGGAACCTCTCCTGGCAACCTCTCCTCATGGTCCGTACCACACTGAGGTTGACCAGGTCCCTGAGCTTTCGCAAGGAGGGATCTTTCTGCAACTCGGCCTGGAACTCAGCAGCTGGGGAAGGGATGGGGCCCGGTTCCCTCTCGCTGGCCAGGTCTGAGGCCACAGCCTTTCTGAGCCGTGCCCCTCGGCGCTCCCTCCCCACCAGGGTAGGGTCCTGCGCCTCCAGTGTGGTGCCCTCCCCAAGGTCGGGACGCAGTGCCCCTCGCCGGCTCTGGCTACAGGTCACCACCAGGGTGGTCTGGGAGTTGCTTGGCCAGTCCTCTAGGTCCCCCCCCCCATCAAAACCTCAGTGGGCAAATGGTGGTGCCCCCCCACATCCTAGGGGCCCTCCTTGGCCCCCCCATTTCAGGTGTACCCTTGCCATGGGCACCTGGAATGGGGTCCCACCCACCCCCATCAGGGTCAGGTACGTGTTGGGCACCACCGGCTCTGGGGCCACCACCTCGGGCCAGGCTAGCATCACCTCCGCGCCCATTGCCCAGTATCCATTGACCTTCCTCCCATCCACCTCCAGGGGAAACAAGGCCCTCTCTCCCACACCCACCCTGTAAACCGAGAACCCCGAGTCCTCAGCTATGAACTTCCCACAAACAACCAAAAACATCCCAACTGTCAGGGTGGTTAAGCCCTGGAATAAATTGCCCAGGGAGGTTGTGGAATCTCCGTCATTGGAGATGTTTAAGAGCAGGTCAGACAAACAGGTCAGGAATGGTCAGATAATACCTCGGCCTGCCAGGAGCGTAGAGGATGGACATGACGTCTCCTAGACTTGTAGGGCTGGAAGGGACCTAGAGCGTCCTCAGCTATGGACTTCAATAAGCCCCCACCAGGATAACAGCAGCCACTGGCCTGGGCCAAGCTGCCACTACAGATCTGCAGAGACCCCTGCCAGGAACCCTCGGATGTTTGTGGGCCCTTTACAATGGGCTCACCTGGGAAGCTTTTGTAACCATGCTCTCTGCGTCTTGGGGGTTCCCATCCCCATTAGCAATTCAGGGTTTGGGGACCCATTTTCCCCCGGACAATCGGAGAGCTGGCTGGTGTGGCTGCCCTGCCAGCGTGTGAGGCAGGGGGATTTACAGTCAGACCGGAGCTTGTCTTCGGTCAGCTCTGCCACCGGAACGCACGGAGTGACCCAGCGGCTGGAGGAGGGACAGCGCTGCCACCCAGCGCGCCATTAGCTCGCCCCCCTGCGCGCCATTAGCTCGCCCCCCACATCTCCGCTCAGCGGCGGCAGGAGCAGGAGACACCATCCCCACAGAGCCGCCTTCCACCCCTCAGCTGGGGCGGGGGTCCCCTGCACTCCGTGTATCCCGCAGCACTCCGGAGCCCTAGTCATGGGGCAGGGCCCCACGGCTGGGCGAGCAGAGGGGCAGGCCCTGCCCCGGGAGCCTGCAATCCAGAGACTAGCAGGAACCAAGGTGACCAGCCCAGCGGCCACTGGCCCAGGACCGCCGCCGCCGGGCCGCTCTCGAGTCGTGTCTCCGCATCACCCGGGAAAGGACGGGGGGGGAGGCTGCCATGGGTCGCCCCGCAGCGCCCACCCTGCGCCCCGCAGAGTCTCCGTCGCTGCGCAGACAAGCGGCCGCCCCGCTCACCGGCTCCGGCTCGGCAGCCCCCGGGCAGCCCGGCCCCCCCGGGGCAAGCGCTCGGGGCGAGGCGGCCCCACGGGCCAGATCCGCAGCGTGGCCGGGCGAGCGGCCCCAGCCAGCGGCCCCCGGGGACAGGCGACCCCGGCAGCCGGCGCCCCGCGCCGAGCCGAGCCGAGCCGAGCCGATCCCGCGCGATCCGCGCCCCCAGGCTCCGCAGCCGCTCACCCGCCGGCCCGACGCGGGGTCCCCCGGCAGCGCGCCCCGAGCGCGGCGTGTCCAGCGGTGCCGCAGCGCGACACTCAACGCTCCAGCGCCGAACGCGGAGACTTTATACCCCCCCCCCCCCGCTCTCCCTGGGGGGCGGGGTCAGCCGGGGGCTCCGCCCCTTCCACAGGTCCGCCCCTGCGGCGGGGGGGGCAGAGGGGTTGCGCAGGCGAGCGGGGGGGCTGGCCCCGGCGCAAGGCACCGCGCTCTGTGCCAGCCCCACCTGACCAGCACAAGTGTCCCAGAGAAGGGAGCCCGCCAAGGGCGTGTGGGCCCAGGGCACAGGCTGGGCCCTGGACACGGCTCGGTTACATTTGCCCCTTGCCAAGTTTCCTCCTGCTCCCGTGTTCTCCCGCAGCCGCCTGCTGGCCCCCGGGGCCGATCCCCGGCTGGGGCCCCTAGGCACTGGGGCAGCG
The DNA here is from genome assembly GCF_009764565.3 of Dermochelys coriacea. Classification (NCBI taxonomy): domain Eukaryota; kingdom Metazoa; phylum Chordata; order Testudines; family Dermochelyidae; genus Dermochelys; species Dermochelys coriacea. The sequence goes on along the minus strand of NC_050068.2, from coordinate 352,751,228 downwards.
CAAACACTCCTCACTGGCAGGCCCCCAGCCTGGCACCTTTGAGGAACTGGGAACAATATCCCTGGAGAGAGCTTCTAACCACCCGGCCTGGCTGCATTCGCCAGCTCACCGCTCTCGGCAAGCCTGCCACCCGCCAGGGAGCAGCTGCTGGTGGGCCGGAGGGGGGGATGGATCCTGAGCGGTGGTGAGGCCCTGCCAATTGCTCCAGCTTCCTTCTGTCCCTTCCTTTCCGTCTCTCTCTGGTGCGGTGTTGTTTGCCTGAGTCTGCCTTGCTGGGCTGGTGTGAATGAATCGCTCCTTGCTGTGAAGGGATTGTCTGCGGCGGGAGTAATAGCGGCACCAGGGTTAACACTGCACCTAGAACAATGTTCTCAACCTCTTTTCTCTAGCAAAGGAATCGAGTCCTAGCGCCAAGCAAGACGCAGGTAGAGTCAGCTACAAACCTCTCGGTGAGCCTCCGTCTTTTTCTTCACTTCAGCTACGGCCTAGCCTGACCCAAGACAGGAAGAGATCCCAGCTGTGCACAGGGCGATAAATTAGGGTGCTCTGTGAACAGACAGCACCTTCTACCCAGAGATCTCGAAGCACCGTGAAGCACTGATACCCGCTCACAGCCAACTCCTGTGGATGGGGTACCGTTAGCAGACCCATTTCACAGAGCGGGAAATGCGGGGCAGAAAGGTGACATGGCTGTAGTGCGGGTCTAGGACAGAACCCAGGCAGCCTGCCCCCCACTCCTGTGTTTTCACCAGTGATTTATGGGTGGGCTCTTCAAATAAAAGGAGTCCAGACACAATCGGGGCAGGCAGATGAACTCCCCTTCGTTGCAGTACAAGGGGCACATTGCCACATGCCGTGTGTGTGCACTGATGGGGTCAGGACGCCCCAGCTCATCTCCTTGGGCAGGGGAGGGGAGAACAGGAGGAGATGGGACCCTGCCGAGTCAGGCAGCGCGACAGGCCAGACACAGTACAGAGACCCCCCCACACACTTACTTTAACTCGCTTCCCCAACTGCCCTGCAAGTGTGCGCATGACGCTCGTGTTGCACGCCTGCTGAATGCCAGATGACTGCGTGTTACATTCCTCCACACCCTTTGCATCAGCTGCAGCCACCAGTCATGGCTCACTTTCTCACGTCACGCCCCAAACAAGCCACGGCCCCTGCTTTCCTGGGACTTCCCTCTGCTGCGACCTTTTACCTACTGAGCTGGGCGGTTGGGTGGGAGGAGGTTTGGGGTCTCTCCATTGCAGGGGGAGCTGGGGAGACCGGCCGTAGGGGGCAGCACAGCCCCCCCCATTGGGCTGCAGAAAGGGGCCCCCTGAGCAGAGGCTGAGGCCCTGGGTTCCGAATTTTCTCCTTCTGTTTGCCCTGTGGGTAAAGCTCAGTTCTGGGGCCCCAACCTGGAACTGGGAGGAAGATGGGCCCCGTGAGGGAGTTGGGAGAGGCCCAGGGAGCAGGGGGTCACCTGCAGAGCCCATCCCGTCCCTGTCTGTGCCCGGTTCCTGCCCCCCGCAGGGGGCTCCGCTCTAAAGGTGGCCTCACTTCTCAGCTCCAGCTGGCCTCCAGCTCCAGCCCTTGTGCTCCCTATCTGACCCATTCCTTCCTGGCTGCAGAACGTTCTCGGGTCAGCAGGGCGAAGGGGGTCAGCATGCGATGCGGCAGCCGGGACCGGATCTGGCTTTTGGGGGGCCTCCTTGCTGCCTCAGGGCCCCCTACGACTGTGAGCTGCCTCTCCCCGGTCACCATGACTTCCTTTCATGACAGCATGTGTACCACGCCTCCTGGACGAGCCCCGGAGTGCTCCCCACCCTCCCCCCCGACTGTCCCCATAGCTTCAGGCCTGGGAAGTGGGGAAGGCGAAGGAGGCCCTGCCTGGCCCTCCTGTACCCAACACTCACCTTTTACCTACTTCCAGCCCGCCCCTCAAGGTCCAATGCCCCAGAGAGCAGCCCGCCCCTCTGCTCCCCCTCTCCAGGGCACCAGCCCCAGCCCACCTCCCAGGGCCTGACCCCCGACCCATTCCTGCTCCAGGGAACAGCTTGAAGCAGGGTGACAGGACTGTGGCACAGCCCCCTGTGGGGAGGTACTGGACTGGCCGGGTCCTGGCACAATGTTGCACTGGTCACCCAATTGTGTCATGTCACACAGATGCCACGTGTGCCCCATTCGAGAGCTCCCTGGTTCTTACCTCCTGCCCACTGGAGGGCCTGGGCAGGGCAGGAAGGGGCATTCGGGGGCGTGGGAGCCCTTGCCAAGAGCAAAGTGCCAGGGTGACATGGTGAACACTGAATCAGCAGCCACGTAACTGGAGCGAGCGGAAATAACACTCAGGCCCGATCACTCAGCCCTGAGTCATGCCTGCCGGCGTACATAGCCTGAGCAGCAGGTTCTCCCTCGAAGCCAGGCAGCTCCCTTCAACTTTCCCCCACAAGGCAGGGCCTGGCCGGCAGGACTGTGGTCTGCCTGCAAGCTTTGTTGTTTGCACCTGTTGCAAAGTCACTGTGAAAACCCTGTGAGAGAGAGAGAGAGAGAGAGAGAGAGAGAATTCCTCGACCCAGAGGCTTATTGTGCCACTCCTGCCTTTCCTGCTGCGTCCAGCCCACGTCCCCTTGCAGGTCTGGCCAGGTGGGGGTTCCTCTTGGTCGTAACCGTGGAGGCTTCCCACTCCAGCATCCCCACCCCAAACTCCCTTTTCAATTAATGCTGCTTTCACCTCCAATTCACATAGACTCATAGGACTAGAAGGGACCTCGAGAGGTCACCCAGTCCAGTCCCCTGCACTCAGGGCAGGACTCAGTATTATAACATCCGTTGCCAGTGGCCAGAGAAGACCCCGGACACATCTGTAGGGGCAGGAAATGTCAGGAGGGTTAAATAAGCCGCCGAGCTACCGCAGAACTGACAAGCCTTGGAAGAGTTCCTGCCCTGGTTACCCCACATCAGCACCTCCAACCCCTTCTGGCATCCGTGCCCAGCGGCAGAGCAAGGCCCACAGAGAATCTCAGGCTGAACCTTTGTTAAAAGTACCCAAACATAGCAGGGCCTGCAGGGAAGGCCCCTAGCCCGAAGCCAGACCCGAGCTCTTTGGGCGGACCGCTCACATGGCCACATTCACCTGGGCAGGTGTCACAGAACTTGAGGCTTTCTGAATGCAGCTCCCCAGGGCTGTCCACCCCCTCCCCAACGCAGCGACACCTCGGCTGCCTGCAGCAAGGGAGCGAAAGTGCCCTGTCTGCTCTCGACAGACTCCCCGCAGCAGAGAATGTGGGGCCCCACAGAGATTTCCACACTCCCTCAGTGTCAGCAGCACCATGCAGCTGGGGGTTGGTCTAGTGCAGGCAGCGCTCAGGGCAGGAACTTTGAAAATCCATCTCCTGCTCCCGGCCAGCACAGACCCAACCCCATGAGCATCCGTCCCAACTTCAGACTCCACTGCTGCTGTTGGGAGCATAGGGGCAGCCCCGGAGGGCAGGAGGGAGGGAGCAGGGGCTCTGGGGCATGTCCCCTCCCTTCGTGCCTCATGTCAGCCCCTCCCACTTGACCCTGAATGAGCCCTTCTGCCACCGCTCCTGTGGGGGCCACGGCTATGCAGGTGGGAGGGATGTGGGGAACAGAGGGATGCTTGCACCCCATCGAACAAACACACACTCAAATCTTGCTTCCAGAACTAGCCCACAACCTAAGAGACCCACCCCCCGGTCCCTGCTGCTCTAAAACCTTTAGACCACGCTGCCTTCCTAAACCGAGAATGAGAACCCAGGAGTCCTGGCTCCCAGCCCCTCTGCTCTAACTACTAGATCTCACTCTCCTCCCAGAATCAGAAACTGAAGCCAGGAGTCCTGACTCCCACTTGACCCCACACCCCATCCAGAGGTGGCAGCAGAACCCAGGAATCCTGGCTCCCAGCTCCACCCCACCCCCGTTCTACCCACCCGAGCAGGAAACAGACGGTTGCGACAGCTCTGTTCGGAACAGATTTTTCCCAAGCCAGGACGTCCCGTGCTGGTTCAACATGTCCTGTCCGCCCCCTCCCTGCAGCCCCCTCACACGGCTGGTGCGTGTGCTGAGGAACCCTGTTCAGCGAGGGTGCCTTGCACAGAGTAGCCCCTTCCTGAGCCCTGCCCAAGCACCTGGGACTGGAGCCCGGAGCCTGGAGTCCCGCTCCTGGGAAGGGCCGGCAGAGAGGCAGGCTGCTCCTTGCACTCCAGATAGCAGGAGGCCACCAGCTATTCTGCAATCCCTGTTTCAACCGTTCAGGGTGAGGCCCTCTCACCCAGCAGTGTCACTAGAGGGGTTAGGCCCTAGGCTCAGCCCCCAAACCCCGACAGGGCCTCCCGCCTCTCAGCGCACCATGCTCCCCAGGTGCACACTGGGATCAGGGAGGTGGGAGGGCTGGGATGGCCTGGCACCTAGGGCTCTGGTCTTGGACTGAATTGAATTTCCAGCTCTGCTACAGATCCCCTTATATAACCCTGGGCATGTCACTGAATCTCCTCCGGGCCAGAGTCTCCCCCTCCCTGCCCCGCCCTATGGGGTTAATAGCACCTCCTGCCTCAGGGTTTGGGGGTGAGGCTCAGCGTACAGTGATGAAGGCCTGTTGGGACTGGGACGAATTGTGGGAGACCAGGAGGAATGGGATTAGACACTGGAGCTGGCGGGGAGCAGATGTGATTCCCAGAACCTCCCTGGGGCGGGGCCTGGGCATGTCTGGCTGGGAATGGGGCCCCATTTTACTCTGACTCCCCAAAGGTTGGGGGGAGGGGGGAGGCTCTGATCCCGTCTCAGGATCCATTGCAATGGCGCTGGGTGCCACTCCAACCCTGCAGGATTGTCCTGGGCTCTCCAGCCATTAAAGATTCTGTCACATGAGGAAACCTCCAGGAATACGTCCAGCGAGTCCCCTTGCAAATGGACCCCAGCCAGCCACCGAGCCTGCACTTCCAAATGAAGGTCACAGGTGGGGACCCGCTGGGCCCACAGCCCCTGCTCTCCTCCCCAGTCCTTTCAGCACTAAGCTGTGCTCCATGTTAGAGACACACTGGAGCAACAATAGAATTGCAACATCTCACAGCTGCATCCTGAGTAGTGCCAGGACAAACCCAGGCTGGCTCAACCAGTGCAGCACTGCCCAGGGAGCAGGCTGGGGAACTCGTCCAGACCCCTGCACTTCAGTTCCTCCTGCTTCGTAAGGAGCTGGAACTCAGCGAACAGCTTACTGGAAAGAGGGCAGCAGCAGACTCAGCATCTGAGAGTGGGGGGCCAAGGGTGCATGGAGATTCCCAGAGACCTGCACCACGTGACTGCCAGTTTGGGCTCAGCTGCTGCTGGAAGGGGAATTTTGTGCTGAGAATAGCAGCCAGCCTGAGTGTTCTGCTGCCTGACTTCCCCGTCTGTTCCCACACAGTCGCTGTGCTGGTGATAGCCCAGGCTGCCCCTGTACAAACCCACCTGCTCCAGCACTGCAGCGTTTGGGCTGGGTAACAATCAGGGGAACTGGACTTGCTCACTGGTGAGCACAAATTCAGTCTAGTTGGCATCACAGAAACCCGGTGGGATGAGTGGCCTGATTGGAATGGTAAAATCGATGGTTGTAACTGAGTTAGGAAGGATCTAACGGGCAAGAGGGGCAGGGAATGACACACTCAGCATCAAAAATGGCACCACCATTTCCGAGTCACTGATAACTTGGAAGAAAATGATCTTGAATGTGTATGGATCAAAGTGCTAACAGATAGTGCACAAGATGGAGTCCTACTTGGTCCTCCTGGTCTCTGGTGTGATTTGGGGGTCCGTAAGACACCAACTCCTGATGCACCCATCTACACTGTGTAGGAAAACAACCAAGAGGGACATCGATTTGAGTGTCTTATTCTGGAAGTTTCATGCTGCCAATCTTGGAATTTCTAAACACTGTAGATGACAGTTTCCTAACTCAAAAAACTGAAGAAGAGCTCTGGGGAGGCCCAAAAGCTGGTCTCTCTCACCAACAGAAGTTGGTCCAATAAAAGCTATTACCTCACTCAGATCACACCAGATCTCAAAACGTAACTGTAAACGAGGAGCTGGCATTGAGCAGGTCTGTTCCCAGTGGAGTCCCACAGAAAACGATTCTTAGCACTACGCTATTTAATATTTTTATCAGTAACCTGGAAGGAAACATAAAATCGTCACTGATAGTGTTTGAAGATGGCACAAAAACTAGGGGACCGGTCACTAATACAGAGTGATCTACATCATTTGGTAAGCTGAGTGCAAACAAACAAAATATACATGTTTCTAGGATCAAAGAACATAGGCCAGACTTACAGGATGAGGGAATCTAACCTGGGAAGCAGCGACTCTCAGAAAGGTCTTGGGGCTGTGGTGGAAAATCAGCTGAACTGGAGCTTCCAGGGTGATGCTGTGCCCAAAAGAGCTAACGCAATCCTTGGATGCATGAACAGGGGAATCTCGAGTAGGAGCAGAGAGGTTATTTTACCTCTGTACGTGGCACTGGTGTGACCGCTGCTGGGATCCTGTGTCCAATTCTGGTGTCACAATTCAAGAACAGGTTTCAGAGTAGCAGCCGTGTTAGTCTGTATTCGCAAAAAGAAAAGGAGAACTTGTGGCACCTTAGAGACTAACAAATTTATTTGAGCATAAGCTTTTGTGGAGAGGGGTCAAAGGAGAGCCAAAACAATGGTTAAAGTGTGACGAAGTGGGACTGTTCTTAATGTTTCCTCTGAATAGTGTGGGGGTGCCTCAGTTTCCTCTATGCAATTCTTAAGTATCTAGGTGGTAGGATAAGGGTGTATGATCGTTGCAGAGCCCTAGAGGGCAGGTGTGTGCAGGGGTCTGGACACAGAGAATGGCCGACACCCTGTTTTCTGGCAACTGATGGCCTGGGCCCTTCCCCCCTGCAAGGTGAGAGCTAAAGGGTTGGAGAACAAAGGAATCAGGTGCCCTCCTGGCCCGGGAAAGGGACAAAGCCCAGAGGAAGGGGGGCTGAAGAGAGTTTCATTTGGGGCTGGCTGGGGACATGGAGTGAAGTGCAGACGTGGTTGTCTGGCTCACTGCCCCCCAAAATGGACCCAGCTGAGGGGTCCTGTTCTCTGCACCTACAAGCTCTGTGTTAGACCATGTTCCTGTCGTCTAATAAATCTTCTGTTTTACTGGCTGGCTGAGAGTCACGTCTGACTGCGGAGTTGGGGGGCAGGACCCTCTGGCTTCCCCAGGACCCCGTCTGGGCGGACTCGCTGTGGGAAGCGCACGGAGGGGCAGAGGATGCTGGATGCTCCGAGGTCAGACCCAGGAAGGGGGGAGCCGGGTGAGCTGTGTCCCCTGCAGACAGGCTGCTCCCAGAGAGGAGACTTCCCCAGAGTCCTGCCTGGCTTCGTAGGGAGCAGCTCCAGAGCATCGCCCGGGGACTCCGTGAAATAAAGGATTAGAAAACCTGCCTTATAGTGAGAGACTCAGGGAGCTCAATCGACTTAGCTTAACAAAGAGAAGGTTAAGGGGTGACTTGATCACAGTCTAAAAACGTCTCCGTGGCCAACCAATATTTGATCACGAGCTCTTCAGTCTTGAGTCAAAGGTCTAAGATGATGCAATGGCTGGAAGTTGAAGCTAGATAAATTCTGACTGGAAATAGGGTGTAAACTTTTAACGGCGAGAGTAACTAACCATTGGAGCAATTTACCCAGGGTTGTGGTAGATTCTCCATCACTGACAATTCTTAAAGCAAGATGGGAGGTTTTTCTGAAAGCTCTGCTCTAGGAATTCTTGTGGGGCTAACCTGGACAGCAGGCTGGGCCCTGTACACTCCCTGTTGGAGCAGACACTCCCCCCCGCCCCAGCTGGCCAGGCTGTTCCCTCACTCTGAGATCACAGTTACAATCTGTATTTGCTTTTACTCTCAATTCTCCCTGGGGACTGAGTCAGCAGCCGGGATATGGCCTAGGAGTCCCCTGTCCGTTCATAGCTGAGTGAGCTCATGTGCCTGGCCAGACCTTCAGCCCAGACAGCTGATGGGCCAGCGGAAAGGGCTGCCTGGCATTAGGGGCACTGCAGAGCTGAAGAATGAAATTGTTTGTTTTTTTTAATTACTATTCCATATTGTAACTAAAACTCCATTTTGAAATGCTTATTCCATTTTGCAAAACCCTGCTGTAGCCGTATTAACTTAGTTCAGACGTGTGAATGAGGGATGCATGGATGGTGGAATCAACCTCCAGTCCCAGCCTGTCCTGATAAAGTGAAATGCAAACACCAATGGCTAAAGATACAGATAAAAGCCCTGACAAAGTGAGAAGAGGTTTCAGAGTAGCAGCCCTGTTAGTCTGTATTCGCAAAAAGAAAAGGAGTACTTGTGGCACCTTAGAGACTAACAAATTTGTTAGAGCATAAGCTTTCGTGAGCTACAGCTCACTTCATCGGATGCATTCGGTGGAAAAAACAGAGGAGAGATTTATATACACACACACAGAGAACATGAAACAATGGGTTTATCATACACACTGTAAGGAGAGTGATCACTTAAGATAAGCCATCACCAACAGCAGGGGGGGGAAAGGAGGAAAACCTTTCAATGTGACAAGCAAGGTAGGCTAATTCCAGCAGTTAACAAGAATATCAGAGGAACAGTGGGGGGTGGGGTGGGAGGGAGAAATACCATGGGGAAATAGTTTTACTTTGTGTAATGACTCATCCATTCCCAGTCTCTATTCAAGCCTAAGTTAATTGTATCCAGTTTGCAAATTAATTCCAATTCAGCAGTCTCTCGTTGGAGTCTGTTTTTGAAGCTTTTTTGTTGAAGTATAGCCACTCTTAGGTCTGTGATCGAGTGATCAGAGAGATTGAAGTGTTCTCCAACTGGTTTTTGAATGTTATAATTCTTGACGTCTGATTTGTGTCCATTCATTCTTTTACGTAGAGACTGTCCAGTTTGGCCAATGTACATGGCAGAGGGGCATTGCTGGCACATGATGGCATATATCACATTGGTAGATGCGCAGGTGAACGAGCCTCTGATAGTGTGGCTGATGTGATTAGGCCCTATGATGGTATCCCCTGAATAGATATGTGGACAGAGTTGGCAACGGGCTTTGTTGCAAGGATAGGTTCCTGGGTTAGTGGTTCTGGTGTGTGTGTGTGTGGTTGCTGGTGAGTATTTGCTTCAGATTGGGGGGCTGTCTGTAAGCAAGGACTGGTCTGTCTCCCAAGATCTGAGAGAGCGATGGCTCGTCCTTCAGGATAGGTTGTAGATCCTTGATGATGCGTTGGAGAGGTTTTAGTTGGGGGCTGAAGGTGATGGCTAGTGGCGTTCTGTTGTTTTCTTTGTTGGGCCTGTCCTGTAGTAGGTGACTTCTGGGTACTCTTCTGGCTCTGTCAATCTGTTTCTTCACTTCCGCAGGTGGGTATTGTAGTTGTAGGAATGCATGATAGAGATCTTGTAGGTGTTTGTCTCTGTCTGAGGGGTTGGAGCAAATGTGGTTATATCGTAGCGCTTGGCTGTAGACAATGGATCGAGTGGTATGATCTGGATGAAAGCTAGAGGCATGTAGGTAGGAATAGCGGTCAGTAGGTTTCCGATATAGGGTGGTGTTTATGTGACCATCGCTTATTAGCACCGTAGTGTCCAGGAAGTGGATCTCTTGTGTGGACTGGTCCAGGCTGAGGTTGATGGTGGGATGGAAATTGTTGAAATCATGGTGGAATTCCTCAAGAGCTTCTTTTCCATGGGTCCAGATGATGAAGATGTCATCAATGTAGCGCAAGTAGAGTAGGGGCATTAGGGGACGAGAGCTGAGGAAGCGTTGTTCTAAGTCAGCCATAAAAATGTTGGCATACTGTGGGGCCATGCGGGTACCCATCGCAGTGCCGCTGATTTGAAGGTATACATTGTCACCAAATATGAAATAGTTATGGGTGAGGACAAAGTCACAAAGTTCTGCCACCAGGTTAGCCGTGACAGTATCGGGGATACTGTTCCTGACGGCTTGTAGTCCATCTTTGTGTGGAGTGTTGGTGTAGAGGCTTCTACATCCATAGTGGCTAGGATGGTGTTTTTAGGAAGATCACCAATGGACTGTAGTTTCCTCAGGAAGTCAGTGGTGTCTCGAAGATAGCTGGGAGTGCTGGTCGCGTAGGGCCTGAGGAGGGAGTCTACATAGCCAGACAATCCTGCTGTCAGGGTGCCAATGCCTGAGATGATGGGGCGTCCAGGATTTCCAGGTTTATGGATCTTGGGTAGCAGATAGAATACCCCAGGTCGGGGCTCCAGGGGTGTGTCTGTGCGGATTTGTTCTTGTGCTTTTTCAGGGAGTTTCTTGAGCAAATGCTGTAGTTTCTTTTGGTAACTCTCAGTGGGATCAGAGGGTAATGGCTTGTAGAAAGTGGTGTTGGAGAGCTGCCTAGTAGCCTCTTGTTCATACTCCGACCTATTCATGATGACGACAGTGAGAAGAGTCCACCCTAAAAGAAAAGAACAAAGGTGCAATTGAAACAAGATCAAAGTCAGGTCAGAGGCTGAAAGTCACGCCTGCAATGGACGGGGGACCAATCACACAGTACCCAGAGGCAGTGTGACACAGCAAGTCCCATAGACTCTTGCACAAACTAATGTAAGGGGACTGTGGCCCCCTTACTAACATTCAGTGGGGGTGTTCTAGTTGCTAACTCCCAGTACTCAAAGGGGAAGGGTCGATGGGGAATCAGGACCCTGAGACTGACAGTTCCCAGGAGCAAAGGGGAGAGGCCAATGCTCTAGGTCAGCCTGAATGACAGAGCGGGCAGGCTAATCAGGGAGTCAGGAGGCCAGGGAGGTCCCGTGGTCGTCCTCAGTGAGAGCTGGAATTGCCTGGGTCAGACAGAGTGGGGCCGAGCTAAGGAGAAAGCAGGGGCCTGAGCTCAGCTGGGGGGGAGCAGAGCTGTGCCAGATCCAGAGAGAGCCGACTTGCCCTGGGAGCTGAACTGTAGCAACCAGAGCCAGAAGGGCCGGAGAAGCAGCCCAGGGAGCTGGAGGTAGAGCAGCAGCTGTGCTGAGGCAGAGTGGGGCTGGGGCTGAGGCTGGAGCTGGAGCTGGAGCTGGGGCTGGAGCCGTCCGGAGCCGGGTGCGGTGAGCAGCTGGGGAGAGCGAGGGAGACCCTGGGCAGAGGGCCCAGCACAGGGAGACACCTCAGCCAGGTGGCTCTACAGGCCAGACTCGAAGGGGGATTGGTAACCCCAATGGGGTGGGGGAAATGCTGGGAAGAAGGGTCCTGCCACCTAGAGTCTGAGAGCGTGTGGCCACCACCGGAGCAAGTGTCCAATCTGCAGCATCCCTGCAGCACAGCCAGGGCCGGAGAAGAAGTCCTGGGACTGACAAGGAACAGACTGTGAACTGCCCTGACGTTCCAGAGACACTGTTTGTGATGTTCCCTGCCACAGAGCGGGGTGATGTGTTTAACCTTTCCCATTTTCCCTTATTCTTTTTAAAATTTATCATTGATTAATAAACTTGCATTTGCTTCAAATTGTATGTCATAATCAGTGGGTCAGAGAAGTGCCCAGTGCAGAGAGAGCCCCCCGGAGGGGGATATCCTAGCCCCTGTCCTAGGTGAGCGCAGCAGGGTTGGGGGTCAAGCCCCCCAGGAATCCTGGGCCCAGCCTTTCGAGATTACGAGGACTCTGTCAGACAGGAGAGGGGAAGGGGAGTCCGCGAGGGCAGGGAGGCCACTGGGTAAAGGAAGTGGGAGCGAGGACTCAGATCCTTTCACTAGCCCACTTCACTGGGGTCCTGCAGAAGCCAGGAAAGTTCCCCACAAGAGCAGGACCATTCCCCCGCTTACACTAAAGCCTATAAAAAGGATGGGTGAGATGGAAGACTTTGGGTAACGTTCTGCTGACAACATCGAAGGGCATTGGTGCGCGACTGACAGAGACCCGGCTTTTCCTCGTGCCCGGCTTTCCTCGCCAGTTAGCCACTATGAACCCAAGCTGCAAACCCAAGCTATGGACTCAAGCTACGTCCAGGACTGGTAACTATACAATAGCAGCAGAACATTTAATGTGTGTGTGTATATGTGTACTTAGGTATTAGCTATTGGTTATAAATCAAATTGTGTTCTCATAATAAACGTGGCATATTGCCTTGTCCTCTGAAAATACACAGGATCTTTTCAGGGGACAAGGCAATATGTGACATTTATTATGAGAACAGGGCCTCACCCACTAGATGGACAGGCAGGCAGCAGCTTGCCCCATGCCAAGCAGGGCTGGAGCTCAGGCGATTCATGGGTGCAGAATGAGTGGAGGAGGGGAATGGATGGCCGTTCTGCACCCTTGACACCACATTCAGGGTGCCATGTGATGCTGCTGTCAGCCTACCTGCCCGGCAGCTCTTCTCCGCCAGCACCAATCCTGTCTCCTCCTGTTTCTCACCCAGTATCTGCCACTCCTCCCATGGCTCCTCCCCCTGCCCACACAGCCCTTGGCAGGTCCTCCCACCCCAGCATGGGCAGCTGCTCTCTTGTGGGAATGCCCTTTTCCCCCTTAGCAAGGCCTGGGCTATGAAACCTCTTTAAAGGCCTCCCTGGGCTTGGGCCTTCCTGCATCTCTGTGGTGGGTGGAGATGGACCCAGAGGGATCCTGTCTGGGCTGGCAGAGGTTAGTGGAAAGGTGACATCAAAGAGCCCGGGGGTGGAAGCTGAGCGGCTGGGCAGAGAAAACACAGCTGAACACTCTGGGCTGGGGGGAACCCCTGTAACTCTAGCGACTATTAACATGGGGGAGAAAGGAACCCTCTGTTAAAGGCTTGGCTTACAATAGACATCCCAGAGCCCCCAGGCAAGGCCAGACCCCATTCCGGCCCTCCAAAGGTACCCCCAGCTCCAGTCCCCTGATACAGTGGGCAGCTGGTGAGGAGTCTCCTTCTGGTCAGTGCCTCTGGCCTGGACACGTGCAGTTGGGGGTCTGAGCTCTGCCCCCGATGCTCAGCTACCACTGGCATGGCTTACCTGCTGGCAGCGGGACATTGTCAAAGCCTGTGGGGCAGTGCAGAGAGCTTGCCATGCTCTGCCACCCCTTAGCCTGCCCTGAGCAGCGAAGGGAGGGTTTCTCTTCCCCCACCCCCCGCCCCCAAGCTACAGCAGCAGCTGCTTCCCATTGACAGGACTCTCTTGGGCGACCCTAGGAAGTTGAGCCCCCGCCCAGGGAACCTGTCCTCTGGGCGAGTCCCCAGCACACTGGAGCTTCGGGGCCCAGCTTCCCCCTGTGTTGCAGGGGTCATCATCTCAGGCAAGGCTGGAGGTGTCTGTAAACACATGTGTCTAGTTCAGAGGGGTTAATTCAGGATGTCCCATGGCCTGTGCTCTGCGGGAGGTCAGACTCCACCACCGCAAGGGCCCCTTCTGGCCTTGGAGGCAATGAATCCCTTCCCCCCGCTGGGCAGAGTGGATGCAAAGGGCTGCCAGGGCCAGGTTCCCAGCATGCTCTCTGGTGGGCCCGATGCCCCAGGGGCTGAGCGGGGCACTGGGCGCATGCCGACCTAGAGCAGGAGGTTCCTCAAGGCAAAGCTCCTCAGGCCCAGGCATCAAGGAACAGGGGCTGCTCTAGGTTAGCAAAGGGCTTGATCTGGGCCCCCAGCCCACCCCGAGGAATTGGTGCAGCTTTGCATGGGGTGACCCAGCGGCTCTGCGGCCTCTCACCCCAAGGGGGCTGTACAGCAGTTCTGCACAGAGAGGGGGCTTAAAGGGCCAGTGCGCAGCCCCCCACGTGCGCAGGCCCTGGGGACGCAGCAGGGCAGCTCTGCACAGCTCCCCGGTCATTGTGTGCCCTGCAGGACTCCGCCCTGACCCCTGGTGGGAGCAGGCAGGGTGGCGTGGTGGGAGCTGGGCGCTCCCCCTCGAGGAGGCGGGCAGAGGGGAGCCCACAGCCCTGCGCGCCCACGTGAATCGGTCACAGGATCGGGGCCTTCCGCGGGCGGCTCCTCGGGGCCGACACGGTGCACGGCTAACGGGGTGCGCAGTACAGCCTGTGGCCGCTAGATGGCGCCGCCCCACAGCCGATTGTCTGAGCCGGTCGGTTCCCGGCGCTAGCGACTCGCGCTGGGGGCGCCCCGGAGCCGCTCGCGGGGGGCTGGCTGGAGACTGAACCCCCGGCAGGCCCGGGTGGGGCCTCGGCTCCCCCTGCAGGGCCAGGGAAGGAAGGGTCTGGAGGGCGCCTCTCCCCCCGCTCCTCCCCAGCTTCAGCCTGGGGCCCCCACGTGCCCCCAGCCCCTGCTTCAGCCTCTGCCCCCCTCACCCCCAGCCCCTCGCTTCAGCCTGCTCCCCCATGAGCCCCCAGCCCCTGCTTCAACCCACGAACCACCCGGCCCCCTGCTTCAGCCCATGCTCCTGTGAGCCCCCAGCCCCCCCAGCCCCCAGCCCCTGCTTCAACCCCTGAGGGCCCCCCCCAGCCCCCAGCCCCTGCTTCAACCCACGAACCACCCGGACCCCTGCTTCAGCCCATGCTCCTGTGAGCCCCCAGCTCCCAGGAGCCCACAGACCCTGCTTCAGCCTCTGCCTCCTGCTCGCCCCCAGCTTCAGCCTGGGGCCCCTCGCTTATCCCCAGCCCCTCGCTTCAACCCACAAGCCTCCAGGTCCCCTGCTTCAGCCCTGCTCCTGTGAGCCCCCAGCCCCCCCCCCAGCACCCAGGAGCCCACAGACCCTGCTTCAACCTCTGCCCCCCGCTCGCCCCCAGCTTCAGCCTCTGCCCCCCAGCCACCCCCAGCCCCTCACTTCAAGACCCCAGCCTCCCCCAGCCCCCTGACCTTCAACAGCTGAGCCCCCAGCCCCCCCCCCGAGTCCCCAGACCCTGCTTCAACCTCTGCCCACCCGCTCACCCCCAGCTTCAGCCTCTGCCCCCTGCTCACCCCCAGCTTCAGCCTTGGGCCCCTTGCTTATCCCCAGCCCCTCGCTTCAACCCACGAGCCTCCAGGTCCCCTGCTTCAGCCCTGTTCCTGTGAGCCTCCAGCCCCCACTTCAGCCAGACCCCCCATGAGTCCTGAGCCCCCTGAAACCACAGCTTCCCCCATTTCAGCCCATGTCCTCCACGAACCTCCAGCCTCCACGAGTCCCCAGTCCCCCTGCAAGACCTCAGCCCCATCCAAGACTCCAGCTTCCCTCATTTCAGCCAATGCCCCCATGAGACCCCAGTCCCTGTGAGATCCCAGCCTGCCTACTTTAGCCCATGCCACCCATGAGACCCCAGAGCCCCTTATTCAGCCTGTGTCCCCCTCAGCCCCCTGCATGACCCAACCCCCTGCCTCAGCCTGTGCCCCCATGAGCCCCCTGCCCATGATCCCGGTGCCACCAACACTGCCCTGCCCCCTGGATGGGTTTGCACCTGTGTAACTGGCTGGGCAGATGTAACCGTTCCATGAGTGGTCCGTGGACCAGACTAAAGGGGCTGCTTCTCCCCAGAGCAGGGCGGCTCTGCAGGGCGAGCAGGAGTGCCTACCACTAAGGGCAGCAGCTGCGACAGACCCAGCGGGAACAGATAGGCCAAAGCAGAGGAGAGGCTTCTGCTGGCAATTTTCAGAGTCATCTGCAAACAGCCACAGCCCAAGGGAAGCCGGCTGGTTTCTGGGCTTGCTGGGGTGGGGATTGTCACATGCCAGGTACAATGAGCAGAGCAATGAGCAGCTGTGTAAGCACCCCTGCCCTGTAACCTGAGGTGTGCTTTACGATGCCTTGCACTGTCGTCCCCAAGCTGGACTGCTCACAAACAGCCTCCAGCATGTAAGTCGCTCCCAGCCACATCTCTGTGTGCTGCAGCCACACCTTGGCTCTCACCGGCCTTGGTTGTACTGCAGGGTGATCCCAACACCACACCCCCAATCTTAGATTTCCCCTCAGAAATGTATGTCCTGTCCTGCCCAGCCCTCTCCTGGACAATGCAAGTTCATATAAAGTTTGTTATTGCTTTAATAGAAATGCTGTAATGAGGCTGGTTCTGGCGGGACACAACTGAGAGTGCCAATTCAGGACAAATTGCTTCAAGCAAGGCTGGGGTTTTTCCACCTCTAAGGCAAATCAAACCAGACAGACAGAGAGGACTTTGGTCTCACCCCACTGGCTAACCACAAGTCACACAAGCAATTCCCTTAGACACCCCAGTATCACCACCAGGGCCACTCATTAGGGGGATAAATGGTTATGAAAACCCACACCCCAGTAAAAGGAAAAAAGGTTTTCTCGATCCCAAAGGACCAAGCCCCAGACCCAGGTCAATATACAAATCAGATCTTACCCACAAATCACACTGTTGCCAATCCTTTAGAATCTAAAATCTTTATTCATAAAAGGAAAAAGATAGAAATGAGAGCTAGAATTGGTGAAATGGAATCAATTCCATACAGTAATGGCAAAGAGAACAGGAGGACTTGTGGCACCTTAGAGACTAACAAATTTATTTGAGGATAAGCTTTTGTGAGCTACAGCTCACTTCATCGGATGCACGCAGTGGAAAATACAGTGGGGAGATTTATATATACATGGTATATATATACAAATGGTAACACCCATTGTTTCATGTTCTCTGTGTATATAAATCTCCCCACTGTATTTTCTACTGATTGCATCCAATGAAGTGAGCTGTAGCTCATGAAAGCTTATGCTCAAATAAATTTGTTAGTCTCTGAGGTGCTACAAGTCCTCCTGTTCTTATTGCGGATACAGACTAACACGGCTGCTACTCTGAAACCAGTAATGGCAAAGTTCTTGGTTCAGGCTTGTAGCAGTGATAGAATAAACTGCAGGTTCAAATCAAGTCTCTGGAGAACATCCACAGCTGGGACGGGTCATCAGTCCTTGGTTCAGAGCTTCAGTCTGCAGCAAGATTCCTCCAGAGATAAGAAGCAGGATTGAAGACCAGATGGAGGAGCTGCAGCAGCTTTTTATATTCTCTTGCCATGTGGCCTTTCTTTGTCCCTGTCATAAATATGAAGGGAAGGGTAATCACCTTCAAATCCCTCTTGGCCAGAGGAAAAACCCTTTCACCTGTAAAGGGTTAAGAAGCTAAGATAACCTCGCTGGCACCTGATCAAAATGACCAATGAGGAGACAAGATACTTTCAAAGCTGGGGGACTAAAGGTTCTCTCTGTCTGTGTGATGGTTTTGCCGGGACCAGAGCAGTAATGCAGGTCAGAACTCTTGCAAAGGGCTAATAAGCCATCTAGCTAGAGATGCCTTAGATTCTGTTTTGTTTAAATGGCTGATAAAACAAGTTGTGCTGAATGGAATGAATATTCCTGTTTTTGTATCTTTTTGTAACTTAAGGTTTTGCCTAAAGGGATTCTCTATGTTTTGAATCTGATTACCCTGTAAGGTATTTACCATCCTGATTTTACAGAGGTGATTCTTTTACTTTTTCTTCAATTAAAATTCTTCTTTTAAGAACCTGATTGCTTTTTCACTGTTCTTAAGATCCAAGGGTTTGGGTCTGTGGTCACCTATGGAAATTGGTGAGGATTTTTATCAAGCCTTTCCCAGGAAAGGGGGTGTAGGGTTTGGGAAGATTTTGTGGGAAAGACGTTTCCAAGTGGGCTCTTTCCCTGTTATATATTTGTTAGATGCTTGGTGGAGGCAGCAATGAAGTCCAGGGGCAAAAGGTAAAATAGTTTGTACCTTGGGGAAGTTTTAACCTAAGCTGGTTAAAAATAAGCGTAGGGAGCTTTTCATGCAGGTCCCCACATATGTACCCTAGAGTTCGGAGTGGGGAAGGAACCTTGACAATCCCAAAGACAAGCTGTCCATCCCATGGCCTGGAAAAACCTCAGAGTTCTGTCCATAGGCAGGTCCCTGCACACCTGGCTGAGTCCCGAGGCGTGTCTGCCTTCTCTCAATGGGTCAGTTGTGTAGCTGATGGTCCTTAATGGGCTATCCAGCAGGCTAGGCAGAGCTGACCCCAACTTTTTGGGGTGGGGGGGTGCCACCCAGAAGCATAAGTTTGAAATACAGACAGTATAGAGCCAGTATTCATAACTTTAACTACAAAAATGATACACACATATAAACAACATAATCATAACCAGCAAACCATAAACTTGTCTGAGACACCTTATTTGACCCCCTTTATACAGGAGTTGGTGCCACTACAGGACCTTGGTTGCAACCATGTTCTGTAGGGTCCCAGTTCAAGTCAATAACGTGACACGTGCACACAACTTGTCACCCCAAATAGAGTTTCCCAGACAATTCAGTTTAAAGATGCTGAATTAGCTAAAACTGTAACACAAGTTTATTAACTGCAAAGAGTGATTGTAGGCGAGTACAAGTCATGAAGCATAAAAGTCAGAAATTGTTCCAGGAAAAAGAAAGATAAAGCGCAACTAGTGCCTAATATAATCCACTATGTTACACTGAAAGCAAAGCTTTCTCCCCACATGCTCTCCACAGTCTCACCGACCAACCTTCTTAGGTCAGGACCCCTTCTCTCAGCGTTACAACCAACGCTTCCTTTGTCCCTGCAGTGAATCAATGGGGGTGGGGGGATAGAACAGAGGGGTGTCTTGGGGTGTTTGTCTCTCCTTTTACAGTGTCAGTCCCCCTCTGGGAAAACGTTTCCAGCTGAGATTCAGGAGACAGAGAGTCTACAGGGAAGGATGTTCCCTGTTGCTTTCTCCTCACCTGTAGGCACTTCTTTTGCATCCCCTCCTGCTTGATGACTCTGGTTACTGACTAACTGCCAATTAAGCCAAGCACCCATTCCTTGTTAGAGACAGGTCTGTTTGCCAGCTTGTGCTGTGATTTGGGACGTGTGTCAATGATGATGAATGACATTGTATAGGGAAACTTCATAACTTCCCAGACAATGTGGCCACACACATTTTATAAGGAGAATACTCCAAATGATGCAGTTTCAGATGAGCCCTCACAAGACATGCCTTGGGCAAACATCACAGCAGTGGCGTGCCGGGTGCAGACAGAGGGCTGTGTGCTAACCCAGAGGTGCACTGACACGTCAGGACAGTATCAAGAAGCTCAGGCTGCACCTGTCCCAGGGGAAGTTGTTCTGCAGCGAAAGAAAATCCACTCTCTGTTTCACAGCATTTCTGCCCAAATTCTCAGGGTTTCTCAGGATTTTGCCCCCAAATTCCCCTTTATTAGGAATTTCCACAAAGTGGCTCCTTATGCATGAAACTCGCCCAACCCCACAGGTGATACTGGGCTGGAAACCAGGGTGAGGAGTGGTGGTTTGGGGCCATGGTTGCATTCAAAGGTCCAGGCCAATGTTCCCCAGCCATGTCTCTGGGGCCAGCACTCAGCTGCCTTGCTGACTGGCTCTGTGTGCTGCACATGGCAAAGTACCATGGGCTCACTAGTGCTTGCATTGCACCCTTGCAAATGACTGAGGGGAGCACATGCCGGGGCAGGCATGCAGCATAGACACCTCTCTTGGATTTGGATGGGCAGCTGTCATTTGTCCAGTCCTGTTGCTGCACACAACCCTGTCCAAACAAACAGAAACCTAGTTATGGGGCCCAACCCTGCAGTGGCACCGTGCCCTGAAGTGCCAGAATAGCCCCAGGTTGGACACAGGAAGGGTGGGGAACTGGGAGGATGGGGGTGCAAGATAGCCAATGGGCTGCACATACAGCTTTGCTGTGGGGCCCTTGTTTTCAGTACTTGCTCTCTGGACTTGGCTGAACTCTGCCAGCCCGGGGGGGCAGCAGCCGCTTTGCTCCAGGGTTTCTCAGCCCGCTGGGCAGTGAATGCATAGGCCCTGCACCCTTCAGGGCTTCTCTGCTTTCATGTGCTCATTTCCCTAAACTAAAAGCATCTTGGGCTGAGGGGAGGGGCTGTGGTGCTCCCTGTGGGGGGGAAGGAGTGGGGGTGTGGCGCTGTGTGGGCAGGGGAGGCCGAGCAAAGGATATGCACAAGGGCCTGGCGCTTCTGGCCAGTGTCTTCCAATGACTTTGTGGGTAACTTCCAGGATCTCTCTAAGTTAATGTGAGCAAACTCCAGTTAGGGGGCAGGGGCTGGGGGCAATCAGCGCTGGGGGGTGCCCTGGATCAGCATTAGCACCTGAGACAGCTCACTGTGCTGGGATCTGGCACTGGGGAGCTCAGGTGCAGGCCCGGGTGAGCTCCGGTGCGAGGGCCAGGCTGCAGAGGGATGCTGGATGGAGTGTCCTTCATGCCAGCTGTGCCCCTCTAAGCGCTCCCCTCGGCACCCACGGTGCAGGAGGGCATGAGGCTGGAGTGTGCAGGTGTTGGAGGACATCCAGGAGGGCTGGTTACGTAATCTCCGTAAGTGTCTCTGGCCCGCGAGTGGCTGCTGAGCCCGGATTGCTCACTAAGAGGCTTGGGTCCACGGCCCGCAGGGGTTTGTGTGTTTGTGTCTAATCCCCAGCCCCCAGGGAGCGTCGCCGAGGCAGCCAGCCCCATGCACAGGCTGCCTGTTACCAGGTTGCGGGGTCGCTGGGGACGCAGGTTCCCACATCAACCGGCCCCGTGCGTGTGCCAAGCTGGGACGGGGCAGCACCACCGGAGCCAGGCACTGACTCAGGCAATGAGTGTCGCTCAGGTGGGGGGGGGGGTCAGCCTTCAGTGTGTGTGGGAGGGAGGGGACAGGGAAATCTAGAGCTGTCACCTCTGAAGTACAACCCCCCCGACCGCAACATCCAGAGTGATCCTGGGCCCATCACGGTGGCCAGCTGGCCAGGGCACTGCGCACCTGGCACATTTCCCAGGCCAGCTCCCTCAGCAAAGGCTAGTTACCTCCCTCCTGGGAAAACCTGGGCAGGTGGCTGCCCTAGATACAGCAACCCTCCCTTGCACCCCCAGGGCAGAATAGCCCCAGAATGTTCTAGACCCATTGTTTCCAGATCTAGGCCAGTCCATGTTCTAGACCAGCCTGTGTTCCAGAGCAGGGACCTGGCATTACCAGGGTGGATGGGCAGTGATGGGACCCTGTGGCCCCAGTCATGTCCATGCTCCAGCTGGGCTGATCCAGACCCCGTCTCACGACCCTGGCAGCAGCCTGAGCTGGGGAGAGCAGCGCAGGGCACTGGCTGGCACAGCCCTGGTCTCCACCTGGCCGGAGGCTTCCAGTGCCCAGTGTGCCTGGGAACAGCTGCTCTGGGTGAGCTGCTGTCGGGGGGGGGGACGGGGGACGTCTGAGGCTGAATGCCCTGATGCCACCTGCCTGGGTCCAAGTTACTGCTTCAGCCGTTTAGCACCATCCCCCGCTTCCTCCGCACTGAGCTCTCCATCCTGTGGGCAAAAACAGGCACTGGGCCTAGCACCTGGCCGGGCCCCTCTGCCCCCAGCCTGGGGGGCTCTGGGGGTTACCAGGGATCCTGCCTGGCTGCTGCCAGCACTGCCTCCCAACCCCGCCCTGGCAGCTGGAGCGGTGAGAAGACTGTGGGGGCGGTAGGGCCGGAGCCAGGGCTGGGTAGGGAGGGCAGATAGTGGTGCTTGTTTGCACATTGCTGGCATTTCTACTCCCCCGGACTCAGCGGCAGCTGCTCAGAGCAGCTCCCCCTGCAGAAGGCTGGGAGGGGCCAGCTCAGCCTGGGGGTGTCAGGAGAGCAGCCCGAGGGGTTTGATGCACAGTATTTGCTCTGCAGCTCATTTAGCCCTTTCTGGGCCGGAGGGTCTCAGAGAACTGGGCTCGTGGCCTCCAGGCAGGATCACCGTGCAGGGACCCTGCCCCTCCAGCCTGGGCGTCACTGCACGATGGGAGCATCTTGGGACCAGCTGCAAAAAGCCACGTTAGATGATGCCGAGCAGGAGTCCACAATGAGCAAAGCCAAGGATGAGGTGCAGCCAGCACCATGCTGCGTGGGCCTGGTCACGCCCCGGGACCCGCAGAATTTAGCGCTGTGGGTTTATGTGAGCCCTGAGTCACTTCCCCTCCAGAGGCTAACAGCCTACTACTGCTACCAGCTCCTAGTGTTCTTCCAATGATCATGGGCAGTGCTGCAGGTCCTGGGTTCAAAGCCTGCTAATGCCCTGGGTATCCTAAAGGGATGGATTGCACTGGCAGCAGGTTTGCAGATGACACTAAACTGGGAGGAGAGGTAGATATGCTGGAGGGTAGGGATAGGATACAGAGGGACCTAGACAAATTAGAGAATTGGGCCAAAAGAAATCTGATGACAAGGACAAGTGCAGAGTCCTGCACTTATGACGGAAGAATCCCATGCACCGCTACAGACTAGGGACCGAATGGCTCGGCAGCAGTTCTGCAGAAAAGGACCTGGGGGTTACAGTGGACGAGAAGCTGGATGAGAGTCAGCAGGGTGCCCTTGTTGCCAAGAAGGCTAACGGCACTTTGGGCTGCATTGGTAGGAGCATTGCCAGCAGATCGAAGGACGTGATTATTCCCGACTCTTCGGCACTGGTGAGGCCACACTTGGAGCACTGCGTCCACTTTTGGGGCCCCCACGACAGAAGGGTTGTGGAAAAATTGGAGATAGTCCAGTGGAGGGTAATGAAAATGATTAGGGGACTGGAGCACATGATTTACGAGGAGAGGCTGAGGGAACTGGGGTTATTTAGTCTGCGGAAGAGAAGAATGAGGGGGGATTTGATAGCAGCCTTCAACTACCTGAAAGGGGGGTTCCAAAGATGATGGATCTAGACTGTTCTCAGTGGTGGCAGATGACAGAACAAGGAGTAATGGTCTCAAGTTGCAGTAGGGTGGTCTAGGTTGGATATTAGGAAACACTATTTCACTAGGAGGGTGGTGAAGCACTGGAATGGGTTAGCACGGGCCCCACACAACATACCCCCACTCCCACCTACCATCCCCCTCAATACACCCCCAAAAAATACCCCCAAACCCAGCACGGGCCCCATGCAACATTCCCCCCACCTACCATCCCCCTCAACACACACTCCCAAAATATCCCCCCACAGCACACACCCCATGCAACATGCCCCTACCACCCTGCTCAGCACACATCCCACATGTCTCTGAGCCCCCACAGCCCCCAGGCCTTGACATCATGGCACTGTGTGTTCAGGGGTACGTGCCTGGTGTGATGGTGGTGCAGAGGCGGGAGGTCATAACTGAGCCTAGTTCCCCTGTCATGCGGGGCAGGCTGGGAGCCTCTCCGCCCTACTAGGGCGCAGAGCTGGGGCGGGGGGGTCTCAGCTCAGGTTTCCCCAAACCCCTCTGTCAGCTTTACCACAAGCGCCTAATCCTCCTGGGATGCCAACCCTCCAGCATTGTCCTGGAGTCTCCCGGAATTAAAGATTGTTTTTTCACTAATGATCATGTCATGTGACAAAGCATCCAGGAATACGTCCAACCAAAATTGGCAACGCGATAGCCTGCACTGGACGCTGAGTGCCTTGGGCTCACTGCCCTTTTAACCTGAGCTCAGAGCATACTTTTCCCAGTGACACGACCCATCTCCGTGCCAGTGGCTCAGGCTGGGTCTCTGGGCTGGCGGTTGAGGTGGGGTCTCTGGGCCAGTGGTTCAGGCTGGGGTCTCTGGGCCGGTGGCTCAGGCTGGGTCTCTGGGCCGGGCCGGTGGCTGAGGTGGGGTCTCTGGGCCGGGCTGGTGGCTCAGGCTGGGTCTCTGCGCCGATGGCTCAGGCTGGGTCTCTGAGCTGGTGGCTCAGGCTGGGTCTCTGAGCTGGTGGCTGAGGCTGGGGTTTCTGGGCCAGTGGCTCAGGATGGGGTTTCTGGGCTGGTGGCTCAGGCTGGGCTCTCTGGGCCAGTGGCTCAGGCTGGGTCTCTGAGCCGGTGGCTGAGGTGGGGTCTCTGGGCCAGTGGCTCAGGCTGGGTCTCTGGGCTGGTGGTTGAGGTGGGGTCTCTGGGCCAGTGGCTCAGGCTGGGGTTTCTGGGCCAGTGGCTCAGGCTGGGGTCTCTGGGCCGGGCTGGTGGCTCAGGCTGGGTTTCTGGGCCGGTGGCTCAGGCTGGGTTTCTGGGCCGGTGGCTCAGGCTGGGGTCTCTGGGCTGGGCTGGTGGCTCAGGCTGGGTCTCTGCGCCGGTGGCTCGGGCTGGGTCTCTGGGCCGGTGGCTCAGGTGGGTTAAACAGTAACTTCCACCAGCCTCTGTTGCACTGGGGCCAGGGCTGATGTTGTTGTTGACCATCCCAGCAGGATTAGCTCAAGAATTCCAAACAAAGGCCTGTCTTGGCTGCATTGTAAAGTGTGACCTTGGGCTGAGCCAAGCAGCTGGGACAGGAGGGACTCTGAATCCCAGAGCCTGGGGCAGAGATGGCCAGACCCGCCGGCACTATGGACAGAACTAAATCCAGGCCTGGCCACTCGCACCTGTAAGGCCCAGTCCTGACTCCTGGCCGGAGCTCCCACAGGTGAACAAGGCTCCTCCACCCTAAGTCCCACCCTTCAGTCTGGATTGGATGCACGAACCTTCTTCACTTCCTGTCCCAAAGCAGCTGTAGCACTGCTGAGCCCAGCAGCTGTACTCCAGGGGCAGGTGCAGGTTGCTGCAGGTCTCACCCCTGCCCCTGAGCTGGCTTGTGCCACTTGACTTTGCTGGTGCCAGTTTCCAGGCCTGATCGTAGTCTGTACGGCCCTGGTGGGACCAGCCCCCCATTCCTGCCCCCTGAGAGCCCTGTCGCAGTGATGGGGTGAGACTTTGGGACACTGCAGCTCTGTTCTCTGTGGAGGGCACTTTGGCTCCGGGCTGACTGTCCTGAGGAGACAGGGTGGAACCGAGGATGGCCCCATCTTCACCTTTGGGCTGGTTCCTCGTGGCAGTAACGGCAGAGATGGAGCTCGCAGAGCAGCTGCCCCATGAGATGTGGGTGAGGCAAAGGGAGAACCCTCTGTCAAAGCCATGAGCCCCTCCCATCCACAGCCCCATAACTGCACACACTGTACCCACCGGCTCTGAGCCCTCCCCCAGCAGATTTCACCAGCCTTTCACTTGTCAGCCCACCAGGGTGGTAGCCGGGTGTCTGGGCCATGGCTGGCACCATGGGGCCTGGGCCACAGGAGCACTTGGACACTATGGCACCTTAGCCAATAATCTGTGCTGTACATAGCGCTCGCCCACTACCCAAGAGAATAGCCAGTGAATTGATGCTGGCAACGCACCGCCATGTCCTCCTTGGACCCGGTACAATGCAGAGTAGCAGGGCAGGGTCTGGAGTACAGTATTCAAGATGGATGTTATGGGGCCCGACCAGCTGTGGTTGTCTGTCTGTCTGTCTGAACTAATCTAACAGGTCTATTATTATTCAGAGGCCCCACCCAGGATCAGGGCCCCTTTGTGCCACATGCTGCCAGGAGAGACAGGCTGTTCCCAAAGGGTGGAAGGGAAAACCACAGCCCAGAGAGGGGAAGGGATCTGGTGGGGCCATCCCACTCTCTCGCTAACGTGTCCTCTGTTTGCTCCTGTGCCCTCCGGCATCACAGCATCTCCCGCAATGATCAGCATTGTCACCCATCCATTCTGCAGGTGGGGCACCATGCCCCAGCTCCTCACTGGTGTAAATCAGGGCCACTGGGGGCCCAGTTTGGGCTGAGGGGTAGCAGGGCAGGGCTCTGCGAACACCCTTCCCCATGGCTTGGAGGGTGGAGCTCAGGGTGCAGCTCAGAAGGGAGACCTTGCGGGGGTGTTGACGCAATGGAACTGGTAGGTTTGACGGAGGGAAAACAGGTCACCAGGGGCAGCCGCCGCTTCCTACTCTTGGCACACTCAGGGGCGGCACAGAAATCCAGTTGGTTCTGAATGAACAGGCGGGCGCCCTCCTCCAGGGAGGAGTGTGGAGAGCAGTTACCCCAAGGGAATTAGCTCTGGGAAAGGCCTGGCCCATTGTCTAGGCCTGAGTGGTGCAGACTGCAGGGGCCGAGTGCCAGGACTCCTGGGTTCTCTTCCCAGCTCTGGGAGGGACAGGGGAACTAGGGAGTTAGAGAAGGGGGGCTGGGAGCCAGGACTTCTGCATTCCTGTCCCATCTCTGGAGGGGCTGTGGGATCTTCTAGCTGTTTGAGAAGTGGGCAGAGGGAGTAAGGATTCCTGGGTTCTATTCCCAGCTCTCATTGACTTGCTGTGTGATTTTAGGCAACTCACATAACTGCTCTGTGCCTCAGTTTCCCCATATTTAAAACGGAGCTAGGCCATGTGAATGGTGGGTGGGGCACCAGACTGGGACGTTTTGTTCTATTCCTAGCTCTGACACTGGACTGCTGGGAGAGATTTGAGCCCGGTCACTTGCCATGCCCGTGACTCAGTTTCCCTCGCTGTCAGTGCAAGGTGACGGCACGGATCCCCTGCCTCCTGAGTGCTCTGAGGGGAGACATGTCTGGACAGTGTGTTGCACAGGCTCTGCAGGTGCCAGAGTAACCCACCACCCAGGCCGGGAGCTCCATCAGCGGGCAGCATAGCAGGTTGTTGTCCTCCAGTGGGGCAGCCCCCTGTGCTTGGCCCTGTGTCTCTGCCGCGCTGCTGGGGCAGGAACTCCGAGGATTTCACAGGGATCTCCTGGGAAATAGACGGGGAGTCCCGGGGGTCTTTCAAATGTGTGAGCTCTCCTCTGCCAAGCGCCCCCGCTCTGCCCCCTCCCGTTGGTCCCTCTCCCCTCCCCCTTCGGACCGTCTGTGGCCCCTCCGCCCAATTTGCCCGGGGCTGGGACTCAAGCCTTCGCTTCTCTGCCTCTGGCTCCCCCCGCGCCGCTCTCCCGGGGTCAGCCCGGCTCAGCGTGGGTGGAGACCGCCCGGCTTGGGTGTGCAAAGCGGGGAGGGCGGAGGTTGAGATGGCGGAGTGTAAATCCCCTGGCTCGATGGGCCCTGGACACTCCCAGCTGCTTCCCCGACCTACCGAGCAGCTGCAGCAGGGGCAGGGGCGAAGGAGGAGCTGCCGGGCCGGCCCGGGGCATGTGCGCAGCTGGGGCCCGGGGCTCTCCCCTCACTCTGAGGCCGGAGACGCTTGCGGGGGCTGATAGCCGCTCCGTGCCTGGGGACTGAGGACTTGGCACCGGCCCAGACACCCTCCTCCCCCGCGCGGGAGCTCCCGGGACGCGGAGCCCGGAGCCTACTGCTTCCCAGAACCGGGCGCCCTGCCCGATCCCTGGGCACCCCTCTCCAGAACCGGGCGCCCTGCCCGATCCCTGGGCACCCCTCTCCAGAACCGCGCGCCCCTCTCCAGAACCGGGCGCCCTGCCCGATCCCTGGGAGCCCCTCTCCAGAACCGCGCGCCCCTCTCCAGAACCGGGCGCCCTGCCCGATCCCTGGGCACCCCTCTCCAGAACCGCGCGCCCCTCTCCAGAACCGGGCGCCCTGCCCGATCCCTGGGCACCCCTCTCCAGAACCGCGCGCCCCTCTCCAGAACCGGGCGCCCTGCCCGATCCCTGGGAGCCCCTCTCCAGAACCGCGCGCCCCTCTCCAGAACCGGGCGCCCTGCCCGATCCCTGGGCACCCCTCTCCAGAACCGTGCGCCCCTCTCCAGAACCAGGCGCCCTGCCCGATCCCTGGGAGCCCCTCTCCAGAACCGCGCGCCCCTCTCCAGAACCGGGCGCCCTGCCCGATCCCTGGGAGCCCCTCTCCAGAACCGCGCGCCCCTCTCCAGAACCGGGCGCCCTGCCCGATCCCTGGGAGCCCCTCTCCAGAACCGCGCGCCCCCTCCAGAACCGGGCGCCCTGCCCGATCCCTGGGCGCCCCTCTCCAGAACCGTGCGCCCCTCCCCGTTCCCGTGAGCCCCTCCCCGCCAGGCTCCTGCCAGGTGCCCGACCTCTACCTCCCGTGCCCGCTTGCCCCGCTGCCCCGTGGCCAGTGCCCGCCTGAGCGCTCCCGGGGCCCATGGAGGGGCAGCAGCCGCAGCCCGGGAGCCCGTTCCCCGGCTGGGAGCCCCCGCACTACGATTACCGGCTGATCGTCGGGGACCTGCAGGAGCCTGCGCTGCCCGGGCAGCGGCTGCGGCGCCCGGGGACCATGAACGGCTGCGCCCCGTTGCATGCGGGACACGAAACGGCGGCCCAGAGGTACAGCGCCCGCCTGCTACAGGCCGGCTACGAGCCGGAGAGGTGAGGGGAGCCGGGGCCGGGACGGTGCCGACCGGGGCAGGAGCAGAGGCGCTCGGGGGCTCTGTCTGGGTGGGGTCCCTGCAGTGGGGAGGGGCAGGGCAACCCTGCACGGGAGCTCTGTGTCACATATTAAAGTCAAAAGAACAGGAGGACTTGTGGCATCTTAGAGACTAACAAATTTATTTGAGCATAAGCTTTCCTGAGCTACAGCTCACTTCGTCGGATGCATTCAGTGGAAAATACAGTGGGGAGATTTATATACACAGAGAACATGAAACAATGGGTGTTACCATACACACTGTAAGGAGAGTGATCGCTCAAGGTGAGTTATTACGGGGGGTGGGCGGAGGGGGCGGGATTATCACTTTTGTGGTGATAATCAAGGTGGGCCATTTCCAGCAGTTGACAAGAATGTGTGAGGAACAGTAAGGGTCGGGGGTGGGGAATAAATATGGGAAAATGGTTTTACTTTGTGTAGGTTTCAGAGTAGCAGCCGTGTTAGTCTGTATTCGGAAAAAGAAAAGGAGAACTTGTGGCACTTTAG
Source organism: Dermochelys coriacea (assembly GCF_009764565.3). Taxonomy (NCBI): domain Eukaryota; kingdom Metazoa; phylum Chordata; order Testudines; family Dermochelyidae; genus Dermochelys; species Dermochelys coriacea. The sequence continues at coordinate 352,722,734 of NC_050068.2, read as the reverse complement.
AGACTAACAAATTTATTTGAGCATAAGCTTTCGTGAGCTACAGCTCACTTCATGGGATGCATTCGATGCCACAAGTACTCCTTTTCTTTTTACTTTGTGTAATGACCCATCCACTCCCACTCTTTATTCAAGCCTAGGTTAATTGTATCCAGTTTGCAAATTAATTCCAATTCAGCAGTCTCTCTCTGGAGTCTGTTTTTGAAGTTTTTTGTTGAAGAATTGCAACTTTTAGGTCTGTAATCGAGTGACCGGAGAGATTGAAGTGTTTTCCGACTGGTTTTTGAATGTTATAATTCTTGACGTCTGATTTGTGTCCATTCATTCTTTTACGTAGAGACTGTCCAGTTTGACCAATGTACATGGCAGAGGGGCATTGCTGGCACATGATGGCATGTATCACATTGGTAGATGTGCAGGTGAACGAGCCCCGGATGGCGTGGCTAAAATGATTAGGCCCTATGATGGTGTCCCCTGAATAGATATGTGGACAGAGTTGGCAACGGGCTTTGTTGCAAGGATAGGTTCCTGGGTTAGTGGTTCTTTTGTGTGGTGTGTGGTTGCGGGTGAGTATTTGCTTCAGATTGGGGGGCTGTCTGTAAGCAAGGACTGTTCTGTCTCCCAAGATCTGTGAGAGTGATGGGTCGTCCTTCAGGATAGGTTGTAGATCCTTGATGATGCTTTGGAGAGGTTTTAGTTGGGGGCTGAAGGTGATGGCTAGTGGCGTTCTGTTGTTTTCTTTGTTGGGCCTGTCCTGTAGTAGGTGACTTCTGGGTACTCTTCTGGCTCTGTCAATCTGTTTCTTCACTTCAGCAGGTGGGTATTGTAGTTGTAAGAACGTTTGATAGAGATCTTGTAGGTGTTTGTCTGAGGAGACAAAGTCAGAGGAGTTGCCCAGGCCAGGTTTCCCAGGGGGTCCCAGGATCTCTGTTAGCCCCTGCTCAGCCCTGTCCCCCAGGTGGGGGAGATCCCTTGGGAGGCAGTCTGAACCAAGGAGGGGAGAGCTTGGGTCTGGGAAGCACCTGTTGCTGGAGAGGAGCATGTTATGCCCTGGAGGGGTAGAAGGGGAGCGAAGGGTCAGCTTGTGCCTGTTCTGGCAAGAGCCGTGTGGGCTGGGCTATAGCCCTTGGCCGGGCTCTGGGGGGGGAGAGAACCTCCTGCTGGGGCCTCCCCTGCCCTCTGGTGCCCCCTTGTCCAGGCCAGGGAGCAGCCGTGGTTTGCTCCTCGGAAGGAGGTTTCTAGTCCACAGCGTACATGCTCACTGCCAGGGAAGAATTAACTGCCCCAAGCCCACCATCGCTGCAGTGTGACCCTGGGGTCTCACCAAGGGACACCCCCCCACACACACACCCTAGTGCACCCCTGAAATGGGCTTTCACGCGTGCCCCAGTGTGAGCTGCTGGCTGCCCCTGGTGGCTTTTCAGCCCAAAAGATCCTTTCCTGGCCCAGGTTGCAGCTGAAACAAGAGGCAGACCCTAGGGGCTGACTCCTCATGACTCCAGTAGGGCTGGTCAGACCATTTTGAGAAGGGGTTGTGGGTTGGGCTGATAAAGGTAACGGCGTAGGTGTAACCGACAAAGCGTTCGCTATGGTGTTGGATTTACTCCCTCTGCACATTCTGATGGAGACATTCGCTCTTGGCAAAATCAGTGTAGCCCTCATTCAGTGGTTTCCCGATGGGCGAACTGGTCAATCTTGACAAGGAATTGTAGGTTGGGAATTGTCATCCTGTGTGATGTTTTCAGTGGGGTCCCGCAGTGACCTGTTCTTGGCCCGGTGCTATTCAATATCACAGCCATCTGGAGAGCAAACAAAGTCCATGTTGGGAAAGTTTGCAGCTGTCACAGAGGTGGTTGGAGCAGTGAACAGGGATGGAGAGGTGAATTCTATGGGGTGCTCGGACTCACTTGAACAACTCACCTTTAATCACGTTAAATGTAAGCTCCTACATCAAGGATGGACATAGGTCATGTTCTCAGGTGGGGGCTGTAGTTTGGAGGGCAGTAACTGACAAGGACTTGGGCCCTGATTTTTAAAGGTGCCTGTGCCTTGCTGCGCTCCGCACTGAAATGCCAACCAGATTTAGGAGCCTAATCTCATTTTCAAAAGGGATCTAGGAGCCAAAATCCCATTGACAGTCAAAGGGATTTGGCTCCAAAGTGCTTAGGCTCCTTTTACAAATGAGATGTAGGTTCCTAAATCAGTTAGGTACAGCAAGGCCCAAATACCTCTAAACCCCTGGGCCTTTGAGGTCCTGGTGGGAACTAAGTGCCAGGGAAGCACAGGTCCGGTGCTGGTGCCCAGCTCTGGAACAGTCCCCAGGAAGACCTGACGCTATGTGAGCATGAGTTGGCAGGGTGGGGATGGTCACACAAGCAGGGACTAGCAAGTGGGGGTTCCCTGTGTGGACGACATCAGTTAGACCATCCCTGGGTACCATGTCCAGTTGTGGTGGCCGCTTCTCAGAAGGGAAGCTGGCCAGTTGGACAGGGTTCAGAACGCTCCAAGAACAATTCAAGGTCTGGAAAACCTGCTTCCCTGAGAGACTTACAGCTCAATCTGTTTAGCTTAACAAAGAGAAGGTTAAGAGGTGACTTGATCGCGGTCTATAAGTACCTACAGGAGGAAGAGATTTCTGTTGGCAAAGGCTTATTAACCTAGCCCTGGCGGAACAAGCTGCAGTGGCTGGCAGTGAAGAGAGACACGTCCAGAGAGAAATAAAGTGTACGTTTGTAAAAAAAAAAAAAAAGCAACATCCCTCAGGTCATTAACCACTGGGCCAGCTTGCAAAGGGGCAGGTTCAGGCATCTCTTTCGAACAGGCGCCTGGTGGGTGTGATGTGGGACTTATGGGGCAGGTTCTCTGGCCCCTGCGATGCAGGAGGTCAGCTCTGAACAGTCTCTCCTAGCTTTGGAGAGAGGAGCTGGGGCCGTGAGATCTTTTATTGGGCCAACTTCTGCTGGTGAGAGAGACGAGCTTCCGAGCCCCCCAGAGCTCTTTTGCAGCCTTCACGTCCTTCCCTTGCAGCAGAGAAGCCGCCTCCGGCTCCGGCCTCAGTTTGTCCAGGGCCCAGCCAGGATGGTCCCTGTGTTCCTGGCACTCCTGGCCCTTCCCCTGGAGATGCTCTGGGCTGGACCCAGCCCTGTGAGGGAGATTTTCCTAGACTGGGTATGAATGTTCCTTTTCCTAACCCGATTGCAGCTTGTCACCTTGATCCCACCCTAGGCGATTCCTCATCATCCTTACTGCCCCACCCACGTTAGCTGGTGCTTGGCCGAGCTAGCTGATGTGAACTCTTAATACCTCCCCGCAGTCCGTGCCTGCAGCCCATGGGTCCCTTCTGCTGCCTTTCCCCCACCTGTAGTTATCTGGGGGCTGAGCCCAGTGGGGCTGGCTCTCCCCAGCCTGGCATCATCACTTATGCCTGGGCCCAGCGGGCGAAACGAGGCCCAAGGCAAATTTGACCTCCCAGGACAGGAGCATTTAACACACTTTGCAGGGGAAACAGGTCCCATCTTCCTGGTGCCATTCCCTGAGCCATGCAGGCAGGGACACATTCATCCTGCTCCATGAGCTCTGGGCATGGGGCTCTGGGGATTGGGTGCAGCCCCCAGGCTCTGGAGATGAGGCATGGCCCCCCCAGGCTCTGGGGATGGGGCACTGCCCCCTGGGCTCTGGAAATGGGGCATGGCCCCTCCAGAGTCTGAGGATGGAGCGTGGACCCCCGGGCTCTGGGGATGGGGCATGGCCCCTCTGGAGTCTGAGGATGGGGCACAGACCCCCGGGCTGTGAGGATGTGCCATGGTCCCCCTACTTCAGCCTTAGGGCTCTGGAGATGGGGTGTAGCCCCCCAGGCTCTGGGGGTGGGGCGTGGCCCCTCTGGGCTCTGGGGATTGGGCGTAGTCATTCCTGAGCTCTGGGGATGAAGCACAATCCCTCTTATTCCATTCACCAGCTCTGAAGCTGGGGTACGGCCCCCCCTCTGCTCCCCAGCTCTGGGGATGGACATGCCCCCCCATGCATGTAGCCCAGAGTCACCTGGCTCAGCATTTGCTGCTCTGTCACATGACAGGGACGATCTGATTGGCTGCTTCCTCTTCCACCCCCCTCCTGCCTCTCGCCACCCCCAGCTAGCCCTCCACCTGGCCACATCTGGAGGCTTTGTGCTCAGTGCTCGCCCAGGCGACGCTCCCACCGGGGGCCTGGGGCTGGCCTGCACTTCTGGGCCTGATCTCTCCTGCCGGCCCCTCGGGCAGGACCCGCTCTCCCTCGGCCTGGCCGTGCTGGTCCGAAGGGCGGCCCGCGGCGGGTGGGGTGTTCCTCAGGCTGGAGCGTCCTGGTGTTTCGTGCCCAGCTCAGGCCCGTCCTGGGGTGTCTGTCCTTGGCCCACTCTGGTCTGGGCATTTCCTCCGGGTCCCCTCCCCGGCCCCCAGGCTGCTGTGCCAGGCCCTGCTCCTGCTAAGCTGTTGCTGCCCTGAGGCCGCAGGCTGGCTCAGCGCTGCTCCATCGATGACAACGCAGCTGCGCCATGCAGTGCCTGCATCCCCCAGGATCTGGGCCCCCAGGGCTCCCCACTGCAGTGCCCAGCTCCTCATCCAGTGTCAGGCCATCACTAGAACCCTGCAGGGCCCTCAGCTGCTCCCCCAAAGCCTGATATTCTCTGCAAGGCACTTCTGGAGAGCGGCTTCCAAACAACACTGCAGGCAAATGGGCTGTGGTGTCCACCCTCCGCTTGGGAGCAGGCTTCTTCATCTCACAAAACCGCTCTGCAATTTTGCCAAACTCGGCACGGTTGGCAGGCCCTGCTCGGAGAAGGCGGGGGGCTGGGCTAGCAGGGGGCTGTGGGTCAGGAGCGAGAAGCACTGGGAGAGCTGGGTTTGTGGGGAGCCTAGGGCCGGGAGAGCAGTGGGGTTACGTGGGCCTGAGGGGCATTGGCGGAGCTGTGGGGAGAGTCCAGGGCTGGAATAGCAAGGGATGGATTGAGGCATTGGCAGACCTGCAGGTTCTGGTGGACGGGAATAGCCAGGGGACCCGTGGGGCAGGGCAGAGGTGTATTAATAGCTCTGAGTGGCGTGGCCTGTGCTGGGTGCTGTTCCCACCGGCCCCTCACTTTACTGAGCCCCAGGAATTCCCGTCTTTCCCGAAATGCTAACGCCACCAGTGGGGTTCTGGGTTGCAGTGCCGGCGTCTGGAGCCAGATCCTCGACTCAGCCACATGTGAGCAGCTGCTGTGCAACCTGCCGCTGAGCGGGTCTGTGCCACCGTCGTTGTCCCAGCGAGCCGGGGGGGGTATTTTTAGTTTTTAACCAAATTCTGCCATCGCGCGCGTGGCGTCGGAGCTGGCCGGGTCAGCCACCCACATGCCTGGGCTCTGGTTTCTATCCTGCATTCAGCCCCCTTCCCTCTGTCTGTGCATTTGTGCCATGAAGCTGTGAGGAAGTGGGGCTGGGATTTTGATGCTGCTAGAAATGAATTAAAGGCCTATGCTAAGCAGCCAGGCTATTCTGATTTAATTTTTTTAAGCAGCATTTGCAGTTCTCCATCTGCTGCTGGCAAGCCAAGCCTGCCGCGACCTCAAGGCAAAGCATCTTGTTGACAGTTAGTTAGCTGCATTTCTGCCTAAGTGTCCAGGGCTCTTATGTAATAACTTTGAAAAGCTTGATGCGAATTTGAAATGGCCTCGGCCGAGCCAGACCTGGGCCTGCAGGGGCATGAGGGACTTTTGGATCCAAAGTATTTTGCCCCAGGTGTGTTGGTGGGAGGTGGGTTTTGACCAGCAGGAATAAGAACTTGGCAGGAGTAAGTTAAATTGGTATTTCGATTTCAGGCAAGTGCATTCTTACAGCGACCCTGTCAATTCCCACGTATCCCTAGCCACAGTACGGGCCTGTTGCTGGGTCCACAAGGGCTATGGGGTCAAAGGCACCATCTCTCATAAACCCTCAGCCCAGGAAAGGGTCTTTGGCAATTTGGTTTATTGTTAAAATTTCAACCAAACCAGCTGCTTACAAACAAAGCTCCTGCTACCTGCACACGGCAGCCCCCTTCCCTGTTCCCTTGTCCAGGCTGAGGGTGTGAATTAAATGAGATCGAAACGTTCTTGTGTTTTAAATGGTCTTGGCTGACTTTTAGTATGGAGAGTGAAGTGTGCATGTGTGTGTCCAACACATAGTTGTTGAGATGACATGAAGGAGATCTCACACACTGGGGATACACCTGGATACAAGCTCACGCACACACACACACAGACACTGCCTGTTGCAGGTTCCCGTGCTGCTGGCAGGGTCTGGCCTTGCCGTGCAGATCTGTCAGCGTCTCAGTCCCGTTTGCTCGGCATGGGATTAGCGCTCAGGCAGGCTGGGCCAGTGACACGATCCCGCTAATCCTGGCTGCTCCCTTCACTGCTCCTCCTGCCCGCGCTGCAGCCCCAGGGACGGACCCAGCGTCCTGCAGGTGGAGGCAGAAACTTGCATGACCAGCGAGGGCAGGGAGGGGGCAGGGCCGTGACCCATGGTAACTGGGTGCTGCCTTGGCAAACCCTCTATCTCCATAACAGGACACGCCCATTCTGCACCCCGCCCTAGACTGCAGCACCCCTCAGTCCTGCCTCATGGCCTCCACGTGGGGAGGGGCTGAGGGGGGGACGCATCCTCAACCCCCCAGCTTGGACACTTGCACTGGACGCCCCCCTCATCCTCCCACTTTCCGGTCACTCTGGTGCTGCTGGTGGTTGAACCCCCATTTGCTCCCCCCATCCCCCCATATCTCCCACTGCCCCTCTCTCCCCCTGCCCTGCACATAGTGGCCCTGATCTGAGCAGGAAGAAACCCTTATCCCCAGGGGGGCCGTGAGGGAACCCTGGGCACAGGGCTGCCAGCCGCTGCCCGTGGGAGATCACCCTGTTCCCACTCACACCTGGCTAGGTGGGGAGAAGGGGTCTGGGGGGATCCCATCCGGCCCCCTCCTCACAGGCTCCAAGTCCTGGATTCTGCTGGAGGTGCAGGGCGCCAGCTGCTGCTGTTTGCTGCCAGGCGGGGGCAGGGGGAGCAGGGCATGAGTGGCGCCAGGCTCCCCACCTGGGGGAGTGACGAGCTGGCACCTCTGCTGCTGGCTGCCGTCACCACCCAGGAGATGGCACGGGCCCTGTCTGGGCTCGGGGACCCAGGGTCAGTCCGGATTCCCACCCTGAGGCCCGAGGGGCTACTCCAGCCTGACCCGTGCCCTGAGCTCTGAACCTGCCCCACAGGTAGACAGGGACTCTGCTGCGAATGTCTCCGTGGCTCCAGCCCCTCTCGTGGGGGAGGGGAATGGCCCGGAGCCCAGCCACCCTGCACTGCTCCGTCCCTGGCTCCAGGGGCTGGCGCAGGATGGGATGTCTGCCTGGATTTTCCCTGGCGCAGGCGAATGCCCAGCATGGTGGGTGGAGAGAGACCAGGCTGCTGGGGCCACACGGCTGGGCAGTGACCAGGCTGGAGCTGGACGGCCACCAGCCGGGGTCTCTCTGTGGGGTCAGCAGGGCCCCGGTGGCTCCAGGAGGAGCTGGACATGCTGCATCCAGTGGGCAGGGAAGGGCAGCTGGGACCGAGGCCTTTGCCACCCCGGCTCCCCCGGCTCCGGCTCCTCCAGGGCCAGCAGCAGGTGGTGGGCCAGAGCCACTGGCCGGAGCTGGGTCTGCAGCGTCTGTCGGCCCAGGGGAGCACAAAGGGGCGGAGGTGGCCTAAGTTCCCTCTAAGCTGCACGGCCGCACAGCCGCCTAGGAAGCCCCATGCAGGGCTCAGGGCTGCGGCAGGGAGATGCCTCTCCCCCAACTTGGACCTGCCGTGGTGGGGTGAGGTGCCTCTCTCCACCCGCCCTGCCCCAGCCCAGACCTGCCCTGGACTTGCTGCGTTGGGGGGGGGAGGGGGAGAGGCGCCCCGCCCCAGCCCCAACCCAGCCCCAGCACAGACCTGCTGCAGCCAGGGGAGAGGCGCCTCTCCCCCCAGCCCAGGTGCTGCTGGGGGGAGTTGTCTCTCCCTGCTGTAGTCCCCAGGCAGCCTGCACCCCAAACCCTTCATCCCCACCCCCCCGCAGAGCCCGCACCCCCAGCCAGAGCACTCAACCCCTGCACCCTGACCCCCTGCCCCAGCCCAGAGCCCTTCCTGCACCCCAAACCCTCATCCCCACCCCCTGCAGAGCCCACCCCCCCAGCCAGAACCCTAAACCCCTGCACCCCAACCCCCTGCCCCAATCCAGAGCCCCTCCTGCACCCCAAACCCCACATCCCCACCCCCCCAGAGCCCGCAGCCCCAGCCAGAGCCCTCACCCCCTCACCCCAACCCCCTGCCCTAGACCAGAGACCCTCCTGCACCCCAAACCCCTCATCCCCTCCCCCCCAGAGCCCGCAGCCCCAGCCAGAGCCCTCACCCCCTGCACCTCAACTCCCTGCCCCAGCCCAGAGCCCCTCCTGCACCCCAAACCCCTCATCCCTGCCCCCCCAGAGCCCGCAGCCCCAGCCAGAGCACTCACTCCCTCACCCCGACCCCCTGCCCCAGCCCAGAGCCCCTCCTGCACCCCAAAACCCTCATCCCTGCCCCCCCAGAGCCCGCACCCCCAGCCAGAGCACTCAACCCCTGCACCCCGACCCCCTGCCCCAGCCCAGAGCCCTTCCTGCACCCCAAACCCTTCATCCCCACCCCCCGCAGAGCCCGCACCCCCAGCCAGAGCACTCAACCCCTGCACCCCGACCCCCTGCCCCAGCCCAGAGCCCTTCCTGCACCCCAAACCCTCATCCCCACCCCCTGCAGAGCCCACCCCCCCAGCCAGAACCCTAAACCCCTGCACCCCAACCCCCTGCCCCAATCCAGAGCCCCTCCTGCACCCCAAACCCCACATCCCCACCCCCCCAGAGCCCGCAGCCCCAGCCAGAGCCCTCACCCCCTCACCCTGACCCCCTGCCCTAGACCAGAGACCCTCCTGCACCCCAAACCCCTCATCCCCTCCCCCCCAGAGCCCGCAGCCCCAGCCAGAGCCCTCACCCCCTGCACCTCAACTCCCTGCCCCAGCCCAGAGCCCCTCCTGCACCCCAAACCCCACATTCCCACCCCCCCAGAGCCCGCAGCCCCAGCCAGAGCCCTCACCCCCTCACCCCGACCCCCTGCCCTAGACCACAGACCCTCCTGCACCCCAAACCCCTCATCCCCTCCCCCCCAGAGCCCGCAGCCCCAGCCAGAGCCCTCACCCCCTGCACCTCAACTCCCTGCCCCAGCCCAGAGCCCCTCCTGCACCCCAAACCCCTCATCCCTGCCCCCCCAGAGCCCGCAGCCCCAGCCAGAGCACTCACCCCCTCACCCCGACCCCCTGCCCCAGACCAGAGCCCCACCACCACATGAACTTTGTTACATGCACCAATATGGAGGTGATGTGTCACACAGGGTCGTGTCACACCTCACCTCCATACTGGGGCACATAACACAATTCATTTTGCATGTACGTGGGGAAAATTAGAGGGACCACCGGTGGTGACAGGTGGGCACAGAGGCCGACCCCCTTCCCAGCGCCCTGGGCACTAAAAGCTGCGGGACCCAGGGTGGGGACGGTACTAGAGGTGGGTGCACACTGCAGAGCTGGCTCATGGTCCCTCCCTGTGCGCTGCAAACACCCAGGGGTTGAGCTTTGGCTTGGGCCCAGCTGTAGAAAATCCCAGTCCAGGATGTTGCTTTATTGGCCTGGGTCCTCCCTTCGGGTCAGCTCTGGAACTCTCACTCCAGGTGGGAGCCCCGACCCACTGCCCTCTGGGGGGCACCAGAAACCTCCTCCCTCCCAGCACAGTGCCCCCTAGTGACCACCTAAAAACCTGCAGAGGACCAATGTCACGTGGGACTGAGCAAACGTCCAGCACGTAAGCGATGATTGTCAAGTCCCGGGAACGCCCGAGTGGCCAGACTGGGTCCACTCCGAGCCCCAGCCAGTCCAGGGTCCATCTCCGCAGCATCCCCTGCCACGTGCTTCCAAGTGATCAGGGCCTGGCAAAACTCTCCAGTGGAGAGAGATTGAAAAGCCTGGGACTGTTACCTCAGGGGGGAGAGAAATGACAGTGGCCATGGCAAAAGGCTGACTGGTCTAGGGAATGGAGCTTCTGTCCTCCCGTTTCAGCCCAAGAGCAAGGGGACAGGTGATGGAGTTCAAAGGTGGGAAATTCACAGCCGCTGAAACAAAGGACTCTTCACACCCCATGCAGTTACCAGCCACATGCAATTGCAATTTCACACCACATGCAATGTGGAACTCATTGCCACAGGACGTCACTGAGGCCAAGAATTTAGCATGATTCAAAGAAGGATGAGACATTTATTTGGATGCCAAGAACAGCCAGAGTCAGCCTACCCGGTGCTAACAACAATGTCAGAGAGATGAGGTGGGGGAGGGAATATCTTTCATTGGGCCAACTTCTGGTGGTGAGAGAGACAAGCTTTCCAGCTACCCAAAGCTCGTCTGCCACTTTGCGAAACTAATTCAGCTGTCTGGTCTACACTACAGCCCTCTATCAGTACAGCGACATCGCTCAGGAGTGTGAAACCCGCACCCCTGGTGACAGAGTCACACTGACCTAACCCCTGGTGTAGACAGCACTAGATCGGCGGGAGAGTTTACCTGTCAACACAGCTACCGCCTCTCAGGCAGGTGGATTAACAGGGCTGACAGGAGAGGGTCAGTCTAGGAGCATCTTCACGAGCACTACAGCTGCACAGCCACACGGGTGTAGCGCTGTGCGTGAAGACAAGCCCTTGGGGCACTGGCTGACGTACCCCGCATGTTGTGGTCGGCGTGTGTAGGATACCTGGATCTTGACAGGAGTGTTGTGGGGGGTGTTAATCAGGTTTTGCATCAGGATCTGGTGCCGCTCTGAGTTGGTGTGTTCTGGTCTGTGGGGAGCCTGCTTCTGATGCTGAGCTTGGAGAGGCTGGGGGGTGTTTGAAGGCCAGAAGTGGGGGTTCAGGAAAGATTTCTTTCAGGATGGGGTCCCCATTGGGTATGGGTGGTAGGTGTTTGATGGTACCCCATCTGAGTTCCAGCATGGGGTGCAGATGAGAAGTAGGGGTGTGAGGTCGGGGGTGGTGGGTTATTTCTGTATTGAAGCCGGTTCTGTCGGGGTATGTGGCTGGCCCAGTCCATGATGTGATCTGCTCCTCTGGGGGAGCATCTTTGTTTGGCAAAGGTGGTTCTGAGTGTCTTACGCTGTGTATCCTGGATGTTCAGAGTGTGTTCTGGGGTATCTGAGGGCTGGCTGTAGAGCACAGATCTCTTGGGGTGGTTCCTGAGTCTGTGAGGGTAGGTGGGGGGGGGTCCGTGGCTTTCTTGAGTGGGGCTATCTGTCAGGTTCCATTGCTGAGCCTCCTCCCTGCCTTTTCCTGCAGGCCTGGAGGGGCGTTAACCCCTCAAATGGGCCCTGGAGAGAAGGATCTGTTCTGTGTCCCAGCCCGGAGGAAGAGCTCTGTGGAGCTCGAAGCTCGGCTCTCTCCCCAGCAGAAGCAGGTCCCTGGAGCCGACAGGGCTAAGACATCCCTGCAAAAAGCAGCGCCCGTAGGGGTGTTGAACCTCCTGCCTCAGGGCTTCAGCCAAATGGAATCGGGGGCCAGGAGGGGGACCCACCCCCGGGTGGTACAGCAGGCGGGTGCCTACACCTTCCTCAGCAGCGCTGGCACTGGCTGCTGGCACAGACTGCTCCTGGTCTCGGTGGAGCTGGGCGCTGATCCAGCCTGGCGGTTCCCATGGGGGGTGGGGGTGAGGGAGGTGAGCTCAGGGCTCAGCCCCCAGTGGGATGAAGGTCTGGTCAGTCCCACTGCTCTCCCCCCTCCCGCTCAGAGTCCCCCCTCCCCAGCTGGAACACAAAGGCAGAGACTGGAGCTGTTTTGCTCACTCCCCCCTGGGGGGTCATTAGCCAGAATCAGAGCACAGGCAGCAAGGCCCTCGGGGAGCCCCTGCCCCGCCCTGCCCAAGGGGCAGACTGGGAGAGCCCTGCACACAAACATCTCCGGTGGTGATCCAGGCCAGGCTGCAGGAGCTCCCAGCCTGCTGTGGGACAGGGGGCGGGGGCTGCAGGTGAGGTCCTCTGCCGCCCCCCCCCCCGGCAACCACCACAAACAGCAATGCAGTGCTTTCCTCTCCCAGACCATCCCCAGACACCAGCAAGGCCTCACAGTGCCGGGGGGGGGGCAATGGATGGAGTCCCTGGGGGGGACCCCAAACACAGGGCTCGTCTCAGGGGGTAGCAGAGGATGTGATATATCGCGACTTCAGTAAGACTCTGCCACAGCCCCACATGACGTCTCAGAAGCAAAGCCGGGCACTGCGGGCGGGACGAAATGACTGCGGGGGGGGGGGGGGGGCACAACTGGGTGAACGAGCGCGCGTACTCAGAGAGTCGTTACCAATTGTTCGCTGTCAGGCTGGGCGGCTGTATCCAGTGGGGTCCTGCAGGCGTCAGTCCAGGGTCTGCTACTGGTCAATATTTACGTTCATGCCTCGGATAATGCAGTGGAGCGTGTGCTTATAAAGTCTGCAGAGACACCAGGCTGCGCGGGGCTGCAAGTACTTTGCAGGGCGGATTAGAATTCAAAATGACCTTGACAAATTGGAGATTTGGTCTGAAATCAACAGGAGGACATTCAATGAAGACAAAATGCAAAGTACCTCACTTAGGAGGGAAAAATCAAAAGCAGAGCTACAACCCGGGGCATGACTGGTGAGGTCCTGCGGAAAAGGAGCTGAGGGGTGACTGGCTCACAAACCGAATACGAGTCAGCCATGTGATGCCGTTTGGAAAAGGCTGGTATCATTCTGGCGGGAGGGGGGTGTTAACAGGAGTGTGGTGTGTCAGACACAGGAGGTAACTTTCCCTCTCAGCTCAGCACTGGGGAGGCCTCAGCTGGATACTGTGTCCAGGGCTGGGCACCGCACTTATGGAAAGATGGGGACAAACTGGAGAGAGTCCAGAGGAGAGCAAGTAAAATGATCAAAGGTTCAGAAAACCTGACCTGTGAGAAAAGGTTAAAACCCTGGGCATGTTTAGTCCTGAGACAAGAGAGTGAGGGGGGACCAGTCCTCACATCCGTTACGGGCTGGTATAAAGAGGACAGGGATCAATCATTCTCTGTGCCCACTGAAGGCAGGACAAGCAGCAATGAGTTTAATGTGCAGCAAGGGAGAGTTAGGTCAGATATTAGGAGAAACTTTCTAACTCTCTGGGCAATGAAGCTCCAGAACAGGTTCCCAAGCAAGGTTTTGGATCCCCATCGCTGGAGGTTTTTGAGAACAGGTTGGACAATCTCCTGCCAGAGATGGTCTAGGGTTACTTGGTCTCACCTCAGCACAGGCGGCTGGAGTAGACAGAGCCCACAGGCCCCTCTGTGCTGGGGACCTTGGCAGCCCATGGCTAGCTTGTCATGCCAATAAAGAGCATGTGTGTGCATGTGTAACCCACACACCTTCTGGGTGTGGTGTTCTGGCCTATCTAGTGGCACCGAGACCACTTAGAGAGAGTTAAATGAGTCTGTTCTACCGCCTTAGGTAACAGGCAGTTGGCTTTTAGCTCATGCTGGAGCGGCTCATGCACTAAGCTCCAGAGGTCCCAGGTTCAATCCCACCTGCCGATGACTGGGGTCTGTTGGCATTACATGTATACAGGTGTGTGGGTGTGTGAACCTCCATCGGCAGGGTGTGCGATCGGGGGGGGCTCACCTGTGTGCTGTCACCCTCTTGCACTAACAAGGGTAGTGCTGCAGCCAGGACTGATGCTGTCGGATCAGGTGGCTCTGAGCTCTGTCCCCACTGTTGGGGGCCAGCGGGAGATGGGGAGCCCTGGCTTGGTGCTGGGATTAACCCGTGCGCAGGTGGAGAAGTTGGGCCGTGGAGAGGCTGGGCTGGTCCTCAGGCAGGTGAAGTCCAGGCACATGTTAGCACCTCCATGTCCCCCATTTGCTCAGGCAGCTGCCGTGAGGATGCAAATTCGGCACCTCAGGCTCCCACGCTCTGTAAACCAGCCCAGGAGATTCCTCCAGCCCAGGGCTGGGATTAGCATCGGCAGCTCCCTGCCCCCAGTCCCATGCTCGGCCACGGCCCCACCCTGCTCTGGTCTCCCTGCGTGCTTTGGGTAGCAGCTCTCACGTGCCCTGCAGCGTCTGCTCTGGCCTCAGGGACAGCTGGCCAAGGGGGCCTATGAGGTACGGAGGGAGGTAGGTTCCAGTCCTGGCTCCCCGCGTGCGTGAGCATTGCCGCCCATTGTCTGCAGTGGGTGTTCCTTAGACCTGCCCCAGGGTCGGACAGGGCTGATCTGATGCGCAGGGCAGCAAGAGCTGAGGCATCCCTGGGGGTTGGATCGGGGCGGGAACCCCCATGGGAGCAGTAGGGGATGGAAAGGGGAGAGGGAGGCTGACCCAGGAGCAAGGTTTGGTTACCGTAGTGTGAATCTGGATCCCCTGGTGCAGGCTGCCAGGCCCAGGGGTGGGGGCATGTACAGAGCTGGAGGCAGTACAGGGCACTGCCAGGAGCCTGTAGCTGGCACCAGCCATGGCAACAGGCTGGCTTCAGCTGTTGTGGGGTGGAGACTGTGGAGACAAGGTGTCACGGAGCCCCCAGGCAATGCTCTGCAGCTGCTCCCCACGAAGCCAGGCAGGACTCTGGGGAAGTCTCTCTGGGAGCAGCCTGTCTGCAGGACACACAGCTCACCCGGCTCCCCCCTTCCTGGGTCTGACCTCGGAGCATCCAGCATCCTCTGCCCCTCCATGCGCTTCCCGCAGCCAGTCCGCCCAGGCGGGGTCCTGGGGATGCCAGAGGGTCCTGCCCCCCAACTCCACAATCAGACATGACTCTCAGCCGCCAGGAAAACAGAAGGTTTATTAGACGACAGGAACATGGTCTAACACAGAGCTTGTAGGTGTAGAGAACAGGACCCCTCAGCTGGGTCCATTTTGGGGGGCAGTGAGCCAGACAACCCCGTCTGCACTTCACTCCTCGTCCCCAGCGAGCCCCAAACTGAAACTCTCTCCAGCCCCCCCCTCCTCTGGGCTTGTCCCTTTCCCGGGCCAAGAGGTCACCGGATTCCTTTGTTCTCCAACCCTTTAGCTCTCACCTTGCAGGGGGGAAGGGCCCAGGCCATCAGTGGCCAGGAAACAGGGTGTCGGCCATTCTCTGTGTCCAGACCCCTGCACACACCTGCCCTCTAGGGCTCTGCAACGATCATACACCCTTATCCCACCCCCTAGATACTTAAGAACTGCCTAGGGGAAACTGAGGCACCCCCATACTATTCAGAGGAAACATTAAGAACAGTCCCGCTTCATCACACTGGGGGAGGAGTCCAGAGGACACCAGCTGCCCAGGATCAAGCTGGGGGCTGCTCAGCCTTGGCCACCACCGCCCCACCCTCCATTTGCCAAATGCACAACGCCCTCGGGCATCAGGGGGGTACGCAGCCCTGCAGCCAGGGCGAGCGGGCGTGGCCCTGCCGTGCTCCATCAGGCCACTGGAGGGCAACCTCGCAGTGCTGGAGAGGGGGCTTGGTGTCTGCACAGCAGCCCACCCCGCTGCCCAGGGACAGCCCTGCGCGAGCGGCCGAGGGAAGGCGGGCGGGGAGCGAAGCCAGGCATGGGGTGGGGGCTGGGCACACCTCAGCCCCTGTGGGATCGCTGTGGCCAGGGGGGCAGAGTGCTGCCTGGGGATCGGGCGAGGGCCGGCTGGGGACGCTGGCAGCTCATCTCCCTGCTGGCACGTGGCCCCGCACAGCCCCCTCCCAACAGCCCCTGGCTGTGGCCCCATGGCTAGCGACCGTGGCCTGGATCTTGTGGGGGGCACTGTTTGCCCTCGCCTGGAGGCTCCTTAAATTCAGTCAGAGCCCTCCAGCGCAGAGCTCCAGGAAATATCTCCAGACCCACGGGAGCCCCAGCACCTCCTGTAGGGCTGAAGCCCCGAGGCCCAGATGGGAGCAGGGCAGGAGGGGACTCCGGGAAATAATCTCTCTGTGGCTAAGCCTGGCTTCTGGATCTTTGCAGCTTCCCACTTTCCTGCCCCGTCAGCCTCGCTCTGCCACGCTCCAACCTGCCCTCAGACTGCTCAGCGCCTCTGTGCCCAGCGGGGCCCGGATGGCCGAGGGCGTTTCCTGGGACCGGACACATCCTGGCTGCTCCCACAGCTGGCCCCATCTCCCATGCTCCCTGTCTCTGCCAGACCCTTTCCTCCGGATCACAGGCCCCCGTAAGAGCTGGGAGGGCCCGAGAGCAGCTCTGCCTGGCTGGGCTCGGAGATCAGCGCTCGCAGCGGGGCAGGCTTTGCCCTAGAGTTTTTCTGCATTGGTAGCACTTGTGTGAACCTCCCAAACAAGGCTGTTTGCCCAGGAGCCGCGGTTCCCCTGGCAGGCCCGGCCCAGCCTGAGGGTCTGATCAGGTCCTGCTGCTGCCCCCCTCACTCAGCTCCTGCCGCGCGCTGAGAGAAGCCACAAGGGCAGCAAACTTCACACTTGTTTTTTGTAGACCTGGTTTTCCCCTGACGGGCCTGTGGGGCTCCCCCGGAGCTGGGACCAGGAACTGGCAGGGACTTGGCAACCTCCTCTGGGGGGCTGACCGGCCAGGTGCTGGGGACCCCCATGCATGTTGCAGCTAGCAAGGTTTGGGGTATCCATGGACAGGCCCAGGGCTCTGCTGGGCAGTGGGAGCCCAACGCTGGGACAAACATGAGCTCTTGGGAAGATGCTGCTATGGTGCAGAGCTGAAACCCCCTGCTCATCCCAATCTCCCGCATGGCCCCCCACCCACTCCAATCCCAGCCCCTCTGCTCCCTGCCCCTAGGGGCACAAGGAGCCCGGCACCACCTCAGGCTCGGCAGGGACATGCCGCTCTCCTAGGTGCTGGAATTAGGGATGCCGGGGGGGGGGAAGCTGCACCCCCTGGCTTGTACTGGTTTCCATCCCATCCAGCATTTTCAGTTTGGTTCAATGGCTCTCAGCTGCAGAGTTGCCACCTTTGCCAGGGCTGGTAATTTAACTCCCGAGGTCCTGCCCCCACCACGCCTCTTCCTCTAGGCCCCGCCCCTTCTCCGCCCCATCCCCAAGGGCCCACCCCGCTCCACTTCTTCCCCCCATGGCCCTGACCCCACTCCGCCTCTTCCCCCCCAGAAGAAAAAGCCAGACATCAGGGCTTGTCAAATGGCACCCAGACACACAAGCCAAAACCCGGACCGTCTGGGTGAAAGCTGGACGGGTGTCACCCCTACTCAGCACCCCTGCTACACACATTGTTCCCGCTCTGGCAATTCTTGAGATAACAACCATTGCAACCCAGCCTGACGGTGGGTGGTGGGGGTGTGATCTCCAAGGGCTGTATCTCACGGCCCATCCCAGCTCTGCCCCATGGGGGTAGCCGGGGATTCCAACATTCCTCTCCAGCCGGGGCCTTGTGAGATCTAGGGCGGGGGTTGGATAGCTGTGAGGGACACCACTGATGCTTTGCCAGTGGCCTGGGATCTTGACCTCTCAGGGCCCCCATGCCTCCCTGGAGCAGCTAGCTACACTCGCTGGAGACCTGAGCTCTGGGCCCTAATACTTTTCTCTGCCCCACTGGTTTGTTTCCAATGTCCTGGCCCTGAGACTCTGGGCTGGGCAGGAACCCTGGATGGGATCTGGCACCACTATGTGGCTGCAGACCCCCCCCCATCTTTCTGTAGTAACAGCCTGGGGGTCTCCTTACACCACTTCCGCCCCTGCGCTGCTGTGCCCAGGGGCTCATGCCAGGACCCAGTGGTCTCTCTGCGCTGATGGAGCTGGGAAGGAGCTGCCCTCCAAGGAGGCAGCGCGGGCACCTCTTCCCGTGGGACTGCATGATTCCTCAGCTCTGCCCAGTGTCCTGCAGCTGGAGCAGCCAGCACCCACCATCCTGTGTGCCGTTTGTTTTGGGGGGCAGCCCTGGTGGACGTGGTTGGCGGCCTGGTATTAAAATGTCATGGGGCCTTACTCCATGCCAGTCACTGGTGCTACACTGCCATGCCAGCCGAGCTGCAAGTTTAGTGTGGGCATGGGGCAGTGCCAGGAGCTCCACCCCGCGAGGGCTGGGAGTTGGACAAACCCAGAACAGAGCCCATCCCTGCCCCAGGGGGAGTCTCGGGCCCTACGGTGCATCCTGCAGGATTGGTTCCGGGCATGAGGCTGCCAACATCGGGGGCGGGAAGGGGGATCTGTTTTAGAGAATTGCTGCACTGGTGCGAGTGCTGGATTGGCAGCCCCGGAGACCAATGGCCTCTGGTTATTCCCCCAGCCCGCCACACCCTGGCCTGGAGACCCTCTGGCCCTGCTCTCTCTGCTGAACCTGCCAGGTGCATGGGCTGTTTGCATGGCCAGGACCTAGACTGAGACGTGTTCACTTCAGACGTGCACCCAGACGCTCCAGCTCTGCTGAGCTTGGCTGCACTGGAAGCAGCGACTCGGGGGACAGGTGGCGGTGACGGGCTGCTGGGGACAGCCAGCGCCTGACACAGAGCCCCTGAGTTCAATAGAAGAGTCCCCCTGGCTAGGATCCGGCCCCTAGCGGGCTGCAAGGGGCACAAGGGGAGTGGGGGACTGAGGTGAGGGGAGTCAGACCAGGCCATGCAGCAGCTCCCTGCAGGAGCCGGGAGTAGAATCCAGATCCCCCTAGTGAGTTTTTCCTCCTTGAAAGTGGAGTGCCTGGAACTGAGCGTCCCGTCCCCATTGAAGGTGTAGAGCTGTACCACAAGCAGCTGATTACATGCTTGTTAGATGTGCCTCCTGGGGAACAAGCCACGTTTCATGTTGTACCAGTAACGTCCCGCATGATTTACGGCTCCTGACCCGCCGGGCGTGTTGCGAAACAGCTGCTGGAATCAGAGCGCACAGCCCCCACCCCCCAGTTCTGGCTGGGTGACTTCTGACCACAGCTTGGGAATGCAAAGGAGGGGTTTGTTTGAGAGCGGAGGCCAGAACGCATCTTATGCTCCGGACCTGGCTGTGTGCGACCGGCAGGAATGCGGTGCTGTCGAACCACCCCCCGCTGAAAGGACCCTTCCCTTCCCAGCATGGAAACGCAAGGGGATTTTTGGTGATTCAAATTATAAATCCAAAGTGCTGGTCCACTTGTGCCAACCAAATCATTCCTTGTTTCTCACCCTGCCGGCAGTGTGTGTTAAATCTAGCCCCCCGGGTCACACGTGGCAGTTGGCATGACAAGAACGT
Source organism: Dermochelys coriacea (assembly GCF_009764565.3). NCBI lineage: Eukaryota > Metazoa > Chordata > Testudines > Dermochelyidae > Dermochelys > Dermochelys coriacea. Next base: position 352,703,527 of record NC_050068.2, on the reverse strand, counting down.
AAGGATGGCCACACTGGGTCAGACCAATGGTCTGTTTAGTCCAACGTTCTGTCTTCCCACAATGGCCAATGCCAGGTGCCCCAGAGGGAATGAACAGAACAGGGCAGTTATCGAGTGATCCATCCCATCACCCAGTCCCAGCTGTTGACAGCCAGAGGTTTAGGACACCCAGAGCATGGGGTTGCATCCCTGACCATCCTGGCTAAGAGCCATTGATTGACCTGTCCTCCATGAACTTATCTAGTTCTTTTTTATAGCCAGTTATACTTTTGGTCTCCCAACATCCCCTGGCAAGGAGTTCCACAGGTTGACTGTGCGTTGTGTGAAGAAATACTTCCTTCTGTTTGTTTTAAACTGGCTGCCAATTAATTTCATTGGGTGATGCCTGATTCGTGTGTTATGTGAAGGGGTAAATAACACTTCCCTAGTCACTGTTTCCACACCAGTCATGATTAAGGCTACGTTTTAGTCATGGGTATTTTTAGTAAAAGTCATGGACTGGTCACAGGCAGTAAACAAAAATTCACGGCCCATGACCTGTCCATGACTTTTACTATATACCCCTAACTAAAACTTGGATGGGGGCCATGGAAGCTCTGGGGGTGGTGTTGGTCCAGGGGTGCCATGGGTGCTGGGGGAGGTGGCCTGGGACTCCACTGGTGTGGGGGGGAGCCAGGCTGTGGTATGCAGCCTGGGACCCAGGCTGGTGCTGAGGGCTGGAGGGTTGGCAGGGCTGGCAGGGGCTCCCTACCCGGCTCCGTGTGTCCCTGTAGCTCCTAGGCAGTGGAGGGGCCAGGGGGCTCTGTGCGCTGCTCCCACCACAAGCCCCGGCTGCGCGGCTCCCTTTGGCCGGGAGCAGGCAGTGGGCAGAGCTCCCTGGCCCTCCGCCACCTAGGAGCTGCAGGGCCATGCCAGTAGGAGCCAGGGAGCCCCCCACCCTGAGATTAGCACCCCCCCGCACCCTCTCCAACCCCTTGCCCCTAGCCCTGAGCCCCCTCCCACACCCAAACTGCTGCTGCTGGCTCAGGGGCTACCCAGCTCAGGCAGCCCCTGAGCCAGCACCGGCCACTGCAGAAGTCATGGAGGTCACGGAGGTCACAAAATCCGTGACAGTCTCGCAGCCTCAGTCCTGATTGTAGAGACCTCGGTGATCTCCCCCGTAGGCGGCTCTTTTCCGAGCAGAACAGGCCCGGTCGTTTCACTCTCTCCTCGTACGGCAGCCGTTCCAGAGCCCTCAGCATTTTTGTTGCCCTTCTCTGAACGCTTTCTGGTTCTGTCTCATTCCTGAGCTGGGCGACCACATCTGGGTGTAGCATTCAAGCTATGGGTGTCCCATGGATTTATGCAGAGGCGATGTGATATTTTCTGTCTTATTCTCTGTCCCTTTCCTGTGATCCCCAGCATTCTGTTCCCTTTTTTAACTGCCGCTGCAGGTTGCGATATGCAGCCGATGAAGTGAGCTGTAGCCCATGAACGCTTATGCTCAAATAAATGTGTTAGTCTCTGAGGTGCCACAAGTTCTCCTGTTCGTTTTTGCACTTTGAGAGGATGTTTTCAGCATAGGTGTAGTTCAGTGGTCCCCAAACTTTTTTGCTGATGCTCCCCCCACCTTTATCTGGTCTGTGCCCCCTCAGGAGCTGCAGTTGGGAGCTGGGGTCGGGGCCAAAGCCGTGGTGGGGAGCTGGGGCCAGGAGCAGGGAAGTGGATGGGAACTGGGAGGGGGCCACAGTTGGGGCTGGGGCCAGCGCTGTAGCCGCAGTAGGGGCTGGGCCTGGGGCCAGGAATGGAGCTGGGAGCAGAGCGGGATTGGGGGGCGCTCCCTCCCCACCCCCTGTGTGGGTTGGTCCAGGCCATGCTGTGTCCCCCTGACCATTCCTCCATGCCCCCCATGGGGGGCGCTCCCCACAGTTTGGGGACTGCTGGTATAGTTTGACTTCTATATTTGGAGGGCAGCTCCAATTAGGCCAATGGGGCTGAATGTGGGGGGGGGGGGCAAATTCCACACCTGTCTGGGGCTTGCAGTTTTGTGGGCAATGACCCCCTGCTCCCGCCGCAAATTATGCCTGTAGTTTTCAGAGAACTATCTCACTAACTGCCTCACCCCCCGGACGTTCCTCCATGCCCCCCTATGGGAGCGCACCCTACAGTTTGGAGACCTCTGCATGAGGGGCTGTTAAAGGCCAAGAAGGGGCAACTGTAAAGCTACAGGATGAGCTTACTCGCACACACAGGCAACGGGTCACGTCTGACGGCCCAGAGCTCATTCATATCATGAGGAAAGCAGTCTTCAGTGATGAGCTAGCCAGAGATATCAGCCGAATGGATACTTTGGGTCATGACTTGCATGAAGACTTCAAAACCCAAAGACTCATCGACTCATAGAACTGGAAGGGACTTCGAGAGATCATCTAGTCTGGTCCCCTGTACTCATGGCAGGACTCAGTATTATCTAGAGCAGAGGTCTTCAATCTGTGGGGCGCGCCCCCCCCAGGGGGGTGTGGAGTAACGTTCGGGGGGGTGTGGCTGCTGCCCAGACTAGCCCCCACAGGGGGCGGGCAGGGACCACTGCCCAGTTCCACTCCTGGTCCCAACCCCAGCTGCTGGCCCCACTCCTGGGGATCCACACCCGGAGTCCTGGCTACCAGCCCTGTACCCAGGGATCCGTCCTGCTCCTAGTCATGGCTGCTGGTCCCGCGCCTGGGGTCCCAGCTCCTGGCCCCATGCCCAGTGATTGGCTCCCGGCCACCAGCCCCGTGTCCAGGATCCTGGCTGCCTGCCCCACCCACACCCAGGGCTCTGCTCCCGGCTGCAGCTGCAGGTCTCAGCCCCCAGCCAACGATCCGCTCCCACCCCCAACTGTGGCCCCAACCTCAGCCCCCTTATGCCTGTCCGCGTCCCCACTCCCAAGGGTCATGGACATGGGGAGGGGGGCGCAGGGTAAAAAGTTAGGGGACTACTGATCTAGACCATCCCAGACAGGTATTTGTTTAACCAGCTTTTAAAAATCTCCAATGATGGAGATTCCACAACCTCCCTGGGCAATTTATCCCAGGGCTTAACCACTCTGACAGTTGGGACGTTTTTCCTAATGTCCAACCTAAACCTCCCTTGCTGCAACTGAAGCCCGTTGCTTCTTGTCCTGCCCTCAGAGGTTAAACGAGAACCATTTTTCTCCCTCCTTCTTGTAACAACCTCTTAGGTACTTGAAAACTGTTCTCATGTCCCCGCTCTGTCTTCTCTTCTCCAGACTAAACAAAGCCAGATTTTTCAATCTGCCCTCACAGGTCATGTTTTCTACACCTTTCATCATTGTTGTTGCTCTTCTCTGGACTGTCTCCAATTTGTCCACATCTTTCCGAAATGTGGCCTCCCAGAACTGGACACAATACTCCAGTTGAGGCCGTATCAGCGCGGAGCAGAGCGGAAGAATTACTTCTCGTGTTGAAGTTAAATTTCTGCACGTGCCCCTGTCAATATCTATCTACTCAACTGCCCTAGGTCTGTCATGTTTGGTATCACTGTGTTTGTGGGAGAAGGGGCTTTTGAATGATACCCAACTCGACCCGTTTCCGATGCCATTGTATTATCAACATTTCTACCAATCAGGGGCCCTGGAGCTGGGAGCTGGGGGTGGGTGGGACAGTGCAGCCCCCCCACCCACACCACAATGGGTGATACCATTGAAATGATGATTCTGTAGATTTTTATGAATCAAAGGACATGTGCCTTCCCTTTCTCTCCGTCCCTTGCCAACAGAATGAGATTTGACTACCTTATGCCCCAGGCTATTTGTACTGAAACTGGAATTAGTGATTCTGCAAAACCAATGTAATTAAAACCTATTCAAGTCTCTTTCCTTTTGGAGGAAACTATCAGAGTCTCTTTTGTTTAAGCAACAACCTTCCTTTGACAAAAAGGAAAGGGTGAATTTAATATCTGTCTTAAGGTGTTCACGTCTCCAGGTGGAGAGCAGATTGGATGGGAAAGGTGGGGGACACAGGGTTTTTGTTGATGTCTTGGGAGCACTGGTTGGCTGGTCAGTCATGAATGGAGACTTTGGCTGGCAGGTTGATTACAGCATCTGGTGCTTGGACCCTGGTTCACCTTCCGGTCAAGGACATCCTTTGGTTGGGTCTTTTCTCCATAGACAGGTCAGGGTTGTGGTCACCGTACTGATGTAGTGCCATGGATTTCTAGATTTGATGAAAAGCCGAGAGAGAGGAGAGGAGAGAAGGTGGGGTGAGGGGTGGGGCTGAAAGGTCCATTCCCCCCCGCCGCCCCCCTCGCCCAGGGATTGAGGCCTGGATGTCAGGATGATATGATGATTATCAATGAAAGAGAAAGTTCCTCCCGCCAGGAAGGATGTCGTCCAGTCTGGTCAGTTCCTTCTATCTGGGGGCCCGGCGAGGGAGAGCAGACGGGAGGAGCTGGGGTGAAAGTTGGGATGGGAGAGGAGATTCTTTTTACAAAATCTCTTTGTAAGGGGCCCAAGAAGGGAAAACGTGGGCGGCACAGGTCAGCCCTTCGTTATTTTGTCCACCAACGAAGCCGCCACACCAATTTTGGTGCATTCATTTCTGGCTCCACATCTTCTGTTCTGACTGAGTGTGATTTCCCATGTGAACCAGATCAGTGGGTCCTTTTGCGGGGGCAAAGCCAGTTTCTCTGTGTGGTTCCCTGGCACTTCTTCATAACATTCATTGCTGAAAGTAACTTGACCTATTTCCCATGGTCCATTTTCAAGCCGGAAAAAGGTTCATGGTCACTCTCCTTACAGTGTGTATGATAAACCCATTGTTTCATGTTCTCTGTGTGTGTGTATATAAATCTCTCCTCTGTTTTTTCCACCAAATGCATCCGATGAAGTGAGCTGTAGCTCACGAAAGCTTATGCTCTAATAAATTTGTTAGTCTCTAAGGTGCCACCGGTACTCCTTTTCTTTTTGCGAATACAGACTAACACGGCTGCTACTCTGAAACCCATGGTCAGTGTGACATTGTTATGAACTCGCATGTCCTTTTTACACTTCGTGACCCAGGAATCCCACAGGCAAAGGAGGAGGGGTCGCCTCAGCAATGCTTCCAATACACTGTCAGCTGCAGCTTCTTTCTTCACCTGGTTCGTTCCTGGTGGTGTCACTGACAACCAGTCGCAATGTCGCGGCAGCGCCTTGCGGGTCTCTGGCCCTCTGTCTGATTTCCAAGCCACGTGAAAACCTGTTCAGTGTCATTAGGAGAATCAGCTGTTGTGACATGTGGTACCAAAGGCTTTCCCAAAATCCTGATGTGACACCGACCTCTCCCTCTCCCACCTGCTGAGTTTGCAATTGTATTGAAGAAGGAAAAACAGCCCGGTTTCTGACAGTTGATGCTCTTGGCAGCCTCACCTCCAACTCAGGCTGCTTAGTGCACACGGCCCCACAATCAGTGGCTTATTTCCTCTCAAGACTTGTTCTATTATTTTCCTGGGGAAAGAAATTAGCCTTCTAGGCACTACTGCAGTCTAGGTGATGCTGAATTACAGATCTCTTGGGCAGCAATGGTCAGCATCCCTCTTCTGCACCGGATGTGAAAACTGACATTACGTGTCTCTTCTGCCCTTGGGACCTCACCGCTTTTCCAGGACTTGTCAACCAATAACTGTCAGCAGTGCAGTGAGTTTGGCCAATACAAGTTTTCATAAGAACATAAGCGTGGCCAGACTGGGTCAGACTAAAGGTCCATCTCACCCAGTATCCTGTCTGCCGACTGTGGCCAATGCCAGGTGCACCAGCGGGAAGGAACAGAACAGGTATTTCCTTCCTTGATGTCTATTGCTGTAAGGCCAGCCTCCCCTCCTAGCTAGCTACATTTATCTTTACTCTTTCTCATGCTGAAAGTGGGTTCACTGAAGGGGTTCAGGGTTGTGATGGGGTATACAAACCCCATGCTGGCCGGGAAAGGGTTAATGAGCTGCCGTGAGCTCAGTCAACAAAGAGAAGATGTGGGGAACAAACCTTTGATAACAGGCTCTTCAGTCTAGCAGAGAAAAGTCCCATGGGATCCAATGGCTGGAAGTTGAAGCAAGACAAATCCAGACTGGAAGTCAGATGTAACCTTTTAACACGGAGGATAATTAGCCGTTGGACCAACTTCCCAAGGGTGCGGTGGATTCTCCCTCATGGGCAATCTTTACGTCAGGGTTGGCTGGTTTTCTAGCAGCTCTGCTCTAGTTCAAACAGGAATTATTTCAGGGAAACCCTAATGTGACTTGTGCACCACAGGAAAGCCCAGATTCCAAGGCCAGAAGAGACCACTGTGATCATTTGGTCCAGTGGTCCCCAACCTTTCTTGTTCCCAGAAGACTGTGGCGAGCACCGGACACCCCGCGGAACCAGTTGCCGAAATGCTGTGCTCGGCGGCAGCGGGGTGTCCTGCCGGCACACACAACGGCCCCAGCGGCACCGCGTTGGGGACCCCTGATCTAGTCTGACCTCCTGCATAGCACAGACCATGGGATTTCCCCACAGTAACGCCAAGAGCAGAGATGTTAGAAAAACAGCCAGTCTTGTTTTGGAAATTCCCAGCGATGGAGAATCCACCATGGCCCTTGGTAAATTGTTCCAGTGGTTCATGACTCTCACTGTTAAAAATATACGCCTTGTTTCCAGTCTGAACTTGTCTAGCCATTGGATTGTGTTCCACCTTCCTCTGCGAGGCTGAAGAGCCTATTGTAAAATGTTTGTTCCCCATGTAGGTACTTACAGCCTGAGATCACCTCACTCCTTAGCCTTCTCTTTGTTAAGCTCTTGGAGTCTATCACTACAAAACATGTTTTCTAATCCTTCAGTCATTCTCGTGGCTCTTCTCTGACCCCTCTCTAACTCATCAGCATCCTTCTGGAACTGTGGGCACCAGAACTGGACACAGGATCCCAGCAGCGGTCGCACCAGTGCCAACTCCTACTTAACATTCCCTTGTTTATGCATCCCAGGATTGCATTAAGGCTCTTGGCTGAAGCACCACCCGGGGAGCTCCTGTTCCACTGATTATTCACCATGACCCCCAAATCTTTTTCAGAGTTGCTGCTTCTCAAGACAGTGTCCCCCAGCCTGCAGGTATGGCCCGCATGCTTTGTTCCTAGATGTACACATTTACATTTAGCCATATTAAAACACAGATTGCTTTGCTTGATCCCAGATTACCAAGTTAACCAGATCGCTCTATATCAGTGACCAGTTCTCTTCATTATTTACCACTCCCCCAATTTCTGTGTCATCTACAGGCTTTACCAGTGATGATTTTATGTTTTCTTCCAAGTTATTGATAAAAATGTTGAATAGCGCAGGGCCAAGAACAGACCCTGTAGGATCCTGCTAGAAACACACCTGTTCAATGATGCTTTACTTTGTGAGACCTATCCATTAGCCAGCTTCTTGTCCATTTAATGCGTGTCACGTTCATTTTGTATCGTTCTAGTTTTTTAATCAAAATATCATGTGGTACCAAGTCAAACACTTTGTAGAAGTCTAAGTATATTACAACCACACTATTATCTTTATCAACCACACATGTAATCTCATCAAAAAAAGATATGAAGTTAGTTTGATAGGCTCTACTTTCCATAAACCCACGCTGATTTGCATTAATTACGTTATCCTTCTTTAATTCTTTATAATCGAGTCCCATATCAGCTGCTCCGTTATCTTGCCCAGGATCAATGTCAGACTTTAATTACCTGGGTCATCCCATTTACCCTTTTTTAATATTGGCACAACAGTAGTTTTCTTCCAGTGTTCTGGAACTTCCCCAGTGCTCCAAGACTTATTAAAAGCATCATTAATAGTCCAGTGAGCTCCTCAGCCAGCTCTTTTAAAACTCCTGGATGCAACTCATCTGTACCTGCTGATTTAAAAATGTCTGACTTTAGTAGCTGTAACTTAACATCCTCCTGAGATACCAGTGGAATGGAAAGAGTGTTATCACCACCACATGATGAGACTATATCATCCATTCCGAATACAGAACAAAAATATTTATTGAACACTTCTGCCTTTTCTGCATTATTATTGATAATTCTGCCATTTCCCTCTGGTAATGGCCCAATACCGTGGTCAGGATTCTTTTTGTGCCTAACGTATTTGAGAAACTCCTCATTGTCCTTAAGTCCCTGGCCAGCAAAGCTAAGGACAATAAGTCCGACTAGGTGATCACAGAGGTCCCATCTGACCTTTTAGACTCTGAATCAGCCCTGCCCCCTACACCTGTAGTAGGTGTCCAGCTTGGAGGGAGAAGCTCGAAAGGGAGAACATACCTGAGTAAGCCTGCTGCAGATGCTCTGCCTGAAGGGGGCAACCACCGAATAAAAAACCTTTTGTTTCCTTACGCCTACCCGGGAAACCCAGCAGTGGTTCGTCTCAAGCCCAGAAATGACCCAATCACAAGTGTCTCAGATGCCTGGCTTTTGTCATATGTGCTTTTCACAGGGCTAACCTAGCAGGGAGGGAGGGAGAAGTCTGGGGGAAAGGGGTTGATGGTTTTTGCAGCCCTAAACATTCTGGGGAGGACGCTGAGGTGGTTACATGGGCACAAATAAACGTGCCTCACTTGGATGTGCAAATCACACCTTGGCACGCACAAAGCGACTAACAACAGAATACGGGGTTTCAGTGAATGCCTGATCTGCACCCAGCCAGGTGCACATCCATTCGCAAACCAGGCCCTCTCTGCATCTGTGGCTTACTGAAAAAATTATTTTTGTTTCAAGGCCTGAGAAAACTCCTTTAATCCCTGCAGAGGTCAATGAGGGCTGGCCAGCAGTGCCAGAATCATGTGAGGGAGTTTTAAAATAGAGTCAAGAGAGGCGGAAATGGAAAAGGACAGATAATTAGAAACAAAGCAAGGGATTCAAACCCTCGTGGTCATCATGGCCAATTAATTGTGTTGAATTTCCCACTGACACATGACTGGGCCATGTCACATGCACCCAGAACATGCCTCTTGGCCGCTGCACTATGTCCCTGGGGGTTGCTGTGGTCGCTGTGGGCTAGGGCAGCACCTGCCTGTCTCCTAAGGGGCCCGAAGACCCAGCCAGCAGCCCGAGCAAAGGGGACCTAGGTAAGGGAGACTGAGCCTGTAGCCAGCATAGCATTGTGCGGTTGCAGCAGGATTGGCTAGACCAGATCAGCCCAATGGGATCCTCGAGCTGGTTATATCTCATCTCCGGCCGTAGTTCTAGCCCAGTATCCAGCTGTACTGTGTCATACAAGGGTCCATCTAGTTTGGCATCAGCTCTCCAGCACTGGTCTGGGTTTGACGTCCACCAGCTGTTCTCTGGGAAGGAAGAGCTGGGCCTAGCCATGGAGCAGATCAGCAGCATTTGAACAATTCATTGCCAGACCCAATGGAAAAATAAAGGGTTAGAAATTCCCCCAATCCCATTCTTAGGCCTGTGTGGGTATGTCTATACTACAAAAAACTCCCCATGGCAGCAAGTCTCAGAGCCTGGGTCAACTCGCTCACGCTACAGCACTGCAAATAGCCATGCAGATGTACCCCCTCGGGCTGGAGCTCGGGCTGCAGGACACACACCCCTCACCAGATTTCACACACACACCCCGCTCCAGTCTGAGCAGACGCGTCTCTGTGGCTATTTTTAGTGCTGCAGCACAAGCCCTGTTAGCCTGTAGACCCAGGCTCTGGTGTGTTTTTGTAGTGTAGACGTGCCCCAGGAGGCTCCTAGACCTGGTGTGGAAGGAGAAGACCCAGGACAGAATGGACTCTCCTGGCTTTGACATGACTCAATCATAGCTAAACAGTGAGAGGGGAATTCCCAGGCTTTCTGAACGTTCCAACTGGCCATTTTCTTGTCAGATTTTGTTCTCCTTTAAACCTGGCTGGTTCCTTTCCCCTGCAGAAAAACCTGAGAGTCTCTCGATTAAGTTTAGAAGCGTGAGCAACAAGGGCGATGTCGAGGTGGGAGTCTGCTATAGACCACCGGACCAGGGGGATGAGGTGGACGAGGCTTTCTTCCGGCAACTCAAGGAAGTTACTAGATCACAGGCCCTGGTTCTCATGGGAGACTTCAATCACCCTGATGTCTGCTGGGAGAGCAATACAGCAGTGCACAGACAATCCAAGAAGTTTTTGGAAACTGTAGGGGACAATTTGCTGGTGCAAGTGCTGGAGAAACCAACTAGGGGCAGAGCTCTTCTTCACCTGCTGCTCACAAACTGGGAAGAATTAGTGGGGAAGCAAAAGTGGATTGGAACCTGGGAGGCAGTGACCATGAGATGGTCGAGTTCAGGATCCTGACACAGGGAAGAAGGAGAGCAGCAGAATACGGACCCTGGACTTCAGAAAAGCAGACTTTGACTCCCTCAGGGAACTGATGGGCAGGATCCCCTGGGAGAATAACATGAGGGGGAAAGGAGTCCAGGAGAGCTGGGTGTATTTTAAAGAATCCTTATTGAGGTTACAGGGACAAACCATCCCAATGTGTTTGGGATGAAAGAATAGTAAATATGGCAGGCGACCAGCTTGGCTTCACAGTGAAATCCTTGCTGATCTTAAACACAGAAAAGAAGCTTACAAGAAGTGGAAGATTGGACAAATGACCAGGGAAGAGTATAAAAATCTTGCTCGGGCATGCAGGAGTGAAATCAGGCAGGCCAAATCACACCTGGAGTTGCAGCTAGCAAGAGATTATAAGAGTAACAAGAAGGGTTTGTTCAGATATGTTAGCAACAAGAAGAAAGTCAAGGAAAGTGTGGGGCCCCTTACTGAATGATGGAGGCAACCTAGTGACAGAGGATGTGGAAAAAGCTAATGTACTCCATGCTTTCTTTGCCTCTGTCTCCACGAACAAGGTCAGCTCCCAGACTGCTGCACTGGGCAGCACAGCATGGGGAGGAGGTGACCAGCCCTCTGTGGACAAAGAAGTGGTTCAGGACTATTTAGAAAAGCAAGTCCTGGGGCCGGATGCGCAGCATCCGAAAGTGCTAAAGGAACTAGTGGATGTGATTGCAGAGCCATTGTCCATTATTTCTGAAAACTCATGGCAATCAGGGGAGGTCCCGGACGACTGGAAAAAGGCTAATGTAGTGCCCATCTTTAAAAAGGGAAGGAGGAGGATCCTGGGAACTACAGGCCAATCAGCCTCACCTCAGTCCCTGGAAAAATCATGGAGCAGGTCCTCAAGGAATCAATTCTGAAGCACTTAGAGGAGAGGAAAGTGATCAGGAACCGTCAGCATGGATTCACCAAGGGCAAGTCATGCCTGACTAATCTAATTGCCTTCTATGACGAGATAACTGGCTCTGTGGATGAGGGGAAAACAATGGACGTGTTGTTCCTTGACTTTAGCAAAGCTTTTGACACGTCTTCCACAGTATTCTTGCCAGTAAGTTAAAGAAGTATGGGCTGGATGAATGGATGATAAGGTGGATAGAAAGCTGGCTCGATTGTTGGGCTCAATGGGTAGTGATCAATGGCTCCATGTCTAGTTGGCAGCCGGTATCAAGTGGAGTGCCCCAAGGGTCGGTCCTGGGGCCGGTTTTGTTCAATATCTTCATTAATGATGTTGAAGATGGCGTGGATTGCACCCTCAGCAAGTTTGCAAATGACACTAAACTGGAAGGAGAGGTAGAGACGCTGGAGGGTAGGGATAGGATACAGAGGGACCTAGACAAATTGGAGGATTGGGCCAAAAGAAATCTGATAAGGTTCGACAAGGACAAGTGCAGAGTCCTGCACGTAGGAAGGAAAAATCCCATGCACCGCTACAGACTAGGGACCGAGTGGCTCGGCAGCAGTTCTGCAGAAAAGGACCTAGGGGTTACAGTGGACGAGAAGCTGGATAAGAGTCAACAGTGTCCCCTTGTTGCCAAGAAGGCCAATGGCATTTTGGGCTTTAGAAGTAGGGGCATTGCCAGCAGATCGAGGGACGTGATCGTTCCCCTCTATTCGACATAGGTGAGGCCTCATCTGGAGTACAGTGTCCAGTTTTGGACCCCACACTACAAGAAGGATGTGGAAAAATTGGAAAACGTCCAGTGGAAGTCAACAAAAATGATTAGGGGACTGGAACACATGACATACGAGGAGAGGCTGAGGGAAGTGGGATTGTTTAGTCTGAGGAAGAGAAGAATGAGGGGGGATTTGATAGCTGCTTTCAACTACCTGAAGGGGGATTCCAAAGAGGATGGATCTAGACTGTTCTCAGTGGTGGCAGATGACAGAACAAGGAGTAATGGTCTCCCGTTGCAGTGGGGGAGTTTTAGGTTGGATATTAGGAAAAACTTTTTCACTAGGAGGGTGGTGAAGCACTGGAATGCGTTACCTAGGGAGGTGGTGGAATCTCCTTCCTTAGAGGTTTTTAAGGTCAGGCTTGACAAAGCCCTGGCTGGGATGATTTAGGTGGGGATTGGTCCTGCTTTGAGCAGAGGGTTTCCTTCCTAAGTGCAGGACTCTGCACTTGTCCTTTTTGAGCCTCATCAGATTTCTTTTGGCCCAATCCTCCAATTTGTCTAGGTCCCTCTGTATCCTATCCCTACCCTCCAGCGTATCAAATCCCCCCTCATTCTTCTCTTCTGCAGACTTAAACAATCCCAGGTCCCTCAACCTCTCCTCATAAATCATGTGTTCCAGTCCCCTAATCATTTTTGTTGCCCTCCGCTGGACGCTTTCCAATTTTTCCACATCCTTCTTGTAGTGTGGGACCCAAAACTGGTCACCGTCCTCCAGCTGAGGCCTAACCAGCGCTGAGCGGAGCGGTACTATCGCCTCCCGTGACTTGCAGGCTGTGCCTCTCTTAGTGCAACCTGAAATTGCATTTGCTTTTTTGCCACAGCATCGCACTGCTGACTCGTGCTGTGGTTGCGATCCACCCCGACTCCCAGATCCTGCTCAGCCATGCTGCTGCCAAGCCAGTTATCCCCCATTCTGTATCTGTGCATTTCCTTCCCTAAGGGTGGCACTTTACATGTGTCTTGGTTGAATTTCATTGTGTTGTCTCAAGCCCAGTTCTCCAATTTATCAAGATCCCTCTGAATTTTAGCTCTACACTCCAAAGTGTTTGCAACACCCCCAGCTTTGTGTCATCTGCAAATCTGATCGGTCTGCTCGCTAGTCCTACATCCAGGTCATTGATAAAGATGTTACCCAGCACCGGCCCCAGAACAGATCCCTGGGGAACCCCACCTCAAATCTCCCTCCAATCCATCAGTCCACTTTAGTTACTCTTTGTTTGCAGTTGTTTAACCAACTTTGTAGCCACTTAACGGTAGTTCCGCCAAGCCCCATTTCTCCAGCTTTCTTACGAGAATGTCATGTGCAGGGGCAGATTAGAGTTTTGTGGGGGCCCCTCCGCACCCCTTCTTCCTGCAGTCCCCCCCATGTGTCCCCCTGGCACTCCTGCCAGGCAGCAGGGTCAGAGGCTTACCCCCACACCCTGACCCTGCTCCCTGGCAGGAGCACTGGGTGGGCAGAGCAGGTTGGGACATGGGGGGCCCATTTTTCTGGGCCGCCCAGGCACAGGCCCCATTGTCCCAGTGGCTAATCCACCACTGGTCATGCGGGACTGTGTCAAGAGCCTTTCTGAAGTCCAGGTATCTCGTGTCTAATGCATTCCCCCATCCACCAAACCAGTTACCCTGCCAAAGAAGGAAATCAAGCTGGTTTGGCAGGGTTTGTTCTTGGTAAATCCATGCTGGCTGCTGGTGACCACTCCTTCATCCTCCAGATATTCGCAATGATTCACACTGTGCACAGGTTCCCCTCTCCTTCCAGAATTGCCCCCCGAGCTCTTTTAGGGCTGCTGGGCTCAGGTGTGCATGGGGAGGGTTGGGTCTAGATACGTGCTGCAGCTTTGGTAGTTTCTGGGTTGTTCCTGAGCCTTAGCAAGGAACAGCTCCAAACCCAACTACACTATCCTCTCTGTGCCAGGCCGCGCCACGAGGGGCCTGCTCCGAAGCCTGCTGAAGTCAATGCTCATGAAAGCTTATGCTCAAAGAAATGTGTTAGTCTCTACGGTGCCACAAGTCCTCCTGTTCTTTTTTCAGTGGAGGTTGGCTCAGGCCTGAGATCTGAGCAGGGACTTGGGCAGTGACAAAGCAGCAGCAGGCGTGGGTTCAGATGTGGTTGCCGACACGGCCAGGGCCGTGCAGACAGCACCGTGTCCCGGCCGAGCGGTCCGGCCCAGCGCAGGGGCGCTGAGGCGGAAAGGGCAGGGACACTAGGGAGAGGTCAGGACTGCCGGGTGCACCGGGCCGGCGGCCGGCGCATCGCGGGACGTCCCAGCGCCTGGGCTTATCGGCACAGGTTAGGGAGGCGAGACCCATGAAAAGATGCGAGCCCAGGTGTGGCCCCTCCGCATTGCCCGGACGAGGCCTGGCCAAATGCAGCCCTTGGAGCCCCAGGGCCGCTCGGGGCCGGCTGCCGCTGGCCTCTCCATCCTGCGTGCCCACTGCGGCCCTAGCACACAGGGGCAGGCCTGGCTCCCCTCCTTGGCCGCCTGCCAGCGTGGGCCGGGCTGGTGCCTTCTCCTCCCCCGGCCCTTCCTCCAGCCACTTCTCCCTCCCGAGCAGCCTGCAGGCAGCGGCGGCCGCGGAGGAGCCCCGGGCCGAGCCATGGGCGAGGGGGAGCCCGCGAGGTACCGGCTCGGGCGGCGCCAGGGAGCAGGAAGGTCGGGGGCGCGGGGCGGTGCCAGCTGCTGTCGGCCGGTCTGCAGCCCCCAGCACGCGGCAAAGCCCGGCCTGGCTCCCCGCGCCCCGGGCGCTGCAAGGGGCCGGGCCCCGCTGCCGGGTCTGTGCGGGCGGAGCGCGGGGCCCCGCGGGCCGGGCATGGTCCGGGATCCGGCACCGCGGGCGGGGCGGGGTCCGTGCGCTGCGTCCTGCGCCCTGCGCCCTGCGCCTCCCCCACGGGGCGGGCCCGGCCCTGCGTGTGCGCCGGGAGCAGCCGCCGAGCCGCGGGCCCGCCCTGCGCTCCGGCCCGGCGGGTCCCGGGCCCGCCCGCTGCAGGCTCCGCGCTTCCCCCGCCGCCCAGGTGCGTGGCGCCCCCAGCTGCAGCCCTAGCGCGGGGCGCAGCGGCTGGGGCGCGCGGGTCCCTCCCCGGGGGTCGGAGCTGGGGCGCAGGGTTCCCTGCAGGCCGCCTGGGGATGGGGCTCCCTCCCTGCAGCCCGCCGGGCCGGGTGTGGCCCTACCCGCACCCCGGGGGCGCGACTCCCCACCCTGGCAGTGCCCCGGGCGGTACCCAGCCCATGCCCGTAGGAGCCAGCCTCCCTGGGCCTGGCCCCCTGCTCCCCCAGGCTTGTGGCACTGAGACATGCTCGGTGCCCCCGGGGCTGCGGGCGGGTGCCAGGTGCCGTGCCCATGCTAACGATTCTGCCCCTCTCCCTGCAGCATGGCTGACTACCTGATCAGCGGGGGCACAGGCTACGTCCCTGAGGATGGCCTCACGGCCCAGCAGCTCTTTGCCATCGCCGACGGCCTCACCTACAAGTAAGTGGCTGCAGCCTCTCTCGGCAGGCGGGTGGGCACAAGCTTCCCTGCAGGCAGGCCCCTGGCAGCTGGCGGCGCTGGGGTTGCTGCTGTCCAGCTTGCTCCAGGGCAGCCAGGGTGGCTCGCGCACGCAGTCAGGATGTTGGACAGCTGCTGTGTGTCCCAGCACAGCGCCCGCTCCCCTGCCGAGCGCTGGCCCTGCTGCAGGCTGCTCGAGCCCCCTGGGAAAGGCTCCCTACAGCAGCGAAGGCCAGTATGTGCCTCACCCCGGCAGGCCTCACTAGAAGTGCCTCTCCTTTCTCCCCGGCTGTCCTGCCACCACCCCATGGTGATTCCTAGGCCGGCTACATCCCTGCCAACAGGCCGGCTGCTCCAGCAGTACCTTGGTCTCCGTGGTTCTGATCCCTTCTGATGCGTTTCAGCACCAAACACAAGTGAATTTTTGTCACATCACAGAAGGAAAAACCTCTTGTGTATTGGAACATTTCTATGACTGTCAGATGTCATAACATCTTTGTTTTATTTGAAACGTACCTACATGCTGGGCCTGACCTGTCCCTTTAGGCTTGTATTCGTGATCTGAACAATCAGATGCAGAGAGAGATGCATGCACCCTATTTTGGGGTGTGTACATGTGCATATCCAGGCTCCAGATGTGTGTGTAAAAGTAAATATCAAATATATTGGTATAAACGATCTAATGGATACATAGCATACAATTGATGATGCTCTGTCAATATATATATATATATATATATATATATATATATTTATACAAATCCTGATGTTCATAGAAATATTTTTAAAATAAAAAAGGGTTTTGTCTAAATCTTCCTTTGCAATATTTGCCTCTCCAACCTCATTAAGGCAACTGGAAAGTGAAACTGACTGTAAATAAATATGAAACTGACAGGTCTAGTTTCTGTCTATGCAAAAAGCCCAGGTGATATTCACGGTGAAAATTCAATTGGATTTTTAAAAAATGTGCTTGAAAAAATCCCAAAGGTGCTGGAAATTGAGCCTGCAAATAAATTGCAGATTTTAACCCAGGAGGGTAATGTAACTGTGGGCCCAGATTCCGTAGAGCTCGGGGCGTTCTCCGTTTACAGCGAGAGCGACTGCCGTTCTGCAATACAAGCTGTTGGGCTGGGCACAGGGATCAGGGAGAGAGGGTCTCTGGCTGGGCTGGGCTGGATGATCAGACCGGTCCCTTCAGGCCTTAACGTCCATGAGCCCAACCATGGCCTTCACCAGGACGAGGTTCAGCCTATCGTTGGATCCTAGTGGCTAGGTTAGTGCCGGCATGTGAGCGCTGATCCTGCGGGCGGGTCTGCGTGGAGGCACTTGCAGGGTCACATCCTTGGTACCTTCCACCTTTGGCCAGGTGGGTTAGTTGCTTTGTCCTGTGGGGCGTGGGCCAGAACGACTGTGTCCCCGCCCCCCTTTGGGGGTGTGAGAGCTGCGGGGCAGGGGCTGTCTCTGAGCAGTGCCACGCACAGCGGGGGGCTGATCTCGAGGCCAGCGTCTGGGCTTTGGCATGAGGCAAGTAGCGATTAGTAGCGCGACGGGGTTGCTGATTTTTAAAAGAAGCGATGTGTTAACTTTAGAAACCAAGGGCGCTGTTGCCGTGGAAACTCCGCGCTAATAGCGCCAGCTAATCCAGTGACAGGCGCTTGGTGGTGGGAAAGGGCAGCTTTTAAACCACTGACATCGGTCGCCGGCATTCCTCTGCAGCATGGCTGTCCTGGTGGGCCCCGATCCTGTAATGGGAGCCGTGGGAGCAGATCCATGGGCCTGTGTGGCTCTGATTGCAGGATCGGGCCTGGGGGAGGGGCGTTCAGGTTTTCAGCCCGTGGATGGAGATGATTTGGGGGTGTCGCTTCGGCTCCTTTCTGAGCAGGGGGCTCGTGGAGGACGGGGAAATGTTCCTTGGCAGGGCAGTGCCTGCCTGGGGGGACTTGGCTTTGAGGGAGGTGTGTCCCCTTTCACTAACACTAAGTCCCCCTATTGCTCCCCCCAAGCAGAGTCTGTGCAGTGACGGGGGCGGGGGGACCAGAATGGCACATGGGGCTCCCTGGCTGTGCCGCGAGACCTGCCTCTCTCTGATCGATGGTGATTATTTTGCCAATTCATCCTTGCTGGCAGGGAGGCTCTGAACCCCCGGGAGGGATGGGAGGCCTGAGGTACTTTCCAGGGCAGGTAGCTATCGGTCATGTCTCCTTGTCCAACACCCTCTCTGTGATGCTGGGAGTCTCTGGTGTCACAGGACCTACTGCCCCTGATCCCTGGGGTAGATGTGACCTGGGGCGGCGGTGGCCTATATCTGCTAGCAGCCCCTGAGCTAAGGAGGGAGATAAATAGGGTTCAGGCAGCCAGCATGCGGGAGGGGGGCATTCCTGTGGGACACCCTGCGGCCAGTTCTCATGGCAGCACCGTGCTTACGTCCATCTCTGTCTGCTTGCACCATGCTTGCCCTGCTTCAGCCTTCCCCCCATAAACCAGCCCCCCGACAGTGCTGAGCCAGCCTGCTCCAGGAAGGGTTCGGAGCCCTCTTCTCACGGGCTGAACAGTGCCATTGGCGAAAGCGGATTGGATGCTGGCGTGGGCTCAGTCAGCCAATAGCGGGCCCCGGCTCACCGTCCCAGGGGTCTCCCATGGGCTGAGCGGAGCCAGTCGCCCCCACACTGTGAGGGTACTGGCTGGCAGCCTCTCTGAGAAGGGCGTGTGTGCTGGGGTACAGTAGTACCGATTCTGTGCACAGCCCCGGTATCAGACTGGGCCCTGCAGCTGCCCCCTGCAGTGGGTTAGCCACTGGGCCAGTGGGGCCCATTCCCAGGGACTCTGGCCAGTTGGGGGGCCCTGGAAAAATGGGCATGCCCCAATCCCGCTCCCTGGCTGGAGTGCCAGGTGAGGTGGAAGGGGCTGCAGGCAGAAGGGGTGGAGAGGGGTCCCCACTTGCTCTGGCCCAGGGCCCCACAAATCCCTAATCTGCCCCTGTCTGCCCCCTGGGGTGGGTAGGGGCTGCAGATATCTGGGTGAAGGGCGGGGGTTGGTGGGGGCAGCGGGTTGCTCTGTGGCCTTGAGGCCGTGAGCCCTGAACACCTGGCCAGGTTTGTGCAGCGGTGAGGGTCCCTAGAGCGAAGCAGTGGGGGTGTGAGCCCTCCGGGAGCACATGCCTGCCTGGACAGCGGCTGGCAGAAATAGCCAGTCCCCATCTCCCGGGAGGGGGCACAGACGGCACTTCGTAGGCCACGCTGCAGGGGCAGATCCCACAGGGACGTCACAGATCTCGGGAGAAGGGATCGTGTGCAGCGAGCTGGGGGCCCGCTGGCTGCTGTCCTCCCGCACCCCCAGGTGGCTGCACTTCAGTGTGGGAGGGGTGGGTGGCAAGCCCTGGAGAAAGGTGCTGTCTGGGGAAGTGGCCGTTCTGGAGGAGAGCCCGGGCCAGCGTCTCCCTTGGCGGCAGGCTGAGCAGCCGTGGTGCTCGCCCACTGGGTGACATTCTGCCCAGCAGGAGCTGAGACGCTTCCCGCCGCCTTGCCAGCAGCATCAGCAAACAGGGCAGCCTGCCGCCCTCTGCGCCGGAGGGACGGGGGGTTAGTCCCTGGCACCAGTTGCCTGGTCTCGATTCACCACTGCAGGGCCACGGCGCTGCCAAGTCAAGGCAAAGCTGCGGAGCGAAGGGTTCCTTCCTCTGCATGGAGACAGGCTGGGGAGGGGAGGGAGGGGGTTGGTCCCAGACCTTCGCCTGCCCTTCCCCCTCTGCTGCAGCAAAGGGGCGCACCCGGAGGTGGGGAGGACCCGGGCCCGTTGGGGCTGTGACAGGCCGGGGTGATGCGCCACTGTGGCTCTAACAGGCATGGAAGCAGGATGTGAAATGCCGGGGGGAAGCGAGTCCTGCATCTGCATGGGGGATCGCTATGTGGGGCAGCCTCAGGATTTCATCTCTGCATGATTGTCTCCCGCCTCCTCCTCTTTAAGCACAGGCTCTGATCCCACCCACCCAGTGCCCCATGGACACAGCTATAGCTCGGGGTGGGGCTGAGGGGAGCCTGCTGTAGCACGGGGCCGTTTAGGGGCTCTGACTCTCGCTCTGCGTCAGTCCGACAGTGCCCACAGTAGGTGGTGGGGTGCGAGGGTTCCCAGCACGCTCCTCGCAGCTGCTCCCGGCATATCTGTATCCGCGCTGGAGCTGCTGGCGTCCGTGCCGATACGAAGCCCGTTTGGCCCCACAGGAGGTGGCAGTTAGTATTCCCCCCTTGGCTGGGGACCACCATAGTCCAGTCAGAGTGGAGCTGCTGATGTGAGAGCCAGACTAGCCCCCAGCTGGCTGCTCATGTGTCTGCTGCCAGGACCAGCCCCGGGCTCGACTGCCGCATGGAGCTGGCAAGGGAACACTGGCTTCCGTGCCTGTCACTTGGCCTTAGCGCTGGGTCTCAAATAGCCGAGTGCTGGTCCCGACAGCACTTTCCGGGGCCATGCATGAGGCTCCTGGCTCTGTTCCGCCAGTCAGTTTCCTGTCGGTAGCGCAGTGTTTGCAGCATCCCTGTTGGTACCCAGAATGGGGAGATGCAGCATTATTGGGGGAGGACCCTAGAGATCTGTAAGGGGCAGGGTGCAGCCTGCTGCCCATGGCTGGGATCCTCCTGCTCTGGCCTGTGGAGGCAGGTGCTCCCAGGGAGGGAGACACTGGTAGCTTAGATTTGCCTGGTGCAGGCTCCGGCTGGCTGCCCAGATGTGAGGAAGAACCCAGTGCGGGCTGGGAGGGGAGCATGACGAGGTGCGGGGTTTATGGCATTGTCCGCTGAGGGGTTGCACCTTCCTCTGAGCAGCCCACTGGCCCCTGTTGGCCAGGCAGATCCTGCTGTGTGTGTCAGAGAGAGAACAGCACATGGGCAGCCCCCCCGGCCTTTCACAGGGACCATGCTCAATCATGCATTGTTCTTGGGCAGGGAGGTTTGGAAACCCTCCCAGTCCCAGCTGGGGCTGTGTGGTGGGTTTGTCTCGGCCGTGGTCAGGGACCTCTGCTGGGCCTGGCTCGGAGGAAGAAGTGGGCTGCCCTGCTGCATCCCTGTGGGAAGCTGGGGAGGAGATTGGCTGTTTCAGAGGCTGAGGCCCATCGGCGTGGCAGCTCCCTGCAGCCCAGACGGCCTGTTCCCTTCCTGCCAGGCCGCAGCTGTGAATGAAGCCGCTGTGACTGCACCATGCTGGGCAAAGGTCGATGGGCAGCTGCCTCTCTGACCCAAACCACAGCCCCACGCTGCCGGAACTGCTGCTGTCAGCCAAGCAGCTGGCTGGGGCCGTGGAGCGGCGCTGCCTGCTGCCAGGGAGCCGTGGGGGTGATGGGGAATGTCACAGAGTCCCCGGGCAATGCTCTGGAGCTGCTCCCTACGAAGCCAGGCAGGACTCAGGTGAAGTCTCCTCTCTGGGAGCAGCCTGTCTGCAGGACCCACAGCTCCCCCGGCTCCCCCCTTCCTGGGTCTGACCTCGGAGCATCCAGCATCCTCTGCCCCTCCGTGCGCTTCCCACAGTGAGTCCACCCAGGCGGGGTCCTGGGGAAGCCAGAGGGTCCTGCCCCCCAACTCCGCAGTCAGACGGGACTCTCAGCCAGCCACGTAAAACAGAAGGTTTGTTAGACGACAGGAACATGGTCTAACACAGAGCTTGTAGGGGCAGAGAACAGGACCCCTCAGCCGGGTCTATTTTGGGAGCAGTGAGCCAGACAACCCCGTCTGCACTACACTCCACGTCTGCACTTGGCTCCATGTCCCCAGCCAGCCCCAACTGAAACTCTCTCCATCCCCTCCTCCTCTGGGCTTTGTCCCTTTTCTGGGCCAGGAGGTCACCGGATTCCTTTGTTCTCCAACCCTTTAGCTCTCACCTTGCAGGGGGGAAGGCCCAGGCCATCAGTTGCCAGGAAACAGAGTGTCGGCCATTTATGTACCTAGCCCTTTGCTCTGCAACAATTACACCCCCTTATCCCACCCCCTAGAGACTTAAGAAATGCCTGGGGGAAACTGAGGCACCCCTACCGTAGTCAGAGGAAACATTAAGAACAGTCCCGCTTCGTCACAGGGAGAAAGACCTGAGCAGGTCTGGCAGGATTCCTGTGCATGCATAAAGCCAGCCTGGCCTGGCCCCCCTGTCCTCCCGGCCCTGCTGGGGCTGCTCAGCCTCCTGCCCCCCCGAGGGCTCTCTGCTGGGAGAGTCTGAGCCCATCCTTCCCCAGGTGCTCTCCAGTGGGGGAGACAGCATGGTGCAATAGGCAGAGTCCAGGGCTGGCATGCAGGAGCCTGGGTTTAATTGCTGGTTCCGGGTGAGTCGCCGAATCGCTCCGGGCCTCGGATCGCAGCTGTGAACTGGGGGCGAATCCTTCCGTTTCCCTGTCCGTTGTCTGGCTCTTGGGGCCAGGAGGTGTCTACGAGGGCTTGTCCGCACTACGGCTGCTGTGCCTGTCCAGCTGTGCCGGCCCCAGTGGAGACACAGCATAAGCTAACCACCTTCCCGACCCAGGGTTACATCTACACTGGGGGTTTAGCCAGCATAGCAATGTTGGCTGGGGGGCCGGATTCACGCTTCTAGCCGGCAGCTGTACCGATGGAACGGTCTAGTGTAGACGCAGCTTCACTTAGGCCTTGTCTGCATCTAGAGGTTGTACGGCTGTAGCTGTCCCACTGGAGTGACACCAGTGCAGTCGGCTGTACCAATATCAAAGTGCCTGCACCAGGACAGCTGGTCCAGCGTGGAAGGGGCATAAGCACTCCCGTTAGAGGGCTATGGAGCTGCATCCACGGCAGGGCTTTGGCCGATCAGAATCGCACCCCTTCCTGAGCTGTTATCCCAGGACCCTGACATGTCACTGGGCCCTTGCTCACTTTGTGTGGCCCTTGGTGCAGTGGAGCCCTATCTGGGACCTGTTTGCGACTCCCATGGCGCTGGGGCAGGGGCGTCCGCTCCCTTCGCCGGGCTGCAGGCTGACTCCTTGTGGCAGGTGTTTCAGAGCTTTTCCCCTAAGCTCTAAATCCCTGGTAATGGGAGATTTGTGGTTGATCCATGGAAGCCCTTTGGCCGTGAGGGCTCTGCCAGGTTGCCCCTCCGAAGGTTGGGTTCCAAGTGGAATTAATTGCAGGAAACGACTGATTTCCTAGGCCCTGAGCCTGTGGGCACTAATGGGCCGAGCGGGGGGTGGCTGCTGCCTGGTCTCTGTGCTCGTTCGGGGGGCATCCTGTGGTATAAATACGTGTGGGAACTGAAAGCTTTATGGTCCTGCACACGTCTAGGGGCGGGCGGGTAGGACACGCGCTAGGGGTGCAGTTGGGGCGTGCATGCCTGGTCGCTGACGTGCAGGTTTCGGGTGTGGAGTTTCCTGCCCTCTGCGAAGGAGAGGAAGGAAGTGAAGGAAGCCCAGGCTCTCGGCTGTGCTTGAGAGCCATGGACAGGACTGCCGCTCTGCACAGCACAGGTGCTCGGGGGGATGGCAGACCCTGCTCCCTTCCCCTGCCTGCACACAGAATGGGGCTCCCAGGCGTGGGGAGCGGGTGAGTGCCGGCTCATTCGCTCTCTCTTTCCAGCGGAGCCTGTGCTTTGAAAGCTCCCGTTGGCCTCACCCTGTCCATGGGAGCATGGGCTGTTTGCGGGGCGGGTGGGGGAGATGAGCGTGAGACTGGCCATGGGGTCTCCTGCCGCTGGCTTGAGGCAAGTCCCAGCCCCTCATGGTGCCTCAGTTTCCCCGTTGGTTGATGTCTGGTTGCAGCACTCTGTCTCTGTGCAGGATGAGTTGGAGGCTCTGGGCTGGTTCCCAGCTAGCAGAGATCACTAGCTGTTGATCTAGGACAGGGCTCAGCCCAGGGTGGCCCTGCAGTCAGACAATTCGTTCCTCGCTCTGCTCCTAACGGTGACCGTGGCGAGTTGCTGCCTCCTGGCGCTCCTGTACTACCAGCAACCGGGGGGAAGCTGGCTGCTGTGCCTTCCCCTGGGCGTGGGCACCTCCGGTGCTCTGCCCTTCTGGGAGGGGAAATTCAGCCCCTGGGCTGCCAACTGACACGTGCCAAAGCCAGGGCGGGGTGCACGGCCCGGCTCCCCAGTGGCCATAACTGGGGCCCAGCGTGTGGCTCCCATGCATGCTCTTAGCAGGAGCACCATGGCACAACCATGCAAGGAGCGGGCAGGGGCACAGCGGCACCAGCACTCAAGCATCCAGTTATGGGGCTGTGGGGACCATAACTTGTGAGTTGCCGGGTGTTGGGCGTCCCTGTTCTCCGCCAGAAGCTTTGCCTTGCTGCTGGCTCTGCGGACCCTGTTACGGGCGGAGGAGACGGGTGGCTCTCCCTGGTGTTTGGCATCTCAAGATCTTGCTGTCCAGGAGCACAGCCCCGAACCTGGGGCCGTGGGGCAGGCGGCGCTGCGGGCTGGGTAGCCAGGCAGC
This sequence comes from Dermochelys coriacea, assembly GCF_009764565.3. Taxonomy (NCBI): domain Eukaryota; kingdom Metazoa; phylum Chordata; order Testudines; family Dermochelyidae; genus Dermochelys; species Dermochelys coriacea. Next base: position 352,679,627 of record NC_050068.2, on the reverse strand, counting down.
TGCAGTTCTGGGCGGAGGAAGACAAAATCTCGGCAGAGATGCCCGGTGTCTGGGATTCAGCAGTCTGTGGGCTGAGCTCCCCTGGTCTGTAGGGAGGTACAGACTGGGACATGGGGATGGGGGTGGGGAGCGGAAGGCACAGCCCCTGTTGGAGTTCCCAGAGCAGATGGGCATGACCCACCTGCTGGGGTCGGAAGCGCCCGGGATAGCTACGTGGGGCCATGGCAATGTGTCACTAATTGGACCCTATTTACATTTTACACATAGACCTGACCCAGGGAGCTGCCTTTCCCTTGGCCAGTTCCAGTCCCACCCAGAACTCTTCCTGCCCCAGCTGGCTGAGTGGCTATTCAACAGCTGCTGCATTCCTCCCCAGAGGTGGCTGCATTTCAATGGTGGGTGAAGGAGGCCCCTGTGCGTGTGTGAATGGACAAGCTGCTCCATGCGTGGGACTCTGCTGAGCTCAGCGGGGCTCGTTGTGGGTGCAGTGAGCTACTGGATACCTGGGCAGAGCAGCTTGCAGGGTGGGTTGGGGGTTCCTCAAATCCCAGAGAGTGAGTCTGAAGGGCAGAGATACAGGAGAAATCACCTGTTCCCTACCCTGCCCCGGGGCCATCTTGCCTCCTCCATGGCTTGGCTCCACTTGGCCATTGTGCTCCAGCCTTGCTGCCCATTGACGTGAGTGGCCTATGGATAGACGGGCTGGCCCTCTTGATCCTAGTCGGGCTCTGGCTGGCTCTGTGCAGCGGGGGAAGGCCCTGCCCTGCTCTGGGCGGCTGGAATGTGCACAGTGTAACTCCTCTGCAAGCCCCTTGGGGTGGGGGGCATGGACAGGTCCTGAGGGGGGTGCTGCCCCAGTGGCAGTCGCTTTGCTGGTTTCAGGGTAGGACCAAGCCAGTCTCTTTCCTGGGCTGCACAAGCGTCCTGGCCCGGGCCTGCTCCAGGCACTAAGCAGTGACCCCGCTGTGGTGTCAGCGGGGTCCAGCTGGTGGCTGCTGCAGCGTTCCAGGTGTGACGGGGCCATGTGCCAGCGCGGGGGCACGGGTTCTCGGGAGCCTGTGGAGCAGAGCGTATTCCCACATGGCTGCTGGGGCTGGGCTGTGGGTTTGGGGGGAGTGCGGGGTGGGGCGGGGCTCATGGCGTGGACATCCCTATTTACTGGAGTGGGGGCCAGTCACTCTGAGCGGGGGTGGAGAGTGAAGTCTCCCCACCCCAGCCTGCACCCTTGCTGGGGTCCCTGCTTGGGTGTTGTGTGCGTGGGCAGACCCAGGTGGGCTGCGGCATGGCGTGGGGCTGGGCAACCCTCTAGAACGACTCTGCGGGAGTGACGTGGGGGGGGAGGGGGCACTTCTCCATAGCCCCCTCGCTCAGGAGCAGAGGGTTATTGTACCTCTGGCGTGACCACGGCTGGAGCCCTGGGGCCCACAAGTCCAGGAGGAGGCAGGTGGAGCGGAGAGAACATAAGAACGGCCATACTGGGTCAGACCAAAGGTCCATCCAGCCCAGTATCCTGTTTACTGACCATGGCCAATGCCAGGTACCCCAGAGAGAGTGAACCTAACAGGTAATGATCTAGTGATGTGTCTCCTGCCATCCAGCTCCACCCTCTGACAAACAGAGGCTAGGGACACCATTCCTTCCCCATCCTGCCTAATAGCCATTAATGGACTTAACCTCCATGAATTTATCCAGTTCTCTTTTAAACCCTGTTATAGTCCTAGCCTTCACATCCTCCTCAGGCAAGGAGTTCCACAGGTTGACTGTGCGCTGAGTGAAGAACAACTTCCTTTTATTTGTTTTAAACCTGCTACCCATTAATTTCATTTGGTGGCCCCTAGTTCGTATATTATGGGAACAAGTAAATAACTTTTCCTTATTCGCTTATTCCACACCACTCATGATTTTATAGACCTCTATCATATCCCACCTCAGTTTCCTCTTTTCCAAGCTGAAAAGTTCTAGCCTCTTTAATCTCTCCTCAGAGTGTACCTGTTCCAAACCCCTAATCATTTTAGTTGCCCTCTTCTGATGCCAGTATATCTGTTTTGAGATGAGGGGACCACATCTGTACTCAGTATTCAAGATGTGGGCATGCCATGGATTTATATAAGGGCAATAAGATATTCTATGTCCTATTCTCTATCTCTTTTTTAATTATTCCTAACATCCCGTTTGCTTTTTCGACTGCCGCTGCACACTGTGTGGAGGTCTTCAGAGAACTATCCACGATGACTCCAAGATCTTTCTCCTGATTAGTTGTAGCTAAATTAGCCCCCATCATATTGTATGTATAGTTGGGGTTATTTTTCCCAATGTGCATTACTTTACATTTATCCACATTAAACTTCATTTGCCATTTTGTGGCCCAATCACTTAGTTTTGTGAGATCTTTTTGAAGTTCTTCACAGTCTGCTTTGGTCTTAACTCGAGCAGTTTAGTATCGTCTGCAGACTTTGCCACCTCACTGTTTACCCCTTTCTCCAGATCATTTATGAATAGGTTGAATAGGGATAGGTCCTAGGACTGACCCTTGGGGAGCATCACTAGTTACCTCTCTCCATTCTGAAAATTTACCATTTATTCCTACCCTTTGTTCCCTGTCTTTTAACCAGTTCTCAATCCATGAAAGGATCTTCCCTCTTACGCCATGACAACTTAATTTATGTAAGAGGCTTTGGTGAGGGACCTTGTCAAAGGCTTTCTGGAAATCTAAGGACACTATGTCCACTGGATCCCCCTTGTCCACATGTTTGTTGACCCCCTCAAAGAACTCAAATAGATCAGTAAGACACGATCTCCCTTTACAGAAACCATGTTGATTTTTGCGCAACAATTTATGCTCTTCTATGGGTCTGACAATTTTATTCTTTACTCTTGTTTCAACTAATTTGCCTGGTACTGACGTTAGACTTACCGGTCTGTCATTGCCAGGATCACCTCTATTGACGTTACACTAGCTATCTTCCAGTCACTGGGTGCAGAAGCTGATTTAAAGGACAGCTTACAAACCATAGTTAATAGTTCCGCAATTTCACATTTGAGTTCTTTCAGAGCTCTTGGGTGAATGCCATTTGGTCCCGGTAACTTGTTACTGTTAAGTTTCTCAATTAATTCCAAAACCTCTCTAGTGACACTTCAATCTGTGACAATTTCTCAGATTTGTCACCTACAAAAGATGGCTCAGGTTTGGGAATCTCCCTAACATCCTCAGCCATGAAGACTAAAGCAAAGAATTCATTTAGTTTCTCTGCGATGACTTTGTTGTCTTTAAGTGCTCCTTTTGTATCTCGATCGTCCAGGGGCCGCACTGGTTGTTTAGCAGGCTTCCTGCTTCTGATGTACTTAAAAAACATTTTGTTATTACTGTCACGGAGTTCCCGGGTGATGCTTTGGAACTGCTTCCTACGAAGCCAGTCAGGACTTTGGGGAAGTTTCCTTTCTGTGAGCAGACTGTTTTTAGGACACACAGCTTACACAACTTTTACGTTTCTGGGTTTGACCTTGGAGCATTTAGCATTCTTTGCCCCTCCGTGCACTTCCCACAACGAGTCCGCCCAGGCGGGGTCCTGGGGAAGCCAGAGGGTCCTGCACCCTAACTTCGCAGTCAGACGTGACTCTCAGCCAGCCAGTAAAACAGAAGGTTTATTAGACGACAGGAACATGGTCTAACACAGAGCTTGTAGGTGCAGAGAACAGGACCCCTCAGCCAAATCCATTTTGGGGGACAGTGAGCCAGACAACCACGTCTGCACTTCACGTCCCCAGCCAGCCCCAAACTGCCTCCCCCTCCAGCCCCCCTTCCTCTGGGCTTTGTCCCTTTTCTGGGCCAAGAGGTCACCGGATTCCTTTGTTCTCCAACCCTTTAGCTCTCACCTTGCAGGGGGGAAGGGCCCAGGCCATCAGGTGTCAGGAGACAGGGTGTCGGCCATTCTCTGTGTCCAGACCCCTGCACATACCAGCCCTCTAGGGCTCTGCCATGATCATACACCCTTATCCCACCTCCTAGATACTTAAGAATTGCATAGGGGAAACTGAGCCACCCCCACAATATTCAGAGGAAACATTAAGAACAGTCCCGCTTCGTCACAATTACCTTTTGAGTTTTTGGCTAGCTGATTTTCAAACTCCTTTTTGGCTTTTCTTATGACATTTTTACCTTTAATTTGGCAGTGTTTATGCTCCTTTCTATTTACCTCACTAGGACTTGATTTCCACTTTTTAAAAGATGCCTTTTTATCTCTCTCACTGCTTCTTTTACATGGTGGTTAAGCCACGGTGGCTCTTTTTTAGTTAGTTTACTGTGTTTTTTAATTTGGGGTATACATTTAAGTTGAGCCTCTATTACGGTGTCTTTGAAAAGTGTCCATGCAGCTTGCAAGGATTCTAGTCACTGTACCTTTTAGTTTCTGTTTAACTAACCTCCTCATTTTTGCGTAGTTCCCCTTTCTGAAATTAAATGCCTCAGTGTTGGGCTGTTGAGGTGTTCTTCCCACCACAGGAAGAATACCCCCTTAACATGCAAGCAAAGCTCCACGGCCCACATGTGCCACAACAGCTGCTTTTCTGCATATAGAAGCCAGGGCCGGCGTTGCGGGGTAGCAAGCAGGGCAGTTGCCTGGGGCCCCACGCCACGGAGGCCCCCACAAAGCTACATTGCTCAGGCTTCGGCTTCATCCCGGGTGGCGGGGCTCAGGGCCCCAGGCAATGTGGCTTCTGCTTTATGCCCTGGACCCCTGCGAGTCTAATTCTGGCCCCGCTTGGTGGACCCCCTGAAACCTGCTCATGGGCACCGAGGGGCCCCGGACTCCTGGTTTGAGAACCACTGGACTAGACAATCCCCATCTGGTCTGGGCTCCGGGAATCTCCCTGGGGATGGGGGGAGGGGAAAAGGGGTGCTGCTGCTCCTCTGCCCTGCCAGGATCCAGTGGCACTGCCTGCCTGGCAGGATCCCGCACTGCACCCTTACCCACATGGAGAGATCCTGTCCCCCAGCTCTGCCCGCGCCCCATGGGACCCTGTGCACTGGGGTAGGAGCAGGGTGCTGGACTCTGGCACCAGGCTGGGGGGGTCAGCGCTGACCCCTGGGTGGGATCTGGGTGGCTAGAGTGGTGCTGGGTCCTAGTTTTCGGGTGGCTGGGGAGGTGTGGGCTCCCCCCGCTCTGCACAGGCCTTGCTGTTTGCAGCAGCTGCTGCTGCCTCCCCCCTCCTGCCACATCTGAGCGGGAGCCAGGCAAGCGGGGAGGAGCAGGTGCCTTCCTGTAGCTGGGGAAGGAGGAATTCAAGGGGGCTGGATGGAGCCCTGCTCCCCCCAGGTCCCTACTTCTAGGCTCCGCACCCTGTTGACCGGCAAAGGGGCTGGGGGGGGGCATGCCCAGGTCCTCTCCCCCCTAGCCAACGGAGGGGCCTCTGCTCCCTCCAAGCAGTGGGGTGGCATGTCCCTGACAGAGCTTCGTCCATTCTGGACAGGCTGCAGATGGGGCCTGCCCCCTCCCCGAGCTCGTATGCCCACTGTGCCGGCTGGCGGCCCCGTGTGTGTCTTGGTGCCCTGCGCAGGTACAGCAGGGTGCCCGCCGCATCGCCCCCATTCCCTCCCCACCCAGCACCCCAATGGGCCCCCCCCGTTGTCCCCCGATGGCCCTTGCGTCCCTGCCCCGTGGCTGGCACCCATGAATGCAGCTCGCCATTGCCGTGAGGGCTCCAGGCTGTGCCCCCCCGGCCTTGCCCACGCAGTCCTGCGGGGATGCTTGACCCCGGCTCGGAGAGGCCCCCTGCAGGGAGCTAGCCCAGCAGGTGTTTGTACTGGCCCCTTGCCCACTCCAAGCAGCTGTGGGAGCAGGGGGCCAAGCCCCGCCTGGTTCACAAATAGCTCAGGATTAGCAGCTCAGCCGGGCCTGTAATCCTGCCTGCTTGCAGCCGACCTGCTGTGCCGGCCAAGGGCTTCCTAACCCGTCTGGCTGGCTTCCCAGGGGCCCGGCCCCTCTGACACCCTGCCTTTGTGCCGGCCATGGGCTGCCCTGCGGCCTGAAAGGGGGCAGGGTCCTGGTACCCCAGCCCACGCAGTCATCCCCTCGCCGGCCCCGCTCTCTTCTCTGCCCTTTCCTAGGGTTTCAGAGTAGCAGCCGTGTTAGTCTGTATCCGCAAAAGAAAAGGAGGACTTGTGGCACCTTAGAGACTAACAAATTTATTTGAGCATAAGCTTTTGTGAGCTACAGCTCCCTTCATCGGATGCAATCAGTGGAAAATACAGTGGGGAGATTTATATACACATGGTATATATATACAAATGGTAACACCTCTTGTTTCGTGTTCTCTGTGAATATCAATCTCCCCACTGTATTTTCCACCGAATGCATCTGATGAAGTGAGCTGTAGCTCACGAAAGCTTATGCTCTAATAAATTTGTTAGTCTCTAAGGTGCCACAAGTACTCCTTTTCTTTTTCCTAGGGTTTGTGTTCCAGTAGCTCCAAGGGTTGGGGCAGGCAGGGGCCGGCTCAGACGGGCAGGGGGGCCGGCTCGGGTGGGAGCCGGCTCAGATGGGGGAGTGGGGTTTGGCCCGGGCGGGGGCTGGCTCAGACGGTGGCGGGGGTTGGCCCGGGCGGGGCACCAGCTCTAAGAGGGGCAGGCAGCCATGGGATGGGAGCTTTTCCCTGCCTGCCAGTCCCCTGCCCTCCTGCAAAGCCACCTGGGGCCCGGCCACGATGACGGCCCCGGCCCCGTGCCCCGAGTGCGGCTTGCGGGGAGCCCAGCCTGCCCGCTCTGCGCAGCTGTGGCTACGCATGTGCCAGGCTCCGGGGGTGAAGGGTCACTGTGGGGCTATGGGGGGGCTGTGGGGCAGGCCCTGCCCTCATGTAACACTCTCCCCTGCTCTGTTTCTGCAGTGACTTCCTGATCCTCCCAGGCTTCATCGATTTCACAGCGGACGAGGTGGTGAGTCCAGCCCCTGGAGCGCTCGCCGGGGTGTTCCATGGGCCCGGCGCTGCCAGCCCTTTGCACCCGGGGGTGGGCAGTGCCATGCTGCCAGGCACAGGACCAGGGCAGCACCAGAGCTGGGGGGTGTTAACATTGAGCCACCATCCCCCGTAGGGAGGCCCCTCCGCCGTCCGCTCAGCTCCCTCTGGGTCTAGGGTGTCCCATTGTGGGTGGGGCATTGGGCTGGAGGGCAGCCCCCAACCCCGCGTCTGCCTGGGAGCAGCATCCCTGGGGCCCAGCAGGGATGGTGTGGGGTTGAGCTGCAGGAGGGGAGACTGGGGAAGTGGTGTCCCCACCATGGGGCCTGCAGGACAGCCTGGGGGCCTGGGATGATCCCGTTGGGGTTCCCTACACGGCTGTGGGTCTGGGCTCTGAGCTGCATGGGTGATGCATTTGCCCCGTGTCAAGGAGTCCCCGGGCAATGCTCCCTACGAAGCCAGGCAGGACTCTGGGGAAGTCTCCTCTCTGGGAGCAGCCTGTCTGCAGGACCCACAGCTCCCCCGGCTTCCCCCTTCCTGGGTCTGACCTCGGAGCATTCAGCATCCTCTGCCCCTCCGTGCGCTTCCCACAGCAAGTCCGCCCAGGCGGGGTCCTGGGGGGGCCAGAGGGTCCTGCCCCCCAACTCCACAGTCAGACGTGACTCTCAGACAGCCAGGAAAACAGAAAATTTATTAGACGAGAGGAACATGGTCTAACACAGAGCTTGTAGGTACAGAGAACAGGACCCCTCAGCCGGGTCCATTTTGGGGGGCAGTGAGCCAGACAACCATGTCTGCACTTGATTCCTCGTCCCCAGCCAGCCCCAAACTGAAACTCTCTCCAGCCCCCCCCTCCTCTGGGCTTTGTCCCTTTCCCGGGCCAGGAGGTCACCGGATTCCTTTGTTCTCCAACCCTTCAGCTCTCACCTTGCGGGGGGGAAGGGCCCAGGCCATCAGGTGCCAGGAAACAGGGTGTCGACCATTCTCTGTGTCCAGACCCCTGCACACACCTGCCCTCTCGGGCTCTGCAATGATCACACACCCTTATCCCACCCCCTAGATACTTAAGAACTGCATAGGGGAAACTGAGCCACCCCCACAATATTCAGAGGAAACATTAAGAACAGTCCCACTTCGTCACACCCCGTCCTCCAGCTTACAGGCCCCTTGCCTGCCTGGCCCAGCGCCTCAGGGAGAGGTGTCATCCAGCACCCCGGCCGGTGTCTCCCTGACCCTATAAATGTGCACAACCTGTAGTGCCAGTGTCTGGGGCTTGGAGAGGCTGGGGGGACGGGCAGATGCTGTGCCAGCTCCTGACAGGAAGCTGCACTGAAATGGGGCCGGTGCCCAGTGCGGGGAGCTGGCCCGGGGCTGGGATCTGAGCAGGGAGCTGCGCCGAAGCCCGGCACAGGTGCGGGGAAGCTCCCGGCCCTGCACGGTCTGGTCCTGGCCTGAACGTTGCTAGGACTCCTCTGAAGGGGAGCCCTGTGGCTCCGCTGTGCTTGGGGCGGGGGGCGCTGCGCTCCGGCACAGCCAGTAACGGCTCTAACCACCTGCCTGCGCCGGCAGCCTCTCTGGCTTCCCGAGCTCGGGGCTGGCCATGCTAAGCTGCCCTCGTGTCCCCCGGGCAGGCCCCTCCCTCACCCAGCTGCAGTGGAATTAGCGAGCGGGTAGCTGGTGAAGCAGAGGGGTCAGTTATGGGTCTGCCCTTCCCATGCTGTGTCCACCAGCTCGGGGACTCAGCCAGAGATACAGAGCCTTGGGGAGCCCCGTCTGTTCTGAATCCGATTGGGAGGGAGGGGGTGTAGTGGTTAGAGCAGGGGGCTGGGAGCCAGGAGTCCTGGGTTCTACCCTGGCCCTGTCACAGACTCCCTGTGTGACTCGGAGTGAGTCCCTTCCCCCATCTGGGTCCCCGTGCCCCCTGACAGTGGTAACCCCCCCGGGCTGAGGTGACACCTGGCTGGTGGTAGCCCCTCGGCTGGCAGCCGTGCAGAGTCAAACTGCAGAGCCCTGTGTGGGGAGCCCTAGAAGGGGCGAGTCCAGGACCCTTAACCCCAGAGCACAGAGTCAGGTCTCTGCAGCCTACGGCTTGAGCCCTGTGATCAGTGACTGCTGCTAGCCAGCTCTCCTGGGCCAGGGGCCACCAGGGCTGTACCATAGCCTGGTCCCCTCGTCAGTCTGACCATAAACCCCCCCAATACACATGGGGTGGGGAGTGACAGGCACCCTTCTTCCCACACAGGCCGCTACCATGCAGGCCAATCCATGGTGCAGCCACAGTCCAGGTGCTGGGACCCAGTTAGCATGCAGCTCAGCCAGGCGGCATCCACCCGGTGCAGATCCCAAGCTTCCCCCCTCACCCCCCAGCCCTTGCAGGGTGTTTCCGGGCAGCTCATGGGGCAAGTGGGGGGCTGTGTCTGATGGCCCCCGTCCCGTAGCGAGCTACAGCGTTGCGTGCTGGGATCTGGAGTCCCTGCAGGTGACACGTGAGTCCCATTAGTCTGGCTGGCTGGGGTGCGTCCCCCGAGCTGGGTCCTCCTGGGTGTGTCCGAGCCTGGCTGGGCCCCACGCCCCATTTCCTCTGCAGAACCAGGCCACAGCTCCCAGCTGGGAATCTAGCTCTGCAGAGAGCAACATTTCAGGGCTAATCAGGTTCCCGGCTGGGCTGGGCTCTGGTGAAGGTCAGACCTGGGAGCTGGGAGGGGAGCAAACACACCCAGGTGGGGAGCAGGGAGGGTGGGAAGGGAAGGCCAGCTGGGGCAGGGGAGAGCCAATCTCCGTGAGCTCTCCTGGCATGGGACGTGGGGCGGCTGGCAGATGCCCCGTCTGAGCTCCCCCAGGGCAGGGCTCAGAGCCCAGCGCACTCTGAGCTCTCCTGGGGTGGGGGTCAGGGCCCAGCGCACTCTGAGCTCTCCTGGCTTGGGGGGTAGAGTCGGGGCCCAGCGCACTCTGAGCTCTAGGGCCGGGACCCTGTGCACATGGGACGTGCTTGTATTAGCCACCAGGCTGCATGGGCCCCTCCAGCAGCCTCCCTCATGGGTGGCAGACTGGAGCGGCTGGGCTCCCTTGTGGCTCGGGCAGTGGGGTGGGACCCAGGAGCTCTGGGGTCTAGTCCTGGCACTGCCCCCGTGTTGCCTGTGCCATGTCCCCTCAGCCTGCGCGCTGCGGTGCACCCACAGGGAAGGGCCGTCTTGGCACAGTGCCCATGGTGGGCACTGCCCAGTTCCACAGCTGGCACCTAAGGACCTCCCGCTGCCGTGGGCTGCATGACAGGGTCGGGCGTGGACGCCAGTCCCATGTGCCCTGGGGTGCTGTGTCCATCACAGGCCCCTGCCATGATGCCACTCCCCAGCCAGCTCCCTGCGGCGTCGCCCAGGGCCGTGGGCTGGCACAGGGCAGCTGACGCTGAGTAGTTCCCAGTGCCTGGCTGGGAGGAGGCATGGAAAGATCCTTCACTGGGGAGCTCAGCGCTGGGGGCTCCGGTTGTAGGGCAGGGACTGAACTGCCCCTGTGCCGCTCAGCCTGAGGGGATGGGCTGTGGGGGGGGGTCCTGATCTCTGACAATATAGCTTCAGGCACCTGTCGGTCCCTATCTAGGTGATGACGCCTGGCGAGCCACGGGCACTAAGGTGGGGGTGTCTCCCCCATCCTACACCCTGCTGCCCCCACGGGCATCGGGCAGGCGGCTGGGCAGCCCTGGGCTAGGGTTGGTGCTGGGTTCACGGGTCTGTGCTCTCCCCCACCCCCGGAGGGTTAATGCAGGGGGGGGCTGAGGGGCTCACGGCTCTGTACCCCCAGGACCTGACCTCGGCGCTGACCCGCAAGATCACCCTGAAGACGCCGCTCATCTCGTCACCCATGGACACCGTCACCGAGTCAGACATGGCGATCGCCATGGCGGTAAGAGTGTGGGGGGGTCCAGCCTGTCGGGGCAGGGGCTCCACAGCTCTGATGTCAGTGGCCCTCAGTTTCTGTCCCCAACCCTCTCGCTGGAGTCCAGCCCCAGCTCCAAGCGTCAGGTAGCTGGGCTGGGCGCCTCGTGAGCACCTTTCCCCTGCGCTGCCCCAGAGAGGCCTTGCCCTGCCCCCACCACGGGGCACCCCGTTGCTCCATGGGGCCGGCAGAGGCTGATCCGTTCTCTCCCCGCAGCTGATGGGCGGCATCGGGATCATCCACCACAACTGCACCCCGGAGTTCCAGGCCAACGAGGTGCGCAAGGTCAAGGCAAGTACCAGCCGTGCCCTGGGGTGACCCTGGCACCAGGAGACTGGCTCTGGTCAGACGTGGGGGGGCCGGTCTGCCCTGCCCCTCCTCACCCATCACCTCTCAGGACCCTGGTCCTTTGTGGCCCCACCCCACCCCAGTGTCCGCGGTGTGGTGCCCCCACGGAGCCATTTCCAGCAGATGACTATGCCGGGCCTTGGCGTACGGCTCTGACGGGCTTCCCAGCCCCATTTAGATTAACACCCCGAGTGGGGATCTGAGCCGTGTGGAGACACCCGGTGCTGCCCCCCTTGGGCCTGCCAGACGGTTCCCAGAGCCCCAGGACGTCCGGGTGGCTGTGGAGGGAGAGGTTTGCCCCGTCTGCTCAGTGTCCTAGTACCAGCAGGGCTGGAGATGGAGCCGCGAGCTCCTGGCTTTCTGCTGCCGGTGTGCATGCCATGGAGAGCGCCAGGCTGAGTCAGGGGTGAGGTGTCACCCCCTAGGGATCATGGGGCAGTACCAAGGCCAGTGCGCATGTGCACACACACCCCTGGGGGAGCGCAGAGGCAGGGTGGGGCACTGTGGGGTCAGGTCTCTGGAGAGCAGGGCTGTGGGGGTCAGTGGGGAGAGTGGTGCCCCTGGGGAGGGTGGGGCACTGTGGGGAGAGTGGCACCCCCTGGGGAGTGTGGGGCAGGGTGGGGCACTGTGGGGGTCAGTGGGGAGAGTGGTGCCCCCGGGGAGTGTGGGGTACTTTGGGGAGAGTGGCACCCCCGGGGAGTGTAGGGGCAGGGTGGGGCGCTGTGGGGTCAGGTCTCTGGAGAGCAGGGCTGTGGGGGTCAGTGGGGAGAGTGGCGTCCCCGGGGAGCGTGGGGCACTGTGGGGAGAGTGGCACCCCCTGGGGAGTGTGGGGCAGGGTGGGGCGCTGTGGGGGTCAGTGGGGAGAGTGGCGCCCCCGGGGAGCGTGGGGCACTGTGGGGAGAGTGGCACCCCCTGGGGAGTGTGGGGCAGGGTGGGGCGCTGTGGGGGTCAGTGGGGAGAGTGGCGCCCCCGGGGAGCGTGCGGCACTGTGGGGAGAGTGGTGCCCCCCAGGGAGTGTGGGGCAGTCGCGGGGTTGGCAGGCGCTTGCGGGAGGCTAACCCTGCTCTATGCTGCAGGCACCCGGCTGGTGACTCCCCCTCTCCCTCCCCTGCAGAAATTTGAGCAGGGCTTCATCACGGACCCGGTGGTGATGAGCCCCACACACAGCGTGGGAGACGTCTTCGAGGCCAAGCTGCGGCATGGCTTCTCGGGCATCCCCGTCACCGAGACGGGCAAGATGGGCAGCAAGCTGGTGGGCATTGTCACCTCGCGGGACATCGACTTCCTCACCGAGAAGGACTACGCCACCTACCTCAGCGAGGTACCACCCGCCCGCCCGCGGGACTCCTGGGGACCTGCCCCTGACACAGCCCCCCTGCGGCCCGGGCTGCATCTCGCGCCAGCCTTCCCCCTGTCCGGGGGCGGCGGGGGTGGAATTCGCTGCCCTCTGGTAGCTCATCCCTCTGGACATGGCTGCTGGGGTGCCAAGCACCCAGTTCTGTGGCTTGGGAGGCACGGCTGCGTGCAAGGGGGCAGGGCACCAGGGTGGAGGGATGGGGCTGTTGGGGGAGGGGCATGGCACTGGGGCCCCTCTGGTTGCGCTGCCATGTGCCGTTTGGCCCCGCAGGTGATGACGAAACGCAATGACCTGGTGGTGGCGCCTGCCGGGGTCACCCTGAAGGAGGCCAACGAGATCCTGCAGCGGAGCAAGAAAGGTACCAGGGGCCTCGTGCTGCCCGCCCTGCCCTGGGCACGGGAGAGAACTGGCCCGCAGCCCCTGCTAGCCCTGCCCTGGGCTCCCCACCCACCCTGCTGTGCCGATGCCCCTCGCTCCCGACCCACAGCCCCTGCTAGCCCTGCCCTGGGCTCCCCACCCACCCCGCTGTGCCGGTGCCCCTCGCTCCCGACCCGCAGCCCCTGCTAGCCCTGCCCTGGGCTCCCCACCCACTCTGCTGTGCCGGTGCCCCTCGCTCCCGACCCACAGCCCCTGCTAGCCCTGCCCTGGGCTCCCCACACACCCCGCTGTGCCGGTGCCCCTCGCTCCCGACCCGCAGCCCCTGCTAGCCCTGCCCTGGGCTCCCCACACACCCCGCTGTGCCGGTGCCCCTCGCTCCCGACCCGCAGCCCCTGCTAGCCCCGCCCTGGGCTTCCCACACACCCCGCTGTGCCGGTGCCCCTCGCTCCCGACCCGCAGCCCCTGCTAGCCCTGCCCTGGGCTCCCCACACACCCCGCTGTGCCGGTGCCCCTCGCTCCCGACCCGCAACCCCTGCTAGCCCCGCCCTGGGCTTCCCACACACCCCGCTGTGCCGGTGCCCCTCGCTCCCGACCCACAGCCCCTGCTAGCGCTGCCCTGGGCTCCCCACCCACCCCGCTGTGCCGGTGCCCCTCGCTCCCGACCCGCAGCCCCTGCTAGCCCTGCCCTGGGCTCCCCACCCACTCTGCTGTGCCGGTGCCCCTCGCTCCCGACCCACAGCCCCTGCTAGCCCTGCCCTGGGCTCCCCACACACCCCGCTGTGCCGGTGCCCCTCGCTCCCGACCCGCAGCCCCTGCTAGCCCTGCCCTGGGCTCCCCACACACCCCGCTGTGCCGGTGCCCCTCGCTCCCGACCCGCAGCCCCTGCTAGCCCCGCCCTGGGCTTCCCACACACCCCGCTGTGCCGGTGCCCCTCGCTCCCGACCCGCAGCCCCTGCTAGCCCCGCCTTGGGCTCTGTGAGCTGTCTGGAGGGAAGGCAGGGGAGAGACTGAGACACTTCCAAGCCCCTTACAGGTTCTTTGCTGCCCCAGGGCTGGTGCCCTCTGTGCCTGGGCAGGAGGCCAAGTGTGACCCGACCCCCCCCATACTCTTTAACTGGGGCTCCCTCTCCTTGCTGACTCTGCGGATTGTTCTCCGGGGCTTGGATTCGAGGGAGCCGTGATGGTGGTATCTGGCCCGGCCCTGCTGTTGCTGAGCAGAGCCTGGGTGCTGGAGGTGGACTGGGGCATGTGGGGCAGTTCGTGCTCGTAGGGGGCCAGCCCCACATGCTTAGAGCGGCTTGGTGGGCAGGGCGGTGTGGCCGAGGTTGCAGCGTCACTAGCAGCTGAAGTTCGAGGAGGGGGCTGCCGGGGCGGGGCGCTGAGCCGGGTTGCGGGCACTGGCTTGCTCTGTGCAGGTCTCGGGTGGGCTGAGCTGGGGAACAGGGCCGGGGGCAGCGGGGCCATTCGCCATGGCCCCACGGTGGAGCCAGCCCCACTGCGCGTGCGGCTGTGGGGCTCTGCCAGGTGCCCCCTCACCGCTGTGGCCTCCCCCTGCCAGGGAAGCTGCCCATCGTGAACGACAGTGACGAGCTGGTGGCTATCATCGCCCGCACGGACCTGAAGAAGAACCGCGACTACCCGCTGGCCTCCAAGGACTCGCGCAAGCAGCTGCTGTGCGGGGCGGCCATTGGCACCCGCGAGGACGACAAGTACCGGCTCGACCTGCTCACGCAGGCCGGCGTCGACGTGGTGGTGCTGGTGGGTACCGGGCTCAGGGGGCTCCCTCCTGCCCCCGGCCCAGCAGCCTCCCTGACCCCCAGCACAGCAAGGGTTAAGGCCCTGAGACCCTTGCCAGCCAAGCCAGACACTTGGCACCTCCCCACCGGGGTCAGATGACCCCCACCCCGCCCCAGATTGGATCATCTGGTGGGCCTGGTGTCTGCCACCCTGGGTCAGCTGCTCCCTCCCGTCTGACCTCTTAAACTCCCTGTCTTCTGGTGCTTGGAGCAGGGTGCGTGTGGGGATCTCAAACGTGGGGCCAGCCTCCAAGCCTGAGGAGCTGGATCGGTCCCGCACCATTGCAGGCACATGCTCGCTGGGATACCAGTGTCACAGAGTCCCCGGGCGATGCTCTGGAGCTGCTCCCTACCAAACCAGGCAGGACTCTGAGGGACTCTCATCTCTGGGAGCAGCCTGTCCCCAGGACACGCAGCTCACCCGGCTCCCCCCTTCCTGGGTCTGACCCCGGAGCATTCAGCATCCTCTGCCCCTCCGTGCACTTCCCACAGTGAGTCCGCCCAGGCGGGGTCCTGGGGAAGCCAGAGGGTCCTGCCCCCCAACTCCACAGTCAGACGTGACTCTCAGCCACGTAAAACAGAAGGTTTATTAGACGACAGGAACATGGTCTAACACAGAGCTTGTAGGTGCAGAAAACAGGACCCCTCAGCCGGGTCCATTTTGGGGGGCAGTGAGCCAGACAACCACGTCCACACTTCACTCTGTGTTCCCAGCCAGCCCCCAACTGCCTCCCCCTCCAGCCCCCCCTCCTCTGGGCTTTGTCCCTTTCCCAGGCCAGGAGGGCACCTGATCCCTTTGTTCTCCAACCCTTTAGCTCTCACCTTGCAGGGGGGAAGGGCCCAGGCCATCAGGTGCCAGGAGACAGAGTGTCGCCATTTATGTACCTGGCCCTTTGCTCTGCAACAATTACACCCCCTTATCCAGTTTCAGAGTAGCAGCTGTGTTAGTCGTTAGCCGTGTATTCGCAAAAGGAAAAGGAGGACTTGTGGCACCTTAGAGAGTAACAAATTTATTTGAGCATAAGCTTTCATGAGCTACAGCTCACTTCATCGGATGCATTCAGTGGAAACCTAAAGACTTACGAAGTGCCTAGGAGAAACTGAGGCACCCCTACACTATTCAGAGGAAACATTAAGAACAGTCTCATTTCGTCACAGGCGGCTTGCCGGAGAGCTGCCAGGCCAGTGTGTGCTGGAGGGCAAGGAAAGAGCCAGGATCCCCCTGGGCGGAGCAGGGTCTGGGGAGGAGGGCTGGGGATCTCTCTTCCTAGGGCCCTTCCAGCTCCCAGGGGCCCCTGGGCCCATCTGCAGTCAGCGGTGCTGGGGGGGCCAGAGCTGTTTCTCCTGCTCCCTTCCTGCTCTAACTGTGGTCTCGTCCCCACCCTCACAGGACTCCTCCCAGGGCAATTCCGTGTATCAGATCGGCATGATCCATTACATCAAGCAGAAATACCCCGAGCTGCAGGTGATCGGTGGGAATGGTGAGTCTCTGGGGGCTGCAGCCCTGGCTGGCAGGTGCAGGGCAGGGCGCTCGGGCCGTGGCTCCAATGGGCACAGCACTGGACACCCAGGTGGTACCTCTATGACCTTGCTCCAGCAAGGACTGTATGGAGCTGCGTGTGGGGAACCACTGCCGGAAGGCCCCACGCAGCATGTCTGGGCCTGGTACGTCTGGGCCTGGCTCTGCTCGCTCCTCGGCACGGCTCCGGTGCCCCGCACAGCGTGTCTGGGGCCAGCTCTCCTCGCTCCCTGGCACGGCTCCAGCGGCTGGGACTGCGCATGGGGCAGGGGAATACATCTGACCACCCTCTCTCGGGACAGGGCTCGCCTGGGAGCAATAGGCTGTGTGGGGCCCATCCCCAGCGGGCTGCACCATGTACAAGCCCCACAGGTCGTCGGGGCTGATGAAAGCAGGGACCTTCCGCCCGCCCCTGTGCCGAGGGCCCCCCTCAAGCTGAGGGAGCCCCTGCCCCATTTGTTCTGGGCAGCTGGGTACCACGCTGCTGGTGGCAATTGCTGAGCCAAGGCGGAGCTGGAGCGAGTGCTCGCCGTGCCGGGATCGCAGCTGTCTCACTGGGACCGGGGACCGGGAGCCGTAGCAGACCCTGCCTGCCCAGACCCCTTGGAGCAGCCCTGCCTGAGCCAGCAGAGGGTGGGCCGAGGCGCTGCCCGCCAGCGCCACCCTGCACCTGCCCTGCCCTGCCCCTCCTCCCCGGCCGAGGCCGTTGCTGGGGCACGTCTGCCAGCCCAAGGCCCTGGTGGGTGCTGCTGCAGGGTGGGGAGAGGGGCTGGGATTCCCGGTCTGAGAGCAGGCCAGGCGGGGCCCGGGGCCCTGGGCTCTGCCCTGGCGACCAGGGGCATTTCACGGCTGTCTTTGCTTCCGTCTCCTGTTGGATCCCCAGTGGTGACAGCGGCGCAAGCGAAGCATCTGACGGACGCGGGGGTGGACGGCCTGCGCGTGGGCATGGGCTGCGGCTCCATCTGCATCACGCAGGAAGGTAGGGGCGAGCTCCGGGCATCGCGGGGCCTCGCAGCCCCCGGCGGGGCAGGAAGGGCCTGGACCAGCGTCGCGCCGGCTGGGGGCTGCTCCGCCCCACCGTCTCCTTCCCCTCCACCTCCACCCTGCTGGAGGCCTCCGGGCCCCTGTGCGCGCAGCTCCTGGCCTTCATCGGCGGGGCTGACGCCTGCGGCCGGCAGAGGAATCAGCCCCGTGCAGTGCCCGGCGCGTCAGTGGCCTTTGTCGGCGGGGCTGACGCCCGCGGCCGGCAGAGGAACCCAGCCCCGCGCGGTGCCCGGCGCGTCAGTAGCCCGCCTGTTGCCCCCCACGCCTGCCCCGGCGCTGACGCTCCTGTTCCTGGCTGCAGTGATGGCGTGCGGTAGGCCCCAGGGCACGGCCGTGTACAAGGTGGCGGAGTACGCCCGCAGGTTCGGCGTGCCTGTGATCGCGGATGGCGGCATCCAGACGGTGGGGCATGTGGTGAAGGCGCTGTCTCTAGGAGCCTCTACGGGTGAGTGAGACTGTCGCCGTGGGGCCAGCCTGCCTGTCCCCAGGGGTGCATGGCTCCGCCGGGGCGCTGTCCCCTTGCAGTCAGTGCCCCGGGTGGCACTAGGGGGTGCTGACCTGAGGGAGTGGGGCAGGGGCTCAGCAGGGGGCAATCTCCCCTCCTGGCCGGTGCTGGCTTCGGTGTGCCACGGCTGGGTGCATGAAATACCACGTTCCTTGGGTTGTTGGATTCCACAGGCGAATCCCCTCCATGCTGGGGGTGCTGGCCCCAGAGTCTTCAGGCAGACGCCCAAGAGGTGGTGGCTCCTGCGCCCCAGACAGCCACGTTCGGCCCTGATGTGGCGATTACTGCAGGGGGTCAGAGCCTGGCAGACACGGGGCGGGGGGCTTGGGAGCTGGGCAGCCGGGCACCGTTGTGCACCTTGGGGGTTCGGGGGCTGCGGTCGTGCCCAGGCATGCTCCGGGGGGGGACCCGGTCTCTGCTGTGGCGCTAATGTCCCCCGTTCTCTGCCCCTCTCCCCGGCGCCCGGGCAGTGATGATGGGCTCCTTGCTGGCGGCCACCACGGAGGCCCCGGGCGAGTATTTCTTCTCCGACGGCGTGAGGCTGAAGAAGTATCGCGGGATGGGCTCGCTCGACGCCATGGAGAAGAACAGCAGCAGCCAGAAGCGATACTTCAGGTGTGGGGCAGGGGCATGGACCCCTCTGTCCAGCCTGGGGCGGGAGCCGGGAACACAGCCTGCCAGGCAGACGCTGGGCACAGCTTGGCGTGGGGCCCAGGGGGAGTAGGGCAGCTGGGGGGCGGGGGTGGGCAGGCTGGAGGCAGGATCCTGTTGGGGAGCAGAGGCTGGCGCGGGCCCCCCCGTAACAGCCGCCGTGTTCTCCCCCCCCAGCGAAGGGGATAAGGTGAAGGTGGCGCAGGGCGTCTCCGGCTCCATCCAGGACAAGGGCTCCATCCAGAAGTTCGTCCCATACCTGATTGCGGGCATTCAGCACGGCTGCCAGGACATCGGGGCCAGGAGCCTCTCCATCCTCCGGTGAGGGGCCAGGCTGCGGTTCTCACTCGGCCCAAGGCAGGCTGTCCTGGGAGGGGCCTGCCTGGGGCCACCTTGGGGCTGGGGCCTCTGAGAAATCAGCCCTGCCTGGCCCCAGCAAGATCCTGGGCTGTCCCCTCCCAGGGAGCGGGGGACTGGTGGCATCTGAGGGGTGGGGAGTCAAGCTGGGGAAAGCAGCTGAGCTCCCCGCCCGAGTGCTCATCCCCCCAGACCGCGCTGAGGGTGTCTCACACAGATGGCGGCCACAGCGCCTGGGGGTGCCATGGGACGGGAGAGGCCAAGGGGCGGCTGACCAGGCCCTGTGACACGTGGGGGCTGCTCCGGGGCCCCGTTAGCTGGGCAGTTACGTCACTGAGTCCCGGGGCTCTGGTAGCGGGGCCCTGGGTGGGTTTAGATCCCTGTGACGGGTCGCAGTTACTGCCTGGGGCCGGGGCACCGTGGCGGGGCCAACGCAGCTGGGCAGTCTTGTTGTGGCACCTGTGTGGGCTGGCCTGGGTCAGGTTGCCATGGTGGGGATGGCGCAGCCTGGGCCAAGCCAGTTGCTGTGGGTGCCGGCATGGGGCCTGGCAGGTTGCTCTGGCAGACGTGCTCTTGTGCGTGCTCTGCCCTGTCCCCCGCGTGCCCCCCAGGCCGGTCGCAGGTATCTCTGCCTCACTCCTAGCCGCGCTGTCTCTGCTTGCCAGCTCCATGATGTACTCGGGCGAGCTGAAGTTCGAGAAGAGAACCATGTCAGCCCAGATCGAAGGCGGCGTTCATGGCCTCCACTCGTAAGTGTCCTGCTGCTTCCCTGCCCATGCCCCGGCTCTGGCTGCTGCTTGGCAGCCTGTGGTTACCCAGAATGTGGTGCAGTGCCCGGGGGGGCGTCCCTGCATTTCCTGACTGGCTGGAGGGCTTGGTGCAGGCAGGGGCCCTCCTGTGACCCTGCAGCCCCACGGGCAGCCAGCTCAGTGTCCCCCATTAGTGCCCGGCTCCCCACTGTGCACAGGCAGTAGTGACCATCCCAAAGGTTCCTGCCACCCTCTGCCCCCTTCGCCGTGTGTCGACCAGGATCCTTCTCTTCCCACCCTCTGCTGCTCCTCCTCTACTGCCATGCCAATCTGGCATTGGGTGCGCTGTGGTAGCGCCAAGGTGCCCTACTCGTGGACCAGCCCCCCGGGCGCTAGGTGCTGTACAAACACACAATGGGAGGGTGCTCCTAGTCCCACAGAGCTCAGCATCTCCGTGTGAGACAAGAGACACCAGATGGAAACAGGCAGAGTGGAAAGGATGGGTCAGCAGGATGGCCGGTGGTTGAACAGATGCCTGGAGCCGGGTTCCCTGCTGGAAATCCCAAATGTTCTCCTCCCATTTGGGGGGCAGCCGAGGATTTCTCTGGGGGTGGGGAGGGCCAGGGTGGATCTGTGGAGCTCCCTGTGCCCGCTCCCTGCTCTGGGTGGGCAGCAGGATTGTCACTGGGGCAGGCAGGGACCCTCCTCGGAGAGCCGCTGCCACCTCTGTGCTCGCTCCACATGGTGCGCTGGGAATGCAGCTCGCCTGGTGGAGAAGGGCTGCCTGCAGCCTCGCTCCACGAGGCCCGGGGATGGAGAGCGCTGCACGTCCAGTATTCCGGCGCCGAGCCCCTCCGGTGACACAGCTCGGGGATGGCAGCCAGTCAGTGTGTCACAGCAGGCTGTGCCTGCCACCCCATGCCCATGCTGACCTGCCACCCCTTGCTAGCTGGGCACGACCCTGGCATCATCAGTCTCCAGACCCCGTCTCCACTGGGCACCCACTGTGCTGGCAGCAGCTGACTCCGCGCTGGGGTCTGTTCTGACAGGCGAGAGGTGAGGGCAGAGGCTGGTAGCAGTGTCCTGCTGGCAAGGAGGAGTGAGAGCAAGAGAGCTTCTCCACATGTCACTGACCCCTCAGAGGCCAGGCCTGGCCCATCCTGGGGCTGGGCGAATAGCCGCTCACGTGCAATGCTGGGCACTGTTGCGGAGCAATGTGTGTCTCTGACAGCCCCCTGCGCTGTCCGCAAGGGAGCGGATCCCAAATGCTCACCTGTTCTCCCCTTCACAGCAGGGCGACGTTTGGCTCCTTGCTCCGGCGTCTGCCCCGGGGTGTGATCTCTGTCTGAGCACCCGTGGGACCCCAGGGGGTTGGGTTAGCAACCCCCTGCCCGAGGGACTGTGTATCGTAGGTAGGACGCTTGGAGCTGTCACGGCATCGCCTGTTATTACTCGTGTTTATTCCAGTAGTGCCTAAGGACCAGCTGAGCTCAGGCCCCCTTGTGCTGGGCGCTCCATGAATTCGGGGTAGCAGAGGGTCTCTGCCCGAAAGAGTTTAGTCTAAATTGACCAGATGGCTTTGGCGGGTAAGAGCCACTTGCCAGAGCCATCGTGAACGGCCTGTGGCCATCCACCCTGAATACTGAGGGTGCAACCTGCAGTTCCCGGCAGGCAGAGCTCTGCCTTGAGCCCGGCCCCTGAGGGCAGCGCCTGGGCACTCAGGCTCTGGAGGCCGTTGCTGACCCAGAGGCTGCGTGTGCTCACGTGCCAGCCCCCCCCGGTTAATGTGCTGCCAACAGACAGCTCCCAGGTCAGGCCGCACGGAGTGAGCACCATAGAGACCCAATGTTTTACCCTGACTTTGCTCAGCCTGCGAGGCCAGCCGCGTGATCTCAGCCCTGCGCCGAGTGCTCCTGGGGCGTGGGGGGCGAATCGGCAACGTATCCGGGAGATACGGGGCATGGCCTGGAAACGCCAGCGTCTTTCATCTGTTGGCCCGTGGGAAGGCTGCAGCCTTCGATTCGTTCTGGGCAGGAGGAGCGTTTAGTTTCACTTGGTAAAGTCTGCGTGGGCACAGCTGGGACGTGGGGGGAGCAGCAGCGGGACCCACGGCTGGGGTCTGGGTGTGAGTCCAGCCTAGCGTCCAGGCGGGGTCTGTGGAGGAGCAATGTCCCATTGCCAAAACCGACACTGCTGGCTTTGTCGGAGGGATCTTCAGATGCAGGCGAGCCCTAGGCAAAAGGGTGCATTGACGAGTGTAAATATCGGTTCAGGAGACGGGCCCTTCAGCGAACGCTGTGGCTTCTGAGACACGCGCTCAGCCTGGCTGGCGCGTGGCTGGCTGATTATGGGATTTTCCCTTCGCTTTCCAGGCTCTCCCAGCTGAGAGCTCCATTTTCCTCTCCCACGTTCTCCCTTCGGTAACTCAGGCTTGTAACGACGCCAGCGGCATCCGGGCCTGAGAGCGTGGCTGTGACTGGAGTGTGTGGGCTGGGAGACGGGCTGGATTCATGGCCCAGATTAGCCCTCGAGCCCAGTGTGCGGACAGGCTAGCGCTGTGATGGAGCAGGGTAGAGAATCCACTCGGGTCCTTCAGGGCATGGTCTGTTGCACCCGGATGACTGTGGGAGCGTCCCCAGATAACCAGGGACATGCCCATGGCTGGGCTGTCAGCAGCTTCCAGCCTTCGGGGGCGGGGGGGTTACACCTCAGGGCAGCTGGGCCCGTCTCCCCAGGCCCCTCCCAGCAGGGAGGTACCAGGATGCCCCTGCCCGGAGCTTGGCATCCGCACATTTGCCCTTACTCCCTAGTGCCGCAGAGGATCGTCTTGTGCTTGGGTGAGGCGGGGCTTGTGCTGTCACGTAGCTAACCGTGCTGGTTGGCTGGCTGGCCTGCCTATCTTCCCATTCCTCGCTCATTGGCTGAGACTCGAATTCAGCCCCTGCCCTGCCTGGGGGGATTAGAGCCCATGGCACCGGCTCCCCTGCCTCTGCTGGGGTTAACCTGCCTGCGCTGTCCCCCCCTCTTCCCGGGCAGACTGCAGGCTCGCTGGGCCGGGCTCCCTGCCTGGGGGCTGCTGGCGCTCGCATGGGGCGGCTGGGGGAACGCTGCGTGGGTCCCATTGTCTGCGTGGGTCCCATCTCCGGCGCCTCGGGCACAAATCAGGATCTTGGGCTGGCAGGGTCCATGGGGCTGCTCCTGCACCCCCCCCCGAGGGCAGAGCAGCCGTGGCCGTCCCTCATCCCCCTCTGACCCTCCATGACAGCGAGATGGCGCCCTGCGGCACCTCCCACCCCCGGCGCCCTGCAGCCGTGTCCACTGGTCAGCTGCACAGGCGTGACCAGACGGAGGGAGTTGGTGGCAAAGGAGAGATGCTGATCTCTCAAAGCAAGCAGTCAGGTACCCAGGGTGCACTTACAGCCTTGAATGGTTCCTCCCGGCACTTCTGCCCCGGGCCTGCTGTCACCTGGAGAGGTTTCTGCCCCGGTCAGCTGCTAGTAGAGGCTCTGCAGTAATTGCCGGGGGGGTTAGCTGAGGAACACTTTGCTGCCAGCTCCTTTACTTGTTTCATTTCCTTCCCCTGACGATTCCTGGTGCCGAAGGCACCTTCTGACCGAGTGGCCAAACCAAGTTCTCCGGCTTCCCACCGAGCGATGAACTCACTCCATTACATATTGGGCCCAGCCGGGATCTCTTCCTTTGGTGGGAGCCGTGTCCTAGGCTGCTGGTCATTCTCCGCCAGAACCCGCCCGTCCAGGGATGCTCGTCTAACACTCTCCCTGCTGGAGTGAGCTATGAGGGGAGCGTCCAGTTGGAAAGAGATTCTCTGGCCCCCCAAAGGGACTCTCCTCCTTGAGCTCCCACTCCTCCCGTGCCCTGTAAGTAGGGACTCTTTGCTGGAGGCTCCTATTGTTGGTACCCAGAAAGTGTCTGCAGCCCCTTCAGCCAGCCGCCCGTGGCCTCCAAACAGTTTGGCAGCAGCTGGGAGCTTGGCACTGGAGCCCAGGACCGCCTGCACTCCGATGTAAGGGCTCCTCTTTCCCAGAACGGAGAGACCAAAGAAACTGAGTCATGACTGAGCATGGGATGGCAGGTCGCCCACTCGGTCCTGCCCGGCCCACAGAACGCACAGAGGCTCGGGCCCAGATGAATATGTCCATGATCGGACAGAAAAACCCTGTCTCAGAGTGTTGGGTCACGTGGCACCAAGCACAGATGTGATTCTGCTTGCCAGAGGTCACCCCACTCTCTCTCCAGGATGGCTGAGCATCCTGTGGACACTCACCTCCTGGGCCTGACGGCTGGCCGAACCCCTAGGCAGCCTGCAGAGGGAAGCAGGCGCTCCTCCGAAGGGGCATGATTGCAGAAGCCCAGAAAGAGTCCTGACCCCCAGGTCAACGGGCTGGAATTCGGGGCGATCGCCCTGGCTGCAGAGCATTCCTACAGTGCTGAAAGGAACCACGGTGCCCCGCTCGGTCAGCCGCCGCGTGGAATAAATGGCATGGCTCTCCTCCTCCCAGGAGCATATCGCAATCTGGGCAGACAGCACTGAGCCAAAGTGTGTGGTCACTGAAACACTGCATTCTCAGACCTGCATTCGACAGACGGGGCGACAGACCTGCTCACCCCCAACAGGAACAACAGATGCCCCAGAGCACCAGCCCAGGGTCCCTCCAGGAAGCCTGCCCCGTGCCCTCTGTGCCTCCCCAACCCAATACCCAGGGTTGTAAGGAAGACGAGGCCGGATGCAGTCGCTCCATAGCTGATGCTGGCTGGCCCAGTAAGAGGCTAACAGACCTCCTGCGGCTGCACCCGTCTGTACAGACGCTGACCTGTCGCCAGTCCCTCAGAACCAGGGGCAAATCATAGAATCATAGAATATCAGGGTTGGAAGGGACCCCAGAAGGTCATCTAGTCCAACCCCCTGCTCAAAGCAGGACCAAGTCCCAGTTAAATCATCCCAGCCAGGGCTTTGTCAAGCCTGACCTTAAAAACCTCTAAGGAAGGAGATTCTACCACCTCCCTAGGTAACGCATTCCAGTGTTTCACCACCCTCTTAGTGAAAAAGTTTTTCCTAATATCCAATCTAAACCTCCCCCATTGCAACTTGAGACCATTACTCCTCGTTCTGTCATCTGCTACCATTGAGAACAGTCTAGAGCCATCCTCTTTGAAACCCCCTTTCAGGTAGTTGAAAGCAGCTATCAAATCCCCCCTCATTCTTCTCTTCTGCAGACTAAACAATCCCAGCTCCCTCAGCCTCTCCTCATAAGTCATGTGCTCTAGACCCCTAATCATTTTTGTTGCCCTTCGTTGTACTCTTTCCAATTTATCCACATCCTTCCTGTAGTGTGGGGCCCAAAACTGGACACAGTACTCCAGATGAGGCCTCACCAGTGTCGAATAGAGGGGAACGATCACGTCCCTTGATCTGCTCGCTATGCCCCTACTTATACATCCCAAAATGCCATTGGCCTTCTTGGCAACAAGGGCACACTGCTGACTCATATCCAGCTTCTCGTCCACTGTCACCCCTAGGTCCTTTTCCGCAGAACTGCTGCCGAGCCATTCGGTCCCTAGTCTGTAGCGGTGCATTGGATTCTTCCATCCTAAGTGCAGGACCCTGCACTTATCCTTATTGAACCTCATTAGATTTCTTTTGGCCCAATCCTCCAATTTGTCTAGGTCCTTCTGTATCCTATCCCTCCCCTCCAGCGTATCTACCACTCCTCCCAGTTTAGTATCATCCGCAAATTTGATGAGAGTGCAATCCACACCATCCTCCAGATCATTTATGAAGATATTGAACAAAACGGGCCCCAGGACCGACCCCTGGGGCACTCCACTTGACACCGGCTGCCAACTAGACATGGAGCCATTGATCACTACCCGTTGAGCCCGACAATCTAGCCAGCTTTCTACCCACCTTATAGTGCATTCATCCAGCCCATACTTCCTTAACTTGCTGACAAGAATGCTGTGGGAGACCGTGTCAAAAGCTTTGCTAAAGTCAAGAAACAATACATCCACTGCTTTCCCTTCATCCACAGAACCAGTAATCTCATCATAAAAGGCGATTAGATTAGTCAGGCATGACCTTCCCTTGGTGAATCCATGCTGACTGTTCCTGATCACTTTCCTCTCCTCTAAGTGCTTCAGGATTGATTCTTTGAGGACCTGCTCCATGATTTTTCCAGGGACTGAGGTGAGGCTGACCGGCCTGTAGTTCCCAGGATCCTCCTTCTTCCCTTTTTTAAAGATGGGCACTACATTAGCCTTTTTCCAGTCATCCGGGACTTCCCCCGTTCGCCACGAGTTTTCAAAGATAATGGCCAAGGGCTCTGCAATCACAGCCGCCAATTCCTTCAGCACTCTCGGATGCAATTCGTCCGGCCCCATGGACTTGTGCACGTCCAGCTTTTCTAAATAGTCCCTAACCACCTCTATCTCTACAGAGGGCTGGCCATCTCTTCCCCGTTTTGTGTTGCCCTGCACAGCAGTCTGGGAGCTGACCTTGTTAGTGAAAACAGAGGCAAAAAAAGCATTGAGTACATTAGCTTTTTCCACATCCTCTGTCACTAGCTTGCCTCCCTCATTCAGTAAGGGGCCCACACTTTCCTTGGCTTTCTTCTTGTTGCCAACATACCTGAAGAAACCCTTCTTGTTACTCTTGACATCTCTTGCTAGCTGCAGCTCCAGGTGCGATTTGGCCCTCCTGATATCTTTCCTACATGCCCGAGCAATATTTTTATACTCTTCCCTGGTCATATGTCCAACCTTCCACTTCTTGTAAGCTTCTTTTTTATGTTTAAGATCCGCTAGGATTTCACCATTAAGCCAAGCTGGTCGCCTGCCATATTTACTATTCTTTCGACTCATCGGGATGGTTTGTCCCTGTAACCTCAACAGGGATTCCTTGAAATACAGCCAGCTCTCCTGGACTCCCTTCCCTTTCATGTTAGTCCCCCAGGGGATCCTGGCCATCTGTTCCCTGAGGGAGTCAAAGTCTGCTTTCCTGAAGTCCAGGGTCCGTATCCTGCTGCTTACCTTTCTTCCCTGCGTCAGGATCCTGAACTCAACCAACTCATGGTCACTGCCTCCCAGATTCCCATCCACTTTTGCTTCCCCCACTAATTCTACCCGGTTTGTGAGCAGCAGGTCAAGAAAAGCGCTCCCCCTAGTTGGCTCCCCTAGCACTT
This sequence comes from Dermochelys coriacea, assembly GCF_009764565.3. Lineage (NCBI taxonomy): Eukaryota > Metazoa > Chordata > Testudines > Dermochelyidae > Dermochelys > Dermochelys coriacea. The sequence goes on along the minus strand of NC_050068.2, from coordinate 352,652,843 downwards.
GCACCAGGAAATTGTCCCCTACGCTTTCCAAAAACTTCCTGGATTGTCTATGCACCGCTGTATTGCTCTCCCAGCAGATATCAGGAAAATTAAAGTCACCCATGAGAATCAGGGCATGCGATCTAGTAGCTTCCGTGAGTTGCCGGAAGAAAGCCTCATCCACCTCATCCCCCTGGTCCGGTGGTCTATAGCAGACTCCCACCATGACATCACTCTTGTTGCACACACTTCTAAACTTAATCCAGAGACACTCAGGTTTTTCCACAGTTTCGTACCGGAATCCCTCATCCAGCCCCAGCGATGGTACAGCGGATGACATGGAAGCTGGCTGAGCACTGCAGCCAGGGGTGGCTCTAGAGAGCCTGTCACCGAGTCCCTGGGCGATGCTCTGGAACTGCTCCCTACGAAGCCAGGCAGGACTCTGTGGAAGCCCTCTCCCCAGGGCAAGAAGCTTACACAACTTCGGCCTTCCTGGGGCTGACCTCGGGGCATTCAGCATCCCTGTCCACACTGTGTGCTTCCCACAGCGAGTCCGCCCAGGCAGGGTCCTGGGGAAGCCAGAGGGTCCTGCCCCACAACTTCGCAGTCAGACGTGACTCTTAGCCAGCCAGTAAAACGAAAGGTTTATTAGACGACAGGAACATGGTCTAAAACAGAGCTTGTAGGTACAGAGAACAGGCCCCTCAGTGAGGTCCATCTTGGGAGTCAGGAGGCCAGATCCCCATCTGAGTCTCTCCCCATTTCCCCAGCCAGCTCCAAACTGAAATTCTCCAGCCCCTCCTCTGGCCTTTGTCTTTTTCCGGGCCAGGAGGCCACCTGATCTCTTTGTTCTCCAACACCTTCAGTTGGCACCTTTGCAGGGGAGGGGCCCAGGCCATCACTTGCCAGGAGACAGGGTGTCGGCCGTTCTTCACATCACACTGGCCCCTTAGGGCTCTTCCACAATCACACACCCTTATCCCACCGCCTGGATACTTAAGAACTGCATAGGGGAAACTGAGGTATCCACACAGTATTCAGAGAAAACATTAAGAACGTTCCCACTTCGTCGCAGAGCCATACAAGACATCTACACACAGGCAGGAGTCCCCCTGCGAGATCAAAGTGGCAAAGATTTTGCATCTGGGCTTGACAGCCGGGTTTCACCCATCAGGACCCCTCCCATCCCCGCCTTCCCAAGATTTCACATGCCATCCGTCAACTCCAGCTATCCAGCCTCAACGTGGGGTCCGCTTTGCTGCTGACAACCTCCCATCGTCCAGTGTGGGCCCATACAGCGTTCCCCGAGCCCACTGGCTCAGACTCTCTGAAAGGACTGGCCCAGGCTTGGTCCCCGATTTGTGAGCCCTGTGCTCCTTGGGCCGTGTGGAACCTCCCCTCTGAGCCCTGAGCCAAGTGCTTTCTTTACCCTCCCACTCGGTAAAACATCTTCCCGGTGGCTATTGCCTGCGCCAGCCGTTAGCTGGGTCCCAGCACACGCTGCGTCTCAGGGATAAGGTGGGGCCGAGACCTCACCCAGGAGGTCTTTTCATTGGAACCGAGCGATTGACCTGGTAACGGGGTCAAGACTCACCACCGCAGCGCCTCCTGCTGGTTGCTCTGGGAATTAGCTCATTCCAGCCTTGGAGTGCCTCCTGCTGGCTGGTGTCTCGCTCGTTGTCTGCTTATCTGTGTTGTCTCCACCACCGGGACACGCGTCGCTCTCTGGACCACGGTGTCCTCTTCAGGACAGTGCCCTCCAGCAGTGCCATTTACTCCATTCTCCCCCTTTCTGGGGGTATATCAGCAGTGCTAGTCCACACCTGCCTTCATGGCCACCTGCCAGCCTAAAGTCTAGTTTCTTGCCTCAGGGACGAGGTGCCGTCTGTGGGCCATGCTCTCTAGTGGCAAGGTGCAGTGCAAGGGGGGGACCGGGACGCAGCCCTGCCCACTACTCTGGGCCCCAGCCCAGGGACCCTTGAGTGGCAGCTGCTGGCTGCTTTCCTCCACTCCCCATCGCTGCCTGCCTTCCCTGGGCCACTTCCCCATAGCCCTAGCACCCACTCAGCCCTTGTTTCAAAGCCTGCAGTCTGGCAGGGTCAGCCAGAGCCCCCACTGCCCTCTACCCTGCCCAGCACTGCTCGGTCCAGGGTGCCGCTCCTACTCCCAAGAGCCAGCCCTCCTCCCTTCCCGGTCAGGGGGAGACTGCCCTCTCCGCTCTGCTGCAGCCTTTATATAGTGCTCAGCCTGGCCCTGACGGGCTGCCCACAGGCCCTTTCTGATGGGCTGCCCATCTGCGCAGCCTCTCTGGCCCACTTTAACCCATTTTCTCCTGGAGTGGGGCAAAAGCAGCCAGGGAGGCTGTGGAAACCTGCAGCTAATTAGGGCGAGGCTTGTTAGGAGCCAGACTGGAGACAGCCCAGATCTAAGGAGTGGCCCAGCCCAGCAGAGCGGAGTTTCTCCCTGATAAGCAGGGAGGAGGACGGGCTCCCAGGGGTAGCACCAGGGACAGAGCAGTGCTGGGCAGGCTCAGGGGGTCTAGGGGGAGCTCTGGCCTGTTACCTGCTAGGCTGCAGGCCCCTGCCAGAGAGGGCCAAGAAGGTGCAAGGGCCAAGGGGAAGTGGCCCAGGGATGATAGGCAGACAAGGAGAGAGAAGGAGGGCAGAGAAGCTGCCACTAGAGGGTGCCTGGGTCGGGACCCAGAGTTGCGGGTGGGCCTGGGTCCCCCACCTTGCACTGCACCTGGCCGCAGAGGAGAGTGGCTGATACAGACTGCAACTTGCCCTTGAAGTGAGGGGCTAGACTTTGGGTTGTGGTGGGTCCTTGCGGCGGGTGCAAGCCACAGGACTGCCGTGACCCCCAGAAGGGGGGTGAGAAAGAAGTAGTGGGCGCTGCCGGAGGGCAGTGTCCTGAAGAGGACACCGCCGAGCCAGGGGAGCAACACAGGTCCGAAACAGCAGAGTAGAGCAGACAACAGGCAAGACACCACTCACAAGGGGCGCGCCGGAGCTGCACTGAGCTAATTCCTGGAGTAACCAGCAGGAGGCGCCCATGGTGGTGAGTCCGCACCGTTACACCTCCCCAAACCAAGCTCCACGCGCCACGGGGTTTGCAGAGCCCTTGTTAATCACTTGGGCCAAAGCCATTCCGGAAATCCCCCCATTTCTTTTCGGCACCGGGGGCAGCTGTGAAAAGCTCCGGCGCCCCCTCCCGGAGACAGCCAAGTGGCTCACTCTGTGCCATGCAGTTTGTTACCAGCATGCAGGGGTCACCTTCCCTCCAGCGTCGGGGCTCGCGCTGCGAGAGGCCAGGCAGCTTCGGCAGGCGTGAGAGATCCCTGCGCGGGGCAGGGCAGCCACGCGGCACGCAGCATGTGCCTTTCCCAGGCCCTGCGCGCCGGCTGCGGGGATCAGGGGCCACTTTCAGGAGAGCTGGGACCTACCAGCTGGTCACCATAATGGGATCCAGGTGGGCAGGCGTGACGAGAACAGTGACTGTGGTTCTCTGAGACGTGCTGTCCGTGCGGGCCCTGCCTTCCAGTCCCTCTCTGCTGGGATCGGGGATCAGGAGGGGACTGCGGGGTGCTCTAGGCTGCTCTGGCTGTACGGTGGTGGTGGGGGAGGGTCTGCAGGGCACTCACATGGCCCCAGTGGACCTCATGTGTGAGGCGAGCGTCCCCCGTGAGTGGGATCCTCATGGACAAAGGCTCATGGGCCCCCAGTGACTGGGAGGCAGGGACCCATTCAGGGCTGGGCTGGCTGGTGGTGGTGGTGGGTGCTTAGCGGCAGGGCCCAGGGCCCATTGGGCCAGGTAGTGCCATGCTGCTGTTGCCGGGGACCCCGTTGGGCTGGGTAGGGCCACGCTGCTGGTGCCGGGGGCCCCATTCAGCTTGCTAGGGCCACGCTGCTGGTGCCGGGGGCTCCGTTCGGCTGGGTAGGGCCACGCAGCTGGTGCCGGGGGCCCAATTCGGCTAGCTAGGGCCGCGCTGCTGGTGCCGGGAGCCCATTGGGCCGGGTAGAGCCGCGCTGCTGGTGCCGGGGCCCCGTTGGGCCGGGTAGGGCCGCGCTGCTGGTGTTGGGGGGCCCGTTGGGCCGGATAGGGCCGCGCTGCTGGTGCCGGGGCCCCGTTGGGCCGGGTAGGGCCGCGCTGCTGGTGCCGGGGCCCCGTTGGGCCGGGTAGGGCCGCGCTGCTGGTGCCGGGGGTCCCGTTGGGCCGGGTAGGGCCGCGCTGCTGGTGCCGGGGGTCCCGTTGGGCCGGGTAGGGCCGCGCTGCTGGTGCCGGGGCCCCGTTGGGCCGGGTAGGGCCGCGCTGCTGGTGCCGGGGCCCCGTTGGGCCGGGTAGGGCCGCGCTGCTGGTGCCGGGGCCCCGTTGGGCCGGGTAGGGCCGCGCTGCTGGTGCCGGGGCCCCGTTGGGCCGGGTAGGGCCGCGCTGCTGGTGCCGGGGCCCCGTTGGGCCGGGTAGGGCCGCGCTGCTGGTGCCGGGGGTCCCGTTGGGCCGGGTAGGGCCGCGCTGCTGGTGCCGGGGGTCCCGTTGGGCCGGGTAGGGCCGCGCTGCTGGTGCCGGGGGTCCCGTTGGGCCGGGTAGGGCCGCGCTGCTGGTGCCGGGGGCCCCGTTCGGCGTGCTAGGGCCGCGTTGCTGGTGCTGGTGGGAGGGCGGCCGGCCAGGCTGTGCTCTTGGCGGTGTTGCAATCTGAGCAGCTGCAGTGCCCAGCAGTGGGGGGAAGGGGTGGCTCCCTGCTGGCCGGGGGGCGGGCAGAGGGTCCCATCTCTCTGGAACACGTTGTAACCTTCTCTCTCTTTCCTGCTCATGCCTCCGCCCGTAGCTTTACGTTTCTGCCATGTAAGTAACCAGCTCTTTTCCTTTCCGTAGTTATTGTAGAGCAGTGATCGGGGTGGGGGCTGAGTCTGGGGGGGCCCCCTCTGGGTCTGGTGCCCAGGCTCCCACAATCCAATTCCCCTGCTGGAGGAGGGCTGTTCCTCACCGGGGGGCGCTGCAGGGAAAAGGGGATGCCGTGACCCCCAGCTACAAACGCTCCCATCCAGATAAGGGGCCGAAGCGTCTGCGTGCCCCCAGGGTTGGGCCAGAGCAGGCTCCCCCCCCCCCCCATCACTGCCGCGCCAGGAGCTGGACAAGCCAGGGGTTTAATGCCTCTGGATGGGCCGAGCACGCCGGGGGAGATGGGGTTCCTGCCTCTGCCTGTTGGGCCACAAGCTGCGCTGGCCTTGCCATGAAATCCCACCCGGCCTGCCCCAAGGAATGGGGGAGAATCCCAGCACCCCACCCATCAGGACCCCAATGTCCTGGGCTCCCTGCAGAGGGGTCTGTATCCCAGCCGAGGAGTGCACACAGACCCTGTTTAGGGGAGAGAGGCTGGTGGGGGGGAGCTGAGCCCTGCCTGGCCGGGGGCGGGGGTCAGTGGTTGGAGGGGGGCTGCCTGGGCATTGCCGGTCTGGGCAGGAGTCGATGCCTGGGGGGATGGAGCTCGGCTCTGCCGGGGGTCTGAGGACAGGGTGTGCGGGAGGGGAGGCTAATGAACTGAAAGGCCACTGCGGTCTGTGCACCATAGGGCTCCTGGACTGGGATCCACAGAGCGTGTGGTGCCCGCTCTGTGGGGCGGGCATGTGCCAGTGCGGGAAGGCTCAGGCCCGAGGGCTCAGTGGTGGCTGGGGGTGATGGACGGGACGGCCCTGCCCTGGGGGTGTACTGTGAGGGACTGGGGCCGTGTGGGTAGTGGAGAGGCAGAGCCTCTGGGGGGATAGGCCAGCCAGGGCCTCTGGTGTCGAAGGCAGATTCCCTGGGCCAGGCCTGCCCTGGAGGAGTTGGGGTTCTGAGCCGTCAGCCCCTGTGCAATGGCAGAGCCTGGACAGGGGGGCCAGGTGAGGGGCCCTGACCGGTGGCAGAGGGGCCCGAGCCGAGGGATGTCATGTCCCTGCAGCAGTGGGTGCGGCTGTACTTGGGGGGGTGCCCTGCGTGGTGGGGGCAGCCTGTGCCCGCTGTCTGAGAGTGGGAGTTGGGTACTGCTGGCGTTCGCAGTAGTTTGTATCAGGTGCGAGCTCAGGCTCCTACGGCCCCGTCTCCTTCGCGTGTCCCTGGACCAGCGGGGCCGTGCACCGGACACGCTCTCCTCGGCTCGCGGCTGCCGGGGCTGGACGGCCCTGCCGCTGGGCGGGCGGATGCCTCGCCAGGAGCGTGGTCCAGCATGCGCGTCTGTTAGAAACAAAACCACCAGCATCGCCGGCCCCACAGCGGGCAGGCGGGGCACAGAGAGCTTGCGAGGGCAAACCCCAAGAGGGCAACGGGGCCAGCGCCCCATGCTCGAGCCGATGAAGGGAAGGCCAGCTGTCCAGTAGCTGAGGAGCGTGATGCTCTGAAACCTAGCAGGCAGAGGGGAATTATGAGGCAGGACTCCTGGGTTCTTTTCTCAGCTGGGTCCCTGGGTGAGCCCCGTAATGTCAGCGGTGGTTCTGTGAGGGGTGGGATCCTTTCATTCGCACTGGGGTGGGCGCCGTTCGGGGAGCTGGCTGGGCTCTGAACTCCTCTGCTGGGTGTCAGGCCAGGCCTTGCTGGCTTTTTGCACCTGGCCTCCCTGTGGGCTGGAGGAGCAGGTAATGTGGCTTAGGACGGCACTGTTATCCCTCGGGGGGGGTGGGGGGGGGTCTGTCTCAGTGCTCTCTTCTCCCAGCTGCTGGTCAGAGGTTGGAATGAGGCCCGGGTCTGAGCTGTGCATAAATATCACTCCCGCCCCACAGGCATGTGGGGGGGCTGGTCTCTGACTGCATCCCCCATCCTCTAGGACAGACTAGGCAGGACCCGAACGTGGGACGGGAGGGGCGAGCAGGGCTGTGTGAGATGGGGGAGCACTCGCCTGGGGGAAGGTTACTGCAGGGCTTGGGGAAAACTGGTTGGTTTTACACCATTAGGTGGTCAAAATCTTGCCCTCTCATGATGGTTAGCCAGCTGCCCGCCTCGCTGTAGAGCGTGACCCTCACGATTCTGGTCCTGGCCTCCCTCCCCAACTGGGGATGGGTGTCTCCTTCACTTTCTCCTAAGCGGCTGTGCAGGGTTGCTGTGAGCTGTCAGCCAGCTGCCCTGGCCCACCCCAGAGGTGGCTGCCTATCCATGGTGGATGAAGCAAGTCCTAGGCCGAATTATCTGCTGCTGTAACTCCAGCGAGCCCAGTGGAGCTGCAACAGCAGAGGGTTTGACCCGGTGCGTTGAGCTTGTGTGCGCCCGTGTCTGGAAAGCACTTTTGGATCCTTCGTGACACGAGGCTGCTTTGCATGAGCCTGGCATGGGGCTGCTTGGCTCTGGGCATTGGCCAGCCCGTCACCACCACATGCCCTGTGGGAGCCAGCCCCAGGCCAGGCCAGGCCAGGGCATGAGCGCTCCCTGCTGGGGAGCCAGGGCTCTGTAGGCTTTTGCCATCCCTCAGTGTGGGGCTCAGCCTGCCAGCATCAGCCACTCCCTCCTGGGCCAGAGAGGTGGTGTCACCGAGTCCCTGGGCGATGCTCTGGAGCTGCTCCCTACGAAGCCAGGCAGGACTCTGGGGAGTCTCCTCTCTGGGAGCCGCCTGTCTGCAGGACCCACAGCTCCCCCGGCTCCCCCCTTCCTGGGCCTGACCTCAGAGCATCCAGCATCCTCTGCCCCTCCGTGCACTTCCCACAGCGAGTCCGCCCAGGCGGGATCCTGGGGGGCCAGACGGTCCTGCCCCCCAACTCTGCAGTCAGACGTGACTCTCAGACAGCCAGTAAAACAGAAGAAAAGGAGGACTTGTGGCACCTTAGAGACTAACAAATTTATTTGAGCATAAGCTTTCGAGAGCTACAGCTCACTTCATCGGTATGCATCCAATGAAGTGAGCTGTAGCTCACGAAAGCTTATGCTCATATAAATTTGTTAGTCTCTAAGGTGCCACAAGTCCTCCTTTTCTTTTTTGAAAATACAGACTAACACGGCTGCTACTCTGAAACCAGTAAAACAGAAGGTTTATTAGACGACAGGAACATGGTCTAAAACAGAGCTTGTAGGTGTAGAGAACAGGACCCCTCAGCTGGGTCCATTTTGGGGGGGGCAGTGAGCCAGACAACCATGTCTGCTCTTCACTCCTCATCCCCAGCCAGCCCCAAACTGAAATTCTCTCCAGCCCCCCCCTCCTCTGGGCTTTGTCCCTGTCCGGGGCCAGGAGGTCACCAGATTCCTTTGTTCTCCAACCCTTTAGCTCTCACCTTGCAGGAGAAGGGCCCAGGCCATCAGGTGCCAGGAAACAGGGTGTCGGCCATTCTCTGTGTCCAGACCCCTGCACAACCTGCCCTCTAGGGCTCTGCAATGATCAAACACCCTTATCCCACCACCTAGATACTTAAAAACTGCCTAGGGGAAACTGAGGCCCCCCACACTATTCAGAGGAAACATTAAGAACAGTCCCACTTTGTCACATCTCTCCCCTCTTCGAGACCAAACTGAGCAGGGTCACTTTCGCTGGTGACCTGGGGAAGTTCGAACCCACCAATGTTCCCATGGATGCCCCAGCATCTCTCCCATTCCTCAGTGGGAGTTACATCAGGCCCTTCCAGTTTTACGCCCTTCCAGTTTCAAGCCCTCCCTTAGGTTGGGCGTGGTCGATAGCACTCGCATATGAGAAGGTTCATGCGGCCCGTGCCCTTTTGCTACCCCAAAACCTCCGGGGGTCAAACTGGGATCGGGTCTTCTCCCAGCGCTCTAGTCTGGAGGGCTGCAATTCGGGCTCTCTTGGTTAAGAGCCCCCATCTTGACCTGGGCCACAGACTGTTCACTTACAGAACTAGCATGGAGACATCCCTTTCTCAACAACCTTGTCTCCCCAACAAGCTGGCCAAACACAGCCACTTGGTTAGAGGACTGTTTAACTTTCTTAACAGCTTTCACTTCATCTGAGACCTTCTCAAAGCTATCCACACTGGATCCTCCAACAGGAAAGTCAGTGGCTTCATTCACAAGCGAAAATTTCTGGCTGTTAAGAACTGAAACTTTCTTGATTAAATCACTTTCCCACCCTTCAGTGGCAGTAAACTGCTTGCAAAGACTCCATGAGGATTCCTTTCCCCAGGGGCTTTTCTACGCAACAATTCACCCTTCACAGAAATTCTGCCCTTACCCTCTTCACCTAGGGCTTGCTCTAGAGGAACACTTTCCTGAGCAACAACAGACTCTTTCTGGGTCTCACTTACATCCAGAATCACCTCTGGCCCATCAGGCGGATTCCTACACAATCCCCTTTCAGGCAAACTCACAGACTTCCTAGAGAAAAGGTTGGAAGCCTTCTCCTTCCCTTTGCCACACACAAGTTCAGGAATCTTTTCCTTCTTGCTACAGGTTTCCACACCCTCAGTAGGTAACAGGATCAAATCCCCTTTCTGCTCTCCTTGTGCCCTGGCTAGGATCTCACCCTGATTAGACAGAGTTGCTACAGCCTTTCCCAGCCACATACTAGCAACAAGCAAAATACAAGCACAGAATTGTCTGGTCTCTGGGATTTTACATAGACACTAACTGGATGCGACCTAGTTATAGGGCCATTCTCCCGAGCAGACACAAACTTAGGACCATTCCCTTCCTGGGCTTTAGCTGACTCCAGAACCAGCTCTGAGACAACTGCACTATTCTCAGCCACCACAGACTGAAAGGCCCCTTCTGTCTGCTCCACAGACAAAGAAGAGCCGGAGACACTTTCTCCTTTCCCAGACACCCAGCTCGGGATCTCATTCCCCTGGTCCCAGCACACAGGGCTGTTCACAGACAACTGCTTGGAGACCGGGGTAGCTCCCTCCATAGGCGAGTCAATACCCCTGACAGACACAGGCACGTTTCCTTCCCTGTCCCAATTCTCCACCCAGCTAACAGGTAAGGTGCAGGGACACTCGTCTTCCGCTCTCCTGGCCTTCCCACCCTGCTGACTAGACACAGCCATCAGCTCACAAGGCTGCCTAGGCTCATCCAGACTTTCCTTACCAAGCACCTTGCCACTCCCAACGGATCCCCTGCCCTGCCTGTGTCTCCCCCCACTCAGCTGGGGTCTCAGCTCCTACTTTGCTCAGCGCTGCCCTTGCTGTCCCAGTGGGGGTCGGCAGCGAGCTCCCTGCTTTCCTCACTGCATCAGAGCCAGCGTGAGCCCCCTCTCTGGTGTGCAAGGGGGTGGGGAGCATCTCTCTGTCCCACCCAGCCCCAGGGGTCTGGTTACAGGCAGGCAGCCTGAGCCTAGCAGCTCCTCCCTGCTGCCAGCCAGGTCAGCTGCATTTTCACTGACCATTTCCCTCTCCACCGATTGGTTCCCTGGATTCAAATTCAAACCCTCGACCGTTACAGGAGCAGGGCCTGGATCCTGTCCCAAAGGGACACAGTCACCCCCCAACAGGGTCTCACAGCTGGTATCCTGGAGAACCCCAACGACCAGCCAGCCCCACCCCTCCTGGATCTGCACAGGGATTTGGGCCGTAGGCAGGGCGAGGGGCTTTATCCCTGGGACCCTCACCCAGCTCACACAGCCCCCCAGCATCTGAGGCTGCACCACCAGGGGCCTGACACCAGTTCTCTCTGTCCCAGGATCTCGCCACCCCAGGAATGTCTCCCCATTGACCATCACCTTCCGCTCCCACTGGGGGTCTGAGGGGCCTGAGCTCAGGAAACTCCATAAACACATATAGGTTGGGGTCAGGAGTAGGAGCCTGTCCACCTCCCCACCCATCTGGCTGACGGAGTCTATGGCCTTGGGACCCAGCAAGGGAGCTAGACACTGGGGCTTTTCCGCAGGTTCCCTGTGGTTCAAATCGCCAGCCTGCTCAAAGGCGGTGAGGTGGCATCCACGTCCCCCCCCCCTCCTCAACCAGGGGCAGCAATTTAGTATCGAGGTTACCTGCGGAACTGGCCCCCCGGGGTCTATCCCCAGTCACCCCTGGGAGGTCCCCTCTGCCTCTCTGCTCCACCATCACCAGTTCATGCTGCTGCTGCTTCTGCAGCTCTTCCTCGGGCTCTCGCTGCCTCTCACAGTCCTCTTGCTCTCTTGGACTCAGCTCCAATCCCGTCCGTCTCCGATCCCCGGATGGGGAACCCGATCGTGAAGACCCTAGTCTGGTCGGGGACAGCAGTCTTGGGGATGCCTGGCTACCACTGCAGCTGCTCCCAGATCCTGCTATAGCCCCATTGGGGTCAGGAATCTGCTCCTTAGAGTGATCATCCTCCTCCAGCTGCACGATTAACTGGGCTTTGGGGAACTTTCCAATGTGCAACGCTCTTTTTTTGCACAGGGTTACAATGTCCTTCTTAAGGAGATGGTGACAGGCCATCACTCCGCTCTTCCCACGTTGCTGTGGACTCACAGACCTGTGTGCTCTCAGCTCCCCACGGTTTCCAGGGAGAACCCCTCGTGTGCCAGCCCTTCTCGAGGTCACCATCTCTTTGCCAGGGTCGAGCTGCAGACTCCTCCGCTCCTGGGACCGCTCGCTGCAATCCCCAGGAGACCCCTGTTACTGCAAAAGTCCTTCTCTCTCCCAGGGCCAAGCCACAGGCTCCTCCACCCCTGAGACTGCTCACTGCAGTCCCCAGGGGGACCCCATTACTGCACCGTCGTTCTCCCTGGTCACACACTCCCAGGGGTTAACCGCCCCCAAAACCACTCCTCTCTGAGCCTTCATCAATCCCCCTTCGTTTTACTGCTCCCCAGTCACTTACTGCAGGAAGCGCCATCCACGGGGTGCAGTACATCCCACTGCTGCCACCAGTTGTCACGGAGTCCCCGAGCAGAGCCCTGGAACTGCTCCCTGTGAAGCCAGTCAGGACTCTGGGGAAGTCTCCTTTCTGTGAGCCGGTTTCAGAGTAGCAGCCGTGTTAGTCTGTATTCACAAAAAAGAAAAGGAGTACGTGTACCTTAGTCTCTAAGTTGCCACAAGTACTCCTTTTCTTTTTTTCTGTGAGCAGCCTGTCTGCAGGACCCACAGCTCACCCGGCTTCCCCCTTCCTGGGTCTGACCTCGGAGCATCCAGCATCCTCTGCCCCTCTGTGCGCTTCCCGCAGCAAGTCCGCCCAGGCGAGGTCCTGGGGAAGCCAGAGGGTCCTGCCCCCCAACTCCACAGTCAGACGTGACTCTCAGCCAGCCAGTAAAACAGAAGGTTTATTAGACGACAGGAACATGGTCTAACACAGAGCTTGTAGGTACAGAGAAGAGGACCCCTCAACTGGGTCCATTTTGGGGGGCAGTGAGCCAGACAACCCCGTCTGCACTTCACTCCACGTCCCCAGCCAGCCCCAAACTAAATCTCTCTCCAGCCCCCCCCCCCCCGCTTTGTCCTTTTCCTGGGCTAGGAGGTCACTTGATTCCTTCATTCTCCAACACTTTAGCTCTCACCTTGCAGGAGAAGGGCCCAGGCCATCAGGTGCCAGGAAACAGGGTGTCGGCCATTCTCTGTGTCCAGACCCCTGCACACACCTGTCCTCTAGGGCTCTGCAACAATCATACACCCTTATCCCACCCCCTAGATACTTAAGAATTGCATAGGGGAAACTGAGGCACCCCCACACTATTCAGAGGAAACATTAAGAACAGTCCTGCTTCGTTGCAGGGGGCAACCAACCAGCAAGGTCTGATTTAAGGTCCTGGCTGTTCATCCCAGGCTGGTGCCATGCAGGAGTGCAACAGAGACCATGAACCCTGGGAAGGCCCAGCTTCGGTTCAGGGCACCAGCTAGTGTCAACATGGTCTGTGGAGGGGCTGGCCTGGCCACAGAGTCCTGCCAGCAGCCGTTCCCCTCGCCCTCTCAACCGAGCAGCTCAGCCCCTGCTCCGGCTCAGGGGTGATGACAGGCCAGGGGCTCCTGAACATGGGCGAATTCACTGAGCCCTGCCCGGGGGGGCGGGCACTGTCGGCCCCGCGCTAACCCTGCCTCCCCCTCTCCCCGCCAGTTACGAGAAGCGGCTATACTGAAGACGGGCTCCGAAGCAGCAGCCAGCGCGTAGCTCCCAACGTCCCTGCCCCGGTCGCCGCCCGCCGCGTGTAGCCCAGCCCTCCACTCCGACTCTCCTCGCAGGGATGGATTTGCACTATGGCCAAGAGCGTCTCGCCTGCCCGGAGCCGCCTGTGGCCAGGACCTGGCCCTGACTGGACGGCAGCCAGATCTCCCCAGCGCCTGGTGCAAGGCCCCAGGAACCAGCCCCCCTGGGCGGGGCAGGAGAACAGAGAGCAGGTGCTGGAAAGAGCTGCGGGGGCCGTGGGGGGGGCACCTCCCACTGCCGGCTGGGCAGGAGCAATTCAGCCCTTAGCACTGGGCCGTCCTCCACGGGAGCACTGAGCAGGGCCCCCAGCTCCCCCCACCCCCACTGCATCGGCCCTGGCAGCCACAGCCTGGCTGGAGCCCACATTCCCCCCATGCCGGCTCCCATCCACGCCTCCGGTTCCGCCAGCCCCCACGGCATGTCCCCCCCACCGGTGCTAGTGCTGCACGGGGGGCCACGGCTGCGCACAGGCTGGGGGGCTCCAGCACTTCCCCTTCCCTGCAGTGGGGCAGTGACGTGAGCCCCAAGGATCTTGCTGACAGCCCGGGCCTGGCTCTGGCCCAGTAGCCGCTGGGCTTCAAGGGATTTTATAAACTTGTACAGGAGGCTGAGCCTTGCCTATTAATCCTCCGCTGCCCCGGGGCTGTCTTACCCTGCCCCCCAAGGCTGTTTGTTAGTAGGGTCTCTCCAACCTGGACCAAACACCATGGACCAGCCAACTCCCCTCCAGTCCTGGCCAGAAGCTGCCCGGACTTCTCCATCATTGTCCCTCTCTACAGAGCCCCCGGAACATCATCCTGCTGCACGCCTGGCAGCTGCTGCTGGGGTCCCTGCAGCCTACCCAGCCACAGGGTGACATCCCTCTTGGATTAGGCAGGGTGACCAGCGTGACCCCTAAAGCCACCCCCAAAGCTGGAATGGGGCCTGGCCACCCTTCTGCAAGCTGTGCTGTTGGCCTGGCTGCAGCACCCTCTGCCGTGCAGCCCGGTGCTGCCACATGCTGCAGGCTCTGGGCATCCATTTCCTCCACTCTCTTTCTGCCAGATGAGTTTAAATCTCCTTTTTCTGTCACTGCAGCTACTGGCAAGTCCCGGCCTCTCCCCCTGCAGCACCGACCCCCCCCCCCACTCGTTAGAAGGCTTTAACTTTGCACATTTGGGGTCCAGTGTTTGTAATTGTGTATTGAATAATAATAATAAAGTAATGCAGCATCGGGGCCTGGCATGGGCTGGTGTGATGGAGCATGCTGAGTGGGACTCCAGCTCAACTCGCTAGGGCAAACCACCAGCCCACTGGAGAAGGGGGTGCAATCCCCCTCCTCCCCCTGGCCTGGCCCTGAGGACTGGGCTTAGGACATGCATGAGCACGGCTAGGGCATGTGGCTGCAGGACCAGTGGCAGCTGCACTGTAGAACCGCAGCAGGGCAGGGCAGGGTCCTGTGGCCGAGGGGATTTCAAATCAATTTACAGAGGGGGTTAAATAACTGTGTTGAAACTAGCCTGAAATGGGGCACAGAGCCCCCATCCAGCCTGCGCCTCCCATCCTTGCTCAGCCTGGCCATTCCCCCAGGCCCTGCAAGGGGCTTTTGCTCTGTGCAGGGACAGGGCAGGTGCAGAGAGGCAGCTGGGCTCCTGGTGGGAGGTGGAGCTGCTGAATTGTGATAGCCAGCCACCAGCAGCCTGTCCCTGTCCCCCTACAGCCCAGGGCAGAGGCGAAACTGGGGGAGGGGAGGGGAGGGCTGCACCAGTTGCCATCCCTTCTCATCAACCCACCTGGGGGAAACGTGTCTCCCCCCCTTGCCACCGCCCCATGGGGCTAGAGCAGGCAGGTGTCCATCATGCCTCCCTGGGGCGGAGGACTCAGTGGCTCTCCTCCCCCGGCCGGGGTGTCCATGGTGCAGCAGTTGTTACCGTGGTCTGGCCTGCCTGGCAGGGCCGGCTGAGGAAGGTGAATGGCACAGCTTGCGGCTGATGGCAGGAGCACCCTGCCTGCCAGGGAGGAGCAGGGCTCTGGCTGCAGCAGCAGCTGCATGTCACCCTGTCCACGTCAGAGGGGCTCTTGGGCCAACCCAGCCCCAGCTGCTAGAGTCTGGCTTGGAGCAGGGCCATGTCCAGCTGCTTCAGGAATCCCTGCAGTGCCTCCTGGTACTCCTGGGGGTGCTGGCGCAGGTGGGCTGCATGGCGTGAGTCCTGCCAGGACTGGGCCTGCACCAGGACACCCGCCCTTCTCCAGCTCTCCAGCAGCTCCTGCACCAGGGCGGGGTCGCTCAGGGAGTCGTTGCAGCAGGAGAAGACCAGGACAGGGCAGCGAAGCGGCGGCCGGAAGAACACGCCCTGTGCCGCTTTGTAGTACCGCACGGTGCAGCAATGCAAGAGGCTGAAGTAAAGCCTGGTGCCTCCCCTGATGAGGGGCCGGAGGGCCGCGGAGCTGCTCATCTGAGCCACGCCTGCACAGGGCAAGAAGGGGGTTAGCGGGCAGGGGAGCCGCCAGGCCAGACGCAGACCCTCCCTGGGGACCCCACCATGCTGCGGCTTCCGCCTGTTCCCTCGGCCCTCACAGTCCTGAGACAGCCGGGCCGTGACGCCCTGCCTGCTGCTCCCCATGTCCCCTGGCTGTGCCTCTGTCAGCCACGGGGCTAGTGCTGGCTGGGCACACTGGGAAAGGCCCTGCGCCCAGGGTACGGCCAAGACCCGGCCCCACCCACACCTCTGCTCTAACCATGGGGGCTGGGCAATGGCAGCGTCTGCCAGGACTCCCGGCTCTCACAGATGCCACCTCCCAGGGCTGTTTGAGCAGCTCCTCTCCTTGCCCTGGGGTGGTTCTGGGCCAAACCCAGCCTGAATCCCATGTGGCAGGAGGGGTGACAGCAGGAGCCTGGGAGGAGAGGACCCAAACTGCAGATGGAGCTGGGGCAGCATCTGCAGAGGGGACAGCCCACCCAGCCAGTGCATCGCCCCCGTTCCAACGGACAGACGCGGAGAACAAACAGGTTAGTCCTGCTCGCCTGTGGCACGCACGGCCGGGGCATGCTGGGAAGGCCAAAGTATAACGGGTTCAAAAAGGAACTAGATCAGTTCCTGGAGGACAGGTCCAGCAATGGCTATGAGTCAACAAGATAAGCAGGGACACATTCCTGTGCTCTGGATGTCCCTAAACCTCCGACTGCCAGCAGCTGGGACTGGGTGACAGGATGGATCACTGATAATTGCCCTGTTCCGCTCATTCCCTTTGAGGTACCTGACACCAGCCCCTGTCAGAGATGGGCCAGTGGTCTGACCCAGGGGGGCCGTTCTTATGCTCCGCATCTTGTTGCAGATCCTGGTGATCTCCCGGCTGGACAGGGCTCCAGAACAGCTGGGGCTGGAGGGGACAGTGCAAGATCTGTCCTCTGCCTCGCTCCTCTCCCCAGGGGCTAGTGCCTGGAGAGGGGGTTTGCCCCGCAGGACCTGCCCAGACTCCACTCACCCAGCGCCATGTCCCCCAGGCTGCCTGTCACCAGGCTGTCGTAGACCAGGCCCCGGATCCTCTCTGTCAGCTGCTGGTGCCGCTGTGGCTCCCGGCTCATGTGCACCATCATCTGGGCGAAGGTGTAGCCGCCGATGGAGAAGGCGTGGACGAGCAGCGGACGGGAGCAGAGGGGCTGGCTCTCCCGGAGCAGGCTCAGCACACAGGCTGCGTACGCCAGCCCGTGCCGGGGCCATAGGAAGTGGCTCAGATCACTCTCCACCACCAGCACATCCAGGCCGCGCAGCAGGTAAAGCTCCAGATACCTCGCCATGGAGCGGGGCCGGGCGCCAAACCAGGGCAGCAGCACCACCAGGGGCCTGGAGGGGGCGCTGCCCCCAGGCGCAGGGCTGCTGTACAGGTGGATGGTCCTGGAAAAGGCTGTCACCGTTGCTGCCCCGCCAGGGGCAAGAGAGAGCTCCGCAGGCTGCACCACCCGCAGTGCGGGCGGCTCTGGGCCCTGAGGCTGCACTGGGGGGGTAGCCCTGGTGTCTCCAGCTGGCTCCATCTGCATCCAGGCTGCTGTGGCCGTGCTACCTCTAGCATCCAGGCATGGGAGCCCTGCAAGACATGCACGGGCAGGCTCATGCCTCTGGAACCAGCATGGGGTATCACATTGGCAGAGGAGCCACGGCTCCCGCACCGTCCCCAGCAGCAGGGAGTACTGTCTCCCCACGGGCTGTGGGGAGTTGGGGGAGATAAACTGAGGCACGGTGAGGGAAATGTCCTACCCCAGGTCACACAGTGAGCCAATAGCAGAGTAGGGAATAGAACCCAGGATCTAGCTACTACACCCCTCTGCTCCCAGAGCAAGAACCCAGGAGTCCTGCCTCCCAGCCCTGCCCTGGCACGACAAACCCATCCCCATTCACCAGCTCCAGAAAGTTTTCTTCCCGAGGGTGGATTTGCAAAAAGGTCTCAGTCCCACTGGACTAGAGCATTCATCCCTAGCAAAGGGACAAGAGACCCTCGTGTGTCTGCCCAACTGGGGCCCCGCTTCTGTGATCAGCCCTGTGGGCTCTGGCCCTGCCCTGCAAACAGCCCTCCAACAAGTCCCTGCAACTGCTAGGCAGGGCCGGATGGTCACACTGCTTCGGCCAGTAGGGCCCCCCACCAGCATGGGCAGGGAATACACCTGCCCCATTTGGCTTGGGGTGTCAGACCCAGGGGCTAGGACCCAGACCCAGGCTCGAAGGGGGCTCGGCCCCAGCGCTGCCCAGTCTGGGCCCTCAGTGTTAAGCATGAAGCCTGGATTTTTGCATAGCCCCTGACCGGTAGCTGGGTATAGTGCCAGGGCCCGGCTTCTGGCAGGAGGGCTGGGCTCTGAGTTCACCCATTCCCCACGGCATGGGACCATCCAGAATTCATCCCTTGAGCCGAGCTTCAGGCAAACATCCAGCCTGGACTGAAAAATGGCCAGTGATGGACAATCCCCTGTGGCCAGTGGCTCCGATGGTTCCTTCCTCTCACTGCCAAGCACTTGCACCTTGGCTCCAGGCTGAGTCTGGCTAGTGGCCGCTTCCAGCCATCGGACCCAACAGACAGGTGGCCAGGCCAGCAGCCACGGGCATGGAAGACGGACAGTGACCGGCCATCACAGGGACAACGTGGCCAACCGGGGCATTAGAGCCAAAGACCCTGCAGCACCATGATTTCCCTGCCACTGCGGGGCACTAGGACCGTGGGCAGAACCACTCACCCAATTCAAACACCTCATGGGAGGCCACGGGTGGAAGCAGGAGACCGGGCTAGAGGCACCTCAGGGCTGCCCAGCCTGGCCACTGCTCTCAGGGAAAGGTGCCCAGTGGGTGTGCGAGGGCATGCACTAACCTGGCGACAAGCTGTGCCACGAACGGCAGCCTGCCAGGGCAGCTTGTCCAGTGTGCACAGCTCCTGCCTTTGTGTGCTCAGCCAGCAGGGCCCTGCCAGCCATTTGCTGTGACGCCCGCAGGGGAGACAATGCCCTGGGGCTCGGGCCCCACGCTCCTGCGTGCTGATCTGGGGAGAAGGCCATATTTCACACCCCTCTGCTCTCTGGCTCTTTGTGCGCAGGGCAAACTGGGCTGTCGCTCTGTTCCCTGCTTCTCTGGCATTTTAACCCTCAGTACCAAGCTCTAGATAGACCCCACCACTGCCCCTGCCCTAAGTCCACGCTGGGCACCCACCTGCTGCACACTGCGCAGGGTTCTCCCCATTCCTGTGAGGGATGAGGTGGGTGGCAGCCTGCCAGCCCAGCGTGCTTCGCACAGGAAATGGAGTATTCTGGGACAGCCCAGCCATGGCTACATAACAGATTACACAAGGCAGGGCTGGCACCGCGCCCACTCTCAGCCCAAGGCAGGAGGGAGATGCCACGTGAGACAAGGGAAGGGGCCTCCTGCCTCCCACCCGCTGGCCGCCAGCCAAAGGAACAGCCTGTTCCCTTGCTCCCTGGGGAGGGCTTGATCTCCCTCATGCTGAGTCCCTTGTGACCCCTGCCCCTCTCTCCCTGCCCTCCCACACACACCTCCACAGCGCCTGGGCTCCTCAAACCCACTGGCACCAGCCCCACACAGAGCTCCCTCCCTCCTGGCCAGGGATCTCTGCTCCCCACAGACACCACCTGCTCTGAACGGCCCCCTGGATACTGGGCTTCTACTGGGGAGCCCCTTGTACTTTTGACCCAGCTTCCAGATGGAGGCCAGGTGCTGCCCTGCCAGCTGCCCCCCACCCAATCGAATCCCGCTCTGTGGGTCTTCCCACTGCACTCTCCACCAGCATACCTGGGCGCCTCCCCGTCCTGCACGATGCACCTGTCAGCCAGGCTCAGCCTGTGCCCAGAGGGAGAAGCAGGCAGGTGGAGCATCTCACCTGGGCTGGGGAGGGGGGATATAGCCCAGGGGCTCTGAGTTCACATGGGAGACAGCAGCTCAGATTGACCCGTCCTGCACTTGGAGAATGGTGCTGTCTGGGCCAGCCCTTAGTTCCTGTTCACCTCCAGCTGGGCCAGGTACCCAGGCCCACCCCTCTGGAGACTGGGGCCCCTGGGCACCACACAGACACTCCTCGCCCCAGCAGGGCTGAGCGCCTACAGCCCCCTCTGACTCCCACCTAGCAGCTGGAGTAGTGAGGACTCCCCGCCCATCTCTCCACCAGGGCCTGAGAGATAATCCCCCCCATCTTGTCTTGGGGGGCTGCTGCCCCCAGCGAGGGACCCTGCTGCACCCCAGTACCAGGACGGGAGGGGGACAAGGTCTCTTCTGAGGGATCCCATGTACCCCGAGCTGTGGGAGCACATGGCACTGGTAACTGGGGGGCTGGGCTGCAATCCTGTATAATCCTACGAATTAGCCAGTCACGGGCCCTGCCAATGACCCCCTGCAGCTCCCTGGTCCCCACTAGCCGTGGAGCTGGGACCCCTCACCTGGAATTGACCTGCTCAGCCCCTCACCTTGCCCTCCCCGTGCAAAGACCTGCGGGGAGTGGACCCCGGCTGGGTCAGGGCCCAGCACATGGTGCCAGGGTGCCATGGCAACACTCACTAAGCATCCAGATAAAGGCATGAGCCACGTGCCAGGCAGCGAGCATGGCAGGCTCAGCCCTGGGGACCCTGCCTGAGACATTGGCACACCTCCCCCAGCAATGGGCAGCATGGGGAGAGGCCTCGGACATGCCACAGACAGGCAGCCCCCCCGCCTCAGGAACAGGCCCCCCCCTTCACTGGCCAAGGCTGGGCTGCCACTGGCGCAGTCCTTCCCCTCCCCTGATTTCACCCAGGCAGGGCTGGGCCCCCGGCCCCACCCACTGCGCCACCCACGGGGGACACCATGGCCAGGTTGCAGACACTGTGGCTGCCCAGGGTCTCCAACATGCCAAGATCTCTCTGGCTATGGACCCTGCCCTGGGGACGTGAAGTCAGCCCACGCTCCGCGAGCGGCTTGGGGCTGCCCTGGCAGAGTTCATCGCCTGGCACTGGACGGACCCTTGCAACCTGTCGGCGGAGCGGGCAGTGGGTGGCACGAAGGGGGGGCACAGCTCCAGGCAGCGCTTCCCCCTCCACTGCTGGCCCCAGCCACTGGGGCCCCACAAGTGCAGCCAGCTCTGAGGTGGAGCCAGGCTGCCACACAGCACCCTAGATTCACAGAGCAGAGCAGAGCAGACAGAGCCTTGGGTTCTTCTAAGGGCTCATGCACCCCCCACCCTGCTGCTCCCTACCTGGGGCACCTGCGCTCCGCTGCTCCCTCCCCCTGCACTCCCCACTTTTCCCTACCCCCCACAGGCACCCCCCACTACTTCCTACCCCCCGCGCCCCCACCTCCCCGCTGCTCCCTTAGCCCCTGGTGCCGGCCCGGTGCCCGCGGGCGTTGCTCACCCTGGCGGTGCCGCGTCCCAGCGCGCTCTGCCCGGCCCGGTTCGGCTCGGCTCCGCACGGGATGCAGCCCCCCGGGCGCCCCGCCTCCCTCCTGCTGGCCCAGCCTGCGCTCCCGGCCCCGCCCAAGCGGCACAAGCCCCGCCCCCCTGGAACCGTCTACAAATTACCAGCTAGTTAGAGGGGGCGATAAAGGGGGGGCATGAAGTGC
This sequence comes from Dermochelys coriacea, assembly GCF_009764565.3. Lineage (NCBI taxonomy): Eukaryota > Metazoa > Chordata > Testudines > Dermochelyidae > Dermochelys > Dermochelys coriacea. Next base: position 352,631,781 of record NC_050068.2, on the reverse strand, counting down.
CGGGGAACTGCCCCTCCCCCGAGGCAGATCCGTGCCGCGGGGCAGCTCCCGTCCCCCCGCACCGGGGCAGATCCACCCCAGCCTAGCGGAAGGGAGCGGGCAGGGGAGTCAGTGCGCCCTGGGCGGGGGGGGATCGGGACCGGCTGCTGGCCCGGGGGGTGGGGGCAGGTCGGTGCAGCCTGCGCCTGTCGCGGCGGCTCCTTGCAGCGCTGGTTACGGGGGGGGCAGCCCCAGCCCAAGAAAGGCCCTGGCCAGGCGGAGGAGAAAGTCTGGGAGCCGGGGCCCGGGGCACCCGGCAGACTCCGGGCTGCTGCAGCTAGTGGGGAAGCGCCGCTGCTCCGTCCCTATGGGGCTCTTGGGGGATCCCAGAGCCTTGGCCCAGCCGCTGCCCAGCGCAGGCAGTTACAGAAACCCTCACTGAGGCCAGGCTGGGGGATTGGCCCTGCAGTGCCAGGCAGTACTGGCAGCAGGAAGGGGCAGCCGGGGTGGGGGGAGCCTCTGCATACTTACAGGTTCCAGAGTAGCAGCCGTGTTAGTCTGTATTCGCAAAAAGAAAAGGAGTAGTTGTGGCACCTTAGAGACTAACAAATTTATTAGAGCATAAGCTTTCGTGAGCTACAGCTCACTTCATCGGATGCATTTGGTGGAAAAAACAGAGGCCTCTGTTTTTTCCACCAAATGCATCCGATGAAGTGAGCTGTAGCTCACGAAAGCTTATGCTCTAATAAATTTGTTAGTCTCTAAGGTGCCACAAGTACTCCTTTTCTTTCTGCATACTTATTTGCAGAAGCTGCTCAAGACAATCTGCCTCTGTAGGGAGCGGATCACTGCACTGCCCCCCTGCCCCCATTACAAGCTGCAGAGTGTAGCTTTAATTGAAGAGAGAGGAAAATTACCATAAAACACCTACCAGGGGCATGACACAATAGTTTCTAGGGATGCAAAGATTCCTACACGTTGCATCAAGTTAAAATCAAAATGTTCTAAAGCACCCCAGGGCTTCCAAGAACATCAGCTGGCTCATAGCATCCTAGAATCATAGAAGATTAGGGTTGGAAGAGCCCTCAGGAGGGGGAGGGATAGCTCAGTGGTTTGAGCATTGGCCTGCTAAATCCAGGGTTATGAGTTCAATCCTTGAGGGGGCCATTGAGGGATCTGGGGCAAAAATTGGGGATTGGCCCTGCTTTGAGCAGGGGGTTGGACTAGAACCTCCTGAGGTCCCTTCCAACCCTGGTATTCTATGATCTAGTCCAACCCTCTGCTCAAAGCAGGACCAGTCCCAAACTAAGTCATCCCAGCCGGGCTTTGTCAAGCCGGGCCTTAAAAACCTCTAAGGATGAAGATTCCACCACTTCCCTAGGTAACCCATTCCAGTGTTTCACCACCCTCCTCATGAAATAGTGTTTCCTGATATCCAACCTAAACCTCCCCCACTGCAACTTGAGACCATTGCTCCTTGTTCTGTCATCTGCCACCCCTGAGAACAGCTGAGCTCCATCCTCTTTGGAACCCCCCTTTCAGGTAGTTGAAGGCTGCTATCAAATCCCCCCTCATTCTTCTCTTCCGCAGACTAAATAACCTCAGCCTTTCCTAGGAAGTCATGTGCTCCAGCCCCCTGATCATTTTCGTTGCCCTCCGCTGGACTCTCCAATTTGTCCACATCCTTTCTGTAGTGTGGGGCCCAAAACTGGATGCAATACTCCAGATGTGGCCTCACCAGTGCCGAATAGAGGGGAATAATCACGTCCCTCGATCTGCTGGCAACGCTCCTACTAATACAGCCCAATATGCCATTGGCCTTCTTGGGGCTTGGCTACACTTGCGGGTTAAAGAACATTAAAGCAGCTCCGGGCGCACTAGCTCACTCCCCGTCCACACTGGCAAGGCACGTAGAGCGCTCTGACTCTGAGGCTACAGCGCTGCTGGTACTGCACCTCGGCAAGGGGAATAATGTTTTCTGCGCCCCGGCGCCAGTGTGGATGCCCTGGTCTGTTAGTGCTCTCTGATCGGCCTCCAGAAATGTCCCACAATGCCTGTGCTAGCCCCACTGGTCATCACTTTGAACTCTGCTGCCCTGCCCTCAGGTGACCACCTGTCAGACCTGCCCTTTAAATTCTCTGGGAATTTTGAAAATCCCCTTCCTGTTTGCTCAGCCAGGCGTGGAGTGCTCTCAGCGCATCTGTCCAGGTGACCATGCCCCCACGCACCAGGCGATCCCCAGTATGGAGCAATGGCGAGGTGCTGGACCTCATGAGTATTTTGGAGGGAGGAAGCTGTCCAGTCCCAGCTGTGCTCCAGCTGTAGGATTTACGATGCCTTTGGGCAGATATCAAGGGCCATGCTGGAAAGGGGCCATGACCGGGACGCATTGCAGTGCAGGGTTAAAGTGAAGGAGCTGCGGGATGCCTACCGCAAAGCCCGCAAGGTGAACAGCCACTCCAGTGCTGCCCCTCCGACCTGCCATTTTTACAAAGAGCTGGACGCAATACTTGGGGGCGACCCACCTCCACTCCGGGGACCACCATGGGCACTTCAGAGCCCAGTCCAACAAGGCAGGAGGAGGAACAAAGTGGGAGCGAGGGTGCTGAGGTGGAGGAAGACACCCCAGAACCCCTAGGTGCAGGCAGCCAGGAGCTGTTCTCAAGCCCGGAGAAAGGTAGCCAGTCGCGGCGGCCGGTGCTTGGGGAAGGACAAACACCAGAGGAGGTTCCCAGTAAGCGGCTTTTGTTTTGGGAAGGAAGTTATTCAGTGCGGGCTCTTGGAGCGAGGAGGGTTAGGGCTGCATGCATGCCTAGATGCAGAATAGGGCGTTGATGTGCTCTCTCTCGTCGCAGTAATCGGCCTCAGTGATCTCTTCAAAGGTCTCAGCCAGAACTCTGGCAATGCGCTTGCACAGGTGTTTCGGGACAGCCACTGTGGTCCTTGTCCCAGTCAGGCTAACAGGTCCACGCCACTGTGCCGTGAGGGGCACAGGGACCATTGCTGCACACAGGAAGCTGCATATGGGCCAGGGCGGAAGCCCTTGCCCTTGAGCACAGGGGAATCATTGCTCTGTCTGGTGTGAACAATGCTGCCTCTGTCAAGTGTTGCATTTTGCCTTTACAGATGCAACCTTGAGATCTCAGCCATCCATGTTATCAACAGCCGAGAGGCTGCAAAGAATCAGGAAGAGGCCACGTAGAAGCAAAGAGGACATGCTGCATGAAATCATGCAGCATTCAACTAATGAAAATAAAAAAGTGCAGGAGTGGCAGGAGATGGAAGGAGGTCCGCCAGCAGAATATGGATCGCCGGCACCAAAGCACAGAGCGGCTGATAAGCATCATGGAGCACCAAGCGGACTTGATCCAGGCGCTTGTAGCCATGCAGGGGGAGCACTACCGCGCCCACCTCCCCCTGCAGCCCTTGTCCCAAAACTCTTCCCCTTGTGCCACCATGTCACCTCTAAACCACTTTCCTCCACATCTGGGTTCTTACCACCACCCGCTGCCTCCAACATCTTCACCACCCAGCCCTGAAAACTACGACCCTTACCCACTGCACTCAACCCCCATCACCATGCAGTATAGCCATCCTGAAGTGCAGCACTCATTGCACAGCACTCCAGACAGGATATACGCAAATCTGTGAAACACAGATTCCTACTGCACTTCACTCCCATGCAGGGCACCACACCAGACATTACTGATGGCTTTCAGCCTCAAATTGCTCCCTCAAGACATCCCTAATCCTTGCAGCTCCACTCTGGACCCCTCTAATAGCCCTGCTCTCTGGTTATGCAAATTCGGCCTCCAGGTGTTGAACCTCCGAGTTCCATGCCTGAGTGAATTGTTCATCCTTCCCTTCACAAATGTTATGGAGGGTACAGCTCGCAGATATAACCACGGGGATGCTGTTATCGGCCAGGTCCAGCTTCCGATACAGAGTGTGCCAGCGACCCTTTAAACGGCCAAAAGCACACTCCACAGTCATTCTGCACCAGCTCAGCCTGTTGGTGAACCACTCCTTGCTGCTGTCAAGGCTCCCTGTGTAGAGTTTCATGAGCCACGGCATCAAAGGGTAAGCAGGGTCTCCAAGGATCACAATGGGCATTTCGACTTCCCCTACGGTGATCTTCTGGTCTGGGTAAAAAGGCCCAGCTTGCAACTTCCTGAACAGGCCAGTGTTCCAAAAGACGCGTGCGTCATGCACGTTTCCAGGTCAGCCTGCGTTATTATCAATGAAGTGCCCACGGTGATCCACAAGCGCCTGGAGAACCATCGAGAAATACCCCTTCCGATTAATGTACTCGGAGGCTAGGGGGGCTGGTGCCAGAATTGGAATATGCGTCCCATCTATCACCCCTCTGCAATTAGGGAAACCCATTTGTGCAAAGCCAGCCACAATGTCATGCACGTTACCTGGAGTCATGGTTCTTCTGAGCAGGATGTGATTAATGGCCCTGCCAACTTGCATCAAGGCGATTCCAACGGTCGACTTTCTCACTCCACACTGATTAGCGACCCATTGGTAGTTGTCTGGAGTTGCCAGCTTCCAGACTGCAATAGCCACCCACTTCTCCACCGTCAGGGCAGCTCTCAATCTCGTGTCCTTGTGCCGCAGGGTGGGGGCGAGCTCCTCACACAGTCCCATGAAAGTGGCTTTTCTCATCCGAAAGTTCTGCAGCCCCTGCTCGTCATCCCAGACTTGCATAATGATGTGATCCCACCACTCGATGCTTGTTTCCCGAGCCCAGAAGTGGCATTCCACAGTGGTGAGCATGTCCGTGAATGCCACAAGCAATCTCGTGTCATTTGCGTTACTCGAGTCGATATCATCAGAGCCTTCACTGTCACTTTGGATCATAAGGAGTAACTCGACTGCCAAACGTGACGCGCTGGCGAGACTCGTCAGCATCCTCCTCAGCAGTTCGGGCTCCATTCCCGCAGACTGAAAGGGAAGACAGAGTGCGCAGTACAAAAAACGTTGAAAGATGACGCCAAATGTGGAGGGAAGCACAGGGATTGTTGGGATGCGAACCGATGCATCACGGGGCATTGGGACAGGACCCAGAATGCCCCACACTCCCCACCCCTTTCCCACAAGCCATGACACCAGAATGGGAAGACGTGCTCTATGGGATAGCTACCCACAATGCACCGCTCCCAATGCCACTGTGAGTGCCACAAATGTGGCCACGCCAGTGCGCTTGTTCCTGTCAGTGTGGACAGACTGCAGATTTCCCTACTGTGCTCTACAAAGGCTGGTTTAACTCCAAGTGCTCTACATCTGCAAGTATAGCCATGCCCAGAGGCACTGCACCCTTTTCCAGCCACACACTAGCAACAGGCAAAATACAAGCACCAGAATTGTCTGGTCTCTGGGATTTTACATAGACACTAACTGGATGCGACCTAGTTACGGCGCCATTCTCCCGAGCAGACACAAACTGAGGACCATTCCCTTCCTGGGCTTTAGCTGAATCCAGAACCAGCTCTGAGACAACTGCACTATTCTCACCATCACAGGCTGAAAGGCCCCTTCTGTCTGCTCCACAGACAAAGAACTGGAGAATCCTTCCCCTTTAATAGACACACAGCTTGGGATCTCACCCAGGGCCTGACACCAGTTCTCTCTGTCCCAGGATCTCGCCACCCCAGGACTGTCTCCCCGTTGACCATCACCTTCCGCTCCCACTGGGGGTCTGAGGGGCCTGAGCTCAGGAAACTCCATAAACACATATAGGTTGGGGTCAGGAGTGGGAGCCTGTCCACCTCCCCACCCATCCGTCTGGCTGACGGAGTCTATGGCCCTGGGACCCAGCAAGGGAGCTGGACACCGGGGCTGTTCCACAGGGTCCCCCTGGTTCAAATTGCCAGCCTGCTCAAAGGCGGTGAGGTGGCATCCACATTCCCCCCCCTCTTAACCAGGAGCAGCAATTTAGTATCGAGGTTCCCTGCGGAACTGGCACCCCGGGGTCTATCCCTACTCACCCCTGGGAGGTCCCCTCTGCCTCTCAGCTCCACCATCGCCAGTTCATGCTGCTGCTGTGTCTGCAGCTCTTCCTCGGGCTCTCGCTGTCTCTCACAGTCCTCTTGCTCTCTCGGACTCAGCACCAATCCCGTCCGTCTCCGATCCCCCGATGGGGAACCCGATCGTGAAGACCCCCGTCTGGTTGGGGACAGGAGTCTTGGGGGAGCCTGGCTACTACTCCAGCTGCTCCCAGATCCTGCTATAGCCCCATTGGGGTCAGGAATCTGCTCCTTAGAGTGATCATCCTCCTCCAGCTGCACGATTAACTGTGCTTTGGGGAACTTTCCAATGTGCAACCCTCTTTTTTTGCACAGGGTTACAACGTCCTTCTTAAGGAGACGGTGACAGGCCCTCACTCCGCTGTCCCCAAGTTGTTGTGGACTCACAGGCAGGTGTGCTCTCAGCTCCCCACAGTTTCCAGGGAGAACCCCTCGTGTGCCAGCCCTTCTCGAGGTCACCATCTCTTTGCCAGGGTCGAGCTGCAGACTCCTCCGCCCCTGGGACCGCTCGCTGCAATCCCCAGGGGAACCCTGTTACTGCAAAAATCCTTCTCTCTCCCAGGGCCAACCAACAGGCTCCTCCGCCCCTGAGACTGCTCACTGCAGTCCCTAGGGGGACCCCATTACTGCACCGTCCTTCTCGCTGGTCACACACTCCCGAAACCGCTCCTCTCTGAGCCTTCAGCATGCCTGGTCCTCATCAATTCCCCTTCGTTTTACTGCTCCCCAGTCACTTACTGCAGGAAGCGCCATCCACGGGGTGCAGTACATCCCACTGCTGCCACCAGGTGTCACGGAGTCCCTGGGCTATCCTCTACAACTGCTCCCTATGAAGCCAGGCAGGACTCTGGGGAAGTCTCCTTTCTGTGAGCAGACTGTCTGCAGGACACACAGCTCACCCGGCTTCGACCTTCCTGGGTCTGACCTCGGAGCATCCAGCATCCTCTGCCCCTCCCGTGCGCTTCCCACAGCGAGTCCACCCAGGCGGGATCCTGGGGAAGCCAGAGGGTCCTGCCCCACAACTCCACAGTCAGACGTGACTCTCAGCCAGCCAGTAAAACAGAGGTTTATTAAACGATAGGAACATGGTCTAACACAGAGCTTGTAGGTACAGAGAACAGGACCCCTCAACTGGGTCCATTATGGGGGGCAGTGAGCCAGACAACCACGTCTGCACTTCACTCCACGTTCCCAGCCAGCCCCAAATTGAAACTCTCTCCAGCCCCCCGTTCCTCTGGGCTTTGTCCCTTTCCCGGGCCAGGAGGTCACCGGATTCCTTTGTTCTCCAACCCTTTAGCTCTCACCTTGCAGGGGGGAAGGACCAGGCCATCAGTTGCCAGGAGATAGAGTGTCGGCCATTTATGTACCCTGGCCCTTTGCTCTGCAACAATTACACCCCCTTATCCCACCCCCAGAGACTTACGAAATGCCTAGGGGAAACTGAGGCACCCCTACCGTATTCCGAGAAAACATTAAGAACAGTCCCACTTCATTACATCAGTGTTGTTCTGGACTTTTTAATTCCTGACATCCTGAGCATCTCCTTCAGAAGGGGACTCTCAAAGACCTGCCCTGTTCGGAGTGTATCTGAGCTGGGATTCCATACACTGAAAAATATTTCTCCCATAACACTCGAGCAACAGTGGTGGCCCTCTGGTCGCACGTGGGATATGCCTGCGCATACCATGTAAAATGGTCAGTCACTTCTAAAATGACAGGTTACAGAGTAGCAGCCGTGTTAGTCTGTATTCGCAAAAAGAAAAGGAGGACTTGTGGCACCTTAGAGACTAACAAATTTATTTGAGCATAATAATCGGATGCATCCGATGAAGTGAGCTGTAGCTCATGAAAGCTTATGCTCAAATAAATTTGTTAGTCTCTAAGGTGCCACAAGATCCAGGGTTCTCTCCATTCCCAAACGTCCAAAGTCATCATGCAGGGCCCATGGCCAGGGCTTCACACTCTTTTGGTAGCACTAGTTGTGTTTTTTGATTCTGTAAAGGATTGCTGGGATCCGGTGCAGCACTCCTTGTACCAGTCTCTGTTTGCTCCATTCCCTCAATCGTGCTCTATCCTCAGAGATAGATGGAATAATTGCAGCAGGATTTTGCCCATCTCTTTTTGCAAGCAGTGCATCATGAATGTCAGTGTCTTGCAGCTGGGCTTTTTGCCAGTCAGCGGCATTGTGCATGGGCAAGGGAGATTGGTCCAACAAAACATAATTCACTGAGGCAGGTGGCACACTCTCAGGGGAAGGCCCAGAGCTTCTGCGACACACCCAGGAAAATGCTTATGGACTTCTGTCTCGACCACTCACACTGCAAATAGCTCTCACACCATCCCTAGGAACCACAGCAACTTCCAGTACACCACATCTGCGTCTACACTGCTTCTCCCTGGTCAGCACTGGATAAGAACGTAAGAGCGGCCAGACTGGGTCAGACCAAAGATCCATCTCCCCCAGTATCTGTCTTCCGATAGTGGCCAATGCCAGGTGCCCCCAAGGGAATGAACAGAACCGGGAATCATCAAGTGATCCATCCCGTCGCCCATTCCCAGCTTCTGGCAAACAGAGGCTAGGGACACCATCCCTGCCCATCCTGGCTAATAACCATTGATGGACCTGTCCTCCATGAATTTATCTAGTTCCTTTTTGAACCCTGTTATAGTTTTGGCCTTCACAACATCCTCTGGCAAGGAGTTCCACAGGTTGACTGTGCGTTGTGTGAAAAAATGTTTCCTTTTGTTGGTTTTAAACCTGCTGCCTGTTAATTTTATTGGGTGACCCCTAGTTCTTGTGTTATGAGGAGTAAATAACACGTCCTTATTTACTCTTATTTATTCTCCACACCAGTCATGATTTTCTAGACCTCGATCATCTCCCTCCTTAGTCGCCTCTTTTCCAAACTGAAAAGTCCCAGTCTTATTACTCTCTCCTCACACGGCAGCCGTTCCAGACCCCTCCTCATTTTTGTTGCCCTTTTCTGTACTTTTTCCAGTTCCAATGTATCTTTTCTGAGATGGGGCGACCACATCTGCACGCAGTATTCAAGGTGTGGGCACAACATGGATTTATATAGAGGCAACATGATATTTTCTGTCTTATTCTCTATCCCTTTCCTAATGACTCCCAACATTCAGTTCGCTTTTTTTGGCGGCTGCTGCACATTGAGTGGATGCTTTCCGAGAACTCTCCACAGTGACCCCAAGATCTCTGTCTTGAGTGGTCACAGCTAATTTAGACCCCATCATTTAATATGTACAGTTGGGATGATGTTTTCCAATGTGCATCACTTTGCATTTATTTACAATGCTGAACTCATAGCTAGCCAAGGCAGCCACCCATCTCTTCCCTGGAGCATCCAGCTTGGCACTTGTTAACACGTAAGTCAGTGGACTTCTGTGACTTTTTGTTTCTTGCCTGCGACCTGTCCCTGAGTTTTACTAAGAATACCCAGGACAGAATCTCAGCCTTAGTGAAGAACTGATACACTAGCTCCCAGGCTTGTAGCAGGTTCCCTTTGGGCAGAACTCATGCAGTTGGTATCATCTGGAGCGTGATTTGCCAGCATGACAAATTCTCAGCTGGAAGGGGGAGCTCTCCCCTGACAGCTAGTGATGGGGTGAGTTGGGGAGGGGAAAGGCTGAAGGACCAGACTGTATTTACATGACCACACCCACTACAGCAGCCACAGCTGGGTTGCCCAAAGTGATCAGCTTTGGCTGGCGTTGGGTTCCAATCACTCTCGTATTGAGTGCAGGGTAATGACAGGTCGGTATCCTGTAACTGTACCCAGCCGACCCTGACTGAGGGGTCACGCCGCACTGACCTGCACTTGCTAAGCTGGGGGTCGGGACAAGGGGGGCAGGGACAGGTGTTTTTATGTGTTTCTAAGAGTCCTAGTCCTGGTCTACATGACAGAGTGAGGGTGGCACAAGGCAGCTTTCATCCACCTAGCTCTGCAAGTGCCGGCTCGACAACGGAGCTGCCACCGCTGGAACTCGGCCCCGGGCACGCTGAGGTGGCCAAACAGCAATCGAGGCTGGTGGAGCGAGCAGCGGTGCAGGGGACAGCGAGGCAGAGAGGCCGGCTAGCAGCACCTGACAGTGCCTGACACCTCCCCCCAGCACCAAGGGAGGTGAACTCATGTGAACTGGCTGGGATGATTTAGTTGGGGTTGGTCCTGTTTGAGCAGGGGGTTGGATTAGATACCTCCTGACGTCCCTTCCAACCCTGATAGTCTCTGATTCTATGAACTCACCTCTGAACTCCAGGTCTCAGCTGGCCAGGGGCAGCAGCTGGGCGTGGGGTGCAGTGGCAGGAGGGGCAGTCGTGTGTTACAGGGACATTTGGTTGTTGGACGGCCACGCCACAGGGGAGAAGCTGAGGCCAAGGACACTGCCTGATGGGCTCTGGGGTGGGTGTTTTGCTCATGGGCACAATGCTTCCGAATCACAGCTGTGATGTTTTCCCAAATTAAAGCCGGGTCCCTTTCCCCTTTTATTAAAAGTTTTCTGTGCTACGCTCCGACTCAGGGCGTGCAGGAGAGGGAGCGGTGCCTCGCAGGGACACGCAGGGCTGGTGTGGAACTGCCCCAGCTTACGGGGTGGGGGCTGAAGCCAGCTCTGGGTTGTGTTGTGAAGAGGAACCCCTGGATATTGAACCCAGCCCTTGTGGCTGCTGACACCCCCTCCCCGTTCCCCCCAGCAGTAGGGTTCTGCACAGCGAGGAAGCGACTTGCATCCCGAGTGGTCTCTGAGGAGTTTTGCAAAGAGCCCCAAGGCACAGCACGAGCCAGGACATGCTACCTCAACAGTCCTAGAATCACCACAAAACTGGGAGCCAGGACTCCTGGGTTCTGTGTCCAGCTCCTGTCCCAGGTCCGGGCCTGTCCCCCCGCCCCTTTTGTCTCTCTTCTAGTCTGTTCAGCCAGGCAGGGCCCATCTCTCACTCAGTGTCCGTGCAGCGCCTGGCACAGCGAGGCCCGGAGCCTGGCTGGGGGGCTATAGGTGTTCATAGTAACAGAGCTCGCCCTGGTGGGCGGCGAGGTGCCCAGGGGGCCAGACAGCTGGAGACGCATGGAGCTGGACAGATGGGATTTCATGCCCCCCATCATGAAAAACGTATTTCCACATGATTTCCCCCTTTGATTGGCTGCTGACAGGCCCAGCCTGAATGAACCCGCATTCCCTGCCTGCCTTTCCCACCCGGGTGGGGACCCAAAGAGGCCACGATGCTCCTTGGCCACTTGGTGGCACCAACGCTTAGACACGGGAACACATGGCAGCTTGTGCCATGGGCTGCTAGGAGGCAGGGGTGCTAGGGCCCCCCCCCGGATCTGTAGAACGGGCTCACCTCTGACCTAGGGGGCATGGGGCTCTGGGCATTCATAATGCATCTGCTCCCAGAGTCTGAACCAGGCCTCTCTACTACCAGGCAGCCTGTGCGTTGTGCGGGCAAGTGTGTGTGCTTTTGGTGTGTGTGTGCGTTTTGCGTGGGTGTGCATGTGCACACGTGGGTGTGCACGTTTCGTGTGCATGTGCATGTGTGTGGGTGTACGTTTGGTGTGGGTGTGCACGTGCATGTGTGCACATGTGTTTGGGGCGTTTGCACGTGCCCCTGCAGCTGGGCACGAGGGAGAGGCCAGCTCTCTGGGTGTGAGCACAGCCGCAGGCAAGGGGGAGCAGATGTGCCTGGTGATGTGTCTGACCCAAGTGCGGAGCATCTTGCCCAGAGCGCCTGAGTGCCAAATGCTAAAAGCTAGTGTCCAGTCACCAGCTGGCGCCGTGCCAGAGCGGAAACCTGGCCACAAAGGGGCTCTTCTCTAGTGGGGGCGTGAGAGGCGACTGAGATGGGCAAGGTCAGGCCAACCCAACCCCATTGGCTTGGCAGCCAAGGTCACCAGCTCCAACCCCCAGCTTCAGTGAGCCTAGGGAGTGAGCGTGGGCAGGGCCCCATGTCACCGCCAGGCTGGGCTGCAGGGCAGGATGGGGAAGAGCCATGGTACCGATGCCAAGGCCCTGCAGTGGGGGCCCAATGAGGTGCATGCCCACCCAGCCATTCCCGCCCAGGCTCCCGTTCCAAAGGCAGCCCCTCCTGCCCCAGGGAGCCCTGCCTTTTGCTCTGTGGCGCTCCGATTTGGCTGGCAGGCCCCAGGGGCATGGTCCCCGCCCGAGCAGGAGTCCTGGCATGGGGCACTGCTGGGCCTCTCCCCCAGAGGGCTGGGCAGTGATCGGTGCTGGAGCGTGGCAGCTGCAAAGGGCCGCGTTCTGCAGGGAATGCTAATGATGGCACAACCACCGGCCCCCCTTCCCCAGCTCTGTGGGCAGCTGCTGCCAACCCTGCCCGGGGGCATGTCCTTCCCTGCCCCAGCGCTATAAATTACCCCGGAGACTAAGAGCCCCCAGCGCGGCTGGTGTCCCGTTCTCGCCATGGGAATCCCTGCTGCACAGGGCTCCAGCAGAGCGGAGCTAATGAGCCAAGAGTTACTGTTCCGGCAAGGAGAAGGGCGAGCCCCATTCCCCCGGCCTGGCAGGGGGAGGCAGCGTCACCGTGTGTGTGTGTGTGTGTGTGTGTGTGTATGAGGGGGGCGCTGGGGGGGGATTCAGGATGGAGACACGGTGGGGGTGGCGCATGAGAGTAGTGTAACTGAGTGGGAGGTGGGGGGGGCAGGATCAGTGGGGGCAGGTGATGGCGTCACTATGCGGGGGTGGCAGCTGGGGGGTGGCCCTGCTGAGCTACCTCCGCACTGTGCCCCACTCCACAGCTCCCCCGCCCTGCAGCGTCACTGGCCCCCTGCCCCCCACAACCTCTCCTTGCATCTTGCTCTCTGGCCCCTCCCTGCCCTGCATGATCACGCTTGCCCCTTCTCCACTCCATGCAGCAGAAGTGGGCATCCACATGCCACCAGCCCTTCACTTCCCGTGTGCCCGCTGCCGTCTGAGCAGGCCAGCATGGCTCCATAGTGTGCAGCTTGCTCGCCCAGCTCCCAGGTGCACCGAGCAGGTTGTCGGCTGGCCAGCAGGGGGCAGACACAGCCCCGCCCGTCTGCAGGAGCTCCCTGAGCCGTCTGGGCACATGGGCCCCAGGCCGGCCGCACGCCATGCTGGCACGACTGGCTCACCCCTCTGCGCTCTGGCTCAGCAGGGTCACTCTCAAAGGCAGCCAGGCGGATAAATTTCAGAGGCGAAGGGAAGCAGAAAGTCTGGCGGCTGGCAGCTGTGGCAGCCCTTTGCCGGGGCTGATATCACCATGCCGGCAGCTGCTGGCCCTGGCCGTCGGCAGGGTGGGTGCGCTGCCAGGCTGCGGGGTCGTGGGTGCACAGAGGGGTTAATCTGTCACCTGGGAGCCCATCAACGCCAGCTGAAGCCTCCGAAGACCCATCTCCAGTGTCACCCTCGGGGCCAGACCCTGCTCCGTGACCAGGCTCAAGCCACAGGGTTTCTCCTGAGCGGTGCTGCTGTGGACAGGAGCAGGCACCAGGCCTGTGCCATGGGAGCCGACAGGGCAGCTGGCGCAGTGGTGACCTGGCGAGCGCTCGCTGCTGCTCAGCAGCTGGGTGTGGCAGGCGGGTGCGCGCCAAAGGGCTCAGGAATGGGGCTGCCAGAGGCCTGCTGCCCAGCGGGGCAAGGGAGTAGGTGGCATGGCCCTGGCGCACGGACCCGCACATGGCGCCAAGCGCTCCGGGGCCACTGCACCATGCTGTGCTTTGGAGTCCCCGTCTCCGCGGCTTGCTGCCCCCAGCACACTCACTGCATGGCCCAGGCGGCCCTCGCATCAGCATGGTGTAACACGGGGCCCCGTGCGGTGCCGTGCGAGATGTGGGGAAGGAGATTCCGGGCCGCAGCCTGCAGAAGTAGGGGCTGAGCCGCTCTGGGCTGGGGGAGCAGGCATGGGGAGGACTCTTTTCACGCGTGTTGGGGGGTGGGGTAACACCAGCTGCTCCAGCGACCTCCCCCATTCCCACCCTGTCCCCACAGCCTGGTGTCGGCCTGGCCCCTCTCTACGGCCTGAGCTGCTGGCTCAGATGCTGTGTGAGCCGCTCTTAGCAAAGCCCTTGGACAAGGGAGGCAGGGGCCTTGCCCTAAAGCGCGTATCCAGGGCAGGCGGGGGCCAGATGTTGACAGCACTGTGGGAGATGTCACCCCCCCTTTTGGAGGAAACCAGAGGCCTTGGGTTATTGGTGCCTGACAGCTGGCACCAGCTGGAGAGGTGCCCGTGGCTGGGGTGAGACGAGTTGGCTGGTCTCAGCCATGGCGGCTCCATGTCACACCTGGGCTTCCCCGGGGAGCCGGCAGCAGAGGGGGTGCCCTGCTGCGGTGTGTTCCCACCCTGACACCTCCGTCCCCACTGCCCTGAGGGGAGCTGCTCCTCTATAGTTCCCCCCATAGGAACATCTCCCCGTTCCCCAGGGGCCTCCATCTGGATGTCTCCTCGGACAGCAGGTGGGGCACTGGCTGCCTGCAGGAGCTCCCCTGTGCCGTGGGGTGAGGCGCTCCCAGCCCCGCCAGTGCCCCTGTTAAGCGCTGTCAGCCACCTGGGAGACTCCAAGCAGCCACATCCTTCCAGCGTGTTGAGGGGGCGGCTCTGGCCTGGATACAGCTCGTTAGCGAGTTCAGAAGCACTGGCCTAGTTCCCCACGTCCCGCAGCGCCAGCCCGCTCCCAAATCAATGCACATCGACCCTGTGCTCAGAGCCAGAGGGGTCGCTCGCGCTGGCCTGCCGAGAGGCTCAATCCACACACAGGGCCAGAGTCCTGGGCACCGGCACAGCTCCCTGCCAAGCCGTGGATCCGCCCTGCGTGATACCAGCTGAGGATCTGGCCCCATGTGCTCCTGTCACGGAGTGTGGGGGAGTCCGGGGCCTGCACCCCTCTTCCCGGGATTCACTGCGACTCTCAGCCAGCCAGTAAAACGGAAGGTTTATTGGACGACAGGAACACAGTCTACATCAGAGCTTGTGGGTACAACCAGCACCCCTCCGTCAAGTCCTTCTGGGGGGCAGGGAGCTCAGACCCCAGCCCTGGGGTTCCCTGCGTTCCACCACCCAGCCCCAAACTGAAACTAACCCCCCCCAGCAGGCTCCCTCCTGCAGCCTTTGTCCACATTCCCAGGGCAGAGGTTACCTCCCCCTCCCGGCTCAGGTTACAGGCTCTCAGGGCTCCCGTCCCCAGTGAAACTCCCTGCCACATTCCCAGGCAACACTCCCCCCCCCCCCGCTGCGTCCCATCTCCCACAAAGACGTCCTGCAGCGGCTCCTAGCTTCCTCCAGTGCCTCCCAGAGCCAACGAGTCGAGTCGTACGCAGGTGGTTGCAGCTAGTGCCACATACCCCACAGTGCCCAGGATAAGGGGCCCCTCCACGCTGCAGCACTAACCAGGACCTGTGGGAAGCACTTTGGGGGACAGGATTAAAATTCAAAGTGATCTGGACAAACTAGAGAAATGGTCTGAAATAAATAAGATGAAATTCAATAAGGACAAATGCAAAGTACTCCCCTTAGGAAGGAACAATCAGCTGCACACATACACAATGGGAAATGACTGCCCAGGAAGGAGTACCGCAGGAAGGGATCTGGGGGTCAGAGGGGATCACAAGCTAAATCTGAGTCAACAGTGTAACGCTGTTGCAAAGAAAGTGAACATCATTCTGGGCTGTATTAGCAGGAGTGTTGTAAGCAAGACACGAGAAGTAATTCTTCCGCTCTGCTCCGCGCTGATTAGACCTCAAGTGGAGCATTGTGCCCAGTTCTGGGGGCCACATTTCAGGAAAGATGGGGACAAATTGGAGAAAGTCCAGAGAACAGCAACAAAAATGAGGAAAGGGCTAGAAAACATGACCTGTGAGGGCAGATTGAAAAAAACTGGGTTTGTTTAGTCTGGAGAAGAGAAGTCGGAGAGGGGACATGAGAACAGTTTTCAAGCACGTAAAAGGTTGTTACAAGGAAGAGGAAGAAAAATGGTTCTCGTTTAACCTCTGAGGGCAGGACAAGAAGCTCTGGGCTTCAATTGCAGCAAGGGAGGTTTAGGTTGGACATGAGGAAAAACGTCCCAACTGTCAGGGTGGTTAAGCCCTGGGATAAATTGCCCAGGGAGGTTGTGGGATCTCCATCATTGGAGATGTTTAAGAGCAGGCTGGACAAACCCCTGTCAGGGATGGTCTAGATAATACTTAGTCCTGCCTTGAGTGCAGGGGACTGGGCTAGATGACCTCTCGAGGGCCCTTCCAGTCCTATGATTCTCTTGAGAAGCACCCCCTGCACCCCCGCCCCATCTGGAGCTCTCCCAGGGCTCAGAATTCAGGCCCAGGCCCTGTGCAGTCAGAGCTGCCAGGGTGGGGGTGCATGTGTGACCTGGTAACAGCCCAGGGGACCAGCACCAGTCCTGTCCATGACAGCACTTGTCTTCTCCAGATCCCCGGGGGCCTGTTTGCCCCCACCCAGCAGCTGGGGCCTGAGTCCACATACCCCCCACCCAACCTAGGTTCTCGCTACCACTGGGCCAGGTGGGCATGGACCCCAGACTGCACCTTGCCCTCCTGTCCGCGGGTGGGATGGGGTCCCGCTCCGTGCCCAGGTGGGACTGATGCCGGTGGGTGACTGGCAGGGTCAGACCCTCTCTGTTATTGCAGAGACCCAAACCCTCTTTGGGACACGGCCCCTAGGAACGAGTGCGGACCGCTGCTCCCTGTGCTGGCTCCAGCCCTGCCCTCCTCCGCGCTCCCTGAACCCAGGCTCTCGGGATCCCCCCTTCCAGCAGGGAGGGTGGCTCAGTAGGGGGCGCTCTCCCGTCAGAGACGACACCGGCCCCCATGCCTCAGCGCGAGGTTGGGGGGCTAAGCTGCAGCCACTGCTGTGTCCTAGGGAGAAGTAAAGCGAGGACCCTCCTGCCGGGCCGTTCCAGTGCCCCTGCCGCCTTTCACAGCAGCCAGGGCGTGAGCACCAGGGCCCTGCACACACGGCCTGGGGGCTTTGCACACAGCGCCCGGGACAGAGTTCTGCCCTGGCCTCGTGTCTCTGCAGCTCAGCGTCAGCTTCGCTACAGGGGGGACTTCAAACCAGTGGGGTTAACAGTGCTGAGCCCAGTGTGGACACGTGTGGTTCAACACCTTGTCACGGAGTCCCCGGGCTCTGGACCTGCTCCCTACGAAGCCAGGCAGGATTCTGGGGAAGTCTCCTCTCTGGGAGCAGCCTGTCTGCAGGACCCACAGCTCACCCGGCTCCCCCCTTCCTGGGTCTGACCCCGGAGCATCCAGCATCCTCTGCGCCTCCGTGCGCGTCCCGCAGCGAGTCCGCCCAGGTGGGGTCCTGGGGAAGCCAGAGGGTCCTGCCCCCCAACTCCACAGTCAGACAAGACTCTCAGCCAGCCAGGAAAACAGAAGGTTTATTAGACGACAGGAACATGGTCTAACACAGAGCTTGTAGGTGCAGAGAACAGGACCCCTCAGCTGGGTCCATCTTGGGGGGCAGTGAGCCAGACAACCCCGTCTGCACTTCACTCCGTGTCCCCAGCCAGCCCCAAACTGAAACTCTCTCCAGTCCCCCCCTCCTCTGGGCTTTGTCCCTTTCCCGGGCCAGGGGGGCACCGGATTCCTTTGTTCTCCAACCCTTTAGCTCTCACCTTGCAGGGGGGAAGGGCCAGACCATCAGGTGCCAGGAAACAGGGTGTCGGCCATTCTCTGTGTCCAGACCCCTGCACACACCTGCCCTCTAGGGCTCTGCAACGATCATACAGTGCTGCAGAGAGCCAGCTGGGGGGCTCAGGAGGGGGCGCTCTCCCCTCTGACACCAGTGCCCCAGCTCGGATGAGATGGACAGGCTTGGTCCTTACCCTGGTGGCCATGAATGATCTCCTGGCACGATCTGCAGGAGTCTCTGTGAATTCCCTGGCCTCCTAGCCCAGTTCCAGCTCCTGCTGCCTCTCCATGTGCCCTGGCAGTTTCCTACTCACATTGGGCTGTGCCATGCCCCAGCCCAAGCTGCATGCAGCGGGAGGGAGCCTGGCACACAAGGGGCCAGGGAAAAGAGCCCGTTCTTAGAGCGGGTCCGCTCCTGCCTGCTTGTGCCTGGGGTCGGCTGACTAGCCTGGCCCTTGGCTGGAGGAGAGACCTGGCTAGCTGGTGGGGATGCCCTGGGTTAACTTTTTCCATTCCAGGGCCCAAGGAGACACCCCTTGGTGGTTGTGGCTGAGCAGCTAGTCTGCCAGGGGCCTGTGAGTGTGATCCAGGCGGGGGCTCGGTCCCCTCCCACCAGGGCCAGGGATTCCTTTGCCATGAGCAGATAAATCCCTCCCGGCTGCTGCTGCACTAAACAGAGGCCAGTTCCCTGCTAGATAAGCAGGGAGCTGGGTTAACCCCTCGCAGCCCAGCCCTCCCCAAGTACCCTTGGAGTATGTGTGCCTACTCTAGTAGGAAGGGTGTGGGGCACCCGGGAGGAGGGGGTGTGCTTGTGTGAGTGTGCAGGTGTGCATACATGTGCGGTATGCAGTAAGAAAAGAGTTTGAGGTGGGGTGTGTGCATGCACAGGGCAGAATGTGGGGGGGGGGGGGGTGGTGTGTGGGACAGGGAGCAGTGTGTGTGGGGCAGTGTGTGGGGCAAGGTGTGCAAGTGCAAAAGGTGGGGTTTGCATTGGGTATGGTGTGGGAGACTGTGTGCAGGGTGTGTGCGGTGTGTGGGACAGCAAGCAGTGTGTGTGTGTGTGTATGTGTGTGTGCAGGGCAATGTGTGAGTATGTGGGTGTGTGGAGCAAGGTGTGTGTGTGCAAAGGGTTGGGTTTGGAGTGGGTGTGTTGTGAGAGTGTGTGTGCAGAGTGTGTGTGGGTATAGGCTGTGCATGTGGGAGGTCCATAGGGTGGAGTGTGCGGGGTATGTGTGCACATGTCTGGAGGGAGTGCAGGGCAGTGTGTGCAGTGTGTGGGGTGCAGTTTGTGCATGTGGTGGGGTGTATGTGGTTTAAGGGTAGGATGTGTGGTGTGCAGTATCTGTGAGGGGCAGGGTATGCAGTATGCATGTGTGCACAGGGCTGTATATGGTGCATGCTTGGAGATGTGTGCAGGCAGTGTGCAGTGTGTGTGTCCTGGGCAGGGCAGAGTGGGTTGTGCAGTGTGTGTGTGCACACATGGGCTAGAGGGTGCAGGGGGTGGTGTGCAATATGTGTGTGCTGCGTGGTGTGTGCAGGGCAGGGAGGGATGTGCAGTGTGTGTGCACAGGGTGAGCTGTGTACAGTGTGTGCACAGGGAGAAGGGTTTGTATAGGACAGTGTGTACTAATGGGTGTATGGGGCTGGGGATGTGCAGTGTGTGTGCACAGGATGGTGTGCGCACACAGGTGTGTGCAGTGTATGTGTGCACAGAACAGTGTGTGCACAGGGCTGAGCAGTGTGTGTGCATAGGGTGGGGTGTGCAGTGTGTGTGCACAGGGCTGGGCAGTGTGTGTGCATGGGGTGGGGTATGAAGTGTGTGTGCACAGGGCTCTGTGTGTACAGCAGTGTGCAGTGTGTGCACAGGGCTGTGTGGTGTGTGTGTGCCCAGGGTCAGAATGTGTGCCATGTGTGTGTGCACAGGAGTGTGCCATGTGTGTGTGCATAGGGTGGGTGCACACATTGGTGTGCAATATGTGTGTACACAGGGCTGGGTGCGCACAGGGCTGTGCGGGGTGTGTGTCCAGGGTCAGGGTGTGTGCTGTGTGTGTGCACACAGGGGTGTGAGGTGTGTGTGTGCACAGGGCTGGGTGTGCACAGGGTTATGCAGGGTGTGTGTGCCCTGGGTTGGGGTGTGTGTCATGTGTGTGTGCACAGGGCTGCGCAGGGTGTATGTGCACAGTGTCAGAGTGTGTCCAGTGTGTGCGTGCGGGGGGAGTGTGCCCGGGGTTGGGAACTGTGCAGGGTGTGTGTGCCTGGAGTTAGGTTGTGTGGAGTGTGTCTGTACACAGGGGTGTGCAGTGTGCATGTGCACAGGGCTGGGTGTGCACAGGGCTATGTGGGGTGTGTGTGCACAATGTCAGAGTGTGCACATGGCTGTGTGTGTGGGGTGTGTGTGTGTGCCCAGGGTTGGGGTGTGTGCAGTGTGTATATGCCCAGGGGTGTGCAGTGTGCATGTGCACAGGGCTGGGTGTGCACAGGGCTGTGGGGGGGGGTGCCCGGAGCTGGGGTGTGTGCAGTATGTGTGTGCACAGGGTGTGCAGTGTGTGTGTGCACAGGGCTCGGTGTGAACAGGGCTGCAAGGGGTGTGTGTGCACAATGTCAGAGTGTGCACAGGGCTGTCTGTGTGGGGTGCGTGTGTGCCCGGGGTTGGGGTGTGTGCAGTGTGTGTGTACACAGGGGAGTGCAGTGTGTGTGTGCACAGGACTGGGTGTGCACAGGGCTGTGCAGGGTGTGTGTGCACAGTGTGTGTGCCCGGGGTGGGGGGCTGCGTGGAGTGTGTGTGCCCAGAGTCGGGGTGTGCACAGTGTCAGAGTGTGCACAGTGTCAGAGTGTGCACAGGGCTGGGTGTGCAGAGGGGTGTGCCCGGGGTTGGGGTGTGTGCAGTGTGTGTGTGCACGGGTTTGCAGTGAGTATGTGCACATGGCTGGGTGTGCACAGAGCTGTGTGGGGTGTGTGTGCCCAGGGTTGGGGTGTGGGCAATGTGTGTGTGTGCAGGGGTGTGCAGTGTGCATGTGCACAGGGCTGGGTGTGCAAAGGGCTGTGCGGGGGTGTGTGTCCGGGGTTCGGGGGTTTGCTCTGTGTGTGCACAGGGGTGCGCAATGTGCATGTGCACAGGGCTGGGTGTGCACAGGGCTGCACGGGGTGTGTGTGCACAGTGTCAGAGTGTGCACAGGGCTGTGTGTGCAGGGTGTGTGTGCCCGGGGTTGGTGTGTGTACAGTGTGTGTGTGCACAGGGGTTTGCAGTTTGTGTGTGCACACAACTGGGTGTGCACAGGGCTGTGTGGGGTGTGTGTGCCCAGGGTTGGGGTGTGTGCTGTGTGCGTGTGCACAGGGGTGTGCAATGTGCATGTGCACAGGGCTGGGTGTGCACAGGACTGCACGGGGTGTGTGTGCACAGTGTCAGAGTGTGCACAGGGCTATGTGTGCAGGGTGTTTGTGCCCAGGGTTGGTGTGTGTGCAGTGTGTGTGTGCACAGGGGTTTGCAATGTGCGTGTGCACAGGGCTGGGTGTGCAAAGGGCTGTGCAGGGGTGAGTGCCTGGGGTTGGGGTGTGTGCTGTGTGTGTGTGTGCAGTGGGTGTGCAGTGTGCGTGTGCACACAGGAATGCGTGGGGTGTGTGTGCACAGTGTCGGAATGTGCACAGGGCTCTGTGTGTGTGGGTGTGTGTGCCCGGGATAGGGGTGTGTGCTGTGTGTGTGTGCACAGGAGTGTGCAGTGTGCATGTGCAAAGGGCTGGCTGTGCAAAGGGCTGTGTGGGGTGTGTGTGCACAGTGTCGGAGTGTGCACAGGGCTGGGTGTGCAGGGAGTGGGTGCCCGGGGTTGGGGTGTGTGCAGTGTGTGTGTGCACACAGGGGTTTGCAGTGTGCATGTGCACAGGGCTGGGTGTGCAAAGGGCTATGTGGGGTGTGTGTCACATTGTCACAGTGTGCACAGGGCTGTGGGGGTGTGTGTGTGCGTGTGTGCCCAGAGTTGGGGTGTGTGCAGTGTGTGTGTGCACAGGGGTTTGCAGTGTGCATGTGCACAGGGCTGGGTGTGTACAGGGCTGCGCGGGGTGTTAGTCCCTGGAGTTGTGGTGTGTGCAGTATGTGTGTGCACAGGGGTTTGCAGTCTGCATGTGCACAGGGCTGGGTGTGCAAGGGGCTGTGCGGGGGGGTGAGCCTGGGGTTGGGGGGTGTGCTGTGTGTGTGTGCACAGAGGTGCGCAATGTGCATGTGCACAGGGCTGGGTGTGCACAGGACTGCACGGGGTGTGTGTGTACAGTGTCGGAGTGTTCACAGGGCTGTGTGTGTGCCTGGGGTTGGGTTGTGTGCAGTGTGTGTGTGCACAGGGGTTTTCAGTGTGCATGTGCACAGGGCTGCATGGGGTGTGTGTGCACAGTGTTGGAGTGTGCACAGGGCTGTGTGGGGGGGTGCCTGGGGTTGGGGTGTGTGCACACAAGGGTTTGCAGTGTGTGTGTGCACAGGACTGGGTGTGCACAGGACTGCATGGGGTGTGTGTGTACAGTGTTGGAGTGTTCACAGGGCTGTGTGTGCGGGGTCTGTGTGCCTGGGGTTGGGGTGTGTGCAGTGTGTGTGTGCACAGGGGTTTGCAGTGTGCATGTGCACAGGGCTGGGTGTGCACAGGGCTGCGTGGGGCGGGTGCCCAGTGTCGGAATGTGCACAGGGCTGGGGGTGTGCCGGTGTTGGGGTGTGTGCTGTGTGTGTGTGCACAGGGGTTTGCAGTGTGCGTGTGCACAGGGCTGGGTGTGCACAGGGCTGCGCGGGGCGGGTGCCCAGTGTCGGAGTGTGCACAGGGCTGTCTGTGCAGGGTGTGTGTGCCTGTGTTGGGGTGTGTGCAGTGTGCATGTGCACAGCGCTGGGTGTGCACAGGGCTTTGTGGGGGGGTGTGCCCGGGCTTGCAGTGTGTGCAGTGTGTGTGTGCACAGTGGTGTGCCATGTGTGTGTTCACAGGCCTGGGTGTGCACAGGGCTGTGCGGGGTGTGTGTGCCTGGGGTCAGCGTGTGTGCTGTGTGTGTGTGCACAGGGCTGGGTGTCCACAGGGCTGTGCGGGGGGTGTATGCACAGTGTCGGATTGTGCTCAGGGCTGTGGGGGATATGCCTGGGGTCGGGGTGTGTGCAGTGTGTGTGTGCACTATGGTGTGCAGTGTGCATGTGCACAGGCCTGGGTGTGCACAGGGCTGCGCGGGGTATGAGTGCCCGGGGTCAGGGTGTGTGCTGTCGGTGTGCACACAGGTCTGGGTGTGCACAGGGCTGTGTGGGGTTGTGTGCACAGTGTCGGAGTGTGCACAGGGCTGTGCGTGGGGGGTATGCCCAGGGTCGGGGTGTGTGCGGTGTGAGTGTGTACAGGGGTGTGCAGTGTGTGTGTGCACAGGGCTGGGTGTGCAAAGGGCTGCACAGGGTGCATGTGCACAGTGTCAGAGTGTGCACAGGGCTGTGTGTGCAGGGTGTGTGTGCCCAGGGTTGATGTGTGTGCAGTGTGTGTGTGCACAGGAGTTTGCATTTTATGTGTGCACACGGCTGGGTGTGCACAGGGCTGTGTGGGGTGTGTGTGCCCAAGGTTGGGGTGTGTGCAGTGTGTGTGTGCACTGGGGTTTGCAGTGTGCATGTGCACAGGGCTGGGTGTGCACAGGGCTGCGAGGGGGTATGGGCCCAGTGTTGGAGTGTGCACAGGGCTGGGTGTGCGGGGGAGGTGTGCCGGTGTTGGGGTGTGTGCTGTGTGTGTGTGCACAGGAGTTTGCAGAGTGCATGAGCACAGGGCTGGGTGTGCACAGGGCTGCGCGGGGTGTGTGTGCACAGTGTCATAGTGTGCACAGGGCTGTGTGTGCGCCCAGGGTCAGGGGCTGCGTGGAGTGTGTGTGCCCAGGGTTGGGGTGTGCACAGTGTCGGAGTGTGCACAGGGCTGGGTGTGCAGGGGGGTGTGCCCAGGGAAGGGGTATGTGCAGTGTGTGTATGCACAGGGGTTTGCAGTGTGCATGTGCACATGGCTGGGTGTGCACAGGGCTGGGTGTGCACAGGGCTGTGCGGGCGGTGTGTGCCCAGGGTTGGGGTGTGTGCTCTGTGTGTGTGCACAGGGGTGTGCAATGTGCATGTGCACAGGGCTGGGTGTGCACAGGGCTGCACGGGGTGTGTGTACACAGTGTCAGAGTCTGCACAGGGCTGTGCGTGCAGTATGTGTGTGCACAGCGGTTTGCAGTGTGCGTGTGCACAGGGCTCGGTGTGCACAGGGCTCTGTGGGGGGGTGTGCCTGGGGTTGCGGTGTGTACTATGTGTGTGTGCACAGGGGTGAGCAATGTGCATGTGCACAGGGCTGGGTGTGCACAGGGCTGCACGGGGTGTGTGTACACAGTGTCAGAGTGTGCACAGGGCTGTGCGTGCAGTATGTGTGTGCACAGCAGTTTGCAGTGTGCGAGTGCACAGGTCTGGGTGTGCACACGGCTCTGTGGGGGGGTGCGCCCAGGGTTGCGGTGTGTACTGTGTGTGTGTGCACAGGGGTGTGGAGTGTGCATGTGCACAGGGCTGGGTGTGCACAGGACTGCACGGGGTGTCTATGTACAGTGTTGGAGTGTTCACAGGGCTGTGTGTGTGGGGTGCGTGTGCCTGGGGTGGGGGTGTGTGCAGTGTGTGTGTGCACAGGGGTTTGCAGTGTGCATGTGCACAGAGCTGGGTGTGCACAGGGCTGCATGGGGTGTGTGTGAACAGTGTCGGAGTCTTCACAGGGCTGTGGGGGGGTGTGCCTGGGGTCGGGGGGTGTGCTGTGTGTGTGTGCACAGGGTGTGCAGTGTGTGTGTGCACAGGGCTGGTTGTGCACAGGTCTTGTGGGGGAGATGTGCCTGGGGTCAGGGTGTGTGCTGTGTGTGTGCGCACAGGGGTGTGCAGTGTGCATGTGCACAGGGCTGGGTGTGTACAGGGCTGTGCAGGGGGTGTTCCCGGGGTCGGGGTGTGCACAGGGCTGTGTGTGCCGGGTGTGAGTGCCCAGAGTCGGGGTATGTGCAGTGTGTGTGTGCACAGGGGTTTGCAGTTTGCGTGTGCACAGGGCTGGGTGTGCACAGGGCTGCATGGGGTGTGTGTACAGTGTTGGATTGTGCACATAGCTGTGGTGGGGGTGTGCCCGGGGTTGGGGTGTGTGCTGTGTGTGTGTGCAGATGCGTTTGCAGTGTGCGTGTTCACAGGGCTGGGTGTGCACAGGGCTGCACGGGGGGTGCACAGTGTTGGACTGTGCACAGGGCTGTGTGGGGGTGTGTGTGCCCAGGGTTGGGGTGTTTGCTCTGTGTGTGTGCACAGGGCTGCATGGGGGTGTGTGCACAGTGTCAGAGTGTGCACAGGGCTGTGTGTGCAGGGGGTATGTGCCCGGGGTTGGGGTGTGTGCTGTGTGTGTGTGCACAGGGGTTTGCAGTGTGTGTGTGGACAGGGCTGGGTGTGCACAGGTCTGTGCGGGGGGTGTGCCTGGGGTCGGGGTGTGCACAGGGTTGTGTGTGTGGGGTGTGTGTGCTGTGTGTGTGTGCACAGGGGTTTGCAGTGTGCGTGTGCACAGGGCTGGGTGTGCACAGGGCTGCATGGGGGGGTGCCCAGTGTCGGAGTGTGCACAGGGCTGGGTGTGCGGGGGGTGTGTGCCGGGGTTGGGGTGTGTGCTGTGTGTGTGTGCACAGTGGTTTGCAGTGTGCGTTTGCATAGGGCTGGGTGTGCAAAGGGCTGCGTGGGGGGGTGTGCCCAATGTCGGAGTGTGCACAGGGCTGTGGGGGGGGTGTGCCCGGGGTTGGGGCGTGTGCTGTGTGTGTGTGCATGGGGTTTGCAGTGTGCATGTGCACAGGGCTGGGGCTGTGGGGGTGTGTGCCGCTGTTTGGGGTGTGTGCTGTGTGTGTGTGCACAGGGGTTTGCAGTGTGTCTGTGCACAGGGCTGGGTGTGCACAGGGCTGCGCGGGCTGGGTGCCCAGTGTCGGAGTGTGCACAGGGCTGGGGTTGTGGGGGTGTGTGCCGGTGTTGGGGTGTGTGCTATGTGTGTGTGCACAGGGCTGGGTGTGCACAGGGCTGCGCGGGGGGGGGTGCCCAGTGTCAGAGTGTGCACAGGGCTGGGTGTGTGCCGGTGTTGGGGTGTGTGCTGTGTGTGTGTGCACAGGGCTGGGTGTGCACAGGGCTGCGTGGGGCGGGTGCCCAGTGTCGGCATGTGCACAGGGCTGTGGGTGTGGGGGTGTGTGCCGGTGTTGGGGTGTGCGCTGCGTGTGTGTGCACAGGGCTGGGTGTGCACAGGGCTGCGCGGGGGGTGTGCCCAGTGTCGGAGTGTGCAGAGGGCTGGGTGTGTGCCTGTGTTGGGGTGTGTGCTGTGTGTGTGTGCACAGGGCTTGGTGTGCACAGGGCTGCGCGGGGCGGGTGCCCAGTGTCGGAGTGTGCACAGGGCTGGGGGTGTGCCTGTGTTGGGGTGTGTGCTCTGTGCATGTGCACAGGGCTGGGTGTGCACAGGGCTGCGAGGGGGTATTGGCCCAGTGTCGGAGTGTGCACAGGGCTGGGGGTGTGCCTGTGTTGGGGTGTGTGCTGTGTGTGTGTGCACAGGGCTGGGTGTGCACAGGGCTGCGCGGGGGGGTGCTCAATGACGGCGTGTGCACAGGGCTGGGTGTGTGCCGGTGTTGGGGTGTGTGCTGTGTGTGTGTGCACAGGGCTGGGTGTGCACAGGGCTGCGCGGAGGGGTGCCCAGTGTTGGAGTGTGCACAGGGCTGGGTGTGTGCCGGTGTTGGGGTGTGTGCTGTGTGTGTGTGCACAGGGCTGGGTATGCACAGGGCTGCGCGGGGGGTGTGCCCAGTGTCGGAGTGTGCACAAGGCTGAGTGTGTGCCTGTGTTGGGGTGTGTGCTGTGTGTTGTGTGCACAGGGCTGGGTGTGCACAGGGCTGCGCGGGGGGTTGCCCAGTGTCAGAGTGTGCACAGGGCTGGGTGTGTGCCGGTGTTGGGGTGTGTGCTGTGTGTGTGTGCACAGGGCTGGATGTGCACAGGGCTGCGCGAGGGGGGTGCCCAGTGTCGGAATGTGCACAGGGCTGGGGGTGTGCCGGTGTTGGGGTGTGTGCTGTGTGTGTGTGCACAGGGCTGGGTGTGCACAGGGCTGCGCGGGGGGGTGCCCAGTGTCAGAGTGTGCACAGGGCTGGGGGTGTGCCGGTGTTGGGGTGTGTGCTGTGTGTGTGTGCATAGGGCTGGGTGTGCACAGGGCTGCTCAGGGGGGTGCCCAGTGTCGGAGTGTGCACAGGGCTGGGGGTGTGCCCGTGTTGGGGTGTGTGCTGTGTGTGTGTGCACAGGGCTGGGTGTGCACAGGGCTGCGCGGGGGGGTGCCCAGTGTCGGAGTGTGCACAGGGCTGGGGGTGTGCCGGTGTTGGGGTGTGTGCTGTGTGTGTGTGCACAGGGCTGGGTGTGCACAGGGCTGCGCGGGGGGGTGCCCACTGTCGGAGTGTGCACAGGGCTGGGGGAGTGCCTGTGTTGGGGTGTGTGCTGTGTGTGTGCACAGGGCTGGGTGTGCACAGGGCTGCGCGGGGCGGGTGCCCAGTGTCGGAGTGTGCACAGGGCTGGGGGTGTCCCGGTGTTGGGGTGTGTGCTGTGTGTGTGCACAGGGCTGGGTGTGCACAGGGCTGCGCGGGGGGGTGCCCAGTGTCGGAGTGTGCACAGGGCTGGGGGTGTGCCTGTGTTGGGGTGTGTGCTGTGTGTGTGTGCACAGGGCTGGGTGTGCACAGGGCTGCGCGGGGCGGGTGCCCAGTGTCGGAGTGTGCACAGGGCTGGGGGTGTGCCGGTGTTGGGGTGTGTGCTGTGTGTGTGTGCACAGGGCTGGGTGTGCACAGGGCTGCGCGGGGGGGTGCCCAGTGTCGGAGTGTGCACAGGGCTGGGTGTGTGCCGGTGTTGGGGTGTGTGCTGTGTGTGTGTGCACAGGGCTGGGTGTGCACAGGGCTGCGCGGGGGGGTGCCCAGTGTCGGAGTGTGCACAGGGCTGGGGGTGTGCCGGTGTTGGGGTGTGTGCTGTGTGTGTGCACAGGGCTGGGTGTGCACAGGGCTGCGCGGGGGGGTGCCCAGTGTCGGAGTGTGCACAGGGCTGGGGGTGTGCCTGTGTTGGGGTGTGTGCTGTGTGTGTGTGCAAAGGGCTGGGTGTGCACAGGGCTGCGCGGAGGGGTGCCCAGTGTCGGAGTGTGCACAGGGCTGGGGGTGTGCCGGTGTTGGGGTATGTGCTGTGTGTGTGTGCACAGGGCTGGGTGTGCACAGGGCTGCGCGGGGGGGTGCCCAGTGTCGGAGTGTGCACAGGGCTGGGGGTGTGCCGGTGTTGGGGTGTGTGCTGTGTGTGTGCACAGGGCTGGGTGTGCACAGGGCTGCGCGGGGCGGGTGCCCAGTGTCGGAGTGTGCACAGGGCTGGGGGTGTGCCTGTGTTGGGGTGTGTGCTGTGTGTGTGTGCACAGGGCTGGGTGTGCACAGGGCGGCGCGGGGGGGTGCCCAGTGTCGGAGTGTGCACAGGGCTGGGGGTGTGCCGGTGTTGGGGTGTGTGCTGTGTGTGTGTGCACAGGGCTGGGTGTGCACAGGGCTGCGCGGGGGGGTGCCCAGTGTCGGAGTGTGCACAGGGGTGGGCGTGTGCCGGTGTTGGGGTGTGTGCTGTGTGTGTGTGCACAGGGCTGGGTGTGCACAGGGCTGCGCGGGGGGGTGCCCAGTGTCGGAGTGTGCAGAGGGCTGGGGGTGTGCCAGTGTTGGGGTGTGTGCTGTGAGTGTGCACAGGGCTGGGTGTGCACAGGGCTGCGCGGGGGGGTGCCCAGTGTCGGAGTGTGCACAGGGCTGGGGGTGTGCCGGTGTTGGGGTGTGTGCTGTGTGTGTGTGCACAGGGCTGGGTGTGCACAGGGCTGCGCGGGGGGGTGCCCAGTGTCGGAGTGTGCACAGGGCTGGGGGTGTGCCGGTGTTGGGGTGTGTGCTGTGTGTGTGCAGAGGGCTGGGTGTGCACAGGGCTGCGCGGGGGGGTGCCCAGTGTCGGAGTGTGCACAGGGCTGGGGGTGTGCCGGTGTTGGGGTGTGTGCTGTGTGTGTGTGCACAGGGCTGGGTGTGCACAGGGCTGCGCGGGGGGGTGCCCAGTGTCGGAGTGTGCACAGGGCTGGGGGTGTGCCGGTGTTGGGGTGTGTGCTGTGTGTGTGTGCACAGGGCTGGGTGTGCACAGGGCTGCGCGGGGGGGGTGCCCAGTGTCGGAGTGTGCACAGGGCTGGGGGTGTGCCGGTGTTGGGGTGTGTGCTGTGTGTGTGTGCACAGGGCTGGGTGTGCACAGGGCTGCGCGGGGCGGGTGCCCAGTGTCGGAGTGTGCACAGGGCTGGGGGTGTGCCGGTGTTGGGGTGTGTGCTGTGTATGTGCACAGGGCTGGGTGTGCACAGGGCTGCGCGGGGCGGGTGCCCAGTGTCGGTGTGTGCACAGGGCTGGGGGTGTGCCGGTGTTGGGGTGTGTGCTGTGTGTGTGCACAGGGCTGGGTGTGCACAGGGCTGCGCGGGGGGGTGCCCAGTGTCGGAGTGTGCACAGGGCTGGGGGTGTGCCGGTGTTGGGGTGTGTGCTGTGTGTGTGTGCACAGGGCTGGGTGTGCACAGGGCTGCGCGGGGGGGGGCCCAGTGTCGGAGTGTGCACAGGGCTGGGGGTGTGCCGGTGTTGGGGTGTGTGCTGTGTGTGTGTGCACAGGGCTGGGTGTGCACAGGGCTGCGCGGGGGGGTGCCCAGTGTCGGAGTGTGCACAGGGCTGGGGGTGTGCCGGTGTTGGGGTGTGTGCTGTGTGTGTGTGCACAGGGCTGGGTGTGCACAGGGCTGCGCGGGGGGGTGCCCAGTGTCGGAGTGTGCACAGGGCTGGGTGTGCGGGGGGGTGTGCCGGGGGTGGGGCGCGGGGCGGGGCGCGGGCTGAGCCGAGGCGGGGAGCGGGGCCGGGGCGCTCGGCAGCCAGTCGCAGGCACCGGCGGGGACCGAGCGGCGGCGGCGCGGGAGGCGGAGGTTGGGCTGCTCCGCGCCGGTTGCAGGCCGGGGTTGCTGCGGGCGGCGGGTCCCTCCCGGGGCCCCGGCACACGGTGAGCGCGCGCGGGGGGGGGCGATCGAGTGACCCCCAAGGACGAGAGGGCGATTCCTCCCCGGCATCGCAGGGGTAGGGGCCGGGACCGGGGCGGCCGGGGCTCGGCTCGGGGCGATGTGGAATGGGGGTGGCCGGGGCAGGGCAGGACAGGTGGGCGGCGGGGGCTCGGGTGCACCCACAGCCCGTTCTTGGTATTTCCTGCACGTTCAAGACAGTCATTGCAAAGGGGGGGGCGTGTGTGAGGGTGAATGTGCACGCGAGTGTGCGTGTGTGTGCACAAGTGTGTGTGTGTGAGTGGAGCGGTGTGTGCACGAGCAAACGTCTCAATGAGCCGGTATGTGCATGTAAGACTAAGAGAGGCTTGAGGGTCAGCAGCCGAGGGGGGAGAGAGGAGAGGGTGAGAAAACCAACACATAGCCACACACACACACACACACATACGCTCAGTGTCACACAGACACGCTCACAGCCACTAACACACACGGTCAGTCACACACACACAGAGACACAGTCACAGATGCACACACACAGAGTCAGAGTCACAGAGAGATGCTCAGAGCCACAACCACACACACACGCACACACACGCACAGAGGCATAGTCACACACAGAGAATCACAGACGCTCACACACACACACAGCTGGGCACCTCAGGACTGTGGGGAGCCGAGGGGACCTTCAGCACAGAGCCAGCCTGGAGCCTTGGATGGACTCAGAGCTCTGACCTGACCCCCATCCTCCATCCTGGGGTGGGGGCCAGGGCTGCCCTTGGGGCAAGTGTCCTCCGGCCTGTCCCTTTGCCGAGGGATGTGGGTCTGGGTGCTCCGCGCGCTCCCAGCTGGCCAGTTCGAGGAGCTCGGGATCGTCTCCCACGGCCCGTGGTTTTGGACCTCACCAGTGGCAGTGCTGAGCTGAGCGGGGTCCGTGTTAGCTCCAGCCCTGGGGTCCCCCTTGAGTAACGCAGGGGAGGGGAGCAGGGAATAGGGCTGGCCAGGCACCACTGTCCACACACCTTGGGAAAGTGTGTGACCCTGTGTGTGTGGGAGAGTGACATTGTGTGTGGGAGGGGTAACATGATGCTCTCTGTGTATGTGTGGGATACTGTGTGTGGGGAGGTGTGACATGGTGTGGGTGTGATGCTGTGTGGTGTCACTACTGCTTTGTGACTGGGGGTGTTATGCTGTGTGTGTGTTATGGGGGGTGTGCTCTGTGTGTATGTTATGGGGCAGGTGTGACTGGGGGTGTTATGCTGTGGTGTGTGTGTCACGGGGGTGCATTGTGTGAGGGGTTTACAGTGTGTGTTATGGGGCGGGTGTGACTGTGGGTGTTGAGCTGTGGTGTGTGGGTTACAGGGGATGCGCTGTGTGTGGGGTTTACGGTATGTGTGTGTTATGGGGTGGGTGTGACAGGGGTGTTACGTTGTGTGTGGGTTACAGGGGATGTGCTGTGTGTGGGGTTTACAGTGTGTGTGTGTGTTATGGGGTGGGTGTGACAGGGGTGTTACGTTGTGGTGTGTGGGTTACAGGGGATGCGCTGTGTGTGGGGTGTACGGTGTGTGTGTGTGTTATGGGGTAGGTGTGATTGAGGGGGTGTTATGTTGTGGGGTGTGGGTTACAGGGAATGCGCTGTGTGTGGGGTTTATGGTGTGTGTGTGTGTTATGGGGTGGGTGTGACAGGGGTGTTACGTTGTGGTGTGTGGGTTACGGGGGATGCACTGTGTGTGGGGTTTACGGTGTGTGTGTGTTATGTGCTGGGTGTGACTGGGGTGCTATGCTGTGGTGTGTGTGTCACGGGGGTGCGCTGTGTGGGGGGTTTACAGTGTGTGTGTGTGTTATGGGGTAGGTGTGACTGAGGGGGTGTTATGTTGTGGGGTGTGTGTTACAGGGAGTGCACTGTGTGTGTGGTTTACGGGGTGTGTGCGTGTGTGTTATGGGGTAGGTGTGACGGAGGTGTGCACACGGGGAGAGTGCTTGTGTGCCAGCACGTGCAGGTGCGCAGCACGGCATGGTGTCAGGCACAGGGTGTGTGTAAATGCCCCCCCCCGTCATGGTGGTTCGGTGCCCGGGGACACGCAGGGGCTCGCAGGGGCTCCTGGCTCTTCCCCAGGTGCTGCTGGGCCCTGACACTGGGGCAGGGAGAAGCTGGGGGCCCGGCGCCAGGCAGGAGGGGCCGCGGGCTGGGCCGGAGGGGGTATCAGTGGCGCTGCCCTGCGCACTGGGGGGAGCCTGCATGGCTCTTTGGTGGCTTCCTGCCGGGGCGTCGCTGTCACGACCATGGACCAGCTGTGCCACCGTGAGCGAGCGAGTGATGGTCCCTTGCGGCTCAGGCGGGTGGGGCCAGCCCCCTCCACGCTGCCCTTGGCGTGTGAGCCCCTGGGTGCCGGGTCCATTTGCTGTCGCTGTCCTGTCCCCCGCCACTCCCTGGTGTCTGGGTCCCGTCCCTGGCTCTGCTGTGTCCCAGTGGCTGTGCGTCCCGCTCTCTGGGCTCAGGCATGGGGGGGGCTCTGTGTCCCAGTTCCCCCCTGGTTTGGGCTGCTGCTGCTGTCTGGTTGTGCAGGGTTGCAGTGGGGACGGCTGCAGGCAGGGATGTGTCTGATTTCTTGCACCCGGAGGCTGGTCTGTTGAAGCTTTAGGGGCTGCTCCCCGAGCACCGCTGGGCTCGGATTTCCTGCTCCACTGGTTGGGGTGTGGACGCGGGTGGAGCATCCTGTGGCTCGGGGCCCCGCTGTTGCAGTCGATGCCAATGGGCCGTGGCCCAGGGGTGTGGCCCTGAGGTCTTGCACATCTGCCCCGATCTCCAGCCCAACACAGAGACGGGGCCAAAGGCGGGTGTGAGGGGCACCTGTGTGCATATCTCCAGGTGTGCCCCCCCGGCTCCCTGCTGGCTCCTGCTTCTCCCTTTGGGCCCCTGTCCTCACCTGGTTTCCCAGCAGCCCCTGGGGTTCTCACCAGAGCATCAGACGCGGCTTCTCGCGGCCCTACTGGCAGTGACTCCCCCATCCTCGGCATGGAGTCACCAGGCCAGGGCGCGGGGGCAGCAGGCGGCCCGGGGTGGGCTAGGCTGGGAGCTGGGGGCCTGAGGGAGCCAGAGGGTCTGTCTGTGTCCTGCAGCCTCCGTGAGGCATCTCCCCTGCATGTCACACAGTGGCACCCCCTGAACTCGGCTGGTTCCCAGGGCCGAGCCGCGGAATCAGGCCCAGGCACTGCCCTGGAAGGACCAGCCACTCCAGTTGAGCTCACAGGGAGCCTGGGGTCCCCACAGCACAGCGTGCTTTGTTCCTGGCCCTCTGAGACCTTGCCCCCCCCCCAAGGGGTCACCAGCATGCACGCCTGTTGCACGTCTGTCACACACTCTGCTTGCGCACAATGGTGCATCGAGCACGCCGTGTAACCAGCAGCGTGTCAGAGGGGACCATCAATCGGGCCTTGGGGGATTTGGCTGCAGCAGGCAGACTCTGCCCCCTACCTCTGACCTACCACGCCCCAACCAAGCATTCCCTCTGCTCCCCACTGTGTCCGCAGCATCCTCTCCCCACGATGCCCTGCCGCAGCTGGGGAGCTGGGCAGTTCACCGCGGCAAGTCCTGGGCTGACAGGGTGCCAGGTGCCAGAACCGAGTGGGCTGCTCACGTGTCGCAAGGCAGAGCTGGACCTGACCCGGCTGGGCTGGCAGTACTGCACAAGGCCCCGAAAGACAGTGCCAGCCACAGAGATGTGGACAAGGCCACGGCCAGTGCTGGCAGGACTGGCGTGCGGGCATGGCTGCCAGGCCAGTCTTCCTGCCCCTCTGCTCATTTGATGCCACTCACTGGCTGTAGCACAAGGAGGGACAGGGATGGGGGAAGTCCCATAGGGCAGCAGAGAGGAGCTGGGGCTTGGGAGGAGTCTGTGCAGTACAGGGGAGCTGAGGTTTGGGGGGGGGGGTCCTGAGGGGCACAGGGAATGGCTGGCATTTGGGGGGAATTGGTGGGGTATGAGGGGGTCTGTGGAGCACTGGGGGGCTGGGTCTTGTCCCGCACTGTTCACTGTCAGGACTCCGTTTCCTGCCCGTGGGCTGCCATCATTCTTCGACCCTACCCTGACTGCGGGGCAGCGTCTCGCAGGGCTGCGTCAGTGCCCATGCCCCCCCAGATGGGTTGCAGCCCAGCCTAGTGTCCCAGCGTGTTGTGTGCCCGGTGGGTCCCGGCGGCCGGCCGGGATGGCAGGCTGACCGTCCCCACTGCGCTGCACCCCGAGTCGCTGCCCATAGAGGGGATGGGCTGCGCTGGGCCCTGTCATGTCCCATCTGTCCTCGCCAAGGCGCCGGGAGGCAGCTGCCGTCTGACTGCTCCTGATGGGACGCTGCTGAGACAGGACCTGTCACAAAGATTGGGGCCGCACCCCTGCGTGCTGATCCCGTCGGAGAGGAGAGCGGCAGCCTGGGTGCGGTGCCAGGAGCGAACATATCCCCCCGTGGGGTAGAGGCACCTGCTGACCCCCAGCCTGGCGGGCCCTAGACTTGGAAGAGCCAGGCAAACGGGCGCTTCGTGGCTCTGTCTGGGGCAGGTCTGCCCCCGCCCCCCCGGATGGGGTCGCACATTGCGTTGAGGGTTGAACCCCTGGCACCAGTCTCCGTCTCGCTGCCACTGTGTTCGGGCAGAGCCTGGCTCGGCTGGGCAGGGCCATGGGGGGAGGTCCCCGTGGGTGGCTGTTGCTGATTTCTCTTCCTCTGCGCCCCCCAGCTGCGGGGTTCCTTGGGCGCCGGCTCGAGCACGGCTGGGGCTGAGGGAGGCACCGGCTGTGTTGGCGGGGAGGTCGGTTTTGGGGGACAGACAGCAGCCCCAAGGGGTCTGGTGCACCTGGCTCACCACGCACTGGGCAACACAGACACCAGAACGTGGAGACCCCAGGACTGCTGGGCTGCAGCCCCCCTCTGAGTGCTGGGGGCCCCTCGCAAGGTCAACCTCGCTTGCCACCACCCCATTCGCTCTCTGCAGAGGATGCCGGGCTGGAGGAGCCCAGAGGGGCAGGGCTGGGTTCCACCCTGGGCAGTCGGCTCCAGGCAAGGCCGGAGGCTCGGCTCCATGGAGCTCCAGTGAGACCCACCAGTGGAGGGCGGGTGCAGGGGGAGGGCGTCCATTGCAAGCAGGAGGCTAAGAGGGCTGGGTGAGTGTAAGGCAGACACGCGTGTGCATACACCATGTACCCACGCAGACACGTCCACTGCATGCACTCACCCACACAGACACACCCACCATGTGGACACGCCCACCACATGCATGCACACCCACACAAACATACCCATCATGTGCACACCCACACAGACATGCCCACCGCGTGCACGCACCCACAGACACACCCACCACATGCATGCACACACACGCAGACACACCCACCATGCATCCGATGAAGTGAGCTGTAGCTCACGAAAGCTTATGCTCAAATAAATTTGTTAGTCTCTAAGGTGCCACAAGTACTCCTTTTCTTTTGGCGAATACAGACTAAAACGGCTGCTACTCTGAAACACATGCACACACATGCAGACACACCCACTGTGTGCTCACACACACACATGCACATGTAAGGTGACTGTTGCCCCCTTACTAACATTCAGTGGGGATGTTTTGGTTGGCTAGCTCCCAGTACTAAAAGGGGAAGGGTCTATGGGAAATCAGGACCCTGAGACTGATTGTTCCCAGGAACAATGGGGAGAGGCCAATGCTCCAGGTCAGCCTGAATGACAGGGTGTGATGAAGTGGGACTGTTTTTAATGTTTTCTCTGAATATTGTGGGGGTGCCTCAGTTTCCCCTATTCAGTTCTTAAGTCTCTAGGTGGTGGGATAAGAGTGTATGATCGTTGCAGAGCCCTAGAGGGCAGGTGTGTGCAGGGGTCTGGACACAGAGAATGGCCAACACCCTGTTTCCTGGCACCTGATGGCCTGGGCCCTTCCCCCCTGCAAGGTGAGAGCTAAAGGGCTGGAGAACAAAGGAATCCTGTGACCTCCTGGCCCGGGAAAGGGACAAAGCCCAGAGGAGGAGGGACTGGAGAGAGTTTCAGTTTGGGCTGGTTGGGGACGAGGAGTGAAGTGCAGACGTGGTTGTCTGGCTCACTGCCCCCCAAAATGGACCCAGCTGAGGGGTCCTGTTCTCTGCACCTACAAGCTCTGTCCTAGACTGTGTTCCTGTCATCTAATAAACCTCTGTTTTCCTGGCTGGCTGAGAGTCACGTCTGACTGTGGAGTTGGGGGGCAGGACCCTCTGGTTTCCCCAGGACCCCGCCTGGGCAGACTCGCTGTGGGAGGCACACGTTGGGGCAGAGGATGCTGAATGCTCCGAGATCAGACCCAGGAAGGGGGAAGCCGGGGGAGCTGTGGGTCCTGCAGACAGGCTGCTCCCAGAGAGGAGACTTCCCCAGAGTCCTGCCTGGCTTGGTAGGGAGCAGCTCCAGAGCATCGCCCGGGGACTCCATGACACAGGGCGAGCAGGCTAATCAGGGAGTCAGGAGGCCAGGGAGGTCCCATCTGCTGTGTGAGCTGGAATTGCCTGGGTCAGACAGAGTGGGGCCAAGCTAAGGAGAAAGCAGGGGCCCGAGCTGAGCTAGGGGGGAGCAGAGCTGTGCCAGATCCAGAGAGCCGACTTGCCCTGGGAGCTGAGCTGCAGCAACCAGAGCCAGAGGGGCCAGAGATGCAGCCCAGGGAGCTGGAGGTAGAGCAGCAGCCGTGCTGAGGCAGAGTGGGGCTGGGGCTGGGCTGGGGCTGGGGCTGGAGCAGTCCGGAGCTGGGTGCAGTGAGCAGCTGGGGGAGCGAGGTGGACCCTGGGCAGTGGGCCCAGCACAGGGAGACGCTTCAGCCAAGAGGCTCTGCAGGCCAGGCTTGGATCATAACCCCGACAGGGCGGGGGCCACGCTGGGAAGAAGGGTCCTACCCCTTAGAGCCTGAGAGCATGTGGCCACCACCGGAGCAAGTGTCCAATCTGCAGCATCCCTGCAGCACAGCCAGGGCCGGAGAAGGCGGCCTGGGACCTACAGGGAACAGACTGTGAACTGCCCGGTCGTTCCAGAGACACTGGTTGTGATGTTCCCTGCCACAGAGCGGGGTGATGTGTTTCCTTTAATCTTTCCCATTTTTCCTTATTCTTTTTAAAATTAATTGTTGATTAAATAACTTGCATTTGCTTTAACTTGTATGTAATGGTCAGTGGATCAGAGAAGTGCCCAGCGCAGAGAGAGCCCCCCGTAGTGGGGATACCCTAGCCCCTGTCCTAGGTGACCACAGCAGGGTTGGGGGTCGAGCCCCCCAGGAATCCTGGGCCAGACAGGAGAGGGGAAGGGGAGTCCTCAGGGACAGGGAGGCCACTGGGTAAAGGAAGTGGGAGCGAGGACTCAGATCCTTTCACTAGCCCACTTCACCGGGGTCCTGCAGAAGCCAGGAAAGTTCCCCACAATAGCAGGACTAGTCCCCCGCTTACATAATTGGCATCACAAACAGGATCCTATCCACAGGGTCCGCCCCATTGGTTTACTCGTTGCGTTCTGGTAGCACTGTCCTGGTCCAGAATCCTACCATGGCTGGAATTGAAGAACTACGGGCCCAGTTTGCTGAACTTCAGCACGGACTGTCAGGCCAAGCGGAGGCATTACAACCAGCTAGAACAGAACAGAGACGCCCTAGCACTGGCTAAGGCGGTAATAGACCAACAGGCAGCAGGAGCTAAGAAACCCCCTTACACACACACAGCGTGAGCCAGCTCTGCTCAGAGGTGCAGAGATCGTGCTGGGCGGGTTTGCTCTCGACCCTTCTCTGTTTGCTGAGGTGACCTGTCACATCCCCCTGCATCAAGAGTGAGTTCGGGGCGCCCTGAGGGGCAGTTGCTGTTCTAGGCCTTGTGACAAACTTGTCAACACACTTGGATCCGGACTTGCAGCTTCCCTGCTATTCCTGTCCCTCCCCACAGCGCTCCGCTACCTCCAATCCCCATCAACACCCCCACCCCCCACAGCTATCGCAGCCCAGGGCTCCCCACCCAGCTCTGCCAGTGCCCCTCACACCCCACCTGCAGCCCCTGCACCCCACCAATGCACTTCATTGTTCTGCCTTGCCCTTGAGCCACGCTGGCTCTAGGATTACCACCTGGCCGGTATTTGCCCGGTCTGGCCGGTTTTTTTTTTATGGATTTGCCAGTTGCCTGAAAAAAAAATTTATCTGCCAGATTTTTTTCTGTGGATCTAAAGATTTGCGTTACGCTCACAATACATTGGGGCCGCGAACGGTGAAAGTTTCTGCGAACGGCGAAAGATGATGTGATGTTGCCGTTAAAAGTAAGAACTGGCTGGAAAGGGCAAAATCAAACGGCAGATACGAATTCAGGAACTAGACTCCGTGGATTTTCTTTGGGAGCATTTTGGAAATTTGTACGTATTCACGTCTCTAGTTAAAACACGGAGTCAGTGCAGGTTGGGAAAAGAGACTCTCCGTGCAGACAGACACAAACAAAGCTGCTTGGAGAAGCAACCGAGGTAAGAGAATGGCGTTATCGATCGTATCTGTGTATCTCCGTGTGTTCTCTCTCCCGAGACTCTAGAAGTGGCTGTTGAAGGGTGGGAGGCCTGAAGAGTTGCCTTGTGGTTGGGGTTGTGGTGGGCTCACCTGGGCGGGGATGCTGGTTTATTTGCATTTCAAAGGTGGTAACTCTAGCTAGCTCTGGTTCCTTTGGCTTCCCTCAGTGTGGGGGCTGCCACAGAGGGGTA
Organism: Dermochelys coriacea; assembly: GCF_009764565.3. Classification (NCBI taxonomy): domain Eukaryota; kingdom Metazoa; phylum Chordata; order Testudines; family Dermochelyidae; genus Dermochelys; species Dermochelys coriacea. Next base: position 352,593,377 of record NC_050068.2, on the reverse strand, counting down.
CAGACCCTGGCTGGTGCTGGCAGCCACCCCACCCCACACCCATAGCTTGGCTGGAGACACAGCTTCCTCTGTGCCAAGAACAGCATCTTGGTTTGCGTTTATTTCCCTGTGATTCTGCACTATCCCGTGATAAACAATGGTGGAGCGCAGGGGGAGTGAATGAGAGCACAGAGCCTCCGGGCCCACCTGTTGCCCACCATCACAGCCGCTGGGCACGGGGAGTCCTGGGGCTGGCCTAGTTGGAGAGGCCAGGGTGGGGGGCCCTGCTGTGTTCGAGCTGCCTTGTTCCTCTGGACCAACCCATCGTGAGCAGGACTGTCCCACCCAGGACTGTTCTCCCAGGATGGCTGGAGGACACACAAGCTTCCCCATCCCCCAGAAACCCAGTGAATGCTGAACGCCCCAGCACGCGGCTTGCAGGCCAGGGGGCCCCCAGGCCAGGGGGCCGTTGGAGCCTGACTCAGCTGCACCAGGGTCTCTCCCACACTGGCGTTGGGCTCCGCGCCCCCAGCTTCTGCTGTTCGTGGAGAGCCTCGCAATGTTTGGTCTCCCATAAACCCCAGTTCCCTGAGTCAGGGCATTTGTGAGACTCTTGGCTCCCAGTCTGGGAGATAAGCTGGAACGTGGGACCCCAGTCCCAGCATTTCAGGGTCTGGGGCAAAGGGGAGACTCAGCATTGCCCCTGGTTTCTGGGCATGGGGGGCTGGCAAGGCAGAGATTCATTAAAGTCAACCTTGGAATTTAAGGCTTGAACCTGGGAGACTGGCAGGTGCCCTGGAAATCAGGGCATGTCCAGAGTTGCTCAGAGCTGCTGCAGTGCAACAAGCTCAGGGGGTTCTTCATCCCAGCTCCCCCCTCTGGAGACCTGCAAGGGGCTGGGGGGAGCCCAGGAGTCAGTGTCCAGCGCCTGGCACATGGGACTGCTGGGATAATCCCCATGCCCCCAGTGCCAGGGTGAGTGCACTACCAGGGCTGGCCTCTGATGAGGTTCCGTGTAATGAAATGGGCTGGCTTGTGCATGTGCATGCCTGTGCATGCATGCGTGTGTGTGTGTGCACACATGCACACACGCCCACCCTGCTGCCCTCAGCTGGGTGGAACAGCCTCTGAGCTGTTCAGGGCTGCCCCAGCCTGCTGTTAGGGTGACCCTATTTTCCAAAAGGGAAAATGGGACACTTCACGGGGCCGGCCTGCGCCTCCCTGTGCGAGCCCCACCTCCCTGCTGCCTGCCTGCACATGGGGCCAGCCTGAAGCCCCCCTCTACACTCCCCCACTGGCCACACATGGCTGTCCCAGCCCAAGCCACTCTGCCTAGCCCTCCCTCCCACGCAGGGCAGATGTTGCCGCTTGCCTCCCTCCCCGGCACGTTCCCATGAGGGGTTTTTTGGCAAAACTGATGATCAGCTGGCAAGAGAAAATGGGACAAATGCCCAGCTTTGCCAAAAAAAGTCGGGACGCCCTGGACAGGGCTTAGAAAAGGGACTATCCCAGCCAAAACGGCACGTATGGTTACCCTACCCGCTGTGCTTTGCACCCGTTCGCAGGAGCCAGCCCCCTTCTCTGGTGAAGCAGCTGCTGTCACTCCCTGGCTCCTCTGGGCCCTGCACCCCAGCGCCAGGGGCTGGTTGCCTGGTGGCCAGGCTCTGTTGCCCGCCCGTGGCTGTGGGCACAGATGCTCGGGGGAACAGCAGTGGGCTGTCGTGTGTAGGGGTCACAGACCTGCAGGGCAGGGAGGCTGCATTCCTGGATATGTCCTCTCTGCTGTCTGTGTGTGGGGAGGGCCAGGCCAGGCCATGGGGCAGGATCGGGGAAGGGAGGCAGGCGGGTTCCCTGCTGCTGGAAGGGTCTCTCTGCTGCGGGAGTGACCAAGGCAGGGGGAAGGGGGGATCACACTGGCCCCCTGTGGGGCCTTGGTTTCCCCTTAGCTCCTGCTCTGGGTGAGCTCATGTGACAGCTGCTGTCCCCTCCCCAGGGACTCAGGAACGGCCCAGCACTTTACAGCTTTCCCCTCGGGCACCGCAGCCCTGCTGCAGAGACCGGGCACCACCTCGGGGCAGGAAGGGTGGCGGCTGCAGAGCTTGGGGGCAGGGAATGCTGTGGGCATGGGCTGTGTGCCATGGGGTAGCCCTGCTGGTCCCTGACTGAGAGAGACAAGGTGGGGGAGGTGATGGCTAACGAGCGAGAGGAGGCTGGGAGCTGCACAGAGCTGCTCTTCGGCTCTGGGCTATTCTCAGCAGAAGGGGTGGGCACTTCCCCAGGGCTCTGCTCTCTGCGGCCACGCACATGGACAGACACACGGGCGGACACGGACGGATGGACACTCTGTGAAGGACTCTGTCATCATCTGACTCGATCTGCGAAATGGAGCGGCTCTGGTTTGGATGCCTGGCAGCAGTCCAGCCCCCCGCAGGCTTGGAGCCGCTTGGCAGAGCTGGGTGAATGCCGGGATCAGGGTGGCATGATGATGGGCAGCACTTGCGGAGCTGCTAAGAAGGTGGCGGAGGGGTGCAGGAGGCAGATTCTGGGGTTAGACACAGGGGCGGGGGTTAGGCTGCGAGGCCTGGAGCTGTAGGCTAGTGACACTTGCCGCCGTGTTTCTGCTGAAAGCTGAATTTTTTTATGTTCTGTAACATCCGCCTGTGTCCTCTGATCAGCCTGAAAATCGGTGGAGCAGCTCAGGGGCTGCTGGGGAGCTTGTGGTGAAAATTTGGGGTTGTTTGGTCAAGGAATTCCTAAGATGCAGCCCCCATGAGTGAAAATCTCCAACTTGACTGTAATGCTTTGTTAGTAGATTCATAGCAGTTAAGGCCAGAAGGGAGCATTGGATCCCCTAGTCTGAGCTGCGTGTCACAGGCCGTCCTGTTCCATCCTGGTAGCCCTGCGCTGAGCCCAACCATTCGTGTTGGGCTAATGCATCGTCCGAAAGGCACGGTTTGGATTTGAAGAACTGAGGGGATGGAGATGCTACCTCTTCTGAACTTGGCTGGCTTCAGCTTCCAGTTGCTGGTTCTTGTTGGGCCCTTCTCCGCTAGCTTACAGAGCCCCGTTGGGGCTGGGCATCTTGTCCCCGGGGAGAGACTCGTGCACCACGTCATCAGCTCGCCTCTCTATCCCTTTTGTATTGAGCTCTGTTGGTCTCGCCCTGTCTGGCATTTTCTCCAGCCCGCAGCTCGTTATTGTGGCTCTTTTCTGCACCCTTTGCAATTATCCTTTAAAAATGTCCTGCTCCCCAGAACCGGACACAGGATCCTGCGGCGGCTTCACCAGTGCCGCGTAGAGAGAGAAAATCGCCTGCCTGCTCCTCCTCACCCCTCCCAGGTACAGGTGTCCTTGGGCCACATTTGCCCTTTTTGCCACTGCTTTGCTCTGGGGGCTCATGTTGAATTGTCTGTCCGCTGTGACCCCTAAATCCTCTTCGGAGACTCTGCTCTCCACGACACAGCCCCCCATGCTGTGGGTGTGGCCAGCAGCCCTGGGTCCTAGATTTACGAGTTTGCATTTGGCTGTATTAAAACCCATTTTGTTTAAATGGGGCCAGCCTATGAAGTGATCCAGACTATTCTGTGTGACTGCCCTGGCCTTCTCATTTACACTCTGTGAATGTCTGGGTTGTCTGCGCTTTGTATCAGCAGCAATTCTGTATTTCCTGCCAGATCACCGATGCAGGTGTTGACCAGTGCCAGAAACACCCCCATTCACTGGCGAGTCTCCTTTGACAACCACTTTCTGAGATCTGTCAGTTAGCCAAGTCTTCATCCATTTCAGATGCGCTCTATCGATCCTATGCCATGCTCATTGTGTGATCAGAATGCTGTGCGGTTCTCACCCACACCTCGGTGTGCATTACAGCTACACAAGTTGCCTTTATCGACCAGACTTGTCAGCTCATCAGAGATTGAGATCAGGTTTGTTTGACAAGACCTGATTTCCATAACACCATGCTGAATGGCAGTAAATAGGTTAAGAACATAACGTATGAACAGCCAAGCTGGGTCAGAGCAATGGTCCACCTAGCCCAGTCTCCTGTCGTCTGACAGCAGCCAGGGCCAGGTGCCCCAGAGGGAATGAATGGCACAGGCAAAGTGTTCTGTTTTTATTCTTTAGTAATTGAATCCTGTATCTGGATTCCAGGATTTTGCCTGCGATTGCTCGTACTGCCTGTCGGGGTACGTCTGCACGGCAATAAAACCCCTGCGGGCTGCTGGCCAGCCGGTGCCCACTGACTCAGGCTTGGGCTCTTCAACTGCAGTGTAGACGTTTCGGCTCAGGCTGCAGCCTGGGATCTCGGGATCCTGGGATCACGGTGGGAGGGTCCCAGAGCTCGGGCTGCCACTCAAGCCCAAAAGTCAGCAGTGCAATGGAACATCCCCGCTGCCCGAGTCCCACGAGCCCAAGTCCGCGGGCACGGGCCCACCGCGGGGGTTTTACTGCAGTGTAGACGAACCCGTAGTTACCCATTGCCGTTTCTGACTATTGGCCCCATATTCGCACACTTTTTCTGGCTGTTCCCCAGGGTTACGAGACGTATTAAAAATGAACAGCAGCACAGACAGAGTGTGACTCAGTGGGCAGGGTCTCCGTGAAACGTGTCCCCCAGTTTCTTGTGTCGGGCCAGAGTGAGGGATGTGTTTCGGGAGGGAGGGCTGGATAGCTGGGAGCACCCGGGACCTGCTGTCTCTCTGGGGGCTGGGAATACCATGGTGCAGCTGGCGTGTTTGTGCCACCCAGTAGGACACAGACCCACACCGCTCCTGGCCTCAGCTCTGCTGAGCAGGTGGCCTCAGACCGTGGGAGGGACGGCCGGGGGCAGTGCCAAGAGCGGGGGCTGGTCAGTAAATGGGGGGGGACAAGGGGCAGCTCTGCTGGGCGAGAGAGGGTTAAGCTTGCCTGGATTCCCACCCCTGTGTTTGGTGGGCACACAGCCAATGTTTGAATGGCTTGGCCCAGAGCCCACCATGGCCCAGTGCCTCCCTTTAACAGTGGCCAGCACCCACTGCTCCAGAGGATAGGGCAGGAATTCCCCGCCTCCCAAGCAATAGTGGGATGATTTACCCCAGGGCAGGCTCCTCTTGAGCACTGGGCTTCTGCCGGGGGCAGGCGGGCTCTCACCCTCCCTCCCCCGCACTGGGCGCTGGGGTTTTCAGTGCTGTCTATAGTGGTGCCTCAGGATGGCCTTGTTCTCCAGATTGACACCCAGGCCTCTGTGAGTCCTGCCGAGCATCAGCCTCAGGGAGATCTTGTGGCAGGGAGTCCCGCAGGTCAATCATGGGTTGGCTGGAAGTACATTTCCTTATCTCAATGGGCAATGGGGTGGGGACACAGTGGGTCCATGGTCTGGCCGGCTGCCGTGGGGTGGGGACACGCCGGGCTCGGGGTCGGGCTGGCTGCTGTGGGGTGGGGACACGCCGGGCCCGGGGTCCCTTGGTCCAGGCTCTCTGGCCTTTCCTGGGGTGACACTAACGCTCAACCTGCCACCTCTCCCCAGGCCCATTCTGACGTCCTTCCTGCTGCCGCTCGCTGACACCGGGGCCATGTGGGCCCTGCTGGCGCTCCTCTGCCTGATGCCACCGGGCTCCTCGGCCACTGGGGCCCTGGCTGAGATGCGACAGACCCCGCTGCCTGCCGGAGCCAGTGCCAGGGCCCAGCTCCCCTCCGCCGCCCAGGGAGCCCTGCCGAAAGCCCCTCTGATGGCGTCGGAGCTGCCGGCCAGGGGCGCGGACCCTCTGCTCTCCCTCAACCTGGGCCTGAACTTCAAGATCAAGGTGCGGAGCCAGGGCAGCTTCCGGCTGGCAGATCCCAGCACCGAGCCAGCCCTCGCAGACCTTCCCCCGGCCGACACGGCGGACCCAATCTCCTCCGCCAATTTCCTGACGCCGGCAAACCGCTTCCTGGCCGAGCTGCCGCCTGGCGAAGCCCTGGCCGGCTCCTCCTCCACGCCCGGCTCGGGGTGGCTCGTGACCGGCTCCGCAGACGAGCCGTCGCCAGATGCTTCCCACGGCCCCGGGAGCTGGGGCGAGACTGCTGGAGGCTGGGACGGCTCCCCGGTTCCCCAGTTTCGCAGCAGCCCTGGGGGCCACCCGCCGAGCACCACCCCCTTCGAGTCGCAGTTCCTGGAGCCAGTGCCCACGGCCCGGCTCTCCTTGTTCCGGCCTGTGCTGGGCTCCCAGCCCGATGTGATGCTGCCAGCTGCCAGACAGCCCACCCCTGCCAGCTCCCACCGAGGGCGCAGCAAGGGGCTGGAGTTCAAGATCAACATTGACCTGACGGCTGGGCTGGACCAGGAGGTGGGCGCGCCCCCCACCCACATCCTGCCTGCCAGGGGGGGCAAGGGCCAGGGCACCAGGTGGAAGTACCCGCTGCTCCCCAGCCTGAAAGCAGGGATCTCGGAGATCGCCAGCAAGCTGGGCACCTCCAGTGAGTACGGGGAGGGGCTTGTCTGTCTGCTCTGCTCCCCCCATGGCCCTGGCCTCCCGGCCGCTCTAGATGTGCACTCGCACAAGGAGCCCGGGGCACAGTGCTCGCTCCACACAGATTAATGTACCGGCAGTGTCGGGCCATTGTGATCATCTAGTCCGGCCTCCCGGGCACCGCAGGGCAGTGACCCACCCTAAAACCTTTCCTGGAGCGGAGCTTTGAGCAAACCATCGCACCTGGCTTTTAAACCAAGCTGGGGGTGAGGGTCTGCATGTCTGCGAGATTGTGTGTGTGTGCGTCTGTGAGACTGTGCCATGTGCGCATCGAGGGGGTGCATGTGAGCTGTGGGGGGGGGTCTGCATGTGTGCGAGGTTGTGCTGTGTGTGCATCGGGGGTGCATGTGAGGTATATGTGTGGGTCTGCATATGTGCAACATTGTGTGTGTATCGGGAGGTGTGTGTGAGGTGTGTGTGTCGGTCTGTGTGTGTGTTGTGTAGAGTGCGGACACGTGTGTGCACAGATATGATCCGTGCTTCTCGTGGGGGAACTGGCTGCAGCTGGCCCTTCCTCTGGGGGTCCAAGCGCAGAAGCCCCTGCCCTGGGGAGGGATTTAATTCCGTCTCTGTGGTGCGGAAGGGGCTGGATTAGCATCTGGGGGACTGACTCCAGAGCAGGCCCCCATGGCCCAGTCGGGCCCCGTCTGCGGGCAGGGCAGATCGTCCCTCATGGCCCGTCCAGCCCTCGAAGGAGCCCGTGGTGCCATCAGCACCAGTCATGGGGAGGTTGCGGTGCAGATGCCTGACCCAGACCCATCTCAAGAAGGGCAACCTCCCCAGAAAGCACACACTGAGCCCCCCTGCTGCATGGCCACCAGCAGCCCCTGCCCAGAGTCAGGGGCCTGGGTGCGAGTAAGGCTGCTAACTTTCTAATCACACAAAACGGAACACCCTAGCCCCGCCCTTTCCCCGAGGCCCCGCCCCTTCCCTGAGGCCCCACCCCCCTACTCACTACATTCTCCCTCCCTCAGTGGCTCGCTCTCCCCCACCCTCACTCACTTTCACTGGGCTGGGGTGCAGGAGGGGGCTCCAGGCTGGGGAGGGGGGCTGAGTGATTTGGAGTGTGGGGCTGCGGGTTGAGGTGCAGGATGGGCTGAGGGCTCTGGGGTGGAGCCAAGGTTTAGGGTGTGGGAGGGGCCTCTGGGCTGGGGTGGGGGTTGGGGTGCAGGGGGGGTGAGGGCTCTGGGCTGGGGATGTGGACGGTGGGGTGCAGGAGGGGCTCCAGGTTTGGGGATTGGGGTGCAGGGGGGGTGAGGGCTCTGGGCTGGGGGTGCGGGTTCTGGGGTGGGGCTGGGGATGAGGGGTTTGGAGTGCAGCAGGGGGGTCTCAGGGCTGGGGCAGGAGGTTGGGGCTTGGGGCTGGGGTGTGGGCTTACCTCAGGCAGCTCCCGGTCAGCAGTGCAGTGGGGCTAAGGCAGGCTGCCTGCCTGTCTGTCCTGGCTCCGGGCTGCGCCCAGGAAGCAGCCAGCAGTTCCAGCTCCTGACCTAGGCTGGGGGGCCAGGAGGGGGCAGGAGGCTCCACGGCCACAGGCACCACCTCCCGGCCAATGGGAGTGCAGAGCTGGTGCTTGGGGCGGGGCAGCACGCAGAGGATCCCTGTGGCCTCCCTGCCTAGGAGCTGGACCTGCGGCTGGCCATTACCGGGGCACAGCGCGCTGCCAGGACAGGTAGGGACTAGCCTGCTTTAGTGCCACAGCACCACTGACCGGACCTTTAGTGGCCTGGTTGGCAGTTCTGGCTGGAGCCGCCAGGGTCCCTTTTCGACCAAGTGTTCCAGTCGAAAACCAGAGGGCTGGGGTGGGGGTTGGACCTATGTGTGTATGGGGGGACTGGGGCCATTTTCGTCCTTTCCCTGCTGTACGGCCCCATCCTGGAGAAGGGCGTGGCCCCTGCGCGCGGGGCAAGTGGGAGATGCCATGGGCAGCGGCAGAGCCAGACAGGACCCACTCTGGGGCTCCTGAAGATCTCAGTGCCTGGCCTCTCTGCAAGGGGCACCACGTGGGGGGAGGTTTGTGGGCCATAGCCCCTCTCCCAGACATGGGTCACATATGTCTGGGCTGAATTAGAGCCAGGCCTGGCTGCAACAGACCCCGGAAACCCTCCCCTACCCGCTGGGCACCTGCTGCTGACGGCTCTGTCCCGAGCAGGCCCTGAGCACCCCTATGTGTGTGTGGGTGGGTCTCCAACTCTTGTCAGACTCGAGCCGTCCCCCTTTCCGTGCATGTGGGGGGTCCTTGGCCCCCTGTGCTGACCAGGCCTGGCCTTTACTGTCTCCCTGCAGGTTTCTTTGGCCCTACGCTTCCCCCAGACTGGCACCAAGAGAGGAGGGGACCACAGGAGAGGAACAGCACAGATGGCGTCTGGGACCAGCCCCAGGACACCAGCCCCTCCCTACCCCGTGCCACGGAGCCAGGTGAGCCACTGGGCTGACCCGCCTGTCCTGTGGGGCTGGGGCAGCCCCCAAACCAGGTCCTCCTTCTCCGAGTCCCTCCCACTGCCTGTCCCCAGCACACAGAGCCTGAGCAGACGCCAGGGCACCCAGAATCCCCGCCACATACGGAAGGACACCCACCACCCAGCCCTGTGCCCCCACCCACCGCGCAGAATGGGCCCCCTCGTACAGCCCACGATACTCTCACACTGAGGCACCCCACCATGATACACATCCCAGTGCACCCCGATACACACCCCCAATGCACCCCAGCCCTGATACACACTCCAATACTTACCCAGTGCATACCTGATACACAGCCCAGTGCACCCCCAATACATCCCGATACACACACCCTAATGCACCCCAGCCCTGATACACACCCCAATACGCACCCCAGTGAACTCCGAGACAATCCTGATATGCACACACACTAATGCACCCCATCTTGATATGCACCCCAGGGCACCCCCGACCCCCCCAACATACACTCCCCATGCACCCCTCTGATACCCCTAATGCTGCACTGATACACACTCCAGCAAACACACACACAGCACACAGACTGGCCAGCATGCTATACCCCCCGGTATACACCCCAGCACTCCCCCAGTGTGCCCCCGATACCTCAATGCCCTGATCCCCCAACACACACACTCCCATGCCCTGATACCCTGGTATACACTGGTGCACGTACGGCTCGAGTACTGGTAGCTGAGCCCCAGGGCGTCCCCCCTCACCCTCTGTGCCCCACATGCTGCCTTATTCACACAGCAGGAAACACGGGGACTGTCAGGTCCAAACAAGGACCCCCAGCCAGGGCCCGGCCTCCCGCCTGGCTGCAGGACTCCCCCTGGCTCTTTCTGGCCGTAGAGCGCCCAGGGCCTTGTCCTTTTGCCTGGGCCCACGGCTCACACCCTCCTGTGGCTCAGGCCCCTCCCGTGGCAAGGGGGCCTTTGCGTCCTCGCCCTAGTCCCCAGCCCTGGGGGCACGATGCTGAGAGCAGGGGATGCAAAGGGTTAACGCTGCCGGGGCTGGACTCTGCTGAGGGGCTGAGCTGGCCTGGAGCACCCAGCCAGGGTGCGGTGGCAAGTCCCTGAGCCGCAGCGGGGCATGTGCAGGGTCCTCGGCCATGCCTGGCTTTGCACAGAGCTCGGTGCTATCTCGGCATCTCCCTGACATGGGGGAGGGGAGCTCAGACCTTTGCCCAGGAGCTGGCTCGACAGGTCTGGGGGTGGGGGGCCTGCAGGGGGCCTACAGCCGGTGGGGTGTTGCACAAGGCCCAGGTGCACGTGGGGATGTTTTTACCTGCCTATGTAGCCTGGGTGGGGTTCCCAGCAGTGTAGGGAAGGGCCTGTGGGGCTGGCCCGGGGAGCGGGGGTTGGGACGAGGCACAGGGGGACTGGCTGGGGCACTGCTCCGGGCTGGGCTGGCACTTGGAACCGGGCGCCCGGACTGCCCTTGCTGGGCAGCCACCTGGTGCATCCTGTCCCAGGCCAGGGGTGCAGAGTCAGTGGCCCGGAGGGAGGAATGCAGCTGGGTCTGCAAACCTGCCTGGCCTTGGAGGGGCCCCACGCTGTGACCAAGGCCTCTGGATAAGCTGGCTCCTTTTGCCAGTTGCTGGAGAGGCTGGTCTGACAAGGCCAGGGAGAGAACCCCGGTGTCCTGGCCAGCCTCCCCGCCTGGGGGGCCATGCTGGGCCATTGCTGAATGCAGAGGGATCAGCCCCCTGGTGCTGCGTGAAACCCAGCACGTCTCAGAGCAGGGAGAGATTTTTGAGGGTTCAAGCCACCCTTGCACCCCCCGGGGTGGCTCCTGGCCGCACACCCCTCGCTGCCAGCCCTGGGGGAGCTTTCCATGACTGGATCTAGCAGCAGCAGGAAAGTCACTGGGGCCGGGCCGGGCCGGGCTGGCGGGAACCGTTCTGCCTCTGGAGGGTTATGCAATGAAGTGTGGTCAGAGCCCACAGAATATGCTCCCCTGCTACCCAGCTCCCCGTCCTGCTGCCCTCAGCCCCTCCTAACCCCACTGTCTCCTTCAGCCCACTCCCCCCATCCCCTCTCCTGTTCCCCACATTGCCTCCTCCTGGGGTGCCCCTGCTGTGCCCCAACCCCCTTTCTGCACTCCCCCCCAGCCCCATTAGCCTGTGGCCGGTGGGGCCAGGACAGTGTCTGGCGATAGCCTTCAGTGGGCTCTGGTTGGGCCCGGAGAAGCTGCGCCCCTGAAGGTCACTCGGCTCCATGCCCAGGGGCCGGGGCCGCCTGTCACATCCCATGGGGAGATGGAGCGAGAGCTGCCATCCCCTGCATGCCCAGGCTGACGGGTGCCAGGCAGCATTAGCCTCCATCCGGCAGGCTCCTTTCCGGGTGCAGGGGCATGCGGCGCCCCGGGCGCAGCGAGCAGACAAATGCTTGGTGGCAGCCCGTCAGCCCAGGTAAGAGCCGCCTGCATGGAGGTGACAGATGGATCTGGACAGGGGTGAGAGCTGGCGACAGGCCCGTCACCTCTGCAGTCTCACCGTGTCCCTGGCTCAGCCTGCTGGGAAGGGCAGCACAGCCGCTCAGAGACGACCTCCCGCTGGTCTGGCATGGCGTGGGCAACCGTGCTGCCGCTGCTCCTTCCATCATCCCCTGCCTGGCACTGCCACCCTCTGATTTCCAACCCCCGCTGTGGCTGCGTGGTCTCCAATCTCGGGTGGGAGCAGCGAGCGCCTCTTCCCCCACCGGTATCCCTGCTCCAGTGGGCTCGACTCAGCCAACCCTTTGCTAGCCGGCCTGGCCATTGGGAGCAGGTCCAGCACACCACTCGCCGTACCCTGCAGGAGCCCAGCCTGTCTCCATGCACCCATGGGCGATTCGGGATTGCTGCTCGCTGCAGGGAGCCACGTTCCACCCGCCTCTCCTGTGCTCTGTGATGTCAAAGGCCACTGCTGGGCAACCCTGGAACCCAGGGCCGGGTTTGGAATCCCACCGAGGAGTCGCTCGGAGCAGCTGGAGAGAGATGGACATCGCTGTCAAGCCCCACATACCCCCCACCATGGCCCTGTATGCCGAGAAGCACAGCGTCTTCCAGCTGATGCAAAGCATGGTGGAGGCACTGGTCATCCACCAGCCTGAGGACCCCGTCTCCTTCATGATAGACCACCTGAAGCAGGACAGCGACCACGTGCCCAGGGTGTTTGTGCTGGGCCCCCCGGCCGCTGGGAAAACCACCATTGCCATGTTGCTCTGCAAGCACCTCAACGCCTCGTACCTCAGCCAGCAGAAGCTGCTGTCCAACAAGACGCTGGTGCTGGCCAAGGAGGTGCAGAGGTACCAGCAGCAGCAGGAGCAGATCCCAGACGAGCTCTGGGTCGGCCTGCTCCAGGACCGCCTCTCGGACGTGGACTGCATCAGGGAGGGCTGGGTCTTGGATGGGTTCCCCCAGACCCGCGAGCAGGCCTTACTGCTGCAGACCTCCGGCATCATGCCGCGGCACGTGGTGGCGCTTTATGCGCCGGACACCGTGCTGGTGGAGAGGAACCTAGGCAAGCGCCTGGACCCCATCAGCACGGGGGTGTACCACACCACCTTTGACTGGCCGACCGACCCCACTGTGGAGCAGCGCCTGGTGCAGCCCGACGGCTGCTCGGAGCAGGCCACAGCCAGGCGGTTGCTGGAGTATCACCGCAACATCCAGAGCATCTTCCAGAGCTACCGGGGGAACTTCCGAACTGTCAACGCCGACCAGCCCTGCACCGATGTCTTCTCCCAGGTGCTGACGTTCGTGGAGAGCCAGCCCCGCTCGGCTGCCCCCTTCACCCCCCGGGTCCTGCTCTGCGGGCCCCCTGGCAGCGGGAAGAGCCTGCAGGCCGCCCTGCTGGCCCAGAAATACGGCCTGGTCAACGTGGGCTGCAGGCAGCTGCTGAAGGAGGCCGTGGCGGAGAAGTCGAAGATCGGGGAGCTCATCAAGCCATATTTTGAGAGCAGGTGCCCGGTGGCGGACAACCTGGTCCTGAAGGTGCTGCGGGAGCGGCTGGGCAAGCTGGACTGCGTGTCCTGCGGCTGGGTGCTGCATGACTTCCCGCGTGACGCGGACCAGGCCGAGCTGCTGAGTAACACCAGCTTCATCCCCAACCGGGTGGTCTTCCTCACCCTGCCCGTGGACGCCATCCTGGAGCGGGTCTCTCAGCGGGCCACAGACCCCGTCACTGGCGAGCGCTACCATCACCTGTACAAGCCGGCCCCGAGCCTGGAGCTGTGCCAGCGCCTTCGGCAGAACCCCCAGGACGCGGTGGAGCAGCTGGAGCTGCAGGTGGATCTGTACGGCCGGCACGCCGCGGACCTGGAGGAGTTCTACGAGGATGCCATCTACGTCAACGCCGACCAAGACCCTTACGCTGTCTTCGAGTCCATAGAGAGCTGCCTCACCCGGCCTCTGCCCCTCCGCACCGTCTAGCACCTGCCGGGCAGGGAAATACAGGTTGTTTTCAGAATGGGATTTGGGGTCATCTTCTTTAACAGTGCCAAGTGTTCTGGGGGGGCAAGTAAGCCCCGCTGGGCTCCCTTCACCCCCACTTCCCTGCCCAGCCCCCAGCCCAGCAAAATAACTGGGGTAAAATATTGAATGGCTCCCCAGTGGCATCAATGAGGAGCCAGCAGCGCCCAGCCAGATCTCCAAGCACTTGGCTTGGGACCCTCTGCCACCCAGTCCATCTTTCCTGGCCTCCTTCCCTCTTCCCCTTCCCCCCGCCCTCGATTTTGAAACCCCTGCAAGTTTGCAGAACCCCACCTCTCGGCTGCAAGAGCAGGGGGTCCCTGTTGCCTTGGGGGTCTCTGGAGAAGGTGCTGGACCCCAGGGCCGCTCTCTGGGGAAAGCTGCCCGATGTTCTTTTACAAGTCTTCTCCCAGATTGTCTGATGAGAGCTTCCCAGGCTGGGCTCTGCGGCTCCCTGGGGCACGAGGGGACCCTCCGGAGCTTTGAGAAGCTGGGTTGGAGGAATCTCTGCTCATCCCAGGCCTGGCATGGGGAGGGGCCCTTCCCCTCTGCAGGCGGAGGCAGGGGTCTCAGCAGAGTGGAGCTGTGCCCACCGGAGATGCTCGCGCGCTCCTCCGCGCTGGGTCTCGGCCCCATCCTGCTCTCCCGTCCCGCGTAGCTCATAGCCTCATGTTGGTGTTTGACTCTAAGGAGTCTTTCTCCTCAATCATGTTACAAAGGGCACATCTCTGCTGCCCCCCATCCTGCAGGCTGACCCCCTCAGATGCCCCTGGGGTGCCAAGTGTGGACTGGCTGCCAGCTCTGCACTGCCTTCACCTCCCCAAGGCAGCTGGTCCAGGCAGCTTTGCAGAAGGGCCTTTGATCTCCGAGCAATGGGGAGCCCGGCAGGAGAAACGTGGCTCAGCGAGCTGCATGGCAGGACCACCAGCTCCGGGTGGCAGCGCCAGGGCTGGGTGGAGAAACAGAGGGGCCATCATCTCTGGGGCCGTCGCCTGAGCACACCTGCGCAGAACCCCACTCGGCCAGTCCTGCCGCGGGTGCATCGAGGGCGGCGTTCTGTCTCCCTCTGTAACGGAGCCGTTCTCTGGCCCAGCACCCAGCCTGCTGCCACCCTGGCACACACCCAGCGTCCATCCAGCCCTATTGGTGCATATGTAATGGGGGCCTTGCCCCTGGAGCGCCCTCTGGCGGGGCAGTGCTGCAATTAAGTCCCTGCCTCAGTTTCCCCTAGTGGGCTTTTAAGAAGTCGTATGAGGCTTATGTATATTGAACAGTGCCCCTTCCGGGCTCCAGCTTATTTAACCAACACATCACCCAGATCAGCCTCCACTGCAGCCGCCTGGCTGGAGGGGGCAGGGGGTGAGCTGCCTCCAGGTCCCTCAGCAGCCAGGCCCTTTTGCCAGCAGTGGGGGAAGGGTCTCTCCTCTAGGGCAGATCGCCAGAGGTTGAACCGCGCCGGCCCTTCCTCCAAACGGCGTCTAATTCCTCGGCTCTGGGGCTGCAGCTTCTCCCGCCATCAGGACCAGATTCTGGAGAGCCTGAGCATTGGCAGCTCCTCCCTGCCCCAGCACCTGCCCCCTCGCTACATCTTCCCTGGGACGCCCCCTCCCCAGCCCCCTGAGGAGCCCTCCCCAGGAGCCTCTGTTCCGTAGGGGGACCCCCCTGGGAGGAGCTCCGTAGCCAACCCTCCCAAGGAGCTCCCCCCGCGTTTCCTCCCTGTGCCGGGGCCCGCATGGCGCTGCCCAGCCCCTGAGGCTGTCAGGTTGCCCGGCGGGATCTGGCTGGTCACTCTCTTTAGCAGATTTCAGAGTAGCAGCCGTGTTAGTCTGTATTCACAAAAAGAAAAGGAGGACTTGTGGCACCTTAGAGACTAACAAATTTATTTGAGCATAAGCTTTGCATCCGATGAAGTGAGCTGTGGCTCACGAAAGCTTATGCTCAAATAAATTTGTTAGTCTCTAAGGTGCCACAAGTTCTCCTCCTCTTTAGCAGAGTGTGTCGCAGGGTGGCTGAGGGCCGAGTGCCCCCGGGACACCAGAGCAGTAGGCTCCATGCAGGGGATGGGGCTGCCACGCGGCTGGGGCCAGTGGGTCCCCGATTGACGATAATACTGAGCCCAACCTGTGCTTCTCGTCCCTACATCTCAGCGCATTAGGAATGAGGATGGGACCATTCTCAGGGACAGAGGGCTGGGGAGGAGCAGGTCCCACCGACTCAGTGGCATGGCCAGGCATAGCCCTCCAGACCCCCGGTCCTGAGCTCTGCCCCTTGGGTCATGGCGCTGGCCGGGCACGGGCAGGACGATCCTGCGTATAGCAGGGCACACGGCCCTGACAGCAGCACGGCCCAGGGGCCAGGCAGCCGGCTCCATGGCAAATTCCTCTGCGGTGATGCAAACGTGCGGGTGGACTGAGAGATGCCAGAACTAATCCAGCGAAGAGGGGGCTGCAAAGGCACTTGGTGCTGATCCGAACCTGGCTAAAGCCCTGGATTAGACTCGAGAGGGATAAACAAGGCGGGGTGCAGGGCCGGGTCCAGATCCCCTGCGCTGCTGGAGCCCTGTCCCCGAGTGGGGCCATCAAGGAGGGGGAAGCGGGGCTGGGCTGAGCTCCGGGGGGCACCTCGGGCAGCCCCAGTTCAGGCTGCCCGGGGGGGGGAGGCTGTGTCGGCGTTGGGGTGAACGCTGATTGGCATCTGCCCTGCCGCTTCCTGCCAGGCCCCATGGAGCCTTTGTGCCCCGCTGGAGCCGGCCATTGTGTGAGCCGCTGTGTTTGGAGAAGCCCCTGGCTACGCAAACAGCCCGAGAGGCAGCCCATTGCGGCTGCCACCAAGGCTTCCGAGCCCGCCAGCCTCCCCTCCCCCACGCCAGCGCCCACGGGGCCGGCCAGCGGGCGCTGGGCTTGCTCCAAAGCAGTTGCAACGCAGAGGCTTTTCTCAGCCCCCATCGGACACAGAGGGGCCCCTAGGATGTGCCCATGGATCACGGCACCCTGCGTTTGCCTGGGTGGTCTCCTGCCCGTACCCAGAACCAGACTGGCGCTGCTTGTCCGCCCTGTCCGTCTCAGCCCCCGTGCCCTGGCCCTGCTCACTCCCTGGCCTCAAGCTCAGGTGGCCTCTCCCAGCAGGGAGAAGGGTGCACCCGGCTCTCCTCGCGGCAGGGATGAGGGGTGCATAGCAGTGCCCCCTCCTGCTTGGGGCAGGACCCGAGTCAGCTGTCACTGAGGAGCCCTGGCACGCTCTGCTCTTGGAGTGAGCATGGGGTTCCCTGGGGTCCCCCTCCAGCGCCATGTGCCACCCGTGCATGGTGGGCATCCGTCCCTGCCGTGCTGGCCCAGCGGCACGGGGGGCTCCGCACAGGGCATCTGCCTGAGCTGACAGTCGGCACCGCCTCACCCCTGAGGTCACAGGGGGCTTGGCCAGCCGGCTCCCCACAAGCAGCAGCAGCCCGGCACGTTCTGCCAGCAGCTCTGTGGCCCCAGGGCCCCCGGATTAGGGGCTGTTTGCTTTCATGTTTTATCTCCAGAACAGAGTCCCTGGCTGTCTGCTTTCCAGCCGCGGGCGCAGATAGCGCAGGGATGTGTGTGGCTGTGTGTTCTGCGGTCACGCGGGGGGAGCTCAGGGGATGTGCGCTTGTGCATGGCGGGTGTTTGCATGGCTGGACCTGAGTGCCTGAATACAGCAGTCACCACACCCTGATCTGGGGCCTTTTCACTCTAAGGCCTGTGTGTGTTTCAAAGCCCCCCCTTTGCCCTCCCCCCATGGGCACATAGTCAAGTGCAAAATGCACACGCACAAAGTTGTGTCTGCATGTGTGTTTCGTGAGTGTCTCAAGTGGGAGCGTCTCCTAGGTGATGGTATATTGGTATGCGTGTGTGTGTACGCACTGGGACACGTGTGTGCTCTGTGTGTGTGTGTGTGTTCACACTGGGGCACCTGGGCGGGAGGGTTGCGTTCTGGGGCCGGCACTTGCTCTGTGTATGTGTGTGCGTGGGCTATGCAGCCAGTTCAGTGCATGCTCTGTGAGTGTGCGTGTGCACTCTGGGGCTGGTGCATGCTCTGTGCATGTGTGCTCTGGGGCCAGTACATACTCTGGATGCGTGTACGCTTTGGGGCCAGTGAATATTGTTTATGTGTGTGCACATGCTCTTTGGCCAGTGCGTGCTCTGTGTGTCTGTGTGAGCACATTCTGGGACTGGTGTGTGTTCTGTGTGTGTGTTTCTGTATGTATACACTCTGTGGCCGGTGCCTGCTATGTGTGTGCGTGATCTGGAGCCGGTGCATGTTCTGTTTGTGCATGTGCGTGCTCTGGATGGGGGGGTGTCATTGAGTCCCCGGGCGATGCCCTGGAGCTGCTCCCTACGAAGCCAGGCAAGTCTCTGGGGAAGTCTCCTCTCTGGGAGCAGCCTGTCTGCAGGACCCACAGCTCACCCGGCTCCCCCCTTCCTGGGTCTGACCTCGGAGCATCCAGCATCCTCTGCCCCTCCTTGCGCTTCCCACAGCGAGTCCACCCAGGCGGGGTTCTGGGGGGGCCAGAGGGTCCTGCCCCCCAACTCTGCAGTCAGACGCGACTCTCAGCCAGCCAGTGAAACAGAAGGTTTATTGGACAACAGGAACATGGTCTAACACAGAGCTTGTAGGTGCAGAGACCAGGACCCCTCAGCTGAGTCCATTTTGGGGGGCAGTGAGCCAGACAACCCCATCTGCACTTCACTTCACATCCCCAGCCAGCCCCAACTGACTCCCCGTCCAGCCCCCTCCTCCTCTGGGCTTTGTCCCTTTCCCGGGCCAAGAGGTCACCGGATTCCTTTGTTCTCCAACCCTTTAGCTCTCACCTTGCAGGGGGGAAGGGCCCAGGCCATCAGTGGCCAGGAGACAGAGTGTCGGCCATTTATGTACCCTGGCCCTTTGCTCTGCAACAATTACACCCCCTTATCCCACCACCTAGAGACTTAAGAAATGCCTAGGGGAAACTGAGGCACCCCTACAGTATTCAGAGGAAATATTAAGAACAGTCCCACTTTGTTATGGGGGGGGTGCACCTCCTGGGGCTGGTGCATGCTCTGTGGGGGGTTGTGCGTGCTCTGGGGCTGGTGCATGTTCTGTGTGGGGGAGGTGTGTGTGCTCTGGGGCCGGTGCATGCTCTGTGGGGGGTTGTGCTTGCTCTGGGGCCGGTGCATGCTCTGTGTGTGTGTGGGGGGGTGTGCTCTGTGGGGGTGGGAGGGGTGCATGTGCTCTGGGGCCGGTGTGTGCTCTGTGGGGGGGGGTGTGCTCTGGGGCCGGTGCATGCTCTGTGGGGGTGGGGGGGTGCGTGTGCTCTGGGGCTGGTGCATGCTCCTTGGGGGTGGGGGGGGGCATGTGCTCTGGGGCCGGAGTGTGCTCTATGTGGGGGGGGGCGCTCTGGGGCCGGAGTGTGCTCTATGTGGGGGAGGGTGCTCTGGGGCCGGTGCATGCTCTGTGGGGGTGGGGGGGTGAGTGTGCTCTGGGGCCGGTGCATGCTCTGGGGGTGGCGGAGAGACAGGGCAGCCTGTTTCCATCACCCCTACCTTGCCCCTGGTGCCCCCTGGTGGTCCCCACCCCCTGGGGCCAGGCCCCAGGTGCTGCCCAGCTCCATGGGGTACCAGGCTTGCGTTTCCCGGCCCCGGAGAGGTAGGAGGGGGTGGGCTTTGTGGGCATCCCCACGATGATGACAGGCCATGAAGACCCACTGGGCCCTGGCGCTGGGTCTGCCTCCGCGCCCTGCTAACGGCCTCTCCGTCTCCTTCGTCCCCAGGCCCGGCCCCTGGCCCCTCTCCCGCCAGCGGGGGGGCACTGGCCACCTGGCCCAGATGCACGCCAGAGGAGTGCGGCTCCCCCAGCCCTGAGCCCGAGGACCCCCCGGTGCCACACCTGCTGCCCTCCCGGCCCCTCTTCGTCACGCTGCACGCGGACTGGAACACGGCCATGGCCAACTGGGGCCTGGCCTGGGAAGCCCACGTCTACGGGGCCGGCTCCCTCTTCAGCCTGCTGGCCCTGCTCTCCCTGCTGAGCCTGGCCTGCCTCCCCTTCCGCTGCCCGGCTGGCTGCACCTTCCTGGCCGCCCTCGACCTGCTGCTGCTGGTGGCTGGCGCCGCCCGGGCCTTCCTGCTCTTCTACGACGCCTACGGGCAGCAGGAGCGGCTGCCGGCCCTCGCCTCGCTGCTGCTGCACGACCTGCCCTTCCCTTGCTTCTCTTCCGCGCTGGCCGTCGCCTTCCTGCTGCTCTCCACCCGCTCCCGCGTCCAGCTCTCGCGCGCCCGCTTCCGGCACCCCGGCTGCCTGGCCGCCCTGGTGCTGCTGCACTTCTCCGTGGCCGTGGGCGCCGTCCTGGCCGCCGACCTGCTGCGCCAGTTCCCCTTCCTGCTGCTGGTCTCGCGGGGGGCCTTCGCCCTGCTGGCCGCCCTCCTCTCCCTCGCCTTCCTCGCCTTCTACTGCCTGGGGCGGGCGGACGCCATGCAGATCTACCACCTCCAGAGCTCCACGCCGCCCACCGAGCCCCTCAGCCGCTGCCCCTTCGCCGATGCTGGCGACTGGAGCCGGGCAGCGCGCACCACCCTGCTTGCCGCCTGCTTCGCCCTGCTGAGCGCTGCCCTGCAGGCCTACGCCATCCTCCACGCCCTGGGCTATGGCCTGCCGCCGGGCTTCTTCGGGCCCTGGCCCTGGTGGTCGCTGCAGCTGGGCTGCCGGCTCTGCGAGGTGGGCACCGGGCTGCCCCTGGCCCTGGTAGGCCTGTACCCCGTGTTCTGCTCCCATGAGCCCCCCTGCCTGCATTGCTGCGGCGCGCTCTTCCGCGGCCCCGTGAAGGCCCCCATCCTGGCCAACAACTTCCAGTGGGCCGTGGCGCAGCACGAGAAGCTGGTGATGTGCGACACCATCACCCGCAGCGACTCCGAGTTCCTGCCGCTCTACGCCCTGGCCGGGAGCCGCCCGAGTGCGGACGGGGCTGCGGGCTACTGCGGCGCCCACAGTCTGGGGGCTGCCAGGACCTCAGAGACGCGCCTCGAGGGCGGCTACGGCTCGAAAAGCTCCTCCGTCATCAGCGTGGCCATGGATAGCGACCCCACCGCCGACTTCCAGCCCCCGTCGCCCATCAACCTGCGGCGCAGCATCGACGAGGCCCTGTTCAGCGAGGCCCTCATCCCCGCCAGCTTCTTCCAGCCCGCCAGCGCCCTAGCCCAGTCCAGCACCCTGGCGCTCAGCCTCCAGAGCCCCGGCCTGCAGGAGCGCCAGGGGCTCCGGGAGACGCCGGCCAGCCGTGGCCTGTACCGGACGGCCTCCTGCACGGACCTGGAGGCGGCCCTGCCCCAGGGAGGGGATGGGGTGGCGTCCCCAGAGGCGGGCGCTCCTGATGCCGCCCTCTGCTCCCCGGGCAGGTGGAGGGGCAGCAGCTGCTGCTCCAGCTCCCGCTACGGACTCTCCCTGGACGGCTCCTCCCTGGTCCTGTGCCCCAGCCCGGAGCCAACCACCCACGCGTCTTCCTTTGCCTACGAGCCAAAGCTGCCCCGGGGCCAGAGCGAGAGCAGCCCCCGCCGGTCCCCCCCGCCGCCCGGGGGGCCGTACCTGCCCCTGGGCCAGCCCTCCCAGGAGTTGTTGGACTCTCTGGTCCTGCAGCCGCCGGCGGGCGACGTGGCTCTGCTACAGGAGGAGTTCCTGGACGTGTGCCGGCAGATCGACGCACTCAGCATCAGCAGCGACACCATCGACCTGTAGGGAGAGGGGCCGCCCTGGCCCTGCTGCGGCCACCTACCCAGTGGGCCCGGCCTCGCAGGAGGAGCCAGGGCGGCCCTGAAACCCACATCTCCCCCCATGGTGCTAGGCGGGACGGGCCCTTCCCGCCTCCGGAGGGGGGTCCCCTCTGGTCAGAGCCAATGCATGGCCCATGCACCCCAGCAGTGGGCGCTCACACCACACCAATGTCCCGGGGGTCCCGCAATGTCGTCCCCCCACCCGCGCAGTGCCCACACTGCATTGCCCATGTCCTCCCCCACGCCGGAGAGGGGGTGGGGGAGCCAGTGGCCGGCCATAGGGGCCTGCAGCTCTATGACGAGGAGAGGGCGCTTCCTGCTGGGCGAGAGAAGGGACTGCGGGCTCCCAACAGCCAGGGCCCACAGCTCCTTGGGAAGGGGGCCCAGCTCTTGCCCTGGCCCCCGGAAGTGGCTCAGTAGAGATGCCCCATGCCCGCTCCCCCCATACACCTGCTGCTTAACACCCTCCTCCCCGGCTTCCTCCGGGTGGGCCTGGGCCCAGACTTTGACCCCTGTATTAGCAATGAGGTAGGCTCGTGGTTTGTACTCCAGACTCCAAAGCCCCCAGTGGCAGTGACAGGCCCCCGGGCGCGGGGGCCGGAAACTCCTCCCTCCTTTGCATTAATAAAGTATTTTATCAACAGGAGCAGCTGGGTCCTCGTCGGGCAGGAGCAGGGGGCGTTACATGGATAAACCTGCAAAGCCCCAGCCCCGTCCCGTTCCGAGTGTCTGAGTGAAACACAAGTGCCGCCAGGGAGAAAGGCAGGGAGCAGAGCTGGCCCAGGGACCCTGTCTGAATGCCGTGGGCTGGGGACTGGCACAGGCAAGGGACACTGGCACAATGCCTCGGGCCACACCCTCGGCAGGCGGCCGGTGTCGCTCCCCTGAAGCCAGCAGAGGCAGTGGAGGACGGGCCCTTAGCAACTCTTCGGCCAGCCCCAGCAGGGTCCTGCCAGCCCTGCGCCAGCCCTGCACCGCCCAGCCAGGACATGCGCGTTGGGCAACCTTTGGAGCAGGAACTAGTGTGTTTGTTGGGCGGGGGGAGCAGTGTGGAGACACTGCAGCCCCCTACTTGTCCTCCCCCGTGCTCCCCTGGGCTGCCAGTAGGAAGTGGGGGGCCTTCCCAGGCCTCCAAAGCACCCAGCTGCGCCAAGTCACCCCCCTCCCACTCAGGGGCCCTCTCTCCAGGGAAGGCAGGGCCAGCAGCTGTGATGGGGGGCTCCTGGGGCCAAGGCTGGGCTCCAGCTGGGGGGCTGTGAGAGGCAGGGTGCAGTAACCCCGGTGGCAGCTGTGGGCAAATGCCTGCTGCCTTTGGAGATCCAGGGGTGACACTGGGGGGTAGGGTGCCCTGGGAGCAGCCCAGCGCTTGGCCCTCCTGCGTGAGTCACGCTGGCTACCAGCCCCGTTGCTGGCACAGCCGAGTGTCCCTGTGCGGCGCCGCATGGGGCAGGCTGAGGGTCTGGGAGGAGAGGAACACGCAGGGCGAGTGTGTCCACCCCGCCCCACCGCTGCTGGCAGACAGGACGCTGGGCTAGCTGGGATCGGGTCTTCTCCCAGCGCTTCAGTCTGGAGGGCTGCAATTCGGGCTCTCTTGGTTAAGAGCCCCCATCTTGACCTGGGCCACAGACTGTTCACTTACAGAACTTGCATGGAGACATCCCTTTCTCAACAACCTTGTCCCCCCAACAAGCTGGCCAAACACAGCCACTTGGTTAGAGGACGGTTTAATTTTCTTAACAGCTTTCACTCCATCTGAGACCTTCTCAAAGCCTACACAATCCCCTTTCAGGCAAACTTTAGACTTCCTAGAGAAAAGGTTGGAAGCCTTCTCCTTCCCTTTGCCACACACAAGTTCAGGAATCTTTTCCTTCTTGCTACAGGTTTCCACATCCTCAGTAGGTAACAGGATCAAATCCCCTTTCTGCTCTCCTTGTGCCCTGGCTAGGATCTCACCCTGATTAGACAGAGTTGTGACACCCTTTCCCAGCCACACACGAGCAACAAGCAAAATACAAGCACCAGAATTGTCTGGTCTCTGGGATTTTACATAGACACTAACTGGATGCGACCTAGTTACAGGGCCATTCTCCCGAACAGACACAAACTGAGGACCATTCCCTTCCTGGGCTTTAGCTGACTCCAGAACCAGCTCCGAGACAACTGCACTATTCTCACCATCACCGGCTGAAAGGCCCCTTCTGTCTGCTCCACAGACAAAGAAGAGCCGGAGACACTTTCTCCTTTCCCAGACACACAGCTCGGGATCTCATGCCCCTGGTCCCAGCACACAGGGCTGTTCACAGACAACTGCTTGGAGACCAGGGTAGCTCCCTCCATAGGCGAGTCAATACCCCTGACAGACACAGGCACGTTTCCTTCCCTGTCCCAATTCTCCACCCAGCTAACAGGTAAGGTCCAGGGACACTCATCTTCCGCTCTCCTGGCCTTCCCACCCTGCTGACTAGACACAGCCATCAGCTCACAGGGCTGCCTAGGCTCATCCAGACTTTCCTTACCAAGCACTTTGCCACTCGCAACAGATCCCCGGCCCTGCCTGTGTCTCCCCCCACTCAGCTGGGGTCTCAGCTCCCACTGTGCTCAGCGCTGCCCTTGCTGTCCCAGTGGGGGTAGGCAGCGAGCTCCCTGCTTTCCTCACTGCATCAGAGCCAGAGCGAGCCCCCTCTCTAGTGTGCAAGGGGGTGGGGAGCATCTCTCTGTCCCACCCAGCCCCAGGGGGCTGGTTACAGGCAGGTATCCTGAGCCTAGCAGCTCCTCCCTGCTGCCAGCCAGGTCAGCTGTATTTTCACTGACCATTTCCCTCTCCACGGATTTGTTCCCTGGATTCAAATTCAAACCCTCGACCGTTACAGGAGCAGGGCCTGGATCCTGTCCCAAAGAGACACAGTCACCCCCCAACAGGGTCTTGCAGCTGGTATCCTGGAGAACCCCAACGACCAGCCAGCCCCACCCCTCCTGGGTCTGCACAGGGATCTGGGCCATAGGCCAGGTGAGGGGCTTCATCCCTGGGACCCTCACCCAGCTCACACAGCCCCCCAGCATCTGAGGCTGCACCACCAGGGGCCTGACACCAGTTTTCTCTGCCCCAGGATCTCGACACCCCAGGAATGTCTCCCCATTGACCATCACCTTCCGCTCCCACTGGGGGTCCGAGAAGCCTGAGCTCAGGAGACTCCACAGAGACGCATAGGTTGGGGTCAGGAGTGGGAGCCTGTCCACCTCCCCACCCATCTGGCTGATGGAGTCTATGGCCTTGGGACCCAGCAAGGGAGCTAGGCACCGGGGCTTTTCCGTAGGGTCCCCCTGGTTCAAATCGCCAGCCTACTCAAAGGCATCCACATCCCCCCTCCTTAACCAGGGGCAGCAATTTAGTCTCGAGGTTCCCTGCGGAACTGGCCCCCCGGGGTCTACCCCCGCTCACCCCTGGGAGGTCCCTTCTGCCTCTCCGCTCCACCATCGCCAGTTCATGCTGCTGCTGTGTCTGCAGCTCTTTCTCGGGCTCTCGCTGCCTCTCACAGTCCTCTTGCTCTCTCGGACTCAGCTCCAATCCCGTCCGTCTCCGATCCCCCGATGGGGAACCCGATCGTGAAGGCCCCCGTCTGGTCGGGGACAGGAGTCTTGGGGGAGCCTGGCTACTACTCCAGCTGCTCCCAGATCCGGCTATAGCCCCATTTGGGTCAGGAATCTGCTCCTTAGAGTGATCAACCTCCTCCAGCTGCACGATTAACTGGGCTTTGGGGAACTTTCCAATGTGCAACCCTCTTTTTTTGCACAGGGTTACAACGTCCTTCTTAAGGAGACGGTGACAGGCCCTCACTCCGCTGTCCTCAAGTTGTTGTGGACTCACAGGCCTGTGTGCTCTCAGCTCCCCACAGTTTCCAGGGAGAACCCCTCGTGTGCCAGCCCTTCTCGAGGTCACCATCTCTTTGCCAGGGTCGAGCTGCAGACTCCTCCGCCCCTGGGACCGCTCGCTGCAATCCCCCGGGGAACCCTGTTACTGCAAAAGTCCTTCTCTCTCCCAGGGCCAAGCCACAGGCTCCTCCACCCCTGAGACTGCTCACTGCAGTACCCAGGGGGACCCCATTACTGCACAGTCCTTCTCACTGGTCACACACTCCCAGGGTTTAACCGCCCCCAAAACTGCTCCTCTCTGAGCCTTCAGCACGCCAGGTCCTTGTCAATCCCCTTTCGTTTTACTGCTCCTCAGTTACTTACTGCAGGAAGTGCCATCCACGGGGTGCAGTACATCCCACCGCTGCCACCAGTTGTCACGGAGTCCCCGGGCAATGCTCTGGAACTGCTCCCTATGAAGCCAGTCAGGACTCTGGGGAAGTCTCCTCTCTGGGAGCAGCCTGTCTGCAGGACCCACAGCTCCCCCGGCTCCCCCCTTCCTGGGTCTGACCTCGGAGCATCCAGCATCCTCTGCCCCTCCGTGCGCTTCCCGCAGCAAGTCCGCCCAGGTGGGGTCCTGGGGAAGCCAGAGGGTCCTACCCCCCAACTCCGCAGTCAGACGTGACTCTCAGCCAGCCAGTAAAACAGAAGGTTTATTAGATGACACGAACATGGTCTAACACAGAGCTTGTAGGTACAGAGAAGAGGACCCCTCAACTGGGTCCATTTTGGGGGGCAGTGAGCCAGACAACCCCGTCTGCACTTCACTCCATGTCCCCAGCCAGCCCCAAACTGAAACTCCCTCCAGCCCTTCCTCCTCTGGGCCTTGTCCCTTTCTCGGGCCAGGAGGTCACCGGATTCCTTTGTTCTCCAACCCTTTAGCTCTCACCTTGCAGGGGGAAGGGCCCAGGCCATCAGGTGCCAGGAAACAGGGTGTCGGCCATTCTCTGTGTCCAGACCCCTGCCCACACCTTCCCTCTAGGGCTCTGCAACGATCATACACCCTTATCCCACCACCTAGATACTTAAGAACTGCATAGGGGAAACTGAGCGACCCCCACAATATTCAGAGAAAACATTAAGAACAGTCCCGCTTCATCACATCCACGCAGCCCCAGGCCACAGCACCTGGTGCACTGCCCAGGCCTGCCCCAGCTCTGCCAATACCCTGTCCCACCCAGCCCCAAAGCACGGCACCCCGTGCACTGCCCAGCCCTGGCTAAGAGACAGAAGCAGTCCTCAAACATCACTGTGACACCCTGTGGTCCCTGGGTCTCCATCCAGGGACACACCCAGCCAAAAGCCCTGCTTGACTCCAGAGCCAGCCCATGATCCTGAAGCCAGGCCAGCAGAGACAGCCTGGGGCAGCCCACTACCTGGCTGCTCCAACAGCAGGCTGACCCGGGCACAGCACTGAGCCAAGACCCCAAAGAGTGAGACATACACAAGAGATGGCTTCGAAATCTCCTCTCCCGACCCGTCCCAGGATAGAGGCCGAAATCAGCTACCACTAGGGGGAGCCACATGCTGCAAGTTTGCAGGGTCCAGCATTTCGAAATCAAGGAAATGGGCACAGAGGGAAAGAGAGACAATGGAATGGGTGTGTGGGGCGATGGACGGAGCGTTGGTGGGGGTTTACGGGATGGATGGAGGGATGTGTGTCTATGGGGAGGGATGCTGGGTGTGTATTGGATGGATGGTGGGTGTGGATGGGGATGAAGGGAGGGATGATGGGGGTGGATGGGAGGATGATGGGGGTGTACGGGATGGATGGAGGGACGCTGGGTGTCTATGGGGAGCGATGGAGGAACACTGGGTGCATATGGGATGGTTGGTGTGTACAGGCTGGGCGGATCGATGGGGCAGGATGGAGGGACGATGGGAGGGTGGATGCTGGGTATGGATGGAGGAGGTTGGAGGGATGGTCCGTGGGGATGGAGTGACTATGGGGATGGATGGGGGGAGGACGGACGTCAGGGTACACTACAACGAAGGCAAGGAGGGTGCTGTGAAGTCATTTCCCCTCCCCCCACCTACCGAAGTGGGAAATAGCATTTCTGCTGCCCTTACTTCCCGGGCTCCAGCCCAGCCTCCCTGCGCATCCTTCCCAGGCACCCGGGGCGGGGGGCAGCTCGCTGCGACCTGCCCTTTGCACCAGGGAGCCATGTCTGGGCCTGCCAGGGGTCAGCCTGCACTCCGCCAGCCACCGGCAACACAAGCTCTCCCCTCCCAGCCTGCGCAGCCCCCTGTCCCTTTGCAGGTCGTGTCAGGCACACTCCATCCCCCGAGGCCGCCGAGCGCACCCCCCAAGTGTCCCAAGCTCAGGGAGAAAATCCATCCAAGGGCTGACAGGGCGCGATGGGACAGGCGGCCGGGGAGGAGGGTGATGGGGACGGGTGGCCGGGGGCTGGGGAGAATAGGGGAGGAGGCCAGATAAATGGCCTCTGAGTCCTAGAGAGCGATGCCAGGACTTCTCTGCAATCTGGAGGCAGGACCTAGGTCTGCAGGTGGAAGGGCCTGTGGCCTCCCCTGGGAGGGATGGGGAGGCAGGTGTACGAGCCACTCATCCCGTGCCCACAAGCTCCACAAACTCACCCGGGGCCAGGATGCCCTGCTGGGAGCTGGCTCTGTTCCAGTGCCAAGGCCCCGGAGCTGCTGGGACTTCTGCCATCAGGGTCGGGGTGGGGACTATGGTTCCCCTTCCAACCCAATGATGCTTCAGGGCAATGAGTTTGCTGGGTCTCAGCTCAGCAGGTGTCACATCCACTAGCCCCCAGGAGAGGCCGAGGCAGGGCTCCCTCAGGCTGAGGCCAGTTCTTTCCCCTCTCTGACCCCTGGCGGGTGGATGAACCCTGGGCTGGTCCAGGATCCCCCCATTCCAACTGGGCGCCGTGCGCTGGGTCAGGACTCTACGTCTGGGGCTGGGATTTGCCTGGGCTGGTGCCGAGAGGCCAGGGGGGCGCTAGCGACAACCTGTGGGGGAAGCTGCTTCCAGGGTGCAAAGGGCTATGGGTGCTCTGCTCACTCCTACAGCTGCACACCCCTGGCTGGGGCCGTGCTGGCCTCTACCGGGCACAGCAGCCATTGCCCTCAGCGACCAGGGGAGACCCTTCCTCCGTCCAGACAGGGCAGCTCCGTTTTCTGCTGCCAGCACGTCTGAGCAGCTGGTCTCAGCTCCCAGGGTCTCCGAGCCTTGTCCCCAGCGGGGAGGTTGAGATCAGGGGCTGGGCCAACCCGACCCCCTGTGCAGCCCCAGTCACTCCACGAGGGGCCCCAGCCCGGGAGCTGCGCATGCCCTCGGCCACATCACGGGAGCAGGCAGGGGTCCCCAGCCCCAGCCCTAGCCCCTTGCCCCTCCCGCACCCCCGGCCCCCAGGGGTCCCCAGTCCCAGCCCCTTGCCCCTCCCGCAACCCTGGCCTCGTGCCCCCAGGGGTCCCCAGTCCCAGCCCCTTGCCCCTCCCGCACCCCCGGCCCCGGGCCCCCAGGGGTCCCCAGTCCCAGCCCCTTCCCCCTCCCGCACCCCCGGCCCCGTGCCCCCAGGGGTCCCCAGTCCCAGCCCCTTGCCCCTCCCGCACCCCCGGCCCCGTGCCCCCAGGGGTCCCCAGTCCCAGCCCCTTGCCCCTCCCGCACCCCCGGCCCCGGGCCCCCCAGGGGTCCCCAGTCCCAGCCCCTTGCCCCTCCCGCACCCCCGGCCCCGTGCCCCCAGGGGTCCCCAGTCCCAGCCCCTTGCCCCTCCCGCACCCCCGGCCCCGTGCCCCCACGGGTCCCCAGTCCCAGCCCCTTGCCCCTGCCGCACCCCCGGCCCCGTGCCCCCAGGGGTCCCCAGTCCCAGCCCCTTGCCCCCCCCGCCCCCCCGCCCCGGAACCCCGCGGCGGCCCCGCGTTGCAGGCCGGAGCCGTTTCGCTGCCGGACTCGGCCAAGATGGCGGCGCCCAGCGGGCAGCGCGTGCGGGGCGGGCGCTGAGCGCGCGGAGCCCGGGCCATGGCCGGCCTGACCCTGCTGGTGCGCGGCCTGCCCGCCTCGGCCCGCGGCCCCCGCCTGGAGCAGCTCTTCGGCCAGCTCGGCCCGCTCAAGCGCTGCTTCGTGGTGACCCACAAAGGTGGGGCGGGGGGGGAGCGGGAGCCGAGGGGCGGGGGGCCTGGAGGGGCGGGGGGGGGAGCGGGAGCGGGAGCCGAGGGGCGGGGGGCCTGGAGGGGCGGGGGGGAGCGGGAGCCGAGGGGCGGGGGGCCTGGAGGGGCGGCGGGGGGAGCGGGAGCCGAGGGGCGGGGGGGCCTGGAGGGGCGGCGGGGGGAGCGGGAGCCGAGGGGCGGGGGGCTGGAGGGGCGGGGGGGGAGCGGGAGCGGGAGCCGAGGGGCGGGGGGCCTGGAGGGGCGGGGGGGGAGCGGGAGCTGAGGGGCGGGGGGGGAGCGGGAGCCGAGGGGCGGGGGGCCTGGAGGGGCGGCGGGGGGAGCGGGAGCCGAGGGGCGGGGGCCTGGAGGGGCGGGGGGGGGAGCGGGAGCCGAGGGGCGGGGGGCTGGAGGGGCGGGGGGGAGCGGGAGCCGAGGGGCGGGGGGCCTGGAGGGGCGGGGGGGGAGCGGGAGCCGAGGGGCGGGGGGCCTGGAGGGGCGGGGGGGGAGCGGGAGCGGGAGCCGAGGGGCGGGGGGCCTGGAGGGGCGGGGGGGAGCGGGAGCCGAGGGGGCGGGGGGCCTGGAGGGGCGGGGGGGGGAGCGGGAGCGGGAGCGAGGGGCAGGGGGCCTGGAGGGCGGGGGGGGAGCGGGAGCCGAGGGGCGGGGGGCCTGGAGGGGCGGGGGGGGGAGCGGGAGCCGAGGGGCGGGGGGCCTGGAGGGGCGGCGGGGGGAGCGGGAGCCGAGGGGCGGGGGGCCTGGAGGGGCAGGGGGGGAGCGGGAGCCGAGGGGCGGGGGGCCTGGAGGGGCGGGGGGGGGAGCGGGAGCGGGAGCCGAGGGGCAGGGGGCCTGGAGGGGCGGGGGGGGAGCGGGAGCCGAGGGGGGGGGGGCCTGGGGAGGCGGGGGGGGGAGCGGGAGCGGGGGGCGGGGGGCCTGGAGGGGCGGGGGGGGAGCGGGAGCCGAGGGGCGGGGGGCCTGGAGGGGCGGGGGGGGAGCGGGAGCCGAGGGGCGGGGGGCCTGGAGGGGCGGGGGGGAGCGGGAGCCGAGGGGCGGGGGGCCTGGAGGGGCGGGGGGGGAGCGGGAGCGGGAGCCGAGGGGCGGGGGGCCTGGAGGGGCGGGGGGGGGAGCGGGAGCCGAGGGGCGGGGGCCTGGAGGGGCGGGGGGGGAGCGGGAGCCGAGGGGCGGGGGGCCTGGAGGGGCGGGGGGGGAGCGGTAGCCGAGGGGCGGGGGGCCTGGAGGGGCGGCGGGGGGAGCGGGAGCCGAGGGGCGGGGGGCCTGGAGGGGCGGGGGGGAGCGGGAGCCGAGGGGCGGGGGGCCTGGAGGGGCGGGGGGGGGAGCGGGAGTGGGAGCCGAGGGGCGGGGGCCTGGAGGGGCGGGGGGGGAGCGGGAGCCGAGGGGCGGGGGGCCTGGAGGGGCGGCGGGGGGAGCGGGAGCCGAGGGGCGGGGGGCCTGGAGGGGCGGGGGGGGAGCGGGAGCGGGAGCCGAGGGGCGGGGGGGAGCGGGAGCCGAGGGGCGGGGGGCCTGGAGGGGCGGGGGGGGAGCGGGAGCGGGAGCCGAGGGGCAGGGGGCCTGGAGGGGCGGGGGGGGAGCGGGAGCCGAGGGGCGGGGGGCCTGGAGGGGCGGGGGGGGAGCGGGAGCCGAGGGGCGGGGGGCCTGGAGGGGCGGCGGGGGGAGCGGGAGCCGAGGGGCGGGGGGCCTGGAGGGGCGGGGGGGGAGCGGGAGCGGGAGCCGAGGGGCGGGGGGCCTGGAGGGGCGGCGGGGGGAGCGGGAGCCGAGGGGCGGGGGGCCTGGAGGGGCGGTGGGGGGAGCGGGAGCCATGGGGCGGGGGGCCTGGAGGGGCGGGGGGGGGCAGCTGGTGCTATGGTTTGAGGGCTGTGGCAAGCAGGAGCCATGTGCTCCCTGGGGGTGGGAGGGGGGAGGGAAGCGAGCAGGCTGAGCTCGGGGCAGGAGAGCTGGGGTCCCCAGGGAGCAAGGCAGGGGACCGGGTCTTGGGGCCCCCAGTTGTGGCAGGGAAAGAGCCCAGTTCCCCTGATGGGGAAGCGGGAGCTTGTCCTGGTGGGGCGGGTGGGGGAGGCCTGGAGTTGTGGGGGGTGCAGGGGGCTGCACCTGGAAGATTTCAGGGGAGGGGGGAGAAGGCGAGTCTCTGGATCTCATCACCTGGAGTCTCCGGGAGTTGTTTTGGGCGGATCGGATCCTTGGCCCTAGGGAGACCCTGTCCCAGCCCCCACACCCCATGCCTTCCCTTTTGTTCCTCTGTGGCCACTAGGCAGCATGCCCTGGCCAGCCCTAAGGGTAGGGGCTGGGGGGTTCAGGAAGTAGCTTGGACATAGAATCATAGAATCATAGACTATCAGGGTTGGAAGGGACCCCAGAAGGTCATCTAGTCCAACCCCCTGCTCAAAGCAGGACCAAGTCCCAGTTAAATCATCCTAGCCAGGGCTTTGTCAAGCCTGACCTTAAAAACCTCTAAGGAAGGAGATTCTACCACCTCCCTAGGTAACGCATTCCAGTGTTTCACCACCCTCTTAGTGAAAAAGTTTTTCCTAATATCCAATCTAAACCTCCCCCATTGCAACATGTCCTAGCAGAAAAGGGCTTTCAGCAGCTTTCCTGCTAAGGGGTCTCCCCACTGCGAAGCCTGGTGCCCTAGAACACCCAGAGGCCCCACCCGCCCCCAGGGGCCCTTGGCAGAGCCTGGTCGGGTGCCGGTCACACTGCTCTTCTCTTGCAGGCAGTGAGACCTGCCGTGGGTTTGGCTACGTCACGTTCTCCCTGCTGGAGGATGCCCAGCGAGCCCTCAGGGAGGTCACCACCTTCGAAGGCCATGAGATCAAGGTGGCTGTTGCGAAGAAGAAGCTGAGAGAGAAGCAGCAGCAGCAGCCACCGGGTGAGTTGGGAACAGCCTGGCTCTGTCGTTGTGATGGCAGCGCGGACCCTGGCGTTGCAAAGCAAACTGCTGTCTGGGAGCTTGGCACCTGTTGGCATGGGTGCTGGCTCCACGGTGCTGGAGACGGACTCTTCTCTCTGCCCACGGTGTGGGGGTGCTGCCGGCAGTGTCTGTGCGAGCCCCCCACGCTATGTGTCTCAGCTCTGCCCTGGAGGGGAACGGAGCTCAGCCCCCACACGGGGCCAGTTAGTCCCCCTTGTGCTGGTGTCCTTTGTGACGTGGGCACCTGTCTGTGGAGAGCTCCTCTCCAGCTCCCATGGCGTGCAGGCCAGCCAAGGGCAGCCTGACTGCCATAGTGCAACTGGGGAAGAAACCCTTCATCCCACGGCTGCTGTGTCATTCGTTGTGATCTCTGACCGGTACGTGGCTGGGGGAAGAGTGGGGTGGATGTTGGTCAGGGCACAGGGTTCTCCCCCTGCTATGTCCACAGACTGCCCTGGGTTCTGTAACTCGTGTCTGCAGATACACGTGGTTGAAGGGAGCTGCGTGACAACGCAGCCCGTAGCAGGCAGGCCTTGCGCGATCGTGCTCACTTGTGGTGTTCTCTGTTCATTAGACGCCTCGGAGACCCCTCCAGAAGAGCAGAAGCCGAAAAAGCCAAAAGGGGCCCCTAAGAAAGCCAGGCTGATCATCCGCAACCTGAGCTTTAAGGTAGGAGCGGTGAGCGGGATCACTGGCCCTACAGCGTGCCAAGGGACTCTGCGAGGCGAGATCGCAGCCCAGGGCTCGGACTCGGACATGCGGCATCTCTGGTGCTGTCTGTGTCTAGCACATAGCTACAGCAGGGCGATGAAATGAGGCGGGAGGTGGCACGTGCTGGGAGTTGCTTCTGGAGGGTTCTGGGGTTTATAACCTGTCGCTGTCTTTCTACTGGCGTCGGGTGGAACTGGCTTCAGAGCCCAGCCGAGCTGTTCATGTATAATCCTTGTCGTGGAGTCCCCGGGCGATGCCCTGGAGCTGCTCCCTACAAAGCCAGGCAGGACTCTGGGGAGTCTCCTCTCTGGGAGCAGCCTGTCTGCAGGACCCACAGCTCACCCGGCTCCCCCTTCCTGGGTCTGACCTCGGAGCATCCAGCATCCCCTGCCCCTCCGTGCGCTTCCCACAGCGAGTCCGCCCAGGCGGGGTCCTGGGGAAACCAGAGGGTCCTGCCCCCCAACTCCGCAGTCAGACGAGACTCTCAGCCAGCAAAACAGAAGGTTTATTGGACAACAGGAACATGGTCTAACACAGAGCTTGTAGGTGCAGAGAACAGGACCCCTCAGCTGGGTCCATTTTGGGGGGCAATGAGCCAGACAACCCCGTCTGCACTACACTCCTCCCAACTGACTCCCCCTCCAGTCCCCCTCCTCTGGGCTTTGTCCCTTTCCCTGGCCAGGAGTTCCTTTGTTCTCCAACCCTTTAGCTCTCACCTTGCAGGGGGGAAGGACCAGGCCATCAGTTGCCAGGAGACAGAGTGTCGGCCATTTATGTACCCTGGCCCTTTGCTCTGCAACATTCACACCCCCTTATCCCACCCCCTAGAGACTTAAGAAATGCCTAGGGGAAACTGAGGCATCCCTACAGTATTTAGAGGAAACATTAAGAACAGTCCCACTTTGTCACACCTCCAGTGGGCACTAAGGGCACTGTCCATTCCTAGAGGGCTGCCCACAGTGCTGCTTGGCCCTCCCAGCCCATCACCCCACGGAGTGAGGCTCAAAGCTGGCAGTGCAGAGCACTACTCCGGCCTCTGTTCATGGTGAGCTCAGAAGTTTTATTTACCTGGCAGGAGGAGGCTTTTAACCCCCCTCGCTCAGCCCAGCTGCCCGTGTTTGGGGTGAAGCCTCCAGCTGCGTTGCTCCTGCTTCCTCATCGGTCTGACCCCTCCTTGTTCTCCCCAGTGCTCAGATGATGACCTGAAGGCTCTGTTCTCTCCCTTTGGAGCTGTGCTGGAGGTTAACATTCCCAGGAAAGCAGGTAGGGCTTAGCTGGCTGCCAGCGACAGGGAAGCCCATGTGCTCCACGTGGGGAAAGTCAGAGCCATCGGCCAAGCTGCCTTTGCTGGGGGCCACTGGGGGCTCAGGTCACTCGTTTGGGTGCCAAACGTCAGAGCCGGCGTGTGATCATCCTGGCCATTGGTATCTTAGACGCCGGGCCTGTTGGTAAAGCCCTTTCCAAGTGAGACCCCCATGTTACAGATGGGGAGCGCCTCGCTCCGGGACACCTCAAGGTAGCAGGAAGAGACCCCAGCTCTCGGATTTCCAGCACAGCATCCTGGCTGCTTGACCACGCTGCCTTCTTGTTAGTTCCTGTGTCATCCACGGCTTGGTGAGGGCTGTTCCCCGGGGCTTGTGTCTGTTTCCCAAGCAGCAGTGTTTCTACCACCGGATCCTTGCACGTGCTAAACAAGAAGCAGGAATGGGGAGGAAGGGGGTTGGGACATGCCAGTTTGGGGGCTGCTAGGCTGGACTCTGTCTGTGCCCTCCCAGCACCCCTGGGGTTTAGTCCTGGAGTAGACCGAGCTTCTGGGGCACCCCCTGAGCATGTCCTGGAGGGGATAGCTGAGCCCTGGGTTCCCCGACCTCCTGGGCCCGGTGCGCTCTGAGCCCTGAGCCTTAGAATCATAGAATATCAGGGTTGGAAGGGACCTCAGGAGGTCATCTAGTCCAACCCTTGCTCAAAGCAGGACCAATCTCCTTGGTCTCTTGCAGACGGGAAGATGCGGGGCTTTGCCTTTGTTCAGTTCAAGAACATCCTGCAAGCGGGGAAGGCCCTGAAAGGGATGAATATGAAGGAGATCAAAGGTGAGCACCTCCTTGTCCCCGGCCTGCCCTGCTGTGCAAGACCTGGGCACTGGGCACTTCCAGAAATCACCTGCAGCATTGGGGTTCTGGGAAAGGCGCCTGCGGTTTGTCCCACTGCAGAGTCTTGCGCTGGCCTCCTGGGGTTCATCGGAGCCCAGATGTCATCAGCCTTGAGGGAAAGCCGAGGCAGCGGCTCTGTGGAACTGCCAAACCGCTCCCCTGCACTGGAGCTGCGGCTCGGTTCAGTGGGTACGTCCTGCGCTTGGCTCTGGCGGGCGAGTAGCGAAGGCTCCTCCTGGCACTGTCCCCTGGGCTCAGCTCTAGCTGCCCCCCCAGCGTAACCCTCTGGCTGGGTTAGCCCGTCTCAGTGCCGCTTGCCCAGCGAGCTGGGGCCTGGCTCTCCTGGCAGCTCTCCTTGTCTCCCGCAGGGCGCACAGTGGCCGTGGACTGGGCAGTGGCCAAGGATAAGTACCGAGCTACGCAGGCAGGACCTCCCTCCGGTCAGTGACCTGCTGTCTGGGCGTTGGCAGCACAGCTGCCCTGGCTGGGTGGGAGCGCTGGGATGGGCCGCTGTCAGGGTGGCTGCTTTTCACAGACATGTGGAACTCCCTGCTGCATGACATGGCTGTGGGGTGCTGGCTGGTTGGTTACTGTCATGGACTCTCAGGCCCCAGGCTCTCTCATCTCCATATGGTCCCTAGGAGGAACCCCCTTCAGTGTGACAGCCTTCCGTGAAGGTTGGACTCTCCAGGGTTAGGCCCTTTGGGACCGTACCTCTGAGTCTTCACCACGCCTGTCTCACTATGGGCCCCCTCAGGGAGTCCACTCTCTCTGGCCCCCCGGGGCCTCCACACTCAGAGGGAGCAGTGCACCTGATCACCTCTGAAACACCCCTGAGGGTCCTGAGCCCAAAGCTGGGGCACTGAGTTGTCTTGCCTGGCTGACCCCACTTACTTGGGCCTCCCCTACCCCATCTCTCCACCAGTACCACGCCACGTGTGAGCCAGAACCCGGGGCTTGCAGGCTGTTCTGGTCTGCGGCTCAGAAAGAGGGTGGCCCAGTGGTTAGAGCGCTGGCCTGGGGCTCAGGAGAGCTGGGGTCTATTCCCAGCTCTGCCACAGCTGCCGGGTGACCCTGCCTCAGTTTCCCATCAGTACCACAGGGCAGTTACCCTTCCCTGCCACTTGTGTGTGTGGGAGGGTGTGTTGTGTCCCTGCGTGCGTGTGCAGCTGTGTGACGCGGGGAAAGAAGCGTCTCGTTCCTGGCTGGATTTCTCTCCCCTGCCACGCGTGGCTCTTCCTCTGCATTTGTTAGCCACAGCGGCTCTGTGACCGTCCTGAGGGAAGTGAGTGTAATGAAACCGGGGGGGGGGGGGGGAGGCTGCCTCTTCCGTGGGGCACTGGCTCATTGCCCTTGGCCATTCTCACCTCAGGGGGCAGGGAGGAGAAGCCCAGCCAAGCCCAACAGCAGGACTTGGGCTCCGAGAATGCCAGCGAGGAGGAGGATGAAGAGGAAGGTGAAGGGCTGGGATCGGACGAGCCATCCAGCTCGCAGGTGCCGGGACGGTGAGCGAGTGACAGACCTGTTCCCAGGCTGCAGAGGGTGCAGCTGGCTGGATCTTGGGGTGTCTCCATGGGGAGCCTCATCAGCACGGACATCACACCTATAAGTGTCCCATCAGCCACCTGTGTGACCAGGGCATGGCCCGCGGGCAGCGTGTCACGGCGCAGCACAGCTCTGGGAGCCAGGGCTGCTTTATGGCACTGTAGGCACGTCCCCGTTGGCAGCTCCTGGGAGGCTGCACCCTTGACTCCAGACCCTGTTGTTTGCAGAGCTGCTGGGGGCTCGCTTGTTGTGGTTCCCCCCCCCCCCATGCTCCTTCTAACTCTTTCCTCCAAGATGGTTTCCACTCATCACGTCTCCCCTTAAACTCTTTGATGGAGGCACTTGGACTCTGTGGTGCCGGGCGTGGTTCCCACGGCGAGGGCCGGGCTGACTAGCAGGGCCTGGCTCTCCCTGTGGTGTTGTCGTGTCCCCTCCATTTTTGTCCCTTGCCCCAGTTCTTTGCTCGGGGGTTTGCCACGTCGTAGGATCCTGGATGCTGCGCTAGCAGCAGCTGGGCCTCTGGGACCCCAGGCCCCCCTGGCATGGGGCTGTTCATCAGCTGTGCTCCCCAGCCAGCACGTCCTGCCCTCCCAGCTCTGTTCCTTCCCGGCCGGGCCGGTGGCTCTCCTGGCTGCTCAGCCCCTGGCTCTTGCTGTTGCAGGCTCGGGAAGGGCACAGCGGCCGCCCCTGCAGACAGCAGCGAGGAGGAGAGCGAGGTGGAGAGGGAAGAGCCCGAGGGCTCAGACAAGAGCACTGTGGGCTCAGAGGAGGACGATGAAGGTTTGTTCTGTTACCATGTTGGGGCGCTTTGCTCGGAACCAGCCCGGCTGCTGGCGAGGACAAAGGAGCTGGGGTCTCCTGGGTGCTGCCCCCCCCGGGAGTGGGCTGCACGCCAGCCCGGGCCCTGTGTGCATGCCCCATGGCTTGAACCCACACACCAGGAATTGCCCCAGTTGCGCAAGGATCCCGGACCCTCTGTGCAGTGAGTCGTAGCAGTGACGGGAACACGCACACGGGGGCAATGGGATGTAGGGTCCCAGCCAGCTCAGACTCGGAGGGGTGTCATGTGGGTCACAGAGCAGCTGCTGCATGGGAGCCACTGTTCCTCGAACTGCCTGGCCAGCGTTGAACTGGGCACCTGGAGGGCAACCCTGGGCAGGTAGGGCTCTGGACTGACCTCCGTGAGGTGTCCTGGGGGTACCCAGGGCTGGGAGGTGCCTCACTTCCCCCTGACCTTAGTGTGCGGGAGCTCCCGCTAGGCTCGCTGTCCCTCTGCGGCTTAGCCAAAGGCAGCCCCAATTCCCTGCAGCGCCCAGCCCCTGGTCTAGCCACTCGCAGCCTTCCCAGATCTGCTGCTCCCCAGGGACCAGGACAGCCCAGCGTTTGGCGTCCCTCGCGGCGCTTCGCTAGGATGATAGCGGAAACAGCCCAGAGGAGAGGGGCAAGCAGCTGCAGGCAGGAATATTGGGAACCAGCGGGAATATTGGGAACCTCACGTGTCAGATCAAATTATCCCAGGGGTTCTAGAGCCGGGACACTTGTGTGTCATACAGAGCACAGCTCCTCCCAAAGCCTGTCCAGCGCATTTCTCGACATAGGCCTCGTGTGCTGCCCTTTGGGGACTTGCTGTGCATGTATCTGGCCATGGGGTCCCTGTAAAACTCTGTGGGTCCCCTGTGCCCTCTGCTGGTGGCATCCAGGGGTCCCTGGGTCACAGACTGGGGCTCTGGGTTCTGTTCCTGGTTCTGCTGCTGGCTCCCTGGGTAACCCAGGGGGTAGTGCACAGGGCGCTTTGCCCTTGCCGTGGTTAATATCTTCTTCCCCTTTAACACCTCTGTCGTCGTCCCCCCCCCCTCCACAACAGGCTGTACCTGGTGCACCTGCCTAGCCCAGAGGGGTGAAAGGGCTGGGTCAGCCATGCCCAGTGCTTCCTGTTCCGGCCTGCAGCGCTGGCTGAGATGCTGCGTTAGTGAGTGGGAGGGTTTGGCCGGAACCCTCCCACGCTGTCACACCCCAGCGACTAGCAGGGGGTTGGAGAGCCCAGCCCGTCCCCCGCGCAGTCTGGGGCCCGAGTGCTGAGCTCATCAGGGGCGATTGTGTGCCCTGGGCAGTGACTGCGTGGCGGGTGGGAAGAAGCAGCTGCCCCGGGTGTCCTGTGCCCAGGACTCTGCCTGGCTTTCTTCTAGATGCCGATGTGGCCGGGAAGAGGAAGAAG
This sequence comes from Dermochelys coriacea, assembly GCF_009764565.3. NCBI lineage: Eukaryota > Metazoa > Chordata > Testudines > Dermochelyidae > Dermochelys > Dermochelys coriacea. Next base: position 352,554,678 of record NC_050068.2, on the reverse strand, counting down.
GGCCCGAAGCGGCCGTCCGATGTCGCCGAGGGGAGGACTGTCTTTGTCAGGTGGGTAGTGACCCGACACGAGTGCCTCTGACTGCTGGAGCTCTGGGCAGGGGGTGCACAGGCCTCTGAGAGGCAGGGAAAGCTGTCTGCGGCTGGGAAGTGTGAGGATACCGGAGTGGGGAGATGGGGTGGGCACTGGCTAGCTTTGGGGGCGTGCTTTTTCCCAGAGATAGTGGGGTGCTTGGCCCAGAGCTCATGGCGGGGCGACCCTGCCACAGTTCCCCCTGCTCTTGGGCTGGCACCATGAGTCCCACCCGCCTCCCCGGAGCACTCTGCTTTACCCCGGGCTGGCTGACGGGAGCTGCCCTGCAGACTTCCTGCTCCATAGTGTGTAGATGGCGCCCCCACCCCACTCCGCTCCCTGCCTGTGGAGAGGAAGCAGCTGGGATTGTGGCCTTGACGCCGTTTCTCATTCCCCCATAGTGGCTGTTCTTTCCAGCCCTGATCACATTGGGGCGCTCGCCCCACGGGGCGTTTCCTTGGCCCTGTAGCAGGAGTGTGGAGTGAGCTGTGTGACTTGGGCTCTGCTGCCATCCTCCCTGCGCTGGGGCTGGGCACACTAACCCTGCCGCCCTGCCTGGGCTCCATCCCTGCCGCAGGACCCTCCATACCCCCTGCCACGGGACTCTCCTCTCTGAGCCAGGGGACCCCTCCAACACATCCCATGTGCTGCGGGACCCTCCCCTACCCCTGCTGTGCCACGGGACCCCCCTCTGCACCCTGCTGTTGGGAACAGTCAGTGGCTCCTGTCTCCTTAGGCGGTGTCTGTGGGATGGGGGGTGTCTGGAGAGCCCCTGGCAGAGGGCAGGGCTGGGCCTGGGTGTGCAGTGCAGTGCAGTTGGCTGCCACCATCTCCTCTGAGGCTACTGGGGGCCACGTGGGTGGCTGGGTCAGTGGTGGGCATTGGGTGCTGCTTGGGGAGCCGCAGGCAACGGCAAGCCTCACGGTGTGGTGCACCCGGCAGGAACTTGGCCTTCGACACGGAGGAGGAGGAGCTGGGCGAGATGCTGGAGCGGTTTGGGGACCTCAAGTACGTCCGCATTGTCCTGCACCCGGACACAGAGCATTCCAGAGGTAACACCTGCCTCGGGCCAGGGGAGACCCCGCCAGGGCCCCCGATCCCACAGCAATACTGAGTAGCCTGGAGTCAGCCCCAGGGAACAGCCACCCCACCCCCACAGTCGCTGCCTGGGCCCCAGCCAGGCGCGTAGCTGGGGTTAGCTGCTGCAGTGCCCCTGCCCAGGCTGCTGCTCGGCGTCATTCAGGCCTCTACTGTGGCCACGCTCCTGCTGGCCTTCCGTGTGCCCCAGGCGGGCAGGGAGCCAGCGGAAGGGACTGGGGAGGTGCATAATGGGAGGCAGGGGCTGTGCAATGCCAGGGAGTGGGGCAGGGGAGGTCTGGGGTATGGGGAGCAGGGGGGTGCAGCTTTCGGAGGGTAGTGGTGGGGGATGTGCTGGGGAGCAGGGGGGTACGCAGTGCCGGGGGGCATGCTGAGAAGCAGGAGGGTGTGCAGTGGTGGGGGATGAGGCAGGGGAGGTCTGGGGGGGTGGGGAGCAGGGGGGTGCAGCATTCGGAGGGTAGTGGTGGGGGTGTGCTGGGGAGCAGGGGGGCACGCAGTGCTGGGGGACACGCTGAGGATCAGGGGGGTGCGTAGTGGTGGCGGATGAGTCAGGGGAGGTCTGGGGGATGGGGAGCAGAGGGGTGCGCATTGCCAGGGGGCGCGTGCTGGAAAGCAGGGGAGCACGCAATGTTACCCGCACAAAATTCTGTTACTCACACACTCAACGGCATTACCCAGTTCCTAAAGCTCCGGGCGAAAATCACCTAACTTTACTCCTCCATGGGCTCTGGGCTCTACTTTGTGGGCTCTGGGCAAACACCCTTTCCCTGTGCGGTAGCAGGGAGCGGGGGGAGTGGCTGCTCCCCTTCTGAGCACAAGTGGTGCCTTTTTAATGTATAGGCACCTCTTAACATTTTTGCTCACCCAACGGCGCTCCGGCTCCTCACTGGCGCCCGGCAAGTACAAGCGGGTGGCACTTTTTAATGTCCACTGCCCCGTTCGCTCCACCTAGCTACGCCACTGTCCCTGTGGACTCCAGAGCTTAATCTTTTGCAGGTTTAGAGGGTTTTTCACCAGTGAAAGAGCCTTACACAATAATATCCTATGTAACCACTTTATTAACAATCACCAAAACCAGAGTGCACACGCTACACATACAGTCCTCACCACTCCCAATAAGACAGATGAACTTTTCTTGATGGCCAGTCAGGATCAGGTCCATCTAGGGGACTCCAGTTTCTGCACCGTGTGGTTGGCAGGGTGTTGAGGTTTGGCAGCTCTGATGTTGGGGCCATGTGCTGGAGTTGGTTCCAAAGAACTTCCTCATGGACCCAGTTTATATAGTGAAATTTGATTCCTGCTTCACCGTACCTTGACCGATAATTGTACTGAAATGTTACTAACCAATCCTAACATAGTGTAACAAAAATTCTTTAACCAATCCGATCCCACCACCTTAATTAATTTACACCTAGCAAAATTACTCACTCACCAGACAGGAACAATCAAAGAACCAGACAGAGACCATACAGATAAATGATAGGACCATAATGACAAAGCAATAAAGAAATGAGGATTTCATAACCACAGCTATTGATAAGTGAGTTCTTGACAGACAGACGCTATCCAACTAAGTTTTCTTTAACCATCTTAAGATCTGTTTCTTTATCTGGGGATAGTGGGGGCCATTAGGACGGGGTCTCCTTCTTACCAGCCGGATATTACATTGTTTTAATATAATTTAGATGCAATGTGCGGATGTGACTTCCTGCTTCTCAGCTAATGGTTTCTGTTTAGCTGCTCTTTTAATCTGGCTGCAGATGAAGGCCTTAGGCTTCACAATATGCTACAGACAAAGGCCTGATCCTTACAGCAGTGCCGGGGGGTGGGACCCGTAGGTCACTCCATGGAGGCGCTGGTGAGACAGGCTGCCTGGCACCGTTTCCCAGCTGCCCTGGTGCGCACACAGCCGGGATCTCACCCTCTTGTCTCTTTCCAGGCTGCGCCTTCGCCCAGTTCACCACCCAGGAAGCCACCCAGAAGTGCCTTGAGGCTGCTCAGGACGACAGCGAGGTGAGTGGGGCGCAGGGGAGTCATGAGACCATTGGCCCTCCAGCGGGCCCACATCTGACATGGCTGGGATTGGGGAGAGCCCTGCCCTCCCCTCCCCCCCAGTATCATCCGTAGGGGTGCCCATGGCTCTGAATGCCCCTCAGTGCATCCTCCATGGGGGTAGGAGGAAGACAGATTTCTCCCCTCCTCCCTGGCAGCCTTGGGGCCTGGCTGCCCCATGCTACCGCGTCCCCAGCATCTCATTCGCTGTCTGGCTCCCTCGCAGGGCGGGGGACTGCGGCTGGGCGGGCGCCAGCTGCACCTGGACCTGGCCGTGAGCCGCGACGAGGCCCAGAAGCTGCGAGCCCAGAAGGTGAAGAAGCCGACGGGCACCCGCAACCTGTACCTGGCTCGGGAAGGCTGTGAGTTACCCTTGCTCTGGGGTGACAGGCATTGCTGCCCGCTGGAGATGCCAGACAGGTCCCTTCTCCCTGCAGCTCCCCCTCTGCTGCCCGCCTCCCTGGGAAACCCTTTTTACTGCCTCCTAGTGCCAGGGCCCTGGGACCCCTCCCCATTCCTACCCCACTGCTGATCTCCCCCTCCCCAGCCTAGCTCCCTGTATCCCAATTGTGAACGCTCCCAGCACCCCACGGGGGACGCCTGCCCCTGAACTCCACCCCCCCCCCCCAGCACCCTGGCTGGCCGGGGCCAGTTCGTGCAGTGCTGCGGCTAACTGGCTGTCCCACGGTCTGGAGCGACTCAGGGCAGACTGTCAGAACCCAGGCCCAGTGCCCCAACTCTCAGCGTATTCTGTGATTAGATTTCACCCCGCAGGAACAAGCACTAGAACAGTCCAATCACGGGGTCCTAGACAGTCCCCCGGGGCCCTCCTGCTGGTCTGCCCCTCCGGGGAGCTGGGCTAGGTGATAGCAGGTCCCTTCCGCCAATCATCACAGCAATATTCAGCTTCCTCCCAGGCCCAAAGGGCCAGTCACTTCCCCCAGGCCAAAGACGGCGCCTGTAACACACTGACTGGAGGGTTAGTAGCTAGGGAAAGGGATTGACGAGGTTGAAAACAGGGAACACACATGCCCCAGTGAGTTCCCCTCTCCAATTTCAAAAGGTGCTAAGCAGCTCCCTGTGTCCTCTAGGGCTGACCCACGCCAAGCAGAGTGGGCATCTTCTAGGGGTCGGCATCTTTGCTCCTCAGAAGCCAGAGAGCAGAAAAGATCCAGTTTCTCCTTGTTGCCTCCCAGCTCCTAGCTAGCAGGAGTCTGCGTCCCTACCTCCGCTGCCTCTCTCTCCGTGGCACCCCCAGTGGGCCCCATCAGCACGCGTAACTCCTCGCTGTGGGGCAGGGGTGGCGCTGGCGCTGAGCGTGGGGCCCCGGTCGGTCCCTGGGGCAGCCCTAATGCCTCTCCCTCTCCTTGCAGTGATCCGGGCCGGCACCCAGGCCGCCGAGGGCGTGAGCACGACTGACATAGCCAAGAGAGCACGGGTGAGTGGGCGGGGGCATCCTTGCCAGTGGGCTCTGGGACCTATGCTAGGAAGGCTGCCTGCTCCCAGGGGAGATACAGCAGGCACAGGCTTTGCTTGGGAAGAGCCACTTGGCGGCAGGAGGGCACAGGGCCCCCACAGAGGGCGAGCCACCTGGCACGCTGGCTGGCGGCAGGAGGGCACAGGGCCCCCACAAGGTTCATGGGGCTGGCGTGCTGGGCTGGCATCAGGAGGGCTTGGGGCCCCCATAGCTTGCATGGGGCTGGGGCCCTGGGCCAGCGGGGTGTCTCAGGCAGAATACTGCAGTCTTGTGGGGGCGGCAGACCTGGCTGGGCTGGCTCTGTGGCATGGCTCACGCCATCGCCGCCTGTCCCTGGGGCCATCCCGGGTGGCACTCAGCCATGGGTGGGAGGGAGCCCAGGTCTCCCTTCCCCAGCCCATTGTGCCAGGACCCTCTGTCCCCTGGCTGCAGCGCTGCACCGCGGGGGCGCTGTGCTGGGCCCAGGCCGTAAACCCCTCACGGCGCCTGCCCCCTCCCAGTTTGAGGAACTGAAACGCCTGAAACTGAAGGACCAGAACATCTTCGTGTCGCGCACGCGGCTCTGCGTCCACAACCTGCCCAAGGCCCTGGATGACCAGCAGCTCCGGCAGCTTCTGCTGCGTGCCGCCGGCGGGGGACCGGGCCTGCGCATCAAGGAGGTGAGTCCCCGCTGGGGAGGATAGGGATGGGGGGGTGGCTGGAGGCAGCCAGCTGGGCTGGCTCCTGAGCTGGGGAATTATGGGGGGGCAGGGATCTGGTTTGGGAGGCTATCCGGGGTGGGTGGGAGATCTGGCTGGGGGTGTACGGGGGGTTGAGCCAGCTCCATGCAGTGGGGTGGGGCAGGGGTCTGTCCATCCTGCCCTTATCCTCCCGTGCCAGGCGGGTCACTGGTGACACCAGGTGTTCGCTGGGGGAACTGCAGTTAGCTGCTAGCTCAGCCCTCATCTGTCCGAACTGGAGCGGGGCCCTGGTGGGGTTCACGCCGAGGGACTGATTGGTTTGGGGGCTGCGCGTGCCGATCTGAGCCGCTTGGCAGGTGCGTCGTGGTGCCCACGCACAGACCCCCGTGTGCATCCACCAGCAGCGTTGATACCGGCGGGCGCCCTGGAGCAGAGAGGTGACCAGGCCAGGTGCGCCCCGCTGCAGCGGTGCTGGGGGGAGCCGAAAGCCTGGGTGCAGAGCTGTCGCTGCGGCGTGTTGAGGGCAGGTCGGTGGCCGTGGAGGCAGCAACAAGGGAAATGGGCACGTGGCAGTTGAGCCCAAGCACGGAAAGTGACACCATTGCATGTCCCTTCCCATGTGGACGAGGTTCGGAGGAGCCCCCAGGGGCCCTCATGCTGCAGGGCTGCGGCTGGGCTGAGCGTTCCACGCAGTGACGTGCTCCGAACTCCGGCCTCCTGTTTGGCCGAGGGGCTCCTGGGATCCTGGGGGGCCTGCTGGAGTGGGGCTGCTCTAGGGGTCCCAGTGTGAGGGGCTCCCCTGATCCGTTCAGCCCCCCAGGGTGGCCAGGTCAGATCAGAGCTCCAAAGGGGAGCTGGCGGGCCCATACAGGGTGGCGTTAGCGGAGGGCCTGGGGATGGGCCGTGTGCTGTGGGGGTTCCCAGCAGGTCCCAGATGCATCTCATGTCTCTGCAGTGCCGGGTGATGCGGAACCTGACAGCCCCGGCCGGGAAGGGCCGGGGCCAATCTCTGGGCTACGCCTTCGTGGAGTTCGAGAAGCATGAGCACGCGCTGGCCGCCCTGCGCCACGCCAACAACAACCCGCACCTCTTCGGGCCGCACAAGGTGGGTGCCGCATGGGCTGGCTGCTTGAGCTGGATTCCCCACTCCCAGAGAGCTGAGCCCTGGCAGTGCGGGCCAGGGGCCGGGGGTCTCACTGCCCAGAGAGCTGAGCAGGGCTGGGGTGGAATGCGCCACGTTTGGGGCGGTGAGATGCCCACACTGGATGCCAGGCGGAGCGGTTGGGGGGGTCCCGGCTGGAGGGGGGAGTGCTGGCTGTGGGGTGGGGCGGTGAGGTGAGGTGCCCACATTGGGTGCCTGGGGGGGTCCCAGCTGGAGGGGGGAGCGCTGCTGTGGGGTGGGGTGATGAGGTGCACACACTGGGTGCTAGGTGGGGCAGCTGGGGGGGGTCCCGGCTGGAGGGGGAAGCACTGGCTGTGGGGCGGTGAGGTGAGGTGCCCACACTGGGTGCCAGGCAGGGCGGCTGGGGGGGTCCTGGCTGGAGGGGGGAGTGCTGGCTGTGGGGTGGGGCGGTGAGGTGAGGTGCCCACACTGGGTGCCAGGCGGGGCGGTTGGGGGGTCCCGGCTGGAGGGGAAGCTAGCTCTGGCTCTGTGCCTGGGGCTCTGATCTGCCCCCTCTGCCCCACAGCGACCCATCGTGGAGTTCTCGCTGGAGGACCGCAGGAAGTTGAAGCTGAAGGAGCAGCGGGCGCAGCGCAGCCTGGTAGGTGTCACGACTCCTCCCCGCCAGCTGGGATCCTGCACATACCCTCCCCGGTTGGACTGGGGGCACGTTCCCTGCCACCCAGGGGCCAGGCAGGGTCTGTGCTGCCTTGGAAATGCGACTGACTGGAGGGCGCAGGGTGGGGGCTGGCATTATGGGGCCAGGTTGGGGGGAAGGGCAGTGTGGGGGGAGGGGCAGGGCTGCTGGCATCACAGGGTCAGGGTGTGGGGACCACACAGGCACTGGCCCATCTGTCCTGGTGTGACCAGTATCTGCTGCATTGGTGGCAGCTCACACCCACCCTGGGGCTAGCAGCCAGCCGTGCACGGGGGTGGGGGGCCTTGGGGCTCCTGGCAGCTGGTCCTGGCAGTGCTTCGGGCCAGAATCCCCCGACTGACCCATGAGCACCGGCAAGGGACACTGACCTTCTGTTTTTTGCAGCAAAAGTTGAGGCAGAAGCAAGCGGCAGAGGGGCAAGGACCTCCCCGAGGGACTGGGTCTACAGAGATGCCCCAGAAACTGCCCCTGGGGCCCAAGGGGCAGAAGAAACCCAGGAAGCGGGGCCCCAAGGGGCAGGGAGACATCCCAGGTCCCCAGGGGCAGAAGGACCCGAGGTGCCCCAGGACACAGGGTCCAAAGGGGCAGAAAGATGCCGCAGGTGCCCAGGGGCAGCAGAACCCCAGGAAACGGGGCGCCGAGGGGCAGGGGCCTGGCACCCCCTGGGCTGGCTTCCAGACCAAGGCAGAGGTGGAGCAGGTGGAGCTGCCGGACGGGAAGAAGCGTAGGAAGGTTCTGACTCTGCCGACTCACCGGGGGCCCAAGATCAGGTAGGGGGGGAGGGTGCGCGGGAGTGGGGGTGCACGTGGGAGTTGGTGTCTGTCTTTGTCTCTCCCCGGTCTGGGAACAGCAGGCTCTGGGGGGGGCCCAGCGCTCGCAGTGCGGCTCTGGTCCCCGCCCCGGCGCTCACACTCTCCGCTCTGACCCCAGGAAGCGCGACAGGGGCAAGCCAGCCGTGCCGAAGAAGCCGAAGGCCCAGGCCAGCCAGCGGCGGCAGGAGAAGCAGAGTGTGGCGCCCAAACAGGTGAGCGGGATTTGGGCTGGGCAGACCCAGGGTGCACGGTCCTGTTCATCTTGGGGGCGCTGCGGCAGCAGGAGTGGGGGGGAGTATCTGGCTGGGGTTGGATTCCTGCAGACGGCTGGGCCGGGTGCCGTGCAGGACTCGTGGGGGCAGCGCCCAAAGCCCCCTCCCCACCGGCACCAGCACGTCCCGTCGCAGCGAGTGCTGAGAGACGCTGGTTGGCCCAGGTTGTGCCTTGGCCTGGCTGCATCTCCCGCTGCACATCACCCCCCAGCACACCCCCCTGCCCACCTCCCCCTCCTGCCATCCCTTGTCCCAGCGCCCACCCAGGCCGTTCCTTGAGCAGTGCGCGCCCCGTCCATCCCCCTCCTTCCTCAAAACCTCGGGAGCCCCCTCCCCTTGCCCCACCTGCTCTGCTCCAGCCCTCTGCCCCCCACATCCCCAACACTCCTGGGGACCACTGCAGGATTCCTTCCTCCCCACCCCACTGACCCTTCTGGGCCTGTCCCTGGGATTCCCCCTTCCCCCCCCCCATGCACTACTCCCCAAGGGTGGGGGTGCAGAAACTCTCTATGCAAAGGGCACCCATTGCCCCACGGGCACCTCCTTTGCTGGGCGCAGGAACTGACCCTCCCGCAGCTGGCGGGGGACGTGGCCCTGAGGTGGCACCTGCGGCCCCTGGCGCTGGCTCCTCTGCCCCTGGTACGGGAGGCTGGCGCTCCTCTGCCGGCAGCGGGGCTGAGCCAGGCCTCGCCCTTTCTGTCTCTCGCAGGCACCAGGGAAGAGGCGGAGGCCGGCGGGGGGCCAGGCGGAGGCCCGCTTCGACCAGCTGGTGGAGCAGTACAAGCGGAAGATCTTGGGCAGCGCCCAGAGCGCCCCCGGGGCGAAGAGGAGCAAGTGGTTCGAGAGCTGAGCACTCAGGAGCCTCCAGGGGGGACTTGCCAGCACAGGGACTGTCACGTGGCAGAGCAGTGCCAGCCTGTGCCCCGCAAGGGGATCCACATGTGCCGGGCGGTGCCCGCGCCCTGCACCCTCCCCCATCCAGCTCTGCCACCCCACGGCTGGCGGGGCCCATCCTCTTCTGTTGGTTTCTCAGATTTTTATTAATTTAAATCTTTCTTTTTTTAACCTGGGAAGAACCAAGTCTCATCTTTGGTCATCTGGGGCACTGTGGTGTGGGGAGGGGAGCTGGCCCAGCCCCCTCCCATGGCAGGGACTCTAGCTAACCGGGTGTTTTTCTCCCCTGTGTGCGCCGGGCGTTGCCCTGGTTCTCCAGCTGGCCTTGGCCCCAGGGAGGGGTCTGTCGCAGGGACCAGTGACTGCACGGGCGGCTCGCATCTGGCAGCAGGATCCAGCGAATGCCCCTGCCCATGGGGAGCCAGTGGCTGCTGGCTTAACCCTTATTCCCTGGCCATGGACTGGCAGTACGTTCTGCCCCTGCTAGGCTGCCAGGCCCTGCAGCAGGGGAGTGCGAGCGGGCTGGGTGCACAGGGAAGTGCCCGTGGGAGCATGAGGGGAGGAATGGCCCCACCGGCCTGTGGCCTCCATCCCACTCCCTGCCCGGGACCCTTCGCCTGCTGCCGCCTGCTCTGAGTTTGAGCTGGAGGCTGCGGGGCAGCTCCCCGTCCTGGGCGTCCCGTCCCTATGCCATGGGGGCTGGCTCCTTCTGGGGAGCAGCCCTAGTCCTGCCACGGTCCCACCAGGCCTCAACCATGGCTGGGCTCCCTGCCACGCAGGATCAGGCCTGGCAGTACATGGCTGGGCCCAACCCGGGCTGTCTCTATAGACAAGGTCAGCTCCCAGACGGCTGCACTGGGCAGCGCAGCATGGGGAGGAGGTGAGCAGCCCTCTGTGGAGAAAGAAGTGGTTTGGGACTATTTAGAAAAGCTGGACAAGCACAAGTCCATGGGGCCGGATGCGCTGCATCCAAGAGTGCTAAAGGAGTTGGCAGATGTGATTGCAGAACCATTGGCCATTATCTTTGAAAACTTCTGGCAATCGAGGGAGGTCCCAGATGATTGGAAAAAGGCAAATATAGTGCCCATCTTTAAAAAAGGGAAGGAGGAGGACCCGGGGAACTACAGACCACTCAGCCTCATCTCTGATCCCGGAAAAATCATGGAGTAGGTCCTCAAGGAAACCATTTTGAAGCACTTGGAGGAGAGGAAGGTGATCAGGAACAGTCAACATGGATTCACCAAGGGCAAGTCAGGCCTGACCAACCTGATAGCCTTCTATGATGAGATAACTGGCTCTGTGGATATGGGGAAAGCAGTGAAAGTGATATATCTTGACTTTAGCAAAGCTTTTGACCCGGTCTCCCACAGTATAATGATCAGCAAGCTAAAGAAGTATGGGCTGGATGAATGGACTAAAAGGTGGATAGAAAGCTGGCTAGATTGTCGGGCTCAACGGGTAGTGATCAATGGCTCCATGTCTAGTTGGCAGCTGGTATCAAGCGGAGTGCCCTAACGGTCAGTGCTGGCGCCAGTTTTGTTCAACATTTTTGTTAATGATCTGGAGGATGGTGTGGATTGCACCCTCAGCAAGTTTGCAGATGACACTAAACTGGGAGGAGAGGTAGATAACTGGAGGGTAGGGATAGGATACAGAGGGCCCTAGACAAATTAAAGGATTGGGCCAAAAGAAATCTGATGAGGTTCAACAGGGACAAAGTGCAGAGTCCTGCACTTAGGACAGGAGAATCCCATGCACCGCTACAGACTAGGGACCGAATGGCTCGGCAGCAGTTCTGCAGAAAAGGACCTAGGGGTGACAGTGGACGAGAAGCTGGATGAGAGTCAGCAGGGTGCCCTTGTTGAGGAAAAAGGCTAACGGCATTTTGGGCTACATTAGTAGGAGCGTTGCCAGCAGATTGAGGGACGTGATTATTCCCCTCTGTTCAGCACTGGTGAGGCCACACCTGGAGTATTGCGTCCAGCTTTTGCCATCCCCCTGCACCCCCCCTCCCCTCCCCATACAGAAGGGATGTGGACAAATTGGAGAGAGTCCAGCGGAGGGCAACAAAAATGATTAGGGGGCTGGGGCACATGACTCATGAGGAGAGGCTGGGGGAACTGGGATTGTTTAGTCTGCATAAGAGAAGAGTGGGGGGTGGGATTTGATAGCAGCCTTCAACTACCTGAAAGGGGGGTTCCAAAGAGGATGGAGCTCGGCTGTTCTCAGTGGTAGCAGATGACAGAACAAGGAGCAATGGTCTCCAGTTGCAGTGGGGGTGGTCTAGGTTGGATATTAGGAAACACTATTTCACGAGGAGGGTGGTGAAGCACTGGAATGGGTTACCTAGGCAGGTGGTGGAATCTCCTTCCTTAGAGGTTTTTAAGGCCTGACTTGCCAAAGCCCTGGCTGGGATGATTTAGTTGGGGGTTGGTCCTGCTTTGAGCGGGGGGTTGGACTAGATACCTCCTGAGGGCTCTTCCAACTCTAATCTTCTAGGATTCTCTCCCACCCGGACATGTCGAGAGGCTGCTAGCAGCAGAGTCCCCGGTGCTGACTGAGTCCTGGCACCATCAGCCTTGTTGGGAATCTCAGTCTCGCTGCATGACCACGGGCGAGGATCTTGCTGAGGCTTTGAGTCAGGCAGGCTGAGCCCACCACAGCTCCACGGCTGTGAGGGGTTAACACGGTGCCCGTCTAGGCCAGCTAGTAGAGATCCCTGGGCATTTGCATTCAGCTTGCCCTGGGGGGAGCCACCCCCACCCTCCTCCTGCATGCAGCAGACTCTGCTGCTGGGGCCAGCCCAGAACCAAGGGGAGGTTGCTGATGATGAAGCAGGGCAGCCACCCCCTCCCTGGAGAAGCAGGATGTGCAAGGTCAGCCCTATAGGGCCCAGCAAGGCTCCAGATGCCGTCTGCCCTGTGCGTGGGGGCCCAGACTCTGCCAGTAAAGGATGGCTGCTGCGACCCCCACCCCCAGCAAGGTGAGGGGGTGAAATCCCAACAGCAGCTTCCATCTGGGGTCTGTCCAGCAGGCTGCCAGCTGTCCTGTCAGTCACAGATGGGGAAACTGAGGCACAGAGCATGCGTGGTTGTGCCCTAAAGTCACCCTGACCGAGCAGGAAATAGAGCCACTGAGTCCTGTGCTCATCAAACAGATACGCCAGGCTCCCGCCGCCTGCCCCTCACATGGGGAGCTCACACCATGGAGAGCCATGCACGCCCTAAGCACGCACACCCTTCGGCACTGCTGTGGCATTTCCCTCATCCCAGCAGGGACACTGTGTGTGTGTCTCGTGCACACGCTGGTGGTTGTGCAAGTTTTTTATTTTCACTGCTCTCTGTGTGGTGCTGCCTCCCACAGGCTGGGGGTAGGGTGTCTGGAGGGGCAGCGTGACCCAGGGGTGAGAGCTCCACATGGGGGTAGAAGACCGGCTTCTAGGCCTGATGCTTGGCCCTTCTCTCTCCGCAGGGTTCCCTGAGCTCACCAGGGGCTGCCAGTTCTCGGTGGCATGGGGGTATTTGAAAACTGCACCATGGCAGGGTTGGGGGTTTCTGTGCCAGACACCAGCATGACCCCCCTCCTCTGACAACAGGCAGCTCTGGGGCTAGGAGGTGTCACCAGGCTATATGTGGGTCCGAACGGGCCAAGCCCGTGTGCTGTTCACTTCCTGGGACCTGGACAGGCTGCAGCAGTGTCCTCCCTGGGCCGCTCTGACCCACGTCCCAGGCACAGGCTCCGTCTGTTACCCCAGCACAGAAATGGGGACCCCGGGCCCAGCATCCCTGAGGACTCTCTGGGTTAGCAGCCACCAAAGGCTCTAACCCAGCCCCTCGTTCCTTTAGACAGGTCTAGGCAAAGCAGGGACACCCTCCTCTGCCTCAGTTTCCTCATCATGGGAGCCGCCTTTGAGCTAAGGCCTCTATGGGGTCCGGGGTCCCCCTCCTGTGCTGGGCTTCTCCGAAACATGAAGCCTGTCCTCGTTGACTGCCCGCTTCCTTGGCTGGTCCTGTGGCGGAAAAGGGCCCAGTGTAATAAGACACAATTGGTGGAGAATAGCCGTGTGTCTGCTGGGAGTGGCAGCTTGCCTGGTAAAGAAGATGTCTTGCTTTCTAAGAGTCGGTCTGAAGTCAGCATGGGCGCTGGAGCAGTGGAAAGGTCTCCAATTGCTTGTCTGTTGAGGATAGCTGCATGCCTGCTGAGGAAAAGATTTTCTCCAGTTCTTCATCTGTGGTGCAGACAGAAAGTGCTTCTCAGTTTATGCTACTTGCGAATGTATCGGTTGCACCAGAGGTGGTTCTGGATGTAAGTGAGACCCAGCAAGAGTCTGTGGTTGCTCAGGAAAATGTTCCTTTAGAGCGAGCCCAAGGGGAAGGGCAGAATTTCGGTGAAAGATGAATTGTTGCTTTAAAAGATTCCTGAAGAGAAATTTTCATGGTAGATTTTGCAAGCAGTTTACTGTAAATGAGGGGTGTGATGAATGTGATTTGATTATGGAAGTTTCAGTTCTTAACAGCCACAATTTTTCTGTTGAAAATGAAACCCTGTCCCCCCAAGGTCCTTCTCCAGTCACTGCTCCATGGCTGGTGCCAGCCTCCTGCTCAAGGGGTCCCATACTTGTTTGCTGAGCCCCCTCCCCCCCATGTCAGAGATCCATGTCCCGCATGCACCCCCCTCTTTCTAAGGAGGTGGTGGCAGCCAGTACCCTGGGGGGTGGAAGGGAGGGACACCCAGTACCCCTGAGAGCAGGGGGGAGGGATGCTAGTACCCAGCCCAGTTCCCCTTTGGGCAGGGGGCACTCACCCTGTATCAGAGGGGTAGACGTGTTAGTCTGTATCCACAGTCTTCAGAGCAGCAGCCGTGTTAGTCTGTATTCGCAAAAAGAAAAGCAGTACTTGTGCCACCTTAGAGACTAACAAATTTATTTGAGCATAAGCTTTCGTGAGCTACAGCTACATCCCATGAAGTGTAGCTCACGAAAGCTTATGCTCAAATAAATTTGTTAGTCTCTAAGGTGCCACAAGTCCTCCTTTTCTATTCACAGTCTGTATCTCACCCTGTAGCAGTTCAGGAAGCTGCTTGCTCCCGGCAGCAGTCGGATGGTCTCAGCTGCCTGGATGCAAATGGGGCTGTACTGAAGGGCCAGGAGGGGTCCTCTGACTGGCAAGAGGGTCAATACTTATGGGGTGCTGCCTTCTGCTCCATCCCCAGGACCTGCTCAGCAGAAGAGGGGACTGGAGCTGCATTTGGTTGAGCTGTGACCATTTAACCAGGGGATACAGCTCATTCTGTACCAGCCTCCTCATGCACTGCCCCACCAGCCTGTGTCTCCTCCACGCACCTCACCAGCAAAGATCCTAGATCACCCTCTAGCTGGTTCATAAAAATGTTGCCTAGTGTGGGGCCACGGCCTGCTCCCTGGGCTCCCTGCTGCGACGGCCCGGCTCACTGAGCACTCCCCAGTGACAGCTGCACTTGGAGATCTGGCAGGGAGCCAGCATTTAATCCGTCTAATACGTGCCCTGTTCATTCCTTGCAAGGCCAGACGGCTCGCGGAACGAGGTCATATGCCACGGCAACAGCCACGTCTAAAGTCAGCCAGCCCCGTTATCCTGCAGCACGACATCAATATCCACCCAGTTTGCTTGACAGCCCGACCTTCCAGGAAACCATGCGGGCTGGCGGGACTTGTGTTTGTAACTTCTATTCACTGACAGTCCCAGACCCATCCTTCCACCCCGGCCCCATGGCAGGGTAACATGGCAGCTGGAGTTCCCTGGATCGTCCCTTTTTGAGATTGGAATCCCTTTGGAATTTGCCCAGCTCCGGCACCCTTTGTAGCCGACCCAGTGTCTGGTGACAGTCCAGTCACTAATGTTAATGGCTTTTTGTTTCTCTGGTAGCTCTTCCAGATTCGGGGGGGAGGGAATCGGGTCGGGACTCTGCTGGCCCGTGGCTGACTGACGCTAGACGGGCATTCAGTGATGCAGCAGTTTCATCAGATCGACCAGGATGCCTCACTCCTCCGGCTGCAGATTCCCCACGTCCTCAGAGCCAGTCCTGGCCAGGAGCCCCACCCTGCAAACCGCGCCGTGCCGTCAGGCTCGGCCGGACAAAGGGCTGTGTCAGCACTCCGGTGATGGACCCTGGCTCTGGAGTCTGGGATCTGACACCCAAGCAGCTTCTGGGCCCACCCACGAGACGCTGGCCAGCCCCCCGCACGCCAGGGCCCTGGGATCCCAATGCTGGAGCCGCCGGAGTTACAGCCCGGCACATTTCTCTGGCTCTGGCTCTGGCTCTACCCAGCCTGTCTCTAACCACAGCATCCTGGCTCATCTCCCGGCCCAGCACTCAGGGCCTGCCAACCGCTCCGTGTTTCTCCTGGCTGGGCACGGCCCAGTCACACAGCTGCATCTTTCCTGCCTTTCATCAGGCTTGTCCTGAAATCGGAGCCGGTGCTCGGTAGCTCTCCTTCCGCGAAGCCTCAAGCCAGCTCCCAAGGATGGGACTCCAGCACAAGTCACAGGCCACCGCCCGAGGACCAGGGAGGCGAGTCGGCCCCCGGCCGGAGTCGCAGTTGAGAGGACTCTCCCCAGAGCGATGGGGCTGTTCTCGTGCCCCTGGGCTGGCCAGAGCAAGGGGAGGGGAAAGCCACCCAGAGAGCAAGGGCTGGTGGGAGAGGGCAGACACGGCCCTTCTGCGGCCTCAGGTCCCCTCTGCCAGGGCCAGCCCTAGCTAAAATCCCTACTGGGAGTCTGGGATACGGGCCCTTCGCCCCCAGATGAAGGCAAGTCGGCCTCTGGGGCCAGGCCGGGGGCGGGAGGGGCAGTCAAGCCAGCAATGGCGAGGGGCTGCCTGAGCGAGGCTGGGCTTCGGATACAATGAGCAGAACCAGCCCATCTGGCCTGGAGAGCTGGGAAAGGCTCCAAAAGAAACAAGCCTCAGCTGCCCCCCCCCCAATCTGGCTGTTCACCATCTTCCGCCCCCTCCTCCCTGGGTGGGAGCTGGGCACTAGTTCAAATGCCAGGCTCAGGTTACTGGTGGGGCTGGGCCGTGTCCTCATGAGGGGTCGGATCTGGTCTGGATTGAGGCCCCCGGGAGCCCATGGAAACATTTACAAATGTTAGCCCAAGGGGGATGTGACCAGGGTGTCTAGCCTAAAAGGAGCCAGCTGTGTCCATCTGTCCCATGTCAAGCCACAGTGGCCGTCTGGCCCGCGTCGAGCATGACCAGCAGTCACTGAAGCTGGCGAGGAGCAGCCAGTGAGCAGGGATCTGCTGCCTGCTGGTCTGGGGGGTTCAAACTCAGGAGGCAGGCCCCAAATCAGGAGAGTCTGAAAAAGCAGGAGATTTAAAATAATAAATGGGGGGAAGCTATTTGCCTCCTGGTTCCTGACCCTTTGGGGGTCACATTTCCAAGCTTCCCCCAGCCTGGAGAGTGAGAAAATTTCTAAACTGGATGCCAAATCTCTCGCCTAATCCCAGGGCTCCAGGTGCTGGGGATTTAAGAAAAACACCAAATAACAGCAATGGTGTGACATGAGTGTAGCGGCTGGTGCCCAGCCTGGCAAGGTTCCTGCAGGGATTGCACCCAGGAGCCTGGTGCTGCAGTGGGATGGGCAGGGCACTAAGGCCAGAGCTGGAGGCCTGAGCCCCACGCTTTGCTCCTGGTGCTGGGGGCAGGGGCAAGGGGGAATCTGGCTGACGATGAGGGGCGGATTCTGCACAGCACCCCCTGGAAGCTCAGGGCCAAGCATTTGTGGGTGCTGCCTATGGCCAAACGCTGCCGTTCGCCTGCACCTGCTGCGGCTGGGGACGAAGGGTCTGCATCCGTGCACAGCGTGAGAGCGGGGAGCTGTCTGGGGAGAGCCGGAGGGGCCCAGGGGAGCCAGGCCATGCCAGACCAGAGCCCCATGGGTGTAGTGATGCTGGGCTCAAGAGATCACTGTGCCACACAGTGAGAGACAAACCCTGCCCCAGCTGGGATCAGGGCCCCGTTGTGCCAGGCGCTGCTCAGACATGGTCAGAGACAGGCCCTGGCCCCTGTTGTGCGGGTGCTGCACAGACACAGTCAGAAACAGGCCCTGCCCCAGCTGCGATCAGGGCCCCGTTGTGCCAGGCGCTGCTCAGACATGGTCAGAGTCAGGCCCTGGCCCCCACTGTGCCGGGTGCTGCACAGACACGGTCAGAAACAGGCCCTGTCCCAGCTGGGATCAGGGGCCTGTTGTGCCAGGTGCTGTGCAGACCTGCTGAGAGAGAGCCTCCTGCAAAGAGCTCACACACTCATTACACATGGCAGGCACAAGGGCGAGGCAGGGTCATGCTCCCAGTTGTATGGATGGAAAGTGGGGCCTGCCAAGGTTCAGTGACTTGGCCAAGGTCAGCCAGGGCATCTGTGGTGGAGCTGAGAGCGGGTTTCTGAGTGACACAGGCCCTTAGTCCTACTGGAAGCTGATGGGAACTGTGCTTCTAAATCACTGGGTGTTTTAAATCCCCTGTGAGCCCCATCCCTGCCTCACCCACTGGGCCCTCTGCCGTGGGGGGGCGTCGCTGTCTATGGCCCCCTGCAGTGCAAAAAGTCCATCTGTCCCTGTCCTCCCCTTGGAGCTTGGGCACTGGGCTTCTGGCACTGCTCTGGCTCGCGCCACTGTCTGGGGCCCAAGGGATCCACCTGCTGAGCTATGGGATCTCTGAGCTGGGCTGCTCCTGGGGGAAGCTGCTGACTCAGGCACACTGCCCATGGCAGTGGGAACCTCTGCTGGTGACGGCACCAGCGGCACATGGGGGCTGTTTGAGGGTGGGCCAGGGGGACTCAAGCGCTGGCTGAGCTGGGTGTAGCCAGGCTGGCAGGAGATGGATATTTTCTCCACTGCCCCTTCTGCGACAGTTTCTCTGTGGGTGCCTTGGACTGAGTCCCCTTGTAACCCCCCTGCCTCAGCGTGAGGGGGACTTACTTGTGTTTGGGGGGGTGCTAGCCCCCCAGTCGACCTCCGCAGGGTGTTGCCAGCCTGCCCTTTGCCTGGCAGGGAATGCTGGGTACACCCCTGGGGAACAGTGTGTATGTATGCACACACACATGCACAATCTGTACAACTCAAGCTCCGGTCTTTTCTAAAACCACAGCCCAGTGACACAGGTACCGTGTTTGCACAGATGAGGAGCTCCGAGTAAGGAGCCCGAGAGTTTGTAGTTGCCAATAGTCCTTTTAGAAATAGTCCATATTCAGGGTGACTCCAGTCAGTGACTGGGGATCTCAATCCTTATGGCTTACAGTTTCCCCCTTTTGAAACCCAAAGCAGATCTGAGATGAAGAAGGATCGTGTCCCAGGGTTTTTATACATTTCCAGCAGCCTTTTGGCCTGAGAAAACAATAGACTTAACTTTCCTTCTGCCAAACATCCTGGCAATTACCACAGGATGATTTATCCATTAAACAGTTCAGATACAGGTTATCACAACCTTCAAAGAGACATGTAGACAATAATACTATTTCACTCAAGTGTCTTCCTAACTGTTAATATTCCTTTTTTGATCTTTGAATCAAAGCCATAGCAATAGACAAGACTCGTTTGCTGACATCACAAGACCTGAACACAGAGCTCCCCTTCTCTCTCTAACAATGCTGGCTGCATTTCAAAGCTCTGTTCATTTACATCTCTTCCTAACCAGTCTTTAAAGTTCGGCCATGGGTCAGGTCAGTCTGGGAGTTAATTAATTCTGTCTGGCCCTGTGTTGCCTTTCAATGAGATATTATAATACACTTATAATGTCACACCCAGGTATCTAATGGGATGGAAGGGTGGGACGTTATTGACATGAACTGTGACCATATAGATCATTGTTGCAACCACTATTATATATTTGCAGCAAATATTGTACAGAGGTTGTCGTGTGAAGTGTCTATAAAGAGGTTATGATTTGCTGGTTATGATTGTGCTGTCTGTATGTGTGTATCGTTTTTGTAGTTGAAGTTAGGAATGTTGGCTATGTACTTGTGTCTCAATGTGTTTTGATTCTAAGTAGCCTCAGTGAAGCATTTGGTCAGCTTCTTGAGAAAGGACAATTCTTAGTAAGTGCCCAGTCAAGAAACACTTAACTGACAATGAACTTTCCGAGACCCCAATCCACATCTGAGCTTTCCTAGGAACATTCGAATTAATATGTAAACAATGGCGTGGGCCTGTAAAGAACTGAGTCATGCATGGACATGTGACTTGCCCATGTGACTCCAAACTCCATCTTCCTGCTGTGATCTTCCACAATAAGAACAAAGGGGTGTCCTTCCACAGGGCAGAGGATATAAAAGGCCCTGGAAACCCCTCCATTTGGTCTTCAGTTCTGTTTCTTACTTCTGGAGGAACCTTGCTACAAACTGAAGCTCTGAACAAAGGACTGAAAGACTGTGGATGTTCTCCAGAGACTTGATTTGAACCTGCAGTTTATTCCATCACTGCTACAAGCCTGAACCAAGAACTTTGCCATGACTGAATGGAATTGATTCCATTTCACCAATTCTAGCTCTCATCTATATTTCTTTCCTTTTAGGAATAAACCTTTAGCTTTTAGATTCTAAAGGATTGGCAACAGCGTGATTTGTGGGTAAGATCTGATTTGTATATTGACCTGGGTCTGGGGCTTGGTCTTTTAGGATCGGGAGAACCTCTTTTCTTTTACTGGGGTATTGGTTTTCATATCCATTTGTCCCCATAACGAGTGGCACTGGTGGTGATACTGGGAAACTGGAGCATCTAAGGGAATTGCTTGTGTGACTTGTGGTTAGCCAGTGGGGTGAGACCAAAGTCCTTTCTGTTTGGCTGGTTTGGTTTGCCTTGATGTGCACAGAAACCCCAGCCTTGGGCTGTAACTGCCCTGCTCTAAGCAATTTGTCCTAGATTGATACTCTCAGTTGTGTCCCACCAGAGGCAGCATCGTTACACAGGATACTACTGGAGGTTTGTGCTGCACTTTATCTCCCATCACAGAGCTGTGTGAGAAGGGTGAGCTGGATGGAGAAGTCAGGACCGAGCAGTGCCGGGGGCGCTCTGAGCGCTGAAGGAGGCTCTAAGCCAGGGGCCGGTCCTGGTAAACCCAGTTTTGGACAAGCCTTCAGGGTGTCCAAAGATGCCTCAGACACAGGGCTGTGCTTCACCAACTGAAAAGGGCTAATGCCCAGCCCTAAAATGGAGTCTGATCCCCCAGGGTTATGAGCTGGAAGTGATCCATGTTGAGAGAAGTTCAAATGTTATAGCCGATGCTTTGTCCCAGAGAGGGGGCCATGAACTTCCCCAGGTCACAGGCTGGAGTGACCCTGCTCAGTTCAGTCTCAAAGGGGGGAAGAGATGTGACAAAGTGGGGAATTTTCCTAGTGCTTGGCATGAATACTGTGTGGGTCTCAGTTTCCTATCCGCTGGGCTTGGAGTGGAAGCCCGTCGGCCACTCTTCCCTGGCCAGCTCTGCCCCGGGAGAGGCCTGGATGTACTGGGCTCTTGGCCCAAGGGCCTGGAGAGTTTCCCATTCTGGGTTCAGATGCTCAATAAACCCTCCTCTTTGACGCTGGCTGAGAGTTGCTCTGGCCTAGAGAACTGGGGGCATTATTCCCTCTGGGGGTGGAAGCCCCGGGGGGCCAGAGCAGGGGACTCCCTGAGGGGGCCCAGGGCAGAGACAGGCTGAAGGCTCAGAGAGCTCCGGTTCCAGGAGGCGGAGGGGCCTTTGGCTTAACCCCCGAGAGAGAGTGGACCCCCGAGAAGGGCTGTCGCACTGAAGGGGGTTCCCCCCAGGGACCGTATGGAGCCGGGAGAGAGCACGGGGCC
Organism: Dermochelys coriacea; assembly: GCF_009764565.3. Lineage (NCBI taxonomy): Eukaryota > Metazoa > Chordata > Testudines > Dermochelyidae > Dermochelys > Dermochelys coriacea. The sequence continues at coordinate 352,533,692 of NC_050068.2, read as the reverse complement.
TGGGAGTCCATGACACCCCTCCCCAGCCAAAAGCCTCTGCCCGTGGCAGAGCCCCCAGGCTGAGCCGCGCTCTGCAGGTGGGTGTGCCGCGGACTGGCACGCTGCTTGTCCCAGGCCCGCGGAGCTGCTGCCACGTGCCAGCCTGGGGCCGCTCTAGGCAGCAGGGCCTTGGCCTCGTGCCGCGTGAGGCAATTAGCAGTCCAGGGGTTACTGGCAGGAAGCCGATGGGAAAATGGCTGGAGCCAGGAGCCCGGGGTGGGGGAGGAAGCGCGTGCCACATGCCAAACGGTCACTGCGTGTCTCTTCTCCACTCGCCTGAGCCACGCTGTTGTGCGTCCCGTGTCAGGTCTGCAGCCGCGGAAACGCTGCTTCCAGCAGGCGAGGAATGATTCGCAAAGGGTGCGGAGCTGGGAGTCCGCGGGGGACGCAGAGCCTGCTGGGGCTGGCGGGAGACGGGGTGGACGTTGGCCATGCACAGAGCCTGCAGCCGCCCTGCCAGCTGCCCGGCCTGTTGTAATCACCTAGGTGCAGTCCCCTCCCCAGCTGGAAAAGGTTAGGTGCTCGCAATCCCACCACCGCCGGCCCCTGGGCCTCTCTTGGGCCCATGGGCTGGGCTGGAAGGGAGGCAGCGAAGCGGCTGAGTTGGCCTGCGAGGGGGTTTGGCTTCTGCCTGCCGAAGGCAGGAGACGAGGGAGGTTGTTTTACGAGGTGAAATGAACCATTTAAAACCGGCTGGGTCTGACAAAGAACCGGCCTCTGCAAGCGCTGACGCCCGCTGTGACGTCCGGAGGAAACCAGCGGGCAAGTCAGCGACTGGGGAACGGGCGCAGGCCAGCGCTGACTCACGGCAGGGCAGATGGGAGACACTTTGGCTGTGCCAAACCACGCAGGACTGGCAGGCGAGATCCACAGCTGGGAGAGCAGGGGGCGGCGAGTCAGGAGGGGCACTGCCAGAGCTGGGGAGTGCAGGGCTGGGTTAGCAGGGGCTGCTGTGACAACTGGGGCTCAAATTTACCCAAGTTGTGAGCTCAGCTGTAAAAAGTATGTGAAAATTCCCCAGATTTCCCCATAACCGGTGCTAAGCAGTGCTGGGGGGAAGAGGTACAAACGGGGAACAGACAAACTGAATTAGTCTAAACAAACAAGCTGAGTTCACATGCTTCAAGGCCTGTGTTGAAATGATGTGTGTGAAAAACAGGAGATGTGGTACTGGAAGGGAATGGGACAAAACTGGTGGGTGAGCCATTGCGCTTCCAGGGGGGGGGGGGGCTGGGCTGTTCCACCCGGTATCTCCCTCCTGGCTCCTGAACACCTGGAGATCGTGGGGAAAACGACCAGACTAACCCGACGGAGAGGATGGCCGGTGGCTACTGGAGTGAACGTCACCTACCTGGCTGCCACTCCCGGGCCTTCATCATCCTGATCCTGAGAGCTGTCCTGCCCCGACCGGGCCAGAGGGACGCACCCCGGGCCATCGCCACCCCCGCTGGCTCGGGCTGAATCCTGACCACCAGCTGGGCTGACGCTTATCCCCATCTTTGCTACCCTGGGAGAGATGGGCGGACACCAGAGGGGTTTTCCTTCTACCAACTGTCTCGGGCTGAAGAGAAATGGGGTGGGGGGCTTGTTAAAATGAGCCTGATTCCAGATCTTACAGTCACAGGCATTCACTGGTTTTCCTTCTTTTCTGTACCTTTAATACAAGGTTAAAAAGGTGTCCTTGTGCCTTTGCCACGTGCGAAGCTGGCGGAGGTCTGCGTGGGCCAAGCCCCGGGCCTGGCTTAACACGCTCAGTGCGAGGCAGTGACTGGGCGATGGTAACACCTTTGGCCCATTTACTCCATCTAAATGAACACACCAGGGCTATGGGTCGGGGCAGCCCAAGGCTCAGATGAGGGGGCTGGAGGTTGGGATTGGGGAGCATCAGGAGAGCTGTACAGGGCAGGTTGGTGGGCTGCTGCGCTCGGTAATCCTCAGCTTGGGAACCCATGGGCAAAGTGTGTGGCTCATCCCCCTCGAGTGCTGAGCCACCCGGAAGATAATGGCCTTCTACTACTATCAGCTACTCTGTTAGCTCAAGCGGTGGAAGTCTGTAGTTTTGAATCCTGCCAATGACCCAGGAGGGGTTCACTGTGGTTCCACATAATGACATTTTTAAAATTTTGTTTAAATGTTGGAAATGAGATTGAAAACAAACCTGTTAAGACTACAAAGAAGGGTACAAAGCCGAGCACTCAGAAGTTAAGAAATGGCTAAATTAAGGTTGCCTGCATCACCTTAATTCAGCCCCTTTGTGTGTGCATTATGAGCTAATCTTTAATGACCTGATAGCATGCTGTGTTTTCCACAGACCCGCTGCCTCGTTCAGTGCCCAGGCTGGATCTGCTCTGGGGAGGAATCAGGGCTGTGCAGAGATGTGTGGAGGTCCCCTCCCTCGTTTGTGGCAGACATCGGTAGCTGTGCAGTGACTGCGGCAGGGGATGCCACAAGAGAAAGGAGGATCTCATGGTGAAGGCAGTCGAATGCTGCCCAGGAGAACTGGATTCTCTCCCAGCCGCTGCCCCAGCATTTCTATGCGGTGCTGGGCAAGTCACGTAAACCAACAAGTTCGCAGTTAGCCAATGTGTGTCCTTGTGTTCTGGGAGGCCGGCTTGAGACCCCTGGGGTCTGGTTTGCAGAAGTGCTGAGTGCTCCCAGCTGCAGCCGAGGTCAATGGGGGCTCTGCTCCCACAAAGTTCTATAAAATGGTAAAGCCCCCAAGAAATCAGGCCCCAGGTAATGCCGATTGGGCACCCAACATTGGCCTCATGTTCTCAGGCCCCTGGCTGTCAAAGGGGGATCAGGACCAGGTTGAGCACATCAGTTAATATTTGTGACGCGCCTGCTCCTCTCCCCACGAGCGGCACAGAGCAGCCCGGGGAGGCAGTAAGAGTTCTGTCCTCGCAGCAGGGTCTGAGTGCCGCCCGGCATGTATGGCCCCGGGCTGGGCAGATATGGATAGTGTGCTGGCTGTCCCAGGCTGCAGGGTGTTTGCTCAGCTGCTGCTGGAGAGTTGGGCAAGCTGTGACTGGCGAGCATCCCTCTTCCTCCTCCAACAGCAGGCAGTGCCGGGCCGGGGTTCAAGCGTGGAATGGGCACTGGAGTGTCTGGGACAAGGGGCTTGACCCCAGCAGGATGCAGGGGCTGCTTGCTCCTGGTGCAGTCAGTATCGCTCCCCGAACCCCTCCCCGCTCTGGTTCCCTTCACCGTCTGAATTTTGCCCCCAACCACCTAATGTTCTACTCCTGGCCCCTTGCGTGAGTCCCATGGCACGTGTGATGCAGAGACCCCTTGGCTGAGGGTCACCCGTGCTTTGCAAACAATGCTCACCTCAACCCTGACAAACTCACTACACCAAACACCCGTCTTGTAGGATGTTTGTCCCTAAAGAGTAGCAGGGGCGGTGGCTGCGGAAAGCTCATAACTTGGCAAGACCCATAGGCATCATGGGATGTATGACCGGGCAATAGTGGAGGAACAGTGGGTTTACACTGGAAGTGAGCTTTATGGACTTGGAGTAGAAACCCATCATTAGGAGGTGCTGGCTCTCAGGGATGGCCCCTCCGGGTAAGAGAGAGAACATACGAAATGGCCAGTCTGGCTCAGAACAAAGGTCCATCTAGCCCAGTCTCCTGTCTGCCGACAGTGGCCTGCGCCAGGTGCCCCAGAGGGAGTGAACAGAGCAGGTAACAGATCAGAGCAGAGCTTGGACATCTGGGAGTAGCTAGTGTCAGGGGCTGGATATCAAGGGGAATGATTCACAGGGACGCAGGGGACTGGGGTGCAGCTGGTGGGAACCTGCCTAAGGATGTGAGAGACAGGCTGCCTGTGTGACCGAGGGCGAGTCACGTGGCCTCTCTGTACTGAGATGAGTGGGGATTACGCACTGCCCGGCCCCACGCAGGTGTTGGGAGGGTACGTACTGGGAGCAGCTCCAATACTCTGGTGATGGGGGCTGGAGTGCAGGCAGGTCTAAGGGACCCTAACAGGGCTCACGCACACAAAGGCCTCGTTTAGACTGGGAATTTGCCCCTTTTCCAGCAAGCAAAGGCCAGCCCCCATGGAGCTAGGCTGGGTGGTGCAAGCCTGGCGTTAGGCAGGCTCCAGGCAGCTTCTGAAGTTATTTAACTGGAAAGAAATGAAGCAGGGTGGCCAAGGGAACCTGCTGGTCCGGGGGCAAATGGGGCCACGGCCTGGAGTGAAGGGGAGGGAGTGTTATCTGCCTGCCACCAATGCCAAGTGCAGCCTCTGTGTCCCTGCAGCCTGCCCACCCAAGCTGTCTGGAGGTGGCAGCCATGCCCCGGTCTCTCCTCCCCCCCGCAGGGCTGGGCTTTGGGGGAATCTCTCCTTGTATTAGTCAAAGCAATTGGGAGGGGGCACTTGAGGTCACTGCCCGGTATGGACCAGCACAGCGCGCTATACAAGCGGGCCGGAAAACATTACAAAGCGTCTCTTCTTTTCTGCCTGAGTCCTGGAGGATGCTGGGGGAACAAGAGGGGCAGGGCTGGCAGGCGTCCCTGCTCCGGAGGCGAAGCGCTCGCTGGCTCCACACAGGCACTCGACGGGCCATGCCCCCCGGGTCTGTGCCGATCAGGGTGCCTGGTGCTTGGTGCTGTATAAAGCACCCGGAGACGGGGGCCTGTCTCCAGAGTTTATTATCTGGTCATGGGCACGGGGAGGTGGGGCTGGCAGGCTGGCTGGCTGGCACACGGGCCCCTTTGTACGCATGCCACACGTGGGACGAGGGGGACACGTCTCCCGGGGCGCATCGTTCCAGAACTGCGTCTGACACACCCCCCGTGACGCAGCTGGGCCTGGCTGGACCGTGGGGCTGAGCGAGCCCAGCCATTCCCAGGCCCTTGAGCAATGGGAGCAGAGGGGGACAGGCACAAGGCCTGGTGCTGAGGGCTGGGTTCAGGACCCAGCATGGTCGACGGGCATCTTGGCAGCAGGCCCAGAGCGGGCCCCTGTGGCGGTACCCGGGCGGCACGGGGTCGCAGGAGGGGCCATGCAGGGGCGACCTCGCTGATTGCCCAGGCCTGCAGGCTGCGACCTTGGCAGCCAGCGCTGGGCTCTTAATCCCTGCGATCGTCCGTCTGAGCCGCCCTGTCTCGCGGCCCCGGCGCTGGGATTGTGCTGAGCCCAGCAGGCCTGTCTCAGGTCTCCTTAACGAGGCACGTCTTTCTGTCCTGGGCCTGTTTTCAAGGAAGCTTTGAAGTGGTTTCAGACCACTAAAGGGATTAGCTGGGCCGCCAGGATCGGCGCACGGTCTGGGCGCTGCTTGGCTCTGCGCCCCCCTCACAGCAGCACGCTCAGCCCTGCAGAATGTGCTGACGGACGGACGGACGGTTGTGGGACCCATCCAGCTTACCAGGGAATCTGCTCAGGGGGCAGCTTTCCCTCCTTTCACGGCTGCTCCAGCCAGCTGCAAGCTGGGGTGCTGCCCCCCCTTTTCCCTCTATGACTGGGGGCCAATGGAGATCCTCCCCGCCCCCTCCCCCCCCGCAAACGGCCCCTGCAGAGATGATGGCTAGTGAGCACGTTGGCCAGGTAACCAGCTGGGTGCCCTGCCTGCCCAGAGCAAGCCGGAGGAGGCGAGCAGCCCTGCCCTGCCCTGCCCTCAACCGCGGCTCTAGGGTGCAGTCCAGCAGTGCTGCTGGGCTCGCTGGCCATGAGCGTGTTACTCGGGGTCAAGGGGCGCAGTGGGGCCCAGCGCAGCTCACAGCACCGCACCCGGGGTGGGGAGGGGGTGCAGCTCACCCAGCTCAGTGCATGGTGTCAGCCACCCATGGTGTTGTTTTTGTGCCCTCCTTGCCCAGCATGGGATTCGTGATGGGGAGGGGGTGGCCAAGGGTGGGGCTGGAGGGGCCATCAGATCAGGCTCAGGGCATAGGAACCTGTCTGTGAGGTTGGGTGAGACTGGGGAGGGAGGGTCTCATGGCGGGAGGCGAAAGGGAGACAATCCAGAGCCCCCAAATCACCAGGGAGGCTAAACCTGTCATGCTGGGGGGGCATCCCCCCTTATCTTTGCCCCTCTGCAGAGCGAGGGACTCATGGGCCACCCCCTGAGCTATTTACCCCTCCCCCTACAGACCCTCTCCATTCCTGACCCACCCCTGCTCACTGCGCCCCTCTGTGACGTCTGTGGGTCACCTGCCTGACTCCCCCCCGAGAGCCAGCTGGGCAGGCGCTGAGGGGCTGAGCGGAGGGTGACAGTGGCTCAGGGCAGAGCCTGAGCCCTAGGTCGATTAGTGCTGGGGCTGCATAAGGGCTGGGCTGCGCTGAAAGCCTCCATCAGCCTCGCTACGGCTCCCGGGGTAAATGCAGCCCTGTGCTGACCGGGGCGAGCACAGAATTCCTGTTGCCCGAGCAAGCAAGGAATTTGAAGGACAGACATATCCCTAGGCTAAAGAAATCCCTTCCCGCTCCACTGAGGCCTGGTCTGCCCTGAACAGTGCGGGTGACATCGCTCTGTCTGTCGGGGGTTGAAAACTCCAGCCCCTTGAGCTCTGCTGCAACGCCGACCTAGCCACAGTGTAGACGCAACTCTGGTGACAGAAGAATGCTTCACATTGTTCAGGGCAGTGCCGTTCCTACACAAACAGCCCCCTCCCCATTGCATTGCCATAGGCTGCGTCTATACTACGGAGTTATGCCGGCCTAGCTACACAGCAGTGTAACTGGACCAGTGTGGTCTCTGACATGTAGCCACTAGCAAAACCCTGGTCGCGTCTCTTCTCCTTACCCCCTAGCTCTTGGTACAAAACCACACCCTTCCTTTCCCAGGAGCCCGCAGAGAGCGGGGCTGGTGCTTGGTACCCAGCTGAAGGCTAGGTTTGGTACAAGAGACAGGGTTTAGACAGACAATGAGCAGGAGGGTGGCCATGAAGTTTTAAAAAAGAGGGAGCGAGATGTGGTGACAAAGCCACCCATGAGGCCGAGTTTGGGCCGTGTTCAGAGAAGTGTCTTCAGTCTAGAAGCAGCCCTAGGTGGTGTCACAGCTCTTTCCCTGCTCTCCACCGGTCTGTGACACCGAGAACCCCCCGATGGAACGCGCTCCCCACTTCCACATCCCACCAGCAGCAGGGGAGGGCAAAGCCTCGTCAGCACTGCAGGAGTTGGGAGCCAGCCATGCCGGGGGCTGCAGGGGGCCCAGGACATGGGCGCTGCTCTGGCTACGCTGCAATGGGAGATGTAACCCCAGCAGGGTGTAGACACACAGAAGCTGGCTTTGCTCTTGCTGGCTTGAAGGTCGCAGCAGCATGGGCTAGTGGCCGGGCACCTACCCGCCATCTCGGGGCGGTTGTATGGCACATGCTGCTGGGGCTCCAGGACCAGCGCGGTTCAAGCTCACTTGCTGGGATGTGTCTGCACATGCTGTAGTTGGTCCAGCGCAGACATGTCCTTAGTCAAGGCCTTGGCCTGACCTCTTTGGGGTAGGGTTACTGCACCAGCCCCCCCCCCCCGCCCTCATGCTCCCACGGTGCCAGGGAATGGCTGTAAGTCAAAGGCAGAGGATCCAGCTGCGGGGGTGCAGCAAACAACCCCCTTTGCAAAGGCAGACACCAAGCAATTAATGGGAGGGGGCTAGAAGTGTCAGGTAACTAGGCAACCCCTGCATGAAGGGATGTTGTTTCTGGCTTCAGCCTGTCACACACTCATCAGCATATAGGTCTGAGGAGCCCAACTTAGTCACTGCCGGGGGAGCTGTCCCCCTGAGAGCCCAGTGCCCCTCCAGGCAGCCTTGCCCCCAGCATGAAACCCAGGCACCCCTGACCTGGCTGGAACAAACGCACACAGATGGGCCCATCTCTGGACAGGACCTGGTACTGATCGGTGCTTTAGACCAAAAGCGCTAAGACACTTGCTGGTTTCTCTGAGCAAAGTGTGCCCGAGTTTTCCAGGTCCAAACTGAAAGGCGATGAAATCCCATCATTGGGGTCATTGGAACAGACCAGCTGCAGAGGAATTAACTTTACTTCAAAATAGATCATAGAAGAAATAAATATACATGTCAACAAGCAAACAGGTCACACCTCCATGGAGTTTTCCGCCAGCCCCCAGTCACTTTGGGCTGGGCGGGACCTGGCCACTTTCAAGTCATCCAGAAGGAGTGATACTAAACCTCTGTTCCCCTCCCAACAAGCGGAGTGGGCCATGTATGTAACGCTCCCCCGTTCTTGGCCCAGGAAGAGAAAGCTAGGCTCCGCACCTCCTCCCCAGACGCACAGCGCCACAGAGAGGCCACTGGGTCAGTGCAGCCTGTTTCAAACTTAAATTAAAAAAATATGGAGACAATAAATAAATACTGGAAAATTGCTCCAGGCATAGACTTCCTACAACAAAGGCAGGATGGTAGCTCCTGGATAGCTGGGCATGGTGCTCCTTACAGGGGAGCAGTAAACTCTTCTCCGGCATAGACAACGATTCAGATTACAGACAAACTGTGTTTGCAAACTTCCAGCGCCAGTGAGAGTTCTCAGGCCTCAGTATTCTGCTCCTTGCTAGAAGGACAGCAAGGAGGGTATGTCCTGGCACCAGGTGAAGTCCTTGGTGTGTTTTCTCTCAGTGGAAGTACATGCGGGAATGAAAATTCTGACATTCAGAGCAGCGGGCCAGAGGTCGTGCTCTGAAGCTGACTTACGGGAGAACCTAGAACAAAGATGTCCTATTCTAGGCTTTCAGTCAGCTGGTGATGCAGCCATTCTCCTCTAGCAGCTCTGAATATGATCCAGATGTTTGACAATGCTGTGCAGGCACTTCTGGAGCCGGTCCAGCGCCACCACTGCAGCGGTGTAAGGAGAGGTAGTCAGCAGCTCGGTCAGATTCCCCAGAGCGTCCAGGTTAGAGGATTTGTGGAAGGTGCAACCGAGGTGAGAACCCAAGGTCTGGATCAGACTCCGGAGGTTCTCTATGTCGTTGAAGATTTGTGCTACTGGCACGTTTACCATGGGCAGGCTGGGGAGGATCCTCTGGAATATCTGCAAGGTCTCGTCCATGGAGTCTAAGTTCTCCAAAGGCCACTCTCCGGGGATGAAGTCAAGTCCATTTATCTTCAAGTTCAGAGGGAAGAGCTGCATGGAGGAGAAGGCTGGTTAGCCATGCTAGCACAGGGCTGCCCTCTCTTCTCTACAAGGGCTGTTTGGCTAAGGACTATGGCACTTCTACACTCCGGGGATCAGCACCGGTAGCTCAGACAGCTCTAGAAAGGTCTGCATACTCTTCCTTGGGACATATCAAACAAGGCTATCACAAAGGCGTTAGGAAGGACATGCCAGCAGCCATGGAATGGATGGGCCCCTTTGCTATTCTGGCTTTGAAAGCACTCTCTACAGCTTGACAGGTTTCAGAGTAGCAGCCGTGTTAGTCTGTATTCGCAAAAAGAAAAGGAGTACTTGTGGCACCTTAGAGACTTCCGATGAAGTGAGCTGTAGCTCACGAAAGCTTATGCTCAAATAAATGTGTTAGTCTCTAAGGTGTCACAAGTCCTCCTTTTCTCTCTACAGCATGTGTGATGTGGGGCGGGGGGAGGAAACACATGTGCCATGTGTCTAGGTCACAAACAGGGGCTTGCTCTAACTGCCTCCTGATGCCTCCTGCCCTGGCTTCAACCAGAGAGTTACCTGGTGGGATCCCCCAAGCAGAGGCAAATTACGATTTCATGGGGCCCTTGGCCAGAGCAAGGGGGGTCCTCCTCAACCCTTCCACCTGCAGTCTCACCCCATTCTGCCCCCACCACCACTGCGGCCCCACAACCCCTTTGCTCCTTTCTGCTCCCCCCACAAGACCAGAGAAGCTCTTTCCCCACCACCGCATCCCCAGGGCTGCAGCTGAGAGTGAGAGCCCTGAGGCCATGGCAGTGAGCAAGAGCACCTGCAATCCTGGGGCCACAGCTTCCCCTGACCCACCCACCAGGGCTCTGGGGCTTCTGCCGGGGCTCTGGGCTTCTGCTGCCCAGCAGTGGATTTTTTTCTGGGGTCCCACAATTGGCCAGAGACCCTGGGCACGGGCCCCATCAGCCCATTGGCTAATCCGCCACTGCCCCCAGGTAGGAATGCAGCACGGTGGGCAGTGTCGGGGCACACAGTGGCAAAGTCAAGTGAGAGTTTGCAGCACGTGGCAGCAAATGACTCACTTTGGGGCTGCAGGAAGGATGGGCAGTTAAACCACAGAGCCTGGGAACTGGCTCCTTCTTGCCTCTCTGCCACTGGCACATGACCATCCTTGGGCACCTCCTAACCTGCTCAGTGAGTGCCAGGGGCTCGGAGCATCGAGATCCTTCGATGGGAGGTGTGAGGCACGCATGGAGATCTCTGGAGCCGTGCCTCGGGGGAGAACTCACCTGGACAGCCAGCCTTGGCCTGGTCCCCTCTGTATTAGGGAGGAGAGGCGCTGAAGGGTTCGGAGCAGAAGGTAGATGATGGAAGTAGCACATACTAGGAAGTATGTGTGTGTTCCCTGGCTCAGAGATAAGGACAGTAGCCAGGATGTGACACCCCAGCTGCCTGTCCTCAGCAGAGGGGAGTGAAGGGCTGTCCCAGGGAGCAAGGGAGATTTATGCTGACCCTCAGGGAAGGCTCCCTTCCAGCAAGCTCAGGGACAGTGGAACCATCCCCCAGGGGAAGGGACTCAGGGCGGGGTGGGCAGTTACAGACTTGTCAACCTGGCACCCGCAGTCGTCTCCAGCTTTGATTCCCTGGGCCGGATGCTCAGCTGGTGGTGCCCACTAGCTTCTCTAGCTACCACCAGCAGAGGTCCTGGCCCCAGGAGCCTGTTCGTGCCCCGAGGTTGAAATACAGAAGTGCCGGGAGAGGAACCATTCCGTGAGCTGACCTGATGGCCCCACTGATCCTCTGCCCGGCTCGTCCCGACATACCTGGTGCTCCTGGATCCGGGCTATGATGGTTCGTGTGAGGTTTTTGGTGTCTGCCTTGACCTTGTCGATTTTCACCGGCCGGCTATAGAAGAGAGGCAGCCAAAACCAGAGCAGCCCACAGAGCGGCAGGCTGGGACACTGCATTTTCCTCCCGCCTTCTTCACTAAGGCCCTAAACAGCCAAGAGTGATGCAAGTTAAACAGGTGTTTGCAGCCCCCCAGAGACATGGCCAGAGAAGGTCTGAGAGCTGTGGGGTGCTGCCCCATGCAGGGGCTGCCCTCCCTCCAGTGGGGCACCAGGCCATCAGATGAAGGAACAACCCCCACAAATCTGCTTCTGGCTCTCAGCTGGGTCTTTTAACCGAGCCGTGGAGCCTGTGCCAGTCGAGCCAGGGGTCCCAGCTGCTGACGAGGCACTCGGGGGTGTTATATTGCACAGGCATTTGCAGGCCGTCTGCACCCCCAGGGGTTAAAGCCATGTGACACAGGACGGGGAGATGAAGGCCTGCAGTGTTCTGTGCAACACACCTTACACCCACAGCTCTCCATGGGAGTGTGGAGCAAACGTGTGAGTGATTTGGGCTGCACCTACCCGAGATCAGGGACCCCGGGGCTCGGAGCTGTGCATCCCCAGGGAGAGACAGGCTCTCCCCAAAGAGCTGCCAGGCTGGCTAGCCAGTGGGTGGGATAGAGAGGAGTCGCTAGCCCATAGCCCTGATGGGGAGTGGAGGGATTAAATGGTTCCCCCATGCTCCCAGGGGCAGGGTGTGTCAGAGCTGGGACCTGAACCAAGAGCTCCTAACCCCAGTTCAGGCCATCAGCCACAAGCCCGCCCTTCACAGCAGTGCTTTGACCCCGAGCTGTGCTCAGGCAGACAGCGACTCCCTTCCACTCCCCATGTCCTCATCTTACCCTCTGGTCGGCTTGGCAGATGCCTGGGCACCCCTCCCCCCTTGCTGTGCATTCTTTTCTCATTGGCTGGTGGCCACAGGCCCATGTGGCTCTGCACCATGTGTGATGTGTCAAGGTTTCGGTTTGAGATTCCTGGCAGGGCTCCCTGCCCTGTGGCCTGCAAAGGCTCGGGCTGAGATTCCCGGAAGGGCTGCCTCTCGCTGAAGAAGTGCTGGCCAGCAATCGAGTATGCACCCGGGGCCCCTGGCAGGCTTGTGCTGGGGTTGTTGCTAGCCTGTGCCAGGGTCTACGCTGCCACATCTGCACTGCCATGGTCATTGCACTAGCTGGATTAAAGCGGGTCGAGAGGCCCTTGGCTAGCAAAGCTGGACAGAGCTGCCTGGGGGCCTGGCGAGGTCCTGTCACTATTGTGCAGGTATGTGCCATGAGGTCAGGCAGTAAAATCACCTCTGCTGTATAGATGAGGAGCTGAGATTAACCGACTTGCCCAGGGCCAGACCCCAGATCTCCCTCATCCAGCCCAACACCTCCACCACCAGACCTTCCTCTTGGCAAGGAGACAACGTGGTGCAGAGCAGAAAGGTTGAGCATATGGGCAGTCGAGACAAGGGGGACACAAGGCCAGGGGGATGTGCAGCCACTGGACCCCAGGCACCTTTCCCCTAGCAGGAATAAACCAGGCCCAACAGTGAAACATAATTGGCTCACCGTCCACAGCCAGGGCTTCTCACAGCCCCAGCATCTCTGCCTGGGGAGAAGCAGAGCTGGTGCAGAGAGCTAGTTAGCACAGTGCTCTGGGCCCAGGCGGGGACACTGGTTTTATACCTGGCCAGGTAAAGTCCCTTGGCAGCTCAGCAGGGCTGAGATAGACCCCAATGTCCTCTGTCAGCCTCTCTGCACCCCCCAGGCCTCACGCTGAGCTAGCTCCCGACTCCCCCCAGCATGGGTGAGAGGAGACTCCAGCTCCCCTGGGACCTCTTGATCCCAAGCCTCCTTCCAGACCTGGCCCTGTGGCACTGGGCCCCTAGGTCACTATTAGCCTCCCCCACCTGGTCACTTTCCTTGACCCTTTTCTCCCATCTTCCTCCCTGTCTCACCTGCTTCCTCCCTTGCCCTGAGCGGCTCCTTCTCCAGATGCCCTGGAGAGCCCCTTGTCTAGTGGGGGTTCAGATCACCAGGACTATGGGGCTCCTTCCCCCACCCCCTTGAGAGGGGTGAATCCTGTCTTGCCCTACACGATATTCCCCTCCGCCCCGCCCCATTAACACAACAGTGCCACCTGGCACTCTCCCTCCACAGACCTCCAAGCCTCAGTCCCATTTTGCAGCAGGGGAAACTGAGGCACAGAACGTGGATGTGGCTGGCAGAGCCAGGCAGGGAACCCAACTCCCCCGAGCCCCTGCCCTACCCACGGGGCCACTGTCCACCCCCGACCCCCACCCCTGCCTGGCAGCTTTTAAACTCCTTGGCCCCGGAGAGGCTCCTTCCCCGTCCTCAGCCAGGGCAGAAGCGCTGGGCTCCCGCTGCCTTCCCCGTGTCGGGGCTGGGGCAGAGCAGGGCAGCCCCCAGCTGAGCTGCGGCTGGGAGCCGGCCAGCCTGGGGCCCAGCGCCCCGGGAGGGACGGAGGGGAAGGGAAGGGGGCCCCCACCTTACCTCCCGGCTCCCTTCGCCCTCCGCTCTGCGCTGGCTCCATGTCGGGCCGGGCCGGCTTATATAGAGCCGCGGCAGCATTGCACAAGGGTTACTCATCGCACCCCTCCTCCGCTTCGCCCCGCGTTGCAGAGCGAGAGAAGAGCCGGGCCGGCTGCAGCGCGGGGCGCCCCGGACGTCCCACCCCCTCCGCCGCCCCCCGACATCCCGCTGGCCGCGCTGGGGGCAGACGCGAACCCGGGGTCGCCCCGCCGGCTGCTGCGGGTGTCATTTCATCAGATCGCGTTAATGTAACTTCTCCCCTTCGACTTCCCGCTTCTTCTCGCCTTGTGTAAAATAAATGTGTCTCTATCTAAATAGCCCCACTATCTCTGCCCATCCATCCCCCATCCACCGGTTCCTGCACCCCTCTATCTATCCCCATACACCCCCTCTATCCACCGGTTCCTGCACCCCTCTATCTATCCCCATACACCCCCTCTATCCACCGGTTCCTGCACCCTTCTATCTATCCCCATACACCCCCTCTATCCACCGGTTCCTGCACCCTTCTATCTATCCCCATACACCCCCTCTATCCACCGGTTCCTGCACCCCTCTATCTATCCCCATACACCCCCTCTATCCACCGGTTCCTGCACCCTTCTATCTATCCCCATACACCCCCTCTATCCACCGGTTCCTGCACCCCTCTATCTATCCCCATACACCCCCTCTATCCACCGGTTCCTGCACCCCTCTCTCTATCCCCATACACCCCCTCTATCCACCGGTTCCTGCACCCCTCTCTCTATCCCCATACACGCCCTCTATCCACCGGTTCCTGCACCCCTCTAACTATCCCCATAGACCCCCTCTATCCACCGGTTCCTGCACCCCTCTCTCTATCCCCAGGCATCCCCTCTATCCACCGGTTCCTGCACCCCTCTATCTATCCCCATGCACCCCCTCTATCCACCGGTTCATGCACCCCTCTCTCTATCCCCATACACCCCCTCTATCCACCGGTTCCTGCACCCCTCTCTCTATCCCCATACACCCCCTCTATCCACTGGTTCCTGCACCCCTCTATCTATCCCCATACACCCCCTCTATCCATCGGTTCCTGCACCCCTCTATCTATCCCCATACACCCCCTCTATCCACCGGTTCCTGCACCCCTCTATCTATCCCCATACACCCCCTCTATCCATCGGTTCCTGCACCCCTCTATCTATCCCCATACACCCCCTCTATCCACCGGTTCCTGCACCCCTCTATCTATCCCCATACACCCCCTCTATCCACCGGTTCCTGCACCCCTCTATCTATCCCCATACATCCCCTCTATCCACCGGTTCCTGCACCTCTCTATCTATCCCCATACACCCCCTCTATCCACCGGTTCCTGCACCCTTCTATCTATCCCTATACACCCCCTCTATCCACCGGTTCCTGCACCCCTCTATCTATCCCCATACATCCCCTCTATCCACCGGTTCCTGCACCCCTCTATCTATCCCCATAAACCCCCTCTATCCACCGGTTCCTGCACCCCGCTATCTATCCCCATACATCCCCTCTATCCACCGGTTCCTGCACCTCTCTATCTATCCCCATACACCCCCTCTATCCACCGGTTCCTGCACCCTTCTATCTATCCCCATACATCCCCTCTATCCACCGGTTCCTGCACCTCTCTATCTATCCCCATACACCCCCTCTATCCACCGGTTCCTGCACCCCTCTATCTATCCCCATACACCCCCTCTATCCACCGGTTCCTGCACCCCTCTATCTATCCCCATACATCTCCTCTATCCACCGGTTCCTGCACCCCTCTATCTATCCCCATACACCCCCTCTATCCACCGGTTCCTGCACCCCTCTATCTAACCCCATACATCCCCTCTATCCACCGGTTCCTACACCCTTCTATCTATCCCCATACATCCCCTCTATCCACCGGTTCCTGCACCCCTCTATCTATCCCCATACACCCCCTCTATCCACCGGTTCCTGCACCCCTCTCTCTATCCCCATACACGCCCTCTATCCACCGGTTCCTGCACCCTTCTATCTATCCCCATACATCCCCTCTATCCACCGGTTCCTGCACCCCTCTATCTATCCCCATACACCCCCTCTATCCACCGGTTCCTGCACCCCTCTATCTATCCCCATACACCCCCTCTATCCACCGGTTCCTGCACCCCTCTATCTATCCCCATACATCTCCTCTATCCACCGGTTCCTGCACCCCTCTATCTATCCCCATACACCCCCTCTATCCACCGGTTCCTGCACCCTTCTATCTATCCCCATACATCCCCTCTATCCACCGGTTCCTACACCCTTCTATCTATCCCCATACATCCCCTCTATCCACCGGTTCCTGCACCCCTCTATCTATCCCCATACACCCCCTCTATCCATCGGTTCCTGCACCCCTCTATCTATCCCCATACATCCCCTCTATCCACCGGTTCCTGCACCCTTCTATCTATCCCCATACACCTCCTCTATCCACCCGTCCCTGCACCCCTCTATCTATCTTATGATCAAATAAATTTGTTAGTCTCTAAGGTGCCACAAGTACTCCTTTTCTTCTATCTATCCCCATACACCCCCTCTATCCACCCCTCCCACACACCCCATCTATCTATCTATCTATCTATCTATCTATCTATCTATCTATCTATCTATCTATCTCCAGGCACTCCTCTATCTATCCCCCACACCCCATCTATCTATCTGTTTATCTATCTATCCCCATCCACTCTTTCTATCTATCTATCTATCCCCACACACCTCATCCATTTCTCTCTCGCTCTCGCTCTCTAGCGTGGGGCTGTGTGTTGTGGTGTAATCACAATGTTTGTAACGCGCTGTGAAAGCCCCAGGCTCCGTGCGAGGCGAACCCCGGCGGGTCCCTGGCTGGCCGGTCGGGTTTACGGATCTTGACATGTTACTGTGGTTTCACAATTGATTATTTAGCCTCCGGCGTTTTAAACTCCTACGACGTGAAGTGCTTTTGGAGAGGCAATAAGCTAAGGACGCGCCCTCCAGCCTGGATCGATATGAACAACCAGGAGGCGCTAGGGACAGCGAGCTCGCGGGGTTACCCAAGCAGGCGTGTCCGGGGGACCGGCGCTCGGCGCTGTACATCTGGTGTGATGCTGGTCACACGCGCTGAGGACGTTTCTGTGCTATTACTTCTTTCGTATGAGACAACGAGTTCGAACAAGAATTGCACCTCGTTGTGCAGACAACACATCCTTTCCCCTGCGATCATCAGCCCCACATCCAGAGCCTCAGACGTGCCAGGAGCAGTGGGATCAGTTTCCAACTTTCCTCTTCTCTTGAAAACTTGTGTTTATTTTTCCCAGCCTGAGTTTCGTTCTGAATAAACCCAATTCCTTCTGCATTCTCAAGTGTCACAGAAACGCGATCTAGACAGAGAATTCGTATCCCCTCCCCCAGTCTAGACTACAGTAGACTGGACAATCCGAATGATCGAATTTTCCTGCCAGGAGAGGGCCAGTTTTGGAATCCACTTTGAAAAGATCCGATTTAATTTCCCGAAAAACCGTTTCACGCGCTGGATTTTAAAAGTGAAACAAAAACAGGAGCCTTAAGGTGCCACAAGTACTCCTTTTCTTTTTGCAAAAACAGGAGCGAGAGCGCGCAACGGAGGCGCTCAATCGGTTGAAGATTAACCCAGCCCAGGTGGATCTTTGCCTTTGGCACAAGGTATAAATAAATCTATCCAGGAACAAATAAACCCTTCGAGTTCGCTCTGGTCCCGCAGCAATCGCTAACCCCGTTGTCCAGGAAATAGACCGCGTGTTAATTCCATGTCCCCTTAGAGGGAGTTTGATTTTGCTTCCCTACATTTTGCAAACCGAGTTGCGTGTTGTTTTAAAAAGTCGCGCAGAGCGTGGGAGCGCGCAGGGGGATTAGCGGCGGGGTAAAGACAGGCCTCTGAGGTCAGGGGGCCGGACCTTTTTGCCCCTTTTCGTTATGGAAGGCAGCGCCTTTGCAAGGAACCGTTGGATCTGCGCAAGGAAACTGCCCCCGGCAGGAGAAGATTTTAAAAACAGAATTCAAACTCGTGCCCCGCGCAGCGCGCTCCGGGCGCAAAGCCAGAGCCGCTCTCCGGGCAGCCCGGGCCCGGCCACGGAGCTCTGCCTGTCCCCTGCGAGCAGCTGGGGAGCTTTCAGACGAGACGGAATAAAGCTTCGATTCCAGTAGGTGCTTGTTTGTGTAAAGCCAGCCCCGGGCACCTGGTTCGGATCAATCGGAACATTTCGGGGCTCTCCCGCTCTCTGTTTAAACACGCAATAAAGGCAAACCGATGTGAAAGTCACGGGTGCACTCCGGGAGCCAGAGCAAGCTCCGATCCGCTCCGCTCCAGAGGCGGGGGGAGTGAAGGCACTTTACAGCTGATAACACGGGGATGTTTCTCCCCCTCCCCAAGGAAACAACAATTCGGCGACCCAACCCCTCCCCCGAAGTGATCCATTAGGGATGCTGCACTCCGCGCCTTTGACTGCACCCCTGCAATCTCTCTACATCCCTTCCTGTTCCTGCTCCGGCCCATCCCCGCAGGTCATCCCTCCTCCCGCCCGGGTGGCCCCCCCCCCCGGCTCTCAGCAAGGCTCGGGGCTCAGCTCCTTTGATGGTCCATGGCTATGTTGCCTGGCGAGCAGAGAACTGCCAATGAATTTCCCAAAGGAACAATCCCTCTCCCCGGGCACACACGGCCAGTGAAAGGGATGGGCAGGGCTCGAGTATGGGGCAAGTTTTACAAGAGCCCCAGTGGCTGAGCTGCTTTTTAAAAATCTCTAGAGAGAAACACAAACTAAAACCAGTGACCAGACCCATGGCGAATATACACACACAGGGACAGACACAAACAATGTGTGCACACAAACATGCAGTGTTTACATAGGCAGACAGATACACTCTGAGTACATATGTATATAAAATACAGATCTGTGTATTTGTGGCACCTTAGAGATGAACAAATTTTCTCTCTAAGATGCCACAAGTACTCCTTTTCTTTTTGCAAATACAGACTAACACGGCTGCTACTCTGAAACAGATCTGTGTGCCTCTGTGTGTAGACTCTCGCTCCACACTCACCACATTTAACAGAGAATTTTATCCCTGCTACTGAATTTTATAGGATTTTTTTAAAAAAAAAATCTAATAGAAAGGATTTAATTATCCATGAAAATCTATAGAGATCTCTAGCTACAGCCTTTAAAGAGAAATTCTACATACATTAATAAGCACAAAATCTATATGGCTATTTATCATTAATAATTTGGGTGACAGGGGATGGACCACTTGATGATTATCTGTTCTGTTCATTCTTCTGGCATTGGCTGCTGTCGGCAGACAAAAAAGGAGAACCTGTGGCACCTTATTGACTAACAAATTTAGTCTCTAAGGTGCCACAAGTCCTCCTTTTCTTTTTGCAGATACAGACTGACATGGCTGCTACTCTGAAGCCTGTCGGCAGATGGACCTTTGGTCTGACCCAGTCTGGCCGTTCTTATGTTCTTGTTAATTACAGCACCCGGAGGCCCCAGTCAGGGCGCCATTGTTAGAGGTGCTGCATGGAAGGGTCTATAGAAATATAGACAGAAGAACAAGCGCGATCCTTTCTCTGGGTGAGCAGAAGTGTCGTGTAGCATTCCAGGGCAGGGGCAGAATTCTCTCGTTCAGTGTTTGTCACCTGTTCTGACACTAGGGACAGACTCACTGCCTTCCTACACTGAGCCCGGTGCCGGTCCACGGGCCGCTCAGTGTGGGCCAGGACAAAAATACTAGAAAGCCTCTCATGTCTGAGCTGTTCTCTGGGCCGTTCCAGGGGGCTCTGAATGGCTGCCCCAGGTGTGACACTGCTCCAAGCTGGAGTGAAGCCAGTCCCGGGCCGGGTGGGGCAGTGAGTGTGACTCCTCTGGCATTTTGGTGGGAAGGGAATAGAAGTCAGCCAGGGCTTCGTTTCCTCTGGCAGGAAATAGCTTTTGACCGTGTCCCTGGGGGCTGAGCGGGGATGTCTGCAACGTTATTCACCAGCTGCCGTCCCGGAGCTTGATGTGTCTTCACAGTTTGTTCTAGGCTATGTCAACGGGGTGGGGCCCAACCCTGCCAGATTTACTCATTTGAGCAATCCCTCCTCACGTGAGTAATTCCATTGACATCAATAGGGCCAGCGTGCAAGGCAGGGCTGGGCAGGACTGAGCCCTCAGACCTGCCCCCTGAAATCCCAGCTGCCAGGATGCCAGTCCAGCGGCACAGTCAGGGGCATGTCTCCGTCTATGCCCACTGTTTGTGGTGTTTTATTGGAGCACATGTAATGCAGCTGGTTTGGTGCCCATGTGCAGCCTCCTTCCCAAATGCCGGGAGCCCTCGCTGAGTAACAGCAGCGACAGCAGCTCTCCGGGAGAGCTGGGAGAAGTTGGTTCAATAAAAGATATTATCTCCCCCACCTTGTCCCTCTGACAGAGCCATAGATGGCTAAGGGCAGACCCCTATGGGCACCTAGTCTGCCCTCCTGCATAGCCCAGGCCGAGAACCCACCCAGGGTTCTGCCCTCAGCCCTGGCTGAGTGAGAGCAGAGCTTTTAGAAAGAGACGCCCCCATGTGGATTTAAGATCCCCACCCCTAGGGCAGCTATTCCAATGGCAAAGGAGCTTCAATCTGTTTAGCACCACAAAGAGACAGTTCAGGGGTGACTTGAGCACAGTCAGGGCTCCAGAAATGGATCATGGAGGGCTCTGCAGCCTGGCAGAGAAAGGTCTTACAAGATCTGACAGCTGGAAGCTGCAGGTAGACCAGTTCAGACGAGAAATAATGCAAAATTTTAACAAGGAGGGAAACTAGACACTGGAGCAATTTACCGAGGGCTGGACAAGTGATGACAGATTAGTGAGCGCCCAACCCTGGCAATTTACCATCAGTGGCAAACTTTGAAATCAAGATTGGATGGTTTTCTCCAAGAGCTGCTCTGGGGCAATCAGGGCAGTCCCAGGGCTGTGTTCTATGCCAGACCAGAGGATCACTATAACACGAATCTATAATGAACCTCACTTTTAAAATGTACCCCTTATTTCTAGCCTGAATGTGTCTTGTATTGGAACAGTCTGTTTCTAAAGTGGTTTTTATCCAAATGATTCCTGAGCCCATCAATCACCAACCTCTGAAATGCAGCCACTTCTGGGGTGGAACTCAGCAGACATTCCCACTGGCAACACTAAAGAACAGTGATTTAGGAAGGGAAACAAAGACACACTTCGTCATTTGAACCGCAGGCTGAAAGATGGCAGCACTAACAACACAACACCCTGTAACAAATGCCACTTCCTGCAGCATCGAGCTTTTGGGTGCAGTGTTGCTGTCATGTGTTAAACAGTTGATAGGTTTCACCCAAGAAGTGACGGCACTTCAGTGGTGGGCTGTGGGTATTTCTGTGTGTACAGAGCCAGATTCAGACCTGAGTTACACCAATGTAAATCCAGACTAACTCTCTTGTGTTCCAGTAAAACTAGAATTGGTTCTTGGTCCAGCATTTGTAAATCAGTGGGTAGATCACATGGGGATCCTTAACGGCCACAGAAAAGGGGCCTGACTGAGCAATGCAAGGCACTCGGTGCCGTGCCATCATTCACCCTTGTGACATGCTTCCAGCTCACAGTGGGGCAACCGCTGGGTCCTGGGGTCAGTGACCACAAAGTGCCAGGCGGTGGAGAATCAGGCTTAGAGAAGCATTTTATCCCCCAGTTCTGCTTTGGTTTAGGCAGGGGCCCCAGCCCTCAGCTGCGGGCTTGGATAAATCGCTCGGGACTGTGTGTAATGGAAAGAAGGGCGAACTTCACAAAAAGCCAGGAACAAAGAACTAATGATCTCACCAGCTCTATTGGCAGCTTTCCGTCCACCAGGGAAAAGCAGTAAGACAGATGTTGTGCCAGCAAAGCTGGATTCCTTGTCCTACCTACACTGGTCTTTTCTCAGTCTGTCTCAGCCACCAGCCTGGAGCTCCCTCCCCAAGACTGACACGCTTCCCTTGTGTGAATTGCGTACCCATGAGGCCAGAGTTGCAAGTGCTCAGCAGCCCCAGCCAGGGTCAGATTTTCTAAAGGGCTCAGCACTGTGGGTCCGCTTTGGGGCTGGCCAGTGGCAGGGGCTGAGGAATTGAAAATCTGACCCCCTGGGCCTGATCCAAAGACTTTGGTGCAGATCCTGTTTGTGCTTCTGTTCAGAAGTTCTCTCTTACTTCGCCACCTGCGAGGAAGGATTGCTCAGGGTCAGGCCACTAGCCTAGGACTTGGGAGACGCGGATTCAGGTCCCTGCTCTGGCCCAGCCTGCCTGTGTGAGCTGGGGTACATCACAGAGCCTCTCTGCCTCAGTTCCCATATGAACAGTGGGGCTAACAGCCCTGCCCCACTTGCCAGGAGCAGTGGGAGGATAAACGCACTTGAGAGTGTGAGGCGCTCAGGTACCTCACAGATGGGCACCGCGTTCCAAAGGCAGAAGGGCCCATTGTAATCATCTAGTTGTCACGGGTGCTCAGGCCCCATGCTCTCTCCCGGTTCTGTACGGAGTTTGGCATTAGCCCCTTTCATCCAGTGCAGCCACATCAGGGTGAGTGGTCAGGGGTGAGTGGTCAGTATACACCATAAAGCACCGCCCAATAGATATGTGTGACATTCCCCTCAGACCAGTGATCTGCTAGGTCACCCCAATCCTTGACTCTGGGAGCCAGCCTGACCCTGCTCTGCTGTGAGAACCCCCACTCCTGGGCTGGTCACACACGGCCTCTGGCATGTAAGCTGCTCCTTGGTTGTGCAAGCGAATGATACTAGCCAATATGTCTGGTCCCGGACACAACCCTCAGAACCTCTGTCCTGCAGTGTCCAGTTACTCCCTTTTGAGGGTTAACCTGTGTTTCTCCCTCCCAGCACTGAGTCCTTCCTTGCCTCCTTTTCCTAGAGGGCTGTGAGCTGTGCTCTGCAGGCTCAGTGTGTTTCCCCTTTGATCAGATGCATCTTTTCTCTGCAGCTTTCGCATAACTGCTCTGTCTCACCAGCCTGGGGGAAAACACCTCCCCTCTGACAGTTGGGTCATTTGTATTCTGGCAAAGGACCACCTGGCAATTTCCAGGTCCTAACTCCTCAGTTATCACAGGCATTGGAGCTGCATCCATTAATTTCGCAATCAGGGAAAGAGCTCTCTTATCATCGGGGATTTCATGTATTACACACAGGCCTTTTGAAGGCAGTCAGATATTCAGCAATATCCTCCTCCTCCCTGTATGCAGGACACAAGTGTTCCCACTTGTGGATTTTTGGAGTGATGGGAGTTGTCAGGGTCAGGGGCCTCTGGTTCAGGTCCAGTTTGTTTTTTCACTCTCTCTCTCTTCTCTTTCTTCTCTGGCCCTTCTGTGGGCAGCCTCCTCTCTGGCTGCCTCCCTGGCTGCCTCTGCCTCCATAGTTTCTCTGGCCGCAGCTGCTTCTTTGAGCCTCCTTTCTGCCTGCCACATTTGAAACTCGTGGTCCTTTTCCTTCCCCGCCGCTTCCAGTCTGGCCAGCTCTAGTTTTGTAGCTGCCTCACTGGGAGTCATTTTCCGGCTTTCTTGTGCTTATTTCCCTCACCTCAAATAAACAAACAGAAAATAACAAAACTGTGACTTCCTCCTGACTGTTCTTAGCCACTGCACTTAAGACTCACTTAAAATCACAGTATCAGAGCTTAAAATGTGAACGCCACTTGGAATAACAAACTGCACATAAACCCTGCTCGCTGCACCACTGTGACATTCCCCTGGTGTTACCTGGATCAGTGATCCGTGGGATCACCCCAGTCCTTGCCTCTGGGAGCCAGCCTGACCCTGCTCTGCTGTGAGAACCCCCCACTCCTGGGCTGCTCACGCACGGCCTCTGCCATGTCAGCTGCTCCTTGGCTTGCTCAACCGAATGACACTAGTCAATATCTCCGGTCGCAGACACAACCCTAGGAACCTCCGTCTTGCAGTGTCCAGTTACATAGGTGCTGAGTCTGTGGGTGCTGTGGGGCTGCAGCACCCATGGGGAAAAATTAGCGGGTGCTTCCACACCCACTGGCAGTCAAACTCCCCCTGCCACCATCCCCTCCTCCCCTGAGCGCACCACTTCCCCGCTCCTCCCCCTCCCAGCACTTCCCACCTACCACCTAACAGCTGTTTGGCGGCACTTAGGACTTTTCTGGAGGGAGAGGGAGGAGTGGGAACATGGCACACTAGGGGGAGGAGGCGATAAAGAGGTGGAGCAGGGACAGGGACTTGGGGGAAGGGGGTGGAGTGGGGCGGGGCAGGCAGTGGTGGGGCCAGGAGATGAGGGGCTCGAGCACCCATGGAACAGAGGGGAATTTGGTGCCTATGTCCAGTTATACTTGCTGGATGCTGCAAGCTTATATAAGTTCGTCAATTTAACAAAGAAATTGATGTGTACCAGGCTTGTTATCCCAAGGAAAGTTTCTGACACGCTTCAAACCAAACACACTGCTTCAGGTAGAACAAACAGGTTTATTAACTACAAAGATAGATTTTAAGTAAGTGATTATAAGGCAAAGCACAAAAAGTCAGATTTGGTTAAATGAAATAAAAACAAAACGCTTTCTCAGCTGATCTTAACACTTTCAGTGCCCTTACAAACTTAGATGCTTCTCACCACAGGCTGGCTGGTTGCCTTTCAGCCAGGCTCTTCCCTTTTATCAGCGCTTCAGTCATTTGGTGATGGTGATGTCTGTAGATGGAGGTGGAAGAGAGACGAAGAGCATGGAAAACATCACTCCTTTTTATCATGTCCTTTCTTCCTTCTTGGCTTTGCCCCCACCCCTTTCTGAGTCAGGTGAGCATCACCTCATTGCAGTCCCAAACTGGCCAAAGGAAGGGGGGTGACTCACTTGAGAGTCCAACAAATCCTTTATTGAGGCCTAGGCCAGTGTCCTTTGTTCCTGTGAGGCTGGGCTGGGTTTGTCCCATACATGTCTTGATGAGTTGTGAACTGCCCCTCTGTTCCTAGAGAGTTTTGCTTGGGCTTGTTTTAAACCATGAGGACACATTTTCAGCCTCATAACTATATACATGAAATTACAACCTGTAACATCACTATAACAACAATGCTCAGTGCATCATGAGCCTTCCAAACACACCCGACATGACAAACTTTGAATTGGATACCACACAATCCTAGTATAAGGATGAACATGGGGGTGCAAGGTATTCCCCCAAGATACAGAACATCACAATATGGCTGAATCTTTTTAAGAGCCCATCCCAGGGCCAGACATTCCTTTCTCTATGGCCACCTAGTTCTGTTTCCAGAGAAGCAGCTTCTTGCTCAGATACACAATGGGGTGTCTCTTCCCCTTTGGATTGGCCTGCATCAGCAACGTGCCCAGCCCTGCATCTGAGGTGTGTTGGTGAACACCATAAGGGTTTGTCCAAGTCTGGGTTTACCAGCTCCAGCCCCTGAGTTAGAGCCTCCTTCATTGCACAGCGAGCCTCTGGCACTGCTCGGTCCAGACCTTCTTGTCTGGCTTGTCCAACTTCCTAATCTTTGTAATGGAAGCTAAAGTGGAATCCAACCCTTCAGTGGTACCCGGCCATCCCATTAGAGGCCTGGGCCTGTCTCTTGGTTGAGGAATGGGCCAGTCTCTGGTTACATTCACCTTGGCTGGCTCTGGCTTTAGGCCGCCGCTTCCCACCTTGTGGCCCAGGTACGACACCTCTGCCATCCCCATCTTACCCTTTCCGGCCTCTATCATCCTTCCTGCATCCCAGAGGCGTCCCAGCCCCCGCTTCACTGGGACACACGGTTCTCCCGGTCGGGCTGAAGGCACAGATATCATGAATGTAGCCAGGCACAGTCCTCCACCCCCCTCAGTCACAGATCGCCCAGGCACTGGGAGGTGGCAGGCGCCCTGTTGTGGCCAAAACATAGGACCAGGAACTCAGAGCCCTATAGGGCTAATGGGAGCAGATTTCAACCCAGCAACTGGGTCCAAAGGCACCTGCCAGTAGCCCCTGGTGAGATTCATGGCAGTGAGGTAACGCCTCGCACCTCACCTTGTCTAGGATTTTGTTAGTCCTGGGCATGGGGCAGTCATCGAACATGGTGACGGCACTGAGCTTCCAATAGTGCACCCCGGGTCTGATCGACCCATCTTTCTTGGGAACCAGCTCCACAGGGGAGGCCCAGGGCTGGAGGGCGGCTGGATCACCTTAATGCCAGCACGTCACTGACCTCTCTTTCCAGATCCCAGGCTGGATCTCGGGCTGTTTTCCCAGAGACTGTGAACGGGGAACACCTCCCCTCCTCGGCCCGTGGACAGGTAGATTAATGAGCCCAGGCTGGCTGTGGTACCAATGCAGCCCCTCTGATCTCTGCCTGCAGGCAGGGCTGAGCTGGTCAGAGAGGAAATTGATTCCAGCAGGAGGTCGGCTCCTGACTTAGGAGAGAGATTGCCTTTCCCCTTCTCCTTTCCCTGCCCACACATGCACCAACAGGTCTCCCTGTTAAAGTACAGCTTCGTTATGTTGACATTGCACAGAGCTGAGACTCCTCTTCTGGTCCCCAATCAGAATCAGGAACATTGTCGGACCAACCCTTTTGCAGTTCCTGGGCCCCCCGGCTAGTCTCATCCTGGCCATGAATTCAATGAACTTTCTCCAGAACGATAGATCAGAATCCATCACCAATTCCCCATTTGTTTCTCTTCAAGTCCAGGGGTCCCCTCCCTCTCCTTCCATACACCAACTCAAAAGGTTGGACACCTGTGAATTTCTGGGGTGGTAAATGTTCTGCAGCAGCTCTCACTGGGTGCACTGAACCCCCTGATATTCAGAAGGAAGGACATCCCACCAGTGGTACTTCTGAGGGGATCATCAGTAACCCTCTAATCCCCCAAGGTTTCACTCAGGGAGCCCTTTTCTGGTACCGGCTCCCTTCTCTCACCTGGAGCCTTCCCCAGGAGCTTGCAGCTCCGTGACCCACAAGGCTCCCATTGGATCAGGAGGGATTCTTCTGCCGGTAGGCCTAGAATTCAGCAGCTGGATTCAGTGCTGTGACACATGGCTAGAAAGGGTTAAACATCCTGCAAAATAAATAATCCTCAAAAGACATGTGGGGAGATAATGGTTGTGTTTTTGTGTATTTACATATGTATGAGTGACTCAGCCAGGTCATTTCCCTTTTAAGTTTCGTCTCATGGCGATTGAGTCCTACCAGCAGTGCACTGTCTTTTAATCAGCAACCAGCAGAAGATGATGGCCAGGACTCATACTGCACCATCTTCTGCTGAGCACCCAGGAGATGACGATGGCTAGCGGTCATACTGCACAGTCTGCTGCCAGCAAGATGTATAAAGATAGATGAAGTGTCTCAAAACAAGAAATAGACCAGATTTGTTTTGTATTAATTTTCTCCTCCCTCCCTCCATGAAATCAACGGCCTCCTAAACCCAGTTTTGAGTTCTATTCTTGAGGGGGCCATTCAGTCTCTCACGAAGCCACCCCCTTTGTTGATTTTAATTCCCTGTAAGCCAACCCTGTAAGCTGTGTCATCAGTCGCCCATCAGGGGAACGGCAGACAATCGTTTCGCGCCTTTTTTCTGTGCAGACGCCATAGCACTGGAAACATGGAGCCTGCTCAGATCACTTTGGCAATTAGGGACACATTAAACACCACACGCGTTATCCAGTAGTATATGCAGCACCAGAACCTAGCAAAGCGAACCCGGGCAAATAAGTGACTTCAGCGCAGTGACGAGAGTGATGAGGACATGGACACAGACTTCTCTCAAAGCACGGGCCCTGCCAATGTGGGCATCATGGTGCTAATGGGGCAGGTTCATGCGGTGGAACGCTGATTCTGGGCTTGGGAAACAAGCACAGACTGGTGGGACCGCATAGTGTTGCAGGTCTGGGACGATTCCCAGTGACTGTGAAACTTTCACATGCGTAAGGGCACTTTCATGGAATTTTTTGACTTGCTTTCCCCTATCCTAAGGCGCAAGAATACCAAGATGAGAGCAGCCCTCACAGTTGGGAAGTGAGTGGCAATAGCCCAGTGGAAGCTTGCAACGCCAGACAGCTACCAGTCAGTCGGGAATCAATGTGGAGTGGGCAAATCTTCTGTGGTGGCTGCTGTGATGCAAGTAACTAACGCAATCAAAGATCTGCTGATATCAAGGGTAGTGACCCTGGGAAATGTGCAGATCATAGTGGATAGCTTTGCTGCAATGGGATTCCCTAACTGTGATGGGGCCATAGAGAGAACCCATATCCCTATCTTGCCACCGGAACACCAAGCGGCAAGTACATAAACCGTAAGGGGTACTTTTCAATAGTGCTGCAAGCACTAGTGGATCACAAGGGATGTTTCACCAACATCAATGTGGGATGACCGGGAAAGGTACATGATGCTTGCATCTTCAGGAATTCTGGTCTGTTTCAAAAGCTGCAGGAAGGGACTTTCTTCCCAGACCAGAAAATAACCGTTGGGGATGTTGAAATGCCTATAGTTATCCTTGGGGACTCAGCCTACCCCTTAATGCCATGGCTCATGAAGCCATACACAGGCAGTCTGGACAGTAGTCAGGAGCTGTTCAACTACAGGCTGAGCAAGTGCAGAATGGTGGTAGAATGTGCATTTGGACATTTAAAAGCGCGTTGGCGCAGTTTACTGACTCAGTTAGACCTCAGCGAAACCAATATTCCCACTGTTATTACTGCTTGCTGTGTGCTCCACTATATCTGTGAGAGTAAGGGGGAGACATTTATGGCGGGGTGGGAGGTTGAGGCAAATCACCTGGCTGCTGGTTACGCACAGCCAGACACCAGGGTGGTTAGAAGAGCACAGGAGGGTGCGGTGTGCCTCAGAGAAGCTTTGAAAACCAGTTTCATGACTGGCCAGGATACGGTGTGAAAGTTCTGTTTGTTTCTCCTTGATGAAACCCCCCACCTCTTGGTTCACTCTATTTCCCTATAAGCTAACCACCCTCCCCTCCTCCTTTCGATCACCGCTTGCAGAGGCAATAAAGTCATTATTGCTTCACATTCATGCATTCTTTATTAATTCATCACACAAATAGGGGGATAACTACCAAGGTAGCCCAGGAGGGGTGGTGGAGGAGAGAAGCACCAGGAGAGGTGGTGGAGGAGGAAAGAACAAGGCCACACAGCACTTTAAAAGTTTAAAACTTATTGAATGCCAGCCTTCTGTTACTTGGGCAATCCTCTGGGGTGGAGTGGCTGGGTGGCCAGAGGCCCCACCACCACGTTCTTGGGCGTCTGGGTGAGGAGGCTATGGAACTTGGGGAGGAGGGCGGTTGGTTACACAGGGGCTATAGCGGCGGTCTGTGCTCCTGCTGCCTTTTCTGCAGCTCAACCATACACTGGAGCATATTAGTTTGATCCTCCAGCAGCCTCAGCACTAAGTCCTGCCTCCTCTCATCATGCTGCCGCCAACTTTCAGCTTCAGCCCGCCCTTCAGCCCGCCACTTACTCTCTTCAGCCCGCCACCTCTCCTCCCGGTCATTTTGTGCTTTCCTGCACTCTGACATTGTCTGCCTCCATGCATTCGTCTGTGCTCTGTCAGCATGAGCTCAGAGAATATTTCATCGCGAGTGCGTTTTTTTCACCTTCTAATCTTCGCTAGCCTCTGGGAAGGAGAAGATCCTGTGATCCTTGAAACACATACAGCTGGTGGAGAAAAAAAAAGGGGCAGTGGTATTTAAAAAGGCACATTTTATAGAACAATGGGTACACTCTTTCACGGTAAACCTTGCTTTTAACATTACATACATAGCACATGTGCTTTCATTCCAAGGTCGCATTTTGCCTCCTCCTAGGACGTGGCTAGCCCCTCCACCCTCCCCCGTCCCCATGGCTAACAGCGGGGAACATTTCTGTTCAGCCACAGGCAAACAGCCCAGCAGGAATGGGCACCTCTGAATGTCCCCTTAAGAAAAGCACCTATTTCAACCAGGTGACCATGAATGATATCACTCTCCTGAGGATAACGCAGAGAGATAAAGAACGGATGTGTTTGAACACCAGCAAACATACACTGCAATGCTTTGTTCTACAATGATTCCAGAGTACGTGCTACTGGCCTGGAGTGGTAAAATGTCCTACCATGGTGGATGGAATAAGGCTGCCCTCCCCAGAAACCTTTTGCAAAGGCTTTGGGAGTATATCCAGGAGAGCCACGAATGCCAGGGCAAATTAATCATTAAACATGCTGGCTTTTAAACCTTGTATAGTATTTTAAAAGGTACACTCACCAGAGGTCCCTTCTCTGCCTGCTGGGTCCGGGAGGCAGCCTTGGGTGGGTTCGGGGGGTACTGGCTCCAGGTCCAGGGTGAGAAACAGTTCCTGGCTGTTGGGAAAACTGCTTTCTCCGCTTGTTTGCTGTGAGATATCTACAGCCTCATCATCAGCGTCTTCCTTGTCCCCAAAACCTGCTTCTGTGTTGTCTCCATCTCCATTGAAGGAGTCAAACAACATGGCTGGGGTAGTGGTGGCTGAACCCCCTAAAATGGCATGCAGCTCATCATAGAAGCGGCATGTTTTGGGCTCTGACCCGGAGCGGCCATTTGCCTCTCTGGTTTTCTGGTAGGCTTGCCTCAGCTCCTTAAGTTTCATGCGGCACTGCTTCGGGTCCCTGTTATGGCCTCTGTCCTTTATGCCCTGGGAGATTTTGACAAATGTTTTGGCATTTTGAAAACTGGAACGGAGTTCTGATAGCACGAATTCCTCTCCCCATACAGCAATCAGATCCCGTACCTCCCATTCGGTCCATGCTGGAGCTCTTTTGCAATTCTGGGACTCCATCATGGTCACCTCTGCTGATGAGCTCTGCATGGTCACCTGCAGCTTGCCATGCTGGCCAAATAGGAAATTGAAATTCAAAAATTCACAGGCCTTTTCCTGTCTACCTGGCCAGTGCATCTGAGTTGAGAGTGCTGTCCAGAGCGGTCACAATGGAGCACTCTGGGATAGCTCACGTAGGCCAATACCTTCTAATTGTGTCCACAGTACCCCAAATTCGACCCGACAAGGCTGATTTCAGCACTAAACCCCTTGTTGGGGTGGAGTAAGGAACTTGATTTTAAGAGCCCTTTAAGTTGAAAAAAAGGGCTTCGTCATGTGGATGGGTGCAGGGTTAAATCGATTTAACGCTGCTAAATTCGACCTCAACTCCTAGTGTAGACCAGGGCTAAGTGTTGGAATATCCACCAGCTTTATGGGGATTGTCTGCCCCATTATTTGCAGTTCACCCTAATTGAGTGACCAGAGCTGGCCCCCACTAGGACCCAGGTCACAGTGGCATAGTCATGCTTGAATACCCATTACTACAGGTTAATTGGGTTTTGGATCAGAACCACACACACTTGTCAAAATTTAATTTTGATATTGGAGAGTTTAAGGGTTAAAAATTTGTTCCAGTGAGTGACCCATGATCAAGAAAAAGCCTGGAAGAATTTTTCTCACAGAGGGGGTGGTCTTTTAAGAAAAAGGCCCCAGAGCAGGAACTGAAAAATCTGTTAATAGCCAGTGATAAAGAAGCTGACCAAGTGAAAATGCTTGCAGTGAGAAATCAGCAGCTAGAACTTGAACAAAAGCAAAACATAGCTTCCTATGGAAGGAGACGCTGCTGAAAGAGAACGCCTGTGTTTTGAACAAGAACAGAGAATGGCATATATTCGATTGCAGGAACTAGAAGCTAAGGCAAAAGTGGACAGACTTAAGCTCCAATTCCAGAGAATGAAGGAACAGGAACTGTGTCATCATGGAAAACCAGCTCCTCCCAGCAGCAAAGATGGGGGTAGAATCTATCCAGTTTGTGACAATGTTGGTACGTTGTTTGACTCTCAGCAGTTAACTGTGTGGAACCAAATGTACCCCAACACTGCCAGCTTTTATGTAAAAAGAAAAGGAGAACTTGTGGCACCTTAGAGACTAACAAATTTATTAGAGCATTTATGCTTTTATGTAAATGCTTTTACTGTGGGCTTGGGTGAAGGTAACCCCATAACTTGTGCAGAGAATGTAAAAAGTCAATAACTATGCCTTGTAGGGGCGAAAAAGAATTGTTTCTATTGACTCTTACTGAGCCGTTGTTGATAGTAAACAGTCTCTCTTCTAAAAAAGAAAAGGAGAACTTGTGGCACCTTAGAGACTAATACATTTATTTGAGCATAAGCTTTCGTGAGCTACAGCTCACTTCATCGGATGAAGTGAGCTGTAGCTCATGAAAGCTTATGCTCAAATAAATTTGTTAGTCTCTAAGGTGCCACAAGTACTCCTTTTCTTTTTTGCGAATACAGACTAACACGGCTGCTACTCTGAAACCAGTCTCTCTTCTGAGGAAAGTGTATTGGTGCCTAGTGGTCAAAGTCTTTCAAATGAAAATGAATCCACTGAATTTGCTTTGAAAAAATCCAGTGTGGATAGCTTTGAGGAGATTTCAGATAGAATAAAAACTGTTAGGGAGTTTAAACAACCCTATAAGCTTAACCAGCTTGTCGGGGAGACAATGGTGTTGGGACAGGACTGTCTCCATGTTGGTTCTTTGAGTGAACAGTCTGTATCTCTGGTTCAGAGCGAGAGAAGACTGGGTAGCCGAGTCTGCAGAGCAGAACAGCTGGGCAGTTAATCTCTTGAGAGTGCAGGGGATGGCAGGTAAACTCTCATCTTTAGATACTTTGGATAGGACTTGGAGTCTCTCAGTTCACTTGACATCGGATTCCATGTGGAAGCCGAGGTTGGTAAGGGAAGGACAAAAGAACCTTGAGTCTAAAGTGCTCGTGAAAATGGACGGTATCTCTTTAAGACAGAGTCCACCCTTGGAATTGGTGAAGCTCGAGGATCTGAAAACTAGTAAAGAAGCTAGTTGGGGGGGGGGGGCACAGTCTGGGCTGGGTGGGTGGCGTGTGTGTGGGGGGGCGGGGTTCCTGACTCTTATCCACAGTGCTGACATAAGGCTTCTGTTGGCTCCCGTTGAGACATCCTGGGGTGCCTTCCCCTCCCCCCGCCCCAACTCTCAACACCCTGCTGCTGGGGCCAGCTGCCCAAAGGTGCTGTGGGGGGAGGGAACAGCAGCAAGACCCCTGGGGCTTTGCCTGTGGGCAGGGGCTAACTGGGGGTCTCTAAGTGAGGGGCTCCCCTTGTGCCCCTGGGTTCCATGTGGGTTGCTTTCCCCCCGGGTGAGCACCAGCCCTCTGGTCCTCCCCCTGCTAAAGTGTGGGGCTCAGAGAGCTGCATTACACTAGTGTGGTCTCTGGCTGGCTAGCTGGGACCATGGTCTCCAGCGGGGGCAGGGGGGAAGAGGCAGGTGATCTCCTTTGCTTTGAAACAGTGGAGCCAGGTGGCAAAAAGTGTGAGACCCCTTCCCCACTCCGGGCCAAGGGCGGGGCCAGAGGCAATTAGAGCTAGACTGGACAATGCACTTGGGACTGAAGAGAGAGCATCCTCCAGGGCCAGGGAGTGGCTGGGAAAGGGCCTAAACCTCTCCCATCTCTGATGTCCATAGGCCAGAACCCCAGCTGCTATTAATCCCTGCAGCTTCATTGACACCGACACCCATTCCCATCAGCAGAGGATCTGGCCCTATGGTTTTAACTACTTCCCAACAACAGCAGCTGGGGATCTGGCTCCTCTCCTGTGCTCCAGCAAGCCTGGGCTGTCAGATAGTGCTCTGGGGCTGGCGGCTGTTGGCACAAACTTGGAGCAGCCCTGCAGCTGCTCTGAACTGCCCCCCGGGACTGGCCCAGTGCTGAGGTGAGCCAAGATTGGGCAGAGGTAAAGATACCTGAAAGTCCACTTTGCCCGACCCCATCCTGAGCTGCACCAAGCACAGCTTGGGCTAAATTCTTTGCTGCTGTAAATGCATGTGGATCCACAGACACAGAGTGCGTCGGACGTGGCTGCAGAAAGCTTTCCAATTAGCTGCTTTTCCAATTGCTTTTCAGCAAAAGAAACAACTGATTTTGATTGATGGGAGGTGGGACAGGAGCGTGGAAGAGACTGAGAGAGGGCTGAGGGGCTGGGCTGTAACTCTGGCTGTCTCCTCTCTCCTAATCCATTAGCATTCTCCATGTCATCTCCTTGTTCCTTAGCTTTGGTGGGGAAACAGCTGATTCAAATTCTTACAGGAGTTTTTTCAAACCAACCAGGGCCTGTCTCGGCTCAGCCTCTCCCTGGGGATATACCCTGGGACCAACCCAATTTAGCACTGACACACCTGCTGCTGAGAGACAAGATGGAGAAGATCACAGCTTTTATTGGACCAGCTCCTGTGGGTGGAAGGGGAAGTTTTCAAGCTACGCAGAGCTCTTTGTCAGTTCTGTGCCGCTCGAAAGCTTGCACTGTCCACAGCCAGAAGCTGGGCCAATAAAGAATGTTACCTCGCCCACCTTGTCTCTGTCTCAGGGAGACTGTCACTGCTACAACAACACTGCAAAAGACGTCTCGGTGGGTATTAGTGTTCAGCACCCATGTATTTGTTATGGAGGCTGCAGCCATGATGGGCCGGACCCGGAACTGAGGTGTAAAGTGCCCGCTGTTAGAAGCCCTGGGCCAGACTCACTGCTGTGTCACTCCAGTTTGCCCCTGGCGGGCTCCGTCAAACTCAGAGCAGCGATGCTGGTGTCAAACTGGAGTGATGCAGGCCCAGGGCTGGCTGTGAGGGAGATAGTGTCACCTGGGCCCTAGTCACCCTTGCCTGGCACCTCGTGTGGTTATTCGCACCTGTGCAAATGGGTGCAGGGTGGGTGTCTAAGGGAGTGAAGAGTCCTGGCTGGGGGGGCACAGGTGTAAATGTCAACACAACAGGCCTGATTTTCATTTACACTACAGGCTTATCTACACGGTGCCTTGTCCTGCACCAGAGGAGTGTAACCTCTAGTGTGCACTATCGCGTCATACGCTAACGGGTCCATGCGGACCCTGCTGGCATGCACTAAAAGTTCCCTAGTATCCGTTAACATCTAGCTGCTTCAAACAGTGCTATGGCATCGCAGCCCAGGCACCTGTGTTAATGTAGGCCCGTTTGAAACAGGACTCTGTTAACACACACTACAGAACTTTTCGTGTGCATGCGTAGGGTTCAAAGGGGTCAGTTAGTGCGCAGGAAGATTGGCTCCACTCTGGTGTGGACGAATGCATCGTGTGGACAAGGCCTATGGCGGGGTGAAGTGCAAATAGACTCATAGACTTTAAGGTCAGAAGGGACCATTATGATAATCC
The DNA here is from genome assembly GCF_009764565.3 of Dermochelys coriacea. Lineage (NCBI taxonomy): Eukaryota > Metazoa > Chordata > Testudines > Dermochelyidae > Dermochelys > Dermochelys coriacea. Next base: position 352,498,932 of record NC_050068.2, on the reverse strand, counting down.
AGTCTGACCTCCTGCACAATGCAGGCCACAGAATCTCACCCACCCATTCCTGCAATAAACCTCTCACCTATGTCTGAGCTATTGAAGTCCTCAAATCATGGTTTAAAGACTTCAAGGAGCAGAGAATCCTCCAGCAAGTGACCCGTGCCCCATGCTACAGAGGAAGGTGAAAACCCCCCAGGGTCTCTTCCAATCTGCCCTGGAGGAAAATTCCTTCCTAACCCCAAATATGGCGACCAGCTGAACCCTGAGCATGTGGACAAGACTCACCAGTCAGATACCCAGCAAAGAATTCTCTGTAGTAACTCAGATCCCACCCCATCTAACGTCCCATCACAGGCCATTGGGCATATTTACCATGAATATTTAAAGATCAATTAATTGCCAAAATCATGTTATCCCATCATACCATCTCCTCCATAAACTTATTAAGCTTAATCTTGAAGCCAAATAGGTCTTTTGCCCCCACTGCTTCCCTTGGAGGCTGTTCCAGAACTTCACTCCCCTGATGGTTAGAAACCTTCGTCTAATTTCAAGTCTAAACTTCCTGGTGGCCAGTTTATACCCATTTGTTCTTGAGTCCACATTGGTACTGACATTAAATAATTCCTCTCCCTCTTTGATATTTATCCCTCTGTTATATTTATAGAGAGCAATCATATCTCCCTTCAGCCTTCTTTTGGTTAGGCTAAACAAGCCAAGCTCCTTGAGCCTTCTTTCATAAGACAGGTTTTCCATTCCGTGGATCATCCTAGTAGCCCTTCTCTGTACCTGTTCCAGTTTGAATTCATCCTTCTTAAACCTGGGAGACCAGAACTGCACACAGTATTCTAGGTGAGGTCTCACCAGTGCCTTGTATAACGGTACTAAAACCTCCTTATCCTTACTGGAAATACCTCTCCTGATGCATCCCAAGACCGCATTAGCTTTTTTCACAGCCATATCACATTGGCAGCTCATAGTCATCCTATGATCAACCAATACTCCAAGGTCCTTCTCCTCTTCTGTTACTTCTAATTGATGCATCCCCAACTTATAACTAAAATTCTTGTTATTAATCCCTAAATGCATAACCTTACACTTCTCACTATTAAATTTCATCCTATTACTATTACTCCAGTTTACAAGGTCATCCAGATCTTCCTGTATGATATCCTGGACCCTCTCTAAATTGGCAATACCTCCCACCTTTGTGTCACCCGCAAACTTTATTAGCGCATTCCCACGTTTTGTGCCGAGGTTAGTAATAAAAAGATTAAATAAGATTGGTCCCAAAACCAATCCCTGAGGAACTCTACTGGTAACCTCCCTCCAGCCTGACAGTTCACCTTTCAGTATGACTCACTGTAGTCTCCCCTTTAACCAGTTCCTTATCCACCTTTCAATTTTCATATTGATCCCCATCTTTTCCAATTTAGCTAATAATTCCCCATGTGGCACCGTATCAAATGCCTTACTGAAATCGAGGTAAATTAGATCCACTGCGTTTCCTTTGTCTAAAAAATCTGTTACCTTCTCAAAGAAGGAGATCAGGTTGGTTTGGCACAATCTACCTTTTGTAAAACCATGTTGTATTTTGTCCCAATTACCATTAACCTCAATGTCCTTAACTACTTTCTCCTTCAAAATTTTTTCCAAGACTTTGCATACTACAAGATGTCAAACTAACAGGCCTGTAGTTACCCAGATCACGTTTTTTCCCTTTCTTAAAAATAGGAACTATGTTAGCACTTCTCCAGTCATACAGTACAACCCATGAGTTGACAGATTCATTAAAAATTCTTGCTAATGGGCTTGCAATTTCATGTGCCAATTCCTTTAGTGTTCTTGGATGAAGATTATCTGGGCCCCCTGATTTAGTCCCATTAAGCTGTTCGAGTTTGGCTTCTACTTCGGATATAGTAATATCTACTTCCATATCCTCCTTCCCATTTGTCATCCTGCCATTATCCCTAAGCTCCTCATTAGCCTAATTAAAGACTGAGGCAAAGTATTTGTTTAGATATTGGGCCATGCCTAGATTATGCCCATTAGGGCCAGTGTGTGATGAGACTCGGGGCCGTCATGCCCAGCAAGAGAGGGTCATGCTCGGGGATCGGGTTCAGAGGCGGATACAGGACGCCCCATCTGGAGTAGATCGGTGTAGTTCCCTTGCTTTGATGCTTTGCAGGCTGGGTGGCTCAGTGAGAAGGGCTGCCATGAGATTCACCTTTGAGCTCGGGCCGATCTATCCCACTGGATCTTTTATTTAACCCTTTGCATGCTACAGGGGTTGCTGCCAACTATGTTCTCTCCTCAGCAAGCAGCACTGGATACTGCAGGATTTGCCATCAGTTCCCCTCCCTGAGAGCATCTGACCTGCCACCCTTCCCGCTCTGAGCACCAGGGAGGGGTGGTTCAGAAATGCAGGTAACTCCCCCATTGATGTCAGTGGCAGTTTTGCCTGTCAAAAGACTGAGTGAGATTGTCGATTGACAATCTGCCAAACCCCCTGAAACGTCGGCCCCCTCCTGGCTGTGGCGCCACCCCCAGGACTTGAAAAGCTTCGCTCAAATTCAGCCAGAAGCCATGGGATCGAAGCAGAGGTCCTTGGCCCGTGGGATGCCGGAGGTCTGCCTAGATGATCATAATGGTCCCTTCTGGCTCTATCATCTGTGAATCTCTGAACCTATAAGTTGCCCCAGCCCAGCAGTGCTCCCCATACCCCTTGGGGTCTGCACCGGCGGAATGTACCCCCAGTTTCCTGCTCTCTCCTGTGCAGTTTGATTTGGGAGTCAGAGGGTTAATAAAGTCTGGTCCTGCCAAGGCCTGAGCCAAGCCTTGATTCCAGATTCCTTCATAACCTCCTGAGCCAGAGGCTAGAGTCAACTTTTCCACTGAGCCCCTTTGGGGGGTGTGAAAATGCTGTCGGGGGATGAACGATTGTCTGGCGCGGCCCCAAGGTGAGCTCAGCTGCTCAGCCATGCTGCTGTGGTGCAGCCTGTTTCCCTCGGCTGTTCCCAGGGCTGCCTGTACGTCACCTGCGGAGATTCCTTGGCACAGACTCGCTGCTCTGGCCTCCAGCGTCTTCTCCAGCTACATGAGGCTTTGTCTTCCCATCTGTGGGCCAGCAGCCAAACCCGGGCAGAGCCAGGGCAGAGGAGATGCTGCATTTCCCCGACTCCTCTTGCTGTTCCTGCTCTCTGCTTCTCCTTCTGGCTGGAACCAGCCACTATGGCCCCATCTCATGCGCATCTGGAGCTGACGCCGCCATGCTGGCTGGGACGGGAGGGCAGATCAGCAGCTCCCAGGACCTGGCTGCCCACAGACATTGCCCTGCTAGAAGTGATGCCAGCAGAGGGGCTAACTTTTGCAATTTTCATAGAATCATAGAAGTGTGGGGCTGGAAGGGACCTCGAGAGGCCACTTAGTGCAGCCCCCTGCGCTGAGGCAGGACCTAGACTATCCCTGGTGGGGGTTTGTCTAACCTGTTCTCAAAGCCCTCCAGTGACAGGGATTCCACAGCCTCCCTTGGGAACCTGTTCTGGAGCTTCACTGCCCAGAGTTAGAAAGTTTCTCCTAATATCTGACCTAACTCTCCCTTGCTGCACATTAAGCCCATTGCTGCTTGTCCTGCCTTCAGTGGGCACAGAGAATGATTGATCCCTGTCCTCTTTATACCAGCCCGTAGCAGATGTGAAGACTGGCCTGAACATAAGAATGGCCACACTGGGTGAGCCCAATGCTCCATCTAGCCAGTATCCTGTCTTCTGACAGTGGTCAGGGCCAGGTGCCCCAGAGGCAATGAACTGAACAGGGAATCACCAAGTGATCCATCTCCTGTCACTCATTCCCAGCTTCTGGCAAACAGAAGCTAGGGACACCATTCCTGCCAACCTTGCAAATAGCTATTGATGGACCTTCCCTAAGTCTTTCTGTCTCAGAACTAAACATGCCCCATTTTTTTAATCTTTCCTCACAGGTCAGATTTTCTAAACCTTTCATCATCTTTGTTGCTGTTCTCTGGACTCTCTCCAACATAACGACATCTTTCTGAAAGTGCAGCACTGTCATGGGGTAGGGACACCCTGTTGCCGGGTGCTGGGTCACGTGTGGTCAAAAGAAAGGGCAGAGGCTGCACTGCAGCCGTTAGGTCCTATGCTGATGACCCTTACCATAAAACATGGTAGTATTGCCTAGTGACTGGAGTCAATAGAGTGGCCCTTCCATGCAGGGCAGCATGGTCTAATGGCTGGAATCAATAAAGGCTCCCACTGCTGGGGTGCGGCGTGGCCTATTGACTTGTTGGGAAAGTGGGGCACCACGTAGTAGGTGTGTGGTGCCCAGGATAGGGGGCTTGGGTCCTCCCTGCTCTTCCAAGTCCCAGCTTGGGGCCCTGGCAGTGCTGGGGGTGCTCACCACCGAGTCAGCGGGGATCTCAAGAAAAGTCTAAGTCCCCGGGGCTGCTTCCTCCCCAGGCGAGGTGCTACCGGTCCCCCTGGTCTCTGAGGTCCTCCAGGGGTGAAGCTCCTGCCAGTGTGATCTCTTCTCCGGGCTCGTCAGGCAGCCTGCAGTCCGTCTGGGGCTCTGCGTCCCTGAGCTCCATAGTGGGGGCCTGTAGCCACTCCCTGGAGAGACCCTGCAGCCTGCATCCTCCCCCTTCAGCAGCCTGCTCAGGCTGAGCTGGGCTCCTTCCATTTATACTCAGTCTCCAGGCTGAGCAGAGTGTGTGGGGGGGGACAGGACTTCCTTAGCCTGCAAAGCACAGTTAACCCTTTGGGGGCTGGTGCGGGACAGGTAAACCCTGTCACAGGCACACAGACCTGGACACAGTATCCAGCTGGGGCCTCCCCAGCGCTGAGCAGAGCAGGGCAGGTGTCACGGAGTCCCCGGGTGATGCTCTGGGACTGCTCCCTACGAAGCCAGGCAGGACTCTGGGGGAGCCCCCTCTCTGGGAGCAGCCTGTCTGCAGGACCCACAGCTCACCCGGCTTCCCCTTTGTGTCTGACCTCGGAGCATTCAGCATCCTCTGCCCCTGCGTGCGCTTCCCACAGCGAGTCTGCCCAGGCGGGGTCCTGGGGAAGCCACAGGGTCCTGCCCCCCAACTCCACAGTCAGACGTGACTCTCAGTCAGCCAGGAAAACAGAAGGTTTATTAGATGACAGGAACATGGTCTAAACAGAGCTTATAGGTGTAGAGAACAGGACCCCTCAGCTGGGTCCATTTTGGGGGGCAGTGAGCCAGACAACCACGTCTGCACTTCACTCCATGTCCCCAGCCAGCCCCAGACTGAAACTCTATCCAGCCCCCCCCTCCTCTGGGCTTTGTCCCTTTCCCGGGCCAGGAGGTCACCAGATCCCTTTGTTCTCCAACCCTTTAGCTCTCACCTTGCAGGGGGGAAGGGCCCAGGCCATCAGGTGCCAGGAAACAGGGTGTCGGCCATTCTCTGTGTCCAGACCGCTGCACACACCTGCCCTCTGGGGCTCTGCAACGATCATACACCCTTATCCCACCCCCTAGATACTTAAGAACTGCATAGGGGAAACTGAGGCATCCCCACACTATTCAGAGGAAACATTAAGAACAGTCCTGCTTCGTCACATCTCTCCTCCCTTCGAGACCAAACTGAGCAGGGTCACTTTAGTTGGTGACCTGGGGAAGTTCGAAGCCACCAACGTTCCCATGGATGCCCCAGCATCTCTCTTGTTCCTTGGTGGGAGTTACACCAGGCCCTTCCATTTTCACGCCCTCCCTTAGGTCGGGGGTGGTCGACATCACTCGCATGCCGGAAGGTTTATGTGGCCTGTGCCCTTTTGCCACCCCAAAACCCCCGGGGGTCAAACTGGGATTGGGTCTTCTCCCAGAGCTCCAGTCTGGAGGGCTGCAATTCGGGCTCTCTTGGTTAAGAGCCCCCATCTTGACCTGGGCCACAGACTGTTCACTTACAGAACTAGCATGGAGACATCCCTTTCTCAACAACCTTGTCTCCCCAACAAGCTGGCCAAACACAGCCACTTGGTTAGAGGACGGTTTAACTTTCTTAACAGCTTTCACTCCATCTGAGACCTTCTCAAAGCTATCCACACTGGATCCTCCAACAGGAAAGTCAGTGGATCCATTCACAACAGAAAAGTTCTGGCTGTTAGGAACCAATACTTTCTTGATTAAATCACTTTCCCACCCTTCAGTGGCAGTAAACTGCTTGCAAAGACTCCATGAGGATTCCTTTCCCCAGGGGCTTTTCTATGCAACAATTCACCCTTCACAGAAATTCTGCCCTTACCCTCTTCACCTAGGGCTTGCTCTAGAGGAACACTTTCCTGAGCAACAACAGACTCTTTCTGGGTCTCACTTACATCCAGAATCACCTCTGGCCCATCAGGCAGATTCCTACACAATCCCCTTTCAGGCAAACTTTAGACTTCCTAGAGAAAAGGTTGGAAGTCTTCTCCTTCCCTTTGCCACACACAAGTTCAGGAATCTTTTCCTTCTTGCTACAGGTTTCCACACCCTCAGTAGGTAACAGGATCAAATCCCCTTTCTGCTCTCCTTGTGCCCTGGCTAGGAGATTAGACAGAGTTGCTACACTCTTTCCCAACAATACACTAGCAACAGGCAAAATACAAGCACCAGAATTGTCTGGTCTCTGGGATTTTACATAGAAACTAACTGGATGCGACCTAGTTACAGGGCCATTCTCCTGAGCAGACACAAACTTAGGACCATTCCCTTCCTGGGTTTTAGCTGAATCCAGAACCAGCTCCGAGACAACTGCACTATTCTCACCACCACAGGCTGAAAGGCCCCTTCTGTCTTCTCCACAGACAAAGAAGAGCCGGAGACACTTTCTCCTTTCCCAGACACACAGCTCGGGATCTCATTCCCCTGGTCCCAGCACACAGGGCTGTTCACAGACAACTGCTTGGAGACCGGGGTAGCTCCCTCCATAGGCGAGTCAATACCCCTGACAGACACAGGCACGTTTCCTTCCCTGTCCCAATTCTCCACCCAGCTAACAGGTAAGGTCCAGGGACACTCGTCTTCCGCTCTCCTCGCCTTCCCACCCTGCTGACTAGACACAGCCATCAGCTCACAGGGCTGCCTAGGCTCATCCAGACTTTCCTTACCAAGCACCTTGCCACTCGCAACAGATCCCCTGCCCTGCCTGTGTCTCCCCCCCTCAGCTGGGGTCTCAGCTCCTACTTTGCTCAGCGCTGCCCTTGCTGTCCCAGTGGGGGTAGGCAGCGAGCTCGCTGCTTTCCTCACTGCATTAGAGCCAGCGTGAGCTCCCTCTCTAGTGTGCAAGGGGGTGGGGAGCATCTCTCTGTCCCACCCAGCCCCAGGGGGCTGGTTACAGGCAGGCAGCCTGAGCGTAGCAGCTCCTCCCTGCTGCCAGCCAGATCAGCTGCATTTTCACTGACCATTTCCCTCTCCACCAATTGGTTCCCTGGATTCAAATTCAAACCCTCGGCCATTACAGGAGCAGGGCCTGGATCCTGTCCCAAAGAGACACAGTCACCCCCCAACAGGGTCTCACAGCTGGTATCCTGGAGAACCCCAACAACCAGCCAGTCCCACCCCTCCTGGGTCTGCACAGGGATTTGGGCCATAGGCAAGGTGAGGGGCTTCATCCCTGGGACCCTCACACAGCTCACACAGCCCCCCAGCATCTGAGGCTGCACCACCAGGGGCCTGACACCAGTTCTCTCTGTCCCAGGATCTCGACACCCCAGGAATGTCTCCCCATTGACCATCACCTTCCGCTCCCACTGGGGGTCTGAGGGGCCTGACCCCAGGAAACTCCACACAGACATATAGGTTGGGACCAGGAGTGGGAGCCTGTTCATCTCCCCACCCATCTGGCTGACGGAGTCCATGGCCTTGGGACCCAGCAAGGGAGCTGGACACCAGGGCTGTTCCGCAGGGTCCAGCTCGTTCAAATCGCCAGCCTGCTCAAAGGCGGTGAGGGGGGCATCTGCATCTCACCTCCCTTAACCAGGGGCAGCAATTTAGTCTCGAGGTTCCCTGCGGAACTGGCACCCCGGGGTCTATCCCCGCTCACCCCTGGGAGGTCCCCTCTGCCTCTCCACTCCACCATCGCCAGTTCATGCTGCTGCTGTGTCTGCAGCTCTTCCTCGGGCTCTCGCTGCCTCTCACAGTCCTCTTGCTCTCTCAGACTCGGCCCCAATCCCGTCCGTCTCCGATCCCCCAATGGGGAACCCAATCGTGAAGACCCTTGTCTGGTCGGGGACAGGAGTCTTGGGGGAGCCTGGCTACTACTCCAGCTGCTCCCAGATCCTGCTATAACCCCATTTGGGTCAGGAATCTGCTCCTTAGAGTGATCATCCTCCTCCAGCTGCACGATTAACTGTGCTTTGGGAAACTTTCCAATGCGCAACCCTCTCTTTTTGCACAGGGCTACAATGTCCTTTTTAAGGAGATGGTGACAGGCCCTCACTCCGCTGTCCCTAAGTTGCTGTGGACTCACAGGCCTGTGTGCTCTCAGCTCCCCATGGTTTCCAGGGAGAACCCCTCGTGTGCCAGCCCTTCTCGAGGTCACCACCTCTTTGCGAGGTGCAGACTCCTCCGCCCCTGGGACCACTCGCTGCAATCCCCAGGGGACCCCTGTTACTGCAAAAGACCTTCTCTCTCCCTGGGCCAAGCTGCAGGCTCCTCCTCCCTGGCAGCCCACCTCTGCCACCAGTTGTCAGGGAGTCCCCGGGCGATGCTCTGGAACTGCTCCCTATGAAGCCAGACAGGACTCTGGGGAAGTCTCCTCTCTGGGAGCAGCCTGTCTGCAGGACCCACAGCTCACCCGGCTTCCCCCTTCCTGGGTCTGACCTTGGAGCATTCGGCATCCTCTGCCCTCCGTGTGCTTCCCACAGTGAGTCTGCCCAGGCGGGGGAATCCTGGGGAAGCCAGAGGGTCCTGCCCCCCAACTCCACAGTTAGACGGGACTCTCAGCCAGCCAGTAAAACAGAAGGTTTATTAGATGACAGGAACATGGTCTAACACAGAGCTTGTAGGTGCGGAGAACAGGACCCCTCAGCTGGGTCCATTATGGGGGGCAGTGAGCCAGACAACCACATCTGCACTTCACTCCTTGTCCCCAGCCAGCCCCAAACTGAAACTCTATCCAGCCCCCCCCTCCCCCCGGGCTTTGTCCCTTTCCCGGGCCAGGAGGGCACCTGATTCCTTTGTTCTCCAACCCTTTAGCTTTCACCTTGCAGGGGGGAAGGGCCCAGGCCATCAGGTGCCAGGAAACAGGGTGTCGGCCATTCTCTGTGTCCAGACCCCTGCACACACCTGCCCTCTAGGGCTCTGCAAGGATCATACACCCTTATCCCAGCTCCTAGATACTTAAGAACTGCATAGGGGAAACTGAGGCACCCCCACACTATTCAGAGGAAACATTAAGAACAGTCCTGCTTCATCACAGGGAGAAATATAACTGACCACGGGTTATATGGTGAATGCAGAAGCGAGAACGGAAAGCCCGGGTCACCCCCGTTCTACGGGAACATTTGGAAAAGGTGCAGGAGGCCCAGCGAAGCTATTACAATCGCCAGGCAAAAGTCCGACAGCTCCAACCAGGGGATTGGGTGATGGTGACGGTGTTGGTATCTGCGGCAGAAAGCAAGCTTCTGGCCCAATGGCAATTATCACAGACCCTGGGGCAAAGGTCACTTTAAGGCCCTATCGGGTCCCAGCGGCAAAAAGGGAGGAGATCAAGGCAGAGGTAAAAAGGATGTTGGAGCTGAGAGTCATCGAAGAGTCCCGCAGTCACTGGTCAAGCCCGAGTGTGTTGGTGCCCAAACCCCATGGCACCACTAGGTTTTGTAATGACTTTCGCCGGCTGAATGAGATACCCAGATTCGATGCATACCCCATACCCTGTATTGATGAATTAGTTGACTGCCTGAGCAATGCCCGATTTTTGACCACCCTTGATTTAACAAAGGGATACTGACAGATTCCCCTTGCCAAAGATGCAAAAGAAAAGACGGCATTCTCTATCCCAGAGTGTCTGTTTCAATATACGGTTCTTCCATTTGGACTGCATGGGGCATCTGCCACCTTCCAGTGTCCTATGGACAAGCTCCTATGGCCCCATACCAGTTATGCAGCGGCATACCTGGATGATGTGATTATTCACACCCCCGAATGGGAAACCCACTTAGGAAAGGTGGAAGCGGTTCTGTACACGCTAAGACGGGTTGGCCTCACAGCCAACCCAGCCAAGTGTGCTATAGGGCTAGCCGAGGCTAAATACCTTGGCTATGTTGTAGGAAGGGGCAGGGTCAAGCCCCAACTAAACAAACTAGAGGCAATCCAAAATTGGCCCTGGCCGAATCGGAAAAAGCAAATCCGGGCATTCCTGGGTGTGGTGGGGTACTACCAACAATTTATTCCCCATTTTGCTACCAGAGCGAGTCCCCTGATAAAAGCCTGGGATCAAAACATGGTGAAGTGGACAGATGCCGCAGAGAAAGCATTCATGGATCTAAGGCCAGCCCTCTGCAGTAACCCCGTGCTTATAGCCCCTGACTTCAACAAAAAGAAAAGGAGTACTTGTGGCACCTTAGAGACTAACAAATTTATTAGAGCATAAGCTTTCGTGAGCTACAGCATGTAAATGTAAATGTAAATGCATGTAAATGCATCCGATGAAGTGAGCTGTAGCTCACGAAAGCTTATGCTCTAATAAATTTGTTAGTCTCTAAGGTGCCACAAGTACTCCTTTTCTTTTTGCGAATACAGACTAACACGGCTGCTACTCTGAAACCTGACTTCAACAAAGAATTCACTTTACAAACAGATGCATCTGAAGTAGGACTGGGAGCTGTCCTATCGCAGATGGTCAGAGATGAAGAACACCCAATCCTCTACCTCAGCAGGAAACTCCTCCCGGGATAGCAGAAGTATGCCGTGGTTGAAAGAGAGTGCCTCGCTGTGAAATGGGCCATGGAAACACTATATTATTTCCTTCTGGGACAACGGTTTACCCTTGTGACTGACCATGCACCCCTCCAGTGGATGCAGCAAAATAAAGAGAAGAATGCAAGGATGACCAGATGGTTCCTGTCCCTACAACCTTTCCAATTCACCATACGACACCAGGCTGGAAGCCACCATGGCAATGCAGATGGCTTGTCACGAGTACACTGCCTGACGTCCCAAGTTGCCCAACCTCGTAGTGTTGAGTGGGGGGCGGGGGGGAGGGGATATGTGACAGGGTCGGGCCAGATAGCTACAGGAGAGTAATAGAAGGCAGATATATTAGCCCCAGGTTAAGTAGGTTCCGTTTCCCTGGGTAAGGTAACAGGGAAGGTTCTAGAACAATCAGGAACCTTCTGGAGACAATTAAGACAGGCTGATTAGAACACCTGCAGCCAATCAAGAAGCTGCTAGAATCAATTAAGGCAGGCTAATCGGGGCACCTGGGCTTAAAAAGGAGATCACTTCAGTTTGTGGTGTGCGTGTGAGGAGTGGAGAGCAAGAGGCACTAGGAGCTAAGAGTGAGAACGCGGACTGTTGGAGGACTGAGGAGTACAAGCTTATCAGACACCAGGAGGAAGGTCCTGTGGTGAGGATAAAGAAGGTGTTGGGAGGAGGCCATGGGGAAGTAGCCCAGGGAGTTGTAGCTGTCGCACAGCTGTCCCAGGAGGCTCTCTAGACAGCTGCATTCCACAGGGCCCTGGGCTGGAACCTGGAGTAGAGGGTGGGCCCGAGTTCCCCCCAAATCCTCCCAACTCCTGGTCAGACGCAGGACAAGTTGACCTGGACTGTGGGTTCATGAAAATGGCCAAACTGAGGGCTGCTGTGAAGCTCCAAGGCGAGCAAATCCACCAATAAGCGCAAGACCCACCAAGGTAAAGCAGGAACTTTTTCACACTATCTACCCCCAGACAACCCCCAACCATCTACCCCCAGACACCCCCTATCCATCTACTCTTAGCACCCCTCTATCCATCTACCCCCAGAGACCCCCTATCTGTCTTCCCCCAGAGACCCCATCTATCTATCCCCAGACACCCCACATCTATCTATCTATCTATCTATCTATCTATCCACAGAGACCCCTCTATCTACCCATCTACCCCCAGAGACCCCTTTATCTATCCATCTACCCCCAGAGACCCATCTATCTACCCACCTCCAGACACTCCTCTAGCCATCTACCCCCAGCACCCCTCTATCCATCTACCCCCAGAGATCTATCTATCTATCTATCTACCTATCTAATCTATCTATCAACCCCCAGAGATCCCCTATCTATCTATCTATCTATCCCCAGACACCCCATATCTCTCTATCTATCCCCAGAGACCCCTCTATCTACCCAGCCCCAGACATCTATCTATCTATCCCCCTGAGACCCATCTATCTATCCCCCTGAGACCCATCTATCTATCCCCCCAAGACCCATCTATCTATCTATCTATCTATCTATCTATCTATCTATCTATCTATCTCACAGTCATCACTAGAGCATTTCTGTGCCTGACAAAACAGCTACAGCCATATGGGACCTACTTTCTTTCCTCGTTCCCCTGAAGCAGAGCAGGGGCATTTCTAAAATTCCTCTTCTGGCATCTTCCACATGGTCCCCCATGGCTGTGGGAAAGCTCCATCGACCGGAGTTGCCGCCTGTTGTCTGGAAGCAGGGAAGTTCATGGTCATTTGCGCCTCCCCCAGGGAGAGTTTCCCGGGGATTTGGCCCAAGGGCTCTGTGCCCTGGTCTCATTGAGTTTCCTTGTTCCTGAGGGACACAGCAGCCCGAGGGTATGATGGCCTGGGAGATTAGTCCCAGATTAGCCAAGCATTGGTGCGAATGCCAAGCCAGACTCTGGGGATGTCTTGAGTAGCAGCCTTACCGCATGCATGGCCCTCACAGCCATCTCCTGCACTATGGCAGGACGTGTGGGTCACCAGTTGGACTCCACGGCCATCAGCAGGTCAGAAGCCGTCCAGCTTGTGCTCTATATGATTAAATGCCAGTTCGCCTCAGCACTCAGACACCATGGTGACAGGGCCTTCAGAAAATCTGGACAAAGCCATTCCTGCGAGGGCAAGTCAGGTCACTGATATTCTTGATAAACCTTGCCTTCCCTTCGAACTGGGGATCTGCTACGGTGGGACACTGGACCAAACCCTCTGCTAGTGCCAGTCATGTAGCTTCGTTGGTGGAGGGAGGGAGGGAGGCCAGTGCGTGCCAGCTGAGCCTCTGGCCCAAAACCCAACAAAGTGAATAGAAGGGGACCTGGAAGGATGCAGAGGGAGAGATGGAAAGATAGAGGGAAACCGATCAGTCGAAAGGGCAAAGAGAGATGGGGAGAAAGAGGAAGAGATGAGAGAACCTACTGGAAAGAAGAGAGGAGACAGAGAGGAAGGGAAGAGGGAGAAAATGGTCTGAGAGAAGAAGAGAGACAATAGAGGGAAAGAAAGAAAGAAAGAAAGAAAGAAAGAAAGAAAGAAAGAAAGAAAGAAAGAAAGAAAGAAAGAAAGAAAAAAAGCAATGAATGAGACAGAAAATGTCTTGGACTGACACACACAGCAGCTCCGGGGGACAGGAGAACAGATTTCACATCTCAAGGAGAAGAACTTGTGAGTCCCCCTTGCAGACTCCACCATGAGCAGCTTACTGTTCACTTAAAAGAAAAGGAGGACTTGTGGCACCTTAGAGACTAACAAATTTATTTGAGCATAAGCTTTCGTGGGCTACAGCTCACTTCATCGGATGCATTCGACTGTTCACTGACAGCTAAAACCAGGGCTTGCCAGCGAAGGCACCACCTGGATGAAGAATGGGGTTCGTGCTGGCACTCAGCAAAACCGAATGCTCAGATGAGGTCTTCTGACTGCCCGGGGCTAGTGGGTGCCTCTCCAGGTGGACACATGACTGATGATGAATGTGGCCAGACTCAGTGCAGTTTTTCTGTTGGCTGGGTGAATGGCCATGACTCCAGAATCCGCCTCATCACCCCTGGGCCCTGCAGTTTGGATGGAGGGCACCTGATGTCAGCGCCCGCCCTGGGACGGGGAGCAGATGCGTGTTCTGTGGGGCGTCTGTGGAGGCTCAGAGAGCCGTCCCGGAACATTTCCCGCATGCAGCTCACACGCCAGCTGCAGAGGCAGACAAACGGCTGGCAGTGTTTCCGTAGAAGCATTCCACTAACAATGAGGCTACAAAGAATTCCAGGCTCCCGCAGAGGCTGATGCCCTAAGGATATATGACTGAGTCTGTTTGACCATGTTAGGCAGGATAAGAGAGTCCCATGATGCACTGAGGAGCTATTTCTAGCCATCTAGATGACAATCCGCTGCCAACAACAGCTGCCCTCTCTGATGAAACATGGCCACACCTTCTCCAAGCAGCTTCAGGGTCCAACAAGCGAGGACCAGACGGCTATTCCAGGGATACCTGATTTGTGCTTTTGACACACAGCAGCTGCTGCAAACATGTCCGAGTTGTGCTGTCATCATCCTAATCACACCACAGGCAGCAGCACCTGTCCCAGAGCGAGACTCGCGTTACTTCGGCCGTCAGGGCAGGCGGAATCCCAGAGCACGAGACTCTCCGCACATTGGCACCTGGACAAGACTTCAGCCGGAGATGGCAAAGGCACCTGTGATGGTCAAAGCATGTAGAGGAAGTGACTGCATTTACATAGTGGCATCTGGTGCCATTTAAAGAATAGCCATTTGCTGCACTTTTCTTCTGCCCCAGGGAACCATGCGCCAGGACATAGAGCCTGATATGATGGACAAGGTAGATGCAGTGGTTGGGTCTTCAGCAAATTGTCCAGATCAGAGAGCAAATCCGCAGCTAGCGTCGTGTGTCACAGCACCATTGGTTCCATGGCACAGCTTCTTCGACGCCAGTGCAGCCCTGACCATGCCCAGCAGTGGAGGAGCTGCCCCAGCGTCTGCCCAGGGGAGAAGTGGTTTGTCTGGGACAGTGGTCGCTGTTTTGCGGCAATACACTTTAAAGGCATCACACAGCCGAAAACCGGCCTGGTGGCTTGTAACATTATTTTGGAAACGGTGTGTGGTGAAGTAATGACCCCCAGGGGGGGCAGAACGAGCATCGCTCAGCAAGCTGAACTTTGATGCTTCCTTCCTTTTGAAGGCCAAACTGGGCACAGTGAACCTTTCGGAATGTTGCTTTTTCCCCCTGACACTGAAAAAAAAATTACAGAATTGGCCAATATTGGGCAAGACTCCACTGGAATCTTCCGGCCCACAAAGGGCCTGGGATGTTGTACAGGCACCCACTTCTGAGTTGTTCTTTCAGGCACTTTTGTTCCCTGATTTCTCTTGGTCAGAAGTCTTCCAGCTCCCCTTCCCCAAAGAGCAAAGCACCAGCCTGTGTCCTTACTAGAGCAGCTTCCTCAGAGTCTGAACTGAGAATTTCCCAAGAGATAGCGGATTCTGCAAATATTGACACACGAATCATTCATATCAGTTCCAGGAGAGCTAAAGGAGCGTATTGGACATGAGAAAATGGGTCCTCTTCTCGGTACCAGCCCTCTAGAGCTGATTGTTCCGCGGTCTTGTGCACTGGTTTTTGTAAGCAGCACAGAGGGAGCGTGCACATGTGAAGAGCTCTGCTACGCATCCCGACCAGAAGGGAGTGAATTTAAAAACAACCCAAGAGGAAAATCATACTTTTAAAAGTTAAAGTTGCAAATGGAAAAAGAGTCTTACCCCTTTTGACCTGAGCAGTTGGCCAAAGTTTGGGGTCCAGCAGGTTGCTTACATTAGACAGAGAAATTGATGATGGAGTCAGGAACCTTTGAGGCAATCCCGTTTATGTACAAAGAACATACAAAGTCCTGTTTCCCCAAACACAGGAAGAAGCAAACAGTGAAAGAGTTTCTTTGCTTACAGTTCCAAACCCTTTTCAGCCAGCACTCAGCTCAAAAGCTCTCTCTTGAGGCTTTTCTCAGCACCTGCTCAGTTCTTGTTCAGACAGTGCCTGGATTTCTGCTCCTTCCGTGTCTCTTGCATTTCTCTCCTGCTCTCCCTCACACACACCTCTACCAAGCAATAGCCAGTGAAAGCCCTTGTAACGATGCTGGTTCTGCTGGGACCCAATGGAGAGTGCCAATTCAGGATAAATTGCTTAAAGCAGGGCAGTTACAGTCCAAGGCTGGGGTTTCTGTGCACACCAAGGCAAACCAAACCAGCCAAACAGAGAAGACTTTGGTTTTACCCCACTGGCTAACCACAAGTCACACAAGCAATTCCCTTAGACGCTCCAGTTTCCCAGTATCACCACCAGGGCCACTTGTTATGGGGACAAATGGTTATGAAAACTGTTAGAGAGCTTATTCCTCCACTCTCCCACTTCCCTCGTCCTTCTCACATGAACAAAGAGCAACAATACCTGAAGTCCGGAGGTGCAAACAATTCGATGTTTATTGGGTTGAACTTCCAGCAAGCTTAAATCCAAGTTCCTTTTTCCTTATTTTCGAATCCCAACTTACTTTTTGTTTGCCCATAATTAATATAATATTCTTAGCTATACCTTAACCAATCATTCTACTGAAATTTAACTAACCAATCCTAACATATTGTAACATGATTAGCTAACCAATTATATCCCACCACCTTAATTAGTTTACACCCAGCAAAATTAATTATACAGCAGATAGAAACAATCACAGAACCAGACAGAGACCATGCCAATAAACAATAGCAAAGTGGGAACTATAATGACAAAACAATACAGAAGTGAGGATTTCACAACTACATCTATAACGACATAAGGGTTTCCCAGCTTTGTCTATTGATAAGTGAGTTCTTACCAGACAGAGAACTATCAACCTATATTTCCTTTTACATCTTCTAGGCTCTTCCCTTTCTCTGGAGGTGATAGATCGGATCCCCTTCCTGACAGCCCCATATTGACTAGTTTAGAATGTGAGGATGTGACCAAATGCAGAGGTCAAATACGTTCTCTGCTCCTAATTGAGATTGCCCTGTTCATGTGTCCCAGGATGGCATTAGCCCTTCTGGCCACAGCAGCACTCCAAGAGCTCCTGTTCAGCTGATTGTGCATTTTGAGCCCCAAATCTTGTTCAGAGTCACTGCTTTCCAGGAGAGAGTCCCCCATTCATGGAATCGTAGATTCATAGGGCTGGAAGGGCCCTTGAGAGGTCATCTAGTCCAGTTCCCTGCACTAATGGCAGGACTAAGTATTATCTAGACCAGGGGTTCTCAAACTTCATTGCACCATGACCCCCTTTTGACAACAAAAATTGCTACATGACCCCAGGATGGGGAACTGAAGCCTGAGCCCACCAGAGCCCTGCTGCCTCGGGTGAGGGGGCCAAAGCCCAAACTCCACTGCCCTGGGCGGGGGCAAAGTTCCCCAGGCAATGGGGCTTGGACTTGGGCTTTGGCCCTGGGCCCCAGAAAGTCTAAGCCAGGCCCTGTGACCCCATTAATACTGGGTCACTTTGGGGTCCCAACCCACAGTTTGAGAACCGCTGATCTATATCATCCCTGACAGGTGTTTGTCCAACCTGCTCTTAAACATCTCCAATGATGGAGATTCCACAACCTCCCTGGGCAATTTATCCCAGGGCTTAACCACCCTGACAGTTGGGACGTTTTTCCTAATGTCCAACCTAAACCTCCCTTGCTACAATTTAAGCCCATTGCTTCTTGTCCTGCCCTCTGGGGTTAAGAAGAACAATTTTTCTCCCTCTTCCTCGTAACAACCTTTTATGTACTTGAAAACTGTTATCATGTCCCCTCTCAGTCTTCCCTTCTCCAGACTAAACAAACCCAATTTTTTCAGTCTTCCCTCATAGGTCATGTTTTCTAGCCCTTTCATCATTGTTGTCACTCTGCATATGCATGGCCTGCGTTCTTTGGTTCTAGCTGTATGACTTTACATTTTATTGTACAGAAACGCACATTGTTTGCAATCCACCCAGCCCCCCACCACCCTCACCAGTGGGGTACCTCTTCTACCTGACCTTCAGGAGCCTGGAGCTGTTCTCGCCTGTGCATAACTGTGGCTCCCACAGGAACCAGGAACTCTCAGCCTCCTCCCCTGCCACCAACTTGGGAGAAACCACCCATGTACATGGACCGTCAGCCTCTCCAGCGCGGCCTGGTTGGGCAATGTTTTGGGTGTGCCCTGACGCACCCCTCCCCCTGCTACGGAGGCTCCCTGGCGCTGGTGTAAATCAGGAGTAACTCTGCCCGTCTCGGGGGCGTCACCCCGCTGGTGTCAAACTGGTGTGAGATCAGAATGGCCCAGGGTTAGCAACTCCCACCTCCAGCACCGCATGTAGGGTCTGAGAGTCTCTCCCACCCCCTGGCGCGAGGGGTGGGGATCTCCCCGGGTGTCCAGACCGGCTGCACTAACCCACTTTTCCCCACTTAGACATGGGGGGGCAGATCCTTAGCTGGTGTAAATTGGCCTCTGGTGCTACACTGATTTACCCCCACCAGGGACGTGCTCCACAGAAATGGGGTTGGGGGGCAGATTTCAGGGTTAAACCTGCTCCAGAGGTTCCCCGGGGCACCCTTCCCATTTGTTCTGTAAGCTCCTGGAGGCAGAGACCATGTGTGCTTGTGCCATGCAGAGCAGCCCACTTCGCAGGGCCACATTGGTGCCAGTTGATGGGTAACCCCCCAACCCCCAAACCATTTGGCATCACGGGGCATTTGCTGACAATGTGACACCAGCGGGCGTTGCCAAGTGTCATAAGGTATCTTGCCCTTTAAGGGGGAGACAGGCCACCCCACCTGGGATGCACTTAGCTCATCCCCCGCAGGTGAAGGAAATGAGCGCCCCAGCCCATAGAGACCCGGCCTGAGCACAGTGCTAGTGATCGTTGTTCTGGATTTGTGCAGACCCTGCCCCAAGCCACGCCAGGGGCCCTGCTCACACAATGACCAAGCCTCGCAACCAGCAAGCTAATAGCAAGGGCAACAACTGTTTGCTTGAAGCTTTTCCAAACCCCGGCGGGGAGGGATAGTTAATTGCCTGGATGCTAACATGCATGGGCCGGCCCCTCCCAAACATGGCATCGCTGCCTGTGCTCAGGGAGTGTCGATGCCACCAAGCCAGAGTGTGGGTCGTGCCCACCTGGCACAGGTATCAATGACCCACAAACTGCCAGGCACAGTGGAAGGATGGTGCAGTGGGTTGGCACTAGTCTGGGGCACTGACTGTGTTAGCTCCAGCCATGGCCAGGGAAGAGACCTAGAGCTCTTAGAAAAGAGATGAAGAAGGGGGGATACGATAAAGGCCTAGATAATCATGAACGATGTGGAGAAAGTGAACCAGGAAGTGTTATTTACGCCTACATGTAACACACGAATCAGGGGTCACACCATGACATTAATAGGCAGCAGGTTTAAAACAAACAGAAGGAAGTACTTCTTCACACAACAAACAGTCAACCTGTGGAACTCCTTGCCAGGGGATGTTGTGAAGGCCAGAAGTATAACTGGATTCAAAAAGAATTAGATAAGTTCATAGAAGATATGTCCAGCAATGGCTTTTAGCCAGGATGGTCAGGGATGCAACTCCGTGCTTTGGGTATCCCTAAACCTCTGGCTGCCAGATGCTGAGACTAGACGATAAATAAACTCGATAAATTGCCCTGTTCTGTTCATTCTGAAGTACCTGGCACTGGCCACTGTCAGAAGGCGGATACTGGACTAGATGGAGGCTCTTATGTGAGGCTCCCAAAGGCCTGCAGGACTTGCCCTCTCCAGGGCAGCCCTGATACCATCACCAGATCCCTGGCAGGATGTTACTCTCAATCTACAGCTGCTCTGAGCAGTGTCAGTCCCTGGCCTTAGAAGTCAGTAAATGACAGCTCTCCGGGGTGACTCACTTCCCTGTTCTCCCATGGCTTTTCCTCGCTCATGTGGCCCAACTCATTCTGATTCCAGGTCAACGGACTGCCAGTTGTAGGCCCTGCAAGGAGGAAACAAAGGCTAACTACAGACAAAGCCTGAATTCACAAGCGGCCTTGTAAATAACATGTAGATAGTAGATAAAGGAATAGCAAGCAAAAGAGCAATGTGTGATAAGTTTGCAGCTGCAGGTTCGCTTGCTAGAACATTTTGTAGCGCATGGATAGCTCATGATTTGTCTGCACAGGGACTGGGTCACAACATTAGGATCTGTCGATACTGGCACTTATGTCACTAAAACTTTTGTCACTCAGGGGTGTGAAAAAATGCCCCCGAACGACAAGCTTTCACGATGGAGGTGGGAGGGCTGGGAGTCGCGCTTCCGTCGCTGTAGGTGATTTGATTTTGTCGCCAGGAGAGCTCTCTCCCAGCAATGAAGAGTGGCCACACAGTGCATCTTACAATGGTGGAGCTGCAGGGGTACAGTGACACGGCCTTAGTGTGCCAATCACAACGCGGGAGATACAGCGTCAAATGTGATGCACACATGATAGTGTTCTTTGGAATGTAGATAATCGGGTTTATAATCATGTCCTTTGGGATTGCAATGCCCACTAACCCACCCCTCCCGGGGAGCCTGATCACCACAGCTGTAGCTTCATGAAATGCCAATAGAGAAACCTCTGGGACGAGTTTTGGACTCCAGAGAACTGGACGAAGAGTTTTCTCAGAACTGGATGTGGTGATCTGGAGAAGAAGAGTGGAAAAGGTCTCAGAGGGAATCCCAATGTTTTGGCGCCGTATCCAGCAGACAAAGTAACCTCAGTGAGGAGCCCGGAGTAAACATGGGATCCACTCGTCTGGAGCAGGCCTGGGGGTGAGGGTCGTGCTACTGAACAGTAAGGGAAATGGCGCTGAAAGGGTTTAAATATGGGGAATCCAGCCAGATTAAATCCAAGCGGGGACCCAATGGGGTCCCCAGTAAAGAACCAGAGAGAGACCAGTAATTGTAGTAAAAGAATAAGTTCAAAAAAGCACAATGATAAGCTCAGAGCTGCCGGAAACATTATCTGAGAAATGTGTCCTTGTGGGAGACATGTACATGATTTACGGAAAAGGAAGGTGCATTTAGTTGGGGATTGATTTAGTTGGGATTGGTCCTGCTTTGTGCAGGGGGTGGGACTAGATGACCTCCTGAGGTCCCTTCCAACCCTGATATTCTATGATTCTATGATTTCAAAGTCCCTTTTGCACAAATGAACACTGCTGAGCTAGGAGGGTCGAGAACTAACCAGTCAGAGTTTTGAAAGAGTTACAAAGTGGAAGGAGGTTTCAGAGTAGCAGCCGTGTTAGTCTGTATTCGCAAAAAGAAAAGAAGTACTTGTGGCACCTTAGAGACTAACAAATTTATTTGAGCATAAGCTTTCATGAGCTACAGGAGAAGTGTTAATGTGGGTGGCAAAGTGTTTAAAGCCTGGTTTAATACTGAAACCCACTTATGGCAGTACATTGGGTAGTCACGCCCAGTGGACTCCTGGCATTAGTCAGGTGGTGACTCCTGGCACCCGATGTTTGTGTCCCTAGGAGCCTTTACAGCCAGTCTGAAGGAAAATGGGTCCTTTGCCCAAAGAAATGCTCTATGAATAATCAATTGTAAATGGCTGCTGCAGGCAGAGGGACAATATCATTTGACTATGGACGATTCAGTCAAAATCACTGAAAAGGACAGAGGGATTTCTATGAGGTTGGACTGCTTCCCAATGTACCAGTGGGGATGTAACCTGGGTACAGTTATGCAGGCAAATTATTAAGTGCAACATGAGGGGCGTTGATCAGCTCAAAGAACAGATTGTAAGAAAAAAGGAGAAACCATCTAGTAAGTTACAAAAGAAATCCTGCCTGTCAGAACAAGACAAGGCTGAGTGTAACGATCAGCTCACTGACGTCTCCGATAGCTGAGACAGAGAGGGGAAATAAGGGAGGAAAAACAGCAGTAAAACAGAACACTGCTAGGATATAGCAATTACCAGTGCCCAGGCCAGAACAGTTCTTGCACCTGTGGAAAAACTTATTCAAAGCTTAAATCTCAAAATAAAATGGCAGGTTAGAAACGTGAGCAACTTCAGTGTGTCCTCAGCTCCTAACTAGCAATTTACAAAGGGAAAACTTGGGAGCATCAAAACGTTTTGGGAAAGAAGAATCAGCTAGTTTAAAATATTGATTTGGTCTCTCGTAATAAGATGTTTACAGCCCAGCGAGGAGCCGCAGGATTTAAAAAAACACCAACTGAAAAAGAAAACGTAAAATGTGTGTGTGAAATAAATTAGCTTTCAAAGCTTCCACTAAAAATGTAGCCAACTCTTTCATTCCAGGTTCGCAAAGCTGCCACAGGCACTCTTTGGGCAGCAGCCAATGTCTCCTGGCAGCCATAACTCGCTAGTTAACTCTTCGGGTATCTCCATGCTTTGAGAACATGGAACATTTTTTTAAATTAGGTTATAAATGTTAAATATAAATTAGTAAATGAAAAAATGGACTAAAAGGGTAGCAGCAGCCAGGATACTGGGGAGAGACCCTTGGTCCCTTTTTCAGTAATAAAAGAAATGTTACCAGATCATGCTACTTACTTAAAATCCTAGGAGGGCTCCAAAGAGGAGCCACGATAGGTTGTTTTCTTTTTCAGATGGCTGTGTGCTTGGAAAGCAGAAACCAACCCAGCACCAAGGAAAATCAATAAAGATAAGGAGTGAAGCCCAGCCACAGAAATCCTATTTGAAAGTGCCTCCAAATTTGAGGGTGCTGAGGGAATTGGCTGATGTGATTGCAGAGCCATTGGCCATTATCTTTAAAAATCATGGTGATCGGGGGAGGTCCTGGACGATAGTAAAAAGGCTAATGTAGTGCCCATCTTTAAAAAAGGGAAGAAGGAGAATCCAGGAAACTACCAACCAGTCAGCCTCACCTCAGTCCCTGGAAAAATCATGGAGCAGATCCTCAAGGAAACCATTTTGAACCACTTGGAGGAGAGGAAGGTGATCAGGAACAGTCAACATGCATTCACCAAGGGCAAGTCATGCCTGACCAACCTGATAGCCTTCTATGATGAGATAATTGGCTCTGTGGATATGGGGAAAGTGGTGGACGTGATATATCTTGACTTTAGCAAAGCTTTTGATACAGTCTCCACAGTATTCTTGCCAGCAAGTTAAAAAGTATGGATTGGATGAATGCACTATAAGATGGATAGAAAGCTGGCTAAATTGTCAGGCTCAACAGGTAGTGATCAGTGGCTCAATGTCTAGTTGGCAGCAGGTATCAAGAGGAGTGCCCCAGGAGTCAGTCCTGGGGCCAGTTTTGTTCAACATCTTTATTAATGATCTGGACAATGGGATGGATTGCACCCTCAGCAAGTTCACGGATGACACTAAGCTAGGGGGAGAGGTAGATATGATGGAAGGTCGGGATAGGGTCCAGAGTGATCTAGACAAATTGGAGGATTGGACCAAAACAAATCTGATAAGGTTCAACAAGGACAAGTGCAGAGTCTTGCACTTAGGACGGAAGAATCCCATGCACCGCTACAGACTGGGGACTGAGTGGCTAAGCAGCAGTTCTGTAGAAAAGGACCTGGGGTTCCAGTGGACGAGAAGCTGGATATGAGTCAGCAGTGTGCCCTTGTGGTGAAGAAGGCTAACGGCATATTGGGCTGCATTAATAGGAGCATTGCCAGCAGATCGAGGGAAGTGATTAGTCCCCTCTATTCGGCACTGGTGAGGCCACATCTGGAGTATTGCATCCAATTTTGGGCTCCCCACTACAGAAAGGATGTGGACAAATTGGAGAGAGTCCAGTGGAGGGCAACGGAAATTATCAGGGGGCTGGAGCACATGACTTATGAGGAGAGGCTGAGGGAACTGGACTTGTTTAGTTTGCAGAAGAGAAGAATGAGGGGGGATTTGATAGCAGCCTTCAACTACCTGAAGGGGGGTTCCAAAGAGGATGGAACTCGGCTGTTCTCAGTGGTGGCAGATGACAGAACAAGGAGTAATGGTCTCAAGTTGCAGTGGGGGAGGTCTAGGTTGGATATTAGGAAACACTATTTCACCAGAGGGTGGTGAAGCACTGGAATGGGTTCCCTAGGGAGGTGGTGGAATCTCCTTCCTTAGAAGTTTTTAAGGTCAGGCTTGCCAAAGCCCTGGCTGGGATGATTTAGTTGGGGATTGGTCCTGCTTTGAGCACAGGGTTGGACTAGATGACCTCCTGAGGTCTCTTCCAACCCTGATATTCTATGATTCTATTATTCTGTTTTCTTTCAATGGTTATTAATTGTGGATGATGGAGCCACTTTGGCCATTCAAAGACATGACAAAACTTGCTAGTGAAAAGTTTTGCTTAACTGTGGTGTCAGATAAATGCTACTAAGGGAGTAAAGACAAAAACTATACGGTGGAGTTTTGTAAATAATAATAATAGTTAAAGATTAAAATGTCCTAGACTGAAAACAGATCCAAATGGTTTAGAGTTAAAACCCACTGGGGCAAGATTGTCCAGAAACGTTCCATTTATTTCTGTGTCCGTGTTCTTGCGGAATGCGACCCGGGGCAGTTACCTGGAGGAATGAGCCCACTGAAGCTGGGTGGAAGATGGTTAGGAACTGTTGAAAGGACTTTCTGGATAACAATGTTTACGTTAGAATGGGTAAAACTAGCAGGGTGGAGAAGCAACTAGACCAGAGGAATCTGCCTAAGATTGGCACACGCCCTGGCCTGTTTCAAATGATGACTTATTGCAACAATATATAACCCACTCAGAACCTCCCTCCCCAGCCCCGCCATGCTATGCCCCCTCCTTTCCTTTCCCTCCATGACTGGAGGGGTGTTAACAGGCCACTTCACCTTGAATGGTCCCTTGAGATATGTGTTAACTCCTTATGCTGAATGGCCTGGCCCCCATTGTGTGACATTCTGAGTCAGTTTCCCAGAGCAGCAGACAAGCTCTGTGTGAGCTCCAAAGCTCGTCTCTCTCACCCCCAGAAGTTGGTCCAAGAAAAGACACCACCTCCCCAACCTTGTATCCTATTGGTATGTCACCCTGACACCAAGCTGACAGAGAGATGCGGTGGGAACATGACCAAGCATTTCAACAGAAGAGAGCAGCAAAAGTACTGCATCCACCCAATCAGCAAAGCCAGGGACTCATTCATAAAGCGTTGTTAACTGTAGATAACATGCATGCTGTTGTAATTGCTTTTAAGGGAGTACGGCATTAAGTCAATGTGCTCTAATAATCATGTGTAGTGTGTGGAGGATACATGTCATGCAAAGTTTCAGAGTAGCAGCCGTGTTAGTCTGTATTCGCAAAAAGAAAAGGAGGACTTGTGGCGCCTTAGAGACTAACAAATTTATATGAGCATAAACTTTCGTGAGCTACAGCTCACTTCATCCGATGCATCCGATGAAGTGAGCTGTAGCTCACGAAAGCTTATGTCATGCAAAGTAAATGCTGCCTTAAGTAACAGGGAGCAGGAAATCTTGCCCTGTTATCACCCCAGGAAAGTTAAAAATTTGATACAAGAGCGGTGACGCCCGGTCGGTGCCAAGTAGGGAAATGAACCAGGGTCCAGGACCAGGATGTTCGATGTGAAAGTACTGCACCCCACACGGTGGTTTTCCCTCCTCAAATACTGCTGCAAGACAACGCAGGGCCTGGGAAGCCCCAGGCTTGTCTGGCTGTTTGCACCTGCGGGACACTAATATGGGTAGGTTTCAGGTGCTACAGACAGAGTTGCTGGCATGTAGGTTTACTCTGGGGAACAGTCTGCAAATTGCACAGTGCGGAGGAGGTGCTGGGAAGCTGGTAACAAAAAACCTGCCTGAGCTGGGGCTGGCGAGTATCATGGAGTGGCACGAGAGGCCGGACCCAGGGAATGTGATCTGAATTGGCCTAGGTGCTGTTTCACACCAGTGCTGATAAATGAAAACGCTTATATCCCCTGCCAGTGTTTATAGTGTAATTGAAATACAGGGGAAGCTAAAGTTGCAGGACGCCCTCAAAGCAGTACCCAGGTCTGGGTATCCTATTCCTTCCTTAAGCCTGGGTCTTAAAGGCTTAATGGCCAGAACCTCTGAACATCTTATTAATAATAATGTGTTCAAGGCTATTGCAGCGATATAGCCATATATACAGACTCCAACGAGAAACTGCAAAACTGGAATTAATTTGCAAACTGGACACCATTAAATTAGGCTTGATAAAGACTGGGAGTGGATGGGTCATTACACAAAGTAATATTATTTCCTGCATCCGATGAAGTGAGCTGTAGCTCACGAAAGCTTATGCTCAAATAAATTTGTTAGTCTCTAAGGTGCCACAAGTACTCCTTTTCTTTTTGCGAATACAGACTAACACGGCTGCTACTCTGAAACCAGTCATTATTTCTCCATGTTTATCTTTTCCCCCTACTGTTATCAAACCTTCTCATCAACTGTTGGCAATGGGCCATCCTGATGATCACTACAAAAGGTTTTTTCCTCCTGCTGATAATAGCTCACTTTAACTGATCACTCTCCTTACAGTGGGTATGGCAACACCCATTGTTTCATGTTCTCTGTGTATATATATATATCTTTGTACTGTATTTTCCACTGCATGCATCCGATGAAGTGGGTTTTAGCCCACGAAAGCTTATGCTCAAATAAATTTGTTAGTCTCTAAGGTGCCACAAGTACCCCTCGTTCTTTTTGCTGATACAGACTAACATGGCTACCACTCTGAAAGTAATACACTTGTAACTCATTCGGTTTAGAGAATAGAAGAACTAAAACAAAAGGTTGACAGAATGCACTTTGATACCCATCTCCCAGCTCATATCCGAACAGAATAATGAGGTACATGCCACCCCTGCAAAAACAATCTACCCATGCAGTGCCATTCCAGAGGCAATAGGCCTCCAGCCTCCGGTTCAGACACTGTTTACTTTTAATTGCTGTACAACTAGTAACACCACTGCAGTTCTTGGAATGTGTTGCTGGTAATAAACCTTAAAAAACCCAGGCAAATAGAGAAAAGAATATGTCTGGCATGAAAAGACTGCACTGAAAAAATCAAAATGAGGAATGGAAGTGTAGACCTGCAGGAGCAGTGAAAGAAAAAAGAAGTGAGGAAACGGAGGTTCACCATGGACATAGCCCGAATTCAAAAGTGGCCTTGTAAATAACATGTAGCTAGAGTAAAAGGAATAGCAAGAAGAAGAGTAACGTGTGATAAGCTTGCAGCTGCAGGTTCCCTTGCTAGATAGAACACTTTGTAGCGCCTGAACGGTTTGTGATCTATACAGGAATTGGGTCACAAAATCTATGAGCCAACCACAAAGCGTGTGAGACAGTGTAGAATGTGACGCACACGGGCTAGTGTGCTTTGGAACATGTATATCGTCGGATTTATAATCATGTCCTTTGGAGTTGCAATGCTCACTAACCCACCCTCCACCTGAGCCTGATCACCACAGCTGTAGTTTCATGAAATGCCAAGAGAGAAACCTCAGGGACGAATCTGGATTTGCACTGAGTTCCCGGGTTCCAGAGAACTGGATAAAGCACTCTCCCAGAACTGGGCGAGGAGTTCTGGATAAGCCACGTGGAAAAGGTCTCGGAGGGAATCCCAGCACCAGTCGGGGGCTGAGCAGGCATTAGCTTCCCACTAACTGGTGCCTTTAATTCTCCAGCTCGTTAAGCATTCCTGGGAAAGCTGGCTGGAGCAGAGCAGTCTGCCAGGAATTAGCCAGCCAAACTGCTGGTCAGCCCAACATGACCCCCCTGCCCTCTTCTGCCCAACTTCTAGGAACTCTCCTCCCCCTCGGATCATGTTGGGCTGACCAGCAGAATCTGTGATCCCACGGCCGGAGAGGAAAGCCTTTAAACACGTCACGCTGGGATGTCACTGTTCATTTATTTGCATCCTTATGTCTCCTGTCACCCTCCTCCTGTTGAACTGACCTGCAGAACTCACTGCTGATGGCAGTGGCCACATGTCTGGGCTCTAATGCGCAATACAGGCTTGTGAAACACAGGCCTACGACAGAACATCAGCACCCCCAGCAAGGTGGTGAAGTGTTGTTATCCCCAGGGCACAGGTGGGGACCTCAGGTAGAGAAAAACTAAGTGACTTGCCCAGTGCCTCCCAGTGCATCTGTGGCAGAGCCTGACTGGAGCCTGGATCTCCTGTGCCATAACCCTTTGGAGCCAGCCCTGCTCAGATCCATCCCCTCGCCTTGCCACATGTCAAACCCAGGCTCTGGCAAACCAAGGCTGGAAGCAAGTTCCAGGGCCCCCTGCCAGAAAGCTGCCCCATTCTGTGTGTTGGCTCAAGCGCTTTTCACAGCTGCCAAGGTGCCATGATCAGAGCCTGAGGCATAGCCATGTGATTTGTGCTGCAAGCGTTTGGTTTAGAAAAGCGAACTCATCCCTACGGAAAGGGCCTGGACCCAGCTGCTGAGAGGCTTTACCTGGGCCAGGGCCCATCGCTCCCGGAATCCTTTTCCCATTGATTGAAGCCCTTTGGGACTGGCTTGGTTCTGGCCTTGCTCATGTATGTGTCAGGCCTCATGACAGCTTCCGACACCTCACTCCTGGCCGGGGGCACCCCAGCCCCGCTCTCCAGAAGCCACCGTAGTCGTCCAGCAGAGCAAACCCTGGATCAACCCCCTTGGAAATGGCACTTGAGGATGGCAGGACCCTGGGCTGGGCGGGACTCAGCAGCTCTGCCAGGCTGGAGGACACTTTGCCCAGTCCCAGTGACTGAGAAAGCTTCCAACTGTGCGTCCTCACCTGCTGCCAGCACCTGGCCTGGCTCTGCGGTCTGCCGGGAGGAGGACAGAGCCTTCTGCAGAGCTTGGGAGTGGCAGCATCTCCAGGACCCGGGCAGCGCCAAGGGACCAGCGATGGCTTGGCTGCGCCAGTGCTGGGATCCCCTGCGTGGCAGCCCTCAGAGTCCGTGCCAGGCCCCAAGGTGTCTCTGACTCAGAGCTGGGGGGAGGAGCATCCACAGAAGCAGGGCTGTCAAGTGAGACAGACAAGGACTGGGAAGTAAATACCCCTGGGGCGTAATCCTGGCTTAGGCACAGATGCCTGGGGCGAATCACTTCCCCTCTCTAGGGTGGGGCTAAGGAAGACTAGCCACCTGCACGCGCCCAGGGCAGCCATGGGACACGTGTACAGATGCTGGGTGCTCTCAGCTTCTCCACAATTGTCACCCCCAACCAGGCGGGAGCAGAGCAGCTGCCTCCAGCTGCAGCGTCCAGGGCTGCAGACAGGGAAGGGCTGCATTGCTGTCTTCTCCACGCGTGGGAGCAACAGACAGGCGTGGTGTCCCCTGGGGGCTCCCAGCTCTGGGGTGCCGACAGGAAGTATTCGGTGGAGCATGCTCTGGAGGTGGGCTGGTCTCCCTGCATGGCACCACTACCGCAAGCCATCCCAGCGGAGACGGGGAAGTGCTGTCAGCACTGTGTCTCCATTGCCTGCTGCTGCAGGGCCGTGGGGCCTCTGTGACCTATGACATCCGGGCTCTCTGTCCCATTCCTGCACCGGGAGGCTCGGCCCCTCTGTTCCGGGCATTGGCTGCTCTCGCCACTATCAGTAAAGTTCAGCCTGCCCCGGCTGCTCCTTTTGGGGCGCAGATCCAGTGGTGAGCCAAACAGCAAGCCAGGTGCAGCCCAGTCACCTCCCTGGCTCATCCTGCATCCCCCACAGCTGTAGGTAGCGCTCAGATTGGGAAGGTGGATTCTGGCCTCTCTCCTGCCCTGCTCACGGGCCACATGATCTTGCTTCCCCATTGCACTGGCCCAGATTGTAACCATCACCATGGGCGCAGTGCCAAAAACCTCCTCCCCTCACCCCCTGGCAGACTCAGTGTCCTGGTGTGAGCCCTGGCAGGGCTGGTGTGGAGCAGAATTTTATATTTGTACTATAAGAATTAATGTATGATTGGATCATCCTGCCAGCTACCCTTTTTGAATAGCAGAAAGGAATGACTCTCTGGGGCAGTGGTAGAAATGCATCTGACAGACTGCCAGTGCCCGTACTGATGTTAAGGCAGGGGCAGACCAGAATAATCCTTATGACTGATTATGTTTTACCCTTTTGTTTTAGAGTAGCAGCCATGTTAGTCTGTATTCGCAAAAAGCAAAGGAGGACTTGTGGCACCTTAGAGACTAACAAATTTATTTGAGCATAAGCTTTGCATCCGATGAAGTGAGCTGTAGCTCACGAAAGCTTATGCTCAAATAAATTTGTTAGTCTCCAAGGTGCCACAAGTACTCCTTTTCCTTTTGTTTTAGGATAAGTTATAAAGTCTACTATGGTTTCATATATGTATTATAAATTCGGCACTCTTGTTAAATATACATTTCTTTATTTTAAGGTTTAGTAAGTAAGTATTGTATTGTGTCTATGTTAAGGAGATTAGAAGAATGTTGAAGGCCTGGGCCACAATAATGTGAACTGTTTTGATTAGAAGATTTAGTAAGGTTTAATTTACAATGCCTTTCTTGCTCAGCATAAAAACTGCTGTGTGCCTTTGAAGGTCTCTGTGAAAGACTTTTTGTGTGAATGAGGAATGTATGCATCAGGAAAAGATAAGGTGTGAAGGCCATTGTTATAGCCAGATGGTCAAGGAAGAAGGAGTGAAGAGATTTAAGGACATCAGAGAACCATCAATGCGCATCCATAATGAAGGAAGAGCAGATTGACAACCCTGAGATGGAGGTTGGCACCCCTAAAGACAAGACAATTGATTAAATTGAAACCAGGACATGATGACCCTCTCAGAGGTGTTTTGGACCGTTAACATCAAAAGATAACACCAATTAAGAAGTAACCCAATCACAAACTGACACAGCAAAATCTATAGACTTCAATCCATAGAGAAAAAAGATTCTGGGCATGGCTACCCTTGCAGATGTAAAAAGAAAAGGAGTACTTGTGGCACCTTAGAGACTAACAAATTTATTAGAGCATAAGCTTTCGTGAGCTACAGCTCACTTCCTAATAAAATGAAGTTGACAGATTTCCACTCTATACGGCTAAATTCAGTGCCTTGCATAATGACAGGTTTCAGAGTAGCAGCCGTGTTAGTCTGTATTCGCAAAAAGAAAAGGGAGGACTTGTGGCACCTTAGAGACTAACAAATTTATTAGAGCATAAGCTTTGAAGTGAGCTGTAGCTCACGAAAGCTTATGCTCTAATAAATTTGTTAGTCTCTAAGGTGCCACAAGTACTCCTTCTGCTTGCAGATGTAGAGCGCTTTGAGTTAAACCAGCCTTCGTAGAGCGCAGTAGGGAAAGCTGCAGTCTGTCCACACTGACAGCTTCAAGTGCACTGGCGCAGCCACATTTGCCGCACCTGCAGCAGCATTGGGTGCAGTGCATTATGGGCAGCTATCCCAGCATTCAAGTGACTGCAAAGTGCTTTTCAAATGGGGTGGGGGGGGTGGAGTGTGACGGAGTGTGTTGTGTATGTGGGTGAGAGTGGGTTTTGGGGGGGCTGAGCGCATGTCAGCATGCCGTCTTGTAAGTTCAGACAGCAGCAGACCCCCCCCCCCACCGCCTCTCTCTCATACAGCATTCCACACTAATGGTTGCTGTGTATCAGAGCAGATAAGCAGCCGGCTGTCAGAAACGGAGCTTTCAAAGGGCATTTCCGCATTCCTACAGTGATTCAAAAACAATGACAAGAGTGGCCACTTGACTTAAGGGGATTATGGGATGTTTCCAGAGGCTGATCAGGGCGCAGTAATGCAACAGCTTGTCCACACTAACACTTGGGCATTTCAGCCAAGGTGCAGCAAGTGTTATTCCACTCGCTGAGGTGGAGTTCCAGCAGCGCTCTAGCCAAGGAGACAGAGCACTCTACGTGCCTTGCCAGTGTAGACGGGTAGTGAGTTAGTGTGCCCGGGGCTGCTTTAATGTGCTCTAACTCGCAAATGTAGCCAAGCCCTATAAGAACAGGGTGCTTGACCGTGGGACTTTGGGTTCATCTTGCCACACTCCAGGAGCATTGAGTCGCGACCGACAGAGCCCTGCTCCCCTCTGCGACCAATCTGGCTGGCCACTAGATTGATCCAGACTCTGGACTGGTAACTATAAACATCAACTGGCAAGACTGTGTGTGTGTGGGTGTGTGTGATTGAAAAGCATATGCTAACTGTTGTATTCTCAATAAATGCGGCATGCTGCCTTCTCCCCTATAAAGATCCTGTGTGCTTCTTATAGAGATAACACTGGGAGCTGGGTCTGTTCTCTGAACCGTCTCTCCACTGGTATCACTCTCCCCTCCTGTGTAGCTGGGGTGTACCCAGAAATAACCCCCCCATCTACAGGCAGGGTGGTCACGCTACCCAGGTGAGAGCCCTTGGCTTAGCATGAGTGCCCTTGCTCTTCTCACTGGCTCCCCCTAGAGCTGGAGCAGATAGCAGGAAACAGGAGGGTGGGAGAAGTCAATAGCTGTTAAAGACAGGAGGGACCAATACATCTAGTCTGACCTCCCGTACCCCCTGCCCCGTACCTCCCCCCGTACCCCCTCCCCTCGCTACCCCTGTGCTGAGCTGTGCATGGACCGGTGGAGTCAAAGAACCTGTGCTCTAGAGTCACTGTGGAAGCCCAGCTGAGCAGCTGTCTATTGTGGTTCTGGATCTGGCTGTGCCAGGGCTGGTGACTTCCTGGGGGCAGTGAGGCTGTTCCGGCTCCAGCTGATGTCCCTGCGCTGGGTGGGACCAGGACTAGGTGGCAGGTACGTGGGCAGGAATAACCGCCGTCCTCTGGGGCCTGACGAGGAGCGGGGAGAGAGAGGCCTGGCTGGCTGCTCCTTCATGGCGATGCTGCACCAGGGGCTGGGCATTCAGGGGAACATCTAGCTGGCTTTTTAGGGGAGCTGGGCTCAGCCTGGCCTGGCACCTGGCAACCCACTCAAGTAACCAGTGACCCCAGCTGAAGATGTCTGGGAGGTTTAATTATACTGACCAGCCCCAGCTGCAGGGAGGGACTCAGGAGCCGCAAAAGGCCAGTAGGGGGCACCGCAGAGCAGGCACGTACTACTCCCTGCGCCCCAGCCCAGCGCCAGGCTCCCTGCGCCCCAGCCAGCCCCTTCACCTCTCTCGTGCACATTCCCGCCCAGTCCTCCTGGTGTCAGGGCTTGGGAGGCCTGCCAGAGTCTCCAGCTCTCCTGCGCTGAGCCGTCGCTCCAACCTGTCACCCTGGCAGGGCCCCTGCGGGTCAGGATGGAGGCGTTTTAACAGGCCGAACCCCTCGTCCGTGGGGTGGGCTGCATCCCCCAGGGAACAGCCAGGCAGCTTTCATCTGGTGCCTACCCCAGATGGGCAGGGCCAGGCATCATTAAGGATGATCCCCACGTGAGCGCTGACCAGGGGCAGTTCTACAGGGACAGAGAAGGACACGTGCCAGACCCAGCCACATCACTTTGCCGGTGCCGCTGGCCCCTGGCAGGTGCTTGGCTTTCTGGCCTGCCCTGCCCTACAAATGCGGGTGGCACCGGGGCAGTGCTGGTAAAGTAGACAGTGGTCGCCTCTTCCAGCAGGGACCTGCAAACACCTGCCGATGCTTAGCAGCCTCCCAGTTGGGTGCCCGGCATGCGTCTCCTGAGGCTGCAGTGTGCAGGAGTCGTGGCTTTCTCCAAAGCCTGGGCATCGGGCACTGCCAGAGGCACCAGAGGGACCACGCGCCTGTAGAGCAATCCTGACATCCCTGCTTGTCCCTTAGCACTCCAGTGTCCTGGCTGGCAAACTCCACTGTGCCACCTTCAGAAGGGCCCAGCCACGCTTCCGGCTGGGATGGAGTCTTGCTGGAGGCCCCAGCGGGGGCAGGAATCTGGGCAGAGTCTGGCCTGGAAAAGATCTCATTCAAACAGCAGCTGGAGCAAGGCCAGCAGGAGCTGAGAGTCAGCCCAGCTCTGGCCTGGCTCATGGCTGACATGCTAAACGGCTGGTGGGCTGGATGCACTGGGAGACTCAGGGTTTCACTTCCCCAGCAGAGTGGATTTCCCTGGTGCCAGCAACTGGACAAGCTCAGAACAAGCCCTGAAATTACCAGTCTGTTGCTCTGAGCTCTCTCCTCCCTCCCTACTTGTGTCTGGACAGCATTGCAGCCTCAGCGACATGGATGGCACCATCACCTCCCTGGCCCAGATGTTGCCTCCTGCCTGACCTCAGGGCATTCTCCCTGGTTAGCCCAGCTGGGGCTGCAGTTCTCCAGTCATTTTCCCCGCATGGCCCTTGGTCCGAAGTCTCCAGATGTTGACCAGATGGAATCCTTCTCCACACCCCGTTCCCACTGCCAACAGATGGCTCCGGCTGCCTTCCAGGCTGCCTGCAGCTACCGCCTCCGCAAAGCCCCGAAATGCTCAGGCTGCCGGCTAGTGAGCTGGCCTGTGGAGAGAGGGGGACACACACAGGAGGGAGCCCGTCCCGTGGAACAGGAGTCTGAAGGCCAGGAGCTCTGGGGCCTGGATGGCCACTGGGACCCTCCCTCACATGCAGAGATGCTCCAAAGGGCTGCAGCTGTGGGATCTGAAAGAGGGAGTGGACAAACAGCTCACTGGGACGTGGGGCTGGGACACGCCTGTAACAATGCTGGTTCTGGCGGGACCCAACGGAGAGTGCCAATTCAGGACAAATTGCTTAAAGCAGGGCAGTTACAGCCCAAGGCTGGGGTTTCTGTTACACCAAGGCAAACCAAACCAGCCAAACAGAGAAGATTTTGGTCTCACCCCGCTGGCTAACCACAAGTCACTCAAGCAATTCCCTTAGACACCCAAGTTTCCCAGTATCACCACCAGGGCCACTTGTTATAGGGACAAATGGTTATGAAAACCAATACCCCAGTAAAAGAAAAAAGGTTCTCCCAATCCCAAAGGACCAAGCCCCAGACCCAGGCCAATATACAAATCAGATCTTACCCACAAATCACGCTGTTGCCAATCCTTTAGAATCTAAAATCTAAAGGTTTATTCATAAAAGGAAAAAGATATAGATGAGAGCTAGAATTGGTGAAATGGAATCAATTCCATCCAGTCATGGCAAAGTTCTTGGTTCAGGCTTGTAGCAGTGATGGAATAAACTGCAGGTTCAAATCAAGTCTCTGGAGAACATCCACAGCTGGGATGGGTCATTCAGTCCTTTGTACGGAGCTTCAGTTTGTAGCAAAGTCCCTCCAGAGGCAAGAAGCAGGATTGAAGACAAGATGGAGGGGTTTCCAGGGCTTTTTATATTCTCTGCCCTGTGGAAGGATGCCACTTTGTTCTTACTGTGGAAAAGCACAGCAGCAAGATGGAGTTTGGAGTCACCTGGAGAAGTCACATGTCCATGAATGATATCAGCTTTTTGAAGGCGGATGCCATTGTTTACATGTTAGTTTGAATGTTCCTAGGAAAGCTCACATGTGGATTGGCGTCTCCCAAAGTTCATTGTCAGTTAAGTGTTTCTTGATTGGGCACTTACTGAAAATTGTCCTTTCTCAAGAAGCTGACCAAATGTTTCACTGAGGCTACTTAGAATCAAAACACATTGAGACACAAGTACATAGCCAACATTCCTAACTTCAACTACAAAAACGATACACACATACAGACAGCACAATCATAACCAGCAAATCAAACCTTTCCAAACCAAAAAGACACCTTACTGGACCTCCTTTGTATAAGATTTGGTGCAACTATAGGACCTTGGTTCCAACAATGATCTATACGGTCACAATTCATGTTAATAACGTCACAATGCCATCTCAGCCCTGGGAGGAAGGGTTGAAGTTAGAGAGAAGCTGGTAACTCCTGAGATCCCCTTGAATGTCGAGAGCCCCCCTGACTCTGAATCACATGGGAGGAGGCTCCCAAGGTGTTCTTGTGGCCTGTGTGCAGGGCCTGGGGCTGGACAGAAAGGGGGCTCTCGCTGGGAAGGTGTCACGGCGTCCCCAGGCGATGCTCTGGAACTGCTCCCTACGAAGCCAGGCAGGACTCTGGGGAAGTCTCCTCTCTGGGAGCAGCCTGTCTGCAGGGGACACAGCTCACCCGGCTCCCCCCTTCCTGGGGCTGACCTCAGAGTATCCAGCATCCTCTGCCCCTCCGTGCGCTTCCCACAGCGAGTCCGCCCAGGCGGGGTCCTGGGGAAGCCAGAGGGCCCTGCCCCCCAACTCCGCAGTCAGACGAGACTCTCAGCCAGCCAGTAAAACAGAAGGTTTATTAGACGACAGGAACATGGTCTAACACAGAGCTTGTAGGTGCAGAGAACAGGACCCCTCAGCCGGGTCCATTTTGGGGGGCAGTGAGCCAGACAACCACGTCTGCACTTCACTCCACATCCCCAGCCAGCCCCAACTGACTCCCCATCCAGCCCCTCCTCCTCCGGGCTTTGTCCCTTTCCCGGGCCAGGAGGTCACCGGATTCCTTTGTTCTCTAATCCTTTAGCTCTCACCTTGCAGGGGGGAAGGGCCCAGGCCATCAGTTGCCAGGAAAGAGGGTGTTGGCCATTCTCTGTGTCCAGACCCCTGCACACACCTGCCCTCTAGGGCTCTGCAATGATCATACACCCTTATCCCACCCCCTAGATACTTAAGAACTGAATAGGGGAAACTGAGGCACCCCCACAATATTCAGAGGAAACATTAAGAACAGTCCTGCTTCGTCACAGAAGGTCTCTGGGTTTGCTGGTCAGAGAGAGGCCCAGGATAGCCAATAAACTCGTCATAGGGCACGCCACTAGCATTGGGACACCCAGCGTCTAGTGGCCAGACGCCCCACAGAGCGGAAGCTCATCCCCAGGAGACAGTGGCCCACAGTCCCAAGGACGGCGTCTAAGTTTGGGAACTCAGGAGAGTGATACTCATTGTGGTTGGGCCTCGGAAGAGCACCCGCCCATCCCTGCGCATCACCCCGCATTAGCCTGGAAACCCCATGGCATGATCCCTCTCCCTTCTTGGCCCTTACGCCCCGTGACATTATTGACATAAACTGTGACCAGATAGATCATCGTTGCAACCACTGTTATATATTTGCAGCAAATATTGTACAAAGGTTGTCGTATAAGATGTCTGTGGAAAAGTTATGATTTGCTGGTTATGATTGTATGTGTGTATCGTTTTTGTAGTTGAAGTTAGGAATGTTGGCTATGTACTTGTGTCTCAATGTGTTTTGATTCTAAGTAGCCTCAGTGAAACATTTGGTCAGCTTCTTGAGAAAGGACAATTCTCAGTAAGTGCCCAATCAAGAAACACTTAACTGACAATGAACTTTGGGAGACGCCAATCCACATGTGAGCTTTCCTAGGAACATTCAAACTAACATGTAAACAATGGCATCTGCCTTCAAAAAGCTGATATCATTCATGGACATGTGACTTCTCCAGGTGACTCCAAACTCCATCTTGCTGCTGTGCTTTTCCACAGTAAGAACAAAGTGGCTTCCTTCCACAGGGCAGAGAATATAAAAAGCCCTGGAAACCCCTCCATCTTGTCTTCAATCCTGCTTCTTGCCTCTGGAGGGACTTTGCTACAAACTGAAGCTCCGTACAAAGGACTGAATGACCCATCCCAGCTGTGGATGTTCTCCAGAGACTTGATTTGAACCTGCAGTTTATTCCATCACTGCTATAAGCCTGAACCAAGAACTTTGCCATGACTGGATGGAATTGATTCCATTTCACCAATTCTAGCTCTCATCTATATCTTTTTCCTTTTATGAATAAACCTTTAGATTTTAGATTCTAAAGGATTGGCAACAGCGTGATTTGTGGGTAAGATCTGATTTGTATATTGACCTGGGTCTGGGACTTGGTCCTTTGGGATCGGGAGAACCTTTTTTTTTTACTGGGGTATTGGTTTTCACAACCATTCATCCCCATAATGAGTGGCCCTGGTGGTGATACTGGGAAACTGGAGCGTCTAAGGGAATTGCTTGTGTGACTTGTGGTTAGCCAGTGGGGTAAGACCAAAATCTTCTCTGTTTGGCTGGTTTAGTTTGCTTTGGTGTAACAGAAACTCCAGCCTTGGGCTGTAACTGCCTTGCTCTAAGCCGTTTGCCCTGAATTGATACTCTCAGTTGTGTCCTGCCAAAGGCAGCATCATTACAGCCCCTCAGAATCTTGTGTCTATTTATCATGCCCGGAGCCAGCTTGACCGACTCAGGGTACATCTACAGTGCACACCCCCCGCAGCAGCCAGTCTCTGAGCTGGGGCAACTGACTCCAGCTCATGATATGGGCTCAAAATAGCAGTGTAGACATTCCCACATGGGCTGGGGCCTGGGCTCTGACACCCTTCCCCATGCTGCGTGTGACAGTGCTGCCTGTGGGAGCCAGCTGAGGTCCACTCAATCAGGGTGAAGTGCAAACAAAATGGGGCAAACAAACCCCAAAGGCTGGTGGCTATTCCAATACTCAGATTTACCCAGCCTGCCCAAAACAGCTTCTATAGCCCCTCCCTGGTTACTCAGACATCCAAATAATGCAGTTCCCTTAAAGTGCCCAGCCTCCGGCCTCCATCCACACACACCTGTCAAACACAGGATGATAAATTCTGAAAATCTTATTTCATCATAGAAAAGAAAAGGTTCTCCTGATCCCAAAGGACCAAGCCCCAGACCCAGGTCAAATGGTAACCCAGTTCTTAGCCAAAATACACGCTTACAGTCAATTCTTATTAACTAAGCTAACATGTATTAAAAAAGAAAAGAGAGAGAGCATTGGTTAAAAGATCAATACACAGACAGACTTGAATTCAATTCTTGAGGTTCAGATACAGAGCAGGGATGAGCTTGTAGTTGCCAAAAGTCCTTTTAGAAATGGACCATGGGTTATAGTCCAATGTCCATATTCAGGGTTCAGAGTAGCAGCTGTGTTAGTCTGTATTGGCAAAAAGAAAAGGAGGACTTGTGGCACCTCAGAGACTAACAAATTTATTTGAGCATAAGCTTTCGTGAGCTACAGCTCACTTCATGGGATGCATTCAGACTGGGGATCTCAATCCTTATGGCTTAAGGTTTCCCCCTCTTGAAATCCAAAGCAGATCTGAGATGAAGAAGGATCGTGTCCCAGAGTTTTTATACATTTCCTGCAGCCATTTGGCCTGAGAAAAAAATAGACTTAACTTTCCTTCTGCCAAACATCATGGCAATTAGCACAGGATAATTTATCCATTAAACAGTTCAGACACAGGTTACCACAACCTTCAAAGAGACAGAGACAATAATACTATTTCACTCAAGTATCTTCCTAAATGTTAATACTCCTTTTTTGATCTTCGAATCAAAGCTATAGCCATCGACAAGACTTGTTTGCTGACATCACAAGACCTGAGCAAACATCTACTCTTCTATCTCTCACAATACAGGCTGCATTTCAAAGCTCTGTTCATTTCCATCTCTTCCTAACCAGTCTCTAAAGTTCGGCCATGGGTCAGGTCAGTCTGTGAGTTAATTAACTCTTTCTGGGCCTGTCACCTTTCAATGAGATATTAATTTTATTAAGATAATGTTGAAGTAAAAAGAAAATGGTACAGAGTTTGAGCATAGAAGATTCTGGTTATCAGGGAATAAGTTACAGATTATCAAGGGGTGTGAAATTCGGTTTAGGAACAGGTGGCATAAGGAATACATAATCTGCAATCTCTCCGATTGGGGGTAAAAGTTTAACGGGTCAAAGTACAGACATTGAGATATGAGGGTATGTTGTCCATATAATGGCTATGTTCAGGTGTGGAGTATAATGAGTGGATACGATGATGAGGATGGATTTACCCTCATTTGGTGAGATGTAATGTTCTGTGAGTTTATGGTTCCAGTTCATATGTCCAATGGAAAAAGTCTCTCAGTCCCTTTCCCATAGTTGATGCACAATGTCGTATTGGTTCACACCTCCTGGTACTGTCGGTGGCCGGTGATGTGTTCGATGTAGATGTCCCTGGACCATCGGACTGTGTCCGAGACCATGAGGCACCGCATGAGCCGTGCGTAGTGTTGACCAATCCCGCAGGTCCGCAGCACACGCTCGTTGCAGAGGTCCCAAGAGCCCAGAGCTCTGACGATCAGGGCATCCATCTGCACCTCATAGCCCTTCGCGCTCAGGGTGTCGGCCATCACACTGGGTTCCAGAACCCAGGCTCCAGCCGGAGTGGAACGTCTACACAGCTATTTCTAGCCTTGTACATCTGAGACTAACTCATAGATTCATAGATACTAAGGTCAGAAGGGACCATTCTGATCATCTAGTCCGACCTCCTGCACAGCGCAGGCCACAGAATCTCACCCACCCACTCCTATGAAAAACCTCACCCATGTCTGAGCTATTGAAGTCCTTAAATCATGGTTTAAAGACTTCAAGGAACAGAGAAGCCTCCCTCAAGTCAACCATGCCCCATGCTACAGAGGAAGGCGAAAAACCTCCAGGGCCTCTAGAATCTGCCCTTGAGGAAAATTCCTTCCCGACCCCAAATATGAATCATAGAATCATAGAATCATAGAATATCAGGGTTGGAAGGGACCCCAGAAGGTCATCTAGTCCAACCCCCTGCTCAAAGCAGGACCAAGTCCCAGTTAAATCATCCTAGCCAGGGCTTTGTCAAGCCTGACCTTAAAAACCTCTAAGGAAGGAGATTCTACCACCTCCCTAGGTAACGCATTCCAGTGTTTCACCACCCTCTTAGTGAAAAAGTTTTTCCTAATATCCAATCTAAACCTCCCCCATTGCAACTTGAGACCATTACTCCTCGTTCTGTCATCTGCTACCATTGAGAACAGTCTAGAGCCATCCTCTTTGAAACCCCCTTTCAGGTAGTTGAAAGCAGCTATCAAATCCCCCCTCATTCTTCTCTTCTGCAGACTAAACAATCCCAGCTCCCTCAGCCTCTCCTCATAAGTCATGTGCTCTAGACCCCTAATCATTTTTGTTGCCCTTCGCTGTACTCTTTCCAATTTATCCACATCCTTCTTGTAGTGTGGGGCCCAAAACTGGACACAGTACTCCAGATGAGGCCTCACCAGTGTCGAATAGAGGGGAACGATCACGTCCCTCGATCTGCTCGCTATGCCCCTACTTATACATCCCAAAATGCCATTGGCCTTCTTGGCAACAAGGGCACACTGCTGACTCATATCCAGCTTCTCGTCCACTGTCACCCCTAGGTCCTTTTCCGCAGAACTGCTGCCGAGCCATTCGGTCCCTAGTCTGTAGCGGTGCATTGGATTCTTCCATCCTAAGTGCAGGACCCTGCATTTATCCTTATTGAACCCCATTAGATTTCTTTTGGCCCAATCCTCCAATTTGTCTAGGTCCTTCTGTATCCTATCCCTCCCCTCCAGCGTATCTACCACTCCTCCCAGTTTAGTATCATCCGCAAATTTGCTGAGAGTGCAATCCACACCATCCTCCAGATCATTTATGAAGATATTGAACAAAACGGGCCCCAGGACCGACCCCTGGGGCACTCCACTTGACACCGGCTGCCAACTAGACATGGAGCCATTGATCACTACCCGTTGAGCCCGACAATCTAGCCAGCTTTCTACCCACCTTATAGTGCATTCATCCAGCCCATACTTCCTTAACTTGCTGACAAGAATGCTGTGGGAGACCGTGTCAAAAGCTTTGCTAAAGTCAAGAAACAATACATCCACTGCTTTCCCTTCATCCACAGAACCAGTAATCTCATCATAAAAGGCGATTAGATTAGTCAGGCATGACCTTCCCTTGGTGAATCCATGCTGACTGTTCCTGATCACTTTCCTCTCCTCTAAGTGCTTCAGGATTGATTCTTTGAGGACCTGCTCCATGATTTTTCCAGGGACTGAGGTGAGGCTGACCGGCCTGTAGTTCCCAGGATCCTCCTTCTTCCCTTTTTTAAAGATGGGCACTACATTAGCCTTTTTCCAGTCATCCGGGACTTCCCCCGTTCGCCACGAGTTTTCAAAGATAATGGCCAAGGGCTCTGCAATCACAGCCGCCAATTCCTTCAGCACTCTCGGATGCAATTCGTCCGGCCCCATGGACTTGTGCACGTCCAGCTTTTCTAAATAGTCCCTAACCACCTCTATCTCTACAGAGGGCTGGCCATCTCTTCCCCATTTTGTGTTGCCCAGCACAGCAGTCTGGGAGCTGACCTTGTTAGTGAAAACAGAGGCAAAAAAAGCATTGAGTACATTAGCTTTTTCCACATCCTCTGTCACTAGCTTGCCTCCCTCATTCAGTAAGGGGCCCACACTTTCCTTGGCTTTCTTCTTGTTGCCAACATACCTGAAGAAACCCTTCTTGTTACTCTTGACATCTCTTGCTAGCTGCAGCTCCAGGTGCGATTTGGCCCTCCTGATATCTTTCCTACATGCCCGAGCAATATTTTTATACTCTTCCCTGGTCATATGTCCAACCTTCCACTTCTCGTAAGCTTCTTTTTTATGTTTAAGATCCGCTAGGATTTCACCTTTAAGCCAAGCTGGTCGCCTGCCATATTTACTATTCTTTCGACTCATCGGGATGGTTTGTCCCTGTAACCTCAACAGGGATTCCTTGAAATACAGCCAGCTCTCCTGGACTCCCTTCCCTTTCATGTTAGTCCCCCAGGGGATCCTGGCCATCTGTTCCCTGAGGGAGTCAAAGTCTGCTTTCCTGAAGTCCAGGGTCCGTATCCTGCTGCTTACCTTTCTTCCCTGCGTCAGGATCCTGAACTCAACCAACTCATGGTCACTGCCTCCCAGATTCCCATCCACTTTTGCTTCCCCCACTAATTCTACCCGGTTTGTGAGCAGCAGGTCAAGAAAAGCGCTCCCCCTAGTTGGCTCCCCTAGCACTTGCACCAGGAAATTGTCCCCTACGCTTTCCAAAAACTTCCTGGATTGTCTATGCACCGCTGTATTGCTCTCCCAGCAGATATCAGGAAAATTAAAGTCACCCATGAGAATCAGGGCATGCGATCTAGTAGCTTCCGTGAGTTGCCGGAAGAAAGCCTCATCCACCTCATCCCCCTGGTCCGGTGGTCTATAGCAGACTCCCACCATGACATCACTCTTGTTGCACACACTTCTAAACTTAATCCAGAGACACTCAGGTTTTTCCACAGTTTCGTACCGGAGCTCTGAGCAGTCATACTGCTCCCTTACATACAGTGCTACTCCCCCACCTTTTCTGCCCTGCCTGTCCTTCCTGAACAGTTTATAACCATCCATGACTGTACTCCAGTCATGTGAGTTATCCCACCAAGTCTCTGTTATTCCAATCACGTCATAATTCCTTGACATCACCAGGACCTCCAGTTCTCCCTGCTTGTTTCCAAGGCTTTGTGCATTTGTATATAAGCACTTGAGATAACCTGTTGATCGCCCCTCATTCCCAGTATGAGGCAGGAGCCCTCCCCTCACAGACATTCCTGCCTGTGCTTCCTCCCGGTATCCCGCTTTCCCACTTACCTCAGGGCTTTGGTCTCCTTCCCCCGGTGAACCTAGTTTAAAGCCCTCCTCACTAGGTTAGCCAGCCTGCTGGCAAAGATGTTCTTCCCTCTCTTCGTAAGATGGAGCCCGTCTCTGCCCAGCACTCCTCCTTCATGGAACACCATCCCATGGTCAAAGAATCCAAAGCCTTCTCTCCGACACCACCTGCGTAGCCATTCGTTGACCTCCACGATTCGACGGTCCCTACCCAGGCCTTTTCCTTCCACGGGGAGGATGGACGAGAACACCACTTGCGCCTCCAACTCCTTTATCCTTCTTCCCAGAGCCACGTAGTCCGCAGTGATCCGCTCAAGGTCATTCTTGGCAGTATCATTGGTGCCCACGTGGAGAAGCAGGAAGGGGTAGCGATCCGAGGGCTTGATGAGTCTCGGCAGTCTCTATGGCGACCAGCTAAACCCTGAGCGTACGGGCAAGATTCACCAGCCAGATACTACAGAAAATTCTTTCCTGGGTAACTCAGATCCCATCCATCTAATATCCCATCTCAGGGGATTTGGCCTATTTACCCTGAATATTTAAAGATCAATTACTTACCAAAATCCCATTATCCCATCACACCATCTCCTCCATAAACTTATCAAGTAGAATCTTAAAGCCAGATAGATCTTTTGCCCCCACTGCTTCCCTTGGAAGGTTATTCCAAAACTTCACTACTCTGATGGTTAAAAACCTT
The DNA here is from genome assembly GCF_009764565.3 of Dermochelys coriacea. Lineage (NCBI taxonomy): Eukaryota > Metazoa > Chordata > Testudines > Dermochelyidae > Dermochelys > Dermochelys coriacea. The sequence continues at coordinate 352,454,898 of NC_050068.2, read as the reverse complement.
CGTCTGATTTCAAGTCTAAACTTCCTGGTGGCCAGTTTATACCCATTTGTTCTTGTGTCCACATTGGTGCTGAGCTTAAATAATTCCTCTCCCTCTCCTGTATTTATCCCTCTGATATATTTATAGAGAGCAATCATATCTCCCCTCAACCTTCTTTTAGTTAGGCTAAACAAGCCAAGCTCCTTGAGTCTCCTTTCATAAGACAAGTTTTCCATTCCTCGGATCATCCTAGTAGCCCTTCTCTGTACCTGTTCCAGTTTGAATTCATCCTTTTTAAACATGGGAGACCAGAACTGCACACAGTATTCTAGGTGAGGTCTCACCAGTGCCTTGTATAACGGTACTAAAACCTCCTTATTCCTACTGGAAATACCTCTCCTGATGCATCCCAAAACCGCATTAGCTTTTTTCACGGCCATATCACATTGGCAGCTCATAGTCATCCTATGATCAACTAATACTCCAAGGTCCTTCTCCTCTTCCGTTGCTTCTAATTGATGCGTCCCCAACTTATAACTAAAATTCTTGTTATTAATCCCTAAATGCATAACCTTACACTTCTCACTATTAAATCTCATCCTATTACTATTACTCCAGTTTACAAGGTCATCCAGATCCTCCTGTATAATATCCCGATCCTTCTCCGAATTGGCAATACCTCCCAGCTTTGTATCATCTGCAAACTTTATTAGCACACTCCCACTTTTTGTGCCAAGGTCAGTAATAAAAAGATTAAAAAGATCGGTCCCAAAACCGATCCCTGAGGAACTCCACTGGTAACCTCCCTCCAGCCTGACAGTTCGCCTTTCAGTAGGACCTGTTGCAGTCTCCCCTTTAACCAATTCCTTATCCACCTTTTGATGTTCATATTGATCCCCATCTTCTCCAATTTAACTAATAATTCCCCATGTGGCACGGTATCAAATGCCTTACTGAAATGTAGGTAAATTAGATCCACTGCATTTCCTTTATCTAAAAAATCTGTTACTTTATCAAAAAAGGAGATTAGGTTGGTTTGGCACGATCTACCTTTTGTAAAACCATGTTGTATTTTGTCCCATTTACCATTGACTTCAATGTCTTTAACTAATTTCTCCTTCAAAATTTTTTCCAGGACCTTGCATACTACAGATGTCAAACTAACTGGCCTGTAGTTACCCGGATCACTTTTTTTTCCTTTCTTAAAAATAGGAACTATATTAGCAATTCTCCAATCATTCGGTACTACTCCTGAGTTGACAGATTCATTAAAAATTTTTGCTAATGGGCTTGCAATTTCATGTGCCAATTCCTTTAATATTCTTGGATGAAGGTTATCTGGGCCCCCCGATTTAGTCCCATTAAGCTGTTTGAGTTTCGCTTCTACCTCAGATATGGTAATATCTGCCTCCATATCCTCATTCCCATTTGTCATGCTACCATTATCCCTAAGATCCTCTTTAGCCTTATTAAAGACTGAGGCAAAGTATTTGTTTAGATATTGGGCCATGCCTAGATTATCTTTAACCTCCACTCCATCCTCAGTGTTTAGCGGCCCCACTTCTTCTTTCTTAGTTTTCTTCTTATTTATATGGCTATAGAACCTTTTACTATTGGTTTTAATTCCCTTTGCAAGGTCCAACTCTACTCGACTTTTAGCCTGTCTCACTTTATCTCTACATGTTCTGACCTCAATTAGGTAGCTTTCCTTGCTAATCCCTCCCATCTTCCACTCCCTGTATGCTTTCTGCTTCTTCTTAATCACCTCTCTGAGATGCTTGCTCATCCAGCTTGGTCTACAACTCCTTCCTATGAATTTTTTCCCCTTTCTTGGGATACAGGCTTCCGATAGCTTCTGCAGCTTTGGTTTAAAGTAATCCCAGGCCTCCTCTACCTTTAGATCCATAAGTTCTTCAGTCCAATCCACTTCCCTAACTAATTTCCTTAGTTTTTGAAAGTCAGCCCTTTTGAAATCAAAAACCCTAGTTGCAGATTTATTTTTGTTAATACTTCCATTTAGTTTGAACTGAATTAGCTCATGATCACTTGAGCCAAGATTGTCCCCTACAACCGATGGAAAACTGATGCATTTTATTTTGTTTGTTGCTGTGTAAATGCACCTTCAGGGCCTGGTCTGACCCCCGTGATCCAAGGGGAGGGACTCTGCTGATTCATTGGAGCAGGCCTGTCGCATCTCCCCCCATAATCAACCCCGGATCTACCCAGACATTGTGGACTGAGCCAACAGCAAGAGGCAACTTCAAAGCAGGAGGAAGAGAGCCCCTGCCACGCCACTGCACTCAGTGCCCATGGGGCATCGGCAGAGCCCCTGCCACCCCACCGCACTTGGTGCCCATAGGGGTGTATGCAGAGCCCCTGCCACCCTACTGCACTCAGGGCCCTCGGGGGGGGGGTGCAGAGCCACCCCACTACACTTGGTGCCCATGGGGGCATCTACAGAGCTGCTGCCACCCCACTGCTCTCGTTGCCCACGGGGGGGGGGTGCAGAGCCCCTGCCACCCCACTGCAATCGGTGCCCTGCCCCATGGGGTGTCTGCAGAGCCGTTTGGAAAACAAGCCATCAGTCTCACAAAGAACTTTTTTCAGAGTATCAGCCGTGTTAGTCTGTATTCGCAAAAGAGAAAAGGAGAACTTGTGGCACCTTAGAGACTAACAAATTTATATGAGCATAAGATTTCGTGAGCTGCAGCTCACTTCACGAAAGCTTATGCTCAAATAAATTTGTTAGTCTCTAAGGTGCCACAAATACTCCTTTTCTTTTTTACAAAGAACTTTGATATCTTGACATTTGTTTCCATGTCCAGTATGGGACGAAGCCAACCCCTGAGAAATGTGTCATGGCGAGAGAGAGACAGACTGACACTCCGGGATAGCCAGTAACCTGGAGGTTAGGGATTTCAGTGTCTCTGGGAAAAATTATGGATGGGGGCAGGGTGGTGGAGGAAATACATGGTGGCCTCTTGTGGCATGAGATGCTCAGGGTCATTCATGCAGCTCTGGGACCCTCCCTTGCCTTTCTCCTGAGAGGAATGGAATCGTTAACTCTGCGCACACTGAAATTCTCGTTGCTGGGCGTCTGCGTTAAATCTTCCGTGAGCAGCATGGGGCCCTCACCCCCCTCCAAGCTCCTGCAGACTCCAGCATCTCTGCTTTGCTTACACTTGAGATGCGGTTCTAAGGATTTCTTCTCAGCTGACACCTGACTATCATCCCTGCTATCGCTGTCATGCTGGTCGTGGGCCAGGACCCCCATCTGCCAGGCCCTCGGCAGGCACAGAACAGAAAGCCGGGTGGTGCCCCACGCAGCCAGCAATCGAAGGGCTCAGCTACACATCAAATGCTGCGGCGGTGGCTCTGGAGCGCTCCAGTGTAGATATGACCTGTGCCGACGGACGGGGGTCTGCCATCGGCAGCGCTAACCCCGCTCCCCAGGGGTGCTCGCTGGGGTGACAGAAGAATTCTTCCCTTCACAGGGACTTGGGTCAGCTTAATAACGCCGGGGGGGGGGGATGGTTCAGAGCCCAGAGCAACGTAGTTAAACCGACCTCATTTTCTAGACCAGACCCAAGTGGGAGACAAGACGAGAGACAGGGAAGGAAGCCCTGGGACGAGACCGGTGATCGGCAGTGCTCGCAGCTCGGCTGAGGCTGGAGAGCGCGATGGTAACGTGGGAGAAGCGCGGCTATGACCCAGCCCAGTCCGAGCCCCCCGTGAAATTGCACAGAAGAGAACACGGGCGGAGCCCTGTCCCGTGGGGAGAGCTCAGAGACGGAGCAGCTGGCCAGGTCTCCCCGGGGAAGCTTTGCCGGTCGAGCTAGACTGATGGACTAGGGCAGCAAAGCGCTCCTGCTGTGGACGGCAGTTTAGAGCAGCAAAACAGGGCTTAAGCCCCAACCCCTCCCTGGCCCATCCCGAGCAAGCCAAGCTCTACCAGTCAGAGCACAGATCTGCCGGTGTAACTGTGTCTACACTGGGGACTTCTGCCACCCAGCAACCTCTCCCCCCTCCTCCCCTGTCTGGGGGGCTCGTTTGCCAGAGCTCTTTGTTTCCCCAAACAGTCATTTCCCCAGGCCTGCCCAGCTAGGGGGGAGGGATAGCTCAGTGGTTTGAGCATCCTCTGCCATGGGACGCTCACTCAGGCGACAAATTCCCCGCTCGTACGTAACCCAAGCTGCCACTCCGCGGCACAGAGCGAACCCTGACACGCTGTGTCAGCACACGGGGCCCACTCCCTCCAGCCCCTCCGGCTCAATTCCCCAGGAAGGCAGATTCAAGTGAAGTGCGCTGGGCGAGCAGGGATCCCTCAGCACAGGGAGGCTGTAATGGTCGAGGTGTCACCAGCGATCAGCTCAGTCCCGCTGGCAGTTTAACCAAGCCCCTCAAGGACTGAATCCAAGGCCAGACAATTTACGGTAACCTGAGCTCCGCAGCCCACGTTCACACACACTCAGGGCACTGATCCACCCTGACGGAGCTGAGGAAGAATTCAAACGGCACAGCCCCCACACATTCCCTTTGCTGCAAACCCCAGCGCTAGCCATGACGTCTGCCTCAGCACGGGGGACTGATGGATCCCTCCCCACATCACTCTAGTCGGGGCCCAGACACTACATAAAACATGAGGATAGGCAGCATAAAAGCCCTCCCTCATGCTGACCCAGCCAGCTTCTGGCTTAAAAAAAATTCTTCCACTGTGTTTTAGTCTGAAAGAACCATCTGCTGCCTTTCTCTGTAGAGTTGATTCTCCTCCGACGCGTACCAGCGTAGGTCTGGAGTGAAAGTGTTGTTACCGCTCTTTTGTGAGTGAAGGGCAGCCAAACTGTGCTTGGCATGCCCTGATGGAGGGCAGTCACTCTCAGCTGAACTGCACTCGCTAAGCAGCGGGTAGGGGTGCCAAAGGCCAGTGGGGGGAAAAAATGGGGGATATGTTTGGTGTCAGTGGTGGGGGTCCTGGCTAATGACCCTGGCTACTATTGATTACTTCTTCTCTTGATTGTTTAAGGGTAGCGCTGATTAAGAATCAATTGAAAGTCTTTTTTTGTGGATCAGTAGAGCTGAAATCATTAGTAACTAGCTCTATGGGATAGTGTCTCTGGGGACAGAGCCTGTGCTAGCTGGGAGGGTCCCTCGCTAACAGCTGAGATCACAGAGAGCTGCACCGAGTGATGGGACCACTCACGAGATGTCTCAGAGGCTGCAGTAAAGGGCAGTGGTGGACTGATGGCAGCGGAGGTGAGCAGCGAGTGGAGGAGCTGCAGATTGAGCCATTGCTTGATGCCTTCCCAACACACACCAGGGTTGGGGGTGAGCTCATGTGAATGCACTTCTGAATGCTGGGTCGTGGCTGACCAAGGACAGCAGCTGTGAGTGGGGTGCGGGGAAGGGAGAGGGGAGTGTGGATTAAAGGGACATTTGTTCACTGGACTTTCACACCGCAAGGGGAGAGATGGAAGGAAAAGATCCTGCCCAGTGTACTCTGGGGTGGGTGTTTTTCTCACGTCATATTTTCGAATAATGCTCGTGGGGTTTTCATGAGTTAATGCCAGGTTCCTTTCCCTTTTTTTAAAGGGATTTTTTTTCCATACGCGGACCCAGTGCTTGCGAGGGGAGAAGTATTGCCTCTCAGAAGCGCCCAGGGCTGTTGTGGAATTGTTCCAGGTCACTGGGTGGGGGCTGGAGCCAGCTCTAGGTTGCGTTGTTAAGAGGAACCCCTGAATATTGAACCCGGCCCTCATTGCTGCCGACTCCACCTGGCAGAAGGTTCCACAGACACCCCTTTGTGCTTTCACCCATGCTGCCCCCCATGTTTGCTGCTCCCCATAAACATCCACAGAGCCCCCCCCCATCATCCACCTTCAAATCCCACCTCGGAACGCTCCCTGACCTGAGACCTACAAACAGTGACAGTGGGGAGGCTGCGGGGTGCAGAGACCCCTGCCTGTCATGCTGCCCAGCCCTGGCTCATTGGTTCCTTCTACTCTCCCATCTGGTATCTCTTGTCTTATATGTACATTGTCAGCTCTTTGGGGTAGCGGCCATCAGATTGTACAGGGCCTAGCACCATGGGCCCTGGCCCCTGAATAGGGGTCCTAGGGGTCACAGGCTTAAAGTGCATCTCTGGGTGTAACTGAGCAGAAATACTTGTGTCTGGGTGTAGCAGGGCCAGGCAGGCTGCCAAGGCCTGGGGGTTGATGCTGAATGCGATGCAGTACGGGGATCTGGACACTGCAATTTCTCAGTATCCGAGTGCCGCTGGCAAACTAGAAACCGGCTGCCTTAACTCAGGGCATAATACTTAGTCCTGCCTTGAGTGCAGGGGACTGGGCTAGATGACCTCTCGTGGCCCCTTCCAGCCTTACCCTTCTATGATTTTCTGTTCTTGAAAAGTTCCCTGGCCAAGGAACTCTGGTGCAGGGAGAAGTTTCAATGTTAGAGCTGGGGAGGGTTGGCTTGGTACACGTGAATGAGTGTGCAATGCTGCTCTCTAATGGCTGGACCTGCAGAGAGGTTAAGAGACTTACTATTGCAGGCCGTTGCAGGTGTTTTGCTTTGGCTCAAGTGGGAAAGTGCTGGGCTCTACAGCCACAAGACCAGGGATCTAGACTCAGCGGTGTGTGTTGGACATATGGAGCCCTGGGGGCCCCAAGGAGCACTGTGAGTATACCCATGGGATGTCAATGGGACTGCTCCCAGGAGCAGGTCCACTCTGTAGCCAGCAGTGCCTGGGTTTGTTATGTGCTTGCTGATTCCATGAGCCACTGCAGCAGGGGCGAATGTGTGTGTTGGACAGTCTTCTAGCAGCCCACGGCAGGAGCCCTGGGGCAGCGATGGGGCTGTGGGCTTCAGCAGAGCCAGCCAGGTTGCGAGTCATGGCCTCAGATCAAGATGAGTCCCTGCTGGCCTCCCAAGCACCCTGTTGCTGAGAGTGTTTGGTCTCAGGATCGTGGGTGTGCTTTTGGGTGGGACGGTAGAGGACGGGGCCAAGGCACAATTCAGCTCAGTAAGATTTGGGTACGTACATCACGATGCCCTGATGACTTCATCATAAATCGGTATGTGCTGGAAATAATAGTCCAGGATGCAAAGGGTTCTGAGAAATGGGAGCGGGTCAGAGGAGAATCATGAAAATATTGGAAAATCTGCCTTATAATGATAGATTCAAAGAGCTCAATCTGCATAGCTCAGGGGTTCTCAAACGCCATTGCCCCACGATCCCTTTCTGACAACAAAAATTACTACATGACCCCAGGAAGGGGTCCGAAGCCTGATCCCACCCGATCCCCACTGCCCTGGGTGGGGAGGCTAAAGCCCAAGGACTTCAACCCCAGGCAGGGGGCCTGTAACCTGAGTCCTGCCCCCCAGGGCTGAAGCCATTGCGCTTCAAGTTCAGCCCTGGGCGGTGGAGCTCTGGCTTTGGCCCCGGGCCTCAGCACATCTAACACCAGCCCTGGTGACCCCATTAACTCACTTTAGGATCCTGACCCAGAGTTTAAGAACTGCTGGCCTTAGCTTAACAACGAGGAGGGTCAGGGGTGACTTGATCACAGTCTGTAAGTACCTACCTGGGGAGCCAGTCTCACAGAGGAAGGTCTAACATGATCCAATGGCTAGAAGTTGATGCGAGACAAATTCAGACTGGCTATAAGGTGTCAATTTTTAACAGTGAGAGTCATTAACCATTGAAATAACTTACCAAGAGTCAAGAATTCTCCAGCCCTGACAATGGTTAACTCAAGTCTGGATGTTTTTCTAACAGCTCTGCTCAGGGACTGATTGTGGGGCAGGTCTCTGGCCCGTGTGATGCTGGGGGTCAGACAAGATGATCCTGATGGTCCCTTCTGGCTGAATAGCATGATGCACAAGACACTTCAGCATATAAAGACATAAAGCCGGATTCTCAGCTGGTAGGAATTGATGTAACTCTGTTCTATTTTATGTGGGTTTTATACCCTGCTCATCACTGTCGAATCTGAGCATCTTTCAGTAGTGTTACTGAGCAGTGTGACTCCTATCTGTCTCTGGGGGGAGCAGGGTGCAGAGGCTATGTAAGTATGTTACCGTAGAGAAGGCAAGGCCAGAGAAATGCACTTTTCACTTAGAGCAGAAGGCAATGAGGTGTGTGATGGTTCTTAATTCCTGGGGCATCTATCCTGCAGGCTTCAGCTGGCTCCCCAGAAAGTTCTGTCTTCCACTGAAATCAACAGAGCTATGCTGACTGACACCTGATGAGGCTTTGGCTCCTTCTTTTATGTGCTATAATCCAATATTTGCAGGGGTCCATGCAGACTTCTAAACTCTGAAGGTGACCCAGTTATGGTCATGATATGCCTTATAGTTAAAAAGAAACAAGCAAGGAAATTCCCAGACAAAAACTTTGTTAACTTGTAAAGTTATGGTCGCTATAGTAAGAATTAAACATTAGAAGAAAAAAACAGGTTAAAAATCCTACCCATGAAAAAGTCTGGAGATAAGTTAATGTGCACATAGGCTGGGTTACACATGTACAGTTTTCTTTCTCTGATAGAAATCTAGACGTGAAAATTAGCATAGTTGTTCCAATAGCCATCTTCACTCTGTCCTTTTCCCTTGTGTTCTATGTCATACAATTGCTTGAGAATCTCTCTCATAACTATGGTATGGATTGGGGAACATCTGCATTAGGGCAATGAATATCACAATTATAGGGTGTCACCGCAGATATTATGGGCTTAATCTGGAGGAGGATGTTGGAAGATAGATCCCGGTGCCATCTCAGCATTAGCTACGAAGCAATGATCTCTGGGCAATGTCTGCTCACTGTAATCTGATAATTAAAATATCATTATTTGGCCGTTAGAAAACGCGTGTGCAACAGACCCTGACGGGTATCGTTTAGCTGCTCGACAAAAGATAGTTAAATGAATTGCAGCTCTCCATGGGCTTTCTATGCCGCTGCACAGGTGTGCAGGGAGTTTTTATCCTGTCTTGCTACTGCTCCAAGGCAGATGTCTGTGTTTCCTGGTAGGTTTGCCGTGGGGCTCGGCGTTGAGGATCCTACTGGGCTGCCAGGTGTCAGTGCCGGGTTTCTGTCCCCAGGCTGCGCGTACTGTCAGGGGGCTAGAAGCCATAGGACTGGGGCAATCAGACTTTATGCCAATCCACTCAGCCCTTTGCACACCTCTCATCTCCATCCGTGGGTTATTTCCATGCTTTTCAGAGGGTTTGACAGATTTTTAACTTCAGAGGTTCTCCAGTGTCCCCCCACTCACTGAAGCAGCCATCACTCTTGTTTCCCAGAGAGCTTTGTGGGAGAACGTCAGGCAGCACTTGAGCCCAGGGCAAGGCCGACTTGACCCATTATTGCTTTTAGGAGAGAAGTTTTTTGGGGGGAGGGGAACCTACAAGCTCTGGAGTTGAATGCAAGTGCAGCTCTGCCCCTCTGCCAGCAGGTGACGGGGAACAACGTGAACTAATGGAGATGGTGGACAGACAGAAGAGCAAATCCAGCTGGAGGGAAGAGCAAGGGAATGAGCTCATGCAAACAGGGGAGGCCAGGGTAGAATGGCTGTGGGGCTTTCCCTGTTAGTGCTTGGACTGATCCTAATGTCACCCTTCAGAGTATCTGGAGTGTACATGTGTGGGTGTGTGCATCCCTGTGTGTGCACGTGTGTGTGCGCATGTGTGTGTGTGTGTGTGTTTATGTGGATGTGTGTGGGTGGCCCCCCCATAGTCATAGGCAGAACCTGGCCCAGCAGAGGAATGCTACTGAAGTCCCTGGAACTATCCTCTGAGTGACTCAAGCAGGATTTGGCCTCATGCTTGCGCCTATCTTCTGATTCTGTTGCCCGGCCTGCTCTCTGTACAGGGGGGACCAGAACCCTTCCTTTCTGGTGTGGGGTGACGACCATACCTTCATTAGGAAGCTCTGATGAGACACGGAGACAGATGCACTGCTCGGAGCTGTCCGCTCTGAATTCAACCAGTTCTTCCCTGGCATGTTTAAGAGAGGGGTGTTCTGGTTACCTGTTAGAGGGGAACAAATACTCTCAGTGATTCTGTGTCTAGGCACCAGCCCAGCGGGGAAGAGAGTGGGGCGGTTTAAACCAGCTCGGCTCATTTCTCCCCAAGAGGGGAGAGGGGACAGCCGGCCCTCTCCTCCAGAACCCTCACTGGGCTGGTTCCTGCAGTCCCCTCCCGTGGACAGCCAGGGAACTGATCGGCTCTTGGGCATTTCGGTGGAAGGCAGAACCAGACCCTCTGTGAGCCCATTTTGTCGCAGAGCTCAGGGACCTCACAGCAGAAGACCCAGGAGTGCCCCAAGACCTCTCTGATTGTATCTCCATAAGCACAGGACCCCTAACCCTGTACCGAGGGGCTGGCTCACTCATTCAGAGGGAAGACTATGCCCATGGCAACCCTGCTGTCATAAGTCACCAGTGGGGTTTGAACTTGGGCCTTCAGCTCCATAGCAGAGATCTCTGCCATCTCAGCGACTCCATCGATTGGTAGCAGTAGTAGGCTGTGTCCACCAGGCAGGCACAGCAGGCCACAAACCTGGGAATTTCCCTTTGCAGGGACATTTTATCCTGTTCATAGAATCATAGAATCAGAGAATATCAGGGTTGGAAGGGACCTCAGGAGGTCATCTAGTCCAACCCCCTGCTCAAAGTAGGACCAATCCCCAACTAAATCATCCCAGTCAGGGCTTTGTCAAGCCTGACCTTAAAAACCTCTAAGGAAGGAGATTCCACCACCTCCCTAGGGAACCCATTCCAGTGCTTCACCACCCTCCTAGTGAAAAAGTTTTTCCTAATATCCAACCTAAACCTCCCCCCTGCAACTTGAGACCATTACTCCTCGTTCTGTCATCTGCTACCACTGAGAACAGTCTAGAGCCATCCTCTTTGAAACCCCCTTTCAGGTAGTTGAAAGCAGCTATCAAATCCCCCCTCCTTCTTCTCTTCTGCAGACTAAACAATCCCAGCTCCCTCAGCCTCTCCTCATAAGTCATGTGCTCTAGACCCCTAATCATTTTTGTTGCCCTTCGCTGTACTCTTTCCAATTTATCCACATCCTTCTTGTAGTGTGGGGCCCAAAACTGGACACAGTACTCCAGATGAGGCCTCACCAGTGTCGAATAGAGGGGAACGATCACGTCCCTCGATCTGCTCGCTATGCCCCTACTTATACATCCCAAAATGCCATTGGCCTTCTTGGCAACAAGGGCACACTGCTGACTCATATCCAGCTTCTCGTCCACTGTCACCCCTAGGTCCTTTTCCGCAGAACTGCTGCCGAGCCATTCGGTCCCTAGTCTGTAGCGGTGCATTGGATTCTTCCATCCTAAGTGCAGGACCCTGCACTTATCCTTATTGAACCTCATTAGATTTCTTTTGGCCCAATCTTCCAATTTGTCTAGGTCCTTCTGTATCCTATCCCTCCCCTCCAGCGTATCTACCACTCCTCCCAGTTTAGTATCATCCGCAAATTTGCTGAGAGTGCAATCCACACCATCCTCCAGATCATTAATGAAGATATTGAACAAAACCGGCCCCAGGACCGACCCTTGGGGCACTCCACTTGATACCGGCTGCCAACTAGACATGGAGCCATTGATCATCACCCGTTGAGCCCGACAATCTAGCCAACTTTCTATCCACCTTATCATCCATTCATCCAGCCCATACTACTTTAACTTGCTGGCAAGAATACTGTGGGAGACTGTGTCAAAAGCTTTGCTAAAGTCAAGGAACAACACATCCACTGCTTTCCCCTCATCCACAGAGCCAGTTATCTCGTCAGAGAAGGCAATTAGATTAGTCAGGCATGACTTGCCCTTGGTGAATCCATGCTGACGGTTCCTGATCACTTTCCTCTCTAAGTGCTTCAGAATTGATCCTTGAGGACCTGCTCCATGGTTTTTCCAGGGACTGAGGTGAGGCTGACTGGCCTGTAGTTCCCCGGATCCTCCTTCTTCCCTTTTTCAAAGATGGGCACTACATTACCCTTTTTCCAGTCATCCGGGACCTCCCCCGATCGCCATGAGTTTTCAAAGATAATGGCCAATGACTCTTCAATCACATCTGCCAACTCCTTTAGCACTCTTGGATGCAGCGCATCTGGCCCCATGGACTTGTGCTCGTCCAGCTTTTCTAAATAGTCCTGAACCACTTCTTTCTCCGCAGAGATCTGGTCACCTCCTCCCCATGCTGTGCTGCCCAGTGCAGCAGTCTGGGAGCTGACCTTGTTCGTTAAGACAGAGGCAAAAAAAGCATTGAGTACATTAGCTTTTTCCACATCCTCTGTCACTAGGTTGCCTCCCTCATTCAGTAAGGGGCCCACACTTTCCTTGACTTTCTTCTTGTTGCTCTTAACATCTCTTGCTAGCTGCAACTCCAGGTGTGATTTGGCCTGCCTGATTTCACTCCTGCATGCCCGAGCAAGATTTTTATATTCTTCCCTGGTCATTTGTCCAATCTTCCACTTCTTGTAAGCTTCTTTTTTGTGTTTAAGATCAGCAAGGATTTCACTCTTAAGCCAAGCTGGTCGCCTGCCATATTTACTATTCTTTCTGCACATTGGGATGGTTTGTCCCTGTAACCTCAATAAGGATTCTTTAAAATACAGCCAAGTCTCCTGGACTCCTTTCCCCCTCATGTTATTCTCCCAGGGGATCCTGCCCATCAGTTCCCTCAGGGAGTCAAAGTCTGCTTTTCTGAACTCCAGGGTCCATATTCTGCTGCTCTCCTTTCTTCCCTGTGTCAGGATCCTGAACTCGACCATCTCATGGTCACTGCCTCCCAGGTTCCCATCCACTTTTGCTTCCCCTACTAATTCTTCACGGTTTGTGAGCAGCAGGTCGAAAAGAGCTCTGCCCCTAGTTGGTTCCTCCAGCACTTGCACCAGGAAATTGTCCCCTACACTTCCAAAAAACATCCTGGATTATCTGTGCACTGCTGTATTGCTCTCCCAGAAGGTATCGGGGTGATTGAAGTCTCCCATGAGAACCAGGGCCTGCGATCTAGTAACTTCAGTTAGTTGCCGGAAGAAAGCCTCGTCCACCTCATCCCCCTGGTCTGGTGGTCTATAGCAGACTCCCACCATGACATCATCCTTGTTGCTCACGCTTCTAAACTTAACCCAGAGACTCTCAGGTTTTTCCTGCAGTTTCATACTGGAGCTCTGAGCAGTCGTACTGCTCCCTTACATACAATGCAACTCCCCCACCTTTTCTGCCCTGCCTGTCCTTCCTGAACAGTTTATATCCATCCATGACAGTACTCCAGTCATGTGAGTTATCCCACCAAGTCTCTGTTATTCCAATCACATCCTAATTCCTTCACTGTGCCAGGACTTCCAGTTCTCCCTGCTTGTTTCCCAGGCGTCTTGCATTTGTGTATAGGCACTTGAAATAACTTGCTGTTTCCCCGCTGGCTGCTCCTTTTTGTGGCGAATGTTCAACTCCTGCAGCCTCTGGCAGGAGCCGTGCCAGCTGTGGATGTGGGGCACCCTCTCCTCTGTGTTATGGGGAGATAGGCCTGATACAGGCCACTCAGGCACCCCAGCATCTCCCCACTCCCACAGCCTAGCAACTGCCTGCAAAGCTCAAGAGCTCTTCCATCAACTGGCCACTGGGTGTCGCTCTTCCACCGTGTTACTCCCACGCCTTGGCCATGGCTGGTTCATCGCCTGGAGAGCCCGGGGCTGCGACTGAGGACAGGGGCTGCTGTGGTCCAGGGCGGCCAGTGGATGCTGGGAAGCTCCCGCGCGGGGCTGAGGGGAAATGCACAGGGAATAAACCGCCTCAGTTGTGTGCAGAGGATAAGACTGTTTTACCCATCTGTCCGTCCATCCCCACAAACACACATCTGTTCGTCTGTCCAGCCAGCCATCTCCCCACCCCCAGACTCACGCTGTCCTGTGGCGGCTCATGAGCGTGGGTGCCAACCCCAGGGTGCAAACCCCAGATGGGGCCTGAGTTCCGTACTTCCATTCAGTGTGAACTGCTCAGACGCTGTAACAACCATGGAGTCACAGACAGTCCCCGTGGGTTTCGATCTACCTCCCCACCCCGGTGAGCCTCTACAGGGACTTTGGCAAACCAGTAAAGTGCCTGAAACCACTATGGCTTATTGCTAAAAGCAGCCAAGTCAGCAGGCTGTAAATTGGCCATTCAGCACTCTCAGTTTGACCGAGGCAGGAGAGGGGGGTGGGGGGAGTTTTGGGTGCCACAGAAAGGGCAGCTGGACCCCGCATCCTTCCTGATAAGAATTGTGTTGAAGTTGCAGATTACATGTATTTTCGAAGAGCAGGATGTGCCCCAGGAATGTCTGTTGGGGTCTCAAGGCTGCAAACTTTGGAAAAACCCACACCTGGTTAATCGATAATCAGAAGGAACCTCTTGCTTGACTATTGAAACTGCTTGCTTAACAAGTTTTCTCTAAGGGACATGTCATTCTATTACTAATGTATAAATAAGGGGGGAAAGTTTGAGGTAGTTGGATCTTTTTTTGGACTCTCCCTCTGGATACATCTTGCAGTCCCCATCGGCAGATGGAAGATTTGGCCACTGGAAGCCTGCCGCTGTGCCACACGAGAGCCACACTCTCAGCTTTGGTAATTATCAAGGGTTGAGGGTGTTTTACTAACCTTTTGCAGACATGTGTTAGTGCTTGAGACTAAGTAAAGTTTAGCTTTAAGTGAAAGCACTTTTGTGTTGTCCTGTTTGTGCCATCTATCGGTCGGACGGCTGTGTCTCCCCTGATTTATTTCCTGACACCACCTCGCACAGAATAAAAGTTACCAAGAGCTTTGGGTTGAAAGAACCCTGGGTAACAAGCCTGCCTGTGTGATAGTGGGGCCCTTATGCCAAGGATCACAGCAATAGTCAGGTTCCTCCCAGGCCCAAGGGACCAGATGCTTACCCCAGGTCAGTTGCACTGGAGAGCTCATGCCAAAGACGGCGCATGTAGCCAATAAGGATCTAGAGATGGACTGAGTAGGAAAAGGAAACCAGAGAGTCACTGACAAAGTTAAAGCAGATAAACATGGATGCACACAAATCAGTTCCACTCTGAAGTTTCAAAAAATAATAGAAGCTTCTATGATAAATAAGCTCGTGGGTACGTCTACACTGCAACTCCTAGGGGACATGGCTCAGTGGTCATGTTGCACTCCCTGTCAGTGCCCGGGCTGGCTGGGACAGCTACTGATCCAACCAGTGGATCAACTTCGGGGATGACTCCTGGCCACGTGGCACTGGAGGCACATGGCGCATGTGCTAAGAACCCTCAACTAACCACCCTCGGCTGCCCCAGGTCAGCTGATTTGGGCTAAGGGGCTCAGGCAAGGTGTAGACATTCAGGTTCATGCTGGAGTCTGGGCTCTGAGACCCTCCCCGCTCATGGGATTCCAGAGCTGGGGCATCAGCCCAAGCCGAAACGTCTAGACCACAATTAAACAGCACTGTGAGTCCAAGTCAACTAACTCGACATAGGTGAGGTTTTTCTTAGGAGTGGGTGGGTGAGATTCTGTGGCCTGTGCTGTGCAGGAGGTTGGACTAGATGATCAGAATGGTCCCTTCTGACCTTAGTATCTATGAATTTATAAACATGGGTCAGCCTCAGGTTTTTTATTGCAGTGTAGACATACCCCATGTCCTTTAGGGCTAACCCAGGCCAAGCGCTGGGGATCTTCTGCTTATGCCTAGAAATCCTTAACCCTCAGCGTCCAAGCAGAAAAAGACACAATTCCTCTTTGCTGGGGTTTATTATCTCTTCTCTCATTCTGCTTTGAACTGCAAACTCAGCTGAGGAGAGGAATTGACTTGCACGGCTCTGCTCCATTGGGAGGGGGAAGAGCAATCAGCAAAGGCTTGTGTCCTCTTCCATGTTCCACAATAGTTCGCCTAGTGCTGACAGGCCTTCCCTGTGGGGCAGGAGGGGACATCTTCTGTTGGAGGCAGCTTTTCCCACGAGTTAATGTGTCTCTCCTGTCCAGTAATTCACACAGTCACAGAGACTCACAATGCAAACGCTGAAATGTACCATACAAGGTAGGATTCAGCTGTTGTAAGTGAGATTAATACTGGCAGCAACTCACGAGTATTCAGTAAAGTCTGAACACTAACATTCGTATGACTCCAATGCCTGTTTTAACCATACTGACGCCCGGCTGAGCTGCACGGGTTCTAGCTGTCTATTTGTCAATGTTCAGCTGAGACATTTGGACCTTGGCATCAGCTGGCATCTGGTCTGCCAGCATCTCACACACATCCACCCACTAATCTACACACGCACACACACACACACATCCATACATCCTCCATCCATCCACCCAGGCATCTCGCCATGCACTGCACACATTCATCTTCCGTCCATCCATCCATCCCCACAAACACTCATCCATCCATCCATTCATCCATCCACCCACCCACCCCTCTCCCAACCCGAACATCCATCCATCCATCCAAAACAAAAGTTGCCTCTCTCTCCCTCTTTCTCATCCTCTCCCCCCATCTCTCCCACACACACCAGCCTGTCAGGGACAGAACTGGCTTAGTTAGCAGTTGTGAGTTGTGAGTATGTCGATCTCACTCTGTGTGTTTTTGGGAAGGCCTCATGGGAGAGCTGAGTGTGACATGTAGTTGTGAGTGTGGTGAAGCCTGTGGCAGTGAGTTCCAAAGTCTAGTCCCAGCTCCCAGGACACCTCCTTGTCTCACACTCACAAGCGTCCCCACTGGCTCAGTTTCCTGGCCCTGGTGGAAGGCAGCTGCCATGGGAGGCTGCAGTGAGGGGTGGGGGGCACTGCTCAGGGAGGCAGGGCAGAGAAGCCAGGGCAGGGAGGGCAGCACCAAACAGGTGATGTGCTCTCGCAGCCCTGCTGCCTTCAGTGCCCAGGCAGGCAGATCAGCCCTGGGTGGAATGAGCTGCAGGTACCAGGCAGGAGGCTGGCAGAGGTAGGTGTACATGGACAGGTCTGGGTTGGATCAGATGGGGCACAGTCCCCACAGTAGGGCTGGGAGTGGGTATTTTGCTGCCATGACTGTTTGGCCGGCAGAGCCGGCGGGGTGAGGCTCAGAGCAGGGCTGCTGTCGCGTACAGAGAGGCGGGTCATAGAAAGTGCTTCCTCCTCCCACCAGCATCCTGAGTCCAAGTGCCTTCCGCCCCCAAAGTCTGCAAACAGCTCTCTGCCCACGGCCCCCACCCTGCTCTGAAAGGCAGCCCAGCGCCCCCTAGCGCTGCGCTGGGGCATCGCGGCTGTGCTGACCCAGAGGGGAGAGCGCCCCTCGCGCCGCGCTGGGGCATTGATCCCATCCTGTACACGTCCACAGGGGACCCTGCACTCAGCCAGTGCTAATTGGCGACATTTAAATTAAAGGCTACTTCTAAGTAACAACAGTTTGCATTTCCCCAGCAGCGCTTGTCCCGCCCCACACAGAGCTTGCCTGCGGCCCTTGGTGTCAGCTCCACTTTGCAGACAGGGTAGGCAAAGCACAAGAGAAGCTGTGACTCCCCACGGCAGGGCCGGGAGTGAAATCCAGCTCTTCTGACTCCCAGCCCAGTGTCAGGTCTGAGGCCTTTGTCCGCAGCCACACTAGGACAGCAGCAGCCAGGAGCCTAGAAGCAGAGAGTCCCATCCTCACATGCCCTCTAAATTACATTAAAACCATGTACTATCCAGCTGTTAAAAAGGCTCCTGTGTGAACAGCACCCACAGTCACCAGATGCAGAAAAAAATCTTTGTGTGGCAGCATCCTGTCTGGCAAGAAATCACTTATCAACCATTGTGGTTGTGAAATCTCTGCTTCATTAGGGTTTTGCTTTTATGATCCCCACTTCTCTATTGTTTGTCTGTCTGTCCCATCTCTGTCTGGGTCTTTCACTGTTTCTGTCTGGTACAGAACTCATTTTGCTGGGTGTAAATTAACTAAGGTGGTGGGGTCTGATTGGGAAGAGAATTGTTTCACAATATGTTAGAATTGGTCAAAGAATTCTTTTGTAATATTTTAGTAAAATCATTGGTTATGGTAGAGCAAAGCAGGATGCAGGTTTCACTATATAAACTGGGGTCCAAGGAGGAGACCGGCTGGGAAGGAAAAAGAAAGGAAAAGAATAATAAGAAGGAAAGACCTGGAAGGAGAAAAACTCAACCCAAGACTCAGCCTAAGATCAGAGCTGCTAAGAATCCTCTGCACGACCATGACGTGCAACGACTAGGACCCAGACGAGACCAACCTTGCCTGGCCAACAAGGAAAGGCCGCCTGCCTGATCAGGACGGGTGAGCGTAGCATTGTATGCTTAGCGTGTGTATTCTGCTTGGTGATTGTTAATAGAAGATAAGGATATTACTGTGTGAGGCTTTTTCATTGGTAAAAAGATCCTGCAAACCCACAGAAGATTACGCCTTGAGCCCTAGGAACTGGGTCAGGGTGGGGGTGCCTAAATCAATTGGATTACGCCTTGACTCCTAGGATCTGTGTAAGGGTCGGGGTGCCTAAATCAATCAGGTTGCGCCTTGAGTCCTAGGAACTGGGTCAGGGTGGCGATGTGTGACGAAGCGGGACTGTTCTTAATGTTTCCTCTGAATAGTGTGGGGGTGCCTCAGTTTCCCCTATGCAATTCTTAAGTATCTAGGTGGTGGGATAAGGGTGTATGATCGTTGCAGGGCTCTAGAGGGCAGGTGTGTGCAGGGGTCTGGACACAGAGAATGGCCGACACCCTGTTTCCTGGCACCTGATGGCCTGGGCCCTTCCACCCTGCAAGGTGAGAGCTAAAGGGTTGGAGAACAAAGGAATCCGGTGACCTCCTGGCCCGGGAAAGGGACAAAGCCCAGAGGAGGGGGGGCTGGAGAGAGTTTCAGTCTGGGGCTGGCTGGGGACGTGGAGTGAAGTGCAGATGGGGTTGTCTGGCTCACTGCCCCCCAAAATGGACCCAGCTGAGGGGTCTTGTTCTCTGCACCTACAAGCTCTGTGTTAGACCATGTTCCTGTCATCTAATAAACCTTCTGTTTTACTGGCTGGCTGAGAGTCATGTCTGACTGCGGAGTTGGGGGGCAGGACCCTCTGGCTTCCCCAGGACCCCGCCTGGGTGGACTCGCTGTGGGAAGCGCACGGAGGGGCAGAGGATGCTGGATGCTCTGGGGTCAGACCCAGGAAGGGGGGAGCCGGGTGAGCTGTGGGTCCTGCAGACAGGCTGCTCCCAGAGAGGAGACTTCCCCAGAGTCCTGCCTGGCTTCGTAGGGAGCAGGTCCAGAGCATCGCCCGGGGACTCCATAACAGGTGCCTCAATCAATTGGATTATGCCTTGAACCCTAGGAACTGGGTAAGGGTCAGGGTGCCTAAAGCAATCGGGTTACGCCTTGAGCCCTAGGAACTGGGTAAAGGTGGATGCCCTACAGTGTGCAGGTAACAGGTGCTCTTGGCTGGGATGTTCAACCTCCTGCCTTAGAGCTCCGAAGGAGGCCTCCCCTTTCATGCCTCCCTGGATCCAAGCGCCCTGGTTAATTCCCTAAACGCCGGCTCCCCACAGCAGGCAGCTCTGCTTCCCAACCGGGGATTTATTATCGGAATAAATAATAATAATAAGTAATAATCAAATCTCAGGTTTCAATAACTGCACTGCCGGTTAGTCCTTAAACGTCCCTGGTTAGCCCTGGAGATCAAACCAGCACCCTGCCTGCTCCCCACCTTCGCCTCGCTGCTCAGGGTGGCACCTGCCTGCCCCGCTCCCCACAGGCGCTTGAGAGACTGGGGCATCAGGAGAGGGTTGTTTAGCTTCTCTCTTCTCCGCAAGGAGGTTCTGCATTTTCTGCTCTTCCCCAGCCAGCTATGGGAAGGGCATGCACCACGGGGAGGCTGTGGGAGAGAGATGGGGCGTGGGGAGGGGTGACTGGTCAGTGTCAGACCCAGATGCCCGCTCCCCCCACTTTGCTTGCTGCTGTGAAGGGTCTGCAGAGGGCAGAAGCCCCAGGCCTGGGGAGCCTGTCCCCAATTCTGCCAAGATCCCCCAGTTTGATGTTCTCACTTTGTGCCATGCTCTGGCAGCGGCTGGGCAGGTGTAGGAGAGTGACTGTGGTTGTGGTCCCTGGAGCAGGTGTTGCTTCTGGAAGTCCCCCTGGGGGCTCCATGGGGGTTAAAGAGTGAGCTCTTAGGGGCCAGGGGTGGGTGCGAGTGTATGTGTGTGTGCTCAGAGCCCTGGGCCTGACTGCAGGGGATGGGCCTGTGGGCTCGGCCATCGGAAGACTGGGGTTCTGTTCCTGGCTCCCTAATTTCACTGAGATGCCAAGTTCCCACAGCTCCCAGTGATTGCCCTGGGAGCCAGGCTCTGGACATCAGGGCTCTCTAAGGCTCAGAGCGCCCCGCCTCCCCAGCTGCAAGAGGGGCCTGGAGGAGTTGTTCCTTGGTTTGGGAAGGAGCCCAGATAACAGGGTGATGGGAGACACGGGCGCAGCTGCACAGGTGGGTGCTAGCGAAACACAAGAACCAGGTAACCAGAGTAAAAATGGGCTCAGCTCCACAAGAGATTCAGGCTGCAAGACGAGGGGGCCCAAGTCTTGTGGGGCCATCTGACCCTGTTCACAGTCCTGCCGCTCGGCCGCCCCACCGGTTAGCCCTTTCGGAGGCAGGCGCTGGAAAGTGGAAGGTCTGAATGGCCACCCAACTGGTTAATCTCCCAGTCCCCACGCACCGCCCCCTCATTTCCAGGGCAGGTTCTTCTGCCAGAGATGGCAGCCACCTTGGCAGATCTTTCCAGTTCTGCCTGTTTCCACGTTGCAGACAATTCCCAGGCCTGTTTGACTGGAGGCTGGCGACAGCGATTAGGGGTGGGAGAAAATGGTACATTTCCATGGAGGTCATCGTGCACAGTGGGGATGCTGCGAGAGATGCTGGTGCACTGGGTAGCCCTTACAAAGTCTGGTTTCAGAGTAGCAGCCGTGTTAGTCTGTATTCGCAAAAAGAAAAGGAGGACTTGTGGCACCTTAGAGACTAACAAATTTATTTGAGCATAAGCTTTCGTGAGCTACAGCTCACTTGTGATGAAGTGAGCTGTAGCTCACGAAAGCTTATGCTCAAATAAATTTGTTAGTCTCTAAGGTGCCACAAGTCCTCCTTTTCTTTTTGCGAATACAGACTAACACGGCTGCTACTCTGAAATTTGTGGAGCATGGCACAGATGGCCAGGCCTCAGCTGATACCGAGCCAATGGAACCTGGAAATAGGGAAGGAAACAGAGTCTTTTATACCCCACTTTGATGGGACCTGTTGGCTACCTAGCCATATTTGACTACCTTCCATGACCATAACAAAATCAATACCAGCCCCTTACCCATAGATTGCCTTCCAGGTGTCCATAACCAGGCCCCTGGTCATTAATATTAATAAGCTGCCTCACACATTTCTTAATGCTTCCTTTATGTAAATGCACTCAAACTGCCTAGCTACTGCATAGCAACCCAACTGCTGCAGCCCCCCCGCACCCCCCCAATCTTCCTTCTTGCAGAACCCTGCAGCTCTGTCCCTGCTTGTCTCTTGGGATAATCTCCTCAGGCCTAGCTCACAGCAGGTGTATTGACCCACTGAAATGTCACCCGCAAACCACCCCTGCTTCTGCCAGCCCGAAGACCTGGCTCCTCCAATCTGGAAGGACTCCCCACTTCAGCCATCCCCCCAATCAGTGGCTCCACCACAAAGACACAGGATGGTGGTTCAGTGGGCACCTCAGCATGTAGAGACACTGGCAGGGGGCCCCTGTTGCCGGCTGACCAGAGGAACACCGGCTGCGTGAACAGTCATGCACAACTTGGTCAAAGGTTTACTCAGACCCGTCCTGCGGACCTCGTGCCCTGGCACCAGACACTGCACAGAGATCCGCGAATGAGGCTGCAATTAGCCTGCCCATCCTGCACTCGCTGGCGCAGAATGGAGGGGAGCAGGTGGTCCTGGACCAAGCATTGGAAGCCACACCCTCGACAGGATTTTACATCTGTATGAAGCAAAGCGAGAGGCCTCCAGTTACCCAGGGGCAGTCTGTCCCGCACCGTGCCCACCAAGATGAGGACTCCTGTACTTAAGGATTCCATCAGTTCCCTTGTAATCGGAGTTTGACCGAACCCCCCAGTTGGCGTTCTAGCAAACGCGTCTGGGAAGGTCTGATACTGCTCACCTGTCAGACCGTCTGTGCCTGAAGAAACGAAACTGCCCCCACCCCTTCCAGACAGCTGATCGGGGCCCTCACACTGTCCTCTGGATCTGGAGTGACCCTTGGTAGCACCAGAGACCCCAGAACAAAGTTAATCTCCGCTCATCTCTCTTGCCTACTCTCTTGGCCTTTGATTCTTGTGATCCCCCTTCCCACTGTCCCATGGGCGCCTCCTTCCTTCCCCGTGGCTTGGAAAAGATCAGAGTAATACTCGAAAATGATTCTGAGCATCCCTTCTGGGACTGTCCTTAAGTGCCCCTTTAAGTCCCCCAAGCCCAGCATACCTGGGGTCCCCGCCTTTCCTTAGCATTATGCCAGGCAGCCCTACGCTGAGTTGCTGGGGCTGCCTGGCCCCCTGCGGAACCCAGAGTCTGGCTGCCCCCTTGCCACTGGACTTTTTCCTCCTTGGGCCCGTCCCATACATCATGACAGCCTTGGGCTTTAAACCTCTGGCTGTGAAATTCTCTCATAGCCGCCTTCAGGGCAGATTTCTCTTTTCCTACACTTCCTCCAATCATTGCTTGAAGAGAATTTGCACATTCGAGGTCTCTTCCTTCTCCCCTGGGATCCGCCTGTAGCATGTGAGAAACCTTCCCTAGCCTCTGGCTTCCCACCCTGCTGCCAAGGAAGGATAAAGTCCTGCAACACTTCCGCATCCCCAGCCGCAGAGAGAAAGGCAAATGGCCAGGCACGCTCCTGATTTCCCTCCCAGGGCTGGGGTTATCTTCCATGTACCAGTCCCAAAAGTGCTGGGTGAGACCATGTGCCAGGATGTACGACCCAGACAATGTCCGAGACATCTCTAGGCAGGGCAGAATAGCCTGCACGCTGTATCCCCTCCTTTACGTAGGTCGTAGCAATTCAGGCTCCTCGTCCCCCGTGAATACAGGTGAACCCTGTGAGCAGCACTCCTGCGATAAGGCCTGTCTCACTCCCCGGGCTGGGACTAGAACCGCCAGACAACGCTGCTGCCCTGCAAACAGATGGTCTTTTAGACTGCTGCAGTATCCAGCATCCTGTCTTTGCCGGCCTGCATCCCTCAGCCCTGCTCCTTCTGTTCCACCCTCCACTGGAAGTTAAATCCCCTCCCGCCCAGAAGCACCAGTGTCAATGTAAACACACAGGCACTCGCATCCTCAAACAATGAGACCCTTTCCTATGCATGACCAGGGCTCCCATAAATGTCTGCTAGTGAGTAAGAGACACCCCCCCACCCCATCCTCCACCAGCAGCTCTTCCAGGACAAATCCTATCCTAGGCGTGGCCACCTTACGCACACAGAAAATAATTTCCATGCTGTCTGTAGTGCCTTCACCAACTGACCAGAAAGAGCAGCCCCTCCTCTTCCCCGGGGATGTGTGTTCGCAGCCCTCTGCTGTCTGGAACCTCGTGGTAAAACCCCAAGGCCCTGCACGTGGCAAACGGCAGCCAACTTCCAGGGCCTGCCCTGCCACGTCTGGACACGGTGCATCTTCAGAGTCACTGTTACCAAAGAGACCTTCTGTTCCCTCCAGCAAATTCAATTCAGCCTGGGAAACTGAGGCCCTAGAGTCTGACATGGCTAACTCAGTCACACACATTAAATCCAGCCCCACTGGTGTGAAAGAAAAACCCATAACAACAATATCCCCTCCCCCAACTTGCCTGTCCCTCCCCCTTCTTCTGCATCGCTCCCCGTCCTGCAGACCCCATGGCAGCACACTCTGGGGGAAACCGGGTCATTCTTTGCACCCTAACTGGTTGCCACTATTCAAGGCAAGACCGCTTGCCCCCACTCAATTCCCCTTTGCAGCGCATACCTGCTGCACAGCCCCGCTGAGAGCCAGGCCACCCCTGATGCCCTCTGGTCCTGCCCGTCTGCCCCAGCAGAGGCTTCGAAGCCAGAGTCCCTGCGGCAAGGATTGCCCTGGCTCCGAGGGAACTGACACGTCCAGCCCTCGCCCTCCGCAGCCAAACCAGGGCAGGGCACCCGAGCCAGGTCAGAGCCCTGTGAGGCTGGTGCCCCCACTCACTGCCCTGATCTCCATCCCTTCCCCCTCCACCCCCACCTTCCCCGAAGGCCCGGGGGCCTTAGGAGCCTTGCCCTGGACCTCCACTGCCTTTCCCTTTCCTCCTTCTGCGTCAGCTGTGCCACCCCAAGACAGCTCCGTGCCCGTGCCAGGGGCACCCCTCTGCCCTGGCTCCCTCTCCCCTGTCCTGCCACTTCCCGCAGCTCCCCGCTCCTGCCCCCTACCTACCGCCGCTGTCCATGCAGCCCCCATCCAGAAGGGGAGCAGCGCCAGCAAGTTCATTCCCACCTCCTCAGCAGCGTGGGGGGGTGTGTGTGTGAGGGGGTAGCTGGGTGGTGACCCGCTCCGGGGCTGAAAGGGCTTGGACCCAGCCCTGGGAGAGGGCTGCTGCTGAGGAAAGCATCAGGCCTCCGCTGATTGGGGAAGCAGCCACGGCTGGGCCATGCCCCAAGCAGGGCGCAGCTGGGCCCCATGAACGGCTGAGAGCAGGTGCTCAGGTTGTCGCTGTAGGGAGGGAAGGACCTGGCTGCCTGGGGACTGAGCAAGCTACCAGAGTAGAGCAGCGCCGGGGAGCTCCAGCCTGGCAACCCCCCAGGCTGCAGGGCCTTGTGCGGAGCCTAAACAGGCTCTGAGGCTGTGAAGGGGCAGCCCGGGGCTAGTTGGTCCTACCCCCCTTGCCTATGATGACTGGCTCTTATACTGCAGTCTGCCCCAGGGAGCGGGGGCTGGATGACAACTGGCAGTAGCTGCTGAGGCAAGGTGAGGTTGGGAGTTCCCTGGAGAGGGGAGACTCTGAGAGTGGGGGGAAACTGCTGGGGCAGAACCCCCAGATAAAGGGGCACCGGGGTCCGGGAGGGACACGGGGGCTGGCAATAGCACTGGCCTTCAGAGGGTGCTCAGGAGCTGGTAAAAAGAGCTAATTCCCGGACAACCAGCAAGGTTGAGTCTTGCGCGGTTACGGGTGGGTGCGTGCACATGCATGAGGGAGTGTGTGTGTGTGTGTCTGTGTGTGGGGATGTGTGTGTGGGTGTGAGGGCTGTTTGTGAGAGGAGAGATGTGTGAGCATGTGTGTGCGGATGTGAGGGGAGAGTGTGTGCGTGTGTGCGTGCGTGTGTGTGCGTGCGTGTGTGAGGGGGTGTATCATTGCAGTAGGTTCGCCTGCCCCTCCTCTCTTTCCCAGATGCCATCTCTTGCCTTCCAGGAGCAATCTGCCATCCCCATGTCTCTGTTTCCCTGTTTCACCAGCCTCCCTGTGTTCCCTTGGCACATCCCTCCTCACTGTGCCCCCAGTTCCTACACCCTGTGCTCATGGCTGGTGTAACAGGGGCACTTGGCTGCTGAGTGGTTCAGCCCCCCACATTGTATCAGAGGGCAAGAAGCAGCAAACTGCTCAGCCATCCTGCATAACGGACCCCCTGCCCCATTCTGCTGCCATGAAAGAGCTGCGTATGTGCAGCACACCTGGCACTTGCACCAGGACGTGGCCAAGCGCACCGCAAAGGTGTAGCCCTTCCCCGGTGACTCAGGACTTTCCTGCCAGGGCCCGGGAGAGTTGCCTGTGCTCTCAGAGGGCACTGGAAACTAACGGAATGGTGGGGGGCCTTTATAATACCTGGTCTCATCACCCCCGCCACCCCTGCTGCCAGTCCCCACAGCCTGGCGAATGCCTCCAGACCCCTTCCGGTCGCCCATCTGACCAGCAGCACAGACCCATTTCCCTGGACTCAGGCAGCTGTGCACAGCTACACAGCCCTCTGGGGAGACATGTCCGAGCACTCCCCAGCACCTGCTGGCTGACACACCGCAGAGACTGTAACTGCACCATGGATTTCTCCCTCTGTTTGCCCCCTCACTCATGTCCCATTTGCCGGAGCAACCCCCCTACCCCTCGCTTCCTAGGCTACGTCCTTCCCTTACGTTGCCACCCACGGCGGCAGCATCGAATTCAAAGGGCTGTTTGCAGCCACCGCAGGTCCAGTGTGTAAGCCTGAAAGCGCTGGCCTCTCCTTCCTGGCAGCTGGGCCACTGGCAGCGTTTGCTTTTCCTGCTGCTGCTGAGGTTCTGGGTCAGGCAAAGACTCTACTGTACCCACACCAGCTGGGACTGCTGAGCTCCCTGTCAGTGTAACCGGGGCCGCTGCTATCCCTGTCCCATATCAGCTGCTCCTTTATCTTGCCTGGGATCAATGTCACACTGACAGGCCCATAATTCCCTGGGTCATCTTATTTACCTGTTTTAAATATCGCCACATTAGCTTTCTTCCCATGTTCTGGAACTTATTGAAAATGAACTTTAATAGTCCAGGCTTCAGAGTAGCAGCCGTGTTAGTCTGTATTCGCAAAAAAGAAAAGGAGTACTTGTGGCACCTTAGAGACTAACAAATTTATTAGAGCATAAGCTTTCGTGAGCTACATTGGATGCATCCGATGAAGTGAGCTGTAGCTCACGAAAGCTTATGCTCTAATAAATTTGTTAGTCTCTAAGGTGCCACAAGTACTCCTTTTCTTTTTTTAATAGTCCAGTGAGTTCCACAGCCAACTCTTTTAAAACTCTTAGATGGAAGTTATCTGAACCTGCTGATTTAAACATTTAGTAGCAAACTTCAGTACCTGCTATTTAGCATCCTCCTGAGATACCAGCAGACTGGGAGACTGGGGGCTGTTCGGATTCTTTATTGGGTTGGAGAGTGTCCCTCTGTATATCTAGGCCCTGTGGACTCAACACTCTGTCTTATTGCTGGGGGGGGAGGCTCCCCACTGAGGGCCTCCAAATGGTCGCGTGTACTATTGGAGGGTTAGTGTTGGTTTATAGCTGCGTGCAGCTTGTGTTTGTGGGGTTAATTTCTGCCTGCCCCCAGGCTGGGGAAAGGAAGCAGGGTGCTTGATCCTGGCCGGGGGGGGGGCACGCAAGATCCTCTCAGGCTTGTGGCTTAGGATCCACTGAACGAACCCAAGGTGCCCCCACCACATCACTTGCTGGGCCAGTGGCTCTGTTGCAGGCCAGAAGGAGGGGAGCAGAGGGGCCTGTTGTACCAGACCACTTGTGACGCAGCAGGGAGGGGGGAGTGTTGACCTGGGGATGTGGCAGGGGAGTTTCACTGGGGATGGGAGACCTGAGAACCTGTCACCTGAGCCGGGAGGGGGAGGGGGAGGTAACACCTCTGCCCTGGGAATGTGGACAAAGGCTGCAGGAGGGAGCCTGCTGGGGGGGGTTAGTTTCAGTTTGGGGCTGGGTGGTGGAACGCAGGGAACCCAAGGGCTGGGGTCTAAGCTCCCTGCTCCCCCAGAAGGACTTGACGGAGGGGTCCTGGTTGTACCCACAAGCTCTGATGTAGACTGTGTTCCTATTGTTCAATTTTACTGTTTGGCTTCCGTTTTATTGGCTGGCTGAGAGTCACAGTGAATCCCGGGAAGAGGGGTGCAGGCCCCGGACTCCCCCACACTCCGTGACAACAGTCCCCCCAGTGCAGGTAGTGCTGCTTTGACCTCTGCCCCCAAGGGGCCATTGCACCAACTGGGGATTGCCGCAATGCCCCAGCCGGCCCCGGGCGGAGCGCTCGGAGAAGGTGAGCGGCACAGGAGCCGCTGCTATGCATTTGGGTTTCCCTTGGTCCTCGCCCACCTCCTGCTCTCTCTGGCCTGGGATGTCCCAGGATGTCAGTCCGGTCCCTTCCCCAGGCTGAGCTAGGGCCAGATGGGCAGATCTGAAAGTTGCATGGGAATCGCAAGCTCTCCTCCCCTCCTGCCACGGGACTGGCCTGCCCCAGCTGCACCCAGCAACTCCTTTGTCTCCAGCTTCCGCAGGAGCACGGCCCAGCTCAGCACGGCCCCACCTGGCTCGGCCAGGGGAAGTTGCAACCTGGGCTGAGACCAGCCCGGGGGGAGGGGCCCCACTGCCCAGATTGGCCCCGCCCTGGGGAGCAGGACCCATAGCCAGAGCAGCTCAGCCCAGCTCCTACCCGCCCAGCCCACAGGAGAAGGGTCTCAGCTCGGCCCAGATTAGCACAGTTCCTCCGGCCTCTTCTCCCTTCTGCTGCCCCTCAGTCTCTCCGATGGTTGTGGCACAGCCAGTCACTCCCTCCTGCAGGCGAGAGCACTCCGATCCGTGGCCGGAGCCAGAACTGGGGTGGTGATGTAGACATGGCCTAATGGTGACACAGCAAACTCAACCCCCTGCACCCACAGCCCGCGGACCGGGGCAGCCTTTGGGCTGGGTAACCCACTGCTCGGGGCTATGGGTGCCTGATCCACACAGGAGGTGGCTTGGCACAGTTGCTAGGGAGGTGTCTCCATTGCACAGCTGGAGCCGTAGCAGCTCCTGGTCCAGCTTTGGGGGCCTGGGGTTGACGAGCGAGTGGGCGGTTGGGATACCTGAGGCTGACAAAGGCCCCGGGGCTTGGAGCAACATGCACCTGGATGAATCAGGGCCCACGCATGCTTCACTGAATACTTGTTCCTTTAGGACACCCCCCCCCCCGTGCCTAAGCAGTGCCCTCTGCTCATGGACGGGCATTGGCATCAGCCCAATTCATCCTGCTTTACGCTGGCAGGAGCCCGCTCAGAGCCAGACCTGCTACAGCCTGGGCAGCAGGAGCCTGATTCTGATTCACGCCGCACCAGTATAACCCCGCCCCAGCTACGGTCCTGAGCCAAAGCCCTGGGAAGTCATGGCGAGTCTCCACTGATGTGACCTGGCCTTGGTTGAGGCCTGCAGTGAGATCAGAATCAAACCCAGCAGGTGCCCATGCTCTGGTCCCTCACGACCCGGGATCCAGGCGCAATCCTTGTCTGCCCAGGGCAAGGGGGCACGTGGCCTTCCCTTACTGAGGGCCAGTCCAGCTTTACAAGCTGGGATTCCGTTCGCAGGTGCAGCTCTGGCAGTGGCTGCTGCAGGTGTTTGCCACCTGGCAGGTGCCCCGGTGCTTCTTGAGTGCTGCCAGCTGCACTGCGGCTCGCCAACATGCTGCAAAGCCAGGGGGCGAAGCCAGGGGACACCAGGAGCGAGCTGGGATTATTGGTAGCCCTGTAACCGGCCAGCAGACAGGCTGTACGCACACAGCAGCACGGGCTGGGGACAGAAATCCAGTGCAGGTATGTGGCAGCCAATCAGACTGCGCTTGAGAACGTTTATCCAACGTCTGATCTGAGCAGCCACATCTCGCGACCACACATGTGGCATCAAAACATGTATTAGGTGGGCACCATTCCACAATGAGGGGCGGGGATTGTTTGCAATGGATAATTCAGGCAGCTCTAAATGTAATGAGGGCCAGATGGACAAAGGGATTTAAGTGCACAAAGGCGCCTAGTGGTATGTTCACCTCCCAAGGGAGTTAGGCACCCAGGTGCTTCTGAAAATCCCTCTAGGTGCATATCCTGCTCCTTGGGTGCTGAAACCTTTGTCCAGCTGCCCCCGAGCACCTGGCTCACCTCTTGCTTGCACCAGCCTAGACCAGAGAGATCAGTGGGCTGATGGGCGCACAGGGTAAGTGAGGAGAGAACCAGCCTCTTCAGGGATATTCAAGGGACCCAAGTCAGCAGCGGTGTCATGTCGAATACACAGCAGTGCTTTCGGCCTGGCCCACACAGGGGCACAGCACGGTGCCAAGAGCCCCAGGGGAAAAGCTGATGAACAACACAGTGCAGCCCCATTAGCTTATAGCAATAGTAGGCTGTTATTTTTCACATTGGCCAGCCACTAGCTGACATGTGTGTGTGTGAACGGAACAGACAGCTGCTGGCTCTCAGGATCAAAGCCCTGGGTGCCAAATTGAGTGTAAGTGGCTGAGCATTGCAGTCAGTTTGCCATTGGGTATGGGGGGGAGGGGGCTGCAAAGTAAGTAGAACTGGGGTACCTGCCAAGGGGCCAAATTTAGCACGTGCAACGCCCATTGGCGTCAAAGGGAGAGGTACCCGCATGCATCAAGGTGGGACTTGTCCCTAGGGCACTGGGGAGGGTGTGAGAGTAAGCCAAGTGCACCAGTAAACTCTGACTCTTTGCACCGCTCCAGGAGGATGCAAACAGCCTCATGCCTGCAGTGTGTCTCCTGCAGTGCTGGGAGTGAACTGGTACATGTGGGTGAGTCAATGGGTGGGCGGCTAGCTGTCTTTCACTCCCCCCCACTCAATCAGCGCGGAAGTTATGCCCCCTTCAGCCAGCTCTCAGGCCCCATCAAATCAGCAGTTGCCATGGACTCACTTGGGCCCGGGGGGGGGCAGGGGAGGACCCCCTTTTGCACTGTCACTGACTCTGATTCTGGCCTGCCTGGCTCCCTGTACAAAGTGGGTGAATTCTGGGCCTAGTTTCCCCATGGCATTTGTTTGATCCAGTGCCACCCCACTGGTGTCAGCAGAGTTACATCGGTCCATCTGAGCTTGACTTATTGGCTGGGACAGACTGTGATCTCAGTTATGCTGGTGTAAATCCAGAGTCACTCTAGATCGCCTGTTGGTGTAAACGGGCATAGCTCTACTGAAGTCAGTGGTGCAAACTGGCATAGTTCCGCTGCAGTCAACAGAATCATATCCACACCAACTGAGGATCTGGCTCATTGACATCCCTGGAGTTACTTCAGATGTGTGCTGGTGTCACTGAAATCAGAATCAGGCCCAGCAGACTCAGTCCTCAGCAGGGCCCAGTACCCACCAGCTGGGCAGTAGGAGATCTCCCTCGGCTTTGATGGCGTTATCCCTGAGTTACGCTGGTAGGAGGACGCTCAGAATCTCACCTGACGTGAACATGAATCTGCTGAATTTGGCCCAGTGACTTCCCCATGAGTGGTTCCCACTTACCCAGGCTGCAATTGGCCCAGAAGCCTGTTGGCCCCGTGGGCTTGTTGGATGACGGCTCCATGGTAAAGCCCAAGCTGGGAAGAGGTCACTGTCCCCTGGCTGGGCCAGGAACCCATGGGAGCTTGGCTAGTGTCAGGTTTTCTCCCCTCCTCTGAATGGCTGCACATGGACTGGTGTGGGTTTTGTACTCTGCTCCAGTGGCGTCTTCCCCAGCCAAGTTCCCGAGCAGAGAGAACTGCTTGCCCAGGGAAATCTTCTCCACTTGAGCATCTCGCCAGCGTGTGTATGGAGATCACGCCAGCTCTTCTTCCCCCTCTCAGGCTCACGTTGCATTGCCTGGACTGCATGGCAGCCTCTGGGCCAATTTTCAAGCCAGGCTGCACTGGAGCAAGTTGCCTCCATGCCTCTGCCAACGTGGCGCTCCCTGTTCCCTGCTGCTCATTGCACAGCTTTGCTATGAGACATTCCAAAGCTTCCAGGGGGACGTCAGACCCTCGGAGAATGCCAGCCCCCACAGGCATTCCCAGGCGGCAGGGGGCTTTGCATAGTGCTGGATCACAGGCAAGGGAGAAGCTGATGGATGCCTTCAAGGGCAGTGATGTGACATTGGTCCGGCAAGGTCATCTGCCGGCAGAGGCTCAGACACCAGAGCCCATCTCGGGTGCCAACTGCTGGCCTTCACAGCTCCAATGGAAGGCAGGCCTGGGCTGGGCTGTCCGGATGCCTGCCAGACATCTGCTTCCAGGAGGGGAAACACAGTCATGTGAGGCTGGTGTTTTTAATCTGCTTGGCATCAAAATTTTAGCTAGCAAGTGAGAACTCGGCAGGATCTTGCCAGCCTGTGGGTAGCAGGGGCATGCAGGGGATGGGGTGTGTGTGGGAGGAGGGACACCACATGACCAGCTCTGTGTGGGACCCTGGGAGAGGCACCATGAGAATAGAGAGGAGCCATCTTGCAGGGCTGGAAGGAGGGTCTAGTGGTTACAGCTGGGACTGGAGAGGCCGGAGTTCCAGTCCCTGCTGTGGGTGGCAGAGGGAAAGTTACTTCAACCAGATCTTCCCCAAACACAACATGTGCCTGGCAGTCTGTTCTCCAGGCTTTGTGCAGTCATACGTGTCCCAGCAATGGGGCTCTTGTCTCTCCCCGTGGTTGCTGGTACGGTGGGCAGGGGGATACAGGGACTGGATGTGGTGGGGTGTCTGGCCCAGGATGTTATTTCTAGGGCGGGGGAGGGAACACCTGTGGCAGCGACTCAGAGCGGTCTTAGGGGTCATCAGAGCTCATGATGTCTACTTGCGTCGTTCTCAATGCCGTGCTGTGGCTTAAATGGTTTGTGAGGTGCTGGGCTGTATGAACAGGGAATAGCAAGCAGCAGGAGGGAAGTGGTCTCTGTACACAGCACGGGGGCGGCTGCTGGTCCAGTTCTGGGGTGCACACAGGCTGTGGAAGTGCTCGTCTTAAAGTCTGTGAAATGTTGGTCCTTGAGACCCCAAAATGGGGTGTTCCCACAGCACCCTGCCCTCCGGGGAGTGGCAGAGAGCACAGAGCCAGCTCCAGGCAGGGAGGGACGTCTCCTCGCAGCCCAGTCAGGTTCCCCAGCATCTGTCTAACCTTGCACCTCATTGCACGGTCCCACGTCTGGGTGCTGGCCAAGCCCTTCTCTGTGCCACACACAGTCCTGCTGGGGAGCGTGGGCGGCTCCGGTGCACCAGGCAGACAGATGCCTGCTGAGGTCTCTCGCTGCCTCGCATGCACTCCCTGGCTCCATCTTCCCCGCCCAGTGTTCCTGGGGCAAGTGCCTGTTCTGGCCACAGGGAGGCGCTACACAAGGAAAGCGGGAACATGGGCCAGGAGTCTGCGGTGCCGTTCTTTGGGGCTTACGTTTCCTTTTGGTTGGAGGAGCCGCTCTCCCACGCGTCTTCCTCAGCCGCCCGGTGCTAGGAGCAGGCAGGCCAGAGAGCAGCCGGGATGTATCATCGTCGCGGGGAGCCATTGGGCCCCAGCTCCGAGCCAGAGCAATCCCTGCAAGGAGGTAAGCGAAGCATCAGTGGGCAATAGGGCGAGAGCATCGCGTGCCCCCACAGCTCCCCTTTTCTGCCCCCCGTTCTGCAGCCCACCTTCCCGCTGGGGCAGGCTGCACCTGGGGCACTAGGAGGGGGCGCTTGAGAGGGGTACTGGTGAGCCGCACACTAAATGTGCCAGCCGCCCACGCAGGCTTCTGCAGTCCCCGTACTCGGGCTGCCGGCTAACGAGCGTGTTCAAACGCAGCTGGATCCCAAAGGCCGTCGGCATCCAGGGAGCCCTGGGCAGCCATGGCCAAATCCTGGTGTGACATTCTTAGTGTAATATAATAGCTCATTGAAAGGTGACAGGCCCAGAAAGAGTTAATTAACTCACAGACTGACCTGACCCAGGGCCGAACTTTAGAGACTGGTTAGGAAGAGATGGAAGAAACAGAGCTTTGAAATGCAGCCTGTATTGTGAGAGATAGAAGGGGAGATGTTTGCTCAGGTCTTGTGAT
The DNA here is from genome assembly GCF_009764565.3 of Dermochelys coriacea. Classification (NCBI taxonomy): domain Eukaryota; kingdom Metazoa; phylum Chordata; order Testudines; family Dermochelyidae; genus Dermochelys; species Dermochelys coriacea. The sequence continues at coordinate 352,421,397 of NC_050068.2, read as the reverse complement.
GTCAGCAAACAAGTCTCGTCTATTGCTATAGCTTTGATTGAAAGATCAAAAAAAGGAGTATTAGTATTTAGGAAGATACTTGAGTGAAATAGTATTATTGTCTCTGTCTCTTTGAAGGTTGTGGTAACCTGTGTCTGAACTGTTTAATGGATAAATTACCCTGTGCTAATTGCCACGATGTCTGGAAGAAGGCAAGTTAAGCCTAGTTTTTTCTCAGGCCAAAAGGCTGCAGAAAATGTTTAAAAACCCTGGGACATGATCCTTCTTCATCTCAGATCTGCTTTGGGTTCAAGAAGGAGAAACCTTAAGCCATAAGGATTAAGATTCCCAGTCACTGACTGGAGTCACCCTGAATATGGACATTGGAGTATAACCCATGGACTATTTCTAAAAGGACTTTTGGCAACTACAAGCTCATCTCTGCCATGTATCTGAACCTCAAGAATTGAATTCAAGTCTGTCTGTATATTGATCTTTTAACCAATACTTTCTCTCTTTTCTTTTTTAATAAATTTTAGTTTAGTTAATAAGAATTGGCTATAAGCGTGTATAGATCTGAGTTATCATTTTACCTGGGTCTGGGGCTTGGTCCTTTGGGGTCAGGAGAACCTTTTCTTTTCTACGATGAAATAAGATTTTCAGAATTTATCATCATATCTGACAGGTGTGTGTGGAGGGAGGCCAGAGGCTGGGCACTTTAAGGGAACTGCATTATTTGGACGTCTGAGTAACCAGGGAGGGGCTATAGAAGCTGTTTTGGGCTGGCTGGGTAAATCTAAGTATTGGAATAGCCAGCAGCATTTGGGGTTTGTTTGTCCTGGTCTGTTTGCAGTTCACCCTGATTGAGTGACCTCCGCTGGCTCTCACAGGCAGCACCATCACACCTGGCCCTTCTGACAGCTGTGGGGTGGATCCCCGTGAAACCCGCTGGGGCAGGGGGAGCTGGGGGCTTAGGCCCAGGACAGACTGGGCTGACATTGGCCTGGGAGGTGTCCCTGCAAGGCCGCAGCGGGACGCGGGGAGGTGCTTGGAGGAAGCGCCTGCTGTTACCATACCTAGCCTGTGACTTCACGGAGGGCTCCGGGGTCCCTGCTTGGGCACTTTCCACCACCATGAGCTTCGCCTTTGAAGGAGGGGCAAGAAAACCGTGAGCAGGGAGTCCAGCCTGACTCGATTTCCCTCCTCCTTGGGGGGGGACGAATCTCTTCATCGGGAACCTGCCCAGAGGCCTGCCTGTGCCAGGGCTAGAGAGGGGTAAGTAAGAGTCCCGTTCCTGTGCCTACAGGCTCCCCGGGGGAGACCGCGTGCCTGAGGGGACAGGACTGGGCAGACAACCTGGTTTCTACTCCTCTCCCTGCCACTGAGCTTCGCAGAGTCCCTTCCCTGCCATGCCTCCATCTCCCCCCTGTAAAACGGGGATAGGGCTACAGAACTGCCCTACAGCGGGAGTGAGCCGGCGCAGAGGGGGCTGCTATCACCTGGCAGGCTCAGCGTGTGGGTTGGGAGCCCAGTCCTTTCCCTCTTTGTTTCCCCAGCTGAGGACAGTGACACTCGCCCAGCTGTGTGAGACCGTAGAAAGCGCTCGCGTGGCTAGACACTAAGATCCCAGGGCTGGCGCCTGTCTCTGTGTTGCCCTGAAGCCGAGGGTGTCTGCTGACAGCGTGAAGCAATGGAAGCAGCTCCAGGCATGGCGGAGAGCGCTCTGTGTCCAGAGCATCCCCAGGCTGTTACCAGCCACCTCTGAGTTCTGACTGTACGGATTGTCCTCGTGCGCTGCACGGCTAGTGTGAGCAGTGGCATTGGGTGTATGAGGGAGATTGGGTGTCTGAGCACTCCAGTGTAGACGCTACTGACGCCGACGGGAAGGGTTCTCCCATTGCTGTAGTTACTCTGCCTTCCCAAGAATCCTCCTGGAGCCCTAGCGCTGTCTACACCAGGGTTAAGTCAGGTTCACTCTGTCACTCTGACAGGTTTCAGAGTAGCAGCCGTGTTAGTCTGTATTCGCAAAAAGAAAAGGAGTACTTGTGGCACCTTAAATAAATAAATAAATTTGTTAGTCTCTAAGGTGCCACAAGTACTCCTTTTCTGTCATTCTGGGGCATGGAGTTTTCATCCCCTCCCCTCCCAGGCAATGTAGCTGGGTCAACCTAACTTTTTAGCATAGACCAGGCCTGAATGTATTACATCATGTCAAGTGCCACAGAAATGGAGCCACCTCTGAGTGGGAACAGAGCAGCTGTTTAATATCAGGGTTGGATGAAATATTCCAAACAAAACATTTTCCTGTCAGAAAATGGTGTTTCATCAAAATCAAATTTTTCCTCAGGAAAAGATCAGTTTTGGTGGAATCTTGTTTTGGTGGAATTTTGACCTCCTGAGGTCCCTTCCAACCCTGATAGTCTATGATTCTTCCAGTGGGACAAAGGAAGCATTTTGGGTCAGATCAACCTTAATTTCAGAGTCCCTCATGCTCCAGTTCTCCTCTGTGGGTCCTACTCCCTGCTGGACTATATTTCCCATGATGCACTCGTAGAACTGATAAATGAAATTGTTTTTAATTGTTCACTTTATTAATATAATTTCATAAGTAAAGTTTTATGAATGAGACTACATTCATTCATAAAACCAGGTACCCCAATAACTGGCTAATTGAGTTTCACTTTCAATCCAATTGCTGCTTAAATCGCTGAAACTTGCACTGCTTCAACATTCAGGTTTCAGAGTAGCAGCCGTGTTAGTCTGTATCCGCAAAAGAAAAGGAGGACTTGGGGCACCTTAGAGACTAAAATTTATTTGAGCATAAGCTTTCGTGAGCTACAGCTCACTTCATTGGATGCAATCAGTAGAAAATACAGTGGGGAGATTTATATACACAGAGAACATGAAACAATGGGTGTTACCATACACACTGTAAGGAGAGTGATCAGGTAAGGTGAGCTATTACTGGTAGGAGAGCGGGCGGGGGGGGGAGAGGGGACGGGACCTTTTGTAGTGATAATCAAGGTGAGCCATTTCCAGCAGTTGACAAGAACATGTGAGGAACAGTGGGGGGAGGGGGGAATAAACATGGGGAAATAATTTTACTTTGTGTAATGACCCATCCACTCCCAGTCTCCATTCAAGCCTAAGTTAATTGTATACAGTTTGCAAATTAATTCCAATTCAACAGTCTCTCCTTGGAGTCTGTTTTTGAAGTTTTTTTATTGAAGAATTGCCACTTTTAGGTCTGTAATTGAGTGACCAAAGATTCATAGACTCATAGATATTAAGGTCAGACGGGACCATTATGATCATCTAGTCTGACCTCCTGCACAATGCAGGCCACAGAATCTCACCCACCCACTCCTGCAATAAACTTCTCACCTATGCCTGAGCTATTGAAGTCCTCAAATCATGGTTTAAAGACTTCAAGGTGCAGAGAATCCTCCAGCAAGCGACCCGTGCCCCATGCTACAGAGGAAGGTGAAAAACCCCCAGGGCCTCTTCCAATCTGCCCTGGAGGAAAATTCCTTCCCGACTCCAAATATGGCGATCAGCTGAACCCTGAGCATAGAGATTGAAGTGTTCTCCGACTGGTTTTTGAATCTTATAATTCATGACATCTCATTTGTGTCCATTTATTCTTTTATGTAGAGACTGGCCAGTTTGGCCAATGTACATGGCAGAGGGGCGTTGCTGGCACATGATGGCATATATCACATTGGTAGATGCGCAGGTGAACGAGCCTCTGATAGTGTGGCTGATGTGATTAGGCCCTATGATGGGGTCCCCTGAATAGATATGTAGACAGAGTTGGCAATGGGCTTTGTTGCAACATTGTAACTTCTGCTCACTGTTTGTCATTCATTATACTTGTCTATATTGTAACTTCTATTCTCGGTTTGCCTTCCTTACACTTGTCCATATTGTAACTCAAACTCCATTTTAACTTGTCCTAAACTCCATTTTGAAATGCTCACTCCATTTGGTAAAAGCTTGCTGCAACCTTCATTTTTGGAAAACCCTGCTGTAATCTTATTAGTTTAGTTTAAATGTGTGCATGAGGTATGTATGGATAATGGAATCAAACTCCAGCACCAGCCTGTCCTGATGAAATAAAGTTCAAACACCAAGGGCTGAAGATGCAGACAACAGCCCTAACCAAGTAAGAAGGGTCCACCCTAAAAAGAAAAGAACAACAAAAGTACAATGGAAGGAAGATCAAAGTCAGGTTCCAGGCTGAAAGTCATGTCTGCAATTGACAGGTGATCAATCACACCCAACCCAGAGGCAGCATGACACAGCAAAACCTATAGACTTTGGATTCAAACTAAAAACCTGTAAAAAAGATGGGTGAGAATGAAGACTTTGGGTAACATTCTGCTTCCAGCATCAAGGGGTATCGGTGCGCGCCCGACAGAGTTAGTTAGTTAGCCACCATGAGCTATGATTCCAAGTTGCGAAATCAAGCCATGAACTCAACTGGTAACTATCTAGCAGCTGCAGAACATTGCGTGTGTGTGTGTGTGTGTGTGTGTGTGTGTGTGAGAGAGAGAGGGAGAGAGAATATATAGGTTTCAGAGTAGTAGCTGTGTTAGTCTGTATTCGCAAAAAGAAAAGGAGGACTTGTGGCACCTTAGAGACTAACTAATTTATTTGAGCATAAGCTTTCGTGAGCTACAGCTCACTTCACTTCCACATGCATTCAGTGGAAAATACAGTAGGGAGATGATTTATGTACATAGAGAACATTCCCCCCACCACCACCCCCCACTGTTCCTCAGACATTCTTGTCAACTGCTGGAAATGGCCCACCTTGATTATCACTACAAAAGGTTTTCTCCCCCCGCCCCCCCGCTGGTAATAGCTCATCTTAAGTGATCACTCTCCTTACAGTGTGTATGATAAAACCCATTGTTTCACGTTCTCTGTGTATATAAATCATCTTCCCACTGCATTTTCCACTGAATGCATCCGATGAAGTGAGCTGTAGCTCACGAAAGCTTATGCTCAAATAAATTTGTTAGTCTCTAAGTGCCACAAGTACTCCTTTTCTTTTTGTGAATATATAGATACTAGATATTAGTTATTGGTCTTAAATCAAATTGTGTTATTATAATAAACGTTTCAGAGTAGCAGCTGTGTTTGCATCCGATGAAGTGAGCTGTAGCTCACGAAAGCTTATGCTCTAATAAATTTGTTAGTCTCTAAGGTATAATAAACGTGACATCTTGTCTTGTCCCCTGAAACGATCCTGTATAGTTTTATCTGTGTAACACACTGTGGTCTCCCCCCCGGCTGAGCTGCCGCAGTGCACCATGGGAGTCCCCTGAAGCATCCAAGTGGCTCAGCCCTGGGGACAAACCGAAACCCAGTGGCTGGTTCCAGAATGTCGGAATTCTCCATTTCCTTGGGAAATGTCGAAATGCAACGCTTTGGAATTCTCCAGTCCAGGGAAAGCATCACTATTTTGATGTCTCATCCCCATCCAGAATGAAAACCAATGTGGACACATCAGACTCTTCTGGGCATGGAAATGGGGTTTTTCCATCAGCAAATCAAAGTGTCCAAGTGGAGCACGGAATGGGGAATCATCCATTCCTAGCTGAACCTGTAGGGTGATTTTAGGGAAGCGGAGAGTAAATTACCTACGCCTGGTCTTGGCACTGGGGCTAACTGCTCCTACTCATGGGGGGAAAAACACTAGAGGATCTTTAATGACGAGGGGTCGGGAATTCTTTTTTACACCTTCTCTGAAAAATGGCGCCTTCACCAGCACAGCGCCCCCTAGCGTTCCAGTGGAGGATTGCTCTTCTCCCCTATTTACAGCTGGGGCTCAGAATGCAGCATGGTAGCCTTCAAATCCCTGCTCTGCCCCGACTCCCTGCGTGACCTTGCTGGGGGACAGTACTGGGCCTGCCAGTTAGACTGCGTCAGCTTGTCTGTCTCCACGCCAACTGGGTCCCCTGCAAAGGGGCTGACTTGCTGCTGATCTGCACCTTGTGTTGCCATTTGCCCAGGTGCAAGGGGGGTGAAATGCTGCCCTCCAGTCTGACAGCATGTTACACTTGCTGGGCACTGGGGTGAGGGACAGCGGGAGCTCCCAGGGTTCTCCGCCATCCCAGGGCTTCACCCCAGGCAGGCCAGGTGGGTGCACTCAAAGAGCAGCAGAAAATGGCTCCAGAATGCCCCACCCAGCCTTTCCAAAACAGCCTCCCCAAAGGCCTGCAGTCTCACCGAGGACGAATGGCTAAAGCAGCTGCGACGTTTCTGGGCCAAACCACTTGTCAGACATTACAAAATAGAGAGGCACCGTGAGGAGACCTTGTTATCCACCTCTCCAATCTCCTGAATGCCCAGTCCGATGAGCCTCTCAGAGCCCTGCCTGGGTCCGTAGGCCGTGCGGGAGATGGCCGGGTGGCAAGGGGAATTGGTGGTCACTGGGGCAGAGGGAAGCTTTAGAGTAGCCCCACATCACACCCTGGCTATGTCAGCCTGAGGGCATTGTGTGGCCACCACGAGGCGACTGGCAAATAGGAGGTGGGAGCTGCTGCTGGTCTCCTTTGGGCCAAGCGGAAGTGTCTGCACAGCCGCTGCTGCCCAAGTGTGTAGCGAGCATCAGCCAGGATTGCCCCTCCCACCACGCACGGGTTCTACACCACCCCAGGAACAGTCGCCCCTTTTCCCAGCTCACCCGGCGTGTGCTGTGGTTCCCTGGTTCATAGCTCCCTACAAGCCATGTGCCACTCACTGTGTGCGTTCACTAGTGCACAGGGCAGTCTGCATTTTCAATGGCCCAAGCAATTGGGCTTCCACCCCTTCCCTGGGAGACAGCACCCTGGTCCCATAGATCTCACTACCAGGCTGGGTTTCCTGATCCTCCTCTTCCATTGTCCCTCCCTCGGTGTCCCTCCCAGCTCCCCTAAGCGAGCCCAACTTCCCCCTGGTGTGCTCAAACCCACCCCCACCCCACGTGGCACTGAGCAGGCCTCTCCCCCAATGCAGCCCATCAGTACCGGGCTGCACCAGGTGGGGTCAATCTGCCCCTAGCCCCTTCCTCCAGCTTCTTGAGCATTTCTGGGGCTCTTCTCTGAACTCCCCCAAGCTCCTCGTGTCTGTCAGGTAACGAGATGCCCAGTAGTGAACACAATGTGCCAGGTGCATTCCTACCAGAGACATATGGGGGGGGAGGGGCACTGTGACCTCCCAACTCTGTGATTCGATGCCCCTCTATCCATCTATCTATCCCCATCCACCCTCTCTATCTATCTAGGTTGCACACTCCCATCACTGCAGGATCTCAGCTCTTCCAGGGGTCTGTTGCTGCCGTATCCCCCGTCCGACTCCTTTCTAACAAACCTCTCGCTGTCCTGCTTGCTGCCAGTCTCCCCAGCCATTCCCACTGGGCTCTGCTCTCCCGTCCTGTGCCCAGGGAGTTCCCTCCTGATGCGCTCTCTGCATTTTCCCAAGTGGGGTCCCCAATCCCGCAGCCCCCATGTAGAGTCCACTGCAGGATCGGAGCCTGAATCTCTCCATTTAGTGTCTTTTGCTTGCTCCTTGCCTCCCCTGCTCCTTTGTGGGGTTTCCCTGGCCTCACTGTGGCTCCTCCCCATTTCTTGCCCTTTGCAGATGCCATAAGCATGCAGCTGTCTCCCTCTCCCAGGAGACTGGGCCTTCCTGAGACCCTGCTGCCACTTACCTTCGGCCTTGGGTCCCCCGGCCTTTCTTCCCTGCTGATTTTATCCCTCGCAAATACTTTTTGGGGTAAGGGCTTCCTGACTACTGATTGGAGGAACAGCAAGCCCAGACCGCAAAAAGATCCAAGAGAGAAAGAGACGGAGAAAGGTAGGATCTGTCATCTGTGCGCCCCGTTGAGGTGGATATGTTCCGGCACTGTGAGGTAGGAGGGACACCGCGGCTGAGAAGAGAAGAGAAGCAAAGGTGATGCACCGGCTGTCTGCGCCCTGGCATGTTGCTCTTCCCCCTGAGGGGAGATCACTCTTAATATTGTTGTTCTTGTGTATTATGGTAGGGCCTACAGGCTGTAACCAGGATCAGGACCCTGCCATGCTGAGTGCTGCTTAGACCCTAACCCAGGGGAGCTGGAACAATTTGTATAGTGGGGGTGCTGAGAGCCATTGAACCAGACTGTAAACCCTGGATAGGATGGAAACCATTTCAAGCCAGGGGGTGTGGCAGCTCCCCAGCACCCCTAGTTCCAGCACCTATGCCGTATCCAGGATCAGGGTCCCATTGTGCCAGGTGTGGCACAGACAGAGTATAGGGTTGCCAATTTTCTAATTGCACAAACCCAAACATCCTTGCCCCGCTCCTGACCTGAGGCCCCACCTCACCATACCCCCCTCTCTGAGGCCATGCCCCACTCACTCCATCCCCCTCCCTTTGTTGCTCACTCTCCTCCACCCTCGCTCACTTTCACCGGGCTGGGGCAAGAGATTGGGGTGCGGGAGCAGGTGAGGGGTGCAGGTTCTGGGAGGGAGTTTGGGTGCAGGAGGGGCTCAGGGCTGGGGCAGGGGGTTCTGGTTCAAGAGGCGGTGCGGGGTGCAGACTCCGGCCGGAAGGTGCTTACCTCGGGCTGCTCCTGGGCAGTGGAGCAGCGGGGCTAAGGCAGGCTCCCTGCCTGCTCTGGCCCTGCACTGCTCCCGGAAGCGGCCAGCCTGTCCCTGTGGCCTCTGGGCGTTCCCAGCCAATGAGAGCTGTGGAGTCGGCACTCAGGGCATGGGCAGCGTGTGGAGACCCCCCTGCCCCCACCAGGGGCCACAGACACATGCTGGCTGCTTCCAGGAGCAGCGCAGCGCCAGGGCAGGTAGTGAGCCTGCCTTAGCCCCGCTGCACCACCAGACTTTTAGCAGCCTAAAATCTCCTGGTTTGGCTTCGGTAGCCTCTGGGAGATTGAGCCCAATCCCGGGAGACTCCTGGCAAAACCAGGAAGGGTGGTAACTCTTACAGAGCGAGACAGGCAGGCTCAATAGACAAGACCGACAAAGGAAGGGCATACTGGACCCTTTAAGAGCAGGCACTAGCATCCCAACTGTACCTCTAGCTTGGCCCTTTAAGGTCAGGTATTTAGGGTGGGGCCTGGAGAGATCATGTGACCAAGACACCCATGTGACTGGAATGGCAGGACTATATAAAGAGCTGCCTGTAATTTTTTGGCCCTAGGTCATTGAGGTAGGTGGAGGGTTGTCTTGTCTCTGGGTTATCCCCTGTCTCTGGGTGGGGATGTCTTTGTTGTGTGGTTAGACTTATCTACCCTACTTGATCAGCAGGGAAACTGAGGCATAATTTGCCCTGCCATGAGAAGGGAGCTGCAGACAGGATCAGGAAGATGGAGGATGAGTCTGTGACTGGTGCTGGAGAGCTAAGGGAGTCTCTAACAGAAGGAAAGCTATCCTTGCTTCACAGGGGAAACTGAAGTACAAGGGGGTGATGCACTCAACGTGGCATCAAGCTGGAAATTGACCCCTGGGCTGCTGCAGTAGTTGGAGCCAGTACAGAAGAGAGTGAATAGCTGGAAATGCTTTTCACTCTGTGAGTGTGCGGAAGGGGGGAATTCCTGTGGAAAGTTAACCATTTGTGTTTGTAAGCAGTAATTCTTAAAATTAAAAATAAGAAAAACAAATTCAGCTGTGTGGCTAAACTGAGCCCTCTCCCCAGGGCCGTCCCTACCCATACGCAAAGTACGCAGCTGCATAGGGCACCAGGAAATTTGGGGCACCACATTTCCTGGTGCTGTGTGCTGCCCCACCCCTACTCCACCCCTTTTCCAAAGCTCCCACTCCCCTGAGGAGTGCAGCAGGGCTTGGCCTGCACTCACTGGGGGTGGGAAGTGCAGAGCTGCAGCCGGTGAGTGCTGCGGGGTGGTTCCTCCTGCCCCCCAAATTAGCCCTGCCCCCTCCCCCTGTGGAGGCCTGGGGCCCCACACTCCCCCCTGCAGGGGGGCTGTGTAGGGCCCCAGAATAGCTAGGGACAGCCCTGCCTCTTCCCCCCGCCCCCACACATGCAAAGAATTCAGATACTTGAAAAGCTGCCATAAAAAAGATGGAGAAAAGCTGATCTCTTGCCACAGAGGGCAGGACAAGGGGCGATGGGTTCAAACTCCAGCAGAGCAGATTGAGATTAAATCTCAGGAAAAACTTCCTAACTGCAAGAGCAGCAGGACGATGGAACAGACGCCTCGGGAGGTTGGGGAAGCTCCTTCCCTGGAAGTTTTCCAAAGGAGGCTGGAGCCATCTGTCCTGGGTGGGTCAGACCAGTGGTTCTCAAACTGTGTGTATGGGCAACCCCTTTCAGACAGCAAGCCTCTGTGTGCGACTCTCCCTTATAAATAAAAACACATTTTTGACATTAACACTATTTTCAATGCTAAATGTATAATAACCTGTTTAAAATGAATTGACTTTTTCTCACAGCTTTGAAATGGACTAAAACGCATTTTTATCAAATTATTGTTATAAGCAGAAAAGGTTGTTTGTTTTTTAAGCAGTTCCTGTTTAATACTGGAGGGTGTGCAAAGAAACTGTCCGTATCACTTTTCACAGCAGACCCAGCGCCACCCTTACTTGTGCTCTGGGTGGCCGGAGAGCAGTGGCTGCTGGCCAGGCACCCGGCTCTGAAGGCAGCTCCGCCACCAGCAGCTGCGCAGAACGTCAGAAGTTCGGGTGGCAATGCCATACTGAGCCACTCTTACTTCCGCATAATGTTTGACGTTTGTGCTGGGAGGGATGACTGGAGGGGGGGCTAAGGCAAATTTGGGATGGCTGTAGCCCCCCACAAGACACCCCCAGTGCTGCCCCTGCATGTGTGTCTGACTGTTAAATTATAAGTGATTTTTTTTGGGGGGGGCGAATCTCGGTGTTCTGATTGGTCTGTGGTTTAATGCACCGCTTCAGCTGCTGACCCATCGAGCCCTCTCGTGTTGTCTCAGTCCCAGATAACAAAACTGCACACACGATACAACAACCCCCGGGGTCCAGTTTCCTGAAAGAGGTACTAATACCAAGATACATTTTGTTTAGGAACAGCGATTGCTGCATTATCTGTTTACAATACATTTTGGAATAAATACACTCCATTGAGATGGAAAGGTGTGAGTCCTTTTCTAAAACACTAGATTGAAATGATATCTTCTAGAGCAGTTGCTCTCTGTTTTGTGCATTTACTCGCAACCTCCATGGAATATTCTCACAATCCCCAGTGTGAGAAGCCTTGGATTTGACACAACAAATCCTGCATCTTGGCCACCCTTGTGGTCCCTTCTAAACCCGGGTCTGTGGTTCTAAGATTAAACCAATGAATGGGGTGGAAAAAATGTTTCCATAAAATCCCTCAAATGGAGAATCTCAAGGGGATAGTCTTTGGGGGGGAGAAAAACCTTTCCATGCTCAGAGTCCAGCCTAGCTCTGTCCAAGGCTCATGGCATGACAAACTCCTGCCAGCTGTATCTTGCCCCGCATGTGTGTGAGCAGTGGCCAGAGGGAGGCTGAGCTGCTGGGGAAGTCAGTGGAGCCATGCCGGGCTGCCCCAGCCGAAGCTCTGGCCCATTGACCTGGGAGGGGGGTCTGCAGGGTGTGGGGAGCTGGAGCTCTCCTCTGAAGGGAGGGGTGTTGGCTGGGTGGGGTCCCCAGGTGCTTGTTTCTGTCCTCACTACAGAACTGGGGCAACCCTGCCCCCTTGCTTTGTGCTAATTAGCCCCATGGGTGCTGGTGGGGGCAAGAGGCTGACTCAGCTTCCCTAAGGCCAAGCACTGAGTGCCTCCACTCCCACCTGCCTGCCCTTTCCCCTGCCCCTTGCCAAAAATCAGGGGCTTTCGCTGTCCATGGATGGGTCGGCTGCACCTTCTGTGGAACTATGTCCCATGCTTTGCAGAGCCCTGGAGAGATGAGGGCCCCCCGGAGCTGGGCAGAGGCTTCCCTTCCAAAGTGCGGCACAACCCTGGATGGCTGTGGGCGGCTGGAGGAGAAGATTTGGGGATCCCCAATGAGCTGCTGTCCTGCCTCACCTCTGCAGTGATTGCAGCTCCCTTCCTGCCAGTGATGCTGCAGAGCCACTGCCTGCAGTGTCTGTTGCTGCAGTGCCTGCAGCATCTGGCCCAGCTTTCCTACTGCAGTCTGTCGTGACTGCAGTGCCTGCCTGTCCCTCCCCCAGCACCTGCCCTTTTCTCTGCAGTGATCCCCCCCTCCAGCTCTCTCCCATTTGCTGCATTTCCCTCTCTGGGAAATAATGCAGCTGCATTGCCATTATTTTCTCTGCATGGCCCAGCAGGGGAAGGGGCTGCTGGCTCTAGCACTCTCCCCGCTGGCTGAGCACCCACCCTCTCTTCCTGGTCTAGATCACCCTGTGCCACCACGGCTCTCCTGCCTGCCTTCCCTCTGGGGCTGTGCACACCCACTCATGCGGGCAGTGCTGCTGGCCAACGAAGCTGCCCATGCTGAGCGCCCTGTGTTGTTGCGATGAAGCCACGTGCACAAGGAAGTACTGCTGTGTCTGTGGACCCGTGCAGGGGTGGGTGGAGCAGCAAGTTCCCTGCCTCTCAAAGGCAATACCTCCCTTCCCTGCAGGCGCCGCATGGCACTCATGTTTAAATGAGTTTGGCAGGCCCTCCAGGGTCCCAGGGAGAATTGCTCCAACCTGGATTCACTCCAGTTTGACTCAAAGCTGGACCTCCCTCCATCCAAAGTGTCAGAGCTGGGGCGAAGACCCTGAACTGAGAAAAGGTAACAGATGGAGGAGACAAGATTAACGAAGCACAGCTGCCAAACGAAGGTGTGAAGTCTCCAGCCCTGCAAAGAGTAAAGCGTGAGTCACTCCGCCCATGCGAGCAGGCCGTCTGGCTTCAATAGGCTCCCTCACGTACACCAAGTTATGCAGGTGTCTGCAGGACTGGGGCCGTGCATGCCAGCAGGGGGGTTAATAAATGATGGTGCTTTACTTCATTGGACGACTGGGGTCGTGGAAGACTTAATGAAATCCACTAATGCAAGAATATCCTGGAGTCTTTGGAAAGGGAGGAGTTACTGGAAAGAATTCCCTGTCTGATTGATCCCCACACCGAGTGTGATGGTCCCTCGCCCCCAGGCCATACTCTGGAGCTAGGACAGGTATCTCTCAGCACCAGTCCAAAAACACACTTTAAAAATCCAGACAACTTCAGCACTTTTGAAGCTGGCGGGTTCTGCTGGGCTTTGGAATGGGACGAGATAGTTAAAAAACGGCCATGATTCTCTTTTTTCCATCAGACCGTTTGTTTGTTTATTTATTTTTATTTTATTTTTGGTAAAGTTTCTGTTTTGAAACGGACACATTTGAGTTTGACTCGCACCCGGTGTCTCACCCGACTGACCCAAGCCACCAGCGGAGCAGAGAGCCGCAGAGTGGCTGCAGCTGCTCGTCATTTCCCAAAACGTGACTTTTGTAATGACGTTTTTGCAAGTTCAAATTTTGATTTTTTGTTTGTTTGGGGGAGAGGGGAGACATTTCTAGGGACAAATGTTCCTGTTCTGCAGTGAGCTCTAAAAATGGCGAACAATGGGCCGGGCCTGGGGAGCCAGGCGTGACTTGCGGATAGGGCTGGGCCCGGGATCTTTCAGAGAGGTTGCTGAGCCATGCTGAAGATAAACTCTTAGTCTCTAAGGTGCCACAAGTACTCCTTTTCTTTTTGCGAATACAGACTAACACGGCTGCTACTCTGAAACCTCTCTTGAAATAGGCGTTGGTGACATTTAACTACCGCAGACGCACTGTTCCGGTGGGAGCCAGCAAGAGGCGATGTTACATGGAGTCTGATACCGTATTTTTCTTCGCATGTGTGAGATTTGGGGAACCTGTGTCCACCCTGTGAGTTCGGGCTGATCTTGTGAAGTTGCTGTGACACTGCACGTCATGGTGTCTGTGAGCCACCGAGATGCTGTCAGGGCTGTGTCATGTGTTCCCCAGACTAGGACAAGGGGACGGTCGCAGCCTGGGGAAATCAGCCTGACCTCGTTTGTGTGCAGGGCTGCGTGGTGTGATTTTGACACTGTTTTCCAAACAAGCTACCCCTTTAAATTAGGAGGGCTTTCCTGGTCCTGCTGGCAGGCTAGGGGGCTCTGCAGGAAGGCATGCCATCTGCAGTAAACCAGCCGAGAGTAAGGTGAGCTGAGTGACACTTCTCTGCCTTAGGGAGCAGCCTGCTTCGTCTCTCTCCTTTGGAGTTCTGGTGTATTATCATTCTGAATTCTAAGACATAAAGAGGCTGGGTGTTATCGCTGGGTCTTCACAGCCACAGAGCCAGAGAGACTCAAGGTGAATTCACAGGGACGCACACAAACAGAAAGCTTGGGGATTGGGGAGGAGTGTGGGGCTGGGGGGAGGAGGGCAGCAGCTTTGGTAACAGGGGATGGTCCTTTTTAACTGTGGGCCCCGCTGAGGAAGAAGGAAACTAGCAGCACAAGAAGAAATTCTCCATAATTTGGAAGAGAAGCCAGGGGAGGGGGATCTTGGACTCCTTAGAAGTCTCTGCCTTAAGCCAGAAAAACACTCACGAGTGGAGAGGACACTGAGACAGGTATTTTTATTGTTTTCTCTGGGTCTGTATATTTCTCAGGCTCTCTAAAGTGAAGAGTGATTGGGGTTTTGCGACCCATTAGCAAGCCTGAGTCTCAGCTTGCTTCACTATCACCTGTCCCCAGAGTGGGGACCTGTAACCAAGGGTGCCCACAAGGACGGGAAGTAGCTGTGCTTAAGCTACCGGGGATTCTGGGGGCTCAGCCCTGGGGGCCATGGGCTGCTAGGCCAGAGCGCCCCATTCCTGTGATGGAGCAACAGGCAGAGACTGTCCCCAGGAAATGTGCCCGTGAGGCCAAGGGAAGTTTAGCAGCACATGGGGCCCTGTGGGGTGGGACCTCCACACAGCAGCCCAGAAGAGGGAGAGCGACCAGGGCTGCAGCGTACAGCAGGGTGCAGCCTTAGAAGAAATGCTGCGTTGTTCAGTGCAAATTCTTTGGCAGGTGGGGGGCGGGAAGCTCTTGCAAAAGGCAAACTCTTGCTCTTTCTTAATCTCTCTAACGAGCATCTTGGGACAGTAGCTTCCTGGGAGCAGAGATGCCAACTCGTGAATGTATTGCCCGAGGCGCGATTTCCAAGTAAAATTCTGCCTCACTCAGGGTCTCACAGTAGAACCCTCACAGCAGGGGCTCCCCTGCCAGCCTAGGAAGTGGGAGGGGGACTCCACTGCAGTGTCCCCCCCCAGGCCTGGGAGGGCTGAACTATGGCCTGGGGGCTGAAGAGCGGGGGGGGGGGTTGATGGGGGGGCGGTATTGATGGTGGGTTCTGAGCAGATGGGGTGAGTGCTGGGAGGGAGAACTGAGGGCAGTGGGGGTTGATGAGGCAGGAGGGATGAACTGGTGGGGGCTGGGGGGGAGGATTAAATTCTGGGCAGGAGATGGGCAGATGTGGGCGTGCGAGCTCCTGCAGCAGGGGCCATAATCCCCTTGCCCAGTACTTGGGAGAGTGGGTGACACCAATTGTCACATGCCCACACCCTGGGGATGGGCAGTGGGAGAACAGTCTCATGATTTTTGGTCTCTTGGAGCTGGCGTGCCCGTGGGAGCCAGGCCCTGGCATTTGGGCTGCGGATTCTGCCCAAGGGGGATTGCCTGTGCAGTGTGTCCCCACTTCTGCCTTGTGCTGCTTTGGCAATTTGTGAGCAGCTACTTCCAGCCTTTGTGCAGATGCTCTGGGTTTCCCTTTCCCATCACTGCATATCATTCCTAGCTCCCACGGCCAGGAGGGATCACTGAGGTCACCTCGTCTGACCCCCGCACAGCCCAGGCCAGAGACCTGCCCCACAGTCACTCCTAGGGCAGAGCTGTTGGAACAGAACATCACCAGCGCTGGACTATCCACCCCGACCCTTGGCACGTTGTTCCAGAGGTTAATTATTGTCACTGTTACAAATGTACCCTCATTTCCAGTCTAGTGAACCGGTCTAGTGTCAACTTCCAGCCCTTGGATGGGGTTAGACCTTCTTCCTCTAGAGTGAAGAGCCCGTCATGAAATACTTCTTCCCCACGTAAGTACTTATAGACTGTGATCGAGTCACCCCCAAACCTGCTCTTTTTTAAACTAAACAAATTGAGCTCCTTAAATCCATCCCTACAAGGCAGGTTTTCTGATCCTTTAATCCTTCTCGTGGCTTTTCTCCAAACCCTCTCAATTTATCAACATCCTTCCTCAATGGCAGGCACCAGAGCTGGACACAGGATCCCAGCAGTGGTCGCACCAGTGCCCAAACCAGAGGAATCACTGCTTCTCTGAGATTCCCGTTTATTTTGTCTCAGGATCACGTTAGCCTTTTTTATCAGGGGGTAGCCGTGTTAGTCTGTATCTACAAAAACAACGAGGACACCGGACTCCTCATTGTTAGTCTTTTTGGCCACAGCGTTGCACTGGGAGCTCCTGTTCATCTGATCATCCACCTCCACCCCCAAATCTTTTCCAGAGTCTCTGTTTCCCACGAGAGAGTCCCCCATCCAGTAATGGCTATGTTCTTTTTTCCGAGCCATGCATATATTTACACTTAGCTGGATTAAAACACATATTGTTTGCTTTTGCCCAGTTTACCAAGCGATCCAGATCACTCTGAATCAGTGCCCGCTGCCCTATTTGCCACTCCCCCAACTCTTGTGTCATCTGCTAACCTGATCAGTGATGGGTTTATGTTTATTTCCAGGTCATTGAAGAAAATGTTAAATAGCGCAGAGCAGAGAACAGACTCCTGCTGGATCCCACCAGAAACACACCCATTTGATGATGCTTTCCCCCTTTACAATTACTTTGTGAGACCTATCCCTTAGCCAGCTTTGAATCCATTTAACATGTGCCATGTTCACTTTGTATCATTCTAGATTTTTAATCACAATGTCATATGGTGCCAAGTCAAATGCCTTACAGAAATCTGTTATGTCAACCCTATTGAATGCATCCAATGAAGGGAGCTGTAGCTCACAAAAGCTTATGCTCAAATAAATTTGTTAGTCTCTAAGGTGCCACAAGTACTCCTTTTCTTTTTGCGAATACAGACTAACACAGCTGCTACTCTGAAAACTATTACCATTATCAACCAAACTTGTAATCTCATCAAAAAAAGATATGAAGTTAGTTTGACAGGATCTATTTTCCATAAGCCATGTTGATTGACATTAATTATATTATCCTCCTTTAATTCTTTATTAATCGAGTCCCATATCTACTGCTCCATTATCTTGCCCAGGATCGATGTCACAGTCACAGCCCTCTAATTACCCTGGTCATCCCATTTACCCTTTTAAAATATTGGCACAACATTAGCTTTCCTCCTGTTTTACAGACCTTCTCCAATGTTCCAAGACTTAACGAAAATCATCATTAATGGTCCAGCGAGCTCCTCTGCCAGTTCTTTTTAAATTCTTCAATGTAAGTAATTTGGACCTACTGATATTAAAATGTCTAACTTTCGTAGCTGATATTTAACATACTCATGACATACTAGTAGAATGGAAAGAGTGTTATCGTATGATGAGACTATGTCATCTGTTTTTCCCACCAAGTGCATAATAGTAATAACTATTGAACATTTCTGCCTTTTCTGCATTATTATTGATAATTCTACCATTTCCATCTAGTAATGGACCATACCATTATCAGAATTCTTTTAGCTCCTTAGACTTTTAAAAATTTCTTCTTTTTGTCCTTAACTCTGCTGGCCATAGATTTCTCCTTGTTCCTTTGCTTCCCTTATCAATTTTCTACAATTCCTAGCTTTTGATTTATATTCATTACTATCAAATTACAGCGCCTCACCCTTCTGGTGAAGCATTACCTGTTGACAGTAAGGGCAATTCTAGATTAAAGTGCACCAACTCATTAGGATTTGTTCAGTTTGGAATTTCTACCAGGTGACTCAACTGTTCATAGAATCATAGAATCATAGAATATCAGGGTTGGAAGGGACCCCAGAAGGTCATCTAGTCCAACCCCCTGCTCAAAGCAGGACCAAGTCCCAGTTAAATCATCCCAGCCAGGGCTTTGTCAAGCCTGACCTTAAAAACCTCTAAGGAAGGAGATTCTACCACCTCCCTAGGTAACGCATTCCAGTGTTTCACCACCCTCTTAGTGAAAAAGTTTTTCCTAATATCCAATCTAAACCTCCCCCATTGCAACTTGAGACCATTACTCCTCGTTCTGTCATCTGCTACCATTGAGAACAGTCTAGAGCCATCCTCTTTGAAACCCCCTTTCAGGTAGTTGAAAGCAGCTATCAAATCCCCCCTCATTCTTCTCTTCTGCAGACTAAACAATCCCAGCTCCCTCAGCCTCTCCTCATAAGTCATGTGCTCTAGACCCCTAATCATTTTCGTTGCCCTTCGTTGTACTCTTTCCAATTTATCCACATCCTTCCTGTAGTGTGGGGCCCAAAACTGGACACAGTACTCCAGATGAGGCCTCACCAGTGTCGAATAGAGGGGAACGATCACGTCCCTCGATCTGCTCGCTATGCCCCTACTTATACATCCCAAAATGCCATTGGCCTTCTTGGCAACAAGGGCACACTGCTGACTCATATCCAGCTTCTCGTCCACTGTCACCCCTAGGTCCTTTTCCGCAGAACTGCTGCCGAGCCATTCGGTCCCTAGTCTGTAGCGGTGCATTGGATTCTTCCATCCTAAGTGCAGGACCCTGCACTTATCCTTATTGAACCTCATTAGATTTCTTTTGGCCCAATCCTCCAATTTGTCTAGGTCCTTCTGTATCCTATCCCTCCCCTCCAGCGTATCTACCACTCCTCCCAGTTTAGTATCATCCGCAAATTTGCTGAGAGTGCAATCCACACCATCCTCCAGATCATTTATGAAGATATTGAACAAAACGGGCCCCAGGACCGACCCCTGGGGCACTCCACTTGACACCGGCTGCCAACTAGACATGGAGCCATTGATCACTACCCGTTGAGCCCGACAATCTAGCCAGCTTTCTACCCACCTTATAGTGCATTCATCCAGCCCATACTTCCTTAACTTGCTGACAAGAATGCTGTGGGAGACCGTGTCAAAAGCTTTGCTAAAGTCAAGAAACAATACATCCACTGCTTTCCCTTCATCCACAGAACCAGTAATCTCATCATAAAAGGCGATTAGATTAGTCAGGCATGACCTTCCCTTGGTGAATCCATGCTGACTGTTCCTGATCACTTTCCTCTCCTCTAAGTGCTTCAGGATTGATTCTTTGAGGACCTGCTCCATGATTTTTCCAGGGACTGAGGTGAGGCTGACCGGCCTGTAGTTCCCAGGATCCTCCTTCTTCCCTTTTTAAAGATGGGCACTACATTAGCCTTTTTCCAGTCATCCGGGACTTCCCCCGTTCGCCACGAGTTTTCAAAGATAATGGCCAAGGGCTCTGCAATCACAGCCGCCAATTCCTTCAGCACTCTCGGATGCAATTCGTCCGGCCCCATGGACTTGTGCACGTCCAGCTTTTCTAAATAGTCCCTAACCACCTCTATCTCTACAGAGGGCTGGCCATCTCTTCCCCGTTTTGTGTTGCCCAGCACAGCAGTCTGGGAGCTGACCTTGTTAGTGAAAACAGAGGCAAAAAAAGCATTGAGTACATTAGCTTTTTCCACATCCTCTGTCACTAGCTTGCCTCCCTCATTCAGTAAGGGGCCCACACTTTCCTTGGCTTTCTTCTTGTTGCCAACATACCTGAAGAAACCCTTCTTGTTACTCTTGACATCTCTTGCTAGCTGCAGCTCCAGGTGCGATTTGGCCCTCCTGATATCTTTCCTACATGCCCGAGCAATATTTTTATACTCTTCCCTGGTCATATGTCCAACCTTCCACTTCTTGTAAGCTTCTTTTTTATGTTTAAGATCCGCTAGGATTTCACCATTAAGCCAAGCTGGTCGCCTGCCATATTTACTATTCTTTCGACTCATCGGGATGGTTTGTCCCTGTAACCTCAACAGGGATTCCTTGAAATACAGCCAGCTCTCCTGGACTCCCTTCCCTTTCATGTTAGTCCCCCAGGGGATCCTGGCCATCTGTTCCCTGAGGGAGTCAAAGTCTGCTTTCCCGAAGTCCAGGGTCCGTATCCTGCTGCTTACCTTTCTTCCCTGCATCAGGATCCTGAACTCAACCAACTCATGGTCACTGCCTCCCAGATTCCCATCCACTTTTGCTTCCCCCACTAATTCTACCCGGTTTGTGAGCAGCAGGTCAAGAAAAGCGCTCCCCCTAGTTGGCTCCCCTAGCACTTGCACCAGGAAATTGTCCCCTACGCTTTCCAAAAACTTCCTGTTCCTCTTTGTTAATGTCATTGTGGTAGCAAGCAGCAAAATACAAACCTTGGAGGACTTGATACATTAGTTTTTGGAATATGTCAGAAGCGTTAAGTATACCAAATGCCAATCTCTTACTCAGAAAGGTGGGTGAGGTAATAACTTTTATTGGATCAAGTGTCTCTGTTCAGTCCATGAATTGTAGTGTCTAGCAAAGTTATGAAATTAAGCTCCCAGGCTCGTCTTTTGCATGTGTTGTGCAGGTTTCCTTTGAGGATGAGGGCTGAGAGATCAGATATAGAGTGATCACTTTGTGAAAAATGTTCACCCATAGATGATATGGTGTTTTTGTCATTTATCCTTTTCCTGTGTGAGTTCATTCAAGAGCACAGTGATTGTCTGGTTTCACCCACATCGTTATTGAAGCATTTAATGTACAGGATGAGGTACCCCACATTTTGTGATTGGCATATGTAGGACTCATGGATCTTAAAAGGTGTGTTGTGGGGGGTGTTAATCATCATAGCAGTGGAGATATGTCAGCAGATTTTGCATCTGCAGGGTCTGCTGCCACTTTAAGTTGGTGTATTCTGGTCTGTGGGGAGCTTGCTTCTGATGCTGAGCTTGGAGAGGCTGAGGGGTGTTTGAAGGCTAGAAGAGGGGGTTCAGGAAAGATTTATTTCAGGATAGGGTCCCATTGAGTATGAGTTGTAGGTGTTTGATGGTACCCCATCTGAGTTCCCATGTGGGGTGCAGATGACAACTAGGGGTGTGCAGGGTGATGGGGTTATTTCTGTATTGAAGCAGGTTCTGTTCAGATATGTGGGTGGCCCATTCCATGATGTGATCTGCTCCTCTGGGGTAGAATCTTTGTTTGGTGAAAGCGGTTCTGAGTGTGTTATGCTGTATATCTCAGATGTTCTCCTCGAAGCGTGTTCTGGGGTATCTGAGGGCTGGCTGCAGAGCACAGATCTCTTGGGGTGTAGTTGTCTGTCGGGTTCCATTGTTGAAGCTGATCATGGTGTCCAGGAAGTTGATGCTGGCATGAAAGTGTCCCAAAGAAAGTTTAATGGACAGGTGGTGGTGGTGGTTGAAGTTGTGATGGGATTCTATGAGGAAGTGTAGGTTGTCTGTCCAGAGAATGAAAATATCATCAACGTATCTCAGGTAGATCACTGGTTTCATGGTGCATTTGTCCAGAAATTCTTCTTCAAGGTAGCCCATGAAGATGATGGCATACTGGGGAGCCATCCTAGTATCCGGGGCTGTTCCCAAGGTTTGGTCAAAGTGTTTGGTTTTGAATGTAAAATTGTGGTGGATGAGGATGAAGTGGAGGAGTTTGACGAAGTGTGTGGGTTGGATCTCTGAGGGTTGTCTGTTTTCTTGTAAATATTTGAGGTGGGCAGCCCTGCCGTCGTTGTGAAGGACGTTGGTGGATAGGGAAGTGACATTCATGGTGGGACGGATTGTGTTCTGAGAGAGGCTGTTAATGTTATGGAGTTTGGAGATGTGACAAAGTGGGGGATTTTCTTGGTTTTCCTATGGTTTGCATGCAGAGGGTGTGGGACTCAGTTTCCCTACGTGTTAAAGGTTTAACGAGGTGATGGGAGAGGGAGTTTGTTGTTACAGAGGACCGGCGAGAGAACTTGGGACCCCAGCGACGGGTGACCTGGTGACCCGGAGGCCCAGCTCAGGAGTCCCAGCCGGGTCTGGCCAGTGGGAGAACAACGGGGTGCGAAGAGAGGAGAGGGGGCCCAGGTGACCCTGTTTACCTGGAGAGAAGACAATGGACAGAGGCGGGGCTTCGGGCCAGTGATCTCAGATGCCCAGCTGGGAAGCAGGGGGGCTCAGGGCTGGAGGGAGGGGGCAGGCGGAACCCCTCTGGATGCAGGGGAGACTGGGATGGGCTGTGCTGAGGGAGGCCAGGCCTGAGGCCCTGAGAGTTTCCTGTGCTTTGTTCAACGCTCAATAAACCCTCCTGTGTTACGCTGGCTGAGAGTCGCTCCAGTCTAGAGAACAGGGGGGCATCATCCCCTTTGGAGGGTGGAGGCCCCGGGGGTCCAGAGCGAGGGGACTCCCTGAGGGGGCCCACAGCAAGAGACAGGCATGCTAAGGCTCAGAGAGGTGCGGCTCCAGGAGGTGGAGGGGCTGAACCCCGAGAGAGAGTGGCCCCCCCAGGAGAAGGGCTGTTTCACTGAAAGGGGCACCCCCCACGGACTACACAGGGCCAAGAGTGGGCACGACCTGTGAGTCCATGACAGGAGAGGAAGTCAGTTGTGCCCTGGAAGAAGCTGGCCCTTTGCGTGGTGAAGGGTGAGTGGGTTGAGGAGGGTTTTGGGGTCCCAATAGTGCTTCAGCAAGAGTGCTGTGGCCAGATGGGAGCCCAGGCAGATCCGTCCTCTGTTTGTGTATCTGGGGAAGCACGCAGAAGGCCCCTTGGTGAGTTCATGGGGGGTGAGTTTGCAGAAAGCTCGTCTCTCTCACCGACAGAAGTTGGTCCAATAAAAGATATCACCACGCTCAGCTTGTCTCTCTAATATCCCGGGACCAGCATGACTACAGCTACATCCCTTCCCCAGTCAGCTCTGAGTGGGTGTTTTCTGTAAGACTGGGTGCTCTGAATCTGGCTCAGTTCATACCCTGGGGGTGGGCTGCATTTTGTAAACTTCATCCCTCCAGTCAGTTCTGTAACTAATATTGTTACTCTGGAACTTAGCTGGACGTGAATCATTAGCCGAGATGTTATGGAAACTTGACAGTCCCACTGGATCTTTGTTCTCCAGCCATTCCAGGAATTCTCTCAATTGGATCATCCCAGTAACTAAATTCTACAGGTGAAATGATCCCTGGTTCTTCAGATTCCTCTGAGATCTGTAGGCACCAGATGAACCTCAAGCGATGTAGCTCTGGCCTTTTTAATTGCATGTCATTTGGCAGCTCTACCTTTCACTGCACCCCAATTGCTGACAAAATCAGATTTAATGTCACTAGTGGATCAAACGCATGACACCTGGTACCCCTGCCAACTCTACCTCGTTCAGCCAATTTTTATCAATTAGTGAAGGACCATTTCCTTTGTAACAATGAAATTTAACAGCGAAGGAGTCCCCTTGTCCTTTACATTGTCCTCATGCTAAAATCTTGGTCTCCCCTGTCTGTAGCTTTTCAATACTACATCCATTTCTGCTCAGCATTGCATTGGCGCATCTTTGTCTTGTACATTTCTACAGAAACTACAGATGCCGCATCTGCCCTATCAGTTGCCACCTTCTTGCTTATATTATTTAGAGGAACCCGAAACGGAGCATTGTGTCCCATTTATCCTGCAGGGCACACTTTTCTCAGAAGGGCTTTCTATCACAACCCTTTTTCTCATTGCTTATTTCCTTTTATAATGGCATTTTAAAAGACCCCCCCACACACACACACCCCGTCTGCTGCTCTGAGCATCTTTTGAATTAATTAATAAACAATACAACCCAAACAAAGGCTCCAACCATTCCCAGCACAACTCCAGCCCAGTATCATCCAACCTTTCCAACCAAATTCCACCCCACTAAACAACCACCTGCACCATTAGTGAGATACAGTATTCTTCCTCACTTCCTGTCCTAAACTGGTAAGCAGCTGCGATGTTCCACCCCAGAGATGGCTGCATTTCAGGGTCAGGCCAAATGAGCCATGTGTATTCTCTTTAGTTTGTAAAGTGAGAGATAACCCTGCAGGATACCTACAGAGAAAGGAGAGCTTTGTGATTCTGGCTCTGGATGGAGAGTTGGCAGTTCTGGACTCTGTTCCTTGTTCTACCAGAGTCTGAACAAATGACGTTGTCTCTCTGTGCCTGTGTTTAGTGAGGATGACCGTGCTCCTTTACATAATACTGGGCTGAAGAGGATCAAATGGCTGGTCTGTGAGGTGCTCAGACACTATGGTGATGGGGAAGCCTGGCAGGAGCACACAAATGTCAGCTATGGTTTTAGCATCGTACTACTCATGGAGGGAGAGTGCAGGCAAAGCTAATGTAAAAACTGTTTGTATGGGCCACTAACAGGGTTTGATCCTCGGTCCTTCAGCAGCAAAGCCCAGGAATCAAGCACTTGAGGTAAAGGATGAATTGCGCTTGCTGGTAGCAGTAGTAGGTTCTTATCTTATAGCAGGGGTTCTCAAACTGGGGGTTGGGACCCCTCAGGGGGTCGTGAGGTTATTACATGTGGGGTTGCAAGCTGTCAGCCTCCACCCCAAATCCCGCTTTGCCTCCAGAATTCATAATGGTATTAAATATATAAAAAAGTGTTTTTAATGTATGGGGGGGTCACACTCAGAGGCTTGCTATGTGAAAGGGGTCACCAGTATAAAGGTTTGAGAACCACTGTCTTATAGGTACCAGCCTGTGGCTCATTGATGGCTTGATGCAAGCATATCTCCTAATGGCTTGAAGCCAGTGTAGTGGATCTATTTGGTAATCAGCCCTCCTGACTGACAAGCAGCCTGATGACCCAGTCAGAGGGCATGGAGTTACCGATTCCCATTTCTCTTAAAGGGCCCACACTCCGCTCGGCTCTGTGGAATCTCCTTTTCGATACTGAAGAGCGGGTTTCCAGGAGCTCAGATCTGGCATCTCCATCAGAGGTGCCAGGAAAAATGGAATGGAACTTAAAGAGCCTCTGTCATCAATCTGCAAGGGCAGCACTGCAGCCCGAACAAGGCTCCGCTGCTCTGCCTTGGCCACGGCATTAGAGCTCATGGCATCATATTAGCACTTTCCCTCCTTTTCTCCAGGGCACCTCTGACCTCTGCCTCCAGGCAGGACTCCAGTCATTCAGGCAGGAGCATCGGTAGCTCAGACTTGGTGAAAGCTACCCCACCTGCCCAGCCCTCTGCTGGTGGCTGCATTTGTATCCCATGGCATGGGGATGTAATTGGTATCAAATATGCCCCCCCCCAACTCACATTGGCTCTGAGAATGGGACCTGCTGCCTGGAATGCATTTTTTGGGGGTGTGGCTTTGCTAACAGAGAACCCTTGTTTCATGTCAGGGGAACCCCCTGGCAGTGAGAGGAAGTGGCAGTCTGTGAATATGCCCGAAGGGGTGTGTTGTGAGGATCAAAGAATCATAGAATATCAGGGTTGGAAGGGACCTCAGGAGGTATCTAGTCCAACCCCCTGCTCAAAGCAGGACCAACCCCCAACTAAATCATCCCAGCCAGGGCTTTGGCAAGCCTGACCTTAAAAACTTCAAAGGAAGGAGATTCCACCACCTCCCTAGGTAACCCCTTCCAGTGCTTCACCACCCTCCTTGTGAAATAGTGTTTCCTAATATCCAACCTAGACCTCCCCCACTGCAACTTGAGACCATTGCTCCTTGTTCTGTCATCTGTCACCACTGAGAACAGCCGAGCTCCATCCTCTTTGGAACGCCCCCCCTTCAGGTAGTTGAAGGCTGCTATCAAATCCCCCCTCACTCTTCTCTTCTGCAGACTAAACAAGCCCAGTTCCCTCAGCCTCTCCTCATGAGTCATGTGCCCCAGCCCCCTAAACAATTTTGCTGCCCTCTGCTGGACTCTCTCCAATTTGTCCACATCCTTTCTGTGCTGGGGGGCCCAAAACTGGACGCAGTACTCCAGATGTGGCCTCACCAGTGCCGAATAGAGGGAAATAATCACTTCCCTCGATCTGCTGGCAACACTCCTACTAATGCAGCCCATTATGCCGTTAGCCTTCTTGGCAACAAGGGCACTCTGCTGACTCATATCCAGCTTTTCATCCACTGTAATCCCCAGGTCCTTTTCTGTAGAACCGCTGCTTAGCCATTCGGTCCCTAGTCTGTAGCGGTGCATGGGATTCTCCCGTCCTAAGTGCAGGACTCTGCACTTGTCCTTGTTGAACCTCGTCAGATTTCTTTTGGCCCAATCCTCCAATTTGTCTAGGTCACTCTGTATCCTATCCCTACCCTCCAACATATCTACCTGTCCCACCAGCTTAGTGTCATCTGCAATTGAATGCTCATCCTTTGCCTTCTCTATCGTTGGCTTGCTTTCCTGGCACTGGGATACCAAGGGGATGGCTGCCAGGCGATGGCTGCAGCCAGAGATGGGACCTGCCCCCGTTGAGAGTGTACAGCCACTTGCTGCTCGGTGCCACAGTCTTCTATGACGATTGTGGCTGATGTTGCCTTAAGAGGAGGCTGCAGGGATCAGTTGTAACAGCTCAGCTGGCTAAGTAAGAATTGAGGGCCAAACCCTGAAGCTCTTACTCAGCCAGGAATCCCACTGGCTCCAGTGGGCATGCTGCCAGAGCGACACGTCAGCACTTGGACCCCCCCTGTCTCTAGAGGTACCAATCAGGGCTGCACATGGTCTGGTGTCTCTGGGCTTGCTCATTCTTGGCAGGAACCCTGCTCTGCTGCCATCTGAGATGCCAAGACACAGCAGCAGCTGGGGTGAGTTATCATCCTTTGGTTTGGATTTTTTAGACCACTTAAAAAACAAAAACTCTGGAAAATACCTGCCCTCTTCTCAAATGCTGCAGCACTTCCCTGCCTCCAGCAGTGCCACAGGGCACTACACGCTGTCTCGGCTGCACTGCACCACGGGGGTCAGCGAGTGAGGAGGCAGAAGGGAATTACCACCTGCATCCAACCTCAGATGCCAGAGAGGTGACAGAGAAACCTCAGACACTGGAGGGCCCTGCCCAGGGGGCTGATCCTGGGCCAGTTTCAGGAGGGAGCTCCTAAGAGCTCAGCCAGCCTCCTGCCAGACCGGGTGTCTAGGAGTCCCCTGAACACAGAGCATGGGGTGACTTTAACAGCCATGTAGGTGAACCCTGGCCCCTCCCTCCCCAACCACCAGCAAACGATGGGGCAGAACCTCCTCTCCTCCTTGCCTGGGCCCCTCTCCTTAGTCCCAGCCTGGGGCTCACCCTCACTGCCCCGCTGCACTGTTACACTCCTCCCTGCCTAGAAACAGATCGGCCCCCAACCTGCCCCAGGCCGCCTCAGGTTTCCAAAACTCCCCTGCCGGAAACGCCGCCCTCCCTGAGGGCTGATGCTCTGTGAACACTCACCACCATCTGCCCACAGCAAAGGCCACTGCCCTCCTGAGAGCCCCTGCTGCACACACAGGCCTGGGCTATGAAGCTGGAGCGCTCCAGTCCCGACTGATGGAGGCATGAGATTGTCATGACTGCTAGGAGTTTGCAGGGTGCCACGCTGCAGCAGTGACCAAGCCCGGAGGAGCCCTCTCCTTGACTACGGTTCTCCAAGGCTGGCCAGAAGGAGCTGTTCTGACCTGTCAAGCTGGCCTGGCTGCCCCCCACCCCAGAAAGCACCCCTCCTGCTCCACTGACAGTGCTGTACATGACTCCACCTCTTTGGGCCACGACTCAGCAGAGAAGACCTGGACATTATCCCTGGCCCGTCCCCCAGGGAGAGGTGCTGTGACCTGAGCCTCACGGCTTGTCAAGGGATGCCTTGGCCAGCTGCTAATGGAAGCTGCAGCCACCTACTTCAGGGAGCCCCTCTGCCATGCAAGTGTGGGAGCCCCTTGTAACAATCCAGCAACGCATCCCCGCAGCCTCCAAGAGCCTGGTTCTTCATCGCCACTAGCGCGACCGCCAGGATGCAGACACCAAGGTGCGTGCCATGTGCCGCTCGAGTGGCTGGCCCTGCAGAGTATAACAACCTACTGCTGATACCCACTATGGGAGTCACTGCTTTAGCTCAAGTGGGAGGGGTCTGTGCTCTATTCAGCAGGGAGTCAAGAGGCTGTATGGCCACCCTATCTTTATAACAACTTGGTGAGCAGGTCAGCAGCAGAGTTCAAACCAGCACGGTCAGTGCTGCAAGGTGGACCTCTTCCACTTGAGTAACTCCAGCGGCTGATAGCAACAGTAGGCTGTTATGCTCTAAGTGAACCAGCCCTTATTGGATGTGTTGTGTATTTCACACTAGAGAAATACCGAGTACAAACTACCTGCATGGACCATTACAGCTTATGTCTCTTTATCGTGTTTAGTGATGTGTAAGGGGCGTTGTTACAGCTCCAGTGGAGAAGGACCCAAAGGACTCCCTCCTGTCCTAGCCTCCTGCCAATGGAGGGCCTCCTGGCCTCCTGCCAATGGAGGGCAGACTGCCTTAGTCTTGGATGTCCCTGTGACTGCCCAGAGTCAACCCTATTTGCTAGCAGTGGAGTCTCTTGGAGACATTCACCATCAGCTGTAGTGAAGACAGGTGGTCACGCCGTCAAGGATCTGCTCTGGGGCTCAAGCAATCTGCCTTCAGTTCCTGGCTCCGCTGGTATGGCAATGGCCACATTACTTAGTCAATTGCATTTTTACATCTGGGGAAACTGAGGCACTAGCTTCCTTTGCCTGTCTTGTCTATTTAGACTGTGAGCTCTTCAGGGATTCACTGACTATTTATACTGCACCAGGGGCCAGCTGCAAGTGAGGTCCTACAGTGCTACCCTACTACAGCTAAGGGCCCCTTTCACTGGTTACTGAATAGTTAATGAGCCAACCCTGACTTTCCTCGTTATTAATAATTATCCTTGAAATAGTTCCAGTAAAAGATCTCCGGCCCCTGCAATGTTTGCCCGCTGCTCGCGTCAACTCTGTAGGTCACATGGCTCTTGTTCCTGCTCCCCGATTGGTCGCCTGAAACACTTTGCGCAGGAGCCTAGCAAATAGCACCTCCTGCGTAAGGCCCTCGCTGGCTGGAATTCACAGCCGGCTGCCGCCTGCACCCAAGCACCTGAGGCTCTGGAGGGGCAGGTACCAGCTGCCTGTGCACATGGGCATGAGTAACCCCAGACGAGGACCTCCCTGGTTGGGGAACTGAGCCTGGCGCCTTGCCCTGCGGCTCTGTGATGGCTCACGGATGACCTGCTCTTCCCAAGACCACGCTTGCCCGGGAAGGGGGCTCCCGCCCTGCCAGCTGGGGGAGGCCATGCTGCCAGGCCAGGAGAGGACTCGCCCAGGCTGCATGTTCATTTTGCCGCAAATCAGGAACAATTGCCCCTCACTTGTGGTAACACCAAGCTCCTCCTCACACAAGCAGCTCCAGCTCCTGGAGCCGTCAGCATCTGTCAGTGGCCAGCACTAGCTGCTTCAGCAGAGGGGGCAAAACAAGCTAGGTGATCGGTTCTGCAATAACCTGCCTCTCCAGCAGATCTCTGCGTGGCCTCGCCACTTGGAGGTCTGGCCCATGTCCTTATAGCCCTCCCAGAGCAAGATGGAAGGAGCTGAGCCTAACGAATGTAATATGGATGGTCTGACTGTCCATGGAAATGAAGCTGTCACCGGCCACAATAGGAACAGGAGACAATCCAATCGAGTTACAAAAGTGACCCATCCATTCTGTGCAGGCCCTGGCTTCCCTGCGGGTGTCTGCAGGTCACACGAGAGGTCCGGGCTCATCTGTCCCCTTCCCCTGGCAGCTACTTCCGCAGCATGCATGTAACAAAGTGCAACACCTCTTTGACGTGCCGCTCAGCTGCTCTGCGCAAAGCACCGCAGTGGGGACAGAATTCGGTGGCGAGCGTGCCAGCCGTGATTCAAATAGCCCTGCGTGCTCCATTTGCAGGCCCAGCCATAGGGGAGTCCACTGCATAGACCTCCCAGCCATGGGGGAGCGAGGCAGGATGCTGACTTGGGAGGAGGAAGGAGGTGGCACAGTGTGAACTAGGAGCCCCAGGTTCCTTTGGGCAGATCAGGACACCTGGTCTCTTCCCATCACACCCCGACTTGCTGCGTGCCAGCTCTGAGCCTGGACCAGGGCTGGGGCTTGCACTGTGCTCAGCAGCTTGCGCAATCACTCAAACGGAGGAGGAGGGTTTGGTGTCATGGTGCTCTAGGTAAATTCTCAGAAGGGCTGAGGCCTGGCCTCTACCTTTGCAGATGCAATTCCCTGATTGACAGGCTTTGGTGAGGAGGAGCGTCCCACCTGAACTCTTCACAGACACTAATACATTTATCCTGACGTCTCCCCAAGAGCTATGGAAGGGTTTTTCAGTTGGAGGAAACTAAGGCAGAGCTAAAGCAACTTGCGCAGAGAGCCAGGAACTGACCCCAGATATGAGTCCCCAACACAAATCCGATAGTACCATCTGCTGCTGGCTTTTTACAGACACAAGAATTTGCTAATTTTGCAAAAATTTACCCCAGGGGTCTTTGCTGCTTCAATAATTCAGCTGACTTTCCTCTGCTACATAACTACTGTCCTTGGAGAGCACAGGCTGTCCTGAGTCACTGAGGCCCCTTATCCCTGAGAATCTCTCCTGTCCTCCCTCTCGCCTGATCCGAGAACCCTCTCGTGGAGAGTTCGAATGATCCTTAGCACGCAGGCAGCTCTCTTCCTGCCCCGAGCTTCCTGCAGGCATGAAGCGATTCCTTCACCCCACTGTTGGTGGAGGCAGTTCTGGGGAGAGCTGTTTCCCTGTGTCTCCTCGGCTCTCTCTAGGTCTCACTTCCTTCACATCCCCCTCCCACAAGTTTTTATTCATGTCATTCCTAAACATGACACACACACACACACACCCCGCCTCCTCTGAGGCCTAACCGGGGCAGTGAATAATTCTTGTTTGCTTTTACATTGGTAATAATCATAGAAGCCAAGCTGGCATTGGGTTGTCTGCAGCAGCACCCCATTGCTGACTGGCATTCAGTTCCGCATCCCCTTGAGCCCCATCTCATCCCCCACAGCTGACCATGGCGCATCCCCAGCCCCCTTGGCTGTATCTATGTATTTGACTCTCCCATTCTGTGCAAACCAGGTTCCATTTTGCCTCTCCTGGTATTGATTTCACACGGTTTCTCCAATCTATCAGGGTCATACCATATTATAATCCAGTTCTCCAGAGCCTCTCCCGGCTTCAGAGCCTGTCAATTTAATTAGCATGTTCTGTGATCTTTTTCAGAATCTGACATTCATTCTGTTAACCTCCGCTCTGCGCGCCAGGGCTGCAGCTGCCGGGAGGGAAGGGGCTGCACCCTGACACGTGCCTGAAGGGTCATGTTGGGATCTGAGGCTGGGACGTGGCCCAGCCATGGCACCTGGGCCAGAATCTTGCCTGAGTTTGTAAGGATTGGCCCAAGGGCGGTTTAATGGAGGCAGACGAGGGGCCTGTGTGCAACACTCCCCTCTGCCCCCCAATTTCCTGGGTGACCTTGGGCACCTTGCTGATCCCCTTTGAGTTCAGGGCGGCTTGCTGGGCTGAAAGGGGTTAATTTTATGGCTCTGTGACTGGCAAGAGTCCAGTTCTCAGCTGATCCGAATGAAGCAGCACCTGACTTCTGCTGTTGTTAAAGCGGCAAATGTCCCAGGCAGAGGAAGGACCACCTGGGCTGCCCCTGGTCCTGCGTGGAGCCAGCACAGGAAGGTCTGGCTCAGGGGGAGGGCCACCTACACCCCCCACCCCCCATTCACCAACCTGCCACCTTCTCCACATTCAGCTTCTAGAACGCAGCTCTCACCCAGTGACGAAGAATGAGAAGTCTCCCTACGTCTCCTGCCCTGGACCTGTCCCGCCTGTCTTTGTATTGTACACCACCGAGCACACTGTCCGTACTAACCAAATATGCATTATAGCACCTGGAAACGCATTGCAAGAGGCTTCTCTGAGCTGCCAGGTTCTTAGATACCCCACCCCACCCCACCCCACAGGGAGCATCTGAGTCCTCCCATACATTAATAAAGACTATCCCTATTTTGTGCATGGGGAAACCACCCCAAGTCTCACATGGAGTCTGTAGCAGAACCAGGAATTGCATCCAGACCTCCTCGGTCTTAAACCAGAGCCTTCCCCGTAAGCTCAGCCATCTGCCCCTACCGGCTGCAGAGGGGAGGGCCTGGAGGGGTGGATAAGAGAAGGTAATGTTGACCTTGAAACTCCTGAGCTAATGGTCACATACTGAGATGAAGGTCACGGGCTCTTCCAACATCAGACATGGGCTAAAAAATCAACACCTGGCCACTCTATTCTGAGTGCCTGGCCCGCAGCCAGCCAAACACAAGTCACTATCGTGGCGGGTAGCACCCCTGGGAGGGATGCACAGAAAGCGGTTCTAGGCCATGGCTGGGCCACCTCAAGGAAATGCCAGAGCTTACGGCTATAGCCATACAAACCTGGAGCAAGCTTCTCTTCCCTGAGCCCTCAGGTGGGTCTGCAGCACGGGATACACTTGTTCAATGCACTGAAGAAGTGTGATGGGCAACAGAGGCCCTGGCCGGAGCTAGGGCCCCACCCTATGACACAACGAAGAGGAGAATTTTGCGCATGGACTCGACAAATTGTCAATTGATTGCTAGCCCCTGAAATGTCCTAGTGGTCCTTCACCTTGCGCCAGCAGGCCAGAGACCCACAGTGAGAGGACACCAGCATGTCGCTTGTTCCTTAACCATAACTGTTGGTCTGTCTGGGTTCTAGCATCGCACCCATCCCCATGGTGTCTGAGCACAGGGGCATGGAGCATTTCCAATCACCTCAGCTTAACTAGTCCATGCTTCGGGTGGATTTACCTTGCAGCTGCTGAAGGGGGTGAGGAAGCCCGGGTCCGAGTGAGCCTGCAAGGAGGCCCCTGCTCAGCAAAACAGCCCCATCATTCAACACACTCAGCTGCACCACCATTGAATGAGTCTGCAGGTTTGAAAGCCAAGACAGCGGCAACATTTGCAGGCTGCAGCTCTGCTACAGCCAGGTCTCGGAGGGTGCTGGCAACTGGACATGGCCCATTCAACAGGGGCTCGGGGATTGGGACTGAGGACTGGATCCTGCTGTCATCAAGCCAGAGCAATCCCCCTGCAGCCAGTGGGTTTACACCGGCTGCAGGAATGGTCAGCCCCAAGTGTGGGTTAGCTCATTTTTTCTCTCTCACTCCTTCCTACGTGTTGGGCATTTCCTGGTGAGGTTTTAGTTTGATGCAGCTCAGCTTTGCCACCTATGAAAAACCAAGGCCTGTCTCGCCCTGTCCTTGGGCCGGACTGTGCCAGGCTCGTGGCGGTGATCATCCCTTTTCCCACCAAGAGCCCCATCGGGCGAAGGAAGTCAGGCCTGGCAGAACCTGCCCTGTAACAGCTCCATTCAGCCCCAGAGCCAGGCTTGTCCATGTGTGGCCTCAGGGAAGGAATTGGTTGGTCCCTCCGTAGATGTTGTGCCGTTTGATCCCAATGAGATCAAGCCTCACTACTGCTCTAAAAGCCATCAAATTCAGAAGAATTACACCCCAGGCATGACTCTGGCTTTCACAAAGCACAGCAGTGGCTCGCTATAGGTTTTGGCTGGATGACTTGTTTGTGTGTGTTCGTATAATCTTTCTAGATATCAGAGTAGCAGCCGTGTTAGTCTGTATTCGCAAAAAGAAAAGGAGTACTTGTGGCACCTTAGAGACTAACAAATTTATTAGAGCATAAGCTTTCGTGAGCTACAGCTCACTTCATCGGATGCATCGGATGCATCCGATGAAGTGAGCTGTAGCTCACGAAAGCTTATGCTCTAATAAATTTGTTAGTCTCTAAGGTGCCACAAGTACTCCTTTTCTTCTTTCTAGATAGAAGTCTCTGCATCTGAAAACATGGTGGTGTGTGCCCAGAATCATTCTCCAATGCCAAGGGACAGCGCGAAGGAATGTAAAGCATTGGTTGGACCCCATTACATCCCTGGCTGACTGGACAGACAGAGACATGCCTGGCTGGAGGCTAGGAGACTGGGGATGATTTTTTTTCATTCATCACTCAGACTCAGGGCTTTATCTGGGGAGCTTTTCCTTGCAGTGCTTGGGGTGCTGGGGAATCTAGTGGGCTTGGTTAACCTGCAATGTGATTGGTTTCCCGGTATAAAATAAGGGACCAGGCTTGGGTTAGACACCAGCGCCCATGCAGCTGGTAGTGCCTGCGGCTTGGCATGCCGCACCCTGCACCCTGGGGCACTTAGTGCTGGGGCAGAGCAGAGGGGCAGCTGGTTGCAATCCCCTTGTTCAGTGGCACCGATCCCTGGATCTGGGGAGCAGACCTTTGCCTGCACTTCCGGGCTTGCCCAGTGCCCCAGCCAGGGGGCTATGCGAAGCCCCGGGCCCCATTCCTGCTGGAAAGCCCAGCCTGGCCCTGTGGCTGCTTTAGCAGGGCAGGGCAGTGGGGCCAGGCGTGGCTTTGCACCGCCCGGCAGGGGGCTGGGAGCGGCCAGAGCGCAGGGCCAGGCGTGGAGGGCTGGAGCGGCCCTCGGCTGGGGAGGGGCTGAAATGGGGGGCCGCTGGCTGATCCCTGGAAAGCCCCGGGGCTGGGCGGGCGCGCCGCTCTGCAGCTACACCCGGCAAGGGGCGTGTGTCCCACCCGCGCTGCTCGCGGCCCGAGTGGGGCCGGCCTGGCTCCAGCCCGGGATTCGCCCGCCGCCCCGGGCGCCCGGCGCTTGGCGTGTGGCGGCCGCTGCCGGGAGTGTGGGAAGCTCCCACGGGCCCCGCTGCCGGAGCAACTTGGGAAAATCCTTCGCCGCTGGGCAAGGAACTTCGGCTGGGCTGGATGCTCCTTCCCCAGCCCTCCCCGGGGGCTGCGAGCTGCTTGGAGCGGGGCGGGGGGCGGGGGCAGGGCAGGCGGGACCTGCCGGGGAGCCGCTTGTGTCCCGGTCTCCCAGCTGCCGGGGAAGGGAAGGAAGCAGCGGCCGTCTGGGGGGAACCTCCCCTTGCTCCCGCTGCGTTTGCACCCAGAGGTGGGGCGGGGGGCGCCCTGTTGGAGGGACGGGGGGGCAGAGTAAAGGGTTTAGTGCACATCCCCCCCCCCCAACAGATACGGAGAGTGGAAACCCAGCCTGGCGATGGGAACAACAGGAGCCCCGCTCCAGATCAGATCCGGAGCCAGCCTCGAACAGCCCAACTCCAGCCCCAACCCCGGGCGGGGGAACTGGCCGCGGTGCTGAAAGCGGAGCTCGGGCTCGGCTGCCCGCAGTCCCGCGCGCAGAGCCAGTCCCAGCTGCGGGGGAGCCCGGCGGGGCGGGTTGGGGAGCGGCACCGTCCGAGGGAGGCAGCCGGGTTCTGGGGGACAAGGATCCTGCAGCCCCCACCCCCGTGCTTCCAGCATCTCCCTTCAGGCGGGGGCTGCGAGTCGGGGCTGCAGCTCTGTGGAGATAGCGGTGGGTGGCACGGAGCGCTCAACACGTCTCCACACACACACAGAGGGAGAGACCCAGAGAGACACACGCACACAGATACAGAGACACAGACACAGGGATACACACACGCAGAGACACGGACACACACTCAGTGTGGACGTGCAAGGAGACACACGGCTTTCCAGCGGATTCTCTCTCGATCCCGGAGCTTTCTGCCCAGGCATATGGCGGGGGGGGTCCCCAAAGTGGCTCTGCCTTGGGCACCGACCCTCTCTTTAAAGCCCCCGCCCCCCCGCCGGCTTGCGGAGCCCCCGCCCCCGGGCTCTGCAGCCCGAGCCGGGGCCCCGCAGGCAGTTTCCCCCGCCCCACATTTCCAGGCTGGGTGGGAAAGGGGCGACCCACATCAACCCCCCCGCCCCCCAGCCCCGAGGAACAGCGCCCAGGTGCCGCCTACCTTCGCCGGGCAGGTCTTCGCCCCCGTCCGGTCCGCTCCAGCCGGGGGAGCCCGCAGCCCGCGGGCGGCCGGGCGGAGCAGCCTCCTCGGGCGAGCCGGGAGCCGGGGCGCTCGCCAGCTCCGTCCCCCACGCTTGGGCCCCCCGGCTCCTTGCCCGGCCCGGCCCGGCTCGGCCCGGCGCTGCTCCCCCGGCGCGGCTCTCGCTGCCCCGAGCGTGCGGGGGACCCGCCAGCCCGAACCGGAGCCGCTCGGTTCCTCCGGCCGGCTAGTGACCTGCATTGACGTCATTGCGTCATTAGGGTTCCCCTGGAAACACTGGAGCGCCCAAAATAGTAACACACGGATCCCTCCCCCGAGGGCCGGAGCCAGGCTCGGGGCCCCTGCCTGAAACCCCCCCGCGTGCCCCTCCGGGCGGGCTGGAGAGCAAAGCAGGGAGCGGGAGATTGACCCCCCAATGCAGCTCTGCACCCCCAGCGCTCCCCAAGCCGCCCTCCTGCTCTGCCGGCCCGCCCGGTGCGTGTCTGTCACACGCGGAGCTGCAGAGTCGTGTCCTTCACACGCGCACACACACCAAAATGCGCCTTCCTCGCTGACACACCCTTGTCTGTCGCTCTCTCTCTCTCACACACACACTATTGGCCTTCACATTTACACACCGTTGATATAGTTTATTCTCTCTCTGGCTCACAGACACACAGGTGTAGGGTATCTGCACACACATGTGGCGTGCACACATCCATGTAGTACACACCTGCAGATTGTTTGCAGACACCACCCCCGGTGTTACATGCATGCACATCCCGATATAGCCTTTGTATATGTAGTTTATTCACACACCCACATCTTTGACATGCGCGCACACATGTGTCACACATGCACACACAGATGTGG
Source organism: Dermochelys coriacea (assembly GCF_009764565.3). Lineage (NCBI taxonomy): Eukaryota > Metazoa > Chordata > Testudines > Dermochelyidae > Dermochelys > Dermochelys coriacea. The sequence continues at coordinate 352,384,667 of NC_050068.2, read as the reverse complement.
ACCATTCACACACATCTGTGTCACATGCACACACACCCAGCTATAGATTATTCACCCACACAGACACATGTATGTCACACGCAGACACAAAGATGTAGATTATTCACACACAGAGATTATTCATACATAGACACACCTGTGTATCACCCACAGATGTAGGTTATTCACACATACACATCTGTGTCAAATACACACATAGTTTAGTCACACACACACTCACAGATGTAGATATCCCTGCACACACACACACACCTGCACACACATGCACACATACAAGCACACACATACCCACACACAGACACATACAAGCACACACATACCCACACACAGACATGCATGCACGCACACATGTACACACACTCACACCAACACATACACACACATGTACACACCCAGACACACACATACACACCCACAGATGTACACACACGAACACATACACACACGTACGCACACATGAACACATATACACAGATACACACACACAGACACATACAAACACACACATACCCACGCACAGACATGCATGCACGCACATATGTACACACACTCACACCAACACGTACACACCCACAGACACACACACACAGGTAACTCTGTGGTGCTGCTCAAGGTCCCTGGCTGGGCTCTGTGCCAGGCTGGAGGAGGAGTGAGCAGCCTGTGGGCTAAAAATAGAAAGTGCTCAGCTGTCAGCCCAGAGACCCTGCAGTGGAAGGCGAGGCCGGCTCTGCCTGCTGCGGGATTCCTGGCCGTGTGCGTGGGCAGCTAATGACCGGCCAGGACCCTGCCTGCCTTCCCGCTGGGCCTGGGGCTGGCCCGGGCGTGTCTGCCATAGACCAGGCTGTGCCCGGTCTGGGGGATGCAGCCTGCCCCCTCCCTCCCCTTTCTCTCCCGTTCTGGAAGTGCAGGGAGGATAGCTTGGCCATCCAGCCTCCCTGTCTCTTTCCCATAGCAGCCACCTCCCTCCCCTCCCTGATGCAGCTGCCCAGGGGTCCTCCCACGCTCCCCCCATGCCCTGCCTAGATTTCCTCTGTGCCCCTTCGGCACGGGGCGCTAGCCCTCCCCAGGTCCCTTCCAGCCCTACATTTCTAGGATTCTGTGCTGAAGTCGCCCCAGGCGCAAGGTTCCCAGAGAAGCCGTTCACCAGGGTTCCTAGATTTAGCTCCTCTCCAGCTGGCATGGGTGAGATGAGGCATGGCCAGCGTTCGCCAAGCCAACTCCTGGCTGGCTCTGCACTATCTGGGCCCCACCGATGGCCAGCTTTGCATTCCCTGACTAGGGGTCAGGCCTTCCCTGTTGCCAGGTGCAGGTCCTGCCGGCAGCCCAGCATGGTGGTAGCTGGGGTGTGGACAGTGCAACAGAGAAGAGCAGCCTGCCTGCTGCTGTGTGTTGTCAATGACTCTTGTGCAAAGGGGTGGGAACATGTCACCTGGAAGCATCTGCTGCTCTGCCTTGCCCAGGCGGAAATGCTGATGTGACGAAGTGGGACTTTTCTTAATGTTTCCTCTGAATACTGTAGGGGTGCCTCAGTTTCCCCTAGGCATTTCTTAAATCTCTAGGTGTGGGATAAAGGAGTGTAATGGTTGCAGAGCAAAGGGCCAGGGTACATAAATGGCTGACACTCTGGCAACTGATGGCCTGGGCCCTTCCCCCCTGCAAGGTGAGAGCTAAAGGGTTGGAGAACAAAGGGATCAGGTGCCCTCCTGGCCCGGGAAAGGCACAAAGCCCAGAGGAGGAGGGGCTGGAGGGGGAGGCAGTTTGGGGCTGGCTGGGGACGAGGAGTGAAGTTTAGACGTGGTTGTCTGGCTCACTGCCCCCCAAAATGGACCCGACTGAGGGGTCCTGTTCTCTGTACCTACAAGCTCTGTGTTTGACCATGTTCCTCTCGTCTAATAAACCTTCTGTTTTCCTGGCTGGCTGAGAGTCACATCTGACTGTGAAGTTGGGGGATAGGACCCCCTGGCCCCACCAGGACCCTGCCTGGGCGGACTCGCTGTGGGAAGCGCACGGAGGGGCAGAGGATGCTGGATGCTCTGAGGTCAGGCCCAGGAAGGGGGGAGCCGGGTGAGCTGTGTGTCCTGCAGACAGGCTGCTCCCAGAGAGGAGACTTCCCCAGAGTCCTGCCTGGCTTCGTAGGGAGCAGCTCCAGAGCATCGCCTGGGGACTCTGTGACAATGAGAATGACCCAGGGTCTGGAAATAATCTTCTGTGAAGGGGCATAGGAGGAGTGGGCTTGTTACCGCAGAGCCGAGACAAAGGAGCGGGAATGTGTTAAAAGTCTATCAAATAATGCCTGAGCTACCTCAAGGAGATTGGGACCTTCTGCCCTTCCTGTCTCAGCAGAAGAACAAGGGGATGGGCAATGAAATGAATAGGTGGCAAATTCTACACTAAGAGAGGAAACGTTTTTTTTTCTTCTTCACACACTGTGCAATTTACCTGTGGAACTCACTGCCACTGGACAATGGTGAGGTCAAGAATTCAGCAAGATTCAAAAAGGGTCTGGACGTTTATAGGGCTGATGAGAGTAGGCAGGGTTAGAATAGCTAATGCTAACGAAAGCATTTTGGAATGGATATACAACCTGTTTCAGGGTTTAGGTCAATCTCTGTTTGGGGAGCAGATTACCCCACATCTGGTGCCATAGGATTCCCACATCTCTCATAAGCCATTGGGAATGGGCCCTGTCATAGGCAGGACCCCAGACTAGGTGGACCTCAGGGCTCCCCCAGCCTGCCCATTCCTGTGTTCCTCTTCCCCACTGCCCCTGGCCTCCTAGCACCAGCCCTCCCCTCCAGCCCCTTTTCCCACCTTCCCCATTGCTGCACGAGTCTTCTCCGCAGCAAGGGTGTGTGTGTGTGAGAGAGAGGGAGAAACGTGATGGGGCATCCTCCAGCTTTTGGTGCGGGTGCAGGTGCAGCTCCCTGGGGGGCTGGAGGTGGATTTGGCTGGGCTACGGGTTCTCAAGGAACACTGTTTGGAAAGACCTGCCCCCTCATGCTCAGCCTGGTGAGCCAGGGAGACAGGTGATGCCTCGTGATATGTGGGGCAGCCAGGCCTCTCCAGCCCTGGGCGGAGGAGGAGCTGCCCCTGGTGGCCATAGACACCAGCACAGATCAGAGAACGCTCTGGCCAACTCTTACCTTTACGCCCTGGTGCCGAGGCCTCCATGGAGAGGCTTTCTGCAGCCAGCCAGGCCTGCTTGGACTCAGTGCCCTGTGGGATGGCTTCTCCTCACCCCATTGAGTGCAGAAGGGGGGTGGCTCAGAATTCGGAGGGGTGGCTGAATTGGAGACCAGCAGCCCTGCAGGGAGCCATGGGCCCATCCCCTTGGCATAACTCCACAGCCCCGCTATGGCCTCCTGCATGGCCCAGGCCTCAGTGTCCAGGGGCCAGGAGGCTCCTGCTGGGCAGGCCTCATCAGCTCTGCTGTTCTCTTCCTTTCTCCCCGATGTACAGGGATCTCTTGCCCTCTCCCACCTGGCCCTGCTAATGCTGCCAGCACCCCAGTAACCCCCCCACACACACACACACACAACACACACACAGACTCTGGGAAGGTCACAGGAGAGGTCTGGGGATCCAGCAAAGGAGCCAAGGACCCACCTGGAGCCATGAGCCCCATCCTGGATTGATCATAAGGGAGCAGGATGCTCCACACACAGCAGCTGCTCTGTCCCTGGCTGAGGGGCTAATGGCAGCACCGTCAGTGGAGGGCTCAGCTGTGCCGAGGTCCAGGAGCTGCTCATCTGTCCCTCTGGTGAGATGCTGCTAGTGCTCCTCCCCACTGGTTACTTCCCACCCTTCACACACCCCAGGTGGGGTCCCAGCTCCTGCACGCTCCCTCCATCAACCAATAGCTAAATGACAAGCACCAGGAAGTCCTGTCTGAACCTTTCCACTGAGCTGGCCTAGCCCCAGGCTCCTCTCTCAAGGCTGCTCTGCCCACACCCTGCATCCTTGGGCCTTCACACTCAAGACCCAGTTCTGAAGCCTGCTGTGACCCAGACATGCCCTGGCAGGTACAGAACAGCCACCCTTTCAATATTTCACCATGTGGGGTCATGGGGAGCCTCTGTCTAAAGCTAAGAACTAGCTGGTTATCAAAGGATGTTTGGATTGGAAACATTTTTAGGGTGTTGTAACCTGTCTGTTTTCTATGGAGTATTGAGCTGTCAGTAATTCAGGCAGCATTATATAAAAACTAGCATGCCCCTCTGCAGCTAGTACGTCACATTCATCCCTGGTGTAACTTCAGTGAAGTCAGCAAAGTTATGCTGAGGAGGAATTTGGTGTCTAATTCCCTTTTCCTATGTGAGCCAAAAATGCGGATGCTACTATGATTATGACAGTAGGTCTATCCATGAATCACAGAAAAATTATACATAAGAACTAAAGTGCTGACCATAATCTAATCATCCTTGAGGTCAGGTTGAATGCAGACATTTAAAAATATATCAAGACGACTGAAACTTTGATGGGGCATATATAATGGAATAGGAGAGAAACAGGAAACAGCCCCAATCTCAAGCTTCCAACTTTCCTCCCTTAAATTAAATGTATCTCTTGGTCTCTGATCTGTTGGCTGATAGGGATCTAGCAGTCACTGTAGGGCCAACAATTCTTTTCAATCTAATGAGTATTAGGATCTCCCCAGGATGAGAATCCGGGGCAAACTATTCCGGGTGGGGGGTTGACAATGGGAGGCTCTAAAGTAGTGATACTCAGACCTCAGTGGTTCAGGAGCCAAATTAGCAATCAACATTACCCAAAAGAGCCACAGTCATGTGACTTCATTGGTTCATTTACTATTATATCTATATCTATATTATTGTCACTGCAAAATGACTGACCAAGTATCATTATTTTATCAACTCCAATTGGTTAGTAATATAGTAAAACCATCCTGATTGGTTAATAATTAAATCACACAGTGTTTTAATATCATGTACCCCAAAGAACCATGGGAGACATATTAAAGAGCCACTTGCAGCTCCCAAGCCTCAGTCTGAGTATTGTAGCTGCAGAGTGTGTAATATACAAAGACTGCTGCCAGCTGGAGCCCAGCTGACTGAATAGGAGGCAACCCTGGCCATTGTGATGTCACCAAAGGGTAGGCAGCCTGTGCCAGGAGAGGGAGTTGGGTGATGAGAGAGCTCATTGGGGTCAGAGAGAGAGATGCTTAGATGCTCACTTAGATGCTCCAGGGCAAAACATCCAGGAAATGAGGTTTATGCTCATGGAACAAAATCAGGTGGGTGAACACCAGCCAGACCCCTGGGGATGAAATGAGAATGGGGGGAATATAGCCTGGGCGCAACTCCCCCAGCAAAGGGGGAAACAGCCTGGCACCGTCCTCAGCAAAGCAGCCGTCCGGCTGGAGATGAGTGGGTTGGAGCTGGTGAAATTCGAAAAGGAAGAAGAGCATCGGAGGTGGATAGCGGAGCAAGCCTACAAGAAGGCAGTGGAAGAAAGAGCCTAGGAGAGAAGAAGGCAGTAACGGGCGAGAAACAGGAAGCAGAGGAAGTCGCCTATCAGAGATCGTTGGGGCTGGAAGAACAAAAGTGTGACGAGAGGGAGCGTGCGCACAAAAGGCTGGAAACACGAAATAGGAACCCACCAGTGACGGGGTGGACTCGGCCCTGTGGCCCCCTGCTGGAGGCCTTGTGACCCTGCCACGCCACACCCCAGAAAAGGGCAGAAGAGAGGTCCTCCGAGCTGCCTAGAACGGCTGTGTGGGAAGCAGCCAATCAGGGCCCAGCAGGGCAGTATAAGAAGAGCTGCAGGGCCAGCACGAGGTCAGTTCCTTGTTAGAGCTGGAGGAGGGTGGAAGGGGAGCCTGGCCGGCCGGCCGCTGGGACGCCACCAGGGCAAGGCACTGAGGTCCGTGTGAAGAATGTGTGGGAGCCACGGGGAAGCGGCCCAGGGAATTGTAGCAGCAACACAGTTTATTGAAGGGGACATGGCAGATGGCTGCTATCTATAGGGTCCCTGGGCTGGGACATGGAGTAGGGGGTGGGCCCTGGTTCCCCACACTAGCCACTGGGAAAGTGGCCTAGGCTTTGATTGTTTTTAGTGGCCCAACTGAAGAGCTGGGCCCAGAGAGGTGAAGAGTCTCCAGGGAGGGAGCCCTGGGGGATGTGGCCCCACCCCAGGGCCGGGATTGCTTGAAGAGCAGGGACAACTTGAGAGAGTCTGGAAGGAGCTGAGACGGTTCGAACCAGGGTACTGTGATGGCCCCTGCTGGACATATATCCTGAAGGGGGTTTTGCTTTTATCCCACATATAGACTGTGTGACTCGGCCAGAGGGCTGAGTCACCGAAAACCCACCACAAACAGAGAGAGAGTTCAGGCACAAACACTGAGACAGGGGCACTTGCAGGAGGTGAGTGCAGCCCATTACATCACCTCCCACAAGTGATCCTCCCCCGGGATAACCCAGCTAGGAATAACTAGGTCCATGCTGCCAGGACGAGATTGCATGAAGGAATGCCTGACAAGCTTTGAAAGGCCATGCGGAGTCCACCAGATTTCCGATGCACAGAGAAGGACCGTCTTGCTTCCCAAACTGTCTGGAAAAGCCCTGCATGGTTTTAATGATATGGATCTGGGCCAGGCTGTGATTTCTGTTCAGTTTAAGGAAATTGTGTTGAAAAGGTTCCACCCCAGAGGTTCCTCACCTAAAATGTAGAGACCTCCGCAGACATCATAAGATGACTCGGGAATGGGTTTATATGATGTTTATATGATGATACAATATTTAAGGAGCTGGATGAGGGGAAGGGGCAGAGGATGATGAAAAGCTGGTAGACCTCCTGTCCAAGAGCAGTTCTGTGATGCCAGCACTGATGAGGGAGAGGCAGCAGGCTGATCTGTGCGTGCAAGCCAGGCCATTCCTAGAGCGTAGGTCTCAGAGGGGTGGGCAACGCCCTGGTGTCACGGGGTGTCTTCATGTTGTGCTGAGGAAGGAGGAGGGCGAGGGTGGGTTTAAGCCCATAGCACCCAGAAATGGCCCCTCCTGGGAGCCCCAGTAACTAACTCCCGGCCCAGGGGGACGGCCCAAGGAGCTGTTACCTGTGTGGTTCCACTGAACCTGGAGGAAGCAATGTGCTTTGTGTGTGGAATCCAGACGCCAGCCCTGAACTGCCCTGGCTAATGTGGCTACTCCCCCAGGTCCCGGTTCACTTTGTCCAGGCTCACCTCCTGCAGCTGCGTCTGTTAAAGATGCCAAGGTCAATGGTAGGATGTGCCATGCGGGGAGGGACACAGACCCAGATCGCGCTTGGCAGGAAGGATCTGGCTAAGGAATCTGATCTGCTCCCAAAGGAGAGAGTAAAGCCCCTTGCCTGGGGGGAATCAACCCATCGGGCCTTTAGGTTGCATCCAGCTGGAAATGGCAGGTTGAAAAGGTACTTTGAAGGCGGGAGTTCTCCAGACTAGACCTGTGGATGCACTGGTGGGAAGGGATATTCCATCATTGCCTAGGGCTGTTAGTGTGAGCCACAGCCAGTGGGAGTGTGTCCCCAGGCCCCCAGCCAGACACCCCACAGAGGGGGAGCTGAGAGCTCTCCACCCTTAGCAGCAAAGAGTCGCGATATGCAGTACGAGCAGGAGCCGAGTGGAGTTTGCTGCTGAACAAAGTGCAGCCATCTCCCTGGAGAGCAGAAGGGAGAGTGCCCTGAGCAATGCCCCAGCAGAGAGAACAGGGGGAGATGCCTTCAGGAGGAGGGCAGAACACACAGGGAAGCCCCAGTGGGGAAAATAGATGTCCAGGTTAACCCTCCAGAGAGCTAATAGTGCCCACCAAACACCGTGCAGAGCTACAGCTGCCAGACCCCTGGGAACGGACAGAATATCCGAGCAGCTAACAAAAACTTTCATTGGCCAAATACCCAGAATGAAGCAGAGGAATGCAGCAAAGCTTGCCACTTAACTCACGAGCAGAAAGCGAACCCAGGTCTCTGCAAGGCTCCTTTACATCCATTACCAGGGATCAAGCCAGCATTTTGCAGGGTCGCCATGGATACTATAGGGCCATTAGAGGAAAAGATTTATATTCACAGCAGTGGATTTTGCCACCAGAGAGCCAGGAGCAGTTGTTCTGTCAAACGTGGAGGCTGGAACGGTGGCAGATGCCCTGTTTTCCATATTCAGCATGGTGGGCTTTCCAGAGGAGATCTTATCAGGCTATGGCTCAGATTTCATGTCCCAGCTGTCTAGGGAGTGATGGAGGATGTATGAGGTGAGATTGTTACAATCTGCCCCATTTCAGCCAGAAACAAATGGTGCAGTCGAGTGGTTCAAAGGGATCCTAAAGTCTGTTACAATGCATGTGAACAGAAGGGCAAGTGATTGGGGTGTAAGGTTGCCCTATTTGTTATTTGCTTACCAGAAGGCACCCCAAGAGTCCCTGGGGTTTGCCCCATTTGACATACTGGATCAACAGATTTGACCCACTAAATCAATAGAGTCAAAGATTCCAAGGCCAGATGGGACCACTGTGATCATCTTGTCTGAACCCCTGTGTAACCCAGGCCAGACACCTGCCCCACAATGATTCCTGGAGCAGAACTGTTAGAAAAACATCCAGTGTGGACTTAAAAATTGCCAGTGATGGAGAATCCACCATGACCCTGGATGAATTGTCCCAGTGGTTAATTACTGTCATTGTTAAAAATTTACACCTTATTTCCAGTCTGAATTTGTCTAACTTCAACTTCCAGCCATTGGCTCATGTTTGATCTTCCTCTGCTAGGCTGAAGAGCCTATTGTAAAATGTTTGTTTCCCATGTAGGTACTTACAGCCTGAGATCACCTCACCCCTTAGCCTTCTCTTTCTTAAGCTCTTGGACTCTATCACTACAAAACATGTTTTCTAATCCTTCAATCATTCTCGTGGCTCTTCTCTGACCCCTCTCTAACTCATCAGCATCCTTCTGGAACTGTGGGCACCAGAACTGGACACAGGATCCCGGCAGTGGTCGCACCAGTGCCAAGTTCAGAGGTCAAATAACCTCTCTGCTTCTACTCGAGATTCCACTGTTTATTCCCCAGGATCACATTAGCTCTTTTGGCCACAGCATCACACTGGGATATCAAGTTCAGCTGATTGTCCACCCTGACCCCCAAATCTTTTCCAGAGTGCCTGCTTCCCAGGACAGAGTCCCCCAGCCTGTAAGTATGGCCTGCATGCTTTGTTCCTAGACTTATATATTTACATTTAGCCACATTAAAACATATGTTTGCTTGCACCCATTTTACGAAGCAATCCAGATCACTTTGTATCCGTGACGGGTCCTCTTCACTATTTATCACTCCCCCAATTTTTGTGTCATTTGCAAACTTTATCAGCGATTATTTTGTTTTCTTCTAGGTCATTGTTAAAATGTTAAATAGCATAGGGTGAACAATGGATCCCTGTGAGACTCCACTGGAAACCGACCCACTCAGTGATGATTCTCTGTTTACAATTACATTTTGAGCCCTATCAATTAGCAAACAATAAATGGATTAAAAACTGGCTGTATCAATTTTATATCACATTAGTTTTTAATCAAAATGTCACACGATACCAAGTCAAATGTCCTACAGAAGTATAAGTACATTACACCACACTATTACCTTTATCAACAAAACTTTTAATCTCATCAAAAAAAGATATGAAGTTAGTTTCACAGATCTATTTTCCTTAAACCCATGTTGAGTTGTATTAATCACATTACCCTTCTTTAAACCTTTGTCAATCAAGTCCGTGTCAGCTGTTCCATTATCTTGCTTAGGATTAATATCAGGCGCACAGGCCTATAATTACCAGAATCATCCCATTTGCCCTTTTAAAAAATTGGCACAATATTAGCTTTCTTCTGGAACTTCTCCAGTGCTCCAAGACTTATTGAAAATCAACATTAATGGTCCAGCTAACTCCTTAGCCAGCTCTTTTAAAACTCTTGGATACAAGTTATCTGGAACTGCTGATTTAAAAATATCTGCTTTTAGTAGCTTCTGTTTTACATTCTCCAGAGCTACTAATGGAATGGAAAGAGTGTCATCACCACATGATGAGAGACTATCATCTGATTTTTTCCCCCAAGTACAGAACAGAAATATTTATTGAACACTTCTGCCTTTTCTGCATCATAATAGATCATTCTGCCATTTCCATCTAGAGAGCACTGATCTACATGAAGGGTTAAGCCCCATCTGAAAAGTCAGAAATTATGGCTGTGTGGCGAAGTCCTCTGCAGCTATTTTCCTCCCAGCCAGGCTTGACTAACAGAATGTTTCTTGACTTTAGCAAAGCTTTTGACACGGTCTCCCACAGCATTCTTGTCAGCAAGTTAAGGAAGTATGGGCTGGATGAATGCACTATAAGGTGGGTAGAAAGCTGGCTAGATTGTCGGGCTCAACGGGTAGTGATCAATGGCTCCATGTCTAGTTGGCAGCCGGTGTCAAGTGGAGTGCCCCAGGGGTCGGTCCTGGGGCCCGTTTTGTTCAATATCTCATAAATGATCTGGAGGATGGTGTGGATTGCACTCTCAGCAAATTTGCGGATGATACTAAACTGGGAGGAGTGGTAGATACGCTGGAGGGGAGGGATAGGATACAGAAGGACCTAGACAAATTGGAGGATTGGGCCAAAAGAAATCTAATGAGGTTCAATAAGGATAAGTGCAGGGTCCTGCACTTAGGATGGAAGAATCCAATGCACCGCTACAGACTAGGGACCGAATGGCTCGGCAGCAGTTCTGCGGAAAAGGACCTAGGGGTGACAGTGGACGAGAAGCTGGATATGAGTCAGCAGTGTGCCCTTGTTGCCAAGAAGGCCAATGGCATTTTGGGATGTATAAGTAGGGGCATAGCGAGCAGATCGAGGGACGTGATCGTTCCCCTCTATTCGACACTGGTGAGGCCTCATCTGGAGTACTGTGTCCAGTTTTGGGCCCCACACTACAGGAAGGATGTGGATAAATTGGAAAGAGTACAACGAAGGGCAACGAAAATGATTAGGGGTCTAGAGCACATGACTTATGAGGAGAGGCTGAGGGAGCTGGGATTGTTTAGTCTGCAGAAGAGAAGAATGAGGGGGGATTTGATAGCTGCTTTCAACTACCTGAAAGGGGGTTTCAAAGAGGATGGCTCTAGACTGTTCTCAATGGTAGCAGATGACAGAACGAGGAGTAATGGTCTCAAGTTGCAATGGGGGAGGTTTAGATTGGATATTAGGAAAAACTTTTTCACTAAGAGGGTGGTGAAACACTGGAATGCGTTACCTAGGGAGGTGGTAGAATCTCCTTCCTTAGAGGTTTTTAAGGTCAGGCTTGACAAAGCCCTGGCTGGGATGATTTAACTGGGACTTGGTCCTGCTTTGAGCAGGGGGTTGGACTAGATGACCTTCTGGGGTCCCTTCCAACCCTGATATTCTATGATTCTATGATTCTATGAATGGTCCATAAACTCAGCACTGAAAGACCACACCCTGCACCTAGCAGAGCCTATAGGACACCTGGCAGAATGGAGGAGCAAGTCCATAGGGAGATAGGAAGGATGCTGGAGATGGGAATAATGATAAAGTCCAATAGTCTTCCCCGGTCTTCATGGTCCCAAAAAGAATGGAACAATAAGATTTTGTGTTGACTACAGGAAACTTAACGCTATCCTGGTGCCTGATACACACCCCTTCTGGACACTTGAGGCAAGGCAAAGTCCCTGGACACTGTGGATTTAACCCAGGGGTATTGGCAAAGCCCCCTAGACAATGAGGTGGAGAAAAAATGCACCTTCATAACTGATTCGGGACTTTTGAGTTTCAGGTGTTACCATTTGGATTCATCAACGCCAGAGACACATTTCAGCAGCTTGTTAATCAAGTGTTGGCCTTTACTCATGCCTACATGGATGATAGTGCCATCTTCTGCCAGTCCAGGGCAGTTCATCAGGATCCCGTGGGAATTGTGCTGAAGAGACTCGGAGATGCAGGTCAAACCGTAAAAGTATAAAAATGTTAGATAGGGACAGCCCACATCTCTGATCTACTCAGCAGGGGCAGGTTTGCCTGGATCCCTTGAAGTGGAATCCATTGATAACTGGCCAATTCCCCAAACCAAAAAGCAAGTCCAGTCACTCACAGGCTTAGCAAATTCTCACTGCAGGTTTGTGAGGCTTTCAGCCCCCCTGTGGCTGCTATCACAGAGCTCTGCAGAAAGCCAGGCGTGGAGTTCAGCTCGTCAGGCAGGCTTTGAGGAAGGAAAGAGGATTCTGCCAGGAAAACCTATGTGGCCAGTCCAGGCTTTGACCAGGTGTTTGGACTCTGCACTGATGCATCCAGCACTGGCCTGGGACTGGTGCTGATGCAAGCAGGAGATGGTCACAAGAAGCATCCCGTCGCCTTTCTGTGTAAAACACTGACACCAAATGAAGGGAATGATTCGGTTACAGAACACGAATGCCATGCAGTCATGCGGGCTGTCACGCAGCTGAGCCCATGGGTCCCAGGTTCGGAGAGACCACTCCCCGTCTGCATGTCTTCCCAGAACAAAAGCCACCGACTCTGAGTTGTTATGCTCAGTACATCACTCCAAGAATATGGGGGTCAGATGAGGTGACCCTGGCAGTCCCTGCTAGCCCTACAGAGATTTTACAGACCAAAGGCAAGGAGAATGTAGTGGCAGATGCCCTGTCCAGGCAAGAGGGCCCAGAGCAGGTGCATGCAGAATAGCCAGTGGCTAACCCTATGGTGTCAATGTCAGGAGAGGGGGAAGGGGTGGACACGGACCTGCCCAGCATACCCTCGCTGCTCTCCAGTCATCTCAATGTTACACCGAAGGGGGTCATGTGGGGTCTCCGCCAAAAGCCAAGAACTAGCTGTTGTCACAGTTATTGCGAGAGGTTTGCACAGGAAACCCGTTTAGAGCCAAGTAACATGTCCAGTCCTGAGTTCCAAAGCTGGTGGAGGTGAAACTTGTCCCCTGAGGCAGGGCGGGGCTCCGAGCTGACTCAACCAACATGGAGAGCAATCCACGTCCCTCGACCCAGCCCCACCCTGCGCTTACAGTGTGGGGCACAAGCAGACTTGAGCACTGACAAAACCACAGGGCTGGGACTGTACTGGAAAGGGACCGAGGACACACACGCTCCATCCCGGGGGTGATATTCTGCCCGCAGGAACATCTGCTGAAACGTGGATCCCGTGTCCTGCTGTCCTACAGTAGTGCAAGAGCGTGAGTCCCAACCTGAGGGGAGACTGTTAAGAACTGGTTGTGAGGTCTATACCAACAAATTATCAAGCGTGAACCCCTCAGGCACCATAACAGCCTTAGCATGGAGTCCCTGACCGTCTCCCTGGGTACTCCGATCTGTCTTACCACTCAGGTGAGCCTGCCTTTGTCAGAGATGGTCCCTTACACCAAAACTCACAGTAATATTCAGTAATACTCCCGGACCCAAAGAACCAGTCATTTACGCCAGGTCAATTGCACTTTAGATCTCACACTAGAGATAATGCTTACAGCCAATCCTGTAAGAAACTACATACAGATTTATTAAATAGGAAAAGGAAACGAGAGTTACTTACAAGGTTAAAGTAGGCAAACCTAGGTACACACACTCAAGGGTCAGTCCTGGGGACAGTTTTTTTCAATATCTTCGTTAATGATCTGGAGGGTGGCGTGAATTGCACCCTCAGCAAGTTTGCAGATGACACTAAACTGGGAGGAGAGGTAGATACACTGGAGGGTAGGGATAGGATACAGAGGGACCTAGACCAATTAGAGGATTGGGCCAAAAAAAATCTGATGAGGTTCAACAAGGAGAAGTGCAGAGTCCTGCACTTAGGACGGAAGAATCCCATGCACCGCTACAGGTCCGCCACCGGGGACCGAGTGGCTAGACAGCAGTTCTGCAGAAAAGGACCTAGGGGTTACAGTGGACGAGAAGCTGGATATGAGTCATAGAATCATAGAATATCAGGGTTGGAAGGGACCCCAGAAGGTCATCTAGTCCAACCCCCTGCTCAAAGCAGGACCAAGTCCCAGTTAAATCATCCTAGCCAGGGCTTTGTCAAGCCTGACCTTAAAAACCTCTAAGGAAGGAGATTCTACCACCTCCCTAGGTAACGCATTCCAGTGTTTCACCACCCTCTTAGTGAAAAAGTTTTTCCTAATATCCAATCTAAACCTCCCCCATTGCAACTTGAGACCATTACTCCTCGTTCTGTCATCTGCTACCATTGAGAACAGTCTAGAGCCATCCTCTTTGAAACCCCCTTTCAGGTAGTTGAAAGCAGCTATCAAATCCCCCCTCATTCTTCTCTTCTGCAGACTAAACAATCCCAGCTCCCTCAGCCTCTCCTCATAAGTCATGTGCTCTAGACCCCTAATCATTTTTGTTGCCCTTCGCTGTACTCTTTCCAATTTATCCACATCCTTCTTGTAGTGTGGGGCCCAAAACTGGACACAGTACTCCAGATGAGGCCTCACCAGTGTCGAATAGAGGGGAACGATCACGTCCCTCGATCTGCTCGCTATGCCCCTACTTATACATCCCAAAATGCCATTGGCCTTCTTGGCAACAAGGGCACACTGCTGACTCATATCCAGCTTCTCGTCCACTGTCACCCCTAGGTCCTTTTCCGCAGAACTGCTGCCGAGCCATTCGGTCCCTAGTCTGTAGCGGTGCATTGGATTCTTCCATCCTAAGTGCAGGACCCTGCACTTATCCTTATTGAACCTCATTAGATTTCTTTTGGCCCAATCCTCCAGTGTGCCCTTGTTGCCAAGAAGGCTAACGGCATTTTGGGCTGTATAAGTAGGGGCATTGCCAGCAGATCGAGGGACGTGATCATTCCCCTCTATTCGACATTGGTGAGGCCTCATCTGGAGTACTGTGTCCAGTTTTGGGTCCCACACTACAAGAAGGATGTGGAAAAATTGGAAAGAGTCCAGCGGAGGGCAACAAAAATGATTAGGGGACTGGAACACATGACTTACGAGGAGAGGCTGAGGGAAGTGGGATTGTTTAGTCTGAGGAAGAGAAGAGTGAGGGGGGATTTGATAGCTGCTTTCAACTACCTGAAAGGGGGTTCCAAAGAGGATGGATCTAGACTGTTCTCAGTGGTGGCAGATGACAGAACAAGGAGCAATGGTCTCAAGTTGCAGTGGGGGAGGTTTCGGTTGGATATTAGGAAAAACTTTTTCACTAGGAGGGTGGTGAAACACTGGAATGGGTTCCCTAGGGAAGTGGTGGAATCTCCTTCCTTCGCGGCTTTTTAAGGTCAGGCTTGACAAAACCCTGGCTGGGATGATTTAGTTGGGGATTGGTCCTGCTTTGAGTAGGGGGTTGGACTAGATGAGCACCTGAGGTCCCTTCCAACCCTGATATTCTTAATAAAAAAGTTCTCTATGTCCTTAGGGCAAACCCAGGCTAAGCAGCTGGGGCTTCCTATGCCTAGAAACCTTTCCCCCCAGACTCCAAGCAGCACAGAGATCCAGTTCCTCTTTGTTAGGGGATTTAATTCCCTTTCCCCCTTGTGCTTTGAGCTGCAAACTCAGCTGATGGGAGGAATTCACTTGCACAGCTCATCTTCATGGGGGGAGAGCAATCAGCAAAGTCTTTTGTCCTCTTTAATCTTCCACAATAGCTTGTCTGGTGTTGAAGGGTCTTCCCTGTGGACCAGGATCTAACATTTTTTGTTGAGGTCAGCACTTTATACTAAATTCATGTCAGTTCAGCCAACATGAGGAGTCTCTGGCAGGACTCATCTTCCTGGGAGGAGGCAGAATAATAACAAAAGTCTGTTGTCCTCTTGTTGACAGTATGGAGGGAAACTCCAGGAGCAACGTCCCACAATGGTCTGTCTGGTGCCCATGGGCCATTCCTGCCCTTCCCACTAGTTCATGTCTCTTTCTGGGTGGGTGATTCACCATCCAACTGCTCAAATGTTACCGTACAATGTGGGATACAGATGTTCTAATTGAGATTAATGCCAGCTGCAACCCACAAGCTGCAGGAGAAAGAAAGAGCCCGAAGCATGGTCCCGGTGCAAGGCCTGAGGCCTGAACCAAAGTCAGCCAAAGTTATGTGATGAACAACAGTCAGGCCCTGTCAAAAGTAGACGCTCTCCTGGAAGCCAGTGTCTGGCACACAAACTCAGCACCGGTATTGCTAGCATTGCCAAAACACACTGAATATGTAAACACATCCCAGCAGGCCAGCACAAGAACTCCCCAACCGAGCACCCAATAAAAAGGTTTCACAAAAGTGATAACTAGGGATATTTTGTGTGAAACATCAGAAGGAAAGTCCAAGGGGAAGTAACAAACACGTCATGAAATGTGCAAGGGGCTACATAAGTTGTTTATCCCAGATTGTTTGTCTCAGTCTATAAATGTTGAGATACCTCACTTTAACCCTTCATCTGGCTTAGGGGGCATGTGATAAATAAAGGGGGGTAGTTCCCTTTGATGGACACCCAGCCAGCCAGTTAGCTATAAAATCCCGCTTGGTGGCTGTTCTCTACTTGCTTTACCTGTAAAGGGTTAAAAAGTCCCCCAGGTAAAGAAAAAAAGTGGGCACCTGACCAAAAGAGCCAATGGGAAGGCTAGAACTTTTTAAAATTGGGAAAGAAACTTTGCCTTTGTCTGTTGTTCTCTGGGCTGGAGGGACAGAGCAGCCATGCTGTAAGCAGCTGAAGCCAGGCATGATTATAAGTCATCAGATCACACCTAGAACTACTTATCTGAACTCCAATGGGTCCATAGACCCAAGTGTTTAGCTAGATGCGATCAGGGTTATTTCTTTTATTTCTTATTGGCTTGTGCTAACCCCTGATGCTTTTTTTTGCTTGTTACCTTTAAGCTGAACCCTCAAGGACGCTAGTTTGGGTGCTTGATTTTTGGAATTGCTCTTTTAAAATCTAGCAGAAGCCTAAGTTCCAGATGGATTTTTTCCTTTTTGTTTTTAATAAAATTTACCTTTTTTAAGAACAGGATTGGATTTTTGGTGTCCTCAGAGTTGTGTGCATGTTGTTAAATTAGCTGGTAGCAACAGCTGATTTCCTTTGTTTTCTTTCTCAGCTCTTTCCTGAAGGGGGGGTGAAAGGGCTTGAGGGTACCCCACAGGGAGGAATTCCCAAGTGCTCCTTCCTGGGTCCAAGGGGTTCTGGGTTTTTTGCATTTGGGTGGTGGCAACGTTTACCAAGCCAAGGTCAGAGAGAAGCTGTAACCTTGGGAGTTTAATACAAGCCTGGAGTGGCCAGTATTAATTTTTAAAATCCTTGCAGGCCCTCTCCTTCTGCACTCGGAGTGACAGAGTGGGGATTCAGCCTTGACAGGGGCAGTGGAAAGTCCGGCCACTGACTGATCTGGTCCATTGTCATGGGCATACATGTGTTAGTGTACCTGTAACCACTGAGCCGGGGCATTAGCACCCTGCTTTGTTGGCAATAAACCTGGCCGAGTGCCTTCACTACTAACGGGTCTGTGGTTATTGGGCCGTTCGGTCGGAGCCTGTTGGACAGGCTATCTGCGCAGAGCCAGTGCAGTAAGCAGAGACAACGGACGCACACAGCCGAACAGCTGATGACACAAGCATCCAATAAAATCTGAACACGGAGCCCATTTGTATAACTCTGATACCTGTTTGAACGATCCTATCACCCAGGTGAGCCAGGCGGATGCCAGTCGTGTATTTGTCAGCATTCCACTGAGGCCTGGGGACCTTGGCATGAGCTGGCGCCTGATCTGCCAACATCACCCGCCACCCTCTGGACTGGACAAGCGCTGTCAGAGAAACACGGAAAGTAATGTGTAAATCAGCACAGGCTGGAGATTGTGCGGTATATTCTTGGTTTGTCTGTAATCTTCTGTTTCCAAAGCTTTTCACTGGGACAGTGGGAGGAGGAGAGAAGCCCAGTGCCCTGCTCTCTCAGAGGCAGCTGATCTGGGTGCACTGCAGGTGGCCAGAAGACCAGAGAGTGGGTGCTCCAGTGTAACAAAGTGGGTGTGTGAGCTGCCAGCCTGCGGGGAGAGAGCAGGGCTGGCAGACCCCAGAGCAGAGCACTGCATCTGGGGGGATTTCCCCTGGAGGCACAGATGAGCAGGTGGGAGTGATTTACCCCGGACACCATGGGTAATCTCCCAAAGTGTCACACGTGCATCTTCCCTTTATAGTCCCTCCAGTGAGTGCACCCTGCCTCCAGCTTTGTTTGTGCTGGGCATGGCTGGCTTCAGACCTCTCTATAGGGCAGGCTATTAACCCCTTCCTGCCTCAGTCCAGGGTGCGGCTGTGATGTTCCTCTCTGGGGTTATCTGGATGGTGATCGGCTAGGTCACTCCAGTCCTTGACTCTGGGAGCCAGCGTGACCCTGCTGTGCTGTGAGAACCCCCACTCCTGGGCTGGTCACACACGGCCTCTGGCATGTCAGCTGCTCCTTGGTTGTGCAAGCGAATGACACTAGCCGATATCTCAGGTCCCAGACACAACCCTAGGAACCTCCATCTTGCAGTGTACAGTTATGTCCAGGTTTCAGAGTAGCAACCGTGTTAGTCTGTATTCGCAAAAAAGAAAAGGAGGACTTGTGGCACCTTAGAGACTAATAAATTTATTTGAGCATAACCTTAGAGACTAACAAATTTATTTGAGCTCACAAAAGCTTATGCTCAAATAAATTTATTAGTCTCTAAGGTGCCACAAGTCCTCCTTTTCTTTTTGCATTTATGTCCACTGAGTCAGGTGAGCATTACTTAATCGCAGTCCCAAACTGGCCAAAGGAAGGGGGGTGACTTACTCAGAGTCTAAGGATTAGTCTACACTGGCAAAGTAGCTACCAGTGCTGGTGCACTGTTTACACTGGCACTTTACAGCGTTGAAACTTGCTGCACTCAGGGCGGTGTTTTTTCACACCCCGGAGCGAGAAAGTTGCAGCACTGTAAATTGCCAGTGTACACGAGCCCTAACAGATTCTTTTGTTGTTGCCTAGATTTGATGCAGCAGGGACGGGGGAGTGTTGACCTGGAAATGTGGCAGGGGAGTTTCACTGGGGATGGGAAACCTGAGAGCCTGTCACCTGACCCAGGAGGGGAAGGGGAAGGTGACACCTCTGCCCTGGGAATGTGGACAAAAGGCTGCAGGAGAGAGCATGCTGGCGGAGGGTTAGTTTCAGTTTGGTGCTGGGTGGTGGAACGCAGGGAACCCCAAGGCTGGGGTCTAAGCTCCCTGCTCCCCCAGAAGGACTTGACGGAGGGGTCCTGGTTGTATCCCAAGCTCTGTTTTAGACTGTGTTCCTACTGTCCAATAAACCTCCCGTTTTACTGGCTGGCTGAGAGTCACAAATAATCCCAGGAAGAGGGGTGCAGGCCCCGGACTCCCCCACACTCCGTGACACTAGGCCAGCGTCCTTTGTTCCTGTGAAGCTGGGCTGGGTTTGTCCCATACATGCCCTGATGAGGTGTGAACTGCCCCTCTGTTTCTGGAGAGTTTTTGCATGAATCATTTTGCAATGAAAATTCACTTCCCCTCACTTTCCTCCCACAAGAAAACGGGGGGTGGGGGGTAAAATACAGGGGAGGTCAGTTCCCCCACAGAAATCACAATTTGACTTTCACCTGCGTTTTCATCGAGGAATGTAAAAGCCGACATTTTCCATTTTGGGGTGAAAACGTTTTGCAAAAGACATGGAGCTTTTCTTGACCAGTTCTCGTTGGACTATTTTGGCCCTAACAAGTCAGCCCAGTCGAGGGCGGGGGAGGAGTGGATCTGAAATATATGGGGAGGGCAGATGCAGGGTAAATCTGCATCCAGGAGTGATCGAATTAGACTTGCCTTAGGGCTAGAAGTGTGATTTTGTGGTAAGGGCACTGTGCTGCACTGGGACTCAGTGCTCCTGGGCACCATTCCCAGCTCTGCCACTGACCAGCTGGGGGACCTTGGGCAGGTTCCTTCCCCTCCCTGGGCCTCAGTCTCCCCTCACACCCTCTGTCTGTTCCGACCCTGAGCTCTTTGGGCAAGGTCTGTCTCTCGCTATGCATGCACAGCACCTGGCACAATAGTGCCCTGACCTTGGCTAGGTGCATTGATCTCATCAATATGACTAAAGGGAGCCAGGCTGCCCCTGGCTCCTTCTGTGGCAGCTTTGCCTCTGGGCGGAAAGGGCTGAGTTGCTCAGAGGGTCCTGAGCCGCGTGGTAGCTGCTGCCCTCCTGCAAAGCCAGCTGGCCAGGAACGCTCTGACTCCAGGAGAAGAGGAGGAACTGCCCCGGGGGTGTCGGGAGCCATAGCTAACGGGTCCATCTGGAGAGTTCTGCTAGGACACTGAGGAGGTGACATCCTGTGACGTTATTGAATTAATCTGGGACCGTATAGATCATCGTTGCAACCAAGATCCTGTAGTGGCGCCAAACCTTGTATAAAGGGGGTCAAATGAGGTGTCTAAGACAAGGTTATGGTTTGCTGGTTATGATTATGCTGTCTGTATATGTGTATCGTTTTTACAGTTGAAGTTATGAATATTGGCTCTGTACTGTCTGTATTTCAAACTTATGCTATGCTTCTGGGTGACACCCCAGACAAGTTGGTGTCAGCTCTGCCTAGCCTGCTGGATGGAGCATTAAGGACCATCAGCGACACAACTGACCCATTGAGAGAAGGCAGACACGCCTCGGGACTCAGCCAGGTGTGCAGGGACCTGCCTATGGACAGAACTCAAGAGGTTTTTCCAGACCATGTGATGAACAGCATGTCCTTGGGACAAAGAAAGAAAGACCACATGGCAAGAGACTATAAAAAGCTGCGGCAGCTCCTCCATCTTGTCTTCAATCCTGCTTCTGACCTCCAGAGGGACTTGGCTACACTGAAGCTCTGAACAAAGCACTGAATGACCCATCCCAGCTGTGGATGTTCTCCAGAGACTTGATTTGAACCTGCAGTTTATTCCATCACTGCTACAAGCCTGAACCAAGAACTTTGCCATGACTGGTTGGAATTGATTCCTTTGAACCAATTCTAGCTCTCATCTCTATCTTTTTCCTCTTATGAATAAAGATTTTAGATTCTAAAGGATTGGCAACAGCATGATTTGTGAGTAAGATCTGATTTGTATATTGACCTGGGTCTGGGGCTTGGTCCTTTGGGATCAAGAGAACCTTTTTTCCTTTACTGGGGGTATTGGTTTTCATAACCATTTGTCCCCATAACGAGTGGCCCTGGTGGTGATACTGGGAAACTGGAGCGTCTAAGGGAATTGCTTGTGTGACTTGTGGTTAGCCAGTAGGGTCTTCTCTGTCTGTCTGGTTGGGTTTGCCTTGGTGTGCATAGAAGCCCCAGCCTGGGGCTGTAACTGCCCTGCTCGAAGCCGTTTGTCCTGGACTGACGCTCTCCGTTGGGTCCCGCCAGAACCAGCATCGTTACACATCCCCAAGCTGACAGCTCAGACATGGAGCAGCTCACGGCCCTGCCCTCGCCTCACTGCAGACTCCGCTCAGCCGGGGGGCTCGAGCAGCCCCCAGTCCATGTCCCTGCCCCCAAAGTCCCCCGCCCAGTGTTCCTGTGGATATAAAGCGGATACTCGCAGGTTTTCAGGGCTCTGCCCATCACCATGGTATCTGAGCTGCTCCTGCTGGTACATTAAGTGATGTGGCACTCCCTTGATGCAGGTGGCACCTTCTCCTCTGCTACTGAGATTTCCGGTGGATCTGCACCAGGGTGGGTGGCTGGGACCTTGATGCCAACTGGCAAGGGCGGTTTACAGGACCCTCCTGGTTCTGGTTCCCCCAAAAACATCAGGGGAGGTTTCAAATGAAAGCCAGTGTCACGTTAGTCATTAATATGGTGGTGAAATGTACGTACAGGTATTGTGTAAGGAGTTAGATATATAGTGACTGAAGATACATTCTTAAAGTCTGTATCAGGGTGTTAGTCACCAGCAAAGGTGAAAAGCAGGTTTTCTGTTGGACAGGAGATGTCTGTCCATCTGCCTGTTCACATGTAAACTGAGTAGTGTCTTGTTCACAGGGGGTCCCCTAACTCCAGTCTGAACTGAATGCACATGAAGAATTGTGAGGACTTCAGAAAGAATCTAACGGGAATTGAAAACAGCAGAGGTGGAGGGAACCCTGTCTGGTGGGTGCCCATAAAAGGTTTGCCGGTGGCACCTTAGAGACTAACAAATTTATTAGAGCATAAGCTTTCGTGAGCTACAGCTCACTTCATCGGATGCATTTGGTGGAAAAAACAGAGCCTCTGTTTTTTCCACCAAATGCATCCGATGAAGTGAGCTGTAGCTCACGAAAGCTTATGCTCTAATAAATTTGTTAGTCTCTAAGGTGCCACCGGTACTCCTTTTCTTTTTGCGAATACAGACTAACACGGCTGCTACTCTGAAACCATAAAAGGTTTGCTTGACTATATTTGGGAAGCAAAGGAGACACCTTACCCCCCTTCACTGAGGAAAGAAAAGTACCACAAATTTGCTTCATGAAAAAGGGCATCTGAGACAGGCTTCGCTGAAAACCCTGGAGATACCTTTGGGTGAGATGAGCTTCTCTAGCCAGAGAGGTTTCAGAGTAGCAGCCATGTTAGTCTGTATTCGCAAAAAGAAAAGGAGTACTTGTGGCACTTAGAGACTAACAAATTTATTTGAGCATAAGCTTTCGTGAGCTACAGCTCACTTCATCGGATGCATTCAGTGGAAAATATAGTGGGGAGATTTATATACACAGAGAACATGAAATAACGTCCATTTATTCTTTGCAACAAAGCCTGTTGCCAACTGTGTCCACATATCTATTCAGGGGACCCCATCATAGGGCCTAATCACATCAGCCACACTATCAGAGGCTCGTTCACCTGCACATCTACCAATGTGATATATGCCGTCATGTGCCAGCAATGCCCCTCTGCCATGTACATTGGCCAAACTGGACAGTCTCTACGTAAAAGAATAAATGGACACAAATCAGACGTCCAGAATTAGAACATTCAAAAACCAGTTGGAGAACACTTCAATCTCTCTGGTCATTCGATTACAGACCTAAGAGTGGCTATCCTTCAACAAAAAAACTTCAAAAACAGACTCCAACGAGAGACTGCTGAATTGGAATTAATTTGCAAACTAGATACAATTAACTTAGGCTTGAATAGAGACTGGGAGTGGATGGGTCATTACACAAAGTAAAACTATTTCCCCATGTTATTCCCTCCCCACCCCCACTGTTCCTCAGACGTTCTTGTCAACTGCTGGAAATTGCCCACCTTGATTATCACTACAAAAGGTTTTCTTCCTCTCCCTCCCCCCCCACGCCCCCGCTCTCCTGCTGGTAATAGCTCATCTTAAGTGATCACTCTCCTTACAGTGTGTATGATAACACCCATTGTTTTGTGTTCTCTGTATATATAAATCTCCCCACTGTATTTTCCACTGAATGCATCCGACGAAGTGAGCTGTAGCTCACAAAAGCTTATGCTCAAATAAATTTGTTAGTCTCTAAAGTGCCACAAGTCCTCCTTTTCTTTTTGCGAATACAGACTAACACGGCTACTACTCTGAAACCTGTGAAGAGGTAAATAACACTTCCCTAGTCACTTTCTCCAACCAGTCATGATTTTATAGACTCACTTGATCATACCCCCTGATTCGTCTCTTTTCTAAGATGAACAGTGCCACTCTTTTTAATCTCTCCTCATATGAAAAAAGAACAGGAGGACTTGTGGCACCTTAGAGACTAACAAATTTATTTGAGCATAAGCTTTCGTGAGCTACACCTGTATAACCTCCCCAACATTGTTTGCTTTTTTGACGGCTGCTGCACATTGAGTGGATGTTTTCAGAGAACTATCCACAGTGACTCCAAGATCTCTTTCTTGCGTGGTAACAGCTAATATAGACCCCATCATATATAGTTAGGATTGTGTTTTGCCAAATGTGCATTACTTTGCATTTATCAACATTGAATTTCATCTGCCATTTTGTTGTCCAGTCACCCAGTTTTGTGAGATCCCTTTGTAGCTCTGTGCAGTCAGTTAAGTCCAAAGCTATCTGGAGTAATTTTGTATCATCTGCAAATTTTGCCACTTCATTGTTCACCCCTTTTCCAGATCATTTATGAATATGTTGAATAGGACTGGTCCCAGTAGAAATCCTTGGTGGACCCCACTGTTACCGCTCTCCATTCTGAAAACTGACCATTTATTCCTATCCTTTGTTTCCTATATTTTAACCAGTTACCAATCCATGAGAGAACCTTCCTTCTTACACCATGACTGCTCATTTTGCTTAAGAGCCTTTGGTGAGAGACCTTATCAATGGCTTTCTGAAAATCTAGGTACACTATATCCACTGGATCCCCGTTTTCCACATTTGTTGACCGCCTCAAAGAATTCTAGTAGATTGGTGAGGCATGATTTCCCTTTACAAAAGCCACATTGACTCTTCCCCAACAAATCATGTTAATCTATGTGTCTGATCATTCTGTTCTTTACTATAGTTTCAACCTATTTGCATGGTATGGAAGTTAGGGTTACTGGCCTGTAATTGCTGGGATCACCTGTGGAGCCTTTTAAAAAAGTCAGCATCACATTAGTGATCTTCCAGTCATCTGGTGCAGAGACTGTTTTAAGCAATAGGTTACATATCACAGTTAGTAGTTCTGCAATTTCATATTTGAGTTCCTTCAGAACTCTTGGGTGAATCCCATCTGGTCCTGGTGACTTATTACTGTTTAGTTTAGCAATTTGTTCCAAAACGTCCTCTAATGACACCTCAATCTGGGACAATTCCTCAGATTTGTCACCTAAAAAGAATGGCTCAGGTGTGGGAATCTCCCTCACATCCTCTGCAGTGAAGACGGATGCAAAGAATTCATTTAGCTTCTCTGCAACAACCTTGTCTTCCCTGAATGCTCTTGTGCACCTCAATCATCCAGTGGCCTCACTGATTGTCCGGCAGGCTTCCTGCTTCTGATGTACTTAAAAAAAATTGCAGTTAATTTTTGTGTCTTTAGCTAGTGCAGGCCTTGCATGAGCAATGAATGAAAACATAAGTAAGGGAACAGAGGTTAGCAGTGGGCAAAGCCTGAATTCACAACATATAGCTGGTAGTAGTAGGAATAGTAAGAAGAAGAAGAAGGTGTGATAAGCTTGCAGCTGCAGGTTCGCTTGTTAGGACACTTCATAGCACATGGACAACTCATGATCTGTACAGGGATTTGTTCACAAAATTAGTGAGCTAATCACAAAGCATATGATACAGTGTAGAATGTGATGCACACGGGCTAGTGTGCTTTGGTTGGAACATGTATATCATCAGGTTGATAACCATGTCCAGTGGAGTTGTAGTGCACGCTTACCCACCCTGCACCTGAGCCTGATCACCGCAGCTGTAGCTTCATGAAATGCCAAGAGAGAAACCTCAGGGACGAATCTGGATTCAAACAGAGTTTTTGGATTCCAGAAAAGCAGATAAAATGCTCTCCCAGAACTGGACCAGGTGTTCTGGATAAGCCAAGTGGAAAAGGACTTGAGGCAACTGCCAGTTATTCTTCA
Source organism: Dermochelys coriacea (assembly GCF_009764565.3). Lineage (NCBI taxonomy): Eukaryota > Metazoa > Chordata > Testudines > Dermochelyidae > Dermochelys > Dermochelys coriacea. The sequence goes on along the minus strand of NC_050068.2, from coordinate 352,359,137 downwards.
GATTCTTTTCTGGCTTACCTAATTATACTTTGGCACTAGACTTGTCAGTGTTTTTGTTCCTTTCTATTGTCCTCAGTAGGATTTGACTTCCCATTTTTAAAATACATCGTTTCAGTTCCCACTGCTCTTTTTCTCTTTTTTACTGGTTGACTCTCACTGGGTAACCAGGGTGCCATTGCTTTGGTCCTCTCACTGATTGGTTTATTTGAGAGACACATTTAGTTTAGACACACTCGGTTAGGGTGTCTTAAGTTTCCTTGCAACTTGCAGCCATTTCACCCTTGTGACTGTTCCTTTTAATTTCCATGTCATAGAACTACAGGCTTAGGATGGACCACAAGGGTCATCTAGTGACATGTACAAGTCAATAAGGGGATAGCTGAAATCCCCCGTTATTATTGGGTTTTCTGTTTTTGTAGCCTCTCTAATCTCCCAAGCATGTCACAGTCGTGGTCACCGTCCCAGTCAGGTGATCAGGAGAATGAGAAAAGCCCTTTTTCCTACAGCTCGAAGGGGTTACCACAGGTCAATTAGGGACCCGTGAGTCCACTTAAGGGCTGTCTGGGACCTTTAAAATCTCCTCCTCTGATGGGGGGAGAGACAAGCTGCTGCAGGGAGACAAACTTGGGGGTAAGGGGAAGAGGCTGCTCTTCTCCCTATAGGGGAAACAACCGGAGCTGAGTGCCTTTTTAGGGGAAGGACTGACACCTGGGGCCAACAACAGGCCAACACCCATCCCCACTGAGGGGGCAGGAAAGGTACCCTCTCTGGTTTGTGCATGTAAATTGTTTTTAATTTGTTTGGGGGAGGAGCGTGTTTTGGGGAGACAAACACAGTCTGGAGTGAGGCCCCACCACACTGGAGGGGGAAGTGCTAAGTCCAGCAAGCCAGAGGGGTGGCGTGCCACAAGTCCTACTGCGAAACTCTTATTATTCCAGCCAGGAATTTGTACCTAGAGAATCTATGGGGCTGTTGGAGTCACTGAAGATATTGGATTCTCTGCTTTCCTTCACTTGTTTCCACAGCTTCTGTACCCCGGTATTACCGTGTCCCACTGATTATCATCAGTCCACCATGTTCTGGTGATGCCTGATGTACCAATCTCTTCATTCAGTACCCAATTTAGTACTTAGACTTCTTGCATTTCTTTATGAGCCCTTATACAAGCTGTCAATATTTAGCTGTCTGCCTTCAGGTGATGTAGCTGAAGGGGACTCTTTCCTATGACTGTTTCTCTTCAGTTCCTACCTGTGCTTTAGCAACTTCTATCCTCTCCTTGATATAGAGTATCCCCTGAATAAATCCTCCCCTAAGGAATGTGTCTGTCCCAGCTGTGTGCTCCTCTGCACCTGTCAGCTTTCCCCAAGCTCTTAGTTTAAAAATACTTTTGTGACCTTCTTAATTTTACATGCCAGCAATCTGGTTCTGTTTTGGTTTAGATGGAGCCCATCCTTCCTGTATAGGTCCCTCATTCCCCAAAAGGTTCTCCCAGTTCCTAATAACGTAAACCCCTCCTCCCTACACCCTCAACCCTTCCACACATTGAGACCTTGCAGTTCTGCCTGTCTAACTGGCCCTGCATGTGGAACCGGAAGCTTTCAAAGGCAGTCCTGAACATTAATCTCTTACCTAGAAGCCTAAATTTGGCCTCCAGGATCTCTCTGCATTGGTACCTACATGCACCACGACCAGCAGTTCCTCCCCAGTTCTGCACATAAGCCTGTCTGGAAGTCTCAAGAGATCCACAACCTTCACACCTAGCAGGCAAATCTCTACTCTTTGATGATAAAGTTATGCTTGTTATCACTATAAATATATCTCAGTACTGTGGTGTGAAGCAAAGTGCTCATCTGGAATTGAATCTGCCAAGCTGGTGTGTTCAGCCCCTCTGGGAACAGCCGACCTAGCAGTTCTGAGAGTGCTCAGTGGAGAAGGGACTGAGCACCAGAGGGAATGCTAGGAGGACTTGGGGGTTGGCGTGTGCCTGGCGCTGCCTGTACAGAGAGAAGGAGGCCTGGCCTTTGATATCTCGATTTTAGCAAAGCTTTAGATACGGTCTCCCACAATATTCTTGCCAGCAAGTTAAAGAAGTATGGGCTGGATGAATGGACTATAAGGTGAATAGAAAGCTGGCTAGATTGTCGGGCTTAACAGGTAGTGATCAATGGCTCGATGTCTAGTTGGCAGCCGGTATCAAGCGGAGTGCCCCAAGGGTTGGTCCTGGGGCAGGTTTTGTTCAACATCTTTATTAATGATCTGGATGATGGGATTGATTGCACCCTCAGCAAGTTCACAGATGACACTAAGCTGTGGGGGAGAGGTAGATACGCTGGAGGGTATGGATAGGGTCCAGATTGACCTAGACAAATTGGAGGATTGGGCCAAAACAAATCTGATGAGGTTCAACAAGGACAAGTGCAGAGTCCTGCACTTAGGATGGAAGAATCACATGCACCGCCACAAAGGATGGGGACCGACTGGCTAAACAGCAGTTCTGCAGAAAAGGACCTGGGGATTACAGTGGTTAGAAGCTGGATACGAGTCAGCAGTGTGCCCTTTGTTGCCAAGAAGGCCAACGGCGTATTAGGCTGTATTAGTAGGAGCATTGCCAGCAGACCGAGGGAAGTGATTATTCCCCTCTATTCAGCACTGGTGAGCCCATGCGAGGAGTATTGTGTCCAGTTTTGGTCCCCACACTACAGAAGGGATGTGAACAAATTGGAAAGAGTCCAGCAGAGGACAACAAAAATGATCGGGGGCTGGGGCACATGACTTATGAGGAGAGGCTGAGGGAACTGGGGTTATTTAGTCTGCGGAAGAGAAGAGTGAGGGGAGATTTGATAGCAGCCTTCAACTACCTGAAAGGGGGGTTCCAAAGAGGATGAATCTAGACTGTTCTCAGTGGTGGCAGATGACAGAACAAGGAGCAATGGTCTCAAGTTGCAGTGGGGGAGGTCTAGGTTGGATATTAGGAAACACTATTTCATGAGGAGGGTGGTGAAGCACTGGAATGGGTTCCCTAGGGAGGTGGTGGAATCTCCATCCTTAGAGTTTTTTAAGGTCAGGCTTGACAAAGCCCTGACTGGGATGATTTAGTTGGGGATTGGTCCTGCTTTGAGCAGGGGGTGGGTCTAGGTGACCTCCTGAGGTCTCTTCCAACCCTGATCTTCTATGATTCTATGGAGGGCAGGGCTTGTGCTGCCAGAGGCTGGTGGTTTCAGGGAGCTGGTCCATAGCAGGCACAGACGAGGCTGATTCATGCAAAGGTGAGGTTTCTTGCAACCCTGGGGACCCCCGTTAAGCGTCCAAACATTCCCAGACCCATGGTTGTCTCCTCCCTGAGATCTCCTCTCAGACCTCAGTGGCAACTTCAACCCACTGGCAAAGCGCATGTTGTATCCTTGTTCATGGGCCATGGGCAATAAGAGCCTACTGCTGGCTAATGGGGTGGCAGAGGTGTGTGTTATGGTGCTGAATGTTCTGGGTTCAAACCCTGCTGGGGACCCCTCGGAGGTTCATTATGCAAATCTCTCTGAATTTCTCTCTCGTCCAGCTCTGTGGTTTACTGCCGCCCTGTGTTTGGGGACAGCGTGTATGAAGGGCAATACACAAGACAAAGCTGTCTTGCATTTTATGGAGAAGATTCTGTTCTTACAACTTACTAAATTACACATAATGGACCTCAAATAATTACCCAGGAAAGAATTCTCAATAGTAACTCAGATCCCACCGCATTTAACATCCCATCACAGGCCATTGGGCATATTTACTGCTAATAGTCAAAGATCAATTAATTGCCAAAATTAGGCTATCCCTTCATACCATCTCCTCCATAAACTTATCAAGCTTAATCTTGAAGCCAGATAGGTCTTTTGCCCCCACTGCTTCCCTTGGAAGGCTGTTCCAGAACTTCACTCCTCTGATGGTTAGAAACCTTCATCTAATTTCAAGTCTAAACTTCCTGATGGCTAGTTTATACCCATTTGTTCTTGTCTCCACATTGGTACTGAGCTTAAATAATTCCTCTCCCTCCCTGGTATTTATCTCTCTGATATATTTATAGAGAGCAATCATATCTCCCTTCAGCCTTCTTTTAGTTAGGCTAAACAAGCCAAGCTCCTTGAGTCTCCTTTCATAAGACAGGATTTCCATTCCGCGGATCATCCTAGTAGCCCTTCTCTGTACCTGCTCCAGTTTGAATTCATCCTTCTTAAACCTGGGAGACCAGAACTGCACACAGTATTCCAGGTGAGGTCTCACCAGGGCCTTGTATAACGGTACTAACACCTCCTTATCTCTATTGGAAATACCTCGCCTGATGCATCCCAAGACCACATTAGCTTTTTTCACAGCCATATCACATTGGCGGCTCATAGTCATCCTGTGATCAACCAATACTGCAAGGTCCTTCTCCTCCTCTGATACTTCCAAGTGATGCATCCCCAGTATATAAAAAAAAAATTCTTGTTGTTAATCCCTAAATGCCTGACCTTGCACTTTTCACTATTACATTTCATCCTATTGCTATTACTCCAGTTTACAAGGTCATCCAGATCTTCCTGTATGATATCCCGGTCTCTCTCTAAATTGGCAATACCTCCCAGCTTTGTGTCATCCGCAAACTTTATTAGCACATTCCCACACCTCACACACACACACACACACACACACACACACACACACACACACCTACTTGCTGGCACATACTAGCACATGGTGGGCCAGGGAGAGTGGGCAGTTGAGTACGGTGCAGCAGCAGGGTGAGCTCCTAGGCTGCCCAGGGGGCTGGGCCCTGCCCAGGGGAGGTGGCCCCAGCCACAGTGATCCTGATGTCTGACGATCAGCCTCAGCCAGCCCAATGCACGGGACCGGGGGCCTTGGGGAAGCGCCAAAGCCAGCTCCTCACCACGCTAGCCCCCCGAAAGGTTTAGCCCCCCTCTCCCTCCTCAGTCAGGACGTGCTGTGATGGCTGCAGGCATAGGAACTGGCGGGCTAACTGCTAGATCTCCAAATGTAACTGAAAACAGGGAGTCACCACTGAGCGGGCATGTTCCCAAGGGGGTCTCCAGGGCCCTGTGCTCGTTAACATTTGTGTTGCTAACAGGGAAGAAAATGTCAACTCATCCCTGATAAAGTTTGAGGATGACAAACATTTTGGGGGGTGGTAAGAGTGAAGTGGCCAGGTCCCTGATAGCGAGCGAGCTGGCTCGCTTGGGAAGCTGGGCGCAAGCAAACAGTTTGCCTTTTAACTCGGCTACAGGTAAACGTATCCATCTGGGCCCAAAGAATGCAGGCCACACATCCCGGGAGGGGGACTCTAACCTGGGAAGCAGCGACTCTGAGAGCGGTCTGGGAGCCATGGTGGACAATCAGCTGAACAGGAGCTCCCAGGGCGATGCTGTGCCCAAAGGGGCTAGTGCCAGCCTGGGATGCGTGAACAGGGTAATCTTGAGGAGGAGCAGAGAGGTTATTTTACCATATACTTGGCACTGGTGTGATGGCTGCTGGGATCCCGTATCCAATTCTGGTGTCACAATTCAAGAAGGATGCTGCTAAGTTGGAGAGGGGTCAGAGAAGAGCCGCGAGAAAGATTAAAGGGTTAGAAAACCTGCTTTATAGGGACAGATTTAAGAGCTCAATCTGTTCCTTGTAACACAGAGGAGGCTCGGGGGTGATTTGATCACAGTCTGTAAGTACCTACGTGGGGACAAGTATTTGATCACGGGCTCTTCAGCCTAGCAGAGGAAGCTCTAACCCAGCCCATGGCTGGAAGTTGAAGCGAGACCAATTCAGGCTGGCAATGAGGTTTAAAGTTTTAATGGTGATAGTCATTATCCAGTGCAACAAGGTACCAAAGGGCATGGTGGAGTCTCCATCATTGGCCATTTTTAAAGGAAGTCTAGCTGGTTTTCTAACAGGGTTTTCTGCCCTAGGAGTTACCGTGGGGCAGATCTCTGGCCTGGGTTACACAGAAGCTCAGACAAGATGCTCCTCATGGTTCCTCCTGGCCTGGGAATCTAGGAATCCACAACTGGGGGGAGGCTTGGAGCAGGGGCAGGTCCAGCAAGTTCCTGCAGGGCTCTCATCCAGAGCGATTGACCCCCTGCAGGGCACCACGACAGCCCCAGCACCCAGCTGCAGCCACCTCCCAGGGTGGGCACAGGGCCTGAGGGACAGCCCAGCTGGGATGGGAGGGGAAGGGAGCGCTGGAGGACACGTGAGAGGCTGGGAGGGACAGAGATCAGCTGCAGCTGATGGCTCAGGGCTCCTCAGTCTCCGTCTGGCCAGCGGGTGCCCCCCGCGAGCAGTGCGTCAGGCTGGGAGTATCCGGGGGGATGGATCGAACACTGAACCGCTCCTGGCTGGGCAGCCAGAGGCACCGGGTCAGTGCTTTGCCCTGTTCCCAGGATCCTGCACCGCAGCCACCTGTCCCTGCTGGGGATGGGTCCTGGGGTCTTCCACTGGGGCTCCTCCTGACTTATCTCAGAGGCAGAGAGGGAGAGCCTGGCTCGCTCTGGTGTCTCGAATATTGCGGTGATTCCCCCATCAGGTGGGCAGCTCCCCCAAGAGCGCCGGAGAGTCCAGGCTGGCACAGTGAGCAGGAGCACAGTGAGGGGCTAGCCTAGGGCAGGCCCTGGCTCTCAGCCCCGATGCCAGGAACTGGCAGGGAGAAGCCGAGGTGTTAACATCTCTCCCCCAAGGGGTCAGCAGTAGGATCGGAACCTGGCGCCAGCGACACAGACCTCTCTCACTTGCTGTAAAGGAGTGACTCCGTCAGTTGGCAGCAATGGAAGGCTGTTATCCTCCATGCAGACTAGCTAGGGATGGGACACTTACTTAGAGACAGATGCTAAAAATCATGCCTCTGGAGGTTTGGGGGGGGCATGTTTCTGCTTGGGGGAGGGGTTGTAGACGCAGTCTCTGCTCTGTCTGACTGAGCAATGTGACATCTGGGCACTTGAAGCATCACTGCACCTGGGGACAACCAGGTAAGGATGGTGGAGCTCTTCCCCGCCCCCCCCCCACCCCAAACACACCCAGCCAGGAGAGACCAGGAGCGGAATTCGGGACATACAGCACCGTGTACTTTTCAGTTACCTAGAAGCTCCAGGGATGGGCACCCCAGAAACAGCTAAGAAAGATCAGCTTATGGTGGAATCAGACCCTCTTCCTGCAATAGGCTTGGTCTCTGCCACCTGGGAATCTCCACCAGTTGTTAGCAGTATGGGGCCTATGACCTATAATTCTGACTGCACCCAGCAGTGCAGTGTTATAAGCCGACACTGACAAGGGGTCGTGGATCATCTGCCCACTCCCCAACCCTTTTCCTGCCCATGGAGATGGGGTTCAGGGACCCCCTTTTTCTGTCCATGGGGAGCTGCCTGAATTCACCCCTGTCCCTGGGGAGGTGGCTCAAGGCAGGATCCCAGCATGCCCCGCCCCCTCCTCCCTCCCCCACAGGGGCCAAGCTATCCACCCCCCAAAGCGGGTGGGTGCGTGACCCAGGGGCTGGGAGTGATGCTGCAGCTGCATTTCCCCCCTCCACCAGTGCTACCCCAGGCAGCCCCAGAACCTCTTTCCGGCAGGCAGAGTGTGGCAGGGATAGAGGGGTCACTGCTCCCTGGGTCTGGGCTCATGAGGGGCCGAGAGCCTGGTTGGGTCTCATGGACGCATCCCCGAAAAGAGGACAGGGAGAGCTCTGTGCCCAGGAGGGGCCCACACAGCCCTGTTAGCAGTGTGGCAGCTGCATTTATAGTGTGTAACAGTGAGGGGCATAGGCCAAGCTCCCCCCCGCCCCAGATCTGCCGGTGCCCCTCAACCCCTACCTGCAACCCCTGCTAGCCCCACCCTGGGCTCCCTACGCAAAGTTCTGCTGGTGTCCCTCGGTTGACTTGCAGTTCTCCCCAGCCTCGGTTTCCCTTTGGAGCAGTGGGGAGGCGGCGGTAGCTGCGTGCTGCACTCCATCACGGTGTCACTCCGTGAACTGCTCCCTGGATATTAACAGCCTAACACGCTGCAAACAGGGACAGCCTGTTGGCCTCAGCTGGCTCCAGGCAACACGGGAGCAAGACCGATCCCCGGCCAGGCCACTCCATGGACTTCTCGCCGCTGCCCGCAGGATTCACACTCGAGGCCACCAGCACCTGTTGCCACTTTGGGCACTGAAGAGCTGGTGTGCTGTGCGGGTTCTGGGCACTAGAGGGAGACAGGGCCCCACACTCTGCAGCCCCGCACACCAGCTCCAGCCGCTCCAGGCCCACGCACCAGCCTGGGGCAACGCAGCGCAGACGTGACACCCGCGTGGAGGCTGCGGGTGCAGGGAGCCTGCTCGGGGTCGCACTCAGGGGCCCAGGAGCGAGCGGACCCCAGCTCTACTGCCAGGCTCAGTAACAGCTGGAAGGGACAGGGCCCCTCTGGGATATGCCCCCACCCCTGAGGCTGGCTCCCAAGTCCTGAAGGGGCAGCAGGGCTTGACACCAGGGAGTGAGGCCCCCTGCCCACATCCTGCTGAGGCACTGGGCCAGGTGCAGCTTGTTAAATCTGCCCTGGTCCCAAGGGAGGCCAGAGGGAGGCGGCAAGCCTCAGCCTGGCTCACAGAGAAGACGCAGGGGCAGGTGACTGAGTTCCCAGGACAGCCGTGGGGGGAGCTGGGGCACCAACTTGGGGTGGGGTGGGGGGCTCTGGAGGGGGGGGTCGGACTCAGACCAGTCCCTATGAGGAAGCAGGATAAAGGAAGGCTGTGAGCTGCCTTGGGAGATCTGAAGGGTTATGCTGGAAGGTGGGTTTCCAAGCCCATGTGAGGTGCTCAGCCCGGGAGGGCAGGGACTGCGGGAGAGAAGGTCCAGAAGCCGAGTGGAGCCGGAGGTGGTGCAGGGCTGGTGGGGAAGGGGACAAGAGACAGGGGTCAGGGCACTAGCCTGGGGGGCAGGGACATGGCTCAGTTACTGTCTCTGCCACAGATGCCCTGTGCAACCTTGGCCAAGACACTCAGTCTGCGTGCCTCAGTTTTCCCATCTGCCCAACGGGGTTGATAGCCCTGCCCTGCCTCCTGGGGGGTGCGAGGGTAACTGCAGCACAGGTGGTGACGGGGGCCGGAGAAGGATCCTGGACGGATCTGCCTAGGCGGCAGGTTGAGAGCCTTCTTCCCTGCCCGAGGCAGAGGGATCTGCGATGCTTTGCTGAGGAACAGGGCTGCAGGCAGGGCCTGGGATAGATGCAGTCGCCAGCTGCTCACTGGCAGATCTGGAGGCCGCAGACGACTCTCTCCAGGCGCCAGCAGTTCCCCTTTCAAAACTGGTAGAGGCCACAACGAACACGGAGCAACGAGAGCCTGGGCGCAGCCGGAGCCCTGGCAGGAACATTTCATCAGAGCCAGATGGGGTGGGCTCCGGCTATGGCATGTCGGTGGCTCTGCTCTGAGGCCTTGTCTCCCTGCGGCTGCCGAGCTGCCCCCTCTGCCAGGCAGCCTGAGGAGACGTTGCCACAGCTGCAGCTTCTGCCCAGCCAGGCTGAAGCCGGCGTCTCCAGAGAGGTGGCGCTTTTCGTGCACAGAGCCGAGTGTCCGGTCTCCGTCCCTACACGGCAGGACTGCTGCCGACAGAACCTGCCACGTGCCTGCAGCAGAGCCAGGAACCGATCTGCTTTGTGACCTTAGGAGAGCCCCTTCCCCACCTGGTGCCTCAGTTTCCCCTCAGTACGCTGGCCAGCAGCACCACACGCTAAGGGCTGTGGACGTGAAGTGTCTATAGCCATACAGAGCGGTATTAACCTGCAGGGTGCCCCCCCCACAGCTGCTCGCTTACCCCAAGGCCAGGGGAGTTACCAAGTCCTGGCTCCTGCCTGGGCTAATCCCCATGGAAGGGGGTGCTCAGGAATAAATGGCTGGCATTGGAGGCTGAGGCTGACTCTGGATTTTACTTCATAGTACACACTGATCCCTCGTGCCCAGCATGCGCTAATCGATCCGCTCAATGGGCATCTCTCTATCTGCTTTGCAGGTGGGGAAATTGAGGCAGAAAGGCTCAGAAACTTACCCACAAAGGGAATGTGTGGGAGCCCAGGCCTGTCAGACTCCAGCTCACTGGCTGTCACTGGCATACCCTCTCATTAAAGCAAACCCTTCTGCACCTGTATTCAGTGTGCAAGACCCCATGGGGACGGCCGGGTGCCATCTAGTCCTCAAAGCCCAGCCTACACCGAGCCCCGGCTTTTGGATCTGCTGGGGCATTTCCTGCATTCCCATCCCATCTTGTGCTTTTGCTGCGTGTCCCCGGGTAACCGACTAATGCTTGAGCTTTGAACTGGGCTGGGAAGGGTCTGCAGATGCAGGAACGCAGGCAGGGGGCCAAACCGCTGCAGGGCCAGCTGGCTTTCCATCTGAAAAAACTGGCCTTTGAAAGCCTGAGACCAAGCCCTAGATCTGCCTGCCTGCAGCGATGCTGTCAGCTGCCTGGCATCTCTCGACCAGGCCAGTGCCAATATGTAGCCTGGGTCATTGGAGAATTGATGAGGCTAGAGGGGAGAATCCAGCTGGCCACCAAATGGCCCTGTGGCCTCATGCAGACACATGTATCTGCATTTCAGCCTGATACACCTTGCAGACCAGCAGGGAGCCTCTAGACTGGGGCATGTTCCTGGCCCTGGATAATGTGGACAGGGCCTTGGCATCATCCTCTAAAACTGACTGCACAATGCCCGTGCAAAGGGGGATTTTAACCAGCCATCAGCAGCTCTCTACCCAGGACAGCTGCTTCTGGGGCGCTGGCTGGGGCTAGCACAGGGGATGGACAGAGCACATGCAGAAACTCCCAGACAGGTGACCTGAATTCTCCATCCAGCTAATCATTGGGACTGTCTGCCGGGTGTCTAGCTCTGTGGGAGTGCAGGGGGCTGGGCTGGGAGCGGGGAGATGGGAATCCGGTTTCCCCAGAAACTTTGCCTTGATTCTTGAGTGCCCTCAGGTTTGGGGGTGTCTGTATGACTGAACCTAGGAACTCCAGGCTTGACCCTCTCCTGCCAGAGCTAATGGAGAGCTCCCTCAGCTGGCTGTAGTAGACCGGTAGCCGTTTTCTTGGAGCAGCCACTAGAGGGTGATGGAGAGGCATAGTGGGCTAGCATGGGCTATGTGCCATCCTGGAGTCTGAACTTCTAAATTCACACAACTCGGCTGCCTGGCCACGGCCCCTCGCCCTGCACACAGCTGCCCCCGCGCCTGCCGACGGGCCGTAAGGAGAGACGAGCTAGCTTTGCATTTCCAGGGCTGCCCAGACGGTGTGTGCCGGTCCTCTCCTTCCCCTGGCGCTCCTGGGCCTGACCCCTCCCCTCTCCCCCGGGACAAGCTCAGGCTGCTCTCCTGGCGCTGGGGAGAGGAGAACCCGGCCAGGACCGAAGAGCATGTCCCAGACAGTCGAAGGCAAACCCAGCAGCCACGGGCATGGCCACAAAGAGCCATAGGGCTACCCAGCACTACAGTGGCAGAAAAGCTGGGCCAGCCCTTCAGAGGGGTACGTCCTGGCTTTGGCCTGGGCCCCTGGCTGCTCAGTTGCTGAAGCAGATTAAAACTTGGGAACTTGGGAAGTTGACGTGGCCCCACATGTCTGCTGCTGCTGGGAAATATTCCGGCTCCTTTTTCCCTCCTCTGCACGAGTCTGATTGTACAGCTGGTAGTCAGGTAAATGGTAATTTCCGCCCTTGTTCATTGTTCGCCTTTCATCCCGGTGTTTTTGTTGTGTATAAACTGGCTAAATTTAGTTTAATTGTTCAGTCAATTAATTTCTTCATCTGCGAGACACCTGCGTGGCCCTCCTGCCTCTCGCAGAGCTCAGGGTTTCATCCTCCGCCAGGACCAGTTGCTCCCTGAGGCTGCCTCCTCTTAGCCCCACTTGGCTGAGGTCACTGACCCTGCCCAGGGGCCTTCAGCCCCACCTCTGCCACGTGAGCCAAAGCTCTACTGCCCACCAGCTGCCAGATGGAGCAAACACACGAGCGTCTGTGATTCAGCATCTGGGGGGGACGTGGTGCCCACTGAGCGTTGGGGGGCAGCGTCTCTCTGGCAGCCTTTGCTTGAAACACTCCACTCTCCTCAGCGGGTGGGGGGTGTCAGGCTGTGCTGACTCCCTGGGACAGTGGGTGCTATCCCTCACTCAGCTACAAGAGAGGTGGGAGTGGCTTTCTGGGCCAGCGAGGACCCAGGGTAGGGGCTGAGCAGACCTGAAGGAGGAGCCCTAGGAGTGGCCCAGTGTAGGAACTAGGTTCAGGGTGAACTGGTCTCTCATTCTTTTCTTTGTTACTAAAGCCAGTGCCCAGGAGAGGGGGAGTCTGAGCAGAACATACTGCACGGCCTGTGTCTGGGGAGCAGCCCAGCAAAGAGACCCCCAAACAGTCTGACCCCTCTCCCCAGAATCCCAGCCTCCAAGGCCTGGCATCCTGCAACCTCTCTTGCCTCTACTGGGGGATGGTCCCTGTGGGGCAGGGATTTGTGGATGTGCAATTGCTAGTGCTTGCGCTAGGCCTGCCCTGAGACCCAATAATCCCCTGCAGCTCCTTTCTGCAGCCTGAGATTCACACCCGCCTGACGGCGGAGCATGCTTGGGACGCTAAGGGGAGCGCTAACTGGCCCCGTCTCGAGGGGAGGGGCAGTACGTGTGCACGGCAGGGAAAGAGTCCAGCCAGGAAAGGCTGCTGTACTGGGTTCATCCGAGAGAGACCGAGCCTCCAACAGAGACATGCCGCTAGAAGTGGCCAGCGCCCGAGGCCTCTCCAGTCTCTGCGCTGCTCGCCGGGACACACGGACCTTCCTGGTGAGAACACCCAATACCTCCTGCATGGGAGCCGGCTAGGCCCTGCTGGGTCCGTAGGGCAGAACACGCTGTATTTCTCCTCAGCTGAACTGAGTGTGCAGCATGCTCCCTGGTAGGCATGGCACAGGGCAGGTGTGCCGGCCTCGTGGGAAAGGGCTGGGGACTTGGGAGCTCTGTGTTCAAGTCCTGCCTCCGTCACAGACTTGCTGTGAGATCTTGGGCAAGTTCCTTAGCCTCTTTGTGCCTCAGTTTCCCCATCTGTCCAATGGTTGGCATATTCTCCTTGGGAACTCTCTGGGGCAGGGACTGTCTCTCACTCTCTGTCCATGCAGTGCCGAGCACGACAGGGCCCTGAGTTCCGTTGAGGTCTCTGGTGCAGCCGTAATATATGTAATTAAAACAGATGTTTGTGCTCTCCAGTGCCTGAAATCAGGATCCTTGGCGCCTCAGTGAGTGGCCTGACGCACTGATCCTGGAGCTCAAGAGAAGTTCAGCACCTGCCTACCCTGCCGGTTTCCCTGCGGAGCCAGAGCCTTCAGGCCCCAGGTTCGAAGGCTGCGACTATTATTATTTGTGTTCAGATAGCACCGAGAGGCCTCCACTGAAATCAGAGTCCCCACTTCTGCACCCGTCTCTGAGAGGAACCCTCCAACCATTCCGCTGGAGTCTCGGGCGCCCAGCACCTCACACAATGCTGATGCCTTGTCTTGCCTCCGTTAGCTGGCATTGGCTTGTTCACCTGCTCTCAACATCCTCTCCGAATCTCCACCCTTGCTGGGACCCTGAACCTCCAGCTTTTTTGGCCTGGGCGCAGAGCTTGGCTGAGCCTGGGACCTACACACTGGGCTTTGGTGTGTAGGGCGGGAAGGCGGTGGGGGGGCTTGCCCTGCCCAGAGCTGAATCTGCCAGTTGATGGGACACAACTGGCTGAAGGAGTTAGACCAAATGATCAGGGAACGTTTCCTAATGGGGAGAACGGGGAGAGATCAGGCTCTTCTGGCCTCCTGGATCGCCCTGGCCACAGCCCCTCCCTCAGAGATTCCTGTTTCCAGCCCAGACCTCCTGGCACAGCTGTTAGCCCAAGATGTTCAGTGGTGAGGTGCAGACTTCAGGTGAGGAAGGAAGCCTCCATCATATCCCAGGTCAGCGCTGTCAGGCAGCAGAATTGCCTCCCCTGGGGAGCGGAGAGAAGCCCCATTGAATACTGGCCCCGACGCAGGACTGGAGAACAGAAGTTGGACCAATGCAGGATTGTCCCCCAATGGAAGGGACCTTGAGAGATCACTATTCCAGCCCCCTGTGCTGAGGCAGGACCACGTAACCCTAGACCATCCCTGGCAGATGTTTGTCCAACGTGTTCTTAAAAGCCTCCAGTGACAGGGGGGTTTAATGAGCATGGGTCTCACGGCTTCAGTGACTAGAGAGCAGCACAGGATCAAGTCCCAGGGCTGCTCCGTGCCAGCACCCAGCCTCCTTCCATCGCAGCAGGAGAAGCCGGGGGCTTTTGCAGCTCCGGTCTGGGTTCTGTCCCTTGTGCCGCATGCAGCTCAGCCAGCCAGTGTGACCTCTGTCTGTCCACTGCCCAGCTGGATGCACTGAAGCTGTGGGCCCCTTCCCTCCGATTCCGCTCCATCGCCGCTCGTCCTGTGTGTCCCGCACAGTCCGGCTGCAGGAAACGGCAGAGGAAGTGCGAGGAGTGGGTATGGGGCCACATCTGGCCCTCTGGATGCAGCTTAGTGGGCTGTAGCCCACGGAAGCTTATGCTCAAATAAATTTGTTCGTCTCTAAGGTGCCACAAGTCCTCCTGTTCTTTCAGCTTAAATGCAGATGCTCACCCCTTCATTCGCATCCGCCTGACGGTATCTATTGACACCAGTGGCCGTTGTGAATTGAACCTGGCTGCACATGGGGTTGGAGCGGCTTTGGGATCCCATTCATTAAATGTGTGTTTAATCACATGTTGAGAGCTCTGCTAGGATCCTGGCTTCAGTGATAGACTGTTAATGAAACATGCTAATTACCAGACACCTATTCCTCTGCATGTCATTTGAATGAGACACAATAATTTGGTCTGAGATGAGCTGCAGAAAGTTGCCAGTTTAATTTAATTTATTTCAACTTAATTTTAATTTAACTTTAATCTATTCTCCATTTGCTCCTTTGGCTGGGGTCTGAGGTTGTTAAATTGTTATTCTGTCTTGTCTTGGCTTTTTGTGTAATGGAAAAGGGGGACGTGTGCTGAGCAGCAGCTCTGCTGGGGTCACTGTACCTCCTCTCGTGCTATTGTGGGAACCGCCTATCTCCAGCTGTGCTGCTGGCCGCTCTGGCAGGTCGGGGAAGTCCTGGGACGAGATAGCTGTAGGAGCATTCAGGGCTGCAGGCCGTGGAAGCTCTGAGCCAGTAGATGGGACACTGTCTCGGAAATATGCATGGGGCAGAGGCGGGAGGGATGCCCCAGTGTGGGGTGAAGGCTGCCATCTTTCTGGCCCTGGCCACATGGCTCCTTTTTCCAAGAGTCAGTGTGTGAACCCCATGTCCTGGCTAAAGTCGGACACTGGGAATTCAGCATCCCTACAATTTCCCCTTTTCACTTTCAGTTACATTCAAGGGTTCTCCCTGCTTCCTGTTCTGAGCTGCTGTTCAGCATTTCTGTGCAGCTGTTAAATAGCTGCCAAGCTCAGCCCCAGAGGTGGCTGCATTTCAGTGGCTGATGAAGTGGTTAGGGATCCATATTAATGTGTAATAGCATTATTGCAGTAGTGTGCAGGGCTCTCAGTCAGGATCAGGGCCCTACTGTGCCAGGCACTGTCTAGATACCTAGAATCATAGAATCATAGAATCATAGAATATCAGGGTTGGAAGGGACCCCAGAAGGTCATCTAGTCCAACCCCCTGCTCAAAGCAGGACCAAGTCCCAGTTAAATCATCCCAGCCAGGGCTTTGTCAAGCCTGACCTTAAAAACCTCTAAGGAAGGAGATTCTACCACCTCCCTAGGTAACGCATTCCAGTGTTTCACCACCCTCTTAGTGAAAAAGTTTTTCCTAATATCCAATCTAAACCTCCCCCATTGCAACTTGAGACCATTACTCCTCGTTCTGTCATCTGCTACCATTGAGAACAGTCTAGAGCCATCCTCTTTGAAACCCCCTTTCAGGTAGTTGAAAGCAGCTATCAAATCCCCCCTCATTCTTCTCTTCTGCAGACTAAACAATCCCAGCTCCCTCAGCCTCTCCTCATAAGTCATGTGCTCTAGACCCCTAATCATTTTTGTTGCCCTTCGCTGTACTCTTTCCAATTTATCCACATCCTTCCTGTAGTGTGGGGCCCAAAACTGGACACAGTACTCCAGATGAGGCCTCACCAGTGTCGAATAGAGGGGAACGATCACGTCCCTCGATCTGCTCGCTATGCCCCTACTTATACATCCCAAAATGCCATTGGCCTTCTTGGCAACAAGGGCACACTGCTGACTCATATCCAGCTTCTCGTCCACTGTCACCCCTAGGTCCTTTTCCGCAGAACTGCTGCCGAGCCATTCGGTCCCTAGTCTGTAGCGGTGCATTGGATTCTTCCATCCTAAGTGCAGGACCCTGCATTTATCCTTATTGAACCTCATTAGATTTCTTTTGGCCCAATCCTCCAATTTGTCTAGGTCCTTCTGTATCCTATCCCTCCCCTCCAGCGTATCTACCACTCCTCCCAGTTTAGTATCATCCGCAAATTTGCTGAGAGTGCAATCCACACCATCCTCCAGATCATTTATGAAGATATTGAACAAAACGGGCCCCAGGACCAACCCCTGGGGCACTCCACTTGACACCGGCTGCCAACTAGACATGGAGCCATTGATCACTACCCGTTGAGCCCGACAATCTAGCCAGCTTTCTACCCACCTTATAGTGCATTCATCCAGCCCATACTTCCTTAACTTGCTGACAAGAATGCTGTGGGAGACCGTGTCAAAAGCTTTGCTAAAGTCAAGAAACAATACATCCACTGCTTTCCCTTCATCCACAGAACCAGTAATCTCATCATAAAAGGCGATTAGATTAGTCAGGCATGACCTTCCCTTGGTGAATCCATGCTGACTGTTCCTGATCACTTTCCTCTCCTCTAAGTGCTTCAGGATTGATTCTTTGAGGACCTGCTCCATGATTTTTCCAGGGACTGAGGTGAGGCTGACCGGCCTGTAGTTCCCAGGATCCTCCTTCTTCCCTTTTTTAAAGATGGGCACTACATTAGCCTTTTTCCAGTCATCCGGGACTTCCCCCGTTCGCCACGAGTTTTCAAAGATAATGGCCAAGGGCTCTGCAATCACAGCCGCCAATTCCTTCAGCACTCTCGGATGCAATTCGTCCGGCCCCATGGACTTGTGCACGTCCAGCTTTTCTAAATAGTCCCTAACCACCTCTATCTCTACAGAGGGCTGGCCATCTCTTCCCCGTTTTGTGTTGCCCAGCACAGCAGTCTGGGAGCTGACCTTGTTAGTGAAAACAGTGAAAACAGAGGCAAAAAAAGCATTGAGTACATTAGCTTTTTCCACATCCTCTGTCACTAGCTTGCCTCCCTCATTCAGTAAGGGGCCCACACTTTCCTTGGCTTTCTTCTTGTTGCCAACATACCTGAAGAAACCCTTCTTGTTACTCTTGACATCTCTTGCTAGCTGCAGCTCCAGGTGCGATTTGGCCCTCCTGATATCTTTCCTACATGCCCGAGCAATATTTTTATACTCTTCCCTGGTCATATGTCCAACCTTCCACTTCTTGTAAGCTTCTTTTTTATGTTTAAGATCCGCTAGGATTTCACCATTAAGCCAAGCTGGGTTAGGAAGACCTAGGAAGACCCAGCCCCTGCAATCGGCAGCACTAGTGAAATGCTGGCTGTTCTTCCACGGGGCACATGTTCTTTTAGTGTGGCGTGCTGTTGCAGGGGTCTGGGAGAGGGGGTGTTTTTGTGGGGGAGGCCACAGACCTCGCCCGCAGGACAGGAGGGCTTCATGGTGAAGCAGCTGGTGGAGCAAGTCAGAAAGTGCCTGAAGAAAGAAAAGCCGCAAGCTGCACCTGAGCAGGGAGGAGAGCACAGTGGCTGCGGACGGGCGCCTGGAGTGATTCTGGCCACACGCTGGACCAGGCCGATCTGCTCCCCGCTGGACCCTGCAGGGCAGGGATCGATAACCTGAACACGTGTAAATAACCAGTCCCATTTCAGATTCTGCTCTTATCTGGCCTTAGTCATAGCAACAGGCAGTAAAGTCTGTGCTGCCATGCCGGGGAATCCGTCAGCTTCAGGCCCTCGGATGGCTCTGAGTGAGAGCACTGAGTTATGAGCATCTCTGACCCCGGACCATCTCTGTTGCCGATCTTGCCTCACTTCTCCTGTTGCCTCTGTATTGATTTGGTCTCTCGTTGGCTTCTTTCTCCACCTGCCTGGATAATTCTGCACAGAGCCGTCCATCCCAGCTGTCTGCTGGGTCTCCCTGGCTCCTGGCCCCGTTGCATGGGGCCCCTCCAATAGCCGACACAGAAGCTAGGCATGGAGCAGGCTGCCAGCTCACTGTTCATCTTCAGGGCAGCTCTCACCCCGTGAGCTGTCCTCAGAGGGAGGCCAAGGATGGGGGGAGTGGGGGTCATGGACTCCCTTCACCTCACGCTGATTCCTTCCCTCTGTGCCTCTTCTCCCTGGTTGTGGGCAGAGCAGGTCATTCTCCAGCCTGTCACCCCTTCCCAGCTCCCCCGCAATGTGCCCCACGCCTGGCCTGGAGGAATGGCCTCTAGGCATGGACCCAGCCAGACATCAGCCTCCGTGCACAACTGCAGGGTGCAGCATGAGACCCAATGACTCGTACCACGGCGGCCGGGGTTAATAACGCCTCGCAGCCCTGACTTGGACGAGAGCTGGTGACTTTTAGGGCAGTGGATCCCTGTTGCATCCCTCTGAGCCCTGCTCCCCAGAGAGCAACAGCAAGGCCAGGGGGAAGGCAGTGTTGGGGCAGACAGGGGCCCTGGGGGTCAGCCGCAGGGGGGGAGATTCACTGCCTACTCACCTCTGCTTAGGAGGCAGCATCTTGGGGCCAGGAGGCTGCTATTGATCCCTCATTAGTGCGGCTTGTGGTTAATACAAATTGCCGCCTGCCAAAGGTTATGTTACTCGTCAGCGAAGCAGAGCGGCTGAGCAGGGCGGCGAGCTGGAGCTGTCAGCTTCAAGTGGAAATATGGATCTCGCCTGGGCAAGGGGACAGGGCAGCCGGGCAGGGGCTGAGCTAGAGAGAAACCACGTGGCATGAGCCGCAGGCTGAAGGGGGTGCTGCCGGGAATTGGTGGGAATGCGCAGGCGGGGAGGGGTTTTCAAACCTCCCCCTCCAGCTTCCCCGAAGCTGTTCCATCTCAGCTGGGGCGGGGGATTCTCCAGGGGGATTTGGAAGCAATCCCATCCCGTCAGTGCGTTCTGCCAATGGAGCGGCACTTCCCACCAGGAGCCTGTCCCGCGCTTTGCAGGGGTGTCATCGGGCACAGAGCTACCCCCCCCACACACACACACACACCAAGGGGCCTCCATCCACAGGAAATTCTCCTGCACAGGCTATCGGCAGGGTGACCTTCCTGCAGGATCTTTTCCCACCATGTCTTTCCGAGGCTGGCCCTTTGCATGGGACCGAGACCAGCAGCTGCAGCCCTTTCGCACGCTCCAGCTGGGAAGGGCCTTTTGTGATCCCCTTTCCTCCTGTAGGGAGCTGGGCCGTTCTGACACATGGCCCAGGGCCCCACATTGCTCTGGGGCGGGCGCTGTGACGGAGATGGGCCTTTCACTACTGCGGCTGGGCTGAAAGCTGCCTGTATGACTGTAGCCAGACCAGGGCCCCGCTGCGCCAGGCACTGCAGACACAGAGGGAGAAAGGGGGTCCCTGCCCCACAGACTGGCCAAGGGGTCTCAGGCCACAGCCGCTTCTCAGTGCTGACCGGCAGCCACACCACAGGGATCTCCATCAAGCAAGAACTGAGTCAGCCTAACGTGCGCTCTGCCCTGAGCCACCCGCGGGGCAGCTGCCCCCAGTGCAGCCCTCAGCTCTGTTGCCAGAGACAGGTCCAGCAATGGCGATTCGCCAGGGTGGTCAGGGATGTAGCCCCACGCTCCGGGTGTCCCTAAACCTCCCACCGCTGGACGCTGGGACTGGACAACGGGATGGATCACGCAGTAACCACCCTGTTCTGTTCATCCCCTCGGAAGAGTCTGACACCATCAGAAGACAGGACACTGGGCTCGATGGACCAGTGGTCTGACCCAGTCTTTACGCCACCGACAATTGTGGGGGGTTAACAGGGACAGTCCAGCCAGACCTTGCCATATTTCTCTAGTGCAGGCCAGGCCAGAGAGCCGGAGAGGAAACAGCTAAGAAGTGACTTGTCCAAGGTCCCACAGTAGCTCAGTGGCAGAGCCAGGATCTATACCCAAGTCTCCAGAGTCCCCGTGCAATACCCTCCCCACTGAGCTGCGCTGGCACACAGACTCTTGTCGCAGTGTGAATGAAATCGGTCGATGAACCATCTGTGTGCACAACTTTCTGTCCGGTCCCAGTATGGACTGTCTCGGTCCGACTGGTCCCAGTGTGAACTGTCCCAGTCCATTTGGACCCAGTGTGAACTATCCTGGTCCAACCAGTCCAGGTGTGAACTGTCCCAATTTGACCAGTCCCAGTGTGAACTGTACTGTCTGACCAGTCCCAGTGTGAACTGTCCTGGTCTGACCGGTCTCTGTGTGAACTGTCCTGGTCTGACTGGTCCTAGAGTGAACTGTACTGTCTAACCGGTCCCTGTGTGAACTGTCCTGTTCTGACCGGTCCCTGTGTGAACTGTACTGGTCTGACATGTTCTCTCTCATTCATGACTCTGATCCTTTGTAAAGTGTGAGTCGTGGGTTTTGCTGTTTCGCCTCCTTGCAGGAGTTGGAGATTGGGCAGGCTAGGGGATTGGGTTGTGCAGGATGGGACATCCCCACTGGCTCATGTCACCCTTTGCTGGGAGCACCTCACAAACATTTAACGCATGTATCCCCCCCAGCCCCCCGTGAGGCAGGGCCGGGCTGTTATCGCTGGGAAGCTGAAGCATTGAGCGGCTATGTGATTTACTCCCGGTCACACCTGGAATCTGTGACAGAGCATAGATTTGAGCCAGGCCAGTGCCAGACCAACGGACCATCCTTCCTCTCTACTCTGGGTGGAGTTAAAAGATAAAGGTTTCTCCCAGCTGACACTTTGGCTAGCCCAGCACGGTACACCAGAAACTTTCCCATGCTTACCATTGCTGACACCTTCCCGTTAGAAGCAGATTTTCAATGCTTTTCCCTAGCAGAAACTGGCCTTCCTAATATTCTGCCTGCCGCATCTCATCCCTGCCTCAAGCTTTTCTCTGGGGATCTTGGGAAAGCTCAGACTTGTGGGTCTAAAGTTGTAGCATTGTGGAAGAAGCAGCTGGATTCTGCAACTGCCCGGACAACCTTCACTTTGCTCCCTTTATATCGGGTGAAATTCACCCCTCTGCAGGGAGCCACAGCGCCAGTTAAGACTTTTTTGGTGGCCCAGGCCTGGGTCCGTACATGTGAAGTTAAGAGGAACATATTCATAGAACCATAGAATGTCAGGGTTGGAAGGGACCTCAGGAGGTAACTTGTCCAAGCCCCTGCTCAAAGCAGGACCGATCCCCAACTAAATCTATATTGCGAGGAGAGTGTGAGATCCTACTTCAGTCAGGCTACTTCCGCTCACCCCAGCTGAGGATGTGGTTTTATAGGTGAACCCACGCTACATTTGCTTCCATGCATGTAAGCAGCCTGCTCCATAAACCCAAAGATCACATCTTCCCTCTTATTCCTAAAAACAGCATCTTGCCGCTCCATCAACATATCACGCTAGCAGCAAGCATATGGAGCTGGGGCGCCTGGAGACTAAATTAGTTTGGAAACCTTTTTGTTCTGATTAAACAACATATTCTCGTCTGTAGATGCAGTGTTATTTCCAAAGGCAGCCATGGGAGCAAGGTTTGAGCTGGAGCAGAAGGGGCTGGCACTGGTGGTGGCAGGGGGTTAGATGGCTGGATGGCCTTCACTGTTTGCGTCCAGGATGTCTGAGTCCAGGATGTCATAGTTTGGGGAGGGTTTTACTGGGATAGAATTGTTTCCTAGGAAAGCAGACCAAGAAACAATCACTGGAAGCTGAAGCCAGACAGATTCCGGTGAGAAAGAAGGCACAAATCTTCACCAGTGCCAGTGATTAACCGTTGGAAGAAACTCCCCAGGACAGTGGTGGAATTATCATTTCTTGATGGCTTCAAATCCAGACTGGATGCTGTTCTGGAAGATGGGCTTAGATAGACTCAGGCCGTGGGGAACTGGGTGAGGTTCTCTGGCCTGGAGGAGATCAGACTACATGATCTGCTGGTCCCTGCTAGTGTGAAAGCTATGAAATCTGACCCTGATTTCCACAGCCCATCCCTATTCAGCAAAACACTTAAACACGTGCTAAGTCTCACTGCAAGTATGTCTACACTACACACTAAGCTTGGGCTCTGAATCAGGTTTGAACCCAAAGCCCCCCTTCCATGCATATACAAATCAGCCTGACTCGGGTCAGCAAGCGCTCAGGACTGGGGTCCTAGGACCCCGCTGGGTGGGTGAGTCAGAGCCTGACTCCCGCTATGATTAAGGTCCAACCCCTGTCTTTTTGCAGTGTGGATGCAGCTCAAACCACAGACCTGAGTCAGAAGGTCTGCACAGAGCAGTGTGGATGTGCTCGCATGGCTGTGAGACTGGGTCTAGGTTTACACATTGGAAATAGACCCTTTGGTAAGGAAATAGGGTCTTGCAATCTCCTAGCAGTAAGTGCTTCTTAAACCGTCACAGAAGAACTAGATAAGTTCATGGAGGATAGGTCCATCAATGGTTATTAGCCAGGAGGGGCAGGGATGGGGTCCCTAGGCTCTGTTTGCCAGAAGCTGAGAATGAGCAACATGGGATGGGTCACTTGCTGATTCCCTGCTCTGTTCATTCCCTCTGGGGCACTTGGCCCTGGCCACTGTCAGAAGACAGGATACTGGGCTAGATGGACCTTTGGTCTGACCCAGTGTGGCCGCTCTTGTGTTCTTATGTTCTTAACTCCAAAGGTGCAAAAATCATGCGTCAGGCTCAGAAAATATCCTGAGATTGACAATTTGGGCCCTTTCTCTTTGCCTTCTGGCTTTTGAGCCTTTAGGGTACATGGAGGTGGGGGGAGGCGGTGTCACGCTTTCATGCTGCGTTTGGCAACCGGGAGGGTTAGACATTTACTTTTTAAACAAAATGGAAGGTGAGATTTTCTTGTGTTCACCTGACTCTATGAGCTGAGGCTTTATGTGAAACACCATTGAGCGCAAGAGTTGGCAGCACTAGTATCTTCACATGTATACAGCCAGCCCCAGATTTAGGCATTACTTAACACAATAAGAACATAAGAACTGCCAAACTGGATCAGACCAAAGCTCCATCTTGCCCAGTATCCTGTCTTCTGACAGAGGCCAGTGCCAGATGCTTCAGAGGGAATGAACAGAACTGGGCAATTATCGAGTGATCCATCCCTGTCGTCCAGTCCCAGTAGCTGAAAGTTAGAGGTTTAGGGACACCTACAGCATGGGGTTATGTTCCTGACTATCTTGGCTAATAGCCATTGCTGGACCTATCCTCCATGAACTTAGTTAATTCTTTTTTGAACCCAGTAATGTTTCCAGCCTTCACAATATCCCCTGGCAATGAGTTCCACAGATTGACTGTGCATTGTGCAAAGAAGTACTTCCTTCTGTTTGTTTTAAACCTGCTGCCTGTTAATTTCATCGGGTGACCACTAGTTTGTGTGTTATGTGAAGCAGTAAATAACACTTCTCTAGTCACTGCCTCCACACCAGTCATGATTGTATAGACCTCTAGCCTACCCCCCACCCCTCCCTCATTGTCACTTTTCTAAGATGAACAGGCCCGGTCTTTTATCTCTCTCCTCACATGGAAGCTGTTCCAGACCCCTCGGCATTATTGTGTCCGATCTCTGAACCTTTTCCAGTTCCAATGTATCTTTTTTGAGATGGGGCAACAAGAACTGCATGCAGTATTCAAGATGTGGGCGTACCATGGATTTCTATACAGGCAGCATGATATTTTCTGTCTTATTATCTATTCCTTTCCTAATAGTTTGAAACATTCTGTTTGCTTTTTTGACTGCTGCAGCACATTGAGCAGATGCTTTCAGAGAACTATCCACAATGACGCCAAGATCTCTTTCTTGAGTGGTAACAGCTAATGTAGACCCCATCATTTCGTATATATAGCTAGGGTTATTTTTCCCAATGTGCATTACTTTGCACTAATCACCATTGAATTTCATCAGCTCTTTTGTTGTCCAGTCATCCAGTTTCATGAGATCCCTTTGTAACTCTTCACAGTCAGTTTTGGACTTAACTATCTGGAGTGTTTTATATTGTCTGCAGACTTTGTCCCCTCACTCTTTACCCACTTTTCCAGAACATTTATGAATATGTTGAACAGCACTGGGCCCACTACAAATCCCTGAGGGACCTCACTATTTACCTCTCTCCATTGTGAAAACTGACCATTGATTCCTACCATTTCCTTCCTGGCTTTTAACCAGTTACTGATCTATGAAAGGACTTCCCTTTTATCCCATGACAGCTTACTTTGCTTAAGAGCCTTTGGGGAGGGACCTTGTCAGAGACTTTCTGAAAATCCAAGTACACTATATCCACTGGATCCCCTTTGTCCACACGCTTGTTGACACCCCTCAGAGAATTCTAGTAGATTGGTGAGACATGATTTCCCTTTACAAAAACCTTGTTGACTCTTCTCCAATGAATCATATTCATCTATGTGCCTGATAATTCTTTTCTTCAGCCAATTTGCTTGGTACTGAAATCAGGTTTACCATCCTGTAATTGTCAGGATCACCTCTGGAGCCTTTTTAAAAAAATCAGCAATACATTAGCTATCCTCTGTCGCCTCATACAAAGTCTGATTTAAGTGATAGGTCACATACCACAGTTAGTAATTCTGCAGTTTCATATTTGAGTTTCTTCAGAACTCTTGGGTGAATCCCATTTGGTCCTGATGATTTTTGCTGCTTAATTTATCACTTTGTCCCAGATCAAGGTGTCAATAGAGGAGGTTTTGGAACAGCTCCTCAGATTTGTCACCTAAAAAGAATAGCTCAAGTCTGGGGATTTCCCCCATGTCCTGTGCAGTAAAGACAGATGCAAAGACCAAGGCTGTTGCAGAGAAGCTAAATTAATTGTCTTCCTTGATTGCTCTTTAGCACCTTGATCATCCATGGGCTCCACTGATGGCTTGGCAGGCTTCCTACTTCTGATGCACTTAAACAAATTTTGCTGTTAGTTTTTGTGTCTTTTACTAATTGCTCTTCAAATTATTTTTTTGCCTCTTAATTATACTTTTACACTTGACTTGCCAGAGTTTATGATCCTTTCTCTTGTCCTCAGTAGGATTTGACTTCCAATTTTTAAAGGATGCCTTTTTGCCTCTAACCTCCTCTTTCACTCGGCTATTGAGGCATTTTTTGGGGTCCTCTTACTGTTTTTTTTTAAATTTGGGGTATATATTTAGTTTGAGCCTCTAGTATGGTGTTTTTAAATAGTCTCCATGCAGCCTGCAGGCATTTCACCCTTGTGACAGTTCCTTTTAATTCCTGTTTAATTAGCTTCCTCATTTTGAGTAGTTCCCCTTTTTGAAGTTAAATGCTCCTGTGCGCGGTTTCTTTGGCATTCCGCCCTCCCACAAGGATGGTAAATGT
Organism: Dermochelys coriacea; assembly: GCF_009764565.3. NCBI lineage: Eukaryota > Metazoa > Chordata > Testudines > Dermochelyidae > Dermochelys > Dermochelys coriacea. The sequence goes on along the minus strand of NC_050068.2, from coordinate 352,333,501 downwards.
AATTACATTATGGTCACTATTACTGAGTGGTTCGGCCATATTCACTTGTGTCCTCCAGGCGCCTCCCTGTATGAGGCACCAGTCCTCTCACACGCCAGCCCTCCCAGAATGAGACTGTGATTGCAAGGGTGGTGTGGGATTTTTTGGGGGGCCCAAAGGGAGGCTACTTAGAGGAGCCTTGTTTCTCAGAGGCTGGTTGCTCAGCACCTCCTGGAATCCAGGCCCCCTTTACCCGTTCCCCCCAGATGAAGGTGGCTGATATGGCCAGTCACCGCTGGCAATGGAGGGCTCCTGCTCTGGGCTGGGCTCCCAAGTGCTCGGATGGGGCTAGGTCCTGCAGGAGGCCCTCCATGCTGACATGGGGCACTCCTGGAGTCAGGGGGATCTGCTCAGGCAGGGTTGGGTGCAGGTGCAGGGCAAGCGGGCACATGGCCCTGATGCTGGCAGCTCTAGAGGGAGTGGACGGAGAGGAGGAAGGCAACATTGTGACTGGGCTGACGTGATTTCAAACTCCATCTCATGAGTAATGGGAACAGAAACACCTGCAGTTCACCCTGGGAAATGCATGAGCCCCAGCTCACCAGCAGGGCATAACATTAGCTTCTATTGCTACAAGGTCCTGGTCCTGGTCCCTAAGATCGGGCAAAAATACAAGCCATTTCTCGGTCTTCCCCAACCCCTCCAGATCCGCCTATCATGCCTTGAGTGACAGGCAAAGCTCAGAGGGTGCCGGGTTGGGCTTGGAGAAGGACCCAGAATTCTGGATGTTGGTGCCAGAGCCCCTTGGGCCCATGGCATGATTGGGATGCCCCTGGGAACTGGTTCCCTGCTGCATTTTGGCTCTCCCTGCCTGGGAGTGGGTTGGGGCATCATGGGAATGGAGACCCTCACTGTGCTTTGCCTTTGACACACACCAGTCAAACTGCAGGGGTGCCCCTGTGTACTGGACCAGCCTCCTCTCCATGCTACAGATGGGGAAACTGAGGCAGACAGGCAAAGTGACAGAGATGGGATTAGAACCTGGTGCTCCTGGTATCCTGTCCTGTGCTGTGATCATTAGAGCACCCTTAGTTCGGGGCAGAGAGTCAAGCAGGAGCTTATATGATTCTAACCGGGACCCTCTCCCTACCAAGACGTGGCCCTACAGCTGACCCGGTGCATTCACACCTACTTAGGTCTGATGGCAATGACTGCTCCCAAACCCAGGGCTGCACTAGGCCAGCTTAGCCATGGGAAGACCAGTGAATGGCTGGCTTGTGAAAGCTCCCAGGGCAGCACGTGTGGGCCTGCCCTCACGGCTAACCTTCTCTCCCACCTTCCTGCCTCCTTAATGCCGCAAGCCCTGGGGGGCCCTGGGCCCAATCCTGCCCTGAGGTTGGTGCACGTCAGGATGGGCACGACACTTCAGGCCGTGGAGTCCAGCATGTTCTGTAAGGCAGGAACGAGCAGCACCAGGACTGAACTCCCAGCTTTTCCCTGAGAACGGATGAGGTTTCACCAAAGCAGCCGAACACCCCCGGGGGGACGGCACAGAGCCCTGCTGCATGGGAGAGCTATCCATCAGCCGGGCCACGGCCTGCCTCAGCAGGATTTACAGGACTGTTTACCACTCTGATCCCGCAGGGGCTACATAGATCACACCACGAGGCCTTGTTAACACAGCTCAGTGGAAAGATTTGGGCAAACTTCTCTGAGCGACACAGAGGTTTTCATCCGCTGGGGCAGAGAACACGGCAATCAGCTATTGTACAAACAGACGGGAGCGACGGAAATGAAAAGACAGCAGCCAGCCGAGCAAACTGAACAGCTCCGGAGTCATGGCTCAGCTACGGGGCGCGCACCGGCCTCCCGCCCTCTGCTGTCAGGACACAGTGTGCCAATGGGTCTGGGGAGGGCCGTTAGCACAGCAGCCCCAAAATCAGGGCCCCACCTTAAAGGGCGCAGCATAGAGCCCAAAAGCTGAGAGTCTGAGCAGATAGGACGGGATTGGCATCTCCATGCCGCAGCTGGGACTTGGCCCAAAGAGGTCTGAGGTACGTCCGTACAGCCCACATCAGCGCTTGCTGGAGCATCGGGTCTGACCAACCCCCATCCCCAGGCTTCTGAGCCTGAGCCGCAACATGGACACGACCCTCCTTAGTGCACAGCCCAAGCCCCGCGAGCCCGGATCTCTCCAGCTGGGCTGGGCGGCCAAGCAGACGCCCTCGGGGACCTGCCCAGGGTCAGGCAGGGAGTGTGAGGCAAGGCAGGGCTAGAAACCAGATCTCCTAGGTCCTACCAGGGCACCCTTCCTCTCCAGCACGTTACACAGGGCTGAACCCAGGGGACAGCTGGAACTTGCACTTCATTAGGATAATTCTGACACCCCTCTGGGGGCAACTCCCCCCTTCCAGGGGCAACTCCACCCCAGCAATTCTTTTCCTCATGACATTTCCCTGGCCCGCTCTCCAGCCACGGGAGAGATGCTGCCTGTCAGCTCTTCCCTGCGAAGTTCTGTTGGGACAGACACACTGACCCCGAGCCAGGCAAACCACAGCCCTGCCTGACCTAGCTCTGCCTGCACCCCCCACCGCCGTGTAGACGCCGTGATGCCAGCACCAGATTGCTTCTACCGGCACAGCCCACGTCACTCGGGGAGCTGGAGTTACTATGGCAACTGAGGAACGCCTTCTGTCCCCGGAGCACTTGTCGGGTAGCCAAGGCCTTACATGCCATGGTGATGGGGAACCTGGGCAGTGCCAGGCGTCGCCGAGAGCAGGCAGGTGCCTTCAGCTTGTGACGGGAGGCCCGTGACAGTGTCCGCTCTGCCTCTCCTCCCTCGCGATTTTACTGTAACTCTTGGCTGGGGGGAGTCAATGGCACCCCAAGTCACAGCCACGGGGTGGGGGACTCAGCAGGGGGCGCTCTCCCCACACGGTCAGAGGTGGCACCAATGTCCCAGGGTGGCAGTGTGAGGGGGGGTGCTGTGCTGCAGGGGACCCAGCAGGGGGCGCTCTCCCCTGGCCATCAGTGCTGGCCCTCTGCTCAGCCACATGCCTGGGGGGCTCTGCACCCTCTGCTCAGCCACATGCCCGAGGGGGGCTGCACCCTCTGTTCAGCCACATGCCTGGGGGGGGCTGCACCCTCTGCTCAGCCACATGCCCGAGGGGGGCTGCACCCTCTGCTCAGCCACATGCCTGGGGGGCTCTGCACCCTCTGCTCAGCCACATGCCTGGGGGGGCTGCACCCTCTGTTCAGCCACATGCCTGGGGGGCTCTGCACCCTCTGCTCAGCCACATGCCTGGGGGGGGCTGCACCCTCTGCTCAGCCACATGCCCGAGGGGGGCTGCACCCTCTGCTCAGCCACATGCCTGGGGGGGGCTGCACCCTCTGTTCAGCCACATGCCTGGGGGGGCTGCACCCTCTGCTCAGCCACATGCCCGAGGGGGGCTGCACCCTCTGCTCAGCCACATGCCTGGGGGGCTCTGCACCCTCTGCTCAGCCACATGCCTGGGGGGGCTGCACCCTCTGTTCAGCCACATGCCTTGGGGGGGCCTGCACCCTCTGCTCAGCCACATGCCTGGGGGGGCTGCACCCTCTGCTCAGCCACATGCCTGGGGGGGCTGCACCCTCTGCTCAGCCACATGCCTGGGGGGGGCTGCACCCTCTGTGCAGCCACATGCCTGGGGGGGGCTGCACCCTCTGCTCAGCCACATGCCGGGGGGGGGCTGCACCCTCTGCTCAGCCACATGCCTGGGGGGGGCTGCACCCTCTGCTCAGCCACATGCCCGAGGGGGGCTGCACCCTCTGCTCAGCCACATGCCTGGGGGGGGCTGCACCCTCTGCTCAGCCACATGCCCGAGGGGGGCTGCACCCTCTGCTCAGCCACATGCCTGGGGGGCTCTGCACCCTCTGCTCAGCCACATGCCTGGGGGGGGCTGCACCCTCTGTTCAGCCACATGCCTGGGGGGCTCTGCACCCTCTGCTCAGCCACATGCCTGGGGGGGGCTGCACCCTCTGCTCAGCCACATGCCTGGGGGGGGCTGCACCCTCTGCTCAGCCACATGCCCGAGGGGGGCTGCACCCTCTGTTCAGCCACATGCCTGGGGGGGGCTGCACCATCTGCTCAGCCACATGCCTGGGGGGGCTGCACCCTCTGCTCAGCCACATGCCTGGGGGGGGGCTGCACCCTCTGTTCAGCCACATGCCCGAGGGGGGCTGCACCCTCTGTTCAGCCACATGCCCGAGGGGGGCTGCACCCTCTGCTCAGCCACATGCCTGGGGGGCTCTGCACCCTCTGTTCAGCCACATGCCTGGGGGGGGCTGCACCCTCTGCTCAGCCACATGCCTGGGGGGCTCTGCACCCTCTGCTCAGCCACATGCCTGGGGGGGGCTGCACCCTCTGCTCAGCCACATGCCTGGGGGGGGCTGCACCCTCTGCTCAGCCACATGCCTGGGGGGCTCTGCACCCTCTGTTCAGCCACATGCCCGAGGGGGGCTGCACCCTCTGCTCAGCCACATGCCCGAGGGGGGCTGCACCCTCTGTTCAGCCACATGCCTGGGGGGGGCTGCACCATCTGCTCAGCCACATGCCTGGGGGGGCTGCACCCTCTGCTCAGCCACATGCCTGGGGGGGGCTGCACCCTCTGTTCAGCCACATGCCCGAGGGGGGCTGCACCCTCTGTTCAGCCACATGCCCGAGGGGGGCTGCACCCTCTGCTCAGCCACATGCCTGGGGGGCTCTGCACCCTCTGCTCAGCCACATGCCTGGGGGGGGCTGCACCCTCTGCTCAGCCACATGCCTGGGGGGCTCTGCACCCTCTGCTCAGCCACATGCCTGGGGGGGGGCTGCACCCTCTGCTCAGCCACATGCCTGGGGGGCTCTGCACCCTCTGTTCAGCCACATGCCCGAGGGGGGCTGCACCCTCTGCTCAGCCACATGCCTGGGGGGGGGCTGCACCCTCTGCTCAGCCACATGCCTGGGGGGCTCTGCACCCTCTGCTCAGCCACATGCCTGGGGGGCTCTGCACCCTCTGTTCAGCCACATGCCTGGGGGGGGCTGCACCCTCTGTTCAGCCACATGCCTGGGGGGGGCTGCACCCTCTGCTCAGCCACATGCCTGGGGGGCTCTGCACCCTCTGTTCAGCCACATGCCCGAGGGGGGCTGCACCCTCTGCTCAGCCACATGCCCGAGGGGGGCTGCACCCTCTGCTCAGCCACATGCCCGGGGGGCTCTGCACCCTCTGTTCAGCCACATGCCTGGGGGGGGCTGCACCCTCTGCTCAGCCACATGCCTGGGGGGCTCTGCACCCTCTGCTCAGCCACATGCCCGGGGGGCTCTGCACCCTCTGTTCAGCCACATGCCTGGGGAGGGCTGCACCCTCTGCTCAGCCACATGCCTGGGGGGCTCTGCACCCTCTGCTCAGCCACATGCCCGGGGGGGGCTGCACCCTCTGCTCAGCCACATGCCCGGGGGGCTCTGCACCCTCTGCTCAGCCACATGCCCGGGGGGGGGCTCTGTACCCTCTGCTCAGCCACATGCCCGGAGGGGGGCTCTGTACCCTCTGCTCAGCCACATGCCTGGGGGGGCTCTGTACCCTCTGCTCAGCCACATGCCCGGGGGGGCAGCACCCTCTACTCTGCCACATGCCTGGGGGGGGGCTGCACCCTCTGCTCAGCCACATGCCTGGGGGGGGCTGCACCCTCTACTCTTTGCCCCGGAGCAAAGCACCATTTGCCAGGCGGGAGAGGGGCCGGACACTAGCCCCAGCTCTGCCACCCTCCCCGAGTCATTGCTTTGAGCCCCAGTGTCCCCTGGGTAAATGGGAATGATGCTGCTCCCTGTCCCCAGGAGCTGATGGGGTTCAGGGCCCTGAGGGCTAGAAGGCCATGGGGGGGCTCCCGCCCTGAGCAAGGTCTGGGCCTCAGAAGGGGACTGTTAGGGCCTCCACATCGCTGACCCTCACCCTCCCCAGGAGCTCAGCGCAGGCCAGCCCAGGCAGTGGGATGCACCAGCCAGCGGGAGCTACCCAGATCCCCAGGACAAATCCCCCCAGGCCCAAGGGGACCCCGCCGAGCCATCTTGGGGGGCTTGAGGCCAGCCAGTCTGACAGGGCTTTCCTCTGGCCATGCCCCTGCCAAGCCCCATTATCCTCCGGCTGGCCGGGGGGCAGCAACCGAGCACAGGGAAATGGAGGGGAAAGCCAGATGGCCTCCCCGGCACGGAGGTGGCACCACCAGACCCATCCATCATTGTCGGGGACCATTAGTCCCAGAAGGAGCAGGCAGGGGGGCCAGGCGCTGATCCACCCATGGGGCAAAGACCCAGCAAAGCGGGGACATGGAGTCCAGTCAGCAGCTGGGGGAAGGCACTGGGAGTTCCTGGGCTGCCCTGGCCTCCCCCAGCACAACACTGCCGGCACCCCGACCCACAGCTCCCCCCCACCCAGAGCTCCCCCCAGAACAACACTGCCGGCACCCCGACCCACAGCTCCCCCCCACCCAGAGCTCCCCCCACAACAACACTGCCGGCACCCCGACCCACAGTTCTCCCCCCCACCCAGAGCTCCCCCACCACAATACTGCCGGCACCCTTCCGGCCTGACCCACAACTCTCCCCCCGGGCTTCTCCCCACAGCTCTGCCAGCAACCCTCAGTCCTGACCCACAGCTTCCCCCCAACCCAGGGCTCCCCCCACCACAGCTCTGCCAGTGCCCATCTGGCCTGACCCCAGTTCCGGTCCTGAGTCTCACCTGAGCACAGCCTGACACTCCCTGCCCCAAACATAACTGACCTGTAATGTGGACACTCTGCTGGGGCTGCTGGACTCGCTGCACTGGTGAGTTTGCTGCCTGCAAGGTGGAGCTGAGCCAGCCCCTGGGGCAGGAGGCGGGTATTTCCCTGCTCGCCACCCTGGCCAGTGCAAGGAGTGGGGCAGCCCCCCCCGCAGCCATGGCCTCTTTCAGCTCCATGGCCCGGCACTGAGGTGGTTAAAGTGCTGCCTGTCTGAGCCATGGCTCAGTGAGCCCCTGTGGGGCCAGGGAGGGGGCCCCGGGTGTGCTGGGCAGGGGCGGGGGGTGCTTAGCCAGCCTCCTCTGGGCCATTCACTGAGCGAAGCACAGCTCAGTGTCTGGGGCTCGGAGAAAAATCCAGCCAGCCAAGTCCTCGCTGAGCCTCATCGATCCAGCAAGCAAAGCGAGCCCAATCAACGGCCCCCAGCCCCCTGCTCCTCTCCCTACTCCTCCTCCTCCCTTCCTGCTGCCCAGAACAAGCCAACCAGAGTGGGGTGGGAAGGCCAGGTTACGGGGGGAGGGCCCGGGCCCTGGCCAGAAAAGGGGTGCAGAGGACGGAAAGCCAAGGGCAGGTGTCTCCCTCGCCCTCTAGGGGTGGCTCAGAGCAGGTATAAAAGCCTTAGCACGAGTGCACCTAAGGGGGACGCTCCCATGGCTGGCGGCAGGGAACAGAGGGTGCTGGGGTCCTTTGCCGGTGCCCCCTGTATGCGGTGCAGCACCTTGGCGCAGGGCCCCCGGGGGAGAGATCAGGGTCACCCGCAGGAGGCCAGGGGAAGCTGTGCACAGGGGAGGCGCATCTGTCCCGGGAGCTCACAATGCAGAGGGGACACAGCGGGCCCCTGGGGCACTCTCTGACTCTAGTTCCCAGCCTGCGCTCTCGAGGCTGCCACCAGGGATCCCTCTGGCCCGGCCCGGGTCCCACCGGGGCCACTGCCAAGTGCACTGTAATTGATGTAAGATCTAGGGGAATAAGAGCAAGCGGCACCTGGAGCAGGCAGGATTTTATCTGAGTCAATATTATAAAGTCTGCTGGAGGGTTTTTAAACCTATTTAATCCAAAAATCCCTGGCAGATGCCATGCTGTGTTCATCCCTTTCTCAGCACATAAGCAAATCAATTCGCTATTCCACACACTTGCCAGGCTGAGCAAAATCCCTCCCCTCCCATCTTGCTTCTGGGGTTGGCCCTCAGGTGGCCCCTGGCCAACACCTTGGGCCAGAGCCACGGCCTGATCCTTACTGACTGGATCCTAGGAGCATCTCTCTGCCCCCAGCCATTTCACCTGATTCTCTCATCCCTCCAGCTCTCCTCCATCGTAAGAGTCCCTTGTGCTCTGCAGAAGGCAGGGACTGTGTGTGAAACATGTTCACCTGCAGTATATTATTCAGCCACTAAATGTCTCTGTGTGCTGTATGGAGTGCCAAATGTGGTGTGGTCCTGGTAAACACAGGGGACAAAGGTGGAACTGGAGCTATGCAGACACCTGTTTGTCTGTAGTGTGGAATGGCTCACACTTCCTGTTTAAGGAGGACTGATTCCAGACAACACGAATGGATGTGCCTATGTACACCCCTTGGGCACACCTTGCCAGGAGCAACTCGCCAGTGGAAGATCTTGCACCTTGGATTCCAGAGAGGAGCTACAGATATTTTAAATGCATGCAGAATTAACCTGTGGAACCCGCTGCTGCAGGGTCTTATGGAGACCATTAGCTTGATAAGATCTCAGTTCTTCAACTGTTGCACAGGGAGCACTGGCTGCAGGATTCTCAGGGGACCAAGCACTGGAGCAAGACCCTGATGGGCTGGAGATGGTCCCAGGTATCCCCCTCTCTTGCAAAGTAGTCAGCAGAATGGAAGAGTGTGGCCACTTCGGGCTGGGCACAGAGCCAGGCACCGCTCACAGTCCCTGCCCAAAGAGGCAGCCTAAATCCAGGGAGAGTGAGCCATTAGAGCAGCTCTCAGACCCGCGTGTAAAATCTCTGGAGGGGGTCACTCTGAGCGTGGGAGACACTGTCCCTGCATGGGGGGAGCGGGGGCTGGAGTTGGAGTAGCCGGACTGGCTGGGAGCTGCTGCAGAGAGACTCCTGGCCATTAGAGAGGGGAAGAGCTCTGTTCAGTCCCATCCGGACCATCTCCCTGGGGCAGGACTGTCCTGTACAGTCTGGTCTCCAGGGCTCTGTTCTGTCTCGTTTGGCGCAGCTCCAGTGACGGAGTCAGAGGGTGATGAGGCCTCGGGTGGGGCGGCCGGGAGCGAGGCTCCCAGAGATGCAGCCAGCCATGGGAAGGAGAAAATGCAGCTGCACTGCAGGCTCAGGCCCTGGAGGAATCTGCCCCGCCGCCGAGGAGACAGATCCTGTTTCCTTTAGCATGAATCACCCGGTGCCAAGCCGCAGATTCAGCTCTCAGCAGGGCCAGCGGGGCTGATTGGGAGCAGAATCGCTTCCGTGAAACAAACCCTGTTTCTCTAACAAGGCTGCGGAGAGTCCTGGGGGACCCCCCATCCCTAGCCCTGCCCAAGCGCAGGACAAATAGCCCGGCAACCGCTCCATAGCGCTCAGGCCCTGAATCATTAATAGCTCCATTCCTCTAGCCTCCCTCTGTATTCAGGGAAAGCCCCTGGGAGCCCTTAGCAGGACGTGCTCTGTATGCACACGCGGCGTCTGCAGCCCTGCCCGGCATCAGGGCAGCACAGAGGGGTCCTCGGCCAGGACGGTGTTGGGCTGGGAGACATTGCAGGGAGGATGGGGGGCTCCCCTTGGAGTTAGTGCTGACCCTCATCCCTGGGGCTAGGGGGCGCTGTGCTGCAGAGATCAGTCCAGCGTGGGTCCTGTGTTCCATTCCCCGGCCCTGCAGCTGCAATCAGAGCCCTGAGTGTGCAGATGTTAAACACCTCTGCTAAGTTCCACCCCAGAATTGGCTGCAATTGAGTGGACGGTGACAGGATCCCTGTGGGCGTTTCTTTGGAACGAGCTCTAGAAATGTAAGATCATAGTGACGCGCAGGGAGCTGGCCTGTGCTGGATGTGATCATTACGCACAGCAGAGACATGCCCTCTGGACACAGCAGTGTGGGACTACGTGCAGTGGTTTTTCACGGTGCTGCACGACAAGGCGTCCTCCCACAGTGCAGTGTCCAAAGAGCCCATCTCTGTTGTGCCTTTCCACCCCATCAGAGTTGGTTCCAAGGTGATTACTCTCAGCTCCTAGCAATTGTGGGAAAATCCAAGTCCAGCTGTTTCCACCCAAAACAAGGGTGATAGACAGCCAAACATCTGCCAGCCCCCTTTTTAGTGTATGCACTCACTCAGCCCCCCTGGACTGCTTGTCTGGGGCTTTACTGAAACAGGAACAAGTCACCGCTCGCACCTAGGGAACGGGGTTGCCCCCTGGGCCCTGGCTGGGCATGTCATTCCAGCAGCCCAGGGTTACATGGGCATGTCATTCCAGCAGCCCAGCTAGACAGGCAAGGGGGTAATCGTAAGCTAGCGCCTTCTAGCGCCCGGTGTGATTCACAAAGTCATGTGTAAAAACAGGCCAAAATGGCTGAGTGTTTACTCGCTGAGCGGTAACAGACTGGGAACCCCAGGGAGCGAACCCTGGGGACTCTTTGACCCCCCAGAGCACTCAGTCCTGCTCAGAGCTGTTCCCAACACTGCCCGCTTGCACAACAGATCCTGGGTCCAGAGCCACATGTGGGGTTATTGGGTGTGCAGGCTGGGTTGCGCGGGGGTGGCTGTGTTGCGCTGGGAGATTTGTGTTGATTTGTGTGCTGTTGAATAAGGGTGTCTGCTGCAGTGAAGGGCTGTGTGTTTGGGGTTACTGCGTGTGTTGGTTGTGTCAATTTGTGTCTGGGTGTGCTGGAAGAGTTGTGTGGATTTGTGCGGGTGTTGAATGAGAGTATGTGCTGCGGCATGGGGCTGTTTGTATGGGGTTATTGTCTGTGTTCGTTGTGTCATCCGTGTGGTGGTGTTGCGCTGGGAGAGTTGTGTTGATTTGTGTGGGTGTTGAATGAGGGTGTGTGCTGCGGTGAGGAGCTGTGTGTTTGAAGTTACTGCGTGTGCTGGTTGTGTCGTGTGGGTGGTCGTGTTGGTCTGTGTCTGGGGGTATGCTGGGAAAGTTGTGCTGATTTGTGCAGGTGGGGGATGAGGGTGTGTGCTGTGGTGAGGGACTGTGTGTTCTGGGTTATTGTCTGCGCTGGTTGTGTCATGCAGGTGGTTTTGTTGGTCTGTGTCAGTGCTGGGAGATGTGTTGATTTGTGCAGTTGGCAAATGAGAGGTGTGTGCTGGTTGTGTCATGCAGGTGGTTGTGTTGGTCTGTGTCTGGGGGCTGTGCTGAGAGAGTTGTGTTGATTTGTGGGGTGGCGAATGAGGGTGTGTGCTGTGTGAGGGGCTGTGTGTTTGGGGCTATTGTCTGTGCTGGTTGTGTCGTGCGGGTGGTTGTGTTGGTCTGTGTCTGGGGGCTGTGCTGGGAGAGTTGTGTTGATTTGTGCAGGTGGGAGCTGGGCACACGGGTGCGGCATTACAATCTCCGGTTTCAGAGTAGCAGCCGTGTTAGTCTGTATTCGCAAAAAGAAAAGGAGTACTTGTGGCACCTTAGAGACTCACAAATTTATTAGAGCATAAGCTTTCGTGAGCTACAGCTCACTTGAAGTGAGCTGTAGCTCACGAAAGCTTATGCTCTAATAAATTTGTGAGTCTCTAAGGTGCCACAAGTACTCCTTTTCTTATTACAATCTCCCTCACACTCCCAGTGCCGCTGCTCCACTAGCTGAGGTGTAAGGGTGGCGATGGGCTGAGCTAGCTGGGCTGTCCCAGGGCTCTAGGACGTCTGGTCTGGCACAGACACAAGCCTCACACTAGCCGTGCAGTGCACGAGGACAATCCGTACAGTCAGAACTCAGAGGTGGCCGGTAACAGCCTGGGGACGCTCTGGACACAGCGCTCTCCGCCATGCCTGGAGCTGCTTCCATCGCTGCAGAGGGGCACCTGGGCTCCGGCCACGGTCACATCAGCCACCTCCTGCAATGTCTGTGGAAACGTCTCCCCAGATCCATGCCAGGTTTGACGAGGTGCCGGCAGTGCTGCATGGGGTACCAAGGGGAGTAGGGGGGTGACAGAGTGTTGGGTGCTTTGCCATAGAGACTCAGCACTCTGGGGAAAGGACCCCACCCCTCCGCCCTCCCCTGGGCAGGCCGAAGGGGCTTAGCAGCCTGGCACAGCCCTGGGACCTTTTCACACCTAACAGCTATAGGAAGAGGCTGGGACACTTACCCAGGTAGCCGCAAGGCCCACCTGTACCATCCTCCCCAGCCCACCCTGGACACACGCGCAGCGGTAAGGACCCCCCAGAGCCCCAGCTCTGCCTGCTGGACCCACAGGGGGTTTGTTCTGTGCAGTGCGAAATGCACGCAGGGAGCAGAAATGCACTGGGATCACCGGTGAGCACTCCTGGTGCCGGGGCAGGGTGTGTGGCTGCATCACTAGCCCAGCCAGGTGCTGTTCGAACTGCCCAGCCCCGGCGGCAGGAGGGGACGGCGCGCTCTGGTACCTGGCAGGCTGTACACCCGAGCAGCAGCCCAGCCAGTCCCAGCCCAGCACTGATCACAGCTGACAACTGGCTTTCCCACCCCCAGGCACCTCGATCCCGGAGCAGGCCAGCCGTCACGCCACAGCGCGACCCAGTCCTCCAGAGCTGGCAGAGGCAGCGGGTCGGGAGTCAAACGCTGCAGCTGGGCTCTGAAAGGGACTGCATAATCGTATGGCCATTAATAACATTTGCGGCTGTGCAAGCATGGATAATGAGCCGGGTTTAATCACTGCTCCTGCCCCAGGGGCAGGGCCAAGCCCACTGCCTGCTGAGGACAGAATTTTAATGGATGAAGTTCTCACTTTCACGGAGGCGTTTAAGGGAGGGCGGGATCATGGCCCAAGCTGCCAGTCTGGGCAGCCGGCTGTGTGCTAGCAGGTCTGATCCGACACAGGGCGGGGAAAGGCTGAGCTAGTGGGCTCTGACCGGTGCTCTGACCCTGCCGAGCAGGGCCAAAGCAAGATCCCAGGCTAGAGAGCACGGTGCTGGTCTGTATCGCAGGAAGTAGATGCCGGACAAGAGGTGCTATGGCTGGAAGTCTGGGGTCTGTGCAGCGCCTGGCACAATGCGGGGCTCTGATCTCAGTCGGGGTCTGTGCAGCGCCTGGCACAATGCGGGGCTCTGATCTCAGTTGGGGTCTGTGCAGCGCCTGGCACAACGCAGGGCTCTGCAACCATAATATAAATAATAAATAATCGTTCTGATTGGCTGGGAGCCAGGCAGTTTGGTGTCCCTTGGCCAATCAGAATGTAGATGAGCTTTTAAAACCCAATCCACTCCTCCCCCAGAATCAGATGGGCTAGTATTTACCTCACTGAGCCAAGGGGCTGGGATGGATTCTCCGGCACTCCTGCTCCCTGCCTCCAGCAGCTGCCTGTGCTCCTGGTTCAGTGCAATGTCTGCAATATCTGGGCAGAGACCTGCCCCCCCCACCCCCCCGAAGGCCCCAGCAGAGCAGCAGGCCCCATTAAGGGTAGCCTTCCTGAGCGCTCACTGAAGTGCAGCCAGGACAGCCCCAAGCAGGACAGACATCCAGCAACAGACCATGCCCAGACTCACATTAGCTGGCCGGTGACATGCCCTGGCTGCCTGCTTGGGTATTATCCAGCTGTTAACACAAATGGAAAGATCAAGCAGGATGCCTGGGAGATGGGTGGCTGGAGCATTCAGGCCAGGGTCCCGTGTGTGCATGCAGGGAGCCTGGGGGTACGCATAGGAGGGTGAGAGGTTAGGCATGCAAATGTGTGCATAGACGGGTGGTGCACAGGCTGTGGGGATGTGTGCACGCGCAGAGGTATATGTATTACCACCCATTAGGTGGATAGCACCTAGGGCCCTGGAATCATCGCGCCAGGGGCTGGACACGTTCCCGTAGAACGCAGAGCCCCTGCCCCGGAGAGCTTCACCATCTCTGGGAACTTGTGGCTGTGTTAAGGTCTGTGCAGGGGGGGAAAGGGGGTGTAACAATGCTGGTTCTGGTGGGAGCTAACTGAGAGTGCTAATTTAGGACAAAAATGCTTAAAGCAGGGCAGTTACAGTCCAAGGCTGGGGTTTCTATGCACAGCAAGGCAAACCAAACCAGCCAAACAGAGAAGACTTTGGTTTTACCCCGCTGGCTAACCACAAGTCACACAAGCAATTCCCTTAGACACTCCAGTTTCCCAGTATCACCACCAGTGCCACTTGTTATGGGGACAAATGGTTATGAAAACCAATAGCCCAGTAAAAGAAAAACGGTTCTCTCGATCCCAAAGGACCAAGCCCCAGACCCAGATCAATATACAAATCAGATCTTACTCACAAATCACGCTGTTGCCAATCCTTTAGAATCTAAAACCTTTATTCATAAAAGGAAAAAGATAGAGATGAGAGCTAGAATTGGTTTAATGGAATCAGTGACATCCAGTCATGGCAAAGTTCTTGGTTCAGGCTTGTAGCAGTGATGGAATAAACTGCAGGTTCAAATCAAGTCTCTGGAGTCCATCTGCAGCTGGGATGGGTCATCAAGTCCCTCCAGAGCTCAGAAGCAGGATTGAAGACAAGATGGAGGAGCTGCAGCAGCTTTTTATAGTCTCTTGCCATGTGGTCTTTCTTTCTGTGTCCCAAGGACAGGATGTCCATCCCATGGCCTGGAAACCCTCAGAGTTCTGTCCCAAGGCGTGTCTGCCTTCTCTCAATGGGTCAGTTGTATAGTTGATTGTCCTTAATGGGCCATCAAGCAGGCTAGGCAGAGCTGACACCAACTTGTCTGGGGTGTCGCCCAGAAGCATAGCATAAATTTGAAATACAGACAGTATAGAGCCCATATTCATAACTTCAACTGTAAAAATGATACACATATACAGACAGCATAATCATAACCAGCAAACCATAACCTTGTCTTAGACACCTCATTTGACCCCCTTTATATGAGATTTGGTGCCAGTACAGGACCTTGGTTGAAACAATGATCTATATGGTCCCAGTTCAAGTCAATAATGTCACACCCCCAACGCAAAATTGATACAGGAAGGGATGACACAAACGTCACTGACTGCATCCCAAGAGCTCCCCATCCTTGGTTCTGTCTTACTACAGCAAGTATTCGGTTAAAAGCTGTACCAGTATATAACAGAAATGGTTTATCAAAGTCATGTTCAATAACATGATTGAATCTCTTTACAAACTCAAGGTAAAACTTGGTTAGAACAATAGAGGATTGGAACTGCTCTTGCAACAGGGTTCCTGTATGTCTTATATGCTCTTGCCAAGAGCTAAAGATAGCTCAGTGGTTTCAGCATTGGCCTGCTAAACCCAGGGTTGTGAGTTCAAGCTTTGAGGGGACCATTTAGGGATCTAGGGCAAAAATTGGGGATTGGTTTCCCCAATTTGGATTCCTCCTTGAGCAGGGAGTTGGACTAGATGACCTCCTGAGGTCCCTTCCAACCCTCATATTCTATGAATACCTACTTTATCCATACAAGCTCTGGCAAATGTTTGAAACCCAATTAACATCAAGTCAATGTAGATATTAATGTTGTCCATAGTATAGAAATCTTGGCATTTAGCTGTGAAAGCAATATGGTAGTGTACCTCAGTTTCCCTTTTCATACAACACATCGGGTTTGAAATGTCTTTTTCCCTGTGAAAAGTTTCAATACTGTTTACAGGCATTAACTTTGCATCATCAGTATAACAAGGCCTTTTAACATAAAATGTATTCTCGTGTATCGGTTTTAACATAGTCAAGGGTTTTTTCAAAAGATTAGGCACATTGTACATCTTTACAGTTCTTGGTAATAATAACACATTAGTTACAAGAATTACCATCAGCAATAATGACAGGTTCCAGAGTAGCAGCCGTGTTAGTCTGTATTCGCAAAAAGAAAAGGAGGACTTGTGGCACCTTAGAGACTAACACATTTATTTGAGCATAAGCTTTCGTGAGCTACAGCTCACTTCATCGGATGCTTTTGGTGGAAAATCCACATCCACATCCGATGAAGTGAGCTGTAGCTCAAGAAAGCTTATGCTCAAATAAATTTGTTAGTCTCTAAGGTGCCACAAGTACTCCTTTTCTTTTTGCCATCTACAGACATGTGTGTCTTGCCACACCTCTGGCTCAATACCATTGGAGTTTGGGCCTTTTCGGGTTAGCCTGTGCCTTCACTTTGCAAAATTAAGGTGTCTCTTTCCTTCCTGTCCTGAAGGATCAAGCCCTGATTTCCCTTGCTTAACAGAATTCACTGGCTGATTGGGTGTGCTCTCTCTGCTAAGAACTATTAGCAAGTCCTCTCCCTGCCAGCCAAATAATTTGCATTACCACAGACAGGAGCCAGTTCACCAGTTTTCAGATCCTTAACTGCTACCCACCCAGCAATATTGTTAATCTATCCAACTATACTCTTAGCCCAGCAGAAGAATCTGTCCTATCTCGGGGCCTCTCCTTTTGCCCCTCCACCCCCACGAACATGATACAGTTCTGTGGTGACCTAGAATCCTATTTTCGACGTCTCAGACTCAAGGAATATTTCCAACACACCTCTGACCAACATATTAACCCACAGAGATCTTCCTGCCAACACTACAAAAAGAAGGATTCTGGGTGGACTCCTCCTGAAGGTCGAAACAGCAGCCTGGATTTCTACATAGACTGCTTCCGCCGACGTGCACGAGCTGAAATTGTGGAAAAGCAGCATCGCTTACCCCATAACCTCAGCCATGCAGAACACAGTGCCATCCACAGCCTCAGAAACAACTCTGACATCATAATCAAAAAGGCTGACAAAGGAGGTGCTGTCGTCATCATGAATAGGTCGGAGTATGAACAAGAGGTTACTAGGCAGCTCTCCAACACCACTTTCTACAAGCCATTACCCTCTGATCCCACTGAGAGTTACCAAAAGAAACTACAGCATTTGCTCAAGAAACTCCCTGAAAAAGCACAAGAACAAATCCGCACAGACACACCCCTGGAGCCCCGACCTGGGGTATTCTATCTGCTACCCAAGATCCATAAACCTGGAAATCCTGGACGCCCCATCATCTCAGGCATTGGCACCCTGACAGCAGGATTGTCTGGCTATATAGACTCCCTCCTCAGGCCCTTCGTTACCAGCACTCCCAGCTATCTTCGAGACACCACTGACTTCCTGAGGAAACTACAGTCCATTGGTGATCTTCCTAAAAACACCATCCTAGCCACTATGGATGTAGAAGCCTCTACACCAACACTCCACACAAAGATGGACTACAAGCCGTCAGGAACAGTATCCCCGATACTGTCACGGCTAACCTGGTGGCAGAACTTTGTGACTTTGTCCTGACCCATAACTATTTCACATTTGGTGACAATGTATACCTTCAAATCAGCGGCACTGCGATGGGTACCCGCATGGCCCCACAGTATGCCAACATTTTTATGGCTGACTTAGAACAACGCTTCCTCAGCTCTCGTCCCCTAATGCCCCTACTCTACTTGCGCTACATTGATGACATCTTCATCATCTGGACCCATGGAAAAGAAGCTCTTGAGGAATTCCACCATGATTTCAACAATTTCCATCCCACCATCAACCTCAGCCTGGACCAGTCCACACAAGAGATCTACTTCCTGGACACTACGGTGCTAATAAGCGATGGTCACATAAACACCACCCTATATCGGAAACCTACTGACCGCTATTCCTACCTACATGCCTCTAGCTTTCATCCAGATCATACCACTCGATCCATTGTCTACAGCCAAGCGCTACGATATAACCGCATTTGCTCCAACCCCTCAGACAGAGACAAACACCTACAAGATCTCTATCATGCATTCCTACAACTACAATACCCACCTGCTGAAGTGAAGAAAGAGATGGACAGAGCCAGAAGAGTACCCAGAAGTCACCTACTACAGGACAGGCCCAACAAAGAAAACAACAGAACGCCACTAGCCATCACCTTCAGCCCCCAACTAAAACCTCTCCAACGCATCATCAAGGATCTACAACCTATCCTGAAGGACGAGCCATCGCTCTCTCAGATCTTGGGAGATAGACCAGTCCTTGCTTACAGACAGCCCCCCAATCTGAAGCAAATACTCACCAGCAACCACACACCACACAACAGAACCACTAACCCAGGAACCTATCCTTGCAACAAAGCCCGTTGCCAACTCTGTCCACATATCTATTCAGGGGATACCATCATAGGGCCTAATCACATCAGCCACACTATCAGAGGCTCGTTCACCTGCGCATCTACCAATGTGATATATGCCATCATGTGCCAGCAATGCCCCTCTGCCATGTACATTGGCCAAACTGGACAGTCTCTACGTAAAAGAATGAATGGACACAAATCAGACGTCAAGAATTATAACATTCAAAAACCAGTTGGAGAACACTTCAATCTCTCTGGTCACTCGATCACAGACCTAAGAGTGGCTATCCTTCAACAAAAAAGCTTCAAAAACAGACTCCAACGAGAGACTGCTGAATTGGAATTAATTTGCAAACTGGATACAATTAATTTAGGCTTGAATAGAGACTGGGAATGGATGAGTCATTACACAAAGTAAAACTATTTCCCCATGGTATTTCTCCCCCCCACCCCACCCCCCACTGTTCCTCTGATATTCTTGTTAACTGCTGGAATTAGCCTACCTGCTTGTCACCATGGAAGGTTTTCCTCCTTTCCCCCCCCTGCTGTGGGTGATGGCTTATCTTAAGTGATCACTCTCCTTACAGTGTGTATGATAAACCCATTGTTTCATGTTCTCTGTGTGTGTGTATATAAATCTCTCCTCTGTTTTTTCCACCAAATGCATCCGATGAAGTGAGCTGTAGCTCACGAAAGCTTATGCTCTAATAAATTTGTTAGTCTCTAAGGTGCCACAAGTACTCCTTTTCTTTTAACTGCTACCAATTCCAAGGCTGGACTCTGTTTTAAAGAGATACCATCCATTTTCACTAAAAAGCCAGACTCCAAGTTCTGTTGTCCTTCCCTTACCAACCTCTGCTTCTACATGGAATCAGATGTTAAATTCACTGAGAGACTCCCAAGACCTATCCAAAGTGTCTAGAGATGAGAGTAGACCTGCCATCCCCTGCACTCTCGAGAGATTAACTGCCCAGCTGTTCTGCTCTGCAGACTCAGCTCCTTAGTCTTGCCTCTGAACCTGAGACAGCGACTGTTCACTTACAGAGTCAGCATGGAGACATTCCTCTCAACAACCTTGTCTCCCCAACAAGCTGGCCAAACATAACCACTTGGTTAGAGGACTGTTTAACTTTCTTAACAGCTTTCACTCCATCTGAGACCTTCTCAAAGCTATCCACACTGGATCCTCCAACAGGAAAGTCAGTGGATCCATTCACAACAGAAAAGTTCTGGCTCTTAGGAACCGAAACTTTCTTGATTAAATCACTTTCCCACCCTTCAGTTGCAGTAAACTGCTTGCGAAGACTCCATGAGGATTCCTTTCCCCAGGGGCTTTTCTATGCAACAATTCACCCTTCACAGAAATTCTGCCCTTGCCCTCTTCACCTAGGGCTTGCTCTAGAGAAACACTTTCCTGAGCAACAATAGACACACAGCTTGGGATCTAGATTTGGTGCCACTACAGGACCTTGGTTGCAACAATGATCTATATGGTCCCAGTTCAAGTCAATAAGGTCACAGGGGGGTGCGTGTGAAGTGAGAGGGTGTTTGGGAGGGGGTCAGGGTTGTGCTGGTGTTGGGTGGTGAGGTGTTGCATCGCAGGGCTCCAGGCTGGAGCAGTTCGCGGAGCTGGCCCACTCGGAGGGCGTTGGCAGGGCTGTCGCCCCCCGTTGGCCCCCTGCGGCTGGAGAGGGCGTCGCAGGGTCTGGGCAGCAGCTCCCATGCAGAGGCGCTGAATGGCCTCGTCCCACCCCTCTGCACCCATTGCTAACCAGCCCCAGCAGGCTGGCTGCCCAGCACTAGGCGGTCCAGGGGTGACTGGAGGGCTTTCTGTGCTGGCCACATGCAGACCCCCGGAGCTGGCAGCTGGGACCAGCCCTGGCTCATGGCACCCGCTAGGACTGAGAGTCCCAACAAGGACATTAGCTTGTGGAAGACACGTCTGTTGGGAGAGCCCCATGCGGCCGCTGTAGGAGTGGAGGCAACCGAAGGCTGGGAGCGAGGGGCAGGGATACCAAGTGATCAAATATTTATCGTGAGCCATGGGGGAGATTATCCCAATCGCCCCAACCCACCCACTGCCACCACTGCCACTAGTGTCGCTACTGGCTGGCCAGAGCCACTGTATCCCAGCTGGGGCTTGGGGGTCCACTGGCAGAGCTCAGGGGTGCAGAGGGTTGGGATGCATTGGTGGAGTGGGGGTGCAGGGTGATGGGTGCATTGGCAGAGCTGGGGGTGCAGGGTGAAGGGGTGCACTGGCAGAGCTGGGGGGTGCAGGTTTGGGTGCACTGGCAGAGCTGTGGGTGCAGGGTGAAGGGGTGCACTGGCAGAGCTGGGGGTGCAGGGTTTGGGTGCATTGGCAGAGCTGGGGGTGCAGGGTGATGGGTGCACTGGCAGAGCTGGGGGATGCAGGTTTGGGTGCACTGGCAGAGCTGGGGGATGCAGGTTTGGGGTGCATTGGTAGAGCTGGGGGTGCAGAGTGATGGGTGCACTGGCAGAGCTGGGGAGTGCAGGGAGAAGGGGTGCATTGGCAGAGCTGGGAGTGCAGGTTTGGGGTGCATTGGCAGAGTTGGGGTGCAGGGTGAAGGGTGCATTGGCAGAGCTGGGGGTGCAGGTTTGGGGTGCATTGGCAGAGCTGGGGGTGCAGGGTGATGGGTGCACTGGCAGAGCTGGGGGTGCAGGGTGAAGGGGGTGCATTGGCAGAGCTGTGGGTGCAGGGTGATAGGTGCACTGGCAGAGCTGGGGGGTGCAGGGTGAAGGGGTGCACTGGCAGAGCTGAGAGTTCAGGTTTGGGGTGCATTGGCAGAGCTGGGGTGCAGGGCAATGGGTGCACTGGCAGAGCTGGGGACTGTAGGGTGAAGAGGTGCACTGGCAGAGCTGGGCGGTGCAGGTGAAGGGGTGCACTGGCAGAGCTGGAGGTGCAGGGTGATGGGTTCACTGGCAGAGCTGCGGGGTGCAGGGTGAAGGGGTGCACTGGCAGAGCTGGGGGTGCAGGGTGAAGGGGTGCACAGGCAGATCTGGGGGGTGCAGGGTGAAGGGGTGCATTGGCAGAGCTGGGGGTGCAGGGTGAAGGGGTGCACAGGCAGAGCTGGGGGTGGAGGTTTGGGGTGCACAGGCAGAGCTGGGGATGCGGGGTAAAGGGTGCATTGGCAGAGCTGGGGGGGTGCAGGGTGATGGGTGCACTGGCAGAGCTGGGGGGGTGCAGGTTTCGGGTGCACCAGCAGAGCTGGGGGTGCAGGGTGAAGGGTGCACTGGCAGAGCTGGGGGGGTTACCAGGGCTGGAATAGCAGCAAGTGAGTTAGCCTCAACCTTTGCATAGGGGAGAGCTGACAGCAGAGAGTTCACTGACAGGGGCGGGTCTCGTCGGCCTTGGCGCTGCTGACCTCAGAGGCTCCCCATGCTGTGCCCTCAGGGCCCTGGGGGGTCATTATGCCCCGGGAGGCTCCTGTGTGACATGGTGGCTCAGGTGCCCAGGGCATGTCCTCTGCGCACTCCGTGTGTGTTTGCACATTGCCATGCCCGCGGCGTGGTGCCAGCCCACTCCTACGCTGGCTGCTCCCAGGGGAGGCTGCCCTCGCTGACCATGCCACAGGCCCCTCTCCTGTCTGCAGCCCACGTCCCCTGTGGCAGGCGGGCAGCCGGGTCCCGGGCCTGTCCTCTGGCTGGGGCCTGTCGTTCTCTCCTGGGGGGACATGATCATATGATCAGCTGCTGTCCTGGGAGCCTGCAGACCTGCTCTGACAAGGAGACTTGGCTGCCTCTTGGGAGACTCCAGGCTGCGTGCCCTCCCACGGACACAGGCAAGATCGGCTGGGGGAGGCAGAGGGGCCCAGTCTGCAGAACTGAGATCAGACCCACAGCGGTGGCTAGTGCCAGGCTGACGGGAGGAGCTGGCTGTAGCTGAAGGGGCAGGAGCACAACTGCCGTCTGGCCTGACTCGCAGACCCTGCATCCCTTAAGGTGCTTCTCCGAGGGAGGGCGGTGGCCAGGGCGCTGGGTTCAACCCCCTGCCCTGCCACTGGCGCCCTGTGTGACCTGGGGTAACTCACCAGCCACAGCCCGGGCCTGCCTCGCGGGGGAAGGATTCCTGCATTGAAGACAGTGATGTACACAGATATGACAGCCATGGGGCTGCGTAAGGCTCTTGGATGAATACAGCCATCTTGAGTGGGAAGGGGTCATGGCCCCACTCGGCTATGGCCATTCACTGCACCCTGCGATGGAACCAAAAAGGGGCCAGAGACATAACAGCCCTGGAGGAAATGGCCCGGTGTCTCAGAGGAGATCGGCGGGAGAGCAGCCAGCCTGCCGCACTGAGACAATCGAATGCAGTGTTACTCTGTATGCAGCAAACCCTGCGGTTTGT
This sequence comes from Dermochelys coriacea, assembly GCF_009764565.3. Classification (NCBI taxonomy): domain Eukaryota; kingdom Metazoa; phylum Chordata; order Testudines; family Dermochelyidae; genus Dermochelys; species Dermochelys coriacea. The sequence continues at coordinate 352,311,150 of NC_050068.2, read as the reverse complement.
CAGCAGGATTTGAACCCAGGCCCTGCAGAAGCAGAGCACACACATCTACTGCTTGAGCTACAGGAGCAGCTGTGAGAGCAGGCAGCACTAGGAGGCAGCTACGCTCCAGCGGACGCTGCACCCTCGGCTGCCGTGCTCCATGCCCACGCAACGTTTCTATCCCGACTCGCTGGGCCAGGAGTTAAAAGCTAGAATGGAGGAGAGAAAAACCAAGAGGCCTCTTCACTGAAGGTGAGACAAGGGGGCCCAGCTGAACATTGGGAAAGGTTCTTACGCCAACAGTGGGGAGAGGCAGAGGAAGCTGCTACCAGGCTCGAGGTGGGGGACATGTGAGCCCCCGCTGGACCAGAGGTCGAGAAGATGTGTGGCTTAGAGGCTGGAGAAGAAGCACTAGCCATGGAGCTGCTGCCAGGAGCCAGCCTGCAGGATCCAGGCTCATGATCGCTTGGACCCAGCAGTCTGTCAGGGTACAGAGGGACTCAGCCCCTTAAAGCTGAACATAGTGTAGGCAGGGGGGAGGCCTGGCTAGGGCAGGACTGGCCCATTCAGTCTATTCCCTGAGGCCTCCACCATGAGTGACAGACTCTGTATTAGCATCACCCCACGAGGGCCAGCTGGAAAAGCTGGTGGACTGGTGGGCCCCTGTGCAGCTGCGATGTCCAGCCCTGTGCTGGGCGGAATGTGTTCAACCTGCCTGGGAGCCTGCCACTTCCCGGGGGTGGGCGGCTGTGCCTGTGGGCGGATGGCTCTGGGCGTGGGCGGCTGTACCTGCATACAACTGTACCTGCAGGCGGAAGGCTGTGTACCCAGGCGGCTGTGCTTGCAGTCAGATGGCTGTGTATGTGGGTGGCTTTGCCTGCGGGCAGATGGCCGTGTGCCCAGGCGGCTGTGCCTGCGGGCGGATGGCCGTGTACTCGGACGGCTCTGCCTGCAGGCGTGCACATGACTGTAAGCACACAGCATTTGTAAGGCATGTGCATATCTGTGTGTGTGGATGCATGCACGCACTTCTGTGTAGCTGCATGCCTGTGTACTTGTGGGTCCATGGGCACACTCCCAAGTATGGGACACCCACCACGGTGCCTTCCACAGGATGGAATTCGTCAGTGCTGCGAACAGCTGTGTCGGTTCCCGCCCGTGGCTGAGCACCAGGCCAGTGACTCAGTCAGAGCCCCATGCTCCAGGGGTCCGGTTCACTCCCCAGTGCCACGCGTGAGGAGCACAGACACTCTGCATGGTGACCATGGATTGCTGACTCCTGCTGACTCCTGGGCCATTGGCAGGGGTGCATCTGGTGGTGAAGCCTGCCCAGTGGTGTTTGGGGCTCAGAGGACTGCAGTCAGGTACAATTCATCAGCACTGGCTGGGCAGCAGGGGCCGGGACCAATACAATCAGATCCTTTGTATTGAGGTTAACAGCAGTTTGTCTGGCCTCAGAGCCAGGCAGAGGGGAGTGGTTTCTGGGAGTGGTTCTAGTTTTCAGATTTAATTACATCAGGTGCTATGGGCCTGGAGGGAAGGGCAGCCCCCAGATGTGCATGTCAGGGTGGGGGTGCAGCAGGGCGTGGCCAGGTGGGGAAGTGAAGGGAATGCCCAAAGTGCTGGGGGCTGGGAACAGAAACAAGGCCTTGCAGGAGAGGAACAGGCCAGCTGGGGCATTGTGTCCTAGGTGAACGGTACCTGTCAGCTGTAACTGAAAGGTAGCGGGGTGCGTGTGCATTCACAATCTAATAATTTGTACCCCAAATCCAGCAGCCTCAGTGGAAAGGACTCTCGTGAAGAGGGCTCAAGTGTTTTACTACCATGCCATGAAAAGCAGCAGGTTTGTTCAGAGAGAGAGTGAAGGAGACCATGGAGAGACCATCCTCCAGCTGGCCAGCACCCCTGCTGAGCCCCCCACCCTGCTCCCTGCAGCACAGCGCCCCCTAGCACTGCACTGGAGCATGAGGGTCTGTGACGTGGTGGACTAGCCTCAGAGGCCCTCCTGATGGAGACCTCAGGGTCCTACCACACCTGTCCCAGAAAGGAGCAGTAGAGAAGTCCTCCAGACCTCTTAGAGTGGCTGTGCGGGAAGCGGCCAATCAGGGAGAGACAGCAGGGAGCCTCCAGTCAGGGCCCAGCAGGCCCATATAAAAGGAGTTGCATACCAGAAGACTGGTTTCAGAGTAGCAGCCGTGTTAGTCTGTATTCGCAAAAAAGAAAAGGAGGACTTGTGGCACCTTAGAGACTAACAAATTTATTTGAGCATAAGTTTTCGTGAGCTACAGCTCGCTTCATCGGATGCATTCGGTGGAAAATCAGATATGGAATACCAGAAGACAGTTGCTGCCTGGAGCTGGAAGATGGTGCTCCTGGCTGGCTGAAAGACTTGCAGGGATCATGGACTGAGCAGTTGCTGGCAGGGACTGGGGGAGCAAGAAGCAGCTCCTGGCTGACTGCCGGGACTGAGTACAAGACTTCAGCCCTACCGTAAGGGTGAAGTGTTTGAGAAGGTGCTGGGGCCATGGGGAAGTGGCCCAGGGAATGGAAGTGCAGGTTAATTAAAGGGATGCAGCAGGCAGTTGCTAATTTTAGGGTCCCTGGGTGGGACCCAGAGCACTGGGTGGGCCTGGGTCCCTACTCCCCCCACACCAGCTCCTAGGGAAGTGGCTTAAGCCCTAAGGAAAGGAGTAGAGAAGGGGCTGATTATTGAACTGTGAAACACCCCTGGAAAGGGATCAGACAGTTTAGTGACCCAGCTGGGACCAGAGCGGGTGAAGACGGTGTGTCTAGGGAGGAAGCCCTGGAGCTACGGCCCCATGCCAGTGCCGGGACTCTAAAGACGAGCCCTGGGAGGGCCACGGAGATACCAATGGAAGGTACGGGGATAGACCCCTGTTGGACGGGATACCCCAGATGGGATCTATTGGTTTCACATACAGACTATGTGAGTGACTCGGCGGAGTCATTGGCAATCGCTGGAGAAGCCACCGACAGAGGTCACTGCAGACGGACAGAGTGCAGGCACCTGGCCAGAGGGCACTGGGGAGAGGTGGGTGCCACCCTGTTACAGCCAGCACTGACTCAGCAGGCAGAGCGCCCCTACTGAGCCCCCAGCACCCTCCCTGCTGCCCCTGGGTTTCCCCATTCCGGTACTGACCCGGCCCCAAGCTTCTGGGCTTGTGAGCTGCAGCCAAAGCCACAGTGCCGAGCAATATTTCTGCTCCCGCGCCGCACAAGTCTCCTCGGCTCGCTCTCCAGCTCCCAGTGATATGGGGTCAGGTGCATGGCCGTGTTCCCTGCCACTGCCCTGGGGTGCTGTATGCCACCCTCAGCTCTCCCCAGATCCTGCCTGTGTCGGGGTGGTGGAGGCATTGGGGAGAACCACGCTCTTCCCAGGCTGCCTGCCCCATCCCGGCTGGTCTCTTCCTAGCTTCCCCCTGGGTCTGCGGCTTCCCCTCCCTCCCCTCACAGTGACAGGGAGGGAGGGACACCCTCCCACTCTGCCCCCACCTCGGCCCGGGGCCCGTGCACCCCAACTCATGGCCGTCTAGCAGCGCTGTGTGAGCCGGCTCCAGCATCCTGCCTAGGCTGATCACCTGTTGTGCGGGTACAGGCAGCAAGGGGACCTGCAGCAGGGGGTTGGGGGGGGTATTCTGGAGCCCGGGGGCCTGGGGTTAGCATCCCAGCCCTGGGGGGGGGGCTGCAGAGGAGGAGGGGCAGACACCCCACACGTGTACCAGGGTGAGGGCGGAGGGGACATGGTGTTTTTGCCCAGAGAAGCCAGGGGTTGGGAGAGTGAGGCCCAGCCAGAGGGGAAGTGGGGGAGTCACTTAGCACAGGACTGACACCTGCTCAGGTAAGTACCGGAGATCACAGTGAGGGGTCGTACGGGGGAGTCCCCTGATGGGAGGGGGGCGTTCTGCAGTGTCATTAGGGGGTTGAACCCGGGCCTGTTTGCATGTTTGCATGGCAGAACCATCCTTTGCTTCCTGGGCTAAAGGAATGCCTCTGGTAGCAGTAGTTGGCTATTATCTTCTAGTGGACGGGCCATAGCACATGCCTCTATTGCGGTCCGTGCTGATTGATGCCAGCTGAGCATCTGGCTCCCGCCCTTCCACTGGCATTAAATTCACAAAAGCAAAAACCTCCCTTCAAATAAAAAACGACTCCATGGAGATCTTCGGACAAAGCCAGGGCTGCCCCATCCACTCCTGCAGCCAGGCTGCTAAGGAAAGGTTGAAGCCAGACAGCAGAGCACATTTCCCGTGATGAGGTTTGAAAAGAAAAGGCCCTCTCTGGAAGGTCTAAAGAAATGGTTTTCAGATCCCATTAGCTTCCTGAAAAATAACTTGTCTGGGCTGATTTGTGGCTGTTGGCCAGTCCCCTGCCACACACACCCCATCCGTCCTCTGGCCCTAGAAGGACCTAGAAGCGGTTCCATAGGGTCAGCGCCTGAGGCCTCCCTGAGAAGGGGCAGGTAGTGGCAGAGGCAGAGAATGGGAAAGCTCCAGGTCTTGGAGGAAAGAGAAACAGAACAAGGAGAAAGTGTGACCTGGGGACTCAGGACTCCTGCTCAGGGAGGGGAGTGGGGTCTAGTTTATACAGCATATAGGTCTGTGTGATGAAGCGGGACTGTTCTTAATGTTTCCTCTGAATATTGTGGGGGTGCCTCAGTTTCCCCTAGGCAGTTCTGAAGTATCTAGGTGGTGGGATAAGGGTGTATGATCGTTGCAGAGCCTTAGAGGGCAGGTGTGTGCAGGGGTCTGGACACAGAGAATGGCCAACACCCTGTTTCCTGGCAACTGATGGCCTGGGCCCTTCCCCCTGCAAGGTGAGAGCTAAAGGGTTGGAGAACAAAGGAATCAGGTGCCCTCCTGGACCGGGAAAGGGACAAAGCCCAGAGGAGGAGGGGGCTGGAGAGAGTTTGTTTGGGGCTGGCTGGGGACATGGAGTGAAGTGCAGATGTGGTTGTCTGGCTCACTGCCCCCCAAAATGGACCCGGCTGAGGGGTCTTGTTCTCTGTACCTACAAGCTCTGTGTTAGACCATGTTCCTGTCGTCTAATAAACCTTCTGTTTTCCTGGCTGGCTGAGAGTCACGTCTGACTGGAGTTGGGGAGCAGGACCCTCTGGCTTCCCCAGGACCCCACCTGGGCGGACTCGCTGTGGGAAGCGCACGGAGGGGCAGAGGATGCTGGATGCTCCGAGGTCAGACCCAGGAAGGGAGGAGCCGGGTGAGCTGTGGGTCCTGCAGACAGGCTGCTCCCAGAGAGGAGATTTCCCCAGAGTCCTGCCTGGCTTCGTAGGGAGCAGCTCCAGAGCATTGCCCGGGGACTCGGTGACAGTCTGGGACTCAGGACTCCTGGGTTCTATGCCTGACTCTGGGAGGGGAGCAGGGTCCAGTGGTTAGAGCAGAGAACTGGGAGTCAGAACTCCAAGGTTCTGTTCCTAATTTTCCCACCGATATGCTGTATGGCCTTGGGAAGGTCATGCCCTCTCTCCAGCTCTTAGGTTCCCTATCTATAAGGGGAGACTGACGCTTCCCTTCTCCTGGATACAAACTCTCCCCACAGGATAGCTCATGACAGGCCTTAGCACCTTGCCCCAGGGACCTACCTCCCTTCCAGGAAATCCCACTTCTCACACCACCCATGTTCTGCTGCCATGAGTGCGGAGGAGTGAAAGACTCTAAAACCCCTCAGCAACCATCACAGGGTGCAACACACTGACTCCCTCTCATCTGGGAAGGCAGCACAGGCAGGAAGAAAGAGCTAAAATGCTCCCTTGCTAGTTGGCCACCCTGGTAGCTTGGCAGGTTTCTGGGGCCAGTTTCTGCGTGGTAACTGTGTGTGGCCAGGCCTGTGCGCGGGGGGTTGTAAGGTAGCACGATGAGGGTGTCTGTCACTATTTATGGGACTTGCAAATACATAAAGGTTATGAAACCCAAGCAGGCTGCACACAGAGTGACCCCCTCGGGCGCTGCACCTCAACCAGTCCTTTGCCACCCCCCCCACACTCCCATTCCTAATGGATAGCGTTTGACACCTGGTTTGCACACGTGTGCCCAGGAACACAACAGCCCGTCACCAAACCAAGTGGCAGCAAGCAACCAGGGTCAGAGCTATATAGAGAAGTGCTAGCTCCACCCCCTGGGGCGGGGCTTATGCGATATATAACCCGTTCTCCGTGTTGGATGCCTGTCACAGAGCAGCTGGTCAATGCCAGGGCTGCGCTGAGCAGGGAACGAAAGGAGGAGCCAGGCTCAGAGGCGGTGGCAGTGCTAGGGGAGAGCATGTGCCTCAGCCTAGCCTCCCCCCAGCGTGCACAGGGCAGGCACATGCTGAGCAGAGCCCGGTAACGTGTTGCTGGAGCTTTCCATTGTCCACGCCCTGCTCGGGCAAGACTTCAGCTGTGCTTCGCTCTGGGTGCATTCTGCTGGGCTGCACCCCAGAGCTGGGGCTGCTGCAAGGCACCAGGGACCACTCTGCTCATCTAGTCTGACCCCCTTGCTTGGCCCAGGTCCAAGACCCTTCCTGGGGACCCCAGCAGCCAGCCCAGAGCTTATGATAGAGCCAAAGCATGTCTGTTAGCAACAGCCCTTCAAACCCCAAGTGGCAAAAAACCCCTCACCTGCCCAGGTCAGCAGCCCTAGCGGGAGCGAGCGCATGGGGTGCCATGGGTGAGGGTCCCAGTTTTCGGCTTTCCAGTGCATCAGCAAAGTGGATTTCCGAGGGGCCAAGGGAGAGGCCGCCAGGCCTGGGGAATGGGGCTAACGAGCTGGTGTGTGCAGGGAGCGTGGAGAGGCTGCAGGGCACGAGGACCGGAGCGTGGGCTGGTCCATCGGGTGAGCAGGTGCATTGGGACTGTCACTGGCACGTTGCCAGCATGGGACCCAAGGAGTGGCTCACCTGGGCTCTACCCACACTAGTCCCCCCCACACACCTGCTAGCACCAGCTCAGCTCCACCAGGGTGTGCTCTAGTGGAGACAGGGCACCAGCAGCCTTTGGCAATGCCCTAGCCCCGCTCGGAGCAAGTACTCTGAGACCCACCAACTCATCCCACCGCGATGCCACCAGTGGACGGCAGCAGCTCCCAGTCGCTATGGCCCTGGGCCAGCTGAGCCCTCAGGGCAGGGATGGGAGCAGCTCTCCCTTGCTATGCTGGCCCAGAAGAATTGAGAGCCTCACGGCGCACCAGGGCAGGGCTGCTCCTGCCAGGGATTCGCACCCCTGGCAGCTGCAGCAGGCTCAGATTAGAGAAGTGGGTGCCAGCCCATGAACCCCCTGCTCTTTGCTTCGCACTGGCTGGGAGGGAAAAGCTTTAATCTATAAGGACACTCAGAGGCTGGGATCTGCTGTGCCAGCCCCCGTGACCCATTGGCCATGAGAGGAGGCCGCTGGCAGGACGTCTTTGCAATGCCTCGCTCCCTGCTTGGTCCCTCGCAGCCACAGAGTGCCCAGCCGGGAGGGCTAAGGGCATTTCAAAGCAGGCACCTCACGCCCTGCAACTCCTTCCAAAATCCACCCTCAGTAGAAGCTGGAGTGGCAGAGCTGACGGCCCAGGCTCCAGTCAGCAGCGCCGCCTGGTCACACCCTTTGCCTGCACATCCTCCGAGGAGAAGGAAAATGGCTCTCCTGCCTTTGAAAGACATCAGAGTAAATCCCTCCCCGCCGGATAGTCCCAGCTGAGCGCTAAGCTGGGGGCCAACTCCCCCGCAGCAGGAGGGGGCTGGCCATGGGCTAAGAAGCTCTCTGTAATCTCTCCATTTGCCTTGATCTCATGAGCCAGATTCCGAGGCGCTGCGTCTCCTCTCATTGCCGTGTGCCTGAGCTAATGTCGTGCATTGAAACAGGCCCACTCAGTGACTTCTCCCCTCTTCCCTCCCATGGCCGGCTAATGCCGGAATCTATTCCACACGCCGGAGAAGTGCAAACCTATTAGAGCTCTGCTACAGCTCAATTACACTCCCTGCGAAATGCAAATCTCTCATTTTCTCCTCCGCACCGAGTGCTGCAGGCATCTGACTTTCTTAATTAGACTGTTTCAAGTTATTAGCTTTGTGAAGGCGACTGTTTTAAAGGCAGAAACAAACATGCAGCTGGAATATTAATGACTTCCTTCCCCACGCCAGCCTGTGCTCTTTTCTCAGCCTTCATCCCGTGCAGCACACGGCCCCGTGGGGAGCCAGCCTGCGCCTTCTGGGAGAGACAGCATGTTCTGTGCCCATTGGCGGGGGGAGCAGAGAGTCTCTCTAACTACTCACATGGCCCCCCCTTGCTGCTATTTCTGTGACACCCAGACGTCCCAGCGACGGTCAGGGCCTCGTTGTGCTGGGCACTGCACTGAGTGAGAGACGGGCTCTGCCCTAAAGGGCCCACAGTCTAAACAAGACAAAGGAAACATCGCTGTCCTGATTTACAAATGGGGAAACCGAGGCACGGAGTAGCTTAAGGGACTTGCCCACAGTGATGCTGGGAATTGAGCCCAGGACTCCTAATTCCCAGTCCAGGCCTTGGTGGGGCCAGCCCTCCATTTGGGATGGGGTATCTTCCCATAGCCTAAACCCCTCTCCCCTTCCTCACAAAGCCTGGCTGAAGTGAAGCATGTTGCAGGTACAATGTGAGGGGGTTTGGTCCTCAAGCAAAGGCCACATGTCAGCCAAGCTGCCAGTCGGACCCTGCTGCTTTGCCCGTCCGTGCCCGGGTGCTATCATCGGCACGCTTGCTTGCTCAGCACCTAGCGGGCGACGGTGTTTTGAGCAATCTAGTCCCAGCTCGGTGCAGCACACGACTGGCACTGATCCAGCTGGGCAGGAATCCGAAATAGTCAAATTCCTGCAGCTGGCTGCCTTGCCAGCTGAGATTTTTTTTTTACTTCCGTAATTTGGATGCAGCCGGCTCTGTGCAGGGGGTTGTGTCAATCAGCAATCAAGACCTTGGCTTTTCTAGAAGAGGAGACAGGAACTCTGGCTGCCACCCCTTCAGATATGTTACAGGCCCTTCTGCCTGCCCTGGGCCCAGCCTGTGCCGGTGACACTGAGGGGCCAGCAGGTTGGCTCAGCAGCAGCGGGACCATTCTGCAGTGTCTCTGCATCATTTCTGTGGCTCCTGTTCTTTGTTGTGAATTAGATCGAGCCAGATTCCCCCTGAAACTGGAGTGTCTCCAGCAGCCTGTGCTCCGCCGAGTCCCTCAGAAACCTCCTTCAGCTGCTCTTGTGTGTTTAGTGCCTCTCAATGTGGAAAGTGTGGGCTGCGTTTCGAGTCCTCCTCCCACTCAGCACAGCTGCATGGACCCGTAGAGAGACGCTCCCCTGAGAGCCATCAGCAAGCTGGGGCATCCACTGTCTTTTTTTTCAGCCAATCTGCTGGGAAGCTGATGATCATAGAAATGTGGGGCTGGAAGGGCCCTCGGGAGGTCACCTGGTCCAGCCCTCTGCGCTGAGGCAGCACCAAGTAACCCGAGACCAGCCCTGACAGGATTGTCCAGCTGTTCTTAAATCCCTCCAGTGATGGGGATTCCACAGCCTCCCTTGGGAGCCTGTCCCAGGGCTCTTGGCTTTTCTCCACATGCCTTAGGGCTGTGTGAGGTGTTGCTTCTTCCTCAGTGAGAGGCAAACCCCTGGCGAGCTCACTGCCACATCTCAGAAGGACAGGACCCTCACACCGGAGCCACTTCCTTATCTTTTCATTCCACTTTTGCTGGCTCAGGAAGCGGCCAAGCCCATCTTGCCGGACCGTCCTCTACGTTCTGAGACAGCATCTGCAGTTACAGGTGTCCTGCATGGGGTGGAAATGCATTTCCCCCTCTCTGGATGCTTGTGGCCACCATCAGGTCACTTCTCGTCTTTGATTCACCATCTTGCCCAGCTATCAATGTTGATTCTTGAAATTCTCCCTCTCATTTGGGCTCTGTATGTTCCCTTGTGGCATCCAGTCATTCAGTGGCACAGTTGAGCTTGAGGAATCAGAAGAATCTAATTTTCTGCTCTTGCTGGAATGGGCGTAACCCCTTTCTCCATTGCCACTCGGCAGTTCGTGGCAAGGCATGCATTTCATTTGAGAAGGATTAACTGCTTTCCCTGCTGAATCCATCTATCTGGCCACTGGTTTCCTACTGCTTCCTCCAGCTTCAGGCAGGCTGAGTCAAATCAATTCATGCACTGATATTTGGTAATTACTGAGCGCTAATCACCCATCTGCAGGACTGATCGGCAGCTTCCACTTTTACTACAGCTGGAATTTGAAATAACCATGAGTGAATTCAGCTCTGCGAGGACAGAAAGCTGGCTAATGCCCCCTGTTTTTCAATGTAGCATCCTCGTCTGCTCTGACCACACCATACAATCTTCTATATCCCCCCAAAGAGTTCGTCATGCCATGTGCTGCTGTCACCAGTACCCAGGTACAGTTCATTCTACCCACTAGTGACTCCCTTCTTTCCAGTCACCAGTCCCCTTCCCATCTGGGACTGCAGACAATTCAGCACCATGCTTACCACTCCCCAGTACACGCTCATCCCATCCTTCTCGCTTTTCTTGCTTATGGGTCTTTGATTCCTTCCTCTGAGTGTTCCAGTGCCATGCACCTTTCAGTGTTGTTGGCGTGGTCCCTTCATTCAGCCTGGACAGTGACACCAGCCTGGTCAATCCCACTGTCTGGTGTTTACATGTAGGCACCATGCCATTGATCTTGGGAGCCCACCCAGCATAGGGGGCTGTCTAGACGGCAGAGTCGGTAGGCTAGCTTCTTTGGTAACCCTGTCAAGTGCTCAGACACTAAGCAGGGCCAGGCTGGGTCAGCCCTGCAATGGGAGACCTGCAGGAAATCCTGCTGGGAATCAATAGTAGCTTTATAGGCTCATCGATGTCAAGGCCAGAAGTGATGATTATTTAGTCTGAGCCCCTGTAAAACCCAGGCCACCGTGATCCCTGTAGGAGCCCAGAACTCCTGGCTGAGCAGAGCCTGCCTGTTAGAAAGAGATGCCTGATCTCGATTTAAAGACACCAGGTGATGGACAATCCACCATGTCCCCAGGCCAGCTGTTCCTGGGGTCCCTTGCCCTCATTGCAGGTTAATCTGAATCTCTCTAGGTTCACCTCCAGCCGCTGGATCTCACTCTGCCTTTGTCAGCCCGAAGGTGAGCTCTCTGCTCTCAGAAATCGTCACCCCATGGAGGACCTAACAGACCATGGTCAAGTCCCCTTGTAACCTTCTCCTGGATAAACTAAATAGCCCGAGCTCCTTCACTTGTTCACTGTCAGGCAGCTTTCCTGGATTTCGAGTTGTTCTTGCAGCTCTTTGCTGAACCCACTCCAATTTTTGTCAACATCCTTTTTGAGGTGTGGACTCTAGAATTGGACCCTGTCTCCAGAAATATCTCACTAATGCTGTAGACATAGGTAACACTACCTCCCATCTCCTACCTTATCCACCCCTGGTCATGTAGCCCAGATCACATTCAGCCCTCCAGTCCCAGCACTGCACTGGAGCTCATGTGCCGATGGTTTCTACCATGACCCCAAGTCTTTTTCGCTGCTTCCCAGGATCTAGGCCCCATCTTGTAAGTGTGACCTACATTCCTTGCTCCTAGGGGGATGACTTGGCATCTCGTTGTAGTTGTATGAAAACACATGTTGAAATGACCCCACCTCCCCCCCCGGGGATCCAGCTCGCTCCGTAGGACTGACTTGGCCCCCACATTATTTACCATTCCAACTGGTTTAGTGCCATCTGCAAATTTTGCTAGCAGTGATTTTCAATTTTCTTCCAGAGCATTGATTAAAAGAGATTGAAGAGAAGGGGGCTCAGAACAGATACCTGCAGGACCCTACTAGAAACACCCTCAGACGGGTTGCCCCCCTTCGAGGTGCCACCTGATGTGCTGAGATACCACCTGTTCTGCCAGCATGGGCCCCCTTTGGCCTGTCTTGTTGAGTCAAGCTCTAGCACACACACAGGCAGGGCCACACCCAGCTGCAGAAAGACACAGACACTGAGATCAGCTCTGGGAAGACTCAGCTTAAGGGATTTACCCCCAGCACTCAGGTGCCCACCTCCTTTGGAGCGCAGACCCAAAGGTATATTGTCTTGCACTGTATATGCACCCCTTCTTGCCCCCCACAGTTAGATATTGCACAAACTGGGTTTAATAATAAACAAAACAAATTTCTTAACTATAAAAGGCAGATTTTAAGTGATTATAAGGGACAGCAAACAGAACAAAGCAGATTACTAAGCACATTTTAAATACAAATACATGGTCAATATTCCTAACTTCAGATACAGGAATGATATAGGCACACAAATTGGATAATCACATTCAGTAAAGCATAACCTTTCCAATGGTATCTTATATGAGCCATCTTGCATAAAGTATATCTCCATTACGCCATATTTATATCATAAGCATATTTCCATAAAGTATATGGAGAGTAACGTCACACACCCCATTGACTGAACTGTTACCGTTCTCAACCAAATTTATGAAAATAACAAGTTTGTCTGACAAGACCTACTTGCCATAAAGCCATGCTGAGCGGCATGTATGTGCCCATCCATTAATCCTGTATTGGTTGCTTCCTATCTGAGGCTTCCCCTAATTTCAGCCTTTGATATCAATCCCAGCGTTCAGCCTGTAGCTTCCAAGATTGTCCCATTTACCTTTTTAAAACATTGGCACCATGTTAGCTTTTCCCCCAACCCTTTGGAACTTCCCCAACATTCCAAGACTTGCTAAAGATCCGAATCTATGACTCAGAGGGCTCCTTGGCTCTGGCTAGTCTTTGGATGTAAGTTACCGGGTCCTGCTGTTTTTAAAAGTGTTAAACGGTTGCTATATAACTCCCTCCCGAGTTACTGATGGAATACAGCATATGGCTTTATCTCTGGGAGAGATGAACAAGTTATCCTGTTTCTTTCCAAACACAGAACAGAAATATTTATGTAATACAGCAGACCCTCACTAGAAAGCGCATCTAGATAGTGCGAAGTCGCATATAATACGTGCGTGGTCATGGATCCCAAATTTAATTACTTTAATTGGAATTCATTTTAACGTGGTCCCCGCTATAACATGGTCCCCGCGTTAATGCAGTACCGCGCCTGGATCCTAAATCCCGCATTCTAGCAAGGGTCCGGTGTACCTCTGCCTGCTCTACATCATGACTGACAATCTTGTGGTCCTTATCTAGCATCGGCCTTCTGCCATTGCTAGGCTTTCCTTTGTTCCTGATAGATTTAAAGAATTCCTTCTTATTGTCCTTAGCCCTGCTGGCCGTAGATTTTTATAGATAATTTTAACTTCCCTTATTTCCCAACGGTTGATTTTCACTCATTGCTATCAACTTCCCTGGTTTTCTGCTTGTTGTTATTATTTGGGGGGGGGGAGGGGAGGCTAATTTCTACTTTCACTTCCCCTCTGACCCCAGGATGTCTTTTTAACCAAAGAGGCCGCCTTATACTCAATTGCTTTATTAGATGCCCAGCAAACCCACATTCTTAAAGAACACACAATTACCATTGACCCAGTCATGGTTGTGTGACATTTGTCCCTCTGAGTCAGTGGGTCTCAACCTATTTACCATTGTGGGCTGCATATGCAGCTCTCTGTGGGCTGCAGCCAGGCAATATATGCTGCCTGTATGGCTCTGAGGATGTCATATGGGCCGCAGCTGTGTGCTGATTGGGCCGCAGGTTGAGGACCACGGCAGTACTAAAGCAATAACTCCGATTGTTCTCAGGGGCACTGTGCTGAACACTGTGGGATGGGGGGCTCAGCAGGGGATGCTTTCCCCTCTCCCCCATGCCCCAGCACGCGGGTTCTGTGCCACTTTCGGCTGAGACGCACTGTCAGGATGTTGCCATTCTGTGCTCGTTAACAGTCTCAATGGCAGATTCCCTAAGAGGTGAATGTGAACAAGGTGTCCTGGCCAGATTCCAGTGTGGGTAATTCCATTTCACTCTCCTGAAACCCCCGCTTCCACCACAGTTTCTTCCCTTCCAGCCTTGAGCAGCGACGTGGCTTTGCTGTAGGTTGTTAAGCAGCTGCTGCATCCTGCCTCAGAGGTGGCTGCACTTGGTCCATTGAGGATTCCTGCCTAAACAGGTAAGAAAGGCAGCAAAGGGCTTGGAGCCCCATCAAGTGACCCCTCTCTTGGGGCGTAGATGGCCAAATCTCTCTTTAGTTACAGGCTGTGTAAGTCCTGCAAAAGCGGGTAGAGGGTGGAATTGCAAACAGCTTCAAAGAGCAGAGACCCGAATGTTACAGGCCAGCCACAGAGAGATTTTCCTGCAACTGCAACTGCTTCCCCAGCGAGTGTGACTCAGGGAGCTGCGTCACTCGTGATAGTAACAATCCTGCCAGACATCCCCAGCCACCTACTCCCTGCATCCTCCAGCTGCCAGCCTCGCCTATCCCCTCTGGAGCTGGCTTGTTTGGGTTGGTAGCTCTCCAGGGCAGACAACGCAAGTGCGTTATTATAATAATGCATCATTCATAGCTAACGGTCATTCATAGCTTTGCGGGGGCTTGGTGCCTGCACAGAATGCCCAGGTACAGACAAAGGGTGGGCAGCCTTGTGCTAAGGGCACAGTATTTGGGACTTGAGATGTGGGTTTGAATCCCTGCTCTGGCACAAACTCTGTGTGATGAGCTAGTCACTAAATCTCTGCGAAAGTCTGCCCGACAATTAAAAAACGATGGCTGGCCTGTGCCAGCTGACTTGGGCTTGGGCTAAGGGGAGGTTGGGTGATTGTGGGGCAGATTTTGGGATCAAATCTGGGACCCTCCTACTTCCCAGAGTCCCAGAGCCTGAGTCCAGTACAGCTACAGAGCAATTAACCAGCCCCTTAGCCCGAGCCAGGCAGCATGGCCCAGCCGTGGGTTTTACCTGCTGGGCCTTGGATCTCCCTCTGTCGCCGGGGATGATGCTCTTCCTTTGCTGTGTCTGTGCAGACAGGGGGTCCCCCAGGCAGGGGCTGTCTCTCCCTCTGGATCTGTGCCCGGCAGGGCCCTGTTCTCAGCTGGGGCCCCGATAGCCACTATAATGTACATACCAATAAAGGCTCATAATGACAAATGTGGGTGTCCCCCAATTCGCAGCCAGACAACACCGCGAACAACAGGTGAAGACGTGGTTGTGAGCCACAGGGCCTGGACAGTCTGGTTGTTACGGCTCAGGCTGGGAGGTCAGGACTCCTGGGCTCTCCCCCACAGACTCCCTCAGGCAAGTTGCTCTGTGTACAGCTCAACAGATCTCCCGCAACCCCTCTCCCCAGGCTTCATTCATTCAAATCTGTCCAGAGCCGGAAGGTGCTAGAGAAGGAGGAACACCCGCTCTGTGGCTGAGCTCGCCATCAGCACCGTGGCTGGGGATGGGCATCAGGCCATTGACTTGGATGGGAGTGGGACCAGCTGGAGAACCCAGCATTGCTGCGACATGCAGGATCAACTGAGGCTGCCTGATTGTGCAAAGGGCAGCGGTACAGGGTACGGAGCTGTCTGAACAGCGCTAGCGCCTGGGTCCCCTCTGCCCTGCAGACAGCTGCTGCCCACTTAGTTACAGATGGGGCCTGGCAGACAAGGACATCTTGGTATTTATTCCCTAAAGTTAATGTGAGTTTGTAAGACCTTGAGATCTATTCCCAGCCCTGGAAGGGAGGTGGGCTGGTTTGGTGCTTAGAGTAGGGGCAGACAGAGACAGGACTCAGGGCTCTATTCTTGGCTCTGGCAAGGGGATGGGGTCTCACAGTCAGATCTGAGGGGACCTGGGAATCCGGACTCCTGGATTCTCCCCCTGGCTCTGGGACATGCACCAATCCGCAAACTGGCGGCCATTTTGAAGTGGTTGTATTTTGGCCCCATGTGCAGTTTTGTTTGCTTGTGTGGGTGCAACCTGTAGGCAGCAGCTGCACCTCAGAGATAAATCAGCCAACGAGAGAAATTCAGGCAGAACAGATTTTCTGTGGTGTCAGCCCCACGTGGTTAAAAATCATGAACTAGGACACCAAAAAGCATGAGATATTTTTTGAACGGATTAGCAATGGGATTTGTCCTTCACCTTCTGGGTTTTCAGTCATTACGGGGTGCTTGCTTCCTGCTGCCAAGCTTTCATCCACAACCACTAAGTCCAGAAAGGTACTTTTGGTTTTAAATGAAAGCTGAGATTCTCATGAAATAGCATGATTCCAGCAGCTGAAACTTTAAGAAAAACCCTAAAAATGGGGAGAGTTGGCAACATTGTGATTGTCTCCATTTCCGAAAGGAACTGCACCGCAGCTGATAACAAGCATTCCCTTCCACGGCCGGCTGCCTTCTCTTGGAACACTGTCTGGGGCAGTGCCATCTGGTGACTCCCCGTAGTATTACAAGCTATGGTTCTCCCCTGGCACAGGCTGTGCTTTTTAAGCTCCTTTCCCTCTCCCACTCCAACTACTCAGCAGTCAGGACATCTGAAGTCTTCTGACACCTTTTTCTTTCCCCTGTTGCCTCTTGTGATGCTCTCAGAAGGCCGGGATATCCCTGAGCAGTGTGTCCTTCCACGTGTCTTTAGGGCCAGGTCTGAGGGCGACACACCTCTCCTGATTGTTTGCCTCGCTGTGGTGGTGAAAGACCAGCCAGGGGATACAGAAGTAGTTCTCCCATATTAGAGCTTGGGGGGCTAACTGCAGAAGAAGCTGCAGTCCAGCCCTGCTGTAGGAGGTGATAGACACATCTCTGTAATGGTGCATTTAGTGCAATAGGTTGCCAGGTCCTGGATCATTGTCTGTCTTAGCCACATGCCTCTTCCCTGCCCAGCACTGCTGCAGCCAGTCCCAAGCCAGCCAGAGAGCAGTGCCCTGGAGCGTGGCTGCCTGCCGACCCAGGCAGGGTGGCACTGGGGTGGCTCCCTTCGGGGATCTGTTCTGCAGACATGAGGGAAAGTCGGACGTTGGATGAAGTTTGGTTTTTAATTTGCATTTTGAAGGAGTCACTGACCCTGGTGCAGCGCCCGAGCCGCAGCTTTTGTATTTTCACTTTCTGCCTGTAACTGCTAACAAATTATGGAAATCCCTTTTAATTTTGATTAGAGTTATTTTTCCCCGGCTTCCCATGACATGATTCGTTCTTCTTTAGCAGCACTCGGATTAGAAGAGGGTTTGTGTTTTTTAACCAAAGCAGGTTATCAAACCTGCCAATCAGGAAAGCATCTGCTCAGGGAAGAAATTAAACAGAGAGAGCAAGAGCATACATGCCCACACGCACCATTCTGGGTGTGTGCGCGAACCCACCCACCCACCCACACACACACACACACACACATCCCTGCTTGTGTGTATACACACAGCTGCTTGGGTAGATATACACAGGGCTGGGTGTGTACGTTATCCATATTGTTAATCCATTTGATCTGAGCGGTTAGCCACAATGTGCAGTCTTGCTGGTGGTTTTCTAGCCAGCACTGTGCCCAAAGCTCTCCACTTTTTCTCAGGGTCATGCTACCAGTGCTTCTGTGGCTGTGTCCAGTGCTTCCATCCTGCCTTCGCTATGTGATATTTCTGGCTGTGTGTATGTACGTACATTTACATGCGCGGACACACTCACTTTCTCTCTCTCTCCCATAAACTATACCCAGAGAAACTTCTCCAATCTCTTCCTGACCAGCCCTAGGGCAGGGCAGCAACTCCTGTTATTTCAAGTCTATGCCGTAGAGGAGCTTGATTTGCACTTTCCTTCTTACATTTACCCTGAGTGAAGGGCGGCTGTGTCTCCCGCCAGTTTCACCAAGGTTTTGCCCAGCCCCCAGCATAACCTTACCCCCCTCCTGCCTAAGCTCTGCCCATCGCCCGATGGAGTCTAAGGGGTGACAACAGCCTTCGTGCCCCTGATTTCCCTTTTTCGTGATTCAGGGCCAGGACTCTGTGGCAGGAGGAAGCGTGGCATCTCCCCATCACCTGTGCCCCTCATGTCCGTGTGTGGTGCTGCAGAAGGGCCGTCCCTCGGTGCCGCAGTACCAGGGCACTCTGGGGCGACCCCAGGTATCCGAGCTCTGGCTGGGGGGATGCACGCGGGGGTGGGGCCATTCACCGCTGTGTGTCAGACCCAGCCCCACATAATTTGTTACAGCTGAGCCCTTCCACAGCCAGGTGGTTAGACAGCCTGCCCCTCCCACACTGCCCCACGCAGGGGATGGGAGGGAAGGACCGGCTCAGCACGCCTTGCCCTGGCCCAGCAGGGCCAGGCTCGGGCTAGACTGGTCCTAAATGAGTCCTGGGTTGTGTTCACCTTCCAGCCAGCTCAGACGCACACCCTGAATGTCACCATTAGTAATGAAAAGACGCTTTGGGCTCCTGCCCCCTCCCCACCCCACTCAGAAGCTATTTCCTGGCCTTGCCTGTCAGCTCCAGCCCTGCCCCAAACTATACTGGTGACTCTTTCCTGCAGGTTCAGCCAGTCGCCCAGGAGGGCTGCAGGGATCTCTAGGGCCAGCTTGGTAGTCTGCCTGGGGGGCAGTGGAGGGGTCTGGTGTGTCAATTTAGATGGCCCGGAGAGTGAAAGATGCTAACGTCTCCCTGTAACTGTGCAGCGTTCAACAGCGTTACACGAGCTCTGGGTTTGGTACGCAGAGACCTCCACCTGCTTCGCACCATGGCAAACGCACCGCTGAGCGTCCCGTTAACCTTTGTTAAAGACACGGAAAGGAGAAGACACAGGTAAGGCCTGTGAGATGTAAAGTATCAAGTGAGGCTTGCAGTGTAACAGCATCCAAAAAAAGCCCCTTGTTTGCCAGTCCCTGAGACGGTATCAGGTGATAACTGTCCTGTTGGGATCCAGAGATGTGAGTGGAGAATGGCTGGAGCTGACCCACGTTGCTGTTGTGGATAAAGTCCAATATTGGCTCCTGGAAGACAAAACAAGACGAACGCACCTGAGGGGGAGAGGAAAGACCAGCAAAGGCAGAAAATGCAGCGTCTGTCTCTGGTGCTGACTTTTACCTGAAGCCTGACTGCTGGAGAGAGACAGGCCTGACACGTGGTCGTCTCAGCCACGGCGAGACCCGGCAAACTTAAACCAGCATTGGCATGTTTGGGGCATTGCTTTTAATTGCCTCTCCCTGGTCACAGGCTCACAGCAGTGTTGCAAAATATTCCATCTTGGCTGGCTCAGCCAGACTCTTTCTAGACAGATGGGAAAAGGCGAGAGAGAGAAGAAAGAGAAGAAATCAGGTGGGGAAGGAAAAGAACACACTGGAGGAGGGAGAAAGGTGATATTCGGGATTTAGCTGGAGCCAGTGGAGGTGGTGGTGTGGTCTGGGTCCCACGCTCTGAACGGATCTGGTCAAGACATCTTTAAAGATGAGGCTGAAGGAGGTCTGGGGGCCCAGGCGACCGTGAGGGGGCAGCTCACTGCAGTAACCAATCCCCCATCAAGTCTCTCTCTTTAAGGCCCCCTCAAGAGAGTAGGGAGCGGAATAGCCCGTCCCCTCGTTACTGCGTCCACTAATGGGCTTGGTGTCTGACACACCAGTTTTGGTTCATTGATCTTTGGTCTCCCACTGTTGTTTACCAAGCATGTTTTTAACAGAGTGGAGTTCTCTCCGGAGGCCTTTGATCTGGGCTAATGCCGTCCGTCCATCCGTCCGTCCGTCTCCCGTTGGTGCCTTGGCCCATCGGCATTGATTGGCATAGGCTGTGGTGACCTTTGGCAGCTGGGTTCACAAGTCGGGTAAACGCGTGCCAGCTTCTCACCAGAGGGCTGCCCGGCTGGCACCGAGCCCTCCCCCTCCCCTGGCTGTCAGGGAGGAGGCGCCGAGCAGCTGAGTCAGACGCGGAGGAGAATGTCAGGCACTCGCTGGGAATTCGCAATGAGACGGCGCAATGGAAGCAGGCCATAAATCCCGCTCCCCCCGCTCCCTGCCCGCTGTGCCGCAGGAATCACCCCGCAGGCAGGGAGAGCAGCCCCACCAGAGCCCGCTGTGGGCCAGCACGTGCTCTTCCCCCGCCAGGGTTCTCCAGCCACAGCTGTAATGGGGCAGAGCCTGCAGCCCCGTTATACGGGCCAGGGGACGAGCTGTGGGGGCAGGGGCAGAATTTGGCCAGGGTCATACAGCAGTTAGTGCTGGGTTGGGAACCCCAAAGTCCTGGTGCTTTGTGCACTTTACGCAGCTGTCTCCTGGTGACGTCACCCATTAATCACTGCAGCTGAGCGGCCTGGCACCTCCAGGTGCGGCTGGGAGGTGGGTGCCCACCAGGCCTGGAGCACTGCAGATCGGAGCATCTGGGTGCGGTGCCCGCTGAGTGCCCTGGGTGCGGCATGGAGGCCCAGCCTGCAGGGCATTAACCTTGGCCTTCCAGTGGCTGTGAAGCGAGTCCACCCACTGGCACTGCCTGGAGGCTCCGTCTGGGCCCGAGGACGTGCTGCAAAGGCAGGCAGCCCAGCCATGAATTAGGCCGGGAGCAGCAGCCTGGGTTAGGGCCAGATGTCCCAATTTTATAGGGACAGTCCCGATGGTGGGGCTTTGTCTGGTGCAGGCACCTATTACCCACCACCCCCGTCCTGATTTTTCACAGGCGCTGTCTGGTCACCCAGGGCATGGAGCAGGCCCAGCAAACCCAGCTTGATCACCTCCGGGAGGGCGGCTGGGATTGGCCATGCCAAGCGGGTGGCAGCTGGTACCAGGATCCCAGTACATCCCTGCAGAGACGGGAGGTGAGCAGGCCCCAGGCCCTGCTGCCTCCATCCCAGTGCTTGGGAGCCTCCCGCGTCACCCAGTGAGACAGTCTCCCTTCCCCCTCTGAGATGGGCACTGGCCACGGGTAGGGATGGTCAACCCATCGGTCCAATGGACACCGGGGCGGTGAGGGGGGTTCAGACCTGGGCATCTCTGGGTGGCTCAGTCAAGGGGATGTTTAGAGGCAAGGTTTGAAGGAGAGGTGGGGTTCCCCGGCAGATGGGGGTAGGGTGGGGTTCCCAGGGAAAGTGTGGGGTTCCCCAGGAGACAGAGGAGGGCTGGGGCTCCCCGGGAGATGGAGGAAAGGGTGGGGCTCCCCAGGAGAGGGGGGAGGAGTGGGGGTTACCCAGGGTGACAGGGGAGGGGTGCGGTTCCTTGGGAGATGGAGGAGGGGTGGGGCTCCCCAGGAGATGGGGCAGGATTGGGGGTTCCCCAGGAGAGGGAGGAGAGGTGGGGCTCCCTGGGAGGTGCTGGGGAAGGGGTGTGGTTCCCCAGGAAAGGGAGAGGATTGGGGGTTCCCCAGGAGAGGGAGGAGAGGTGGGGCTCCCCGGGAGGTGCTGGGGAAGGGGTGGGGTTCCCAGGAGAGGGAGAGGATTGGGGGTTCCCCAGGAGACAGAGGAGGGGTGGGGCTCCCCGGGAGGCGCTGGGGGGAGGGAGGGGCGGAAGCAGCAGTGCTGGGAGCAGGCTGCAGGCAGGACCAGGAGCTTGGCCATGATCCTGAAAGGCAGGGGAGCGAACGAAGGATCTGGAGGAGGGGACCGATGTGCCGAGAGGAGGCCACAGCCACTGAGGCAGGAGATGGCCCTGCAGGGCTGCCTCTGAGCTGTGGAAATGGGCAGGGATGAGCCGAGATGCCAGCAGCTCCTTTGGCTTCCAAGAAGTCCCCCGTTTTTCCCCTGGGGAGCAGGGAGGTGGGGCCGGCAGCCCCAGTCACCACCTTTGCTCAGCGTGGGCTCTCCAGGGCTACCAGAGTTCCTTGTGGCCGGCTGCTGTTTGGATGCGGGGCTTAGCCCAAGAGCCGTGTCTTCCCACGTTGCCCTGCCAGTGGGCACCCTCCTCGAGGTTCCCCAGCGAGAGGGCAAGGTGCTTGGGTTGGCCCTGGGGGCTGCAGGGAGCCTTTTGCCTCTAGGGCACTGCATGGTGGATGGGGGGAAAGGAGGGTCTGTAACGATGCTGCCTCTGGCGGGACACTACAGAGAGTATCAATTCAGGACAAATTGCTTTGAGCAGGGCAGTCACAGCCCAAGGCTGGGGTCTCTCCACTTCTAAGGCAAACCTAACCAGCTAGACAGAGGACTTCAGTTTCACCCCACTGGCTAACCACAAGTCACACAAGCAATTCCCTTAGACCCTCCAGTTTCCCAGTATCACCACCAGGGCCACTCGTTATGGGGATGAATGGTTGTGAAAACCAATACTCCAGTAAAAGAAAAAAGGTTCTCCCGATCCCAAAGGACCAAGCCCCAGACCCAGGTCAATATACAAATCAGATCTTACGCTGTTGCCAATCCTTTAGAATCTAAAATCTAAAGGTTTATTCATAAAAAGAAAGAAATATAGATGAGCACTAGAATTGGTTCAATGGAATCAGTGACATACAGTCATGGCAAAGTTCTTGGTTCAGGCTTGTAGCAGTGATGGAATAAACTGCAGGTTCAAATCAAGTCTCTGGAGAACATCCCCAGCTGGGATGGTTTAGTCCTTTGTGTAGAGCTTCAGTTTGTAACAGTGTCCCTCCAGAGGTAAGAAGCAGGACTGAAGACAAAATGGAGATGCTGCTGCTGCCTTTTATGGTCTCTTGCCATGTGGCCTCTGCTTCCTTTGTTCCAACCACAAACCACGGAAAAACCTCAGCGTCCTATCCATAGGCAGGTCCCTGCTAGGCAGAGCTAACGCCTGGGGTGTCACCCAGAAGCACAGCACAAGTTTGAACTACAGACAGTATAGAGCCAATACTTATAGCTTTAACTACAAAAATGATACATGCAGACAGACAGCAGAATCATAACCAGCAAATCATACCCTCCTCGTAGACACCTTACTTAGCCTCCTTTGTACAAGATTTCATGCCACTACAGGACCTTGGTTGCAACAATGATCGATACGGTCCTAGTTCATGTCAATAATGTCACATGCCTCGATGGAGATACAGCGCCGCCTCTGCAGGGGGGTGAAGGGGGGAGCCATGTTTGGGGCACGGTCTGTGCTGGTCCTGCCCTGGGCCAGCCCGGTTGGCTGGCCTGGCTCCGGACAGCAGCCCAAATCCGCAGGATGGCAGAGCTCCGTCGGGGACAGCGTGGGTGTGGGGAGCTAGAGCTCCAGCCTGCTGCCCGGAGCTCACAGCTCCACCTTCTGGGGGGTGACACCCCCTTGCTCCTCTTTGGCTCAGTCCCCCTCCAGGTGCCTCCCTGCCATCGCTGCCCGGCTCCAGTTGCTATGACACTGACGGGACACGGGCCCAGTGCAGCTCTTTAGTCCCTAAGGGCTAATTAGCCAATTACCTCGGGCCCTGCTGGGCCTGTCAGGACAGGCTGTGAACCTGTTGAGTGGCATGTTGTTAGCGTGTCCGGAGGGGCTCTCCCACTGCCAGTGGTCAGGGTGCCCTGGCATGCCAGCCTGTGACAGGCAGAGCCTCATCTCTGCCACCAGCGCCCCAGGGAAGACAGGCTGCCCCAGCCAGTCCCAGGGAGACGCCATGGTGCCAGCCCAGATTTTATCTGCGCTGGGCAGAGGTGCCAACACTGCCCTCTGACTGACATCAGGGATCCCCGCCCAGAGCTGTTCTGCTCCCTGGGCCAAACATCTGGGTTGAGCCCAAGGCTGGGTGTGCCTGGCCGAGTTGAGCACCCCTGCAAGCTGGTGGATGGCCGGGCTAGGCACACAGAGCCAGGATTGCTAAATGTCAGCACAGTGCACAGGGAGCGCTGTTCCATCGGGCTGTGGCACAGCCCCCCCCCCCCACGGGTACCAGGCAGATCTAGTCCCCCAGCACCATTCTTGGTGACGCCTGCCGTGTGTCATGGCGTCTCAGGTGATGCTTTAAAAAAACCAAAGGGATTAAACTCCTCCAGGGAAACATCCCATCTGATGAGAATCCACCCACTCAGGAAAAGGAAGAGTTAAGAGAAGGAAACAAGGAGAGGAGAATAGCAAATACAGTGAGTTCAGGTGGGATATAATTAACAGCATCCTCCACCCCCATACTCCAGGGCACTTTCTGAGCCCCACTGTGGCCAGGAAGGAACAGTCCTGAAGGATTATTAGGTACTGTATGCCCCTTCCTCTGAACCATCCAGCCCTGGCTCACCAGAGACAGACTATAGAGGGATGCAACAGCTGTTCTGTTAATTCCCCATCTCCTGCCAGGTTGGGTCACTGAGCCAGCTGCACACAAGCCTCTCCCCTCACATGCCTCTGTGACCCAGTGGGAACTTTCTATATTAGTTTTGAGCCCTGTGTGTGCCTCAGTTTCCCCTATATGTTGCACAGCTGGACTCAGTTTGCTCTCATGGCAGGCTAAGAGACATGGGCGTGTCTCCTCCCTCTCTGGGTGGACGGAATAGTTGTCAGGACAGTGGCTGAAACCCATCCACAACACAGCCTCCAAGGACTGGATTTCCCCACCACTCACCAGGGAAGCTGAGCAGAGACCCCCAGCTCAAGAACAAAGGCCTGGGAAGCTGTGAGCTCTCATCCCGTGGGAACAGACTGGGGAGGTCAGACTGAGAGCCGCGACGCAGCCTGAAAATCTCAGGCATTGGCACTCTGACAGCAGGATTGTCTGGCTATGTAGACTCCCTCCTCAGACCCTACGCTACCAGCACTCCCAGCTATCTTCGAGACACCACTGACTTCCTGAGGAAACTACAATCCATCGGTGACCTTCCTGAAAACACCATCCTGGCCACCATGGATGTAGAAGCCTCTACACCGACATTCCACACAAAGATGGGCTACAAGCCATCAGGAACAGTATCCCCGATACTGTCACGGCTAACCTGGTGGCTGAACTTTGTGACTTTGTCCTTACCCATAACTATTTCACATTTGGTGACAATGTATACCTTCAAATCAGCGGCACTGCGATGGGTACCCGCATGGCCCCACAGTACGCCAACATTTTTATGGCCAACTTAGAACAACGCTTCCTCAGCTCTCATCCCCTAATGCCCCTACTCTACTTGCGCTACACTGATGACATCTTCATCATCTGGACCCACGGAAAAGAAGCCATGAATTTCACCATGATTTCAACAATTTCCGTCCCACCATCAACCTCAGCCTGGACCAGTCCACACAAGAGATCCACTTCCTGGACACTACGGTGCTAATACGCGATGGTCACATAAACACCACCCTATATCGGAAACCTACTGACCGCTATTCCTACCTACATGCCTCCAGCTTTCATCCAGATCACATCACATGATCCATCGTCTACAGCCAAGCTCTATGATACAACCGCATTTCCTCCAACCCCTCAGACAGAGACAAACATCTACAAGATCTCTATCATACATTCTTACAACTACAATACCCACCTGCTGAAGTGAAGAAACAGATTGACAGAGCCAGAAGAGTACCCAGAAGTCACCTACTACAGAACAGGCCCAACAAAGAAAATAACAGAACCCCACTAGCCATCACCTTCAGCCCCCAACTAAAACCTCTCCAACGCATCATCAGGGATCTACAACCTATCCTGAAGGACGACCCATCACTCTCATAGATCTTGGGAAACAGCCCCCCAACCTGAAGCAAATACTCACCAGCAACCACACCACACAACAGAACCACTAACCCAGGAACCTATCCTTGCAACAAAGCCGTTGCCAAATGTGTCCACATATCTATTCAGGGGACACCATCATAGGGCCTAATCACATTAGCCACACTATCAGAGGCTCGTTCACCTGCGCATCTACCAATGTGATATATGCCATCATGTGCCAGCAATGCCCCTCTGCCATGTACATTGGACAATCTCTATGTAAAAGAATAAATGGACACAAATCAGACGTCAAGAATTATAACATTCAAAAACCAGTCGGAGAACACTTCAATCTCTTTGGTCCCACTCGATTACAGACCTAAAAGTGGCAAGTCTTCAACAAAAAAACTTCAAAAACAGACTCCAACAAGAGACTGCTGAATTGGAATTAATTTGTAAACTGGATACAATTAATTTAGGCTTGAATAAAGACTGGGAGTGTATGTGTCATTACACAAAGTAAAACTATTTTGCCATGTTTATTCTCCCCCCTCCCCCCTGCCACTACTGTTCCTCACACACTCTTGTCAACTGCTGGAAATGGCCCACCTTGATTATCACTACTAAAGGTCGTCCCCCCCCCGCATTCTCCTGCAGGTAATAGAGCTACTAGAGTGATGAGGACATGGACACAGACTTCTCTCAAAGCACGTGCCCTGGCAATGTGGGCATCATGGTGCTAATGGGGCAGGTTCATGCTGTGGAACGCCGATTCTGGGCTCGGGAAACAAGCACAGACTGGTGGGACCGCATAGTGTTGCAGGTCTGGGACGATTCCCAGTGGCTGCAAAACTTTCGCATGCGTAAGGGCGCTTTCATGGAACTTTGTGACTTGCTTTCCCCTGCCCTGAGACACAAGAATACCAAGATGAGAGCAGCCCTCACAGTTGAGAAGCAAGTGGCAATAGCCCTGTGGAAGCTTGCAACGCCAGACAGCTACCGGTCAGTCAGGAATCAATGTGGAGTGGGCAAATCTACTGTGGGGCCTGCTGTGATGCAAGTAGCCAACGCAATCAAAGATCTGCTGATATCAAGGGTAGTGACCCTGGGAAATGTGCAGGTCATAGTGGATAGCTTTGCTGCAATGGGATTCCCTAACTGTGGTGGGGCCATAGAGGGAACCCATATCCCTATCTTGGCACCAGAGCACCAAGCCAGCGAGTACATAAACCGCAAGGGGTACTTTTCAATAGTGCTGCAAGCACTGGTGGATCACAAGGGACGTTTCACCAACATCAACGTGGGATGGCCAGGAAAGGTTCATGACGCTCGCATCTTCAGGAACTCTGGCCTGTTTCAAAAGCTGCAGGAAGGGACTTTCTTCCCAGACCAGAAAATAAATGTTGGGGATGTTGAAATGCCTATAGTTATCCTTGGGGACCCAGCCTACCTCTTAATGCCATGGCTAATGAAGCCATACATAGGCAGCCTGGAGAGTAGTCAGGAGCTGTTCAGTTACAGGCTGAGCAAGTGCAGAATGGTGGTAGAATGTGCATTTGGACGTTTAAAAGCACGTTGGTGCAGTTTACTGACTCGGTTAGACCTCAGCAAAACCAATATTTCCACTGTTATTACTGCTTGCTGTGCGCTCCACAATATCTGTGAGAGTAAGGGGGAGACATTTATGGTGGAGTGGAAGGTTGAGGCAAATCGTCTGGCTGCTGGTTATGCACAGCCAGACACCAGGGCGGTTAGAAGAGCACAGGAGGGTGCGGTGCGCATCAGAGAAGCTTTGAAAACCAGTTTCATGACTGGCCAGGCTACGGTGTGAAAGTTGTGTTTGTTTCTCCTTGATGAAATCCCCCGCCCCTTGGTTCACTCTACTTCCCTGTAAGCTAACCACCCTCCTCTCCTCCCTTCGATCACCGCTTGCAGAGGCAATAAAGTCATTGTTGCTTCACATTCATGCATTCTTTATTAATTCATCACACAAATAGGGGGATAATTACCAAGGTAGCCCAGGAGGGGTGGTGGAGGAGGGAAGGACAAGGCCACACAGCACTTTAAAAGTTTAAAACTTATTGAATTCCAGCCTTCTGTTACTTGGGCAATCCTCTGGGGTGGAGTGGCTGGGTGGCCGGAGGCCCCCCCCCACTGTGTTCTTGGGCGTCTGGGTGAGGAGGCTATGGAACTTGGGGAGGAGGGCGGTTGGTTACACAGGGGCTGTAGCGGTGGTCTGTGCTCCTGCTGCCTTTCCTGCAGCTCAACCATACGCTGGAGCATATTAGTTTGATCCTCCAGCAGCCTCAGCATTGAATCCTGCCTCCTCTCATCACGCTACCGCCACCTTTCAGCTTCAGCCCTCTCTTCAGCCCGCCACTTACTCTCTTCAGCCCGCCACCTCTCCTCCCGGTCATTTTGTGCTTTCCTGCACTCTGACATTGTCTGCCTCCATGCATTCGTCTGTGCTCTGTCAGTGTGGGAGGACAGCATGAGCTCAGAGAACATTTCATCGCGAGTGCCTTTTTTTCGCCTCCTAATCTTCGCTAGCCTCTGGGAAGTAGAAGATCCTGTGATCCTTGAAACACATGCAGCTGGTGGAGAAAAAAAAAGGGGGCAGTGGTATTTAAAAAGACACATTTTATAGAACAATGGGTACACTCTTTCACGGTAAACCTTGCTGTTAACATTACATACATAGCACATGTGCTTTCGTTACAAGGTCGCATTTTGCCTCCCCCCACCGCGTGGCTAACAGCGGGGAATATTTCTGTTCAGCCATAGGCAAACAGCCCAGCAGGAACGGACACCTCTGAATGTCCCCTTAAGAAAAGCACCCTATTTCAACCAGGTGACCATGAATGATATCACTCTCCTGAGGATAACACAGAGAGATAAAGAACGGATGTTTGAATGCCAGTAAACATACACTGCAATGCTTTGTTCTACAATGATTCCCGAATACGTGCTACTGGTCTGGAGTGGTGAAGTGTCCTACCATGGTGGATGGAATAAGGCTGCCCTCCCCAGAAACCTCTTGCAAAGGTTTTGGGAGTATATCCAGGAGAGCCACGAATGCCAGGGCAAATTAATCATTAAACATGCTGGCTTTTAAACCTTGTATAGAATTTTAAAAGGTACACTCGCCAGAGGTCCCTTCTCCGCCTGGCGGGTCCGGGAGGCAGCCTTGAGTGGGTTTGGGGGGTACTGGCTCCAGGTCCAGGGTGAGAAACAGTTCCTGGCTGTCAGGAAAACCGGTTTCTCTGCTTGTTTGCTGTAAGCTATCTACAACCTCATCATCAGCGTCTTCCTCGTCCCCAAAACCTGCTTCCGTGTTGCCTCCATCTCCATTGAAGGAGTCAAACAACATGGCTGGGGTAGTGGTGGCTGAACCCCCTAAAATGGCATGCAGCTCATCATACAAGCAGCATGTTTGGGGCTCTGACCCGGTGCGGCCATTTGCCTCTCTGGTTTCCTGGTAGGCTTGCCTCAGCTCCTTAAGTTTCACACGGCACTGCTTTGGGTTCCTGTTATGGCCTCTGTCCTTCATGCCCTGAGAGATTTTCACAAATGTTTTGGCATTTTGAAAACTGGAACATAGTTCTGATAGCACGGATTCCTCTCCCCATAGAGCGATCAGATCCCGTACCTCCTGTTCGGTCCATGCCGGAGCTCTTTTGCGATTCTGGGACTCCATCATGGTCACCTCTTCTGATGAGCTCTGCATGGTCACCTGCAGCTTGCCACACTGGCAAAACAGGAAATTGAAATTCAAAAGTTCGCGGGCCTTTTCCTGTCTTAATTTCCTTTTCCTGGTCAGTGCATCTGAGTTGAGAGTGCTGTCCAGAGCTGTCACAATGGAGCACTCTGGGATAGCTCCCAGAGGCCAACACCATCTAATTGTGTCCACAGTACCCCAAATTCGACCCAGCAAAACTGATTTCAGCGCTAATCCCCTTGTCGGGGGTAGAGTAAGGAAATCGATTTTAAGAGCCCTCTAAGTCGAAAAAAAGGGCTTTGTCATGTGGACGGGTGCAGGGTTACATCAATTTAACGCTGCTAAATTTGACCTCAACACTAGTGTAGACCAGGGCTAACAAATTTATTTGAGCATAAGCTTTCATGAGCTACAGCTCACTTCATCGGATCTCTCTCATTACAGTGTGTATGGTAACACCCCTTGTTTTATGTTCTCTGTGTATATAAATCTCCCCACTGTGTTTTCCACTGAATGCATCCGATGAAGTGAGCTGTAGCTCACGAAAGCTTATGCTCAAATAAATTTGTTAGTCTCTAGGGTGCCACAAGTACTCCTTTTCTTTTAGCCGGAAAAAGGCATTCACTGCAGCTTGGGCTCTGAGTCTGAGCGCACCAGGATGGGCCATGCTTTAACTTCCATTTCTCTGTGCTCAGGTCTTGTGCTGGGTTCCCCTTGACTGCTAAACTGGCTGTTCTGATCACGCTGTCTGGGGGAACCCTGCAAATACTCGGTGAGGTGCATTAACCTGGACATGTCTCTCCCAGGCATCTCTCTTAGTCGGACTCGCCGTGCAGAGCTCACAGTATGAAGCGGGAGGGCTGAGGCCCAGAGCCCTACCCTGGAGGAAGAGTGAGACCCCCAAGGGGGTCTGGCACCCTGAAGGGGGTCTTCCTACAGACTGTTCCAAAGCTGGGGGCGTAGCACTGATCTGGTGGATCTGGGACTCCCCTCCCTGGGGTCTAATCCGGCTCTTGTAGAAAGGGCGGCAGGCGGGATCCCTTCTCCCAGCTCTGCAGCGCGTGAGGAGTCTGGATGCATCTCTCTCTGTGTGCCTCTCCCAGACAGTGCATGGATGCCCGCAGCTCACCCCGCTTCAGGGCGCATGCAGCGCAATCAGGAGTTCCTGGGGAAGAGCTTTCACAGTGAGATGGGCCATTTGGAGGAGCAAGAACCGGCGGTTCCTTCTACCCTAGAGCATGCATCCCTACGGAGATGAATTAGTTCAGAGTTGCTGGCCATGTGTTAAAGTGTCTGGAAGGAAACAAAGTGCCACTAATGAGTCTGGAGGTGGGTGACGTTGCCTGGTTCTCTTCGCTGCCAGTGGCCGTACTAATCACTCTGCGATTTCCCTGCATTAACGGCTGACCTTTCCAGGCCTTTCCACATTTGGCAAGTGCAGGAGCCTTTGATGCATGGCATGGGCACGGAGGAAAAATGATGCAGAGAGAACAGCAGCCGCAGCAGCGTTGGAGAGAGCGAAGGGGAAGGCCAGTGAGCTCCTGGCTGGGCTACGGGGTTCCTGGCTAGCCACACACAAGCCCACATCTGCCCTCATAGGTCTCATTCTAGGAGCTACAGAGCAAATCCTGAGATTGGAACGCTGCAAAGAAGGTGAGCATCAGGGTCCGCTTGGCACCCAGGGATCTGACCTGGTGTCCATGCTCAGCTGGGGACATCCAGGTGGGATTCCCCAAGGAATAACGAATCTCACTGTGCAGGCAGCCCCTGTATCCTTCCACCTAGTGAGGCAATGATTTAACACAGCAAATTCCCCTCTTCTCAGGTCACTGACTGGAACAGATGAACACCCCCACCCCCACCCCCCCAACACACACACACAAAACCCACATGACCCCACTTGTCTGCCAGGTCCTGGCAAAACTGAGAAAACAGAAAAGGTCTCTAACATTCCAGTCTGAGGGGTCTGGGGTGCAGCCAGCGGGTGGCAGGGGACACTCGGATAATCCTTTTTCATACAGCCCTCGGGGCAGCGCTTACTTTTTGCCAAAGCTGAGCCCCAGCACCCCCGGGCCCAGCAGTTCAGAGCCCGGCACCTCTGGGCCTGGCAGTTCAGGGCCCCGGCACCTCCAGGTCCAGCAGATCAGAGCCCCGGCACCCCTGGGCCCGGCAGTTCAGGGCCCCGGCACCTCCGGGCCCAGCAGATCAGAGCCCCGGCACTCCTGGGACCGGCAGTTCAGGGCCCCGGCACCTCCGGGCCCAGCAGATCAGAGCCCCGGCACCCCTGGGCCCGGCAGTTCAGAGCCCCGGCACCCCCGGGCCCAGCTGTTCAGGGCCCCGGCACCTCTGGGCCCGGCAGCTCAGGGCCCCAGCACCGCTAACTAGGAGAACTAGCTGGCCTCCATCCCAACAGGTCAGCTCCCTGTGGGAACCGCCGCGAAGCCGTGCTGCCAGGTTCCGGGCGGAGGGGCTGGGGTGGGTCCGGGTCCCTGCGTCCTGCGACAGGAGGTCCTTCCTGAGAGGAGGTTGGAGGGGCTTTGCCGCAGAGCAGTGGAGGTGGCGTGAGGACCACACTGGCCTGGCCTGGTGTCCTTGGAGCGAGCTTTGGCGGATTAGCGGTAGCAAAGGGTAAGCGTATGGCAGGGTAGGGCCCGTGATGTTACCAGTGCGTCTCCCAGGGAGTCGCGGCCGTATCCTCCCCTGGTGTTGAAAAGACGGCATTCTGCGCTGGTCAGGCTGGCAAAGGGGCCTGCTTCTGTGGAACCCCAGGTCTGGGAAATATTGCGGAAGACATAAGCACAGAGCCCCCCATTGTGATCTCGAAGGACGTGTCTGCTCAGGGAGTCGGCCATGGCATTCTGGGGGCTGGAAGATGGGCGGCTGAGATGTCGCTGTCTGATGGGAAATGCAGCTCTGGGCATAACGACGGGGCTCTCGCTCCTCCATGTCAACTGATATAAGACATTGCAGCCCCGTGTCCAGCATGCCCCCGATGGCGTCGCCCAGTCTGGTGTGGAGGGAGTGTAGAAACATAGACTCATAGGGTTAGAAGGGACCACGAGGGTCATCTAGTCTAACCCCCTGCCACGGATTGGTACAGAGCACAACCTCATGTGTGACCCACTTGCCTTGGGCTGTGTCTCCTTGGAGGTGAGCCCCCCACCCATGCCAACAGGGAAGTGTCTGGTGTGAGGATCCTTGGGAGAATGGGGCTCCCCACTCAGACCTCCGCCCCCTGAGAGAGTCCAGACCTTTCTGAGGTACTATGATGGGTTTGGAGAGACTGTTTGTATGGGGTATACACAGATCTCAGCCATGTCTGTCATTTCTCCTCCTTCCCTGACTGCCTGCCTGGCCCTCCCTGAGCTCTGCCATGCCTGGACATGGCACGCCGGAGCCGGAGGATCCCTGTAATAGCGTAACCAGGGCGCAGCCTTCCCCAGAGACTCCACGGTTGTCAGCAGCTCTCCATGGCTGGAGCTCATGAGCCCCTGCACCAGAAGCACCAACCTTGTGCTACGGACCACTTAGTGTTCACTTAGTAGTCAGGTTTCAGAGTAGCAGCCGTGTTAGTCTGTATTCGCAAAAAGAAAAGGAGTACTTGTGGCACCTTAGAGACTAACAAATTTATTAGAGCATAAGCTTTCGTGAGCTACAGCTCACTTCATCGGATGCATTTGGTGGAAAAAACAGAGGAGAGATTTATATACACACACACAGAGAACATGAAACAATGGGTTTATCATACACACTGTAAGGAGAGTGATCACTTAAGATAAGCCATCACCAGCAGCAGGGGGGGGAAAGGAGGAAAACCTTTCATGGTGACAAGCAAGGTAGGCTAATTCCAGCAGTTAACAAGAATATCAGAGGAACAGTGGGGGGTGAGGTGGGAGGGAGAAATACCACGGGGAAATAGTTTTACTTTGTGTAATGACCCATCCATTCCCAGTCTCTATTCAAGCCTAAGTTAATTGTATCCAGTTTGCAAATTAATTCCAATTCAGCAGTCTCTCGTTGGAGTCTGTTTTTGAAGCCTTTTTGTTGAAGGATAGCCACTCTTAGGTCTGTAATCGAGTGACCAGAGAGATTGAAGTGTTCTCCAACTGGTTTTTGAATGTTATAATTCTTGACGTCTGATTTGTGTCCATTCATTCTTTTACGTAGAGACTGTCCAGTTTGGCCAATGTACATGGCAGAGGGGCATTGCTGGCACATGATGGCATAGATCACGTTGGTAGATGCGCAGGTGAACGAGCCTCTGATAGTGTGGCTGATGTGATTAGGCCCTATGATGGTGTCCCCTGAATAGATATGTGGACAGAGTTGGCAACGGGCTTTGTTGCAAGGATAGGTTCCTGGGTTAGTGGTTCTGTTGTGTGGTGTGTGGTTGCTGGTGAGTATTTGCTTCAGACTGGGGGGCTGTCTGTAAGCAAGGACTGGTCTGTCTCCCAAAATCTGTGAGAGTGATGGGTCGTCCTTCAGGATAGGTTGTAGATCCTTGATGATGCGTTGGAGAGGTTTTAGTTGGGGGCTGAAGGTGATGGCTAGTGGCGTTCTGTTGTTTTCTTTGTTGGGCCTGTCCTGTAGTAGGTGACTTTTGGGTACTCTTCTGGCTCTGTCAATCTGTTTCTTCAATCTGTTTTCTTGCAACAAAGCCCGTTGCCAACTCTGTCCACATATCTATTCAGGGGATACCATCATAGGGCCTAATCACATCAGCCACACTATCAGAGGCTCGTTCACCTGCGCATCTACCAATGTGAAATATGCCATCATGTGCCAGCAATGCCCCTCTGCCATGTACATTGGCCAAACTGGACAGTCTCTACGTAAAAGAATGAATGGACACAAATCAGACGTCAAGAATTATAACATTCAAAAACCAGTTGGAGAACACTTCAATCTCTCTGGTCACTCGATCACAGACCTAAGAGTGGCTATCCTTCAACAAAAAGGCTTCAAAAACAGACTCCAACGAGAGACTGCTGAATTGGAATTAATTTGCAAACTGGATACAATTAACTTAGGCTTGAATAGAGACTGGGAATGGATGAGTCATTACACAAAGTAAAACTATTTCCCCATGGTATTTCTCCCCCCACCCCACCCCCCCACTGTTCCTCTGATATTCTTAAAAAGAAAAGGAGTACTTGTGGCACCTTAGAGACTAACAAATTTATTAGAGCATAAGCTTTCGTGAGCTACAGCTCACTTCATCGGCTGCTACTCTGAAACCTCTGATATTCTTGTTAACTGCTGGAATTAGCCTACCTGCTTGTCACCATGAAAGGTTTTCCTCCTTTTCCCCCCCCTGCTGTTGGTGATGGCTTATCTTAAGTGATCACTCTCCTTACAGTGTGTATGATAAACCCATTGTTTCATGTTCTCTGTGTGTGTGTATATAAATCTCTCCTCTGTTTTTTCCACCAAATGCATCCGATGAAGTGAGCTGTAGCTCACGAAAGCTTATGCTCTAATAAATTTGTTAGTCTCTAAGGTGCCACAAGTACTCCTTTTCTTTTTACTTAGTAGTCAGCAGCATAGAGCATCTCACTCGGGGCTGAGGAGTTCTGCTTCCAGCCAGTAGGAGGCAGTGGCACATCTATGCGCCCACACCCACCTCATTGCACCCCGCTCTGTATTACAGCCTAGTTCTTTATTATTCTACCCAGGCTTCCTAATGATGTTAACGACGCAGCTTTGTGTTAATATAATGAGTAAATTACACACACGAGCACAAAGTCTGTAAACCTCATTTTTCATGCAGCATTTAATGAGGAGAGGAGGAGATGCGGCGTGACAGACACGTCACCCAGAAAGCTGGTGCCAGAGGAGACCGGTGCTGCGAGGACAAGCGGGTGTACGATGGAGGCGCTAGGAGAAGCAGTCTCCAGCTCTTCACCCCAGGGCGTGAGCTATGTGGGACCTGACAGGGCCTCGGCCTTCCATTTCTGGAATTCTCTAATGCAATTAAAAGGGAGCCAATCTGAAGTGGCTAAAAGGACTGACCTTTACTGCTGCAGCAGCAGCAGCACACAATTAACCTGTGGAACTCACTGCAACAGGATAGCATCGGGGCAAAAAGCTCAGTAAGCTTCAATGGACCCCTCCACAGCAATGCTGGCAGATTTCTCTCCTCAGCAAGGTTTATGCAGCGGCGACCAGCCTTACATTCAGTAAGGGGTCAGGGTGGGCTATGAGGTGGGGAGAACTGGGAGATGCTGCAGGGGTGGGGTGAAAGCAGGACACATCTCCAGTGACTGACCTCTGTCACTCACAGCGAGGGAGAGGTCAGTCTTGGGGAGAAGCGCTAGCTGCAAATCTCTTGTCCAAAATAAGTGTTTTGCATCAGAAAATGGCCTTTTTTGGAAGAATTAATGTTTTTATTTAAATGGCCTGAACCATTGTGGTTTTTTGGTGGAAAAATGTCATGCCCCCCCGCCCCCCCCAATTATTACCAAGAACTGTACTGAGAGAAATCCCAGGGTTTGGTAAATGAATAACGTTAGTAAAGACGTGGGGCTAGTCTTTAAAAAAATAATTCCAAAGAATGTGGCCCACCCAGTCTGGGCCCCGCCCACGCAGCCATGTGGCAGCCAGAGGGGGGGCCCAACGAGGGGCTCGTGGTCTGTCCAGGAGCTCCAGGGATCAGCATCTCACTAGTGCTGGCTCTGCTCTGGGGTCTGAGCGGCTCTATTCCAGTCCCCGTGGCAGGGAGAGGAGTGGGAGGAGGAGGGGTGCGGGGGTCACTGTTGCTGGGCGGGGGTGGCTGCAGGATTCCCGCAGTGTAGGACCCGGTTCAGACTCCCCCGCCATTTCACAGAGACCTTTCCACCGAGGGAGGGGAATGGGCAGAGCCCTCCAGAGCCTGGCCACGGGACACACATCCAAGGGATTCGGGCAAGTGGCCTCCAGGTAGCGAGCCCTGGGAAGTGAGGCTCGGCCCGGCTGCTCCCTGCAGGCGCCGGAGGCCGGGTTCTGGGCTGCTGTGGGGTTAAACGTGACGGATTCGCTGTTCGGGGCCCGGCAATCGCTGCAGATCCAGGTCACTTCAGCCTCGAATCACATCGCCGGCTTTGCAGCAGGCGCCCCGCCTGGAGGGCTGGGAATAACCATGCTGCGGGGATGACTTGCTGTCACGGCTCACTGCCGGGGGTGGGGGGAACGCCGCTCCCGGGGGCTGCAGCGGGCGCTGTCTCTCTGGCAGACACTGGCCTAGCTCCCGGCTAGGAGGGGAAGGAGCAGCCCCTGGCCATTCCCAAAGCACCTGGAGCACAGGGCAAAGGGCCGGGGATGGAGCAAGCCAAGAACCGGGGACTCAGGTGGGAGCAGAGCGGGTGGGGGGAACCAGCGAGCCCTTGGCCGGAGCATGGGGCTGGCACTGAGGACTCCTGTCTCACCCTGGCACCGTTCAGCTCTGCCCCGTGTGCTGCCTCCCTTCTTTCTCCTTTGCCTGGCCAGCCTAAGGCCGCTCCCCCACGTGCCTCCCTAGCCTGCGCTCCCCCCCGCCCTCTGTGCTCATCCTTGGGGTGCTGCATCTGACCGGGCGACTGGCTGGCACGGAGACCGTGACATGCCCCAGAGCAACGGGGCACAGCCAGCAGTGACTCGGCCAGGGCTGCTGGGTCATCGCCCCAAGAGCTGCCCGCATGGCTGTGCACTCCCCCCACCCTGGGCAGCATGGCAAGCCCCCCCACACACACACCCCAGGAGAAGGACAGGAACAGGGGCTGGGCTCCAGGCCTGCTGCAGAGAGAGCAGGTGTCCTGGCTGCCAGGGCCTTTCCCAGCATCTCCTGTGTGTGGGGTCGCAGCACTGCAGAGGAAAGTCCCTTTGGTTCATGTCATTGACCCCAGAGAGGGGCTGGGGGTCTCCCAGCAGCCAGCCAGAGCCCCCTGCAGGGGGAGGAGCCGCTCTCTGCCTTGGGACCCCACAGGTCACACCTCCCTCATGGGTATACACACACACACACACTGCACGCTCAGCTACACAACATGCATCACTCCCAGAAGCTGCTGACACGTCCCTCCGGTCCCTGGGAAGGGCAGGGGATCTCCGCATGCTGCCCATACCTACAGGCACCACCCTCAGAGATCCCACTGGCCACAGCTCCAGGCCAATGGGGGCTGCAAAGTTGGTGCTGGAGGAAGAGGCAGAATGCAGTGGCCCCTTGCCTTCCTGCTCCTCAGGGGCCGCAGGGACATGTCAGCAGCTTCTGGGAGCATCGTGGGGCCAGGGCAGGTAGGAAGCCTGCCTTAGCCCTGCTGCCACACTGGACAGTTAGCACCTAAAATCTCCCGGTTTGGCTGCAGCAGCCTCTGGGAGACAGAGCCCAATTCTGGGAGACTCCCAGCAAAACCGGGAGGGTTGGCAACCCTGTGACACACAGCAACTGTACCTAGACAACCGCAGAAAAATGCTCAAATAAGGCTATGCACAGACCCCCCGCACACAAACACACACACACACACACACAACCAGACCTTGTTCCACTCAGTTCCCCAAGAACTCAGGTCGACTCCACTCTCATCACTCAGGTGCCCAGACCTGGCAGGCAGCAAAGCTCCGCTGTGTTGCTTAGACTCAATACAGGGGGTGGGAGCAGGGCATACCCCACATCCAGAGTTACACAGCAAACCTCTGCCTTCAGCCACGTTCACACAGCTCGCTGCATGGACTGGCCATTGCACCACACGCTGGAGGACTGGCGTGGTCGCTGCGTAGGAACCGATCCTGTACAGCAGGCTCTGTCCATGCACGACTTCCTCTTTGCCTCTCTTGCGTTCCTGTCTTATGCTGCCCATTATTCTCTTGTGCATTGTCAGCGGTTCCCTGGGGGTCCCCCTCATCTTAGCTGGGACAGACTTTCTGTTTCCATTAAGCCTGGGCCCCAAGAAACAAGGCCTCCCCCATGTCCCATTACGCATGTCAAGCCAGGCCTACAACACAGCACATGATCCAACCCACAGCTACTGTACCCAGAGATGTACACGCCTGTGCACGCGCACACACACACACTCCTGCAGCGCTGCACTCTGAATGTGCACACACATGCACACACTCCTGCAGCACTGCACTGTATACACACACACACATGCACACACTCCTGCAGCGCTGCACTGTGCACACACACTCTCAGTCCAGCCTGTCTCTGCTGCATGCAGGTTGGCTGAATATACCTAGTGAGGCCGGGGACCGGGCGTCTGGGCAGAGGCATGGGTGCATTTGGTGTCTTTGCGGTTCTCCCGTCAGAGATGCCAGGGAGAGCCTGGGTGAGACACCAGAAGGCCCCGCTTTCCCAGCTCCAGCCTGTGTCCCAGACCCATCAGCCAGGGCCTGCTCCCACCCTGTGCAGTGCCGTGGCATCAGTGGCACCTTGCAGCCTGCGCACACTGCTGATCCAGGCTGCTCCCCAGTGCTCCCGTCCTGGCTCCCTGCCCGCTGGGCTGGGTGCCTGCCAGGTCTCACAAGGGCCGTGGCTGCAGGCCTGGGGAAGGTCTGGCAGGAGGGGTGCTTTGGGCATTGTTTGGCCATGCCGGTGCCTGTGCCATGAAGTAATGTGGGGGGCACAAGCAGCTCTTGGCTTGGGGGAACCTCTGTGTGTGTACACACATGCACCAATACTGCCTGGGAACAGAGGGATCCCGGTGGGTGTGTGCCTGTGCACACAAGCAAGCGAGCATGCATGCACCAATGCTGCTTGGCACACAGGACGTGTGCACGTGTGCCAGTGCTGCCTGGAAACGTGTCACTTTGCAATGCCTGCGTCATGGCTCCCACCCGCCTCTCCCTGGGAGAGCAACGAGCGCTGGCTGGGTCAGTGCCGCCCGCCGGCTTTTCTGAGCACAAAGCGCAGGGGGTGAGGGGGCTGCTCGCACGGTGGCTCGGCCACCAGGAACCATTGCCATGGCTTGCAGGAATCCTGCTGCCAAGGAGCATGGGAAGCCAGGCAGCCTCACCCAGCCACCGCAGCATGTCAGCCAGCAGCCTCTCCCACTCCTCTCTCGCTGCTTGAGCGCAGTGCTCCTGGAACAAGGGCCGGGGGCGCCGGGTCCTGCCCTGCCCGTGCCCAGGGTGTCCAACTCGCAGCCCAGGCAGGGAGCGTGGCCTGCGTCTGTTACACCTCAGGCATCATGCGCTCAGCAGGCGCCGTGTGTACACGAGCAGGGTGTTCCCTCGTGCCCTGGGTGAGGGCAGGGGCTGCTGGGCCTGCCTGAGAGGCACCTAGACACCATGGTGATAGACGTCAAAAGAAGAACCAGGAAGCCTCAGGTTTCCCACCCTGGCGGGCCCAGGCAATGGCCTGGCCACACCCCTGAGCCCCCTCCCAGCTCTGCAGCCATGGGGCAGGCAGCGTCCCCAAAGCTTGTGTAAATATTATTCCAATTACAGTAATTGCCTAGCATGAATTATTGAAACATGCCATACAGTGCACTATACTGTAATTATGTTCAAATTAAATTAGCATGGCCTCTAATTAGCACATCAATAACAACAGGCAAGAGGGGAGGCTCCCAAAATAGCCTCCAAGCAGCAGCAGGCGCAGCTCACCCAAGGGAATTCTCTGCTGCACCCGCCCTGCTCCCCCCAACAACAAAGTGAGCAACCCAATCAGTAAAACATCAGCTCCAGGGACAGGAACCAAAACCCACCCAGCCACCCTCCCGCTCAGCGCCGGGACTAATTGGCTAAGACTAGCTGGGGAAAGAAAGACATGAGAAGAGACGTTCCTCCCTCTGCCACAGACCTGTCCTAATGCGGGACAGATAGATAGGTAGATAGATAGATAGAACGGGTGTTCGGACATAGATAGATGGGGAGGGGGTTGGGGAAGGATAGACAGATAGAGTATATGAGGATAGATAGATAGATGGGGGGGCTGGGGATAGATAGATAGAGGGGGTGTTTGGCGATAAATAGATACACAGATAGATAGATGGGGTGTTTCAGGATAGATAGATAGATAGATAGATAGATAGATAGATAGATGGGGTGTATGGTGATAGATAGATAGATCAATCGATGGGATGTTTGGGGATAGATAGATAGATAGATAAGTGCACGGAGACCGGCCACCCTGGACCCTGCATCCCCCTGAAGCAAACGGCCCCCCAAAGCACGGGGCCCGGGGCCCGGGGCGGCTGCCCCGGTCTGTCCTATGCATGAGACGGCTCTGCTTGGAGCTGTTCTGGGCACCACCAGAAATTTTACATACCTGATGGCCTCCGTGGGCCCACCCACTATAGCGCAGCGCCTCTTCCAGACAGAAAGCCGGCGCGTTTCATAGGGCCCCACCCAGCGAATATGGGTAGCTGGGCTTTGGCATGGCCCTTGGAGTGCCCGAGAACCAGTCCAGCTGAGCAGGGGCCAGCAGCATCTGCCCCGTGGCTGGGGAACCGCCAGGCACCGACCTTGTGTGGTCAGAGACAGCTCGGCAGAGGCTCAGCGCTGGGTCTGGACGCCCTTGATGGGTTAGTGAGCTGCGGTGCCATGGACCGAGCGCCATCATGTTCCACGTCACCTTCATTAGCAGAGCCGGGACAGCCCCATTAACTGGGTCTGGGAGGAGCGGCTTAGTGCGTGGCTGGCAAAACAAGCCCTGCTCCCCATAGTGGGCCGCTCACCTGAGGAACTCCCTGCTGCGGGGGCCACCCAGCTAGAGCCCTGGGACGGGAGACATGTAACAGAACACCCCTGTCTTTGCAGCCTCTCTCTGCAAAGAGGGACCTCACTGCAGCCATCCTCGGCCTTCGGTCATGGCAACTCTGTCTGCTCAGGGCTACCCCGGTGAAGTACTCAGGGTCATGGGCTAGAGCAGCTTGCAGTGGCCAAACCCCAGACACCAGGACCAGCCCCGGCCTCCCACCAACCTCAGGCGCAGTGGGGTGCGGGGATGCTGGCCTGGAGTCTGATCTAACATGGCAAGAGGCAGGTTCCTGGAGCCTGTCTGCGCAGTAATGCAGGGCAGCGGACTAGCTGGCCCAGGGCTGGAGCAGGTGTGGTCTCCCTCTAACCTGTTACTTCTCGCCTCACACCCGCTGGTCCCGCAGGGCGCTTACCCCAGTGGTTCTAGCAGCAGGGTCATTTGCGCTAACTAACATTGGGCGTGTGGGGAGCTCCCAGGGGAGCAGGAGTGCAAGGGCTGGTGAGTAGCGTGAATCACAGAATATCCGGGTTGGAAGGGACCTCAGGAGGTCATCTAGTCCAACTCCCTGCTCAAAACAGCACCAATCCCCAACTAAATCATCCCAGCCAGGGCTTTGGCAAGCCTGACCTTAAAAACTTCTAAGGAAGGAGATTCCACCACCTTCCTAGGGAACCCCTTCCAGTGCTTCACCACCCTCCTCGTGCGTGAAATAGTGTTTCCTAATATCCAACCTAGACCTCCCCCACTGCAACTTGAGACCATTACTCCTTGTTCTGTCATCTGCTACCACTGAGAACAGCCGAGTTCCATCCTCTTTGGAACCCCCCTTCAGGTAGTTGAAGGCTGCTGTCAAATCCCCCCTCATTCTTCTCTTCTGCAGACTAAACAATCCCACTTCCCTCAGCCTCTCCTCGTAAGTCATGTGCCTAGGGCCGGCGCTAGGGTTTTGCCGCCGAAGCAAAAAAAAAAAAAAAGCCGGCGTGCCACCCCTTGAACTGTGCCGCCCATGGTACATGCTTGGTTTGCTGGTGCCTACAGCCAGCCTGCATGTGTTCCAGCCCCCTAATCATTTTTGTTGCCCTCCGCTGGATGCTTTCCACATCCTTCTTGTAGTGTGGGGCCCAAAACTGGACACAGTACTCCAGATGAGGCCTCACCAAGGTCGAATAGAGGGGAACGATCACATCCCTCAATCTGCTGGCAATGCCCCTACTTATACAGCCCAAAATGCCACTGGCCTTCTTGGCAACCAGGGCACACTGTTGACTCATATCCAGCTTCTCGTCCACTGTAACCCCTAGGCAGGGGTAAAAGTAAGTCTAGGGACTTATCAGTACGGAGCTGGGGTGGGGCTGGGGCTGGCTCTGGCTCCTGGAAGGGGCGGGGCTGGGGGAGGTCAGAGTCAGCCCCAGCCCACCCTGTACCTGCAAGTGCCTCCTTCCCCCTCCCTCGGGTAACAGCAGCAGTCGGGGGCTCCGGGGACGATTTAAAGGGCCCGGGGCAGTAGCAGTGGCCGGAGCCCTGGGCCCTTTAAATCGTCCCCGGAGCCCCACCACCGCTTCTCCAGGGCTCTGGCAGCAGGGTTCCGGGGATGGGGCTCCAGTCGCCACAACACCCCGGGCCCTTTAAATCGTCCCTGGAGCCTGCCGGAGCCCTGGGGAAGTGGCAGTGTGGCTCCGGGGACAATTTAAAGGGCCCAGGGCTCGGCCGCCATTACCGACCCGGGCCCTTTAAATCGCCGCCCCAGCCCCACCGCCACTACCCCAGGGCCCGGCAGCGGGACTCAGGCAGCAATTTAAAGGGCCAGGGGCTCCAGCTGCTTCTGGGAGCTGCAGGCCCTTTAAATTGTGCCTGGGGAAGCCGATCCACCCCAGTACGGTGCACCAGCTCTTCCCGGTATGCTGTACCAGGGCGTACCAGCTTACTTTCACCTCTGCCCCTAGGTCCTTTTCTGCAGAACTGCTGCCTAGCCACTCGGTCCCTAGTCTGTAGTGGTGCATGGGATTCTTCTGTCCTAAGTGCAGGACTCTGCACTTGTCCTTGTTGAAGCTCATCAGATTTCTTTTTGCCCAATCCTCCAATTTGTCTAGGTCACTCTGGACCTTATCCCTCCCCTCCAGCGTATCTACCTCTCCTCCCAGTTTAGTGTCATCTGCAAACTTGCTGAGGGTTGTCATGGAGTCCCCGGGCGATGCCCTGGAGCTGCTCCCTATGAAGCCAGGCAGGATTCTGGGGAAGTCTCCTCTTTGGGAGCAGCCTGTCTGCAGGGGACACAGCTCACCCGGCTCCCCCTTCCTGGGTCTGACCTCAGAGCATCCAGCATCCTCTGCCCCTCCCTGCACTTCCCACAGCGAGTCCCAGGCGGGGTCCTGGGGAAGCCAGAGGGTCCTGCCCCCCAACTCCGCAGTCAGACATGACTCTCAGCCAGCCAGGAAAATGGAGGGTTATTAGATGACAGGAACATGGTCTAACGCAGAGCTTGTAGGTACAGAGAACAGGACCCCTCAGCCGGGTCCATTTTGGGGGTCAGTGAGCCAGACAAGCACATCTGCACTTCACTTCACATTCCCAGCCAGCCCCCAATCTCTGGGCTTTGTCCCTTTCCCGGGCCAGGAGGGCACCTGATTCCTTTGTTCTCCAACCCTTTAGCTCTCACCTTGCAGGGGGGAAGGGTCCAGGCCATCAGGTGCCAGGAAACAGGGTGTCGGCCATTCTCTGTGTCCAGACCCCTGCACACACCTGCCCTCTAGGGCTCTGCAACGATCAGACCCTCTTATCCCACCACCTAGA
This sequence comes from Dermochelys coriacea, assembly GCF_009764565.3. Taxonomy (NCBI): domain Eukaryota; kingdom Metazoa; phylum Chordata; order Testudines; family Dermochelyidae; genus Dermochelys; species Dermochelys coriacea. The sequence goes on along the minus strand of NC_050068.2, from coordinate 352,267,593 downwards.
TACTTAAGAACTGCCTAGGGGAAACCGAGGCACCCCCCCACAATATTCAAAGGAAACATTAAGTACAGTCCCGCTTCATCACAAGGGTGCAGTCCATGCTATCCTCCAGATCATTAACAAAAATGTTGAACAAAACCGGCCCCAGGACCGACCCTTGGGGCACTCCACTTGATACCGGCTGCCAACTAGACATGGAGCCATTGATCACTACCCCTTGAGCCCGACAATCTAGCCAGCTTTCTATCCACCTTATAGTCCATTCATCCAGCCCATACTTCTTTAACTTGCTGGCAAGAATACTGTGGGAGACCGTATCAAAAGCTTTGCTAAAGTCAAGGAACACGTCCACTGCTTTCCCCTCATCCACAGAGCCAGTTATCTCGTCAGAGAAGGCAATTAGATTAGTCAGGCATGACTTGCCCTTGGTGACTCCGTGCTGACTGTTCTGTTCTGGAGTGGTGTCTCTCCAGCCTGCAGGGCAGCACAGGGCTGCCGGCACCTCTCCTGCCCTCTGGACAGGAGTGTGGGTCTTTTGCTCTGGGCACTAGCCTCTTCCTTCTAGTGGGCACAGTCTCGGTTGGCCAGGCCCCATCCTGTCTCCGCTTGGTGCGGCGGTCTCAACCTGCGAGCCTGGCGCAGCCCCAGGGCAGCATGAGCCAGAGGGGTACGGATCAGGATGAGGGGCACCAGCAGAGCTGTGGGGGGAGGATCCCAGGACTGGGCTAGCCAGGGGCTGCAGGTTGGGATTGAGAGGCTCCGGCAGGGCCATGTGGGGCGCGGGGAGCTCCCAGCCCCTCCCTGACTCTGCCGGTGCTATCGACCTCTCGCTCCCACGCACACCTTGGGGGCTGCAGGCCCAGCCCCGCCTCACACCAGCCATCAGTGGGGCAGCATCCCAGACGGGCCCATCCGGAGTGTGTCCAGCGGAGGCCACGGACCCTGCTCGCGGCAGTCACTGTCCCATCTCCCCCGGCACGGTGCCCGCTCCCACCCCAGCTGTGATTCCTGCCGCAGCCGGCTCCAGCCCACATCGCTCCAAGCCCAGGCTCCTCGCGCAGGTTGCCCTAGGGGAGGGACCGCGCTGGCTGCCAGTGCCGCTGGCCTGTGGGCGGGCTCGGAAGGCACCCAGCAAGGGGGGGTTAATTGGCACACACTGGGAGAAGGGGCAGGAGGGGCGGCCTGCGGGTGGGTGCGTCACCCTTCCCTCCCGGCCTCAGCACTCAGCCGCCAGAGCCAGTTCCCTCCCTAGCCTCCGGTCTGTCCAGCTTGGCCTTTTGGGCCTCTCTTCCCTGCAAGGCTCAGGCCCCCCTAGCCTTCCTGGCCTGTTACCCAGCTCCCCTTCCTGCCCTGCAGGCAGCCCGTCCCCTGGGGTGCATCAGCTCACCCCAGGCCAGCTGTTCCCTCCCCCCAGTATCCCAGCCCTTCTCCCCCACCATGGCCCATCTCGCCCTGCCTGGAGCTGGAGGACGCTCTGTGTTCCAGCACCGCTGAGCACTTCCCTGCGGGCACCGGCTGTCCATTGTGAGCCCAGGCCGGGGCCACGGGGCTGAGGTCTGCCCCGAGGGCGGCTGCGGCTGGACGCAGTGAGTTAGAGCCCCGGGAACTTGTGCCCTGCTCAGATTCTCCAGACTCGTTCCCCATCTCTCCTCCCCAAAGGGGCATTCACGCTGCGGTCGGCGGCTGTAAATCTCCCGGCGAAGGCAGCTGGACAGCTTTAGTGCCAGTGCTGCTGGGAGTGACAAGGCCAGCGGCTCCTCTGTGCCAAGGGCCACGCCTATGCTGAGCCATAAATCCCGAGTGGCTGTCGGCACTGGTGCCTGCAGCGGCCCTGCTTGCTGGTAATTGGCATTAAATAACCCTAATGGATGGCCTTACAGCGCCCATGGGGGGCTGGGTGCATTAATGCCCCATAAATCCCACAACAGCCATGCCAGAGCGTGTGCCCCTGGGGCTGTGCTTAACGAGGCTCAGCAATTAAATGATAATGTTTATGCCCCAGCCGCCAACACTGGGAATGGGAGGTGTCTGCTGCCCAGGAGATGGGGGTTAAGCCCCAGCTCTGCAGTAAGACTGACAGTTCTCCAGCTGGGGGGGGTGCAGGCTCATGGCTGCCCAGCCCACAGCAGAGAAGGGGCTGGGCTCCAGGACAGCTGGGTTATACACCTGGCTCTGCTGCCAGTGTCTACTACCTCAGTTTCCCCAGCTGTAACAGGGGCTAACCAGTATGGCCTGATTCCAGGAGGGGGCTGAGGTGGGACTGGGGAAGGGGCAACCATACAGTGGTGCCAGCAGCCTATGGATAAAGTATCCCATGTCCAGCAACACCTAGTGCCTGATGTTTGGGGGGGGGCAGCCCCCATAATACCCCTTGTGGTACCATGCTGCGACTGAGGGACATAACCCTGAGCTCACATCCCTGCACACCCCTCCTCATGCTCTCCCTCCCCCCCAGCAGCTTGGGTGTCGGGGGGGCAGCCTGCAGGAGTAGGGCTGGCAGGGTCCCCCAGAACAGTGGGGACTGGGAGTTAAAACCCACATAGAGCTGCACAGGGCAGCGTCCCCCTCTCAGAGCAATGGGCTCAGGCTCGCTACAGACTCAGCCAGTGTCCCTGCATCAATCACACCCAGGGCAGAGTTTTCCAGCTTTTCTCTCTAACTGAAGAGACTTCTTTTTAAAATGAAGATTGAAATCCCCTGACTCTGGGAGCTGGAGCTTAAAAATGGTTCCTTCCGACCCAGCAGGGAGGCCAAGGGCAAAGAGCCAAGAACACGACCCCCACTCCCTCACCCGGCTGGGTAGGGCTGGGACCCTGGGGAGCTTGTCCACTGGCTCGTCATCATGGTGATGGGCTCAAGGAGCTGGGGCCCATAAAGTCACACTCAGCCTGACTGCAGGCACTACCAGATACGCAGGCAGAGATGGGGGTGGGGGGCGGGCATTCCCCTCACAGCGAGGTCCCAGCTGTGTGTGTGAGAAGCGAAATCCTGGCATCAACCCCCTCACACCCAGCTGGCTCCCGATTCCCTTCAGCACAAGTGAGAATTTCTTCGTCACCAGCACTGCTGGGTTTCCATGGCACCGCTGGCTTCCGCCATCCCCCTGGCCCCAGACTCAAGCGTGTACCAGGCCTGTGTGACCCCATAATCCCAAAATGCCAACTGAGAGGGGTCACAGAAACCTCATGATTTTGGGGTGCACATTTCTAGTTCACCAGAGAACATCAGGCGAGGGGGCAAGTGGAAGCCGGAGTCGCACTGATTATTACTATCGTTGGGACAGATACTGTAGAAGGAGTTACACCTGAACATGCTGACAGTGTGTTTGCAAGTCGGTATCAAGGTGTTAGTCACCAGCAAAGGTGACAAAGAGGTTTTCCTCCAGCCTGGAGGTAAGGAAATGCAGTCCCAAGCGGGTGTCCATGACGCACTGGGGGCTAACACACCCAATGGCCATTTACACACAAAGTCCAATGGTAACAAAGAGAAGTGAAGTCAAGAGGAAAGGAGACCCAGGAAAGAACAAGCGCTAGAGGGGTTGGGGGGATTATCCCATCTCTGTGTGCAAAGACAATGAAGCTGGGGCACGGGGGGGTACTTCCAGAAGACACCCCGCATCCTGCACCTAGGAGGTCACTGGACAGTGCGTTTGCCTCCATGAAAATGGGGTGTCAACCAGCCTTGGTTGAAAACACTGAACAACTTTGAGTGAGTGTGACGTGGTGTACCAACCCCACACTGGTCAGGCAGGGCTTCACTTTGGGTCATGCCCCCTTGCCCTTGCTGAGCATGCTCCTGGTGGAGGGTGCAGATAAAAGGAAGCAGCTCCAGTCTGGGCTGGCCAAGGAGACAACCGGATGTGCATTGTGGGCTCCCGCCGAGGCGCCACTGAGACTTCAGAGGGCTGCAGCCGGGCACCCTGTCGTGCCACAGAGAACTGGTTGACCACGGGGATGCCGAGCTGCTGCCAGCTGGAGGGTAGGAAGCGACCCAGGGAATGACATGGAGCCTGGAGCTCTGCATGAGGATAACTGGTTTCATAGGGCCCTGGGTGGGAACCTGATGGAGCAGGGTGGGTCCAGGTTCCCCTCCCCTCCCCGCACCTACGTCTAGGCATTACTACCCGGGGGCTGCTGATACTAGGCGCTATTGCGGTGGACACTCACTGCCAGGCCTGGCTGCCCTGAAGGAAAGGACGGCTCTGGGAATCCTTAGCACTAGATGTCATGACCACAGCAGGGGGGGCACCCACCCCTGGAACTCGTCATCCCCCGTGACCGCGAGAGAACCTGTTAACGTGCAGTGAAATTTAGTCTCTAGCAAGCCCGTTACGATTTTGGTTTACATGTAACTTTTTGTTTCCAATAATCTTACTCACTATAACTTGAGTCTTTGATAACAACCCTATTCCTGTTTTCATTATAAATAGATCTCAGTGGTGTGGGGTGAAGCCAAGTGCAAGCCCTGAGCTGAATATTACAAGCTGTGTCGATAGACTGCCAGACTGGTAGGCCAGGAGCTATCCTGATCATCCAGCCTGACCTCCTGCACATTGCAGGCCACAGGACCTCGCCCACCCCCTCCCGTAACAGGCCGCTAACCTCTGGCTGAGCTACTGACCTCCTCAGATCTTGATTTAAAGACTTCAAGTTACAGAGAATCCACCATTTACTCTAGTTAAGAAATATTATCCCGTTCCTTCAGGAACAGCATGCCTGGTACATCTGTGAGCAGCCAGTGTCAGGGGCTGGATATCACATGGGTGCACTTACCGTTAACCTGCCTGGCAAAGTAAGGGCTGGCCTAGGCCTGAGGAGCTATGTGAGGGGCTAACAAGCTGGTGATAGCAGGGAGCTGGAGGCAAGGGGGTAACAAGGTGACACATCCTGGGTACCCCAAAAACCATGAGTGGGGCAGCCGGCAAGAGCTGCACAGTTTGCTGGTTAGCTGAGGCTCCAAAGCCAAGCGCTTGTAAACTAGATTCTAAGCAAGGAGGCTGGGAACAGACAAGATTACAGCTTGTTGTCTTCGGGTAAGGGAAATAGAACAAAAGGGTGAGGCGGCCAGATGGCCAAAAGATCCACCCCAAGGACTGGAGGGCAAAGGGGATGCAAGCTCAGAAAACCAGCCTAGCACATCCCCCAGCGAAGCAGCCCCACGGCGTGGAGACAAAGCGCTTGGAAAAGGAACGGGCACACCAGAGCTACAAGCTGCAAAGCAAGAGGCAGAGATGGCACCCCAGGAAGCAGCACCCCAGCAAGCCTGGAGCTGCGGAAGCAGACGTGTCCGGCCAAGGAGCATGTGTGCAAGGTACTGGAGATGCAGCTACAGAAGCCTCAGGCCCCAAGCTGCCCCCTCCGAGGGCCGCACGGCTGGGACAAACTGTGCCTAGTGACAAGGTAACTGGCTGGATTGAAGAGTAGTTAAAGGCTCTGCAGTGCACAGAACAGCCCTGGGGACTGGAAAACAGCCGTTCCACTCCCCAGGCTCATGGGTAAAGTGCTACAAGGGTTCTCACATTATGGCTGTAAATAGTTATGACCTACGATAGGTTGAATTTGTCTCTGTTGAAAAGGTTTCTGATGATGCCAGAAGCTCAGTGCCTCAAACTCGGGCTCCTCCTCCGGGGCAGTAAATGGTGTGGGGAATAGCTGCATAAAACGGTTCCATTTTCGGAAAAAATGAAGAGGAAAGAGGCAGCCCCATGACATGCTAGGGGAGCGGATGGCAAGCTCTCTTGGGGGTTTGCACAGAGGTAGTGTGACCCACTGCATGGGAGAAAGCACCCACTTGCCAGTGACAGAAAAGCCACCACCCTGGGCACATTGTTCCAATGGTTCATGTTACCGTTAAAATTTGTACCTTATTTTGAGTCTGAATTTGTCTGGCTTAAACTTCCAGCATTGGATCTTTTCAGACCCCTGGCTGCTCGATTGAAGAGCAATTCTGTTCCAATTTCTGTTCCCCAGATAGGTGCTTACAGTGATCAAGTCACCCCCTAACCATCTCTTTGCTAAACGAAATAGCTTGGAAAAGAGATGACTAAGGGGAGATATGATTGAGGTCTATAAATCATGGCTGGTGTGGAGAAAGTTGAGATGCTAATGACATGAACTGGGACCCGTACAGATCACGGTTGCAAGGTCCTGTAGTAGCACCAAATCTTGTATAAAGGGGGTCAAACAAGCATCCGATGAAATGAGCTGTAGCTCACGAAAGCTTATGCTCAAATAAATTTGTTAGTCTCTAAGGTGCCACAAGTCCTGCTTTTCTTTTTTTTAAGACAAGGTTATGATTTGCTGGTTATGATTATGCTGTCTGTATGCATGTATCATTTTTGTATTTAAAGTTATAAGTAGTGGCTCTATACTGTCTGTAGTTCAAACTTGGGCTATGTTTCTGGGCGACATCCCAGGTGTCAGCTCTGCCTAGCCTGCTGGATGGCCCATTAAGGACCATCAGCGACACAACTGACCCATTGAGAGAAGGCAGACACGCCTCGGGACTCAGCCAGGTGTGCAGGGACCTGCCTATGGACAGAACTCTCAGGTTTTTCCAGACCATGTGATGAGCAGCTTGTATTTGAGACAAAGGAAGCACAAACCACATGGCAGAGGATATAAAAGGCCCTGGAAACCCCTCCATTTTGTCTTCAGTCCTGCTTCTTACATCTGGAGGGACTTTGCTACAAACTGAAGCTCTGTACAAAGGACTGAAAGACCCATCCCAGCTGTGGATGTTCTCCAGAGACTTGATTTGAACCTGCAGTTTATTCCATCACTGCTACAAGCCTGAACCAAGAACTTTGCCATGACTGGATGGAATTGATTCTATTGAACCAATTCTAGCTCTCATCTCTATCTTTTCCTTTTATGAATAAACCTTTAGATTTTAGATTCTAAAGGATTGGCAACAGCGTGATTTGTGGGTAAGATCTGATTTGTATATTGACCTGGGTCTGGGGCTTGGTCCTTTGGGATCGGGAGAACCTGTTTTCTTTTACTGGGGTATTGGTTTTCACAACCATTCATCCCCATAACGAGTGGCACTGGTGGTGATACTGGGAAACTGGAGCGTCTAAGGGAATTGCTTGTGTGACTTGTGGTTAGCCAGCGGGGTGAGACCAAAATCTTCTCCGTTTGGCTGGTTTGATTTGCCTTGGTGTGCACAGAAACCCCAGCCTTGGGCTGCAACTGCCCTGCTTTGAGCAATTTGTCCTGAATTGGTACTCTCAGTTGGGTCCAACCAAAGCCAGCATCGTTACAAAAGTAAATAAGGAAGTGTTATTTACTCCTTCCCCAGTCCCAGCTCAGCCCCCTCCTCAAGTCAGTCCATGCTGGTTAGCCCTCCTCCTTCCCAGGGGTCACCACATGAAATTAATAGGCAGCAGGTTTAAAACAAAGAAAAGGAAGTATTTCTTCACAGAACTCAGTCAACCTGTGGAACTCCTTGCCATAGGATGAAGGCCAAGTCTATAACAGGGTTCAAAAAAGAACTAGATAACTTCATGGAGGATAGGTCCATCAATGGCGATTAGCCAGGAGGGGCAGGGATGGTGTCCCTAGTCTCTGTTTGCCATAAGCTGGGAATGGGCGACAGGGGGTGGATCACTGGATGATTCCCTGTTCTGTTCATTCCCTCTGGGGCACCTGGCATTGGCTGCTGTGGGAAGACAGGACACTGGCTAGATGGACGTTTGGTCTGACCCAGTGTGGCTGTTCTTTTGTTTGAGTCTATCACTCTATGGCAGGTTTTCCAACCCTTTAATCATTCTCATGGCTGAACTCTCTCATTTATCAACATCCTTCTCGACTCGTGGACACCAGAACTGGGCACAGGATCCGAGCAGCGGTCGCACCAGTGCCAAGCACAGAAGTAAAATCACCTCTCTGCTCTTACCTGAGATGCCTGTTCATGCATCCCAGGATCACATCAGCCCTTCTAGCCACAGCCTGACCTGGGAGCTCCTGTTCAGCTCATTATCCACCATGGCCCCCTAAATCTTTTCCAGAGTCCCCCATCCTGTAAGTGTGGCTGCACTCAGTGTTCCTAGATGTACATTGACATCAAAACACCCAGTTTGCTGATGCCCACTGTACCAAGCAGTGCGGATCATGCTGTAGCGGTGATCTGTCTCCTCCCCAATTACCACTCCTCCCATTTGTGTGTCATCTGCACACTTTACCAGTGATGAGTTGATGCTTTCTTCTAGATCATCGATAAAAGTGTTAACTAGCACAAGGCCAAGGACCAAGCCCTGTGGCCCCCCAGGCATGTGCCCGCTTGCTTGTAAGGGTCCCCTAACAGAAACCTGTCAGCCAGCATTTAACCTGGGCCAGGTTCATCGTTTATCATTCTAGTTTCCTAATGAAACGGTCATGTGATAGCAAGTCTGACATTGCATTACAGGTACCAACTACCATCACCTGCCGCTCCTGCCCCCGTAACCCCTCCAAAGAACAATGCCCAGCTCCATCCCCATACCCCCAAACTGATCTGCATTCATCGCATCACCCTCCCGTAATTCTTAATCCAGACCCCTACCAGCTGCTCCATTTCCGTGCCCAGGATCGACGTCAGACTGACAGGCCTGTAATTACCCGGGTCACGGCTTTGCCCTTTCTAACTTTGGGCATGGTGATGCCCAGCAGGGTGGGAGGGCCAGGGGAGCCGTGAGGCTCAGGGCCAGGCGATGGGTGGTGGGGTGCCTGGCCCTGGGGTGCAAAGTTGGGGACACAGGCAGGAGGAGGGCTCCTGTGTGGGATCAAGGCGCCCAGGGAGGAAGGGGGTCTGCGTTTCAGGAGAGCATAGCAGGGGCCGGACTAGTTCCCTTGTCCGTCCCAGCCCACGACCCCCTCGGCTGGGGCAGCTGCAGGAGACAGCTGGACTCGGGCTTCCCCTTGGCTCTGTTCTCCCGGTGTGTGGCACAGCCACCCCTGGGAGGAGGAGGGGAGGCAAATAAACCCCTGACTTCCCTGAATGAGGCCAAGCTCCTCAGGACATCTAGGGAGTTAGACCAGGGGGACCCCAATGGGCAAGGAGGGCCAGGGGTACTCACCGAAGGGGGATGGGTGCAGAGCCATGGCACAAGGGGAGGGCAGGAGAAATGGGGAGTCAGGCTTGGAGCCCTGCCCCACATTACAGCTGGGATCCCCCCCAGTCCACACAGGACCTGACCCCCTCCTGAATTGGTGTAAGCCTGGCATTTCCCAGCTCAAGGGCCTTTCTCCCCCAGACTCCTGGGTTCCATCCCTGGCTGCTCACAGGTGTGCCTGTGCAGCCTGTGGACGAGGCCGGCTGGCAGGGTAGGGGCCATGTGCCCTCAGCCCAGACCCTCCTGAGCCAGCCCCCCTCTCCACGCTGGGCCAGGCCGGGCAACCGGAAATGGCCCTTTGTACCTAACTGAGCCTCCAGCTCCTCCCCACGCCGGCGGGCCCTGGCCGCAAGGAGACAGGGTAGCACTCGACTACTTTATTGGGCCTCCAAAGCTTTAAATACAGGCCAGAGCCGGCTCCGCGCGGGACAGAGGCAAGAGCAGATCCCCCGTTGGTTGGACGGGGGCAAGGGGGACCAAGAGCCCCCCCCGACCCGCACCCCCAGAGGCTTGCTGCCCGGGTCGTGGAGCCGAGGCGAAGGGGGGCGGGGTGATGCAGAGCCGGGCCCCGGCCCTGCGGTGACGTGGCGGCTGGGGGCGCTGGGGAGGAGATGAAGGAGAGACGGCGGCATGGTGGCTGCGGTGGGGCTGGAGCCCGGGGCCTCCCCTAGCGGCTGTAGCCGAATTCATCTGCATCATCGGCCCGGAAGTCGCCGTAACGCCACAGATTCAGCTGCAGGGGAGAAGGGCAGAGGTGAGAGCCGTGGTGGGCCGGGGAGAGGCCTCCTGCTCCCACTCCGCCCTGCCCCACAGGCCCCTCTGCCTGGCTGCTCCCCCCAGACCCTCCCACTGTGTTCCCCACCCCCACAAACCTGACACCACCCCAACCAGCCCTCAGGCCTCCGCTGCTTCCCCCTTCCCCTGCAGAGCAGGAGCCAGCACCGGCCCCGCTCCGGCTCCCCTGGGGCTGGGAGACGGGCCGCTGCGAAGCCTGATCTGGGCCGGGTGCAGGGGCCTGGACTCACCCGATTGGTCTTGGCCAGCTCCTGCGCATTCAGGTACTCGGTGATCTGCACGAGACAAAGGCGGTCACGGAGGGTGGGGATGCTTCCCTCCCGCTGAGCCCAGCCCCACTCGAGCCATGCCCCCCAATTGCCCGCTGTGCCAGGTCACCTGGGGATTCCCTGGGCCGGGGAGCTCAGCAGCGACACAGAGCATGGGGGGCCTGAGTCAGTCAATTCCCATCACCCCCAGGTGAGTGAGTATGTGCGTATGTGGGGTGTCAGCAAGCAATCAAAGTCCGGGTCCGGCTCGAGTCGCGGTTCCCCCCCATTGGGCCAGAGCCGCAGGCCAAGCCCATGGACCCCCATCCTGCTCCCGCTCTGCAGGGGAGGGGTTCACTTACCACTTTCTGGAACTGCTTCTCCTTCCGTGCCTCCACCATGACCAGCCCTTCCTTGACCAGCCCCAGCCCCACGTCGCCCTTGGAGTCGGCGAACTGCAGGGTGACTTGGGGGCAGCTGGGCCCGAGGTGCTCCACGTTCAGCAGGCACTGGGTGTTCTGGATGTCCCGGACCACGCTGTCCACCGCGTCGGCACGCGCGTCATCCTGGAAGAGCCGGGAGAGAGACCGTCGCCGCACGGCTGGGCATGGATGACGTGCGTGGCCAGAGCAGTGAGCGGGAGCCGGGCCCTGTACTGAGCGCACGGGGCAGTGTGGAGTGTGCCGGAGGGGTGTGCGAAGCCGGACAGAGAAGGGGGAGACGGCTGGACAGAGATGGACACATGGAGAGAATGGCCGATGCGATCGGCCCCTCCCTGGAGTCGGGAAGAGATGCATTTTGCCTACTGTGGGCAGCAGGGCTCTGGGCAGGTTGGGTCCAGGCCCTGCGTCTATGGAGAGCCCCACCCCTGCCCCACCCCCCTGGGATCCCCACCCCTGCATACTTACATCCTGTGGCACCTGGATGAAGGCAAACTTGTACTCGATGGCCTGGGCGGGCAGGATGCGAGTGCTGAAGGCAGGTGGCAGTAAGCCAAGGCGTGTGGAGGGCAGGGTCTCCTTCTGCACAGAGAGCAAAGGGACAGCGGGTCAGGGGCCCCACAGGGTGGTGGGCGCTCCGGCATGGTGGGCAAGCTCTCCTGCTGCGTGTCGTGGCAGCGCAGACAGCGTGGCAGGGCCAGAGGATCTCACCCCCTCAGTGTGAACCGCGCCCGTGCAGTGCGCCGAGCACCTCGCCCGGCCGAGGCGGGGACCCGGGTGTGGCAGCGAGGGGACAGCCAAGCCGCGCCTGCCCCGGGCGATACACAACAGGGTGGGGGCAGGGAGACCAGTGCTGCTTTACACCCGGCCCGAGGATCTCAGAGCTTGGGTGCCAGGTGGGGTGGGCAGGTTCCTGACCCTCTGCACTGGAACTGTGTGATCCCCGCGCCCACGTTCCCTTCTCAGCCCGTCCGCCGGGGCCGCTGTGGCTTGGCCCTTCGTCAGCACGCTGCTGACACCCGCGCCCCTAAGCTCTCTGGTGATTGCTGGGGAGGGAAAGCCGCCGAGCCTAGACACTGAGTGGCAGATTGGCCCACGGCCCCCTGGGCCAGACACAGCCGCCGGGTGCAGGACTCAGCCTGGCCATCGTGCAATGACCCCGGGAACTGACAGCAGGGTGGGGGAGGGGAACCAAGCTTTGGCAACCGCCAGCCCAAGGCTGGGGCTGAGTGGGCAACGACGGGGCCTCCTGCGTACGGCTCTGCCCTGCGGATCTCAAAGCGCCCAGGTCCAGTCATGCTGGAGGCAGGCGGCCCTGCTGCTGGCTCTGCTTAGCCGGGCCGGCTGGGGTGGTGAACATGCCGGCAGCTTCCCAGCTGGCCACGGTGCCCCCATGGAGGGGCCAGGTACTCACGTTGCCGTAGTCGATGTAGAAGATGTGCACCCTGGCTGGCGACTCCACCTTCTCCACGCGGGCCCGGTACCTGGCCAGCAGGGAAGACGGGTGAGAACCAGCCCCACACGCCCCAGCCACGCAACAGACATGAGCAGGCAGATGGGACCGAGAGACCGACTGGGGCAGAGAGCCCCCTCGACAGACCCCCAGTGGGCTCCAGAAGTCCAGCCTGAACCCAGCCCTGCTCAGACCCCCCAGTGCTGCCCCTCCCCTGCTGTCCCTGCCCCCTGGTCAGGCTCCACGCCCAGATGAGCAGCCAGCTCAGCCACCGAGAGGGGAGGAACAGATTAATGGGCCCTTGGAGCATAAAGCACCGCGACTAATGAACAGATTGATGTGCGCTGCTTAAACCAACATGCTCGCCACGGCGGTAATTAGCCGGCAGATCCGGCTGGGGCTTCGCACTGACAGAGATGCCCGTGGTGGGACAGACACCTCAGCTTTGCCCTACCGCAGAGCCAGGCTGCCTCCCCCCAAGGCAGCGGGAGACAGAACCGAGAGCCTGGCAGCCACTGACTGTGTGCTGGGCCTGGCGTGACCCGCATGGCTCTCCGGGAGCCGGGCACGGAGTCCCTGCACAGAGCCCCCCGGGAGAGATCTGCACCCCAGTGCAGGCCACCAGAGCAGCAGCTGATTCCAGGGGGGCAGGCGCAGAGCCCCCCGCTGAGCGCCCCCTTCTCACCAGGCGGAGTCCTGGGACTGGCAGAGGGAACCCCCACTGGCCTTCCCTGGGTGTGAGAGCAAACAGCAGCCTCCACCCGAGCCCCTGCCAAGGCCCCAGCTTTGCTCAGTGCCCAGCAGGGAGTGATGCCCGCCAGAGGGGGCTGCAGGAGCTAGTGCAGATAGAATGGGGGCTGCCCTGCTGGAGCGGGGGGCAAGGACCCGTCCCGTGCTAGGAGCAGCAGGGTAAGACAGGTTGGAGCAGAGATGCCGCTGCTGGGGGTTCAGACCAAGGCACAGCTGAGCGCCCCCCCAGGCCTGTGCCCTGAAGCATTGGTGGGGAGGGGGTGCAGCTGGCTGGGACCCGCAGTGTCGAGATGTGAACAAAGCGTCAGCAACATCAACGCCACTCACAGCTGCCTAGGTGCTGGCACCCTCCCCGCCTCCCAGCACAGCCGCCACAGGCATTTCTGGCACCAGTTCAGTTCTACCCTCCCCCCGTCCCCGAGCTGCCCTGGCTCCTGCCTGCCAGTGATCCCCTGCTGGGCCTGGGGCCAGTGATTCCCGAACCCGCCCATCCTGCCCTGGGAGGCTGCAGGGTGAACAGACACGGCTGGGATGGGGACAGCCCTTCTCCTGTGCCCACCCCGCCCCGTAATACTGCACTGAGCCAGCGCCCCCTCCTGGGCTAAGGCCCCGCCCTGGCTCCCAGGCACTATTCTCAGGCATGGCATTCAGCAGGAGCTGGTGTATCCAGCGCATGCCCAGCAGCGCTGCAATCAGATCCCTGCCCCCGACGTCCATGGGAAGAGGACACCCCCCCGGCTGGCCATGTGGCTCCGTGCCCGGCCCAGGGACTGCTGTGAGGGCAGCTCTGTGGCTCACCATTCCCCATCCACAAACTTAGCGATGCAGTAGTCCCCGCGGCGCGGCACATAGGACCCTTCCACGGGCGGGTGGCTGGCGATCTCGCTCCTCATGTTCTCCATCAGCTTCTCCAGCTGGGTCCCTGCAGGGGGAGAGACCTGGTCAGGCAGGGGGCACCTGTCAGAGCCAGTCCAAGGGCCGGGCTGCCTGGGCACTGAGTGCAGAGCGAGCGGCCTGGCTGCGTTTAATTAGAACATAAGAACAGCCAGACGGGGTCAGACCAAAGGTCCATCCAGCCCAGTATCCTGTCTATTGACTGTGGCCAGTGCCAGGTGCCCCAGAGGGAGTGAACCTAACAGGTGATGATCTAGTGATCTCTCTCCTGCCATCCAGCTCCACCCTCTGACAAACAGAGGCTAGGGACACCATTCCTTCCCCATCCTGGCTAATAGCCATGAATGGACTTAACCTCCATGAATTTATCCAGTTCTCTTTTAAACCCTGTTACAGTCCTAGCCTTCACATCCTCCTCAGGCAAGGAGTTCCACAGGTTGACTGTGCGCTGTGTGAAGAAGAACTTCCTTTTATTTGTTTTAAACCTGCTACCCATTAATTTCATTTGGTGGCCCCTAGTTCTTATATTATGGGAACAGGTAAATAACTTTTCCTTATTCGCTTTCTCCACACCACTCATGATTCTATAGACCTCTATCCTATCCCCCCTTAGTGTCCTCTTTCCAAGCTGAAAAGTCCTAGCCTCTTTAATAGCTCCTCATATGAGACCCGTTCCAAACCCCGAATCATTTTAGTTGTCCTTTTCTGAACCTTTTCTAATGCCAGTATATCTTTTTTGAGATGAGGGGACCACATCTGTATGCAGTATTCATGATGTGGTCATACCATGGATTTATATAAGGACAATAAGATATTCTATGTCTTATTCTCTATCCCTTTTTTAATGATTCCTAACATCCTGTTTGCTTTTTTGACTGCCGCTGGACACTGCGTGGACGTCTTCAGAGAACTATCCACGATGACTCCAAGATCTTTTAAATTAGCCCCCATCATATTGTATGTATAGTTGGGGTTATTTTTTCCAATGTGCATTACTTTACATTTATCCACATTACATTTCATTTGCCATTTTGTTGCCCAATCACTTAGTTTTGTGAGATCTTTTTGAAGTTCTTCACAGTCTGCTTTGGTCTTAACTATCTTGAGCAGTTTAGTATCATCTGCAAACTTTGCCACCTCACTGTTTACCCCTTTCTCCAGATCATTTATGAATAGGTTGAATAGGGATAGGTCCTAGGACTGACCCTTGGGGAACATCACTAGTTACCCCACTCCATTCTGAAAATTTACCATTTATTCCTACCCTTTGTTCCCGGTCTTTTAACCAGTTCTCAATCCATGAAAGGATCTTCCCTCTTACGCCATGACAACTTAATTTATGTAAGAGGCTTTGGTGAGGGACCTTGTCAAAGGCTTTCTGGAAATCTAAGGACACTATGTCCACTGGATCCCCCTTGTCCACGTTTGTTGATCCCCTCAAAGAACTTGAATAGATCAGTAAGACACGATCTCCCTTTACAGAAACCATGTTGACTTTTGCGCAACAATTTATATTCTTCTGTGTTTGATAATTTTATTCTTTACTGTTGTTTCAACTAATTTGCCCGGTACTGATGTTAGACTTACTGGTCTGTAATTGCCAGGATCACCTCTAGAGCCCTTCTTAAATATTGGTGTTACATTAGCTATCTTCCAGTCATTGGGTACAGTAGCTGATTTAAAGGACAGGTTACAAACCATAGTTAATAGTTCCGCAATTTCACATTTGAGTTCTTTCAGAGTTCTTGGGTGAATACCATCTGGTCCCAGTGACTTGTTACTGTTAAGTTTCTCAATTAATTCCAACACGTCCTCTAGTGACACTTCAATCTGTGACAATTCCTCAGATTTGTCACCTACAAAAGATGGCTCAGGTTTGGGAATCTCTCTAACATCCTCAGCTGTGAAGACCGAAGCAAAGAATTCATTTAGTTTCTCTGCGATGACTATCGTCTTTATGTGCTCCTTTTGCATCTTGATCATCGAGGGGCCCCACTGGTTGTTTAGCAGGTTTCCTGCTTCTGACGTACTTCAAAAACATTTTGTTTTTACCTTTTGAGTTTTTGGCTAGCTGTTCTTCAAACTCCTTTTTGGCTTTTCTTATTTAATTTGGCAGTGTTTATGCTCCTTTCTATTTACCTCATTAGGATCTGACTGCCACTTTTTAAAAGATGCCTTTTTATCTCTCACTGCTTCTTTTACATGGTTGTTAAGCCACGGTGGCTCTTTTTTTAGTTCTTTTACTGTGTTTTTTAATTTGGGGTATACATTTAAGTTGAGCCTCTATTACGGTGTCTTTGAAAAGTGTCCATGCAGCTTGCAGGGATTTCACTCTAGTCACTGTACCTTTTAATTTCTGTTTAACTAACCTCCTCGTTTTTGTATAGTTCCTTTTCTGAAATTAAATGCCACAGTGTTGGGCTGTTGAGGTGTTCTTCCCACCACAGGAATGTTAAATGTTGCTATGTTATGGTCACTATTTCCAAGTGGTCCTGTTATAGTTACCTCTTGGACCAGATCCTGCGCTCCACTCAGGACTAGATCAAGAATTGCCTCTTCCCTTGTGGGTTCCTGTACCAGCTGCTCCAAGAAGCAGATATTTAAAGTATCAAGAAATTTTGTCTCTGCATTTTGTCCTGAGGTGACATGTATCCAGTCAAAATGGGGATAATTGAAATCCCCCACTATTATAGAGTTCTTTATTTTGGTAGCCTCTCTAATTTCCCTTAGCATTTCATCATCACTTCGCTGTCCTGGTCAGGTGGTCGATAATAGATCCCTACTGTTATATTCTTATTAGAGCCTGGAATTACTATCCATAGAGATTCTATGGAACATGTGGATTCATTTAAGATTTTTATTTCATTTGACTCTACATTTCTTTCACATATAGTGCCCCCCCCCCGCACAACCTGTTCTGTCCTTCCGATATATTTTGTACCCCGGAATGATTGTGTCCCATTGATTGTCCTCACTCCACTAGGTTTCTGTGATGCCTATTATATCAATATCCTCCTTTAACCAGGGAGGTTAATGACCAGGGAGAAGTATAAAAATATTGCTCAGGCATGCAGGAGCGAAATCAGGAAGGCCAAATCACACTTAGATTTGCAGCTAGCAAGGGATGTTAAGAGTAACAGAAAGGGTTTCTTCAGGTATGTTAGCAACAAGAAGGAAGTCAAGGAAAGTGTGGGCCCCTTACTGAATGGGGGAGGCAAGCTAGCGCAGAGGATGTGGAAAAAGCTGAAGTACTCAATGCTTTTTTTGCCTCTGTCTTCACGAACAAGGTCAGCTCCCAGACGGCTGCACTGGGCAGCACAGCATAGGGAGGAGGTGACCAGATCTCTGTGGAGAAAGAAGTGGTTCAGGACTATTTAGAAAAGCTGGATCAGATGGGGCTGGATGCGCTGCATCCGAGAGTGCTAAAGGAGTTGGTGGATGTGATTGCAGAGCCATTGGCCATTACCTTTGAAAACTCATGGCAATCGGGGGAAGTCCTGGACGACTGGAAAAAGGCTAACGTAGTGCCTATCTTTAAAAAAGGGAAGGAGGAGGATCCGGGGAACTACAGGCCAGTCAGCCTCATCTCAGTCCCTGGAAAAATCCTGGAGCAGGTCCTCAAGGAATCAATTCTGAAGCACTTAGAGGAGAGGAAAGTGATCAGGAACAGTCAGCATGGATTCACCAAGTCATGCCTGACTAATCTAATTGCCTTCTATGACGAGCTAATTGGCTCTGTGGATGAGGGGAAAGCAGTGGACGTGTTGTTCCTTGACTTTAGCAAAGCTTTTGTTATGGTCTCCCACAGTATTCTTGCCAGCAAGTTAAAGACGTATGGGCTGGATGAATGAACTATAAGGTGGACAGAAAGCTGGCTAGATTGTCGGGCTCAACGGGTAGTGATCAATGGCTCCATGTCTAGTTGGCAGCCGGTATCAAGTGGAGTGCCCCAAGGGTCGGTCCTGGGGCTGGTTTTGTTCAATATCTTCATTAATGATCTGGAGGATGGTGTGGATTGCACCCTCAGCAAGTTTGCAGATGACACTAAACTGGGAGGAGAGGTAGATACGCTGGAGGGTAGGGACAGGATACAGAAAGACCTAGACAAATTAGAGGACTGGGCCAAAAGAAATCTGATGAGGTTCAACAAGTGCAGAGTCCTGCACTTCGGACGGAAGAATCCCATGCACCGCTACAGACTAGGGACCGAATGGCTAAGCAGCAGTTCTGCAGAAAAGGACCTAGGGGTTACAGTGGACGAGAAGCTGGATATGAGTCAATAGTGTGCTGTTGTTGCCAAGAAAGCCAATGGCATTTTGGGCTGTATAAGTAGGGGCATTGCCAGCAGATCGAGGGACATGATCGTTCCCCTCTATTTGACATTGGTGAGGCCTCATCTGGAGTACTGTGTCCAGTTTTGGGCCCCACACTACAAGAAGGATGTGGAAAAATTGGAAAGCATCCAGTGGAGGGCAACAAAAATGATTAGGGGACTGGAACACACGACTTATGAGGAGAGGCTGAGGGAAGTGGGATTGTTTAGTCTGCGGAAGAGAAGAATGAGGGGGGATTTGATAGCTGCTTTCAACTACCTGAAGGGGGGTTTCAAAGAGGATGGATCTAGACTGTTCCCAATGGTGGCAATGACAGAACAAGGAGTAATGGTCTCAAGTTGCAGTGGGGGAGGTTTTGGTTGGATATTAGGAAAAACTTTTTCACTAGGAGGATGGTGAAGCACTGGAAGGGGTTACCTAGGGAGGTGGTGGAATCTCCTTCCTTAGAGGTTTTTAAGGTCAGGCTTGCCAAAGCCCTGGCTGGGATGATTTAGTTGGGGATTGGTCCTGCTTTGAGCAGGGGGTTGGACTAGATGACCTCCTGAGGTCCCTTCCAACCCTGATTATTCTATGACTCTATGATTAACACAAGGCACTCTAGTTCACCCATCTTATTATTTAGACTTCTAGCATTTGTGTACAAGCACTTTAAAAACTTGTCACTGTTTATTTGTCTGCCCTTTTCTGATGCGTCAGATTCTTTGTGTGAATGTTTCTCGTCTGATCTGGCCCATACTTTGTCCTCTTCCATCCTCTCATCCTGACTAAAACCTAGGGAATAGACTCTCCTCTAAGAGAAGTCTCTGTCTGATCCACGTGCGCCTTTGCAGCAATCAGCTTTCCCCCATCTCTTAGTTTAAAAACGGCTCTGCAACCTTTTTAATGTTAAGTGCCAGCAATCTGGATCCACTTTGGTTTAGGTGGAGCCCATCCTTCCTGTATAGACTCCCCCATCCCAAAAGTTTCCCCAATTCCTAATATATCTAAACCCCCTCCTCTCTACACCATCGTCTCATCCACGCATTGAGACTCTGAAGCTCTGCCTGCCTACCTGTCCCTGCGTGTGGAACTGGAAGCATTTCTGAGAATGCCACCATAGAGGTCCTGGATTTCAGTCTCTTTCCTAACAGCCTAAATTTGGCCTCCAGGACATCTCTCCTACCCTTCCCTATGTCATTGGTACCTACATGTACCACGACCACTGGCTCCTTCCCAGCACTACACATAAGTCTATCTAGATGCCTCGAGAGATCTGCAACCTTCGCACCAGGTAGGCAAGTCACCATATGGTTCTCCCGGTCATCACAAACCCAGCTAAAAGAAAAGGAGTACTTGTGGCACCTTAGCGACTAAGAAATTTATTAGAGCATAAGCTTTCGTGAGCTACAGCTCACTTCATCGGATGCATTTGGTGGAAAAAACAGAGGAGAGATTTATATACACACACACAGAGAACATGAAACAATGGGTTTATCATACACACTGTAAGGAGAGTGATCACTTAAGATAAGCCATCACCAACAGCAGGGGGGGGAAAGGAGGAAAACCTTTCATGGTGACAAGCAAGGTAGGCTAATTCCAGCAGTTAACAAGAATATCAGAGGAACAGTGGGGGGTGGGGTGGGAGGGAGAAATACCAGGGGGAAATAGTTTAAATTTATGTAATGACCCATCCATTCCCAGTCTCTATTCAAGCCTAAGTAATTGAAATGCATCCGATGAAGTGAGCTGTAGCTCACGAAAGCTTATGCTCTAATAAATTTGTTAGTCTCTAAGGTGCCACAAGTACTCCTTTTCTTTAATTGTATCCAGTTTGCAAATTAATTCCAATTCAGCAGTCTCTCGTTGGAGTCTGTTTTTGAAGCTTTTTTGTTGAAGGATAGCCACTCTTAGGTCTGTAATCGAGTGACCAGAGAGATTGAAGTGTTCTCCAACTGGTTTTTGAATGTTATAATTCTTGACGTCTGATTTGTGTCCATTTATTCTTTTACGTAGAGACTGTCCAGTTTGGCCAATGTACATGGCAGAGGGGCATTGCTGGCACATGATGGCATAGATCACATTGGTAGATGCGCAGGTGAACGAGCCTCTGATAGTGTGGCTGATGTGATTAGGCCCTATGATGGTATCCCCTGAATAGATATGTGGACAGAGTTGGCAACGGGCTTTGTTGCAAGGATAGGTTCCTGGGTTGGTGGTTCTGTTGTATGGTGTGTGGTTGCTGGCGAGTATTTGCTTCAGGTTGGGGGGCTGTCTGTAAGCAAGGACTGGCCTGTCTCCCAAGATCTGTGAGAGTGATGGGTCGTCCTTCAGGATAGGTTGTAGATCCTTGATGATGCGTTGGAGACACATATAGGGTGGTGCTTATGTGACCATCGCTTATTAGCACCGTAGTGTCCAGGAAGTGGATCTCTTGTGTGGACTGGTCCAGGCTGAGGTTGATGGTGGGATGGAAAACCCAGCTATCTCACATTTGGGGACAATGTATACCTTCAAATCAGA
Source organism: Dermochelys coriacea (assembly GCF_009764565.3). NCBI lineage: Eukaryota > Metazoa > Chordata > Testudines > Dermochelyidae > Dermochelys > Dermochelys coriacea. The sequence goes on along the minus strand of NC_050068.2, from coordinate 352,247,086 downwards.
GGCACTGCGATGGGTACCCGCATGGCCCCACCGTATGCCAAACATTTTTATGGCTGACTTAGAACAACGCTTCCTCAGCTCTCGTCCCCTAATGCCCCTACTCTACTTGCGCTACATTGATGACATCTTCATCATCTGGATCCATGGAAAAGAAGCCCTTGAGGAATTCCACCAGGATTTCAACAATTTCCATCCTACCATCAACCTCAGCCTGGACCAGTCCACACAAGAGATCCACTTCCTGGACACTACGGTGCTAATAAGCAATGGTCACATAAACACCACCCTATATCGGAAAGCTACTGACCGCTATTCCTACCTACATGCCTCTAGCTTTCATCCAGATCATACCACTCAATCCATTGTCTACAGCCAAGCGCTACGATATAACCGCATTTGCTCCAACCCCTCAGACAGAGACAAACACCTACAAGATCTCTATCATGCATTCCTACAACTACAATACCCACCTGCTGAAGTGAAGAAACAGATTGACAGAGCCAGAAGAGTACCCAGAAGTCACCTACTACAGGACAGGCCCAACAAAGAAAATAACAGAACGCCACTAGCCATCACCTTCAGCCCCCAACTAAAACCTCTCCAACGCATCATCAAGGATCTACAACCTATCCTGAAAGACGACCCATCACTCTCACAGATCTTGGGAGACAGGCCAGTCCTTGCTTACAGACAGCCCCCCAATCTGAAGCAAATACTCACCAGCAACCACACACCACACAACAGAACCACTAACCCAGGAACCTATCCTTGCAACAAAGCCCGTTGCCAACTCTGTCCACGTATCTATTCAGGGGACAACATCATAGGGCCTAATCACATCAGCCACACTATCAGAGGGTCGTTCACTTGCCCATCTACCAATGTGATATATGCCATCATGTGCCAGCAATGCCCCTCTGCCATGTACATTGGCCAAACTGGACAGTCTCTACGTAAAAGAATGAATGGACACAAATCAGACATCAAGAATTATAACATTCAAAAACCAGTCGGAGAACACTTCAATCTCTCTGGTCACTCGATTACAGACCTAAGAGTGGCTATCCTTCAACAAAAAGGCTTCAAAAACAGACTCCAACGAGAGACTGCTGAATTGGAATTAATTTGCAAACTGGATACAATTAACTTAGGCTTGAATAGAGACTGGGAATGGATGGGTCATTACACAAAGTAAAACTATTTCCCCGTGGTATTTCTCCCTCCCACCCCACCCCCCACTGTTCCTCTGATATTCTTGTTAACTGCTGGAATTAGCCTACCTTGCTTGTCACCATGAAAGGTTTTCCTCCTCCCCCCCCCCCCGCTGCTGGTGATGGCTCATCTTAAGTGATCACTCTCCTTACAGTGTGTATGATAAACCCATTGTTTTATGTTCTCTCTGTGTGTATATCAATCTCCCCTCTGTTTTTTCCACCAAATGCATCCGATGAAGTGAGCTGTAGCTCACGAAAGCTTATGCTCTAATAAATTTCTTAGTCGCTAAGGTGCCACAAGTACTCCTTTTCTTTTTGCGAATACAGACTAACACGGCTGCTACTCTGAAACCAGCTATCTATGTTTCTAATGATCGAATCTCCCATTACTAACACCTGCCTTTTCCTAATGACTGGAGTTCCCTCCCCCGGAGAGGTAACCTCAGTGCGAGAGGATATCCCAACATCATCTGGAAGGAGGGTCCCAGCTATGGGAAGGTTTCCCTCTGCTCCCGTTAACTGCTCTCCTTCTCTGAGCCTTTCATCCTCCTTAACAGCGCAGGGGCTGTCTGACCGGAGGTGGGACAAATCTACAGTGTCCTGGAAAGCCTCATCAGCATACCTCTCTGCCTCCCTTAGGCCCTCCAGTTCCGCCCTCTGGCCTCCAAAGCCTGTACATGGTCTCTGAGGGCCAGGAGCTCCTTGCACCGAATGCACACATACGCCACCCGCCCACAGGGCAGGGAATCACACATGCTGCACTGAGTGCAATAAACAGGATAGCCCCCACTCCACTGCTGAGCTTCTGCCTGCATGCTCTCCTACAGCTACCTGAGTTAATGATAGGGGGTTTTGTTTAAATCAAGAAGTTTTGATTATAGTTTAGTGTATAGGTTTTAAAGAATGGCAAGTGTACCTCGCCCCCTTCCCACTCCCCTGCCAAAGTCCTTCTCGAAACTCCCTGTTACCAGCCCCTGGTCGCTTGCTCACTGCTTCATAAAGCCCTGGCCTCCTTGATAGCCCCACCCCTGACTAAGGCTCAGCCAGTGAACAGAGGCGTCTAGATTTCAAACCTTGTTTAGAAGCTCACGGCTTCCAACTGCCGGCCACAGCACACGGTCCTTCAGACAGACACACGCACACACACAAGCTCAGCACCCAGCCCGTAACCCCCAAACACAAACTGCAGACAGCTCGCGGCGCTTCCGGTAACCCCGGCCGCCTTGCACCGATACCGCGGCGGCGCCTTACAGGGCCAGACCCTCCCGTCTGATGCATGACACAGGCATGGCACTGCCCCGAACCAGAGCAGATCCACCCTTCATTTCCGAATAACACCCCCCGAGCCTCGGTACGTTATTCCACTGATTAATTACCCTCCCTGTTCAACTGACACGGTTCATTCCAGCCCAAATTGGTCTCGCTGCAGCTTCCTGCCGTGGGATCGCATTTGACCTCCCTCTGGTACGCCCACGAGCCCCTGAGCAAATACTTGTCCCCAGGTAGGTGCTGACAGACTGGGATCAGGTCATCCCTTCGCCGCGTCTCTGTGATGCTGAACAGCCTGAGCTCAAGTCTCTCACTCCAAGGCAGGTTTCGAAGCCTTTAATCCAGCGCTCCCCAAACTTTTCACAGTCACACCCCGCTTTACCCTAGTCTGTGCGCCCCCGCCCTCTTGGGAGCCAGGAGCAGGGACACTGCTTGGGGGGGAAGAAGGCGCAGACAGAAGTAAGGGGGCCAATGCTGGGGCTGTACCTGGGGGTGGGTCCGGGGCCAGGAATGGAACCATGGTCTGGTCCAAGGCTGGGACCAGGAATGGAGCCACAACTGGGGGCCGAGGCTGTGGGCAGGGCTGTGGCTGGGAATGGAGCTGCGGTCAGTGAGAGGCTGGGGCAGGGGGCACCGGGAGCAGAGCCGCAGCTGTGGGCCAAGGCTGGGCTGGGGCTGGAGCAGAGCTGGGGGTGGAGCAAGGCTGGATGCCACTCCCACCCCCCTGTGACGAAGTGGGACTCTTCTTAATGTTTCCTCTGAATAGTGTGGGGGTGCCTCAGTTTCCCCTATGCAGCTCTTAAGTATCTAGGGGGTGGGATAAGGGTGTATGATCGTTGCAGAGCCCTAGAGGGCAGATGTGTGCAGGGGTCTGGACACAGAGAATGGCCGACACCCTGTTTCCTGGCACCTGATGGCCTGGGCCCTTCCCCCCTGCAAGGTGAGAGCTAAAGGGCTGGAGAACAAAGGGATCAGGTGCCCTCCTGGCCCGGGAAAGGCACAAAGCCCAGAGGAGGAGGGGCTGGAGGGTAAGTCGGTTGGGGGCTGGCTGGGAACGTGGAGTGAAGCGCAGACATGGTTGTCTGGCTCACTGCCCCCCAAAATGGACTCAGCTGAGGGGTCCTGTTCTCTGTACCTACAAGCTCTGTGTTAGACCATGTTCCTGTCATCTAATAAACCTCTGTTTTCCTGGCTGGCTGAGAGTCACGTCTGACTGTGAAGTTAGGGGGCAGGACCCTCTGACCCCGCCAGGACCCTGCCTGGGCGGACTCGTGGTGGGAAGTGCATGGAGGGGCAGAGGATGCTGGATGCTCTGAGGTCAGACCCAGGAAGGGGGGAGCCGGGTGAGCTGTGGGTCCTGCAGACAGGCTGCTCCCAGAGAGGAGACTTCACCTGAGTCCTACTGGCTTCATAGGGCGCAGTTCCAGAGCATCACCCCTGGCTCTGGGGAGGGAAGCGGGGTCTAGTGCTTACAACAGGGAAGTCTGGGAGTCAGGACTCCTGGGTTCTATTCCCAGCTCTGCCAGCGGGTGAGCACACCTCTTGCAGGGCTGGGCCTGGCATCTATTAGCCGGGTATCAGGGTGGCACCGCAGGGCTCCATTGCTGCGCCAGGCCGGCCCCGGGCTCCCTACAATCATCACCTCGTAATTAAACAGGGGCGGGGAAGGAATAACTATACGGAGGAAGCAGAGCGGCAGCACCCAGGCTGCAGGGAGATGGAAGGAGAGACCGGGCAGCTTCTGGGGAGCTGGAGCCTCGCCCCTGCTGGCCAGAGGAGGGGAAATAGCCAAGCTACTCCCCGTGGCCCCAACCCCCAACCACCCTCCCCATGAGCCCGTCCTGCCCCACAGCCCTCCCCGTCTCTGCTGCACAGCCCCGTACATAGCCAGTGCCCAGGTGGGCCGAGCTGCAAGAGGAGCTGGTGCAGCTACAGGCGTGAGCGTGGGGAGAGACCCCCACCCAGGCCTTGCTTGGCGGCACCACTCGTTACCGAGGGCCTGGTGCTGCCCACACCCTGCTGGCCACATGGCCTCACCCGGCCCAGCCAGGCAGGGAGCAGTGGAGACGCTGGGCGGGGGGGGGCCCTCTGTGACTCAGCTCTGATTCCTCATGGCTGGTCCCTGAGCTCGTAGCTCCTAGCCAGATGGGAACAGCTGCCCACAGGCCGCAGAGGAAGGAAAGGGGAGTGGGGGCAATCCTGCCCCATTGGGGAATGGGTCCCCCTGCAGCCTTGTCCCACCTCACTGCGGTTACACGATCGACCCCCTTGCCCCAAGGCTGGGCTCGGGAGCCGCCCCGCACCTGTTTCCACGTCCTGCACGTAGAAGTGCAGCTCGTCGGTGATCTCCGTCACAAAGACAGGCTTGTAGCTGGTGGTTCGCGCCTTCTCCTCCAGCACCGGCATCACCTCCTCCGCCGGCACCTCCTCATACTGGGACCAGACCTGTCGGGGAGAGGAGACTGGGGCTGAGAGATGGAGCGGGCGAGGGGCACTGAAATGGGATCAGTGTCAACCCGAGTTGTTCTCCGCGGGACCCCCCGGCCCAGCGCTGACCCAGTGCACCGTGCAGCCTCCGCTCCCGGGAGCCCAGAGCTGGCACAGCTGGAGTCCCATGGGGCTCCCCACACAGCTATGCAACAGCCCTGCCTGGGACCCCACTGTGTTCTAGGTGGGAAAACTGAGGCACAGGGCAGGTGAAGGACCCTCTCCACAGGCACAGAGCGATGCTGCAGCAGCACCAGGAACTGAACCCAGGAGTCCTGACTCCCAGCCCTCCCGTCTAGCCACTAGACCGCAGTGGGCACCTGGAGAGCTGGTGCAGGGAAGGGAGCCAGCCACAACAACCGGTGCGGCTGACTCCCTCCCCACCCTGCTGGTACTAGGCGTGCATTCATTCCCCGGCAGGGCAGGGCAGGGCAGGGCCAGATACTGGGAGACACAGCCCTGCCTGCTACTCAGCCCCATGGGAGCCTGGGTTCCTGTCTTTTTTTCTGGCAGCAGATTTTCCCAGAGCTGACGGGTCACCCTGCCGCCTGCCAGGTGTCCCAGGCCTTTCACGCTGCAGCCCCGTGTGTGGAGAGCCCCACCTGTCTATTAACCCAAAGCCAACGCACTCCCCGCAAAAGATAGGGGCCATCCCTGGCTGGGGGCCAACTGGACCGGACCAACGTTGGTGCATGCTCGGGACTGTACAGGAACTGGCAGACTCAGGGCCGCCCGGGGAGCTTAGAGGGGAGGGCTCCTGGCACCAGTGTGTTATTAACCATCCAAAGCTCCCTTCCTCTGGGCCAGCTTCACCACCTGCCCCCGCTGACTCTGGATTCACACCAGGTGCAGCAGCCCATGGCCTGGAGCCACCGGGAGGGGGAAGGACCCTGGGCTGGCACAGACCAGATATACGGTGTGCAGCACGGGCCCCAGGGCTTGGCCAGGTGGCTGGGAGATGCCGGGATGGCAGTACCTCCCTACCAAACCCAGGTGGAGCCGGTGCGGCTCAGGTGCCCTGCAAGGGACTGCATCCCTTGGAATCGCCCCAGGTGGCAGTGCCCAGCCAGCCCAGCCCATGCCCACGTCCTGGGAAGGGCGCAGCTGTCGAGCGGTGACCTCTCCTTGCCCCGCCTGGCGCTCCCCTAGCCCGCGCGGAGCGGTACCGTCACCCCGGCGTTCAGGTGGCAGGAACGGCCCGGGACGCTGATTGGACGTGACAGCGTGTCAAGTCCAATCCAGACGCTCGGAGGCTGAACATGCAGCGGGGTCTGTCACAGGCGGCCAGCGACACAGGCCAGCCGAGTTTGCGGGCGCAGCAGAACGCACACACACCTGCTGCCACGGGGAGCAGAACCCCCCCCCCCATTTGTCTACGCAGCAGACAGGGTCGAGCAGCTGCCGGGGAGCAGACCCCAGCTATCCCGGCCCCACATCCAGCTGCCCTCGGGAACGGCACAGGCTGGCTCCCTGCAGAGAGCGGGTGTCCCCCCAGCCCTGGACGGGGCAGGCAGCCCCTGCCAGGTGAAGGGGGCACCCAGAGCCTGCAGGCCATGCAGCTGGGTTACCGGCACAGCCAAGCTGGATGGAGCTGCCCCGGCTCATGGCAGTGAAGAGGAAGGATCGGATCAGAACCAGCCTGAGCCACAAGAATGGATCAACCTGACACATTGACTGAACTTTCTCACCCCTGGCCGATCACTGGCCAGCCCAGACAGCTCCCCACAGGCTGGGGGCGCGCAACAGACACCAGAGACCAGGCTCGGGCAAAGCAAGAAGCCCAGTGAGCGAGCTGCAGCCCGGGGTGCCACCTGGGGCCACAGAAAGGGCATGGCTGGCGCAGCCCCCCTCAGACACCAGTGCTGGGGCAGGGGAGCAGCCAGGGAGACGAGGCGCCTGCTTCGGACCGGGACCTGCTCTGCTGAGCGCTGCGTCCCCGCGACGGGGCCTCTTTGGAGCCACCAAAGCGCTGCCCCTCCCATACCTTGACCCACAGCCACCACTGAGAACGGGGCCTGGAGTGACCTGCCACGGCCCCTCGCTGAGTCAGCTGCGGCACGAGGAACTCTCCCTCTCCAGCCAGCACCGGCAGGAGCCCTCCCCCTGGAAGCCACCGCAGGGCCCCTGCATGCGGACACCGTGGGGAGATGCCACTGGGCACAGGCAGGACAGGTCCCTGGGCTGAGTTCTCAGGGGCTCGCAGTGCCCTGGGCTGTGCACTTCCCTTCACTCAGCTCCCTCCAGCCCCCCAGGTCAGTGTCCCCCACCTCCGGCGCTGAAACATGGCACCCCCGGCAAGGCTCCCGGCACCCCCAAACCAGGGGTGGCCATGCTACGCTCACCCCACCCAGCCCCTGAACCCAATCCCTGGTCACCCCCCCCATCACTGCTGTGCTCAGAGAGACGTTGGACCCTGGCCACACATGTAACCGGGGACCCCTCGCAAGCCCTCTAATTCAACCGCCTTCCCATGAGCAGCCCGGGCCGGATCCAGGCTCAAGGCCTCCGTGGCTCAGTCACGTGGCGGGAGCTGCCGACTGGATGCGGAGCCTGGCACCCTGGAGAACTGGTCTGTGGGAAGGGGGGTTAACCAGGAGGGAGCAGGGACAGAGCACCCCCTTGCCAGCCACACCTCGGGACACAGTGACAGCAGGGAAAGAGGAGCTGCCGTATGGCAAGGAGGCAGCTGAGAACCAGGAGCCGTTGGCTCCCGCCATGTGGGCTCCCTGGTGCATGAACGTCCCAGCTCACGGACCAAGGCAGCCACCATCCTGGGGAGGAGCTGACAGCGGGGCGCCCAGCCAGGCCTTGCGTCCATGGCACCTGAACCACGGGGATGGCATGCCAGGGGAGCCAGCACCTCCCACACGACTGCCTGTCCTGCTGCCCCGTGCCAGACGGGGGGTCATTCCAAACTGCCCCTGGGTTGTGAGGGGCTCCAAGACGCAGGCTGGAGGAGCGACATGATCAGTGCTGGTGAGATACCGCGGTGACAGGCGGGCACCTCCCAGGACAGAGAAGAGGGCGTGGGCATCTGGGCGAGTGGCGCCCATCACAACCGAGTGCTGCGGGCTGCTGGAGCTACAGCCCCAGGGTCCCACGTCTCCTGCTGGCGTTGCGGCTGCTCAGGCCTGATTGCATGGGCAGCAGGGGACCCCAGCTCCACTCGCCCGCCTGGCATTGGGCTCTATCTGGCCGGGGGAGGAGCCCATCAGCCATCTCCCAAGGATGGAGCTGTGCTGCCCCAGCCCTGAGACCCTGCACACAGACACCGAGCCAGGGCTGCCCGCAGGGCACGACACATGCAGAATCCTAGAGACGAGGGACAGCAAAGCCTGACTTCTGTCTAGAGCCCATACCCTAGAGCACTCCCCGCAGTGCACAGCCCAGGGCTCTGTCAGTGGCACACCCTGGGCTAGAACCCAGGAGTCCCGACCCCATTTCCACACCCCCCCCAACCCACAGACCCCCGCCCTGGCCCAGAGTGAGGAACCCAGGAGTCCTGGCCCCACCCCCAACACACTAGAACCCACTCCCCTCCCAGACTGGGAGAGAACCCAGGAGTCCTGGTGCCTGCTCTAAGCACTGACCCGGGAACACAAACCTGACATGCACAGCCCGAAGGGCAGCCGAACAGCTGCTGTACATGGCTGCGTGAGGCAGCTTGGTACCAGGGGGCCTGGCCAGTCTGTCATCGCTAGGAAGGAGCTGGGGGGCTCAGAACAAACACCGTCTGCCCCGGACAAGAGTCAAGGCACTGGCAACGCAGGGCCCAGCCCCAGACAATGCCCATGGTTGGCACAGCTGCTGGTACTGGGGGGGGGCTTGTACTCGCAGTGCCAGCCAAACCCATTGCCAATCCCTCCGGCCCCATGCCAGCTGTAGCCATGGCTCTGCAGAGGGGGCTCTGCCACACACGATCCTGCTGGGACAGGATGGAGAGGGCTCTCCAGGGCACGCTGCCAAATGCAGACTCCAGCCTCGGCACATGGGGCTATGCCAGCCCAACGCAGGGTCTTACGGTGCTTACCGAGGGCCAGCACTGCAGTCCTATGGTTGGGGAGGAGACCGCCCCTCCCACATCCACGGGGGACGTTGCAGCCCATGGGAATGCACTTGCCAAGCTCAGCCCAGCCCAGCCCCGGGGAGCACAGGCCTCTGGGGACAGACGCCCGCTTGTGGAGCCCCTGGGCATCCCAGTCAGCGGCTGGAATGGCTCAAGCTGGGCCTGGATTCTCTGCAGTCCAAGCCGGGACGGAAAGGGGCCGGTGTCGAAGAGAAAGACTGAAAGGCACTGGGGGCAACTGGAGCTGAGACGGTAGCCGGACAGAACCCGGGCGCTGCCGGGACTCCAGTGGGGCTGGAACAGAGTCCCTGGGCTGAGCACAGTGCTGGATTAGCCTGGGCGGCCAGGCCTTCCGCTGGCGTACAATGGCAGGGCTCCACCAGCTGAGGATCTGGCCTGGACAATTTGGGGATTTGATTTACGGGACTCTCGCTGCCTGTGTGGGGCTGGTGGGACCGGGACTGCCCCTGAAGGTGGCTCTTCTCCCAGGGACAGGGTGGAGCAATGAGGGATGCCCACTCCAGGCCGACACTGATTGACATGAGCGCTGGCTAGGCTCTGCCCCTGCTGCGACTGGGCACTGCACCTCGGGCTGCTCCTTGTCTGGATCCTTGCCAGCCTGTAACCCAGCAGAGAGGCCCCTGGGCTGGGGCTGCAGCAAGCTGAGGGCGGCAGGGAACAGGACAGCCCTCTAGGATCATCCGGTCCGGGGGCCAGCACAGGGCTGCTCCCCCCCATGCATGCTCCAGCCCTTTGCCCTGTTACAAAGCATCCCAGGCATTGGGGAGACGATGCCCCAGCTCGGAGCATCTCGCTGCCAGGGGGTTTGCTGGTATCCAGGCTAAATCAACCGTCTCCACTCTCACCTCATGCTCCTTTTGCAAATCACAGCCGCCGTCAGTCACCAGTGGTACATTTAGGTGGATGGCACTGCTATGTGCTGCCCGGCGCTGCCAGCTCAGAGGGGCCAGGGGTCTGCCCGCAGCAAGCACCCAGGCGAGGGGGCAGAAACCGAGCAGGCCGGCCCTTCCCGGCCAGGGGAGCAGCTCACTCTGCCGGGTACTGTTCAGTGTCCCTCCGCCTGCCCCAGCCAGGGCTGCGGGAGCCTGGAGCTGGGACGCAGACAGTGGTGGCTGCAGGGACCCCGCAAAGGGACAGAGATCAAGCATAGGGAACATGCAGCACCACAGAGAGAAGAAAAGCAGCAGGTGGCAAGCCCAGGGCAGGGACACAACGTGCAGGATTCACTCGTTTGCTTTCTGACAAGTGAACTCCCAGCACGTGAGGTCTGCCAGCCTCTCCAGGGGGCCGGGAACCAGGGGGGGCAGCCAGACAACGCTGGGGACCAGGGGGGCACTCAGGAGGCAGCAGCCTCTGCCCGCTCCCCCAGCTGGGCTAGGGAGTGGTGGCACTCTGGGTTACCCACGCGATCCTACAGCAGCTAGCCTGTGCTGTGGGTCACTTGATCTCAAGCTCAGCTCTCACAGACATGAGGGGATAAAGAGGGACTTAAGCGCGCTGGCCCCTGCTTATCAGAGCACACACACTGTCATGTGAGCTCCCCGCATGCTCCCCCAGCTGCTGAATCAGCCCTGGATGTAATTAACGGAAGAATTAAGTGGACTGCTGGCTGGAGCCCCAGGGGCCCTGCACGCTGCTTGCGAAGCACTCCCAAAAGAGCACATTCAATTAAGCCTAGAAGACGGCTAGCTGGCTCCGTGCACCACGGGGGCTTCCCTTGAATGTGGGAGGCTCACTACCCGCTCCCTGAACCCCAGCGCGGGCTGGGTGTTCTGCAGAGAGGGTGTTTCGGAGGGGTTGAAGCTATGTACATCGATGTCACTTTCCACTTCCCATCAGCACCAGAATCTCGTCCGGTGCAGCGTTGGCTGCTGGCATCCCGCCGTTACAAGGCAGGCACTTGGGGATCCAAGCCAGCCATGGGATGTTCTTCTCCCCATTTGCAGAACGCCCTCCTCCACCCGGATCAGTCCTGCCAACGTCTGAGAGCACAAGGTGTCCCTTTTCAACTCACGGCTGTGGATTGCTCCGCGCCTGGCAGACCTAGAAGGTGCCGTACTGTGAGTGGCCTTTGCGATCGTAGGGTACGGCGTGGCTGGGGAGAGCGTGCGTATTCAGCCCCTCTGACCGGGTGGCTTTCGAGCCTGCCTGCTTGTTTGCGGCATGAGCAGTGCCTTGGCAGCATGGCAGCCAAGTGGATGGTGTCCAAAGGCAGCAGCCAGAGGTAGCGCAGCTCCTGTCGGCTTATAAACATTCCCTCAATCTCTGGATCAGACAGCTGCCCACTTGGTGGGGTTCATGAAACCCCGCTTGCTTGCTCCGAGTGGTAGCTGGTAAGTGACAAGGTTAGTTTAGGCCAAACTACATGGAATTCATTCACCCCCCATCAGCCCTGCAGTACAGGCCACGTGGTACTCTACGAAGGCCTGACGCTGGACTAGATGGGCCAATGGTCTAGAAGCAGTAGAGGAGGTGGGGACTCCAGACCTGAGCTGGGACAAACAGGTGACCTACTTTAAGCGGTAGGACTGTTTGGAAGATCTCTGTGATTCACATCTCACGGCTGCCCTGTCCCCCCTTCCTCTAACACGCCCCTCTCTGCTTATTAACTAAACCAACCCCAGACTCACTTGGCCAGGCACTCTGCCCTCTTGGGCTCCCCCTCCGGCTCTGTTCCAGCCGCTGTCTCCCACCTTCACCTGCCAATACCCACGATGGCGGATGGTATTTAAAACCTCAACCACGCAGCCCTGATCCACTCAGATCCAGGGCTGCAGCAGACGCCAATGCAGGAATCGGCCATATCCCCTGACTAGCCCGGAGGGGTGAAGGAGCTTGGTGCTGGGATGGACCTGCCAGGCCACTGGATCACCCTGGCCGAGATTCGTCTGGGGCTACCGGAGCGGCGCCAGGGCCGGAGGTGGCGCAGGATCTCCAGCTGGGGGCCACACAGGATTGTCCCAACGCCCCGGACGATCAATTCCAAACCACTGGCGGTGTTTGGGCACCATTGGCAGGACCCGACTGGTTTGGGGGGAGTGAGGGCTGAAAGGATCCCCTGGTGTCTGGTCAGCAGAGCCCCAGCCTCCGCCACTGCAAATTCTCTACGGATCCCAGCAGAGCCTCACCCCTTCCAGCACCCCCTATCTCATGCCACCTCCCAGTACAGCTTAAACATGCCGACACCTGGGGGGGTAGATAGGAAAGGAAGGCATTGGAGGGGTACATGGAGCCCCTGGCATGGGGGAGGTGAGAAACAGGGGGAGGGTAGGAACGCGGTGTGATGAAGTAGGACCGTTCTTGATGTTCCCTCTGAATACTGTAGAGATGCCTCAGTTTCCCCTATGCATTTCTTAACTCTCTAGGGGGTGGGATAAGGGGGTGTAATTGTTGCAGGGTACATAAATGGCCGACACTCTGTCTCCTGGCAATTGATGGCCTGGGCCCTTCCCCCCTGCAAGGTGAGAGCTAAAGGGTTGGAGAACAAAGGAATCCGGTGACCTCCTGGCCTGGGAAAGGGACAAAGCCCAGAGGAGGGGGGGCTGGAAAGAGTTTCAGTTTGGGGCTGGCTGGGGATGTGGAGTCAAGTTCAGACAGGGTTGTCTGGCTCACTGCCCCCCAAAATGGACCCAGCTGAGGGGTCCTGTTCTCTGCCCCTACAAGCTCTGTTTAGACCATGTTCCTGTCGTCTAATAAACCCTCTGTTTTCCTGGCTGGCTGAGAGTCCCGTCTGACTGCGGAGTTGGGGGGCAGGACCCTCTGGCTTCCCCAAGACCCCGCCTGGGCGGACTCGCTGTGGGAAGCGCACGGAGGGGCAGAGGATGCTGAATGCTCTGGGGTCAGACCCAGGAAGGGGGGAGCCGGGTGAGCTGTGTGTCCTGCAGACAGGCTGCTCCCAGAGAGGAGACTCCCCAGAGTCCTGCCTGGCTTCGTAGGGAGCAGTTCCAGAGCATCACCTTGGGACTCCGTGACACGGGGGGCACACAGAGCCCCTGGCATGGGGAAAGGGAGGGTGCACAGGGAGTTTGGGGTGGAGGGAGGGGTACAAAGCACCCTGGTGACTGCACTGAGCTCAGCTGCCAGGAGCAGCGGAGGGAGTGACGCCCCAGTTCGTCACCCCAGCCCAAGGGGAGTTAGGGGTGGGGAGAGGTGGTGATGTGGCCAGGCCTACCCGGAGAGGCAGCGCCGGAGCTGGGAACAGAACGTAGGAGCCTTGAGTGCCCCACTACCCCCCAGAGCCATCTGCCTGCTCACGCCCTAGCACCTGTCCTGCTAAGAAGGCACCACGCTGGGAGCAAAGGAGGTTTCCCCGGCTAGACCCTCCGGCGACCTCTCACCTTGCTGCTGTGTGGTGGAGCTGGGGGCACGGCCAGGCGGCCGGGGCAGAGGGCACGGTTTGCTGGGATCTCCAGGGATGCAGGGACCCCTCACCGGGGCCGCCCCAGGGGGGTGGGCAAGGGGTTGCCTTCCCCAGGGGGAGAAGGCAGCAGCAGATTGCCCACATCAGCCGGTCGAGGCAAACCCCAGGCTGCTCTCTAGTGCCCCCGGGCAGGCCCCTGAAGGCCGTGGCGGTGCAGCCGAGCGGGATCCCACCCCAGGCCAGGCGAGTGGGTATTGCTGGGCTTGGACCCATGTGGGCATTGCCAGCCGCCTGGTCTCCAGGAGTCGGAGGCAGGGATGTAGGGTAAGGAGCTAGGAGGACAGCTGGGGGGCTGGGCCGGCGGAGGCCCCCTTTGCCCTGGGACGCAGCGGGAGAGCCCCAGGCAGGGAAGGGACCACGCCCCCTCTGCCGCGGATCACACCCATCTCTTACCTTCTCCTTCTTCTGCTTGGCGGCCTCCTCCGCGGCCAGCAGCGCCTTGTAGTAGGAGCTGCGCTCGGCCGTGAAGTGCACCTTGGAGAGCGCGTGCTCCACCAGTGCCACCGACAGGTTCGCCCCCTCGATGTGCAGCCAGCCAATGAAGTTCCCGGCCTTGTCCATGCCCTCCACTTCCACCTCCACCTGTGGACAGACGGGCAGGCGGGTTAGTGTGCGGCTGGGGGGAGCACAGGGAGGGGCAGGGCCGGAGGAGCACAGGGGGGCGGTGCCAGTGGGCATGCAGCTGCAGGGCAAGGGGGGGCACGCCCCCAGCTGCAGCTCAGCCACTGGGGCTTCACAGCTGCTCCCCCAAGGGGCTCTCCAAAGCACTCCAGCTCCCGCCCAAGGGCTCGCGTTGACTGCTTGGGAAGTAAACCCTCTGCCCCACGGACAGCCACGTTCCAGCAAATTCTTTAAATCACTGGGCTCTGCGCTCAGCCCCACGCTGTCTCTGGGGCCGCCGTGGTTCAGCAAAGCGATCAGTGCCGACCCAAGCACCAAGCAGACAGCCGGGGGGACACCAGGGGCTGGCAAGGTACCCGCCACCAGCACAGCCTGAATGCTAGGCCAAAGTATTCCCAAAAGAGGGGCCAAAACGGCTGTCCCTAGGTTCCTGCTCTGGCACCAGGGTGAGCAGCCATGAAGGTTGGGGAGGGGAGGGGAACGTCTCCAAACACAGCCCCTGCCCGCCCCCCTCAGTCCCAGCCGGCCGAGAACCAAGGCGTGGAGCAGCTGCCGGGGCAGGCCTGGCGCACGAATCGGCGGGGCAGGCGGGCTGCTCGGGGACGAATGACATGCCCTTCCCTCGAACGCTGCGTAAGTCCCCACCCGCAGAGCCAACAGCGGGGGGAGGGGCTGGCGCCGAACCAATGGGGGGAGACGCAGGGCCCCCCTCTGGAGCACCCCCAAACTCTATGCTGGCTCCCACAGCTCCCTGCCCACCAGAAGGGAGGCTTCCAAGGCCCTGCCATCAGACGCTGCCACCGGCCCCTGCCCGCAACACCATGTGGGAGTTTTTCTGTTTAGAGCTGCTGCGTGCCTCAGTTTCCCTCTATGTGTTACAGGGCTCCCTGGGGAATCGGGGAAGGATTAAGCTTGCTCTCAGGGCAGACTAGGAGAAACAGGTGTGTCTGTGGCGCCCAGCTGGCTGAGTGCCCTGAATGGGTCATTAAAAGACCTGGCCAAGGCTGGCCTGTAACAACGGAAAATCCCAGAAGACCAACCACCAGGCCTGGACACCTGGCGAGCAACACCCCAGAGGGAGGGGGATTTCCCCACCACCCCGCAGGGAAGCTGGGCACAGACCACAGCTCGAGAACAAAGGCAGGAGGGTGGGGATGAGCGTGGGGGCTCTCACCTGGGAACGAAGGAAGGAGCCAGAGAGAGGGGGCCTGAACCTGGGAGTCACCACAGCTTGGCTGGGCTCTGGCCTCAAAGGCCCCTAGGCCATGGCCCGTTGGCTAATACACCCGGCTGTTGTGATAACGCTGCGTCAGCCTCCCTGCAAATGCGGCTGAGTGCACAGCTACCGGCACCATGGCCTTGTCTCTCCCAGGGCCCATCTCGGCCAGACTCGCCCAGCGGAGCAGAGCGGGAGGCTGGAGCCCCGAGTTCAGTCTCAGGTAGTGGTGAGGCCGCGCGACCTACCCTGGAGGAGGAGTTTCAGAGTAGCAGCAGTGTTAGTCTGTATTCGCAAAAAGAAAAGGCGGACTTGTGGCACCTTAGAGACTAACACATTTATTTGAGCATAAGCTTTCGTGAGCTACAGCTCACTTCATCGGATGCATTCATTTTCCACTGGATGCATCCGATGAAGTGAGCTGTAGCTCACGAAAGCTTATGCTCAAATAAATGTGTTAGTCTCTAAGGTGCCACAAGTCCTCCTTTTCTTTTTGGAGGAGAAGTGAGACCCCAGGGGGCTGGCACATTACAGAGGTTCTGCCCAAAGACTTGTCCAAAGCTGAGGGCCCAGCACCGATCCAGTGGCTCCGTGACACACGGGGCGGCTTCGGCTGAGAACGGAGCCATTGCTAAGGGCTTGTCTACACAGGGATATTCAGGAAAGTAAATCCGCATGAACTAAAGGTGCGAGTCAAAGCGGGTCAGTTAAATCGTATTAACCCCATGTGGATGTTCTTTATTCAGACTTAAAGTGGTCTAAGTTCAGTTTACTTCATTCACCCTCTGGTGCCCCACCCTGCTCTCCCCCCAGACAGCTACTCCCCGCACTGCACCCAGTCCCCTCCCGCAGCCGCGGGGAGCACAAGCCTTTAATCAACTCGTCTTTGCTTCACTGAGTCAGTTCTCTGGTGCCTCCTCCCCTGCACGGAGCTGTTGGCCTCCGAGATCCAGGAGCCAGGGTTTGAGGCTCCCGCACACACCTTACACGAGTGCTAGCAGATGGTGGCGCCCCGTCCATGGGCAGCTGGCCCCCTCTGGGTTAAGGGAGCTGGAGAAATCTCACCAGGCCGCACCGTCGCCTGGCACCTGCCAGCCCAAAGCCCTTCCCAGCAGCAGCCGCACGCCAGCATCCTGTCTCCAGCTGATCCTGCAGGATGTGGTTCCCCATGTCGGGGCGTGGCTGGGGCACCATGGCACATGCTCAGACGCTTGCAAACCGTGCAATGGGCCCCGGGGACCCCACGTAGCTGGTGCACAGTGCCTCCCGCAGCACTGCTCCCAATATTGTGCTCCCAGGGCCTCGTGATAGCAGCAGCCAGGGGGTCCCTGGCAGGTCGCCTAACCCCCGCTGACCTGGCTGGCGCCAGCGTCTCTTGGGAGATCTGATGAGCTGGCTAAATGAAGTGGCAAGGCTGTGAGCATCGAGAGAGTGGGAAGAGAGCTCAGCCAGCAGTCAAGCGCGCAGCACCGAGAGCGAGGCCCCGGGCACACTGCACCAGGGCCCTCTTCTCCTGCCAGTGCAGTGCCACAAAGCTTCCCATCCATTTGAGCTCCCCTTGTAAACACGGGAGACGCCAGCAAAGAGCAGCCCTTACAATACGGCGCTGGCCTCAGGGAGGCAACAAAAGTAAGCTTCAGCGCGCATAGTCCGAGCGGGGATGGCCGGAGACGCGGGTCTGTTAGGAAGCCTGGCATGATTTGCTTCCTGACCCTGATCTACTGCACAAGAGAGCTATGAGAGTGGGAACAACGCTTAGCTTTCAGCACTTCAAGGTACAATTACGGTTTGCCGTGCGGACGGACTTCCCGCCTGGTGCAATGCCATGTTAATCAATCACTCCCGCCACTCTGCACAATTGCAGAGTGCCCGCACCCCGCAGTAGGGCTGCCTGACACCCAGGCTCAGACACGGCGCCCGCCTCTGGGCACAGCCTGCGTGTCAGAACCCCTGCTAAAGTCACTGCCTTTCTTGGCAGCTCCCTGCTCTGGAGTTCACCAGCTGTCGGCAGCTGCCATCAGTGGCACGGACAGGACGGGCGATACCAGCTGCAGACTGGCGTTAATGCTGCGCAGAGGGTCTGGCTGGGATGGAGGCGGCGCCAGTGAATGGGTCACAAGCTGCTCCTGGCTCCCAGAGTGATGGGAGATCCCCCCCGTCCCAGCGCCTCGCTGCTAATACCCACGCTCTGCCCTGACACTCAGTCCCCTTGCCAGAGAACGCCTTGCGCTGCCTTGCAGCTCCTGACCCAGGCAGGTCGGGGCCTCCTGCCCTGCCTGCATCCCCCTAGCACCCCCTTCCTGCAGCATGGCATGGGCATGGCACGGGGGCTCCCCTGTGCCAGCCTCTCGGCCAGCGGTGCAGTGCTGGTGGACAGGTACCAGCAGCAGGGCCGTGCTTGGGACCTCAGTGCGGGGAACCTGCCCTGTGACATTATACTCCATATTCTTATGAAAATATGCTGTGGTAGGAATAGGACATTAAGATACGATCTATGCAAGACAACTCTTGCAAGGTGTCATTGGCAAGGGTCTGATTTACTGCATGTGATGACCCAACGTGTGCCTGTACCATTTCTGTATCCGAAGGTAGGAATACTGGCCATCTATCTGTATTTCAGCTATGCTTCTGTGGGTGACACCCCCTGCTAACACTGCAGGTATAACAATGGAAAAGCCCGACAGGGCCGATGGCCCATCAGCAAGAGACAGTGGGCTGTAAAAGAGCTTAGTCTGCCTGTGAAGGTGTGGATCAGCCTGGGAACAATGGCTCCAGGGGCCCTACAGAGGCATGAGACCATCACCTGAGAGAATCAGAGAGTATCAGGGCTGGAAGGGACCTCAGGAGGTCATCTAGTCCAACCCCCTGCTCAAAGCAGAACCAATCCCCAGTTTTTGCCCCAGATCCCTAAATGGCCCCCTCAAGGATTGAACTCACAACCCTGGGTTTAGCAGGCCAATGCTCAAATGTATCCGATGAAGGGAGCTGTAGCTCATGAAAGCTTATGCTCAAATAAATGTGTTAGTCTCTAAGGTGCCACAAGTCCTCCTTTTCTTTTTGCAAATACAGACTAACACGGCTGCTACTCTGAAACCTGTCAAATCACTGAGTTATCCCCCACCCCCCACCAGTACTGGAACCCATCTTGAATTCTGTACTTTTCCATAAGAAGCTGGGGGGGGGGTTTGAACTGGGAGAAAAAGTACTCCCGCCTTATGCAATCCTATTTAAGGGTGGGGAGTGAGGTAATCCCGTCCTGGTCAGTTCTCCCCTGCTGCCCTACCCAAGATGACTGCAGGGAAACAACTGAGGACTTGTCTACACTGGCAATTTACAGGACTGCAACTTTCTCACTCAGGGGTGTGAAAAAACACCCCCTGAGGGCAGCAAGTTTCAGGGCTGTAAAGCGCCAGCGTAGACGGTGCCCAGCGCTGAGAGCTGCGCCCCTCGTGGAGGTGGGTTTTTCAGAGCGCTGAGAGCTCTGTCCCAGCGCTGCACCGCGACCACACAAGCCACATTGAAGTGCTGCCGTGGCATCGCTTTACCGTTGCCAGTGTAGACAAGCCCTTAGACTGAACTAGGGGAAGAACTGGACCCAGGCTGGGGGGGGGGGTGACTGGCAGAGCACGGGGGTCGAGGGGGACGACAGGGGACTGGGGACAAGTGGAATGGGGGATGGGGACAGGCAGAATGCAGGGGCCGGGATGGGAGGACGGACTGGTGGAACACGGGGGCCGAGGGGGGCGACTGGCAGAGCACAGGGGCCGGGGACAGGCAGAATGCAGGGGCCGAGGGGAGCGACTGGTGGACTGTGGAGGGATGGGGACAGGCAGAATGCAAGGACCAGGGAGCGGGGGCAACTGGCAGGAGCGTGGGGGCTGAGGGGAGCAATGGGGGACTGGCAGAATGCAGGGACTGGGGATGGGGGGCATCTGGCGGAGCATGAGGGCAGAGGGGGACGACGGGGGACTGGGAGATCAGTGGAATGGGGGATTGGGACAGGCAGAATGCAGGGGCCGGGGGGTGGGGACGGACTGGTGGAGCATGGGGGCCAAGGGGGGTGACTGGTGGAATTGGGGACAGGCAGAACACAGGCTGCTCACGCTCTCCCATCCCCAGAGCAGGTGGTGACTGCATTCAGGAGGAGCGATTTGACAGATCACCCCCTTCCCCGGGGTCTCTGAGTAAATCCAAGCTGGACAGATGCCCAGAGGAACGTCCCCTCCTGCGCTCAGGGCTTTCTTTCCTACCTACCACGGAGTCATGACATGGCCAGCATCACGGCCTTCTACTGGACAAGTTCAGAACCACCAGCATACGGGTCATAGGTCCTATATGCTAACAGCTGCTGGGGAGTCTCCTGTAGCTCACGTGGTCAGAGCTGTTGCTTTGAGAGCAGAGGGGGCTGGGTCCTAACCTTGCTATTGTTGGGAAGTCCTGGGCCAGCCCAGGGGAGAACTGGAGTATTGTGGTTGTTTGCCAAGGGGTTAACGCCCCGCATGCGCTGTCACATCTCGCACACGGAACAAGCTGGCGCCTCAAGCAATGCCAGTCTCCAGGCCAATGGACGCTTGCTCAGGAAAATGCCTGGACCAGCCACGGTCTGCGGGGACCCCGAGAGGGGCTCACAAACCAGGGAGGGCTGCGGCGCTGGCATTGAGAAGGCGTTTGGAACAGGACAGAGCCAATCACTGCCCAGTGGTCTCGGCATTAGTGCTGGAACCAGGGGGCCTGCCACACCCCCGGTTTGAAGTGGTTTCCATCATATCCAGGCTTTACCGTTTGGTTCAATGGCTCTCAGCACCCCCACTATTCAAACTGTTCCAGCTCCCCTGGGTCCCTCCAGGTAACACCCCATCGTAGTCAGGTGAAGGCCGAGGGGCGCAGGCCACGCCCCGTATCAGAACGGAGGTCGTTTGCACCCCCCATGGCTGCCCCCCCTGCTGCAGAGCTCATCTGGGACTGGTGCACGGACGACAGCCCCCACCCATTTCAGCATCAGCCCCCCTGCATGCCAGCCACTGCCCGGTCGCTCTGGATCCACGGAGAGGAGCTTGGGAGCGCTGGCTGCGAGAGCTGCTGTTAAATATGCAAGGTCCCTCCCTCCCGCAATTACATGCCACAAGGATCTCAAAAGGGAACCGCAGATGGGGAAAATGACACTCAATGCAGCACAACTGATAAAAATTAGGTGTTCTATTCAGACAGCCGCACTGGCTGCCATGGCAACCAAAGTTCAACCGATGAAGTGTCCTGCACCTCGCTGTGTCCTCCAGCAAAGCCCACCCAGAGGCACATGGGCAGGGGAGCAAGGCCACCATGCTAAGCAGGCAGCAGGGCCCCCATGTCCGGAGCTTGCCTTGGGTTGGCAAAATAGGGGGCACTTTAGGGGCACTGCTAACACTCGGCTTGGGCACAAGGGAATCCTCCAAGATCAACCCTCCATCACAATCCACAAGGGCTTCCAATGCCCATGCTTCAGGGCTCCCACCTGATCCCCAGGCTGGGTCAGGAGGAGACTCGCCCCAGGCTATTGGATGAGCCACCACTAAGGCTGCTTCTCTGCCATGGCACAGGGCACTGGAGGGAAATGTATGCACCAGCCCTGCCGCCACAGGGGCAAGGCACGTCCCCGGCAGCAGCCCCGGCACACAGCTGTGCTGATGGGTGGTTTTGCACTAAGCGTTATTGGAGCCGGGGCCCCAAGGCAGACAGAGATTGAGAGTGGAGCAGGATGGCACTCAAGACACCCTGCCTGGTGCTGACCCTCTCTGGCTATTGTGCCATCTTTGGGTCTCCCCACAGCGTCCTCCCTGCAGCCCTTGGTCCAGGCGATCACAGGCTGAGCTCAGATCTCTGCCTCCTGCATTCACCTCTCCAGGCTGGACCAATGCCCTTTTTCACGCACATTAAGATACACCCTATACAAATCCTACAGCCGGCCACCACACTGCAGTTTCATGGTGTGACGCTGGGGGCCAGCTCAATCAGGGTCCCCGGGCCGCAGCTGAACACCGCCAGCTCCGTAGCTGGAACCCGTCTGGCTCAGCTGTGTGTTCGGATCGTTAGAACAGGTGTTAGCGCTACAGGAACGTGCTCATTGTTCAGGCTTTACTGGATGCTCGAGAGTCGCTGCTGGCATGAACCTCGCTTAGAGCATCTGTGTCCCGTATTGTATGGTAACATCCGAGAGCCTCTGTGGCTGTAAACCACCTGCCAGGAGAGAGACACTAACTTGTAGGAAGGGCTGAGCTCCAAGAAGGGGTCATGCCCTGCCCAACAGGAACAGTCCATCCACACCAGACAGACCATTGGGGGACGCTGCAGCTGGAACATCCCTAGGTATGGTCAACGAGAGGACACCAGACTTGTTATTCTGCCTGCTTCCAGCAGCTCAGCTTTGCAGCCCAAAGCACGTTGGGAGAAGAGACTAAACCCCCTAAGGAGGAGGAAAACATGGTTCCTCTTCTGTAACTTGTTCTTCGAGATGTGTTGCATGCGCCCATTACCCTGGAGATGTGCGGGCACCTCGTGCACAGTTGTTGGAGAACCTTCTTCCCCTCAGTGGTACCCATCGGGGTGGCCTCTGCTGTCTGATGCCACTGCACGCGGGGAGCAGAGCTGCTTCCGACCCCCTCAGCTCCTTCGCCCCAGACAGACTCCAACAGAGAGGGGAAGGCAGCGGGGCGTGCAAGGGACACGTGCTGAACATCTCGAAGCAGCACGGTTACAGGAAGGTAGGGAACCGTTTCGTCTTCTTGTGCTTGCACAGGGTCCATTCCACCGCGGGCGAGTTCCAAGCAGACCAACGCGGAGGAGGGCTTGGAGTCTGAAGAGCAACAACCCGTCTGAAACTGGCCTCGTTTGTGGGCTGGCAGGGAATGGCATCAGGAGAAGCAGAGGTGTGGACTGATGACCAAGTTGCTGCTTTGCAAATGTGTAAGATTGGCACTTATAGAACCATAGAGTTAGAAGAGACCTCCAAGGTCAGCTAGGTTAACCCCCTGCCAAAAGTGCAGGATTTGTTGTGTCTAAACCACCCAGGACAGATGGCTCCAGCCTCCTTTGGAAAACTTCCAGGGAAGGAGCTTCCCCAACCTCCCAAGGCGTCTGTTCCATTGTCCTGCTGCTCTGACAGTTAGGAAGTTTTTCCTGAGATTTAATCTCAATCTGCTCTGCTGGAGTTTGAACCTATCGCCTCTTGTCCTACCCTCTGTGGCAAGAGATCAGCTTTTCTCCATCTTTTTGTGGCAGCGTTTCATGTATCTGAAGACCACTATCACCTCCCCTCTTCATCTCTTTTCGAAGCTGAACATACTCCTTTCCTTCAGCCTTGGCGCTCATGGCTGGCGTTCCATCCCTTTGTGCACTTGCACCGAAAAGCTGCTGACGTTGCCTGGGCTCTAGTGGAACGGGCCGACGCTCTAGCTGGCAAGGCTGTATTAGCCACCCGGCAGCACAAACGGCTGCCCGGAGAGACCGGAGGAGTTTCTCCGAGTGGAAACTGGATCAGCCCTTAGCCCTGTCTGCAACCACCACGAAGTGTGTGGGGATCTAAGGGTTTGGCACACTCCAGGGAGGAAGCTAAAGCCATTCTCACACCCCATGAACCAAGTCTCTCCTCATCTTGCTGTGCAGGGGGGCTGGGAAGAATGGGAGAGGGTGGAAAGAAACGTCATCCTCCTGGAAAACCGTCTTGGGAGGCTCTGCCACTCCCCCACCCTCTGGTTGCAGGGATGGCCACCAGAAATGCTACCTTCACAGAGAGCCAGTGGCAAGGGGTTCCATGGGTGAAACCTAGTCACTTGGCTAGCCCAACGTTCAGATCCCAAGGTGCGTGCTCTGGGGACCGGATGGAGCAGTGCTTCCATTTAGCCAGGTTAGTGCCCCTAGTTGAGAGTTTTCTCCTATTCAGATGCATTTCCTGGACCCCGAGAACAGGCTCTCTCCAAAGGCGACAGCCACGAAGCAACCACACCGTCACAAGGAGGGCTCAGAGGCGGGGGTGGAGCAGATGGCCACAGTCCTGAGAAATCCCATCTGGATCCAGCCAGAGAGAGCGCGGAGATTTGACTGAAAGGTCAGTAGGGTCGAGGCCCCGCTGGTGCTACAAGGATGAGACCAGCATGATCTCATCTGACTTTGACCAAGACTTGGAGCAGGAGGCGAACCGGGGGAAGGTGTACTGGAGTCAGTCTCTCCAGGATAGCAGAGACGCATGTGTCAGGCAGCCTGGGCTGAGATCACCCCAGGAACGGAATCCAGGACGTTTTCGGTTGGACATGGCTGCAAACATGGGGAGTCCCCCAGCGCCAAGTGTGGATCTGGTGACGGGCGGTGATCGGAAAGCTCTGCGGATGCGTTCTGGGAGGTATGTAGCCCTGAGATGAATCGAGCTGGTTATGGACAAGTCCCAGAGGCAAATTGCCTCCTGATGTCTATGTAGAAGAGCCAGAGCAGCCGGTTCAAATGGACAGGCTCTTTCCTGCAGTGGGTGGAGGAAGGCCGAACAGGCAAATCCCACAGCTCTTAACTCCCTGACATTGACACGAGCCATTAGATCCTGAGGCGACCGGAGACCCACAGGAGCCCCCCAAGCCATGGCTGCTGCATCTGTGACTAGCGGGAGGGTTGGTAGCAGGGGACAACGGGGACCCCCCCAGACTTTCCATCCCCCAATCGAGAGGAGAAAACCGTCCCGGCACTTGAACCAGCTTGTCCAAATGGGGCCAAGTCAGGCACGTGCCAACACTGACCATGCCCGCAGCTCGCTGACGTGCGGCCCGGTGAGCTGAACACCTGGAGCCACATGAGCCAGGAGGCTGAGGCAGACCCGTGCCGCAGTGAGAGGATGCCCCCCCCCCCCTCGCAGGCTGCAGAACTGGTTTGTCCCCATTTCCCAGGCGCCCCAGTGCGCTGAATGTGGACAGGATGGCGGAGATGCTGGGGGACACCTGAGCCTCACATCGACCTCTGCTCAGTCCGGGCATGGGAACAAAGAGCGGGAACCAGGGAACGGGCATCCTGCCCTCGACCAGCACATCAGAGCGGCTGTTCGGACCAGGGAGCTGATGCTGTCTCCTGGAACTCCTGCCCTCTGGAGGCCTCCCTGCGTCTCTGCCCGGCTGAGCAAGGAACCCAGGGAGCCTGGCAGCCTCGGCCCCAGTCCCGGCACCAACATGGCTCCCATAATGAGACAGGCCAATTAACATAGGCCAGCCTATCATCCCGGGCTAACTCTCTGCACCACCAGGATCCAGTCTGGAGAACTGGTGACCGGTCAGCTGCTCCAGCCACATGGCAGAACCTGGCGAGAGTCTCGAGGTGCCGCCCCTCCCTTGGTCTGCCAGCTGATGCACCTGCTCTGCAGCACCCTGCTGGGCAAGACCCCGGGTGCCCCAGACAGACCCCAGCAGCACAGGCAGGCTGTACCCAGAGGGATACTGGCAAATTGGCAGGGGCGCAGAGAAGGGACAAGAATGGCCTGGGGAGAGCAGCGTGTGGGGAACGAGCAACAGATGCCACTTGGCTACGGGAGGAGTAAGCAGTGATCACAAGCGTCAGAGAGACAGCTGTGTGCAAAGCTGGGAGGGAAGGGAGCCCGCAGGAGGAGAGTATTCGATTGCTCGGGCCACTGGGGTGCCACTCACCAGGTCTCATCAGGAAAATTTACACTGACTATCCGAGGAGCTTCTGAGCTGCGGGATGTGCCAGGCTGGAAAATCTTTTCCCCAGGGATGGGGTGGGAGCCCCCACTGCTTGGGCCATTTACAATGGGACCACGCTCAGCCCAAGTGAATGCTCCTACATCAGCTGATCCCCGCATCTCCAAGGCCTGGGCTGAGGTGAGGGGAGCACGGGCATGGCTGGGTTTGGGATGGCGTTATCCAGCAAAGACACCGTGGTCTCACACAGCAGCGAGCCGCACCTTGAACTCACAGGCACCATCAGATTTTGGAAGCGATGAGCTTTTAAATCCTCAAGGGGATTTGAAGGCAGCTGCCCCGAGTAGACGGTGCCCCTGCCTCTGCAGACAGAGCTCTCCAGCTGACATGCACTGGGGGTACTTGTAGAGAGGAGGAAATAATTTCAAGGCAGCAAACTGCTCTTCCATGGCCCTGCATGTGCCACCTGCTGGCACCAGGGCAGAGGGTGTTGGCAAGCTTTTGGCAGTGGCTCAAAGTGCAGGTACACCAGTCTCGGGGCAGGCTTCAGGACCAGGGCACACACCTGACTGGCTATGAGTTCTAGACTTACATTTCACCAACTAGTCACCCAG
The DNA here is from genome assembly GCF_009764565.3 of Dermochelys coriacea. Lineage (NCBI taxonomy): Eukaryota > Metazoa > Chordata > Testudines > Dermochelyidae > Dermochelys > Dermochelys coriacea. The sequence goes on along the minus strand of NC_050068.2, from coordinate 352,221,493 downwards.
TGTGAACTTCTCAGGCCCCGTAACAACCTGGAGCCACACACAGTCCCTTTGGGCACACCGCTCTGCCTTGCCACCCAGGTGAGCCTGCCTCCCTCTCAGCAATAGTCAGGTTACTGCCAGTCCCAAGGGACCAGTCTCTTACCTCTGGTCAACTGAACTTTAGATCTCACCCCAGAGACAACGCGTATAGCCAGTCCTGCAATCACCTATCTAACTACGAAAAGAGAAACAGAGAGCTATTTACAAGGTTAAAGTAAGTGACACACACCAATGAGTTACAGCCTTAAGTTTTGAAAGACACTAGAAGCATCTATACTAAGCAAGCCCTCTGTGTCCTTTAGGGTTAACCCAGGCCAAGCACCGGGGATCTCTTGCTTATGCCAGGAAAACCTTGCCCCTCAGACTCTAAGCAGCAATGAGACCCAATTCCTCCTCGTTTGGGGTTTTTATTCCCTTCCCTGCTTCTGCTCTGAGCTGCAAACTCAGCTGACAGAAGAATTTCACCTGCATGACTCATCTCCACTGGGCACAGGGTGAATAACAAAGTCTTTTGTCCTCATTAATGTCCCAAACTCGTGCGCCGGGTGTCCATGGGCCATCCCTGCCAGGCAGACGTCCCACCTCTGCTGGAGAGCAGCATGTCCCACTAGCTAATGGTTCTCTCCTGGCAGGTGGTTTACAGAAGCTCACAACACAAAACACTCCGATGTGCCCATACAATATGGGACACAGATGTTATCTGGGAGATTCATGCTGGCAGCCACTCAAGCATGCCATAAATTCTAAGCACTGAACACGTTCTCATATCTCCAGTCCCTGCATTACCAACCCTCATACCGAGCTCTGGGTGTCAGTGGCCAGCTGAGAGATGGGGATCTTGGCATGAGCTGGCACCTGGTCTCACAGGACACCTCTGTGCACCTGGCAGAGCTCATGCTGCTGTCTCGGAAGCACTGGCAAACTGCAACCCACCTTCCCAGGCTAGCGTGGGGCAGGGAGCCAGGGGCTGCCCCGTTCTAAAGGCATTCATGATGCTCCGGGCGATCCACACCCAGGATCATTACAGCAGAATTCCAGAGGCCAAGAGACCATTCCCACTACTCGAGCCTGGCCCATCTGCTCCCGTTGGCAGGAAGGGGCTGTGCAGACACGGCTGGGGTGCAGCAGGGAAGACCAAACCGCTCGGAGGGCAATGCAGAGCTGTGGTCCAGGCGTGCACTGGAGCAGGCACCCACGCGCCGTGCCAATGGAGGTGGCTCCCTGCCTTGTTTTCCAGAGTCGGGGACAGAGTGGGCACTGGCGGCGCCGGGCACAGTCGTGAGGGCTGCCGAGTGCAGCCCAGCTCTGGCTGCCTCGGCCGGGCACGCAGCACCCGCTACTGCGCTGGCCAAGGTACCGCCTCCACCAGCCAGTACCCCAGGCCTCCCACGGCTCTCCCAGAGCCGGCCACTTCCACAGGGAGCCTCAGCGGGCAGCGGAGGCTCCGAGTGAGCCAGTGGCTTCCAGGGAGGGTGCTGCGCCGGGCAGCAGGGATCAGGGTGTAGGGGGGAGTGGGAGCTGAGGAGACTGGCATGACCAAGGGGAGGCAAGGAGGTGGATGCAGGGGTCGGGGCATTTCTAACCTGGTGCCCGGGCTGTCCTGTCAGGAGGTGACAGAGTAGGGGATGGTGGTGCAGCCAGAGAGCAGAAGCTGCAGGAGACTGAGAGGGGGGTGACCCTGCTGCCAGCACCTAGCTGACGGGAGCTCGCATCCAGGCGTCCTGCACCTATGGGTGGCCAGCACAGTCACAGCTGTTCCTATCGGCCTCCAAGCCCCACGGTGGCTGGAAGGAACCGAGCATGGGGCAGGGTGGTCCCACGCCCTGGGCTGGAGAGAGGGAGAGGCCAGGCCAGGCTGGCGGCCCTGGAGTCGCTAGCCTTGCCGGATGGGCTGATGCGAGTGGCTTGGCTCTCCGTGAAGCGCGGCTGCTGTAATGGTGCGTTTTGCCCTCATGAACACTGAATGAGAGCTGCAGTGTGGTGCTGCGTGCGGGGACAGCCCCGCGTTCAGCCAGCACCCGGGAGCTGACGTTCACCAGACATTAGCACTAATGCGATACCATAAATAATGGCTCGCCGGGTGCTGGAAAATGCAGGTTTGTGTCAGCTGTGTGCGCGGCCCTGATTAACGCCGGGCCCACTGCGTGTGTGGAGCCAGCTGTGCCTCCGAAAGAGGAGCCCGTCATCTCACCATCACTCGCACGCAGGCAACACGGCACCGTGACATGCCCTGCCGGGGCCCTGCTCCTAAGCAGAGTCTGGGGTGTTGGAACATGGAGGGGCGCCCGAGTCGGGGCTGAACCACAGTGCCAGCAGCGAGGGCAGAGCCCGTGTATGTGCAGTGCCTAGTACCTGGGCTCTGCTCTCAGCTGCTGTACATTAATGAGGAGTGGGCTATGGTGTGGGGGGGGTGTACCAAGGTGCTCAGACCTGGGGCTTAACCCCATTGTCCCAGCCACACCCCAACCATCTGCCCTGCGGCATTCCTGGCTAATGCCAGCTGCAGGTGGGACTCCTCACGGCGCCGTATAACCAGATGTGGCGTCCCACCCCAGAGGTGGCCACACTGCAGCAGGGGCTAAGCGAGCCCTGGGGAGTTTAACTCCAAGCAGTGGGCTGGAGGCGCGTCAGGAAAGGCAGGAGGCTGTTCTGAAGGGGCTCGTGCTGGGAGACACGGACTCGCAGCCACGCCCGTGAGTAAGCAGCAGAGCCCCCCTTTCCCGGCCCAATCAGTGGGCCGTGGGGCCTGCAGGAGGGACACGCCCGTCCCTGAGCAGTGACTGAACCTACTGCCAACGCCCGCCCAATTCCTGAGCAGCAGCTCCTCTGTAAGAGGAACACAGGCCTGCGCGGTGCCAGGGGGCGGGCCGGCCGGCCGGCCATGGGGGAGCTGAAAGCGGCAGTGGATGGAAGGGGGGAAGTGACACATTTGGCTGGGCAGGGGCTGCGGTGAAGCCGAGCTGGTGTGCTGGGATGTGGGGGGGAGGAGAATACCAAACCCGCTGACGGAGGCAGCTCTGCAGCGACTGGGCCGTGAGGTGCCAGCATGTGATATGGGGAGCAGCCCGCTGGTCTTCACAGGGGACCCGTTGCTGCAGGCTACTGCCAGAGCTAAACCTGTCCCCACCGGGCACCTCTGCTGAGCCACCCACGGGCCAGGGAGGGCCAGCGCTGGGATCCCAGTCGTTTAGCACACTGCGGGAGTCCATATGGATGCAAAGGGTATTTAACCACAGAGGGGCCGAGTGCAGCTGCTGGAGCACCCAGCCTCACGTCGCTAGTGCCTTCTCAGAACCCTTCCCAAGCGCCCACCCTCCTAGAGGCTGGGCAAGCCTAAGGGGCAACTGAGGCACAGAGGGGGCAGTTACTGCCTGGACACATAGCGGGGCAGTGGCACCCAGGTGGTGGTCCCCTCGCCTTGATCCAGCCTTCTCCTGTGCTGCGTGACAGGCTGAGGATCCAGCACCTGACGCCGAGACACCCAAGACAAGGCTAGCACTGGGTCCTTCCAGCTCTTGCCACGGGAGCGAGAATCCATGGGAGCCACGGCTGGGGGATCAGGCTGGGGACCATCTGAGACCCGGTGGCTGGAGCTGAAGCTAGGGAGATTCAGATTCAAGTGCACAGTTCAGGTAAGCGGGTTCTGGAATGACAGGGCAGGGGATGTGGGGTATTCTCCTGTGAACCCAGCTTGGGTGGCTCTTTCCAAGGGCTCGCTGCAGGAGTCCCTGGGGGAGGGTCCCTGGCCTGGCCCCTGCTCTCCAGCTGCAGGAACATTTCACTGTGCACACAACACAATTCATCACGTGTCCCGACAGTGCCGGCTCCAGCCCACGGCTGCCCCAGGCCAGGCAGGGGCTGGCTCTTTGACTTTGTCATACCCCACTGCAGGAAGGGTCCTGCCAGCCCAGGCTGAACCTGCTGTCCAGACTCCTTGGCCTTTCCAAGCCAGCCAGATGGAGGAGACACAAACAGTTCCCACCAGCCTCACTCCCTGAGACAACCACTGCAGCCGGGGGAGAGTTGTCCTCTGCCAGGCCACGTGGCCCCGGCCACCCTACAGCTCCCCCCTTCTCCAGCACAGCAAGCTCAGACACTGCGATGCAACACAACGCCGGCTCACTGCCGCATCACCGCAGCTTGCAGGGGCCGGGGCCTTCCGTGCCCCACACGCTGTGGGTGTGCTGCACGTGCCACCCTCCCCTGCCTGCGCCGTGGGGCTCCGGCAGCCTGAGGCGGGAAGACGCCGGGCGCAGTGGCAGCCAGCAGAGCGGCACACCTCCCCCAGCCAGGCCAGATAAACGGCTGCTTTGATCGCCCAGCACATCTCCCCAAGTACTGGGCCTGGCAGCAGAGACACCCGCTCCCCGAGAACGTGTCGATTGCCGCTCGGGAAGATGCGGGGCTGTCTCTGCTGCGTGGTGATAAACGGGCAGGCGTGGCCTGTTCCAGAGAAAATGGGAGACTTGGCAGGCTGGGGACACGGCTGCTGCCGCTGCTCAGAGCTGGGTTTGGAGTCCTGGGAGGGAGGGGGGCTACCAATGCAGCCTCGCCTCTGGCAGCGATCCAGGCCCGTTCTTATCTCCGATGCCCAGCTCATGAAAGCTGTCCCCTGCTGCGCCGCAGACAGCTCTGGCTGGCGCGCCGGTCCCCTCGCACGGCCTTGGGGGACAGATGTGCACGGCAGGGGCTTCCACCTGAGTCAGTCATTCCCAGTCCGAGCACGGGGCCGGCCCCACGTCCCAGGCTTCCCCACTGCTGGCTGTCGCAGATAACGCAGCCGCAGCCCTGCTCCTCGGCAGGCCGGGAAGTAGCCATCTCAGCCCGCGGGCATCAGCGAAAGCCACAACCTGCCGAGGGCTGCCCTTTTGCCAGGCAGCGTGCCAGGGCCCGCGGGGGCTCCAGGGCAGGGCAGCACGCTTGCTGCCATTGAGACATTCGAAGCGGAGAGGAGATATCTGCCACCCGCAGCCTGTCCCCCCGAGACGCTGTGGAGAAGGCAGAAATCTCCAGAGTCCAAGTGCTCCCTGGTGCAGACTTGCTCAGCCAGGATCCGGGGAGGGGAGCTCCGGAGACACGGTCGTTCCCCCTCTTCTAGGCACATGCAGCTGCACTCCCTCTGCCCACCAAGGAGAGCCGACTTCCAAGCCCCATCCCTGGACCCCGCGGATTTATTGCTGCGCGGAGGAAATTTAAAACCCAGAACAAGGCCGCTGGCCGTCAGATCAGGGAGCTAGTTCCCCATTAGAATAACTGCACACTCCTCATATCCGACCTATGGAACTAAATGTTTAAAGGCGTATTCTCCTCCCCCCCCCCCGCAGACACTGCTCGTGGTTTTCTCCTCACCTGTCCGAGTACATTCATCACCCCATTCTCCTGCCCCGGTCGAGACGGGCTTTGCAGTGACAAACTGCTGAGCAGCGTCCAAGCTTTGCCTCGCGCATTCCGCGGTGCAGGCGACGGCTCGGAAGCCAGGGAGGCGAGATTTAGTGCTTCGGCTGCGGCTCATCAGTGAGGGAGGGGGGCAAGGCACAGGAGACAGGATGACGAATTTAAGAGCTGGCTGGGTCAGAGGCCCAGCCAGTCTGGCCGATAAAAGCAAAAGCTCCCGGGACCCAGCGTTGCTATTATTGTCACCCCTCATGCATACGAGATATTTATACACAAATAAATCCACGCCGCGGGACGCTGAGTGAGGACTTGTGCACACGAATTGGACATCATGAGCCAGAGCAAAGAGAGGAAAGACCCTAACTTCCCTACCCAGTGCGGCTCCCTTCCCAGGAATCCCGCAGGCCAATAGCTTCCTGCCAGAGAGCCAAGCTGTCACCGAGTCCCCGGGCGATGCTCTGGAGCTGCTCCCTAGGAAGCCAGGCAGGACTCTGGGGAAGTCTCCTCTCTGGGAGCAGCCTGTCTGCAGGACCCACAGCTCCCCCGGCTTCCCCCTTCCTGGGTCTGACCTCGGAGCATCCAGCATCCTCTGCCCCTCCGTGCGCTTCCCACAGCGAGTCTGCCCAGGCGAGGTCCTGGGGAAGCCAGAGGGTCCTGCCCCCCAACTCCGCAGTCAGACGTGACTCTCAGCCAGCCAGGAAAACAGAAGGTTTATTAGACGACAGGAACATGGTCTAACACAGAGCTTGTAGGTGCAGAGAACAGGACCCCTCAGCTGGGTCCATTTTGGGGGGCAGTGAGCCAGACAACCATGTCTACACTTCATTCCACGTCCCCAGCCAGCCCCAACTGACTCCCCGTCCAGCCCCCTCCTCCTCTGGGCTTTGTCCCTTTCCCGGGCCAGGAGGTCACAGGATTCCTTTGTTCTCCAGCCCTTTAGCTCTCACCTTGCAGGGGGGAAGGGCCAGGCCATCAGGTGCCAGGAAACAGGGTGTCGGCCATTCTCTGTGTCCAGACCCCTGCACACACCTGCCCTCTAGGGCTCTGCAACGATCATACACCCCTATCCCACCCCCTAGATACTTAAGAACTGCGTAGGGGAAACTGAGGCACCCCCACACTATTCAGAGAAAACATCAAGAACAGTCCCACTTCGTCACATCTCTACCCCCCTTCAAGACCTAATTGAACGAGGTCACTTTAGCCAGTGACCTGAGGAAGTTCGACCCCACCAACGTTTCCATGGATGCCCCAGCATCTCTCCCATTCCTTAGCATCGGCTTGCATCAGCCCCACCCTGTGTCTGAGGCATCGGTGAACTCTATAAAGGCCTTGGCAAAGTCAGGGTTTACCAGATTTACTGGGCCTCCTTCACCGCACAGAGAGCCCTCTGGCACTGCTTGGTCCAGACCAGCTCGTCTGGCTTCCCCTTCTTACATAGCTTAGTGATGGGGGCAGCTAGGGAGCTCAAGTGGGGTACAAACCTCCAGTAGTACCCCTCCATCCCAATAAAGGCCTGGACATGTTTCTTGGTCGGGGGAACAGGCCAATCTCTCATTATCTCCACCTTACACTTTTCAGCTTTTACCATCAGTCCTGCCTCCTTGAGGTAGCCCAGCACCCTCTTCACCTGGGACACAGACTGTTCACTTACAGAATTAGCATGGAGACATTCCTAGATAAAAGGTTGGAAGCCTTCTCCTTCCCTTTGCCACACACAAGTTCAGGAATCTTTTCATTCTTGCTACAGGTTTCCACACCCTCAGTAGGTAACAGGATCAAATCCCCTTTCTGCTCTCCTTGTGCCCTGGCTAGGATCTCACCCTGATTAGACAGAGTTGTGACACCCTTTCCCAGCCACACACTAGCAACAAGCAAAATACAAGCACCAGAATTGTCTGGTTTCTGGGATTTTACATAGACACTAACGGGATGCGACCTAGTTACAGGTTTCAGAGTAGCAGCCGTGTTAGTCTGTATTCGCAAAAAGAAAAGGAGGACTTGTGGCACCTTAGAGACTAACAAGTTTATTTGAGCATAAGCTTTCGTGAGCTACAGCTCACTTCATCGGATGCATTCGGTGGTTACAGGGCCATTCTCCCGAGCAGACACAAATTTAGGGCCATTCCCTTCCTGGGCTTTAGCTGACTCCAGAACCAACTCTGAGACAACTGCACTATTCTCACCATCACAGGCTGAAAGGCCCCTTCTGTCTGCTCCACAGACAAAGAAGAGCCGGAGACACTTTCTCCTTTCCCAGACACACAGCTCGGGATCTCATTCCCCTGGTCCCAGCACACAGGGCTGTTCACAGACAACTGCTTGGAGACCGGGGTAGCTCCCTCCATAGGCGAGTCAATACCCCTGACAGACACAGGCACGTTTCCTTCCCTGTCCCAATTCTCCACCCAGCTAACAGGTAAGGTGCAGGGACACTCGTCTTCCGCTCTCCTCGCCTTCCCACCCTGCTGACTAGACACAGCCATCAGCTCACAAGGCTGCCTAGGCTCATCCAGACTTTCCTTACCAAGCACCTTGCCACTCGCAACAGATAAACTGCTGGTCTTCTCATTACCCTGAGCTACTTCCAGCAAATCGTAATTACCCTTGTCAGGGTAGCTGAGCTGTGCTCTCAAAGCTGTTTTCCTTCCCTTACCAACCTCTGCTTCCACGAGGAACTAGATGTTAAATTCACTGAGAGACTACACGTCATATCCATAGTGTCTAGAGATGAGAGTAGACCTGCCATCCCCTGCACTCTCGAGAGATTAATTACCCAGCTGTTCTGCCCTGCAGACTCAGCTCCCCAGTCTTTCCTCTCGCTGGCTGGGGCTGGGGTCACAGCCCTGTCCCTGGTAGCTCCATCCCTGCCCTGGACTCACTTCCCAGCAGCACGTCTGGACCTGGCAAACCTGGTTGGTAGCCGACCTGCCCTGCCTCTGTCTCCCCCCCTCAGCTGGGGTCTCAGCTCCCACTGTGCTCAGCGCTGCTCTTGCTGTCCCAGTGGGGGTAGGCAGCGAGCTCCCTGCTTTCCTCACTGCATCAGAGCCAGCGTGAGCCCCCCCTCTAGTGTGCAAGGGGGTGGGGAGCATCTCTCTGTCCCACCCAGCCCCAGGGGGCTGGTTACAGGCAGGCAGCCTGAGCCTAGCAGCTCCTCCCTGCTGCCAGCCAGATCAGCTGCATTTTCACTGACCATTTCCCTCTCCGCCAGTTGGTTCCCTGGATTCAAATTCAAACCCTTGGCCATTACAGGAGCAGGGCCTGGATCCTGTCCCAAAGAGACACAGTCACCCCACAACAGGGTCTTGCAGCTGGTATCCTGGAGAACCCCAACGACCAGCCAGCCCCACCCCTCCTGGGTCTGCACAGGGATCAGGGCCATAGGCAGGACGAGGGGCTTCATCCCTGGGACCCTCACCCAGCTCACACAGCCCCTCAGCATCTGAGGCTGCACCACCAGGGGCCTGACACCAGTTCTCTCTGTCCCAGGATCTCGACATCCCAGGACTGTCTCCCCATTGACCATCACCTTCCGCTCCCACTGGGGGTCCAAGGGGCCTGAGCCCAGGAGACTCCACACAGACATATAGGTTAGGGTTTGGAGTGGGAACCTGTCCACCACCCCACCCATCTGGCTGACGGAGTCTGGCCTTGGGACCCAGCAAGAGAGCTGGACACCGGGGCTGTTCCGCAGGGTCCCCCTGGTTCAAATCGCCAGCCTGCTCAAAGGCGGTGAGGGGGGCATCCGCATCTCACCCCCCTTAACCAGGGGCAGCAATTTAATCTCGAGGTTCCCTGCGGAACTGGCACCCCGGGTCTATCCCCACTCACCCCTGGTCCCCTCTGCCTCTCCGCTCCACCATCGCCAGTTCATGCTGCTGCTGCGTCTGCAGCTTTTCCTCGGGCTCTCGCTGCCTCTCACAGTCCTCTTGCTCTCTCGGACTCGGCCCCAATCCCGTCCGTCTCCGATCCCCAGATGGGGAACCCGATCGTGAAGACCCCCGTCTGGTTGGGGACAGGAGTCTTGGGGATGCCTGGCTACCACTCCCGCTGCTCCCAGATCCTGCTATAGCCCCATTGGGGTCAGGAATCTGCTCCTTAGAGTGATCATCCTCCTCCAGCTGCACGATTAACTGGGCTTTGGGGAACTTTCCAGTGCGCAACCCTCTCTTTTTGCACAGGGTTACAATGTCCTTCTTAAGGAGACGGTGACAGGCCCTCACTCCGCTCTTCCCAAGTTGTTGTGGACTCACAGGCCTGTGTGCTCTCAGCTCCCCACGGTTTCCAGGGAGAACCCCTCGTGTGCCAGCCCTTCTCGAGGTCACCACCTCTTTGCCAGGGTCGAGCTGCAGACTCCTCCGCCCCTGGGACCGCTCGTTGCAATCCCCAGGGGAACCCTGTTACTGCAAAAATCCTTCTTTCTCCCAGGGCCAAGCTGCAGGCTCCTCTGCCCCTGAGACTGCTCCCCGCAGTACCCAGGGGGACCCCATTACTGCACAGTCCTTCTCGCTGGTCACACACTCCCAGGGGTTAACTGCCCCCCAAAACCGCTCCTCTTTGACCCTTCAGCACGCCAGGTCCTTGTCAATCCCCCTTCATTTTACTGCTCTCCAGTCACTTACTGCAGGAAGCGCCATCCACAGGGTGCAGTACATCCCACCGCTGCCACCAGTTGTCAGGGAGTCCCCGGGCAATGCTCTGGTACTGCTCCCCATGAAGCCAGGCAGGACTCTGGGGAAGTCTCCTCTCTGGGAGCAGCCTGTCTGCAGGACCCACAGCTCATCCGGCTTCCCCCTTCCTAGGTCTGACCTCGGAGTATCCAGCATCCTCTGCCCCTCCGTGCGCTTCCCACAGCGAGTCCGCCCAGGCGGGATCCTGGGGAAGCCAGAGGGTCCTGCCCCCCAACTCCACAATCAGACATGACTCTCAGCCAGCCAGGAAAACAGAAGGTTTATTAGACGACAGGAACATGGTCTAACACAGAGCTTGTAGGTGCAGAGAACAGGACCCCTCAGCTGGGTCCATTTTGGGGGGCAGGGAGCCAGACAACCCTTTCTGCACTTCACTCCATGTCCCCAGCCAGCCCCAAACTGCCTCCCCCTCCAGCCCCTCCTCCTCTGGGCTTTGTCCCTTTCCCAGGCCAGGAGGGCACCGGATTCCTTTGTTCTCCAACCCTTTAGCACCTTGCGGGGAGAAGGGCCCAGGCCATCAGTTGCCAGGAAACAGGGTGTCGGCCATTCTCTGTGTCCAGACCCCTGCACACACCTGCCCTCTAGGGCTCTGCAACGATCATACACCCTTATCCCACCACCTAGATACTTAAGAACTGCACAGGGGAAACTGAGGCACCCTCACAATATTCAGAGAAAACATTAAGAACACTTCGTCACACAAGCCAGGAGCTGCCTTCCTGCTCCCGGGCCACCAAACCAACCCCCAGCCCAAGTGGCAGGGAAGGCACTGGAGTCCCCACGCCTGCTCCACCTGGCGACGTGGCCCCCCCGCTTCCCACTCACCCGCATGCAGAGGCTAGGGCCTGGAGCACATGCAGCTGGTCAGGAGGTGTTGTAGGGGCAGCACACACGGGCCTGGACCAGGGGCTCGGCATCACATGGCAATGTGGGGCCTGGAGGACTAGGCCCAAGAGATCATAGAATCATAGAATATCAGGGTTGGAAGGGACCCCAGAAGGTCATCTAGTCCAACCCCCTGCTCAAAGCAGGACCAAGTCCCAGTTAAATCATCCTAGCCAGGGCTTTGTCAAGCCTGACCTTAAAAACCTCTAAGGAAGGAGATTAAGATTAACCAGGACGCAGGCCTGGTTGGGGCACCACGGGGCTGAAAACGGCAGGTGTTCCAACAGCCAGCAGAGGAGCTGGGCCCTGCCTTCCCCTCTCCCCAGACAGATTTGGGAGGGTGGGGGGGGGCAGAGAGTTCCCCACTAGATCTCATGCTGACTTGCCAGCAGCAAGTGCTGGCGAGAGTAGCCGGAGCGGAGTCCCCCGGTGCCCAGAACAGGACACGAGGGGGCAGCACACCCCCCCGGCTGGGGGGTCCCAGCCTCCCCTCCCGAGGCTGCCCTGAAGGAGACAGCAGGCATCTCAGTCTCTGCTCCACGGCTGATTCGGTCGTCAGCCCCTCCGCTGAGGCCACCAGCCAGTGCCAAGCATACCGCGTATTCACCATGTGGAATCGTTCGAAACTCGCTAGCTTGTCCTGCCCGAGTCGCCCTGCACCAGCTGGATTCGACCCTGCGCCCCCGAGATTGAATGCTGAGCACACACAGGCCATCTCCGTGATCCACCTAGTCTCCGGCGACAGCCTATTCCCTGCTTGTAAGCCGGGGATAAAAACACCCCGCTGGCCACGCTAGGGCCAACAGCGCTTGGCCATGGAGCCGGTCCCTCGCTCAGCACAACCCAGGAGCCACCAGCACCGGAACGGGGTCAGGTTTCTGCAGAGACTTGGCAGTGATCACTAGCTCCATGAAAATCCACGGCCAGTGCTTGCGCTGCCTTCCCCGGGGCCATGGTGGTGCACTGCTAATTCCCATCCCTTGGCTTCCTTTCATTCTGCTGCTGCCACGCGGCCCAGCCCATCCGCTCCGCTAGCGGTGTATTGCCAGGACCAGGACTCTCACTGGTCCGAAGGGGAAAGCGCACTGCGTGCAGCGGGCTGCTTAGCGGGGCCCGGCTCAGTGAGATCGCCGAAGTCAGCGGCACGTGGCTTGCATGGATGCAGCCCAAACAGGAGGCAGATGCCCTCCTTGGGGAGAAGCGCCCAGCTTTGCCTGGCTGAGGGGCAGGCTGCCACCCCTGGGAGTTTCACTGCTGCTCTCTGGTTAATGTGGAGCGTGAGATGCTTCCTGGGGATGGGCAGGGTTGAGAGACACTGGGCCACCAGCTCTCTGCAGTGAGAGAGCCTCAGGTCCCCGACACTCCCAGCCACAGGCTCTCAGTCCTCACGCAGGCTAGCGGCAGGTGCGCCCCGCTGCATCCAGCCTCGCACCCACTGGACGCTGCCAGACTTCCCAGGCCTGTGGTTCCCAAAGGCACCATTCACACCAGCTTGGGAGCGGCTCTGCTTAGCACCCAGCACTGTGCAATGACGAAGGGAAGCCAGGCTGCGGGTAACAAAGACCCTCTGCTCAGAGGGCAGAAAACACAAATATGGGACACAAAGGGTGACGTGTAAAATAAAATTGCAACCTGCACTATAGAGCCTAACCATTGCCAACATGCTGCCGTCTGGTCTCCTGGGTCCTACTCACCCCATGCCCTTCTCACAGCGCGATCAGAAGATCAAGTGTCCCCCTGATGCAGGGCGCCGGGGGGGGTGGGGGTCTGGCTGCACCTCCAGATAGATCAGCTCTGATGGGTGATCTTCACCTGAAAACAGCCCCCCCGCTCTTTATCTCTTCCCGTTCATTTCTTCTCCTGCAGTTCCTGCCAGCTCCTCCTCAGCAAGGGACTCCGGCCGAATATGCCAGTGGAAGACAGGGCACACACCGGGCAGCTGGGAAGTGAGCGTCTCTCTCGGCCTGTCTGGTGGGGCCTGGCAAAGGATACTTCACCTCTGGGGCCCTGCTGCTAACTGCCCCACGTAGGAACATGAGCTCCAGGGTACAGACCCCTCTCCCTGCACATGCGCTTCCCGAAGATCATGCTAACCAGTGCGACACGGGCTTTCGGCAGAGACCTCGCCCAGTGAACTAGAACAGACCCCAGACCTTGAGGGTCCCTTATGTACCTCTGTGTCCTCTGCCAGCAGGTCCCTGGGTCGGGGGGGTCCTGCCCCAGCAGGCAACAAACCCAAGAGTCTCTGTCTCTGCTCGAGATGGCACAGGCAGGCCAGAACCTGTCCCAGGCAGGGACTGAGGGGCACATGTAACCTGAGCTTTGGTCTTCTGGGAAGGCCTGGTGCTGCCAGGTATGTACGGGCAGGGATCCATGCAGCTGCTGCGTCACAAACACAACCAGGAGCACAGAGCCGGCCATTCACAGCAGTACGGGGACCGGATCAAGTTCCCCCGTCTGGCCTTGGCACAGCTTGGGGGTTACAGCTCCCCTGGCGCTTCTGGGACCGCCCAGAGATTGCCCCACCAATCTGCAGACAGGCGAGAGCCCGCTGCAGGCCAGCTCCGAGTCCTGCGTCTAGGACGACACAGCCCTGACATGCAGCTGCCATTGTCCCTCGGGAAGCAGCGCCGATCCCACTCTGCTGCAACACAGACTTCTCCCTGAGCCCCACTGCCCTCTGACCCCCAGGGGAGCAGGTCTGCAGCCCCTCATTAGCCCAGACTCCCCGCTGCAGTGGGTTCGGCAGGGCAGCAAGAGAGACAGCAACTCTTCTGCTAGGAGCACTGTCAGCTGTCATATCCGGCCAGGCCGGAAAGCTTCGCGGCTGAATGTTCGACAAGCCTTGTCAGGTAAACACGCGGGCACTTGCCTGTCATGCTAAACCTCTCCCCTGACAAGCCTCTACCAGCGCTGGGGCTTATCTCCAGAGCACGTCAACCTCCTGCCAGAGACAGACAGCTCCGGACCTGCCGCGGAACCATCACCGGGAAGCTAGGTCTTATCCCAGCCGGCAGAGCCGGCGCCCTCCCACCGCGCTCTCCCCAGCCCAGCCTGGCAACACGGGCACCCTCCCACCGCTCGCAGCACGCTCTCCCCAGCCCAGCCCAGCAACACGGGCACCCTTCCACCGTGCTCTCCCCAGCCCAGCCCGGCAACACGGGCACCCTCCCACCGCGCTCTCCCCAGCCCAGCCCGGCAACACGGGCACCCTCCCACCGCGCTCTCCCCAGCCCAGCCCAGCAACACGGGCACCCTCCCACCGCGCTCTCCCCAGCCCAGCCCAGCAACACGGGTAGCCTCCCACCGCGCTCTCCCCAGCCCAGCCCAGCAACACGGGCACCCTCCCACCGCGCTCTCCCCAGCCCAGCCCAGCAACACGGGCACCCTCCCACCGCGCTCTCCCCAGCCCAGCCCGGCAACACGAGCACCCTCCCACCGTGCTCTCCCCAGCCCAGCCCGGCAACACGGGCACCCTCCCACCGCGCTCTCCCCAGCCCAGCCCGGCAACACGAGCACCCTCCCACCGCGCTCTCCCCAGCCCAGCCTGGCAACACGGGCACCCTTCCACCATGCTCTCCCCAGCCCAGCCCAGCAACACGAGCACCCTCCCACCGCGCTCTCCCCAGCCCAGCCCAGCAACACGGGCACCCTTCCACCATGCTCTCCCCAGCCCAGCCTAGCAACACGGGCACCCTCCCACTGCTCGCAGCACACTCTCCCCAGCCCAACCTGGCAACACGGGCACCCTCCCACCGTGCTCTCCCCAGCCCAGCCTGGCAACACGGGCACCCTCCCACCGCTCGCAGCGCGCTCTCCCCAGCACAGCCTGGCAACACGGGCACCCTCCCACCGCTCGCAGCGCGCTCTCCCCAGCACAGCCTGGCAACACGGGCACCCTCCCACCGCTCGCAGCGCGCTCTCCCCAGCACAGCCTGGCATCATGGGCACCCTCCCACCGCTCGCAGCACGCTCTCCCCAGCCCAGCCCAGCAACACAGGCACCCTTCCACCGCGCTCTCCCCAGCCCAGCCTGGCAACACGGGCACCCTCCCACCGCTCGCAGCGTGCTCTCCCCAGCCCAGCCTGGCAACACGGGCACCCTCCCACCGCGCTCTCCCCAGCCCAGCCTGGCAACACGGGCACCCTCCCACCGCGCTCTCCCCAGCCCAGCCTGGCAACACGGGCACCCTTCCACCGCTCGCAGCGCGCTCTCCCCAGCCCAGTCTGGCAACACGGGCACCCTTCCACCGTGCTCTCCCCAGCGCAGCCTGGCACAGTGAGCGCCCTCCCCCAGCCCAGCCTGGCAACACGGGCACCCTCCCACCGCTCGCAGCGTGCTCTCCCCAGCCCAGAAACACGGGCACCCTCCCACCGCGCTCTCCCCAGCCCAGCCTGGCAACACGGGCACCCTCCCACTGCGCTCTCCCCAGCCCAGCCTGGCAACACGGGCACCCTCCCACTGCTCGCAGCGCGCTCTCCCCAGCCCAACCTGGCAACACGGGCACCCTCCCACCGTGCTCTCCCCAGCCCAGCCTGGCAACATGGGCACCCTCCCACCGCTCGCAGCGCGCTCTCCCCAGCACAGCCTGGCAACACGGGCACTCTCCTACCGCTCGCAGCGCGCTCTCCCCAGCCCAGCCTGGCAACATGGGCACCCTCCCACCGCTCGCAGCACGCTCTCCCCAGCCCAGCCCAGCAACACAGGCACCCTTCCACCGCGCTCTCCCCAGCCCAGCCCGGCAACACGGGCACCCTTCCACCATGCTCTCCCCAGCACAGCCTGGCAACACGGGCACCCTTCCACCGCGCTCTCCCCAGCCCAGCCTGGCAACACGGGCACCCTCCCACCGCTCGCAGCGTGCTCTCCCCAGCCCAGCCTGGCAACATGGGCACCCTCCCACCGCCCTCTCCCCAGCCCAGCCTGGCAACACGGGCACCCTCCCACCGCTCGCAGCGTGCTCTCCCCAGCCCAGCCTGGCAACACGGGCACCCTCCCACCGCTCGCAGCGTGCTCTCCCCAGCCCAGCCTGGCAACACGGGCACCCTCCCACCGCGCTCTCCCCAGCCCAGTCTGGCAACACGGGCACCCTTCCACCGTGCTCTCCCCAGCGCAGCCTGGCACAGTGAGCGCCCTCCCCCAGCCCAGCCTGGCAACATTGGCACCCTCCCACCACTCGCAGCGTGCTCTCCCCAGCCCAGCCTGGCAACACGGGCACCCTCCCACCATGCTCTCCCCAGCCCAGCCTGGCAACACGGGCACCCTTCCACCGTGCTCTCCCCAGCCCAGCCTGGCAACACGGGCACCCTTCCACCGTGCTCTCCCCAGCTCAGACTGGCACAGTGAGCGCCCTCCCCCAGCCCAGCCTGGCAACATTGGCACCCTCCCACCGCTCGCAGCACGCTCTCCCCAGCCCAGTCTGGCAACATGGGCACCCTCCCCCACTGCTTGCAACGCGCTCTCCCCAGCCCAGCCTGGCACAGTGAGTGTCCTCCCCCAGCTTGCAGCGCGCTCTCCCTGGCCTAGCCTGGCACAGTGCCCCACTCCTGGGACCTCCCGCTAACCAGCGAGCAGAAAGAACTACCCAGTGATTGAACAGAATCGCTGTTTGTAAGAGGTCATGACGACGCCCCAGTCTGACCTCCTGCACGGCACACGCCAGGGAACCACACCCAGCCCCTATCTTGTGGTTAAGCTAGCCCATGTCAGACCCCTCCATCTGTCTGTCACTGCCTCCTGCAATTATTGGCATGATCGGCATCACAAGGAGCTCCCCAAGTCCCCAGCCGTTCGAGGTCTGTTGTGCCAGGTGCTGCCTGGACAGCACGACACACTCTGACTAGCCAAAACAGATGGAAGGTGGGAGGGAAACAGGCCCAGTGAGGAGAAGAGACCTGACCAAGGTCATCCACAGAGCAGTGACAGAGCTGGGCTTGGAACCCATGTAAGCCAAGCCCCTGCCAGCGGCCTGCCCACGGGCCATGGTGCCTCTCTGTGGCCATGTGATCTGCTCCCCATCACCCTCCTGTCCTCCCGTCCTGCAAACTGTGTGCCAGTCCGTGCAGCACCCGCCACCTGCGGGGCCCTCCTCTGGATCCACAGGCCAAAAGGGACCCTGGGGATCAACCTCGTGTAACCCCCAGCACAGCCAGGCCAGAGACCTGCCCCACAGCCACTCCTGGAGCGGAGTGGTTAGAAAACCAGCCAATCTGCACTGGGTGAATTGTCCCAATGGTTAATTACTGTCACAGCTAACAAGTTACTCCTTGTGTCCAGCCTGAATTGGTCTCGCTTCAACTTCCAGCCATGGGCTGGGTTAGAGAGTTTCCTCTGCTAGGCTGAAGAGCCCGTGATCAAATACTTGTCCCCACGTAGGTACTTACAGTCTGATCAAATCATCCCCGAGTCTCCTCTGCGTTACATGCAACAGACTGTGCCTTGAGTCTATCCAAACACGGCAGTTTTCTAACCCTTTAATCATCCTCCAGGCTCTTCTCTGACACTTCTGCAATTTATCAGCATCCTTCTTGCTTTGTGGGACCAGAACTGGACACAGGATCCCAGCAGCCGTCGCACCGGCGCCAAGTATATGGTAAAATAACTTCTCTGCTGCTCCTCGAGATTCCCATTTATTGCCCAGGCTGGCACTAGCCCCTTTGGGCACAGCATCGCCCAGGGAGCTCCTGTTCAGCGGATTGTCCCCCACGGCCCCCAGACCGCTCTCAGTGTCACTGCTTCCCAGGCTGGAGTCCCCAGCCCCCCAGGTCCATACACCTTGGGGTGTTGCGGGAACAGAGACTGCTGTGCAAACTGCTCGCTGTGCAGGAGAAACGCCACGCCGCTGGAGCCCAGTGCCGGAGTGACAGCAGCACACGTCCAGCCAGGCCTCTCGAGAGCCGTGGGTACCAGGGCGCGCATGCCAGTGCCCTCCTGTGGGGCCGATGGGTTCCAGCATGCACTGCTCCACCTAGCCCGGCCTGCACAGCGCACCAGGACAGATCTCGGTGCCCCCTCCCATACCCACACCCCAGCTGGGGGCAGCAGCGGGACCCCCGATCGGGAAGCACAAGCCTCTACGGCTCGTCAGCCCTGTGGGAGGGGGACAGAGCGGCCCCGAGCTTGTGTGAGCGACCCCCGCACTGCAGCAATGCCAGGCACCGAGGCTCTTACTCTGCAGAATGCCGCAACCTTGGTGCTGCTCGGTGCCGTCAGCAGCCGAGGACAAGGCCAGTGGCATAGGCAGAGGACACTCGGTGGAGCCTCTCACGTGGCCCTGGCTCCGGAGCCAGCAGGTGACCAAGAAGCACCGCAAAGCACCGGGCGCAGCAAGGGGAGGGCTGCACGGCCACCACCCGGCGGGTATCTGGTGCAGCACGCGCTGCCTCTGGTGGGGAGGAAGGTCCGAAGTGCACCGTGACTTGCACGTGCTGCCTCTCCTGGGCCGGCCTCAGCGGTCTCACGGGAAGAGGGGCTTGCAAAGCAGGGCTGACCAGGACTCAGGGTGAGCTATTACTGGGGGGTGCACAGGAGCTGGCAGCATGAACCCTCGCCCCTGGGCAGCGGCTCGAGGCAGGAGAGGAACCCCTGTGGCTCCCAGACAGCTATAAGCGATCAGGCCAGCTAGAAGTGCGGTGACAGCTGCTGCCGATAGGGGAACAGCGGACCCTCTCCCTGGCCCCCGGGGACATGAGGCCCTGGCAGACCCCCCCAGCTAAGCTATGAAGAGGAGGTTGCAGAGCAGGATGGGAGCATGTGGAGAATTGGTCTCTGCACACCGACCCCAGCCTCTCCCCACTCCCCCTGCTGAGCGAGCGCGCGGGAGAACACTCCTTCAAAGCGCTGGGGAGAGCGTCTCATCAGCACGCCTGAGCCCACGCCCATTGCCAGGAAAGGGAACATGGCTCGGAGATTTGAAAGGTTCCCCTTTGGCCCGGGCTTTGAACGTCACGTGCTCCGGCTGCTTTCTGCTCTCCACCAACTGGGGCTTCTGGCAGCACTAGCTGGAGCTCACGTGGGGCCTTCTGCTGCCCGGGGGCAGGGAATCCCCCGGAGAGCAAGCCGGGGGGTGGAACCCAGCCCAAGAAAGGAAGCCCAGCTGTTTGGCCAGCAGCGGGGTGAGAGCGCGTGGGCAGGAATACTGGATGGGCGAATTCTCCAGCACCAGACCCTACCTTGGGATGTGCTGCCCTCCGAACTACAGAGCCCGTGAAAAATTCACACACAAGCAACCTAACTCAGCATGGGGGAGAACTCCGCCATCCCAGCACCACTGACCAACCTGCAATCTCCAGGGTCCCTGGCCCCCAGCAGCGGTGACCTCCCTGCAGCGTAATCATGCTGCCAATCCTGGCGAGCGGCTCTGTGCAGATCCCAGCAGCCACGAGGAGCTACCAATGGGCACCGCAGCCCCCAAAAGGTGTGGGGAAGGAGCCCTGCTCTGATGGCTGCAAGACTGACAGCCAGATGGGGTCGATGGAGCTGTTCTGCTGGGGGAAGGAGCAGACTTGGTTGATTTATAAACACCCCAGTGTGGAGGTTAAAGCCCCCCTGCGCCAGGCTCACCTGCCGTTCCCTGCAGCCACCTTTCCCAGTATTTACCCCCAGCAAACTGAACAGGCCACAGAAAAGGGACCCAAGCACCGTCCTTGTTGGGAAAATGCTGCGTTAGTGAGTGCCCGATGTCCCAGGAGACGCACAAGGGTGGGAATACGCCCTGATTAAGCCGGCTCAGTAGCCTTGCGAGGCTCTGGGAGGGGCTATACAAGCTTAACACAGCAAGTTCCAAACGGTAAGACGGCTTTCTTCACGCCGGTCGACTTTTGCCAAGCCACTGTGCGAGGAAGATTAGAGATCCCAGCCCTGCCCTGCCGCATGGGGGCTCCACGCCCCGGCACGGAGCCTGCAGCACAAACTCTGGCAGAGCATTACCGGCTTTCCTGGCCACGCTGCCTCAGGAGGTGGGGTTGGTCTGGTTATGGTGCTGGTGCCCTGCAGGGCGTCCATGCCACCCATCCCCATGCTCAGCATCCACAGTCAGAGCTGGACTTTCCAAAGAGCCCAGGTCCCATTTAGGCAGGCTAGTAAGCAACCAGATCTTGTGATGGGCTCAGAGGCGCCTCCCATAGGCATGGGAGAGAGAGTGGCAGAGAGAGTGGCATCCAGCCTGCCCAGCAGGACACTGGCTGTGCACATGCATCCTCCTCCAGCCATGCAGCCAAGCACTGGGATCTCACTCACGGAGCCACAGAGGGTCTGTCTACACCGCACGGTAAACCCGTGTCTGTGGGACTGGGCGCGTGCACTCGGTGTTTCCAAGCTCACGCCCGAGCGTGCGAACTGCATTGCAAACCCGAGTCTCCAGCAGCCGGACCCTGGTGTCTCAGCCATTGTAACGTCTGCACGGTGCCGACATTCTGAGTCGGGGCTGAGGCTTGAGTTGCGGCCACACTGCAAAATGACAGGGCTTGGATCTGAGTCGCAGAGGGACTAGACTCTGCCCCCAACCTGGCAGCATCCTAGGAGCCAGGCCCTGTACTTGCTAATCCCTCAGGTTGACTTGTGTGTGGACGGGAGTGGGGTTTGGGCTCAAACCTGAGTCAGAGCCCAGGCTAAGGGTGCAGAAGCAGACACACTCAGAGCTCAGGTGTGCTAATGGGGACACACCAGAGGCCAAAGCCCTGAGGAAGGAGACCAGGAAAGTTGCGGGGGTGGGGATGGGGGTATGGAGAGAGGCCCCCATTGGTGGAGAGCCCTGGGTGGATGAGATTCTGGGAAGCAGCAGCAGTTAAATCTGACCGCTGCAGGGGAACGGGGTGCAAGGTTGCTCCAGCAGCAGCCCCAGCCTAGGAAAGTCTGTCAGGCTACATTAGCACCACAGACTTTGCCCTCCCGGCAGCTGACTGGGAGGCGAAAGAACAGCACGTTCCCCCTCCTCGCACCCGCACTCGCCCCGGCTCCACAGGTCCCCCGGGGCAGCTCCAGTGGCACAGCCATGGCAGGAGTGCTAGGCTTGGTTCTGGGCGTGCATGCAGAGCGCGCCCAGCCAGCCCCACACCCCAGTGACACATCACCGCCACCCGGGCAGGCCCACCAACCTCCCATCCAACCCTGGCTGTTAAGAGCAGAGGAGAGCCAGGGCCAGCCCAGCGCCCTCCACGGGTCAAGCCGCACCGGCGGGCAGATTTCAGGGCCGGCCCAGTGCAGACACATCATGATATAAGCCCAGGGACAAAGCAGCCGCCAACGCCCACTGTGCCGCACGCTCTGCCCCGTGGGCAGTGCCCACGGGGGGAACCTGTCTGGGTGGGTGTTCGACCTCAGCTACTCTGCCCCTGCACTCGTGGGCTCTGAGACACCCTGGCAGGCAGGAGGCCGCGGTGTGCTCCAGAGCTACAGCAACGAAGAATGAAATTTACATGCGATGAACTAGGGGCCCAGACTACCCACTACCCAGGAAGCTACCCTGATCTGTAACCCTTGGCGCTGCTGGAGAGCACCGGCCACCTCCTCGCCTCTCCTGCACACACCAGCCTTCAGCGCGTGTCCCCTTTGGATGGGGGAACCAGCGCCCTCTGCCAGGGAACCCGCTCGCAGGACGGGTGGTCGCTGGTGTCTGGAACTGGCTCCTAGCTGGGCAGGAGAGGCGACCCCTTGCTCAGCACCCTGCCCCACTGCATTCAGACTCTGCATTTTCTCCAGCTCAGCCCAGTTAGCGGAAACTGAAACACTACAATATCCAGCGCATCAGCCCAGCTGAGCCTTCCTGCCAGAGCCCCACGCCCTGCCCCGCAAGCAGCACAAAGGGCAGGCTGTCTCCGGGACCTGCTCGGAGGGAAAAGGCCCACGGATCGGTAGCGTGGGGCATGCACTAGCTGAGTCAGGGACCCCAACTCCCTGCAGCCATAGCGACACCCTGGGATTTCCAACAGCAGCCTGCCTTTAAAGCAGAGTCTACAAACCCCTTCCTCGCTCAGCAGCAGAGCCTGGGTGTGCTAGTGATTATACTACACTGGTGCACAGCACGCAGCGGGACCAGGCCCCCATGGTGCCGGGCGCTGCACAGACACCTGGAGAGGCAGCCCGCCCCCCATAGCTCAGAGTCTGCACAGACAAGGAATGGGGGTTACTACCCCCTGAGCACTGAGACAGCCGATGACAGGCCCGGGGCAGTGGCGGAGCTGGGGAGCACGCCCCCGCCGGTGCCTTAGCCACCAGGCCCCTCGTCCCCTCCCAACAGGGTGCAAGCCACCCAGAATCACCGTCGCCCTCCACCACGGCCAGGGAGCTCACATGCCGCTGAGTTCTGCCCCGACTCCGAGTTCAGTTCAGAGCCCGGAGTTCCAGGGTACAGGCCCCTTCTTATACCAAGACTGATGGCCCCGTTCTTGGATGCACGACTTTCCGTTTGACTGGCTCAACACACGTTTGGAGATGAGGCCCCTGCCAGCCATCTGAGCGCTCTGGGGGATGCACTGGCCCCAGCATTATTTACTGTTCCAGTTGGTACTGGGTCATCTGCCACGTTTCCAGCAAGGACTCTACATTTCCTTGGGGACGACTGCTGAAGCTACTGAATAGCACTGGGCTGAGACCTGATCCTTGCAGGACCCCCAGTGGATACCCAGTCCCCATTTATAGTTACTTCTTCAGATCCAGCAGTTAGCCAGTTTTACCCCATTTGATACAGGACACAGGGTTTTTTATGGTGTGAATGTTTTTAATCAGAAAGTTGAGGAAGGCAAGTTAGATGCCATATAAAGTCCAAGTCGCCACAAACTCATGTCTCATCACAGACCCAATCACAGTTGTCCAAGACCCATTTCTTTAATGCCAGGCGGACTGGTATTGATTATGCTGCCATCCCTTAATTCAGCCAGTGCATATCAGCCTTTCCATGATTTTGCCCAGGATCGCGGTCAGGCTATCCAACTGATAGTTACCCAGTTCATTCCATTTGCCCCTTTCACACAGTGGCATGTTAGCTTTTCCCATCCCTCTGGGACTTCCCCAACGTTCCACGATTTGTTAAACACCAGCGGCTGAAAGAGCTCCTCAGCCGAATCTTTTAATACTCTTGGGAGCCAGTTATCTGGTCCAGCCTATCTAAAAACGTTTCATTTTAGTAGTTACTATTTAACACCCCACCTCGTTACTGGAGCGAGATGGGAGAGATGCATTCCTGTTCCTCCCTCCAACAGCCCTTCCAGATCAGTGATGGGGGCTTCCAATCTTGCTGCCCAGACTTTAAACATCTCAAACAATATCCTCGTTTCCAGAGGCCCCGCTGACTCAGAAGCATGGGGGAGAAGGCAGGATTTACCCAGCAGGAGCAACAGAATGGGATCTTCCAAGGCCACAGCAATCGCACCTCTGAGGGAATGGGGTACTGCACCCCCAGGGAGCACAGAAGCACCCCTATAAAGTACTGGCTGAGCAGCCAAGGGAATTGCTTACCCAGCAACAGAGTGCAGCTGCAGGAGCTGTTTATACAGGGACTCCTCACCCAGTGTCAAGACGCAGCCCCTCTGGGGTCCAGGTCCTACCCGATCACTCCAGTGGGGGGCTGAGGAGCAACTGGAGGCAACCAGAATGAGACCCGAGAAGGGACTCCCTGCTCCCTGGCAGGTGCAGGGTGGGGGTGGCAAAAGAAAGTCCACCCTGATCTGGGGCACAGGTTCACTTGCTCCCTGGGCATTTGTTTTAGCCCCTGGTCACCCCAACCCTCCTCACAACACGTCCCGAAAAGCAGAGCTTCTGCTCTTGCAAGCGACAGGAGAAGGCAGCCTCTCCCCCACCGCCACCCCGTCAGCCACCTCCTCCGCACACAGCGCAGACGTCAGCAGCGAGGGTGGGGGCACAGATAGGCAGCTCCTGAGAAAAGGGGTGGCGTGAGCAGCCCACCATGACACTTTGGGGCACAGGGGATGCCAGCACCAGGTGCGGGGGCGCCGGTACCTTGCAGCCCTATCCAGAGCCTGGCACGGCTGGCAGCCATCCCGCTGTGGCTGAGGAGCTCCAGCAGCTGGCTGGCAGTTCATTACGTGCGCTGGCTAGCCTCGTGGCAGGGTACAAGGAGAGACGGTGCATGTGCGGGCCCAATGGCCCCTGCTCCTGAAGTTCTCCACAAGCAGCAGCGCGGGGATGCAGACACTTCTGGTGGAGCACCCATAGAGATGCTACTGGGAGAACTCCCTGGTTCCCAGCCGCAGCCAGATCGTCGTCCTGTTAAAGAGCTCGGCGGGAGAAATGGAGCCGCCCTGCTAATCTCCGCTAATCCTGTAAGCGGGAGTAAAAGCCCCCGCACACAAGTGGATTTGCAGAATAAGGCTCCTTGCAAAGCAAATGACATTAGTCGGCTTTCAACTGAAAGAGGAGAGCGAGACGCGGAGCACGCGGCGATGTGGCAAACCGGCACCCTGGAGACTGCCCCCTCCTGGCCAGACGGGCACAGTGCAGGCCTTAGCACATGTGTAGAGTTTGGCTCTTCTGTAATCGGATTCGCCCTAGGCAAACTCTGAAATTTGCACCTATAAATAATTTGGCCCCCCTGTTACCCTGAGGCCAAGCCAAATACCCCCAACGGCAGAAATGTAACTGAGCCTCTCCAGGCCCCACCCCCTCTGGGCAAGGGGAGAGAGATGTCTGCGCAGTGCACAATGCAGCAAGCGAACTCCGGCTGCTACACAATCGTGCTCCAAAGGCTTTCGCTTGCATAGGTGCAGCAGCTTTTATACGCTGTGTACACGCACACGCCCCCCCCTTCCACCCTGATTACTACCAAGTG
The DNA here is from genome assembly GCF_009764565.3 of Dermochelys coriacea. Lineage (NCBI taxonomy): Eukaryota > Metazoa > Chordata > Testudines > Dermochelyidae > Dermochelys > Dermochelys coriacea. The sequence goes on along the minus strand of NC_050068.2, from coordinate 352,196,701 downwards.
GCAACGCAACAGCAGCTCTACGTAACAGCTCAACTCTTCCACTGAAACCGCGGAGAGTTCGGGGAGGTGGATTTTACCCAGTCACATCACTTAATGCTCAGGACCTCAAGTCTGTCAGCACAAAAGCCAAAGCAAGCCCAGCGCCCCATAAAACCACACGGGGCACTGATGCAGGAAGACTCAGACGAGCGCGCCCTGCTCCCTGCAGCACTGGGGTCGGCACTCTGCCGTGCCGGGGTTTTCCTCGGAGGTCTCCTCTCCGCGGCCTCGCAGCGCACTTTCCCCAAGCGGCAGTGACATGAATCCGGAGTGTGGGTATTGTGTGTGTGAACTGTACATAGATCCAACACCACAAACTCAAGCCTCGGGGCCCAGGCTGCCAACCCAGACACAACTTGCTGTCAAAAGCGATGTCTTCCCTTCGCTGGGCTGAGCGCGGGGAGCCCTGTCCGGACTCCGGCCCACTCGGACGGTCAGAAGATGCTCAACATTCCTTGGCAGGAGCCCTCTCTCAAACCTCGCCAGCAAGGGACAGTGCGATGGGAGGGAGAGGGTTAACGGGAGAGCAGGCCTAGAGCAAGGGAGCCTGGAACACGCCCAACAGCTGGTGCTGAGGACACGGTTTCCCACCTCCAGGGAAGCTCCCGCGCCGAGCGCCAGGCCTGGGGCGAGGCATGACAGCAAACGGCCAAGAAGGTCCTTAAAGCAGCAGGATGCATGCAGGGCATTCCTACCCCTGGCGGGAAGGGACCACTTGGCTCCAAGGTGGGACGGGGCGTGCCAGCACCCTCCGTGGGTATGAACGACTGGCACCTCCTCTCCTGCCGCGCTGTCTCCTCCCCCAACACAGAACCCAGTGTCACCCGACTGGCGCTCCCGGACTGGGGGAGCTGCGGCACCGGGGCGAGGAGGGGTGTTTAGGGCAGGGGCAGTGGGTCATACTCTGCTGCAATGTCCTGCGATTAGGAGACGTTGGGCACAGCTCCAAGTGGAGGTTTCGGAGCCTCAGCCCCTCCCTGCCTGCAATTACATGCGCCTGGTTCCCGCCACCGAGCCTGGGACAATCGAACTCCTGCGCTCTGCCGTGACTGCAGCCGGTCACCACAGAAACACCCTCAGAGTGGCCAAGGCTATCCCTGAGCACCACACCACCGCGTCCCCCGGGAGACCCCACTCGGAGCCGCCCGATCCAAGGAGGCCAGAGCAGGAAGCCAGGCCTGGGGCTGAGGCATGGCTGTGGTGCTCAGGAGCTGCGTGTGACCCGGCTCACTCCGAGTCAGCAGAAGCAGAGAGGCTAAGAGTCCTGACTGCTCTAATTACTAGCCCACACTCCCCTCCCAGAGCCTGAACAGAACCCAGGAGTCCTGACTGCAGCCCTCCTTCCCTCTCCACAGAGTGGGGTGGAGCAGGGGAGCCCCAGAGGTCAGGGTGGGAGGCCGACAGGCAGTACATGCAGTGTGCGCCCCCAGGGGCCCCTGCACACCCAGAGGCCAATTTCCGAGCGAGCAGAGCGGGCTGGACGATCCCAACGGACAACGAGCCCCGCCGCACCTGGCACTTCACCGCTGCAGCCATGCAGAGGAGCATCCTGGCCCTGCCCTCCGGGGGCCGTCTGGGCATCTAGTGGCTGGTTCGGCGACGGAGAGACGGCTTGTCACGGAGTCCCCGGGCGATGCTCTTGAGCTGCTCCCTACCAAGCCAAGCAGGACTCTGGGGAAGTCTCCTCTCTGGGAGCAGCCTGTCTGCAGGACCCACAGCTCCCCCCTTCCTGGGTCTGACCCCGGAGCATCCAGCATCCTCTGCCCCTCCGTGCGCTTCCCACAGCCAGTCCGCCCAGACGGGGTCTTGGGGAAGCCAGAGGGTCCTGCCCCCCAACTCCGCAGTCAGACGTGACTCTCAGCCAGCCAGGAAAACAGAAGGTTTATTAGATGACAGGAACATGGTCTAACACAGAGCTTGTAGGTGCAGAGAACAGGACCCCTCAGCTGGGTCCATTTGGGGGGGCAGTGAGCCAGACAACCCCGTCTGCACTTCACTCCGTGTCCCCAGCCAGCCCCAAACTGAAACTCTCTCCAGCCCCCCCTCCTCTGGGCTTTGTCCCTTTCCCGGGCCAGGAGGTCACCGGATTCCTTTGTTCTCCAACCCTTTAGCTCTCACCTTGCAGGGGGGAAGGGCCCAGGCCATCAGGTGCCAGGAAACAGGGTGTCGGCCATTCTCTGTGTCCAGACCCCTGCACACACCTGCCCTCTAGGGCTCTGCAACGATCATACCCCGTTATCCCTCCACCTAGATACTTAAGAACTGCATCGGGGAAACTGAGGCACCTCCACAATATTCAGAGGAAACATTAAGAACAGTCCTGCTTCGTCACATCTCTCCCCCCTTCGAGACCAAACTGAGCAGGGTCACTTTAGCCGGTGACTTGGGGAAGTTCGAAGCCACCAACGTTCCCATGGATGCCCCAGCATCTCTCTTGTTCCTTGGTGGGAGTTACACCAGGCCCTTCCATTTTCACGCCCTCCCTTAGGTCGGGGGTGGTCGACATCACTCGCATGCCGGAAGGTTTATGTGGCCTGTGCCCTTTTGCCACCCCAAAACCCCCGGGGGTCAAACTGGGATTGGGTCTTCTCCCAGAGCTCCAGTCTGGAGGGCTGCAATTCGGGCTCTCTTGGTTAAGAGCCCCCATCTTGACCTGGGCCACAGACTGTTCACTTACAGAACTTGCATGGAGACATCCCTTTCTCAACAACCTTGTCCCCCCAACAAGCTGGCCAAACACAGCCACTTGGTTAGAGGACGGTTTAATTTTCTTAACAGCTTTCACTCCATCTGAGACCTTCTCAAAGCTATCCACACTGGATCCTCCAACAGGAAAGTCAGTGGATCCATTCACAACAGAAAAGTTCTGGCTCCTAGGAACCGAAACTTTCTTGATTAAATCACTTTCCCACCCTTCAGTTGCAGTAAACTGCTTGCAAAGACTCCAGGAGGATTCCTTTCCCCAGGGGCTTTTCTATGCAACAATTCACCCTTCACAGAAATTCTGCCCTTACCCTCTTCACCTAGGGCTTGCTCAGGAAAGTGTTCCTCTACAACAACAGACTCTTTCTGGGTCTCACTTACATCCAGCATCACCTCTGGCCCATCAGGCGGATTCCTACACAATCCCCTTTCAGGCAAACTTTAGACTTCCTAGAGAAAAGGTTGGAAGCCTTCTCCTTCCCTTTGCCACACACAAGTTCAGGAATCTTTTCCTTCTTGCTACAGGTTTCCACACCCTCAGTAGGTAACAGGATCAAATCCCCTTTCTGCTCTCCTTGTGCCCAGGCTAGGATCTCACCCCGATTAGACAGAGTTGCTACACCCTTTCCCAGCCACACACTAGCAACAGGCAAAATACAAGCACCAGAATTGTCTCGTTTCTGGGATTTTACATAGACACTAACGGGATGCGACTTAGTTACAGGTTTCAGAGTAGCAGCCGTGTTAGTCTGTAATCGCAAAAAGAAAAGGAGTACTTTTGGCACCGTAGAGACTAACAAATTTATTTGAGCATAAGCTTTCGTGAGCTACAGCTCACTTCATCGGATGCATTCGGTGGTTACAGGGCCATTCTCCCGAGCAGATACAAACTGAGGACCATTCCCTTCCTGGGCTTTAGCTGACTCCAGAACCAGCTCTGAGACAACTGCACTATTCTCACCATCACAGGCTGAAAGGCCCCTTCTGTCTGCTCCACAGACAAAGAAGAGCCGGAGACACTTTCTCCTTTCCCAGACACCCAGCTCGGGATCTCATTCCCCTGGTCCCAGCACACAGGGCTGTTCACAGACAACTGCTTGGAGACCGGGGTAGCTCCCTCCATAGGCGAGTCAATACCCCTGACAGACACAGGCACGTTTCCTTCCCTGTCCCAATTCTCCACCCAGCTAACAGGTAAGGTGCAGGGACACTCGTCTTCCGCTCTCCTCGCCTTCCCACCCTGCTGACTAGACACAGCCATCAGCTCACAAGGCTGCCTAGGCTCATCCAGACTTTCCTTACCAAGCACCTTGCCACTCCCAACGGATCCCCTGCCCTGCCTGTGTCTCCCCCCACTCAGCTGGGGTCTCAGCTCCTACTGTGCTCAGCGCTGCCCTTGCTGACCCAGACATAAAATCTATAAATATTAAATTTATATAAATATAAAAATAAAATAATACATTTTTTAGTCTCTAAGGTGCCACAAGTACTCCTCTTTTTTTGCGAATACAGACACAAAACCAGTGGGGGTAGGCAGCGAGCTCGCTGCTTTCCTCACTGCATTAGAGCCAGCGTGAGCTCCCTCTCTGGTGTGCAAGGGGGTGGGGAGCATCTCTCTGTCCCACCCAGCCCCAGGGGGCTGGTTACAGGCAGGCAGCCTGAGCCTAGCAGCTCCTCCCTGCTGCCAGCCAGGTCAGCTGCATTTTCACTGACCATTTCCCTCTCCACCAATTGGTTCCCTGGATTCAAATTCAAACCCTCGGCCATTACAGGATCAGGGCCTGGATCCTGTCCCAAAGAGACACAGTCACCCACCAACAGGGTCTCACAGCCAATATCCTGGAGAACCCCAACGACCAGCCAGTCCCACCCCTCCTGGGTCTGCACAGGGATCTGGGCCATAGGCAGGACAAGGGGCTTCATCCCTGGGACCCTCACCCAGCTCACACAGCCCCTCAGCATCTGAGGCTGCACCACCAGAGGCCTCACACCAGTTCTCTCTGTCCCAGGATCTCGACATCCCAGGACTGTCTCCCCATTGACCATCACCTTCCGCTCCCACTGGGGGTCCAAGGGGCCTGACCCCAGGTAACTCCACACAGACATATAGGTTTGGGTTAGGAGTGGGAACCTGTCCACCACCCCACCCATCTGGCTGACGGAGTCTGGCCTTGGGACCCAGCAAGGGAGCTGGACACCGGGGCTGTTCCGCAGGGTCCCCCTGGTTCAAATCGCCAGCCTGCTCAAAGGCATCCACATCCCCCCTCCTTAACCAGGGGCAGCAATTTAATCTCGAGGTTCCCTGCGGAACTGGCACCCCGGGGTCTATCCCCACTCACCCCTGGGAGGTCCCCTCTGCCTCTCCGCTCCACCATCGCCAGTTCATGCTGCTGCTGCTTCCGTAGCTCTGTCTTGGGCTCTCGCTGCCTCTCAGACTCGGCTCCAAACCCATCCATCTCCGATCCCCTGATGGGGAACCCGATTGTGAAGACCCTCGTCTGGTTGGGGACAGGAGTCTTGGGGATGCCTGGCTACCACTCCAGCTGCTCCCAGATCCTGTTATAGCCCCATTGGGGTCAGGAATCTGCTCCTTAGAGTGATCATCCTCCTCCAGCTGCACGATTAACTGTGCTTTGGGGAACTTTCCAATGCTCAGCCCTCTCTTTTTGCACAGGGTTACAATGTCCTTCTTAAGAAGACCAAGGTGACAGGCCCTCACTCCGCTGTTCCCAAGTTGTTGTGGACTCACAGGCCTGTGTGCTCTCAGCTCCCCACGGTTTCCAGGGAGAACCCCTCGTGCGCCAGCCCTTCTCGAAGTCTCCACCTCTTTGCCAGGGTCGAGCTGCAGACTCCTCCGCCCCTGGGACCACTCGCTGCAATCCCCAGGGGATCCCTGTTACTGCAAAAATCCTTCTCTCTCCCAGGGCCAAGACGCAGGCTCCTCCGTCCGTGAGACTGCTCACCGCAGTACCCAGGGGGACCCTATTACTGCACAGTCCTTCTCGCTGGTCACACACTCCCAGGGGTTAACCGCCCCCCAAAACTGCTCCTCTTTGACCCTTCAGCACGCCAGGTCCTTGTCAATCCCCCTTCATTTTACTGCTCTCCAGTCACTTACTGCAGGAAGCGCCATCCACGGGGTGCAGTACATCCCACCGCTGCCACCAGTTTTCAGGGAGTCCCCGGGCGATGCTCTGGTACTGCTCCCTATGAAGCCAGTCAGGATTCTGGGGAAGTCTCCTCTCTGGGAGCAGCCTGTCTGCAGGGGACACAGCTCACCCGGCTCCCCCTTCCTGGGTCTGACCCCAGAGCATCCAGCATCCTCTGCCCCTCCGTGCGCTTCCCACAGTGAGTCCGCCCAGGCGGGGTCCCGGGGAAGCCAGAGGGTCCTGCCCCCAACTCCGCAATCAGACGGGACTCTCAGCCAGCCAGGAAAACAGAAGGTTTATTAGACGACAGGAACATGGTCTAACACAGAGCTTGTAGGTGCAGAGAACAGGACCCCTCAGCTGGGTCCATTTTGGGGGGCAGTGAGCCAGACAACCACGTCTGCACTTCACTTCATGTCCCCAGCCAGCCCCAAACTGAAACTCTCTCCAGCCCCCCCTCCTCTGGGCTTTGTCCCTTTCCCGGGCCAGGAGGTCACCGGATTCCTTTGTTCTCCAACCCTTTAGCTCTCACCTTGCAGGGGGGAAGGGCCCAGGCCATCAGGTGCCAGGAAACAGGGTGTCGGCCATTCTCTGTGTCCAGACCCCTGCACACACCTGCCCTCTAGGGCTCTGCAACGATCATATCCCATTATCCCACCACCTAGATACTTAAGAATTGCATAGGGGAAACTGAGGCACCCAAACAGTATTCAGAGGAAACTTTAAGAACAGTCCTGCTTTGTCACACAGCTCTTAGAGCAGGCTCCAGGAGAAGGCACTGCAGGCAACATCTAAACCAGGAAGGGAAAATGGCCATGTCCTGACGCCCCTGGGGCCTGGCAGTGCCGCGGATGAGCCCAGGAGTGCTGTTGCATTAGAGCAGTGCCGAGATCGGGGGCTCCTGGGCAGAGCGCTGCAATGAGAGACCAGAACGGCCCTGCACAGCACACGGCCAAAGAGCTCAGACTGGAAAGAGGGAGCACCGCTCCGCAGGAAGACTGGTGACCTTCCCTGAAACTGACTCCCACCCCTGGCACCGCTAGGAACCAGCTCTGCGCCCACAGCAATGTCCAGTCACCCGCTCACCGCTCCAGCTGGGACACGCAGCTCTCAGCCCTGTGCCGATCCTAGCAAAGCCCCTGGGAAAGGGAGGGGAGCCTGCTTTTGCACTGGACCGCCCCGCAGCAGGCAGTGTTGCCAGGCTCTGGGGAAAGATGCGTCCAGCTTCCCCAGGCTGGCAGACTGCTATGCCACCCAGGGACCATGACTCAAACCCTTCGCTGCCCTGCATGAGAATGCGGGCTCTGGGCTCCCCACGGGGTGTGTGCTCTCCCCTCCAGAGACCACGGAGGAGTTAATGCTGCAGCATGCACAGCTAGCCTAGAGACAGCTGGGGGCTCAGACAACCTGAGCCCTTGGCCAGGCAGGACTTGGATGGGAGAGGTCAATGGGAGCCCCAGCTGTCCTCTGAGCCAGCCTGACCCCAGGCAGGGGGCACGGTGCTGCCAGAAGCACCTTCAAAACCAACAGCCTGACCACTCTGGGCCAAAGATCCCCGGCCATTTTCTGTAAAAGCCACCGTTGGTTTCCCTGGCCTGCCCACTTCCCACCTGGGGAAAGCGCTACCTCCGGGCCCTGTCCCCTGGAGAGAAGATCCATCACTTCCTGCCCCAGCTGGCCCTCCACCCTGCTGCAGTGTGGGGCTGATGACCAGCGGCTGGGTTCCACCCCAGAGTGGGTGCATTCCCGCGGTGAGTGCACAGGCCAGGCTGTAACCCTCGGGGATTTCCCAGGACCACTGGGCTCACTTGGGACACGCCGCATTTTGTGTGAGATCCAGCACACAGGGTGCATTGTTCGTTGGGCTGGTACCGGAGGTGGAGGCACCGTTCTTGTGGCTTCTCCATCCCAGCTGGCACCCCGAACCCTCAGAGTTCCCCAAGACAAAGAGATTCTGAACACTCAAACCTTCAGCAGCGCCTCCATCACCATGACTCGGGCGACTCTAAAGGGGCTGGCTGAGGCTGGGATCCAGCTCGGGAACTGTGGGGCCTTCCAAAGAGGGGCACGCTGGCTGCCAGGCACCCCGATCCCCCGCCTCCTCTCATGTGCATCCTGTTACATGAAGTAGCATCACCTGTTACAAAGCTAAAGGCAAACTGAGCCGTGATAAGATCTTTGCCTCCTTCCTAGACAGCACCACGATCTAGTCGTGCCTGACAGCCGTATCCCTGCCCCGGGTACGGGCCCGAACCTTCCACCGCAACGGAGGCGGTGCAGATGGGGCCTCACCTCACCCGCGTGCAGAGGGCAGATGGCAAAACTCCTGTCCAGACCCAGCTCCCGCCATGTCACAGGCTCCCTGGGTGACGTGGGGCAAGCCACAGGACCTCTCTGGGCCTCCGTTCCCAGCTCTATAACGGGACAGCCCTTCCTTTTGTCCTGCCCACTCTGACTGGGGCAGGGGCTGCCTCTCATTGTACAGCAGGGCAGCTCCTGGCTCAACGGGGGACCCCGGATCCTGGACTGGGTCCAGGCAACTCCCGGCTCAACGGGGGACCCCGGATCCTGGACTGGGTCCAGGCAACTCCCGGCTCAACGGGGGACCCCGGATCCTGGACAGGGTCTGGGCAGCTCCCGGCTCAACGGGGCTCATCACGGTGCTACCACAGTATAAACAATTAGCAATCATCCACCACATTCAGTTTCCACTGGTGCTCGCTCACAGGGTAATTTTTCTCCCACAATGCACAGGGGCTCTGCCAGCAACTCAGCGAACATCCGCCACGGACCTGCTCCCCCGCAGCCAGAAACCTCCCCCCTCGTGCCCCGGACCTGCTTCTGCGGGGCTTGGAGCTGGAGAACCCGCGATGGGGCATATCTGCAGGGCCCAGCTCTGGTGCGCGCTCATACACCGCCCAGCCCGGGGTGCTGGTCGGGGACCAGTTCTCCTTGGCGCTTCACCACCACAAACACCAGTAACCAGGGTGCAGCAAGGCAGGGACATGGCAGCACGGAGCCTGGCAGGGAGCGAATGAGCCGCTATCTAAGCCAGCCCAGCGCGAGCTCAATTCCTGCCCCACCACCTGCTCAGGGCTCAATTCACTCCTGCCCAGCTGCTTGCTGGGGCACTGTGGGCATCCCACAATGGCAGTGTATGAGCCGGCAGGGCTGAAATCAGGCAGAGCAGACACTTGCACAGAGTAAGGCGGAGCAGGGGAGAACGATTCCCATTAGGCCAGACAGAATTACATCCCATTACTCTCCACCCGACGTAGCCAGCCCAGCAAAATTAGCCCGATCTATCTTGGTGCCGGCAGGGCTCCCACCACCAAGGCGTCGAGTGGCACCAAGTATTTAAAAATAGCAACCCTAATCACCCCCCTCCCCCCGGCAGCCTGCCATCAGCGGAGCCGGCTGATCTCACAGACCCTCCCAATCCATTACAGGCACTAGGAGGGTCCCCGCCCTAGCCAACGGGCACCTCGCTCCACGCTCTGCTTCGGAGGGGAGCTCCAGCGGGCCTGGGGTGTTACAGGGGGGAGAGGAGGCCCACTCCTGCCGAGATCAGAGGAGATCCCGGGCTATTCCGCCGGCCTGGGGAGAGGCCAGGGAGGCACAAGGCCGACAGCCCCAGGGACCATTTATTTTGATTTATGGCACACGTTAGAAACGCAGTCCGGGACCCAGTGGCTGCTCCACCCTGAAGAGGCCATCAGCTGCCCACTCCTCCCCTAGCCCTAGCCCTCGCCAGGACCCTCCCTCCCCGCTGCTGTGCAGCATGACCAGAAGGTCCTCAGGTTGGGGCTACAGCAGACGGGGCGGGGCGAAGAGAGGGGGGCTTCTGGAGAATGCCCAGCTGGCAGCTCCTTCTCTGAGACCCACGAGAGGCTCCAGCTCCACCTCTGACCCCTGTCACAGCCGTGTGCCTCCGACAGGCCAGCCCCGAGCCACACAGGCCACATCCGGTGCAGTCGTGTCACTGGCTCACAGCTGCCCAATTCTGTGCCCGTTCCTTGGTGAATGTAAGAGGCAGCCCCGTGCGGCATGCACGACGGGAGCCTACGCCCCAGCTACAAAGGCCTGGCCGACAGGAGCGAGGCCCGGGGCCGATGGAACTGCTGTGCTCACCTAGCCGGGGGGAAGACGGGAAAGGCCCACTGAGAAGATGCTGCTGTGTGATGCCAGATAGCCGCTGGACTCCCCAGACCATGAATTCCGACAGCACATGCCCTCCGTACCAGGGACGGGCACAAACCTAGCTCTCCCCTGCCCACCAACAGCCCCCAGCACCAGACAACCACCACCTGTGCACCCAGCTCTGCCTGCCAACAGGACACAGAGCGACATGAGAAACCAGTGTGAGCTGCTGCATTCACACCGGGCATAGGTCCCCGCTAGCCAGTCAGCCCCTCCCGGAATTCACAGTCCATTTGGACCCGCTGCTCACACCGTTTTGGTGCGTACCTGCCTGAGAAATTTCCCCCTAGAGTGATCACAACTGTGCACCCAAGGGGGTCTAGCTAGCCATGGGAGGGCACAGTGACTGGATTTCTACACCGAGTCATAGTGATTGTGCATGGAACTGAGACTGCATCCTGCACACACAACTGTGGCTAAGGGCACAAAATCCACACCGCACCCATGTCTCATCGGCAGAGCAGAAGCGACAGCCTAGTGATGGGACCCGAGCACGTTCCATTACGTCTGGATAGAGCCTTTGTCCCAATACAACGGGCTCGCAGGTGCCGTACGTGCGACACGGCGTGCACGTCCTGACGGCAGCGGACAGATTTCAATGCTCATGCGTCTCAACCACAGCAGCACATGACAAGACAACCACAAGGTGCGACCGACCTGCCTCCAGGACACAGATGGAGCATATGGCAGCACTGGTCACTCCTCTCCAAACAAATCTAGCGTGGTCACAGGCATCTGCCCCTGCGCTCCAAGGGCGCCCCAGTTCAGGGTCCCCCAAAGATCCAGCTCACCTCCCCTGCTCTCTGGGAGCACTTGGAGAGGTGGTGCAGCCAGGCCGCCCTGCTTGTCAATATGGCTTCCCCACCCTCACCAACAGGCTGCCTGTTGCACGCAAATCATTACCCTAAAGGAGCGCGACGGCCAAGTGGAGCACTCAGAAGTCAGGAAAGGCCGGGAAGTCACCAGCCAGAGCGCTGCGCCCCTTTCTGCAGCATGAGATGGGCTGGGCACTGTCCCAGGCTGTTCCTTCCACAGGCCTCCCACCTCCGTCAGCGAGCGACCCAGGCCTGATTTCACATGCCCCAGGCTCCCCCGCACCGAGTGCACATTTATTTCTTTCCTCCTGGGCGTTTCCATGGTGCTCTCACCGCAGAATCCAAGCGCTTCACACGTTAGTGGATTTCTCACCACAATTCCCCGGTGAGATTAGGGGGAGATTATCATCCCTGTTTACAGCTGGGGGCTGAGATTTGCAGAGATTAAGGCCAAAATTGTCAAAAAACATCTGTTAATTTTTGGCACCCAACTCGAGACACCTATGGGCTGGTGTTCCAGTGTACCTAGCAAGTGCATAGCACTGTTCGAAGCACAGCTACCATTGACTGCCCTTCTCCAGGTCTGCCCCCGGGGTGCCCGGCTAGTGAGGAACCCCCAGCTCATGGCCAGCTGAGTATTTTCCTTTGTGACTTGTCCAGCGTCGCACAGAAACGCTGGGGCAGCGGGTGGGGGAGAATGCAGTTCTCCCGGGCAGCATTCGACTGTCTTTGCCGTGAGACCTTCCTTTCTCTTCCGGCATCCCCCGCCTCAGTCACTGCACACCCATGTCTGCAGCGGGGTTCTGCAGACCCCAGCCTCCTTCGCTGCCCCGCCCTCAGGCACCTCTGGGGCGGTGTGGAAAAACCAGCGTGTGATCGTGTCATTAAAGCCAGCATCATCGCGTCCGACGGCACAGAGCTCAGGTTGCACAAACAACCTCAATTGTGGCCTTCCCTGACTGCAGAGGGCTCCACTTCGCTCCCTTAACGTTCTTGTCCTAGGGTTTTTGGATGTAATGTCCAGTAACAGGCAGCAGCAGGTGCTGTGGAAACCCAGGGCGCTGTTCCAACTCCAAGACCACCCGTCCCGCTCATCATGCCATGTCTGCCCTGGGGGGAAAGGAATTAACCCCAAGGCTGCTTGGGGGACAACTTGCTCCCCTTCCCTGCTCTCCAGACTGGGCTAGGAGAAGCCAGACTGCCAGGCATGCTCGCCAGCCACGCAACAGGGTGCCATCCCGCGCCCATTGCATTGCTAAGCCAGCCCCGCCGCTTTCCCAGCCTCCCCTTGGGGGCGGTGGGGAGCTGGGCTTGGTCTGGTGTGACCCACAGGTGGGATGGGATGGGATGGGATGGGATGGGGTGGAGTGGGGTATGGCCTGGCCTGGCGGAGCCAGCTGTGGGCGCGAGAGACCTGCAGCCCTTTGGGATCCTGACCTAGCGTTGAGGTACCGATCAGCCACGTGGAACATCAGCTGAGAGCCCCCAGCTGGCAAGGCAGCGCACCTGGCCTCCCTGGCAGCCCCGGCCACAGAGAGATCCAGCCACGAAGGGCACAAAGGGGCCTCACAAACACCCCAGCCTGCTGCCCCCCAAGAAGGGAGCCAGGCTGCACACACCTCTCCTGGGGCATGGGGAGCCAAAGAGGGGCCGCAGGCAGCATCACAGCCCCCCCCCCACACTGCTCTCTCCCCTGCCCCTGCACACGAGGCTACAAGTGAGCTGCCCTTGCCCCTGAATACAGGTTAACTTCAGAGCTCCCAACCTTTCCCAGATCACGAGACGGGGGCAACTCCAGACACCCCCCACCCATCCCAGGTCACGGGACAGGGGCGATTCCAGACCCTCTCCCCTGGGACAGGGTGAATCCAGACACACACAAACACACACCCAGTCATGGAACAGGGCGACTCCAGACTCCCTCCACCCTAGGTCACAAGGCAGGGTGACTCCCCACTCCGAGTCAAGGGACAGGGCGACTCCAGACATGCCCCTGCCCATCCTGGGGTGACCCCACTCTCCGCCACCCAATCATAGGATGGGGCAACTCCAGATACCTCTCTCCCGCCAAGTTCAAGGGATGGTGCAGCTCCAGACCCCCCTACCCCTTGGGATCACAGGATGGGGGTGACTCCAGACACCTCCTGCCCATCCTGGGGTCAAGGAATGGGGTGACTCCAGATCCCACCCCCGGGACAGGGTGACTCCACACACACACACACACACACACGGGTCACGAGACAGGGCAACCTCCGCTACTTCCTCCCCCCACGGGGCCACTCTCCCCCCGATGATAGGATGGGGTGACTCCAGACACCTCCCTCCTCCCAAGTTGAAGGAATGGCACAACTCCAGACCCCCCTCTGCCCTTTGGGGTCACGGGATGGGGGTGACTCCAGACACACATACTGGGGGGGGAAGAGATGGGGTGACCCGACAACTGCCCCCCAGGGTCCTGGGACAGGGCAACTCCAGACACCTCCCCCCACCCATTCCAGGGTCACAGGATGGGGAGAATCCAGACACACACCCCCGGGTCACAGGACTGGGCGACCCCACTCCCCCGCCGGTCACGGGACGGGGCGACGCCTGACACCCCTCCTCCCCCGGGATCACGAGGTGGCGCAGCTCCAGCCACCCCTCAGTACCCAAAAGGGCTATGGGCCAACTAAATTCAGAGACCCCGAGCCCCGGGACATGGCCGTTCTACCCCCAAGCCGCCCAGCCGCACTCCCCTCCTCTGCGGATCGAGGGCACCTGGGAAACCCGGGGGCGGGCCGGAGCCCATGGGGGAGGCAGAGGAACGGGCTGAGCCCAGGCTTCCCGGCTGCCGCGCCGCCTGCGTCTGGCCCTGCGCCGCCCCCTCACCCGGGACCCCACGCGGGCCCCCGGACAGCAGCCCGCTCCGCGCTCGGCAGGGCGTCGCTGGGCCTTTCCCCCGGGAGCCGGGGGGCGGGGCGCGGCGGGGCGGGGGGCCGCCGGCGCCCCGTCCGCGGCCACCCTGCCTCCTGTTGCAGCACGGCCCGAAGCCGCTCGTCCCGGCGGCTCCCTGGCCCTCCTTGCAGGGAGCGAGGGAAGGCAGCCTGGCCGTTAACCCCTGGAGGGGAGGCGGAGGAGGGGGAGGCTGCGAGCCCTGCATCACGCTCCCGCTCTGCCCAGCACACGATGCGTCAGCAGCACATCCACGTTCCCACTGAAGGACAAAAGGATGAGAGAGCAGCCTGCACGGCTGCCGCCTGCACCAGCACCGCCGCGGGGAGCCCGGGCGCCGGGGGAGAGGGCTGCCGCCGGCACGGGTAGGAAGGGAAGATGTTACCGGGGTCCGGTGCGTCTCACGCCGCCGCCGCCGCCCCGCCTCCGCCTCCTCCCGCCGCAGTCGACGGGCAACCAAGACGTTAACGGCACCGGAAGGCTGGCGCCACAACTCACTACCTCAGAGCCGCGGGGGAGCCGGCCGGGGCCGCGGGAGGGGAGCCGGCCGCCCTGCCCATCCTGCGCCGGGGCTCGGCGCTAACGGGGGGCTCGGCGCTGGCGCGCTCCCCTCAGCAGGACAGCGGCACTCCAGAGCGGCCCCCCCTCCGCACGGCCGCGCGCCCCCCTCCCCGGAGAAGCCGCCGGGTCGCCGCGAAGCGTGAGGAAGCTGCAGCCGGGCCAGGCACCGCAGCCCCGCACAGGGAGGAAGGGGGGGCGTGCAGAGTGACCCCTTGGCACAGCTGCCAAAAGCGACCGACCGCGATGGGCTGCCGCTAGCCTCCGGCGATCCCCAGCCGAGCCCCCCGTGGGGAGGGGGGCGAGCACGGACCGAGCAGGGCCGGAGGAAGAGGCTGGCAAAGGGGCAGCGAGCAGAGAGCACGATTCTCTTTGGCTCCTTGTCTGGCTGTTCCCGGCGGGGGCGGGGGGACAGGGTGCATGCTCCAGCCATGGAGCAGCAGCCCCAGCAGCTGCTTGCAGCAGCCGGCGCTCGGAGCCAAGGACAAATTTGCAAAGCGCTGGCTGCGTTGCTCCCCGGGTCAGAAGGCAACTATGCACCTGCCTAGCCGAGCGGGCCTCACCTCCAGCCGGGCTCCTTCCACGCTGCTTTCCCGGCTCCTGCTCTGGATTTACTAGGAGCCATTTTGTCTTTCACCCCCCTTTCCCCTTCCCCCCTCCCCCTTCTTCCCCTTTGTTAATTCAAAACTGAACCGGAGAGGGGATGGGGAGGATGGAGCGGCGTCCTGCGGTGAGAGCTTAAAGAGCAGCTCACAGACCCCTTCCTCCCCAGACAGGTGCCAATTACAGAGCAGGGGGCTCGGCTGGGGGGGCTTGTGCTTTGCTTTGTTTCTTATTTTTTTTTAACCCCATTTTCCCCTGATCCCCCCAACCCCAGCTCCCTCCCCTCCCGCCCCTTTGTTAGCTGGCGAGAGGAATGAACAGCTGGTTTAAGCTGGGGGAATAGGGCCCCCTTCTCCTTTCTGTGCCAAATCCCGGACGATGGTGAATTATGTACGTGCCACATCATGAAGCTCTTGTGGCAGGTAACTGTGCACCACACCTGGAACGCTGCCCTGCTCTCGGTCGTCTACCTCACAGCGCAGGTGTGGGTTCTGTCTGCAGCAGCTGCCTGGGCCGGAGCCCCGAACTGCCCCTCCGTCTGTTCCTGCAGTAACCAGTTCAGCAAGGTGGTGTGCACACGCCGCGGCCTGGCGGAGGTCCCTCAGGGCATCCCTTCCAACACCCGCTATCTCAACCTCATGGAGAACAACATCCAGCTGATCCAAGCAGACACCTTCCGGCACCTGCATCACTTGGAGGTCTTGCAGCTGGGCAGGAACTCTATCCGCCAGATCGAGGTGGGTGCTTTCAATGGGCTAGCCAGTCTCAACACCCTGGAATTGTTTGACAACTGGCTGACCGTCATCCCGAGCGGGGCCTTTGAGTATTTGTCCAAGCTGCGGGAGCTGTGGCTCAGGAACAACCCCATCGAGAGCATCCCCTCGTATGCCTTCAACCGGGTCCCGTCCCTCATGCGCTTGGACCTGGGCGAGCTCAAGAAGCTGGAGTACATTTCTGAGGGGGCTTTTGAGGGATTATACAACCTGAAGTACCTTAATCTTGGGATGTGTAACATTAAAGACATGCCAAACCTCACGCCCCTGGTGGGGCTGGAGGAACTGGAGATGTCGGGGAATAACTTCCCTGACATCAAGCCAGGATCTTTCCATGGGTTAAAGTCTCTTAAGAAGTTGTGGATTATGAACTCCCAGATCAGCCTAATTGAGCGTAACGCATTCGACGACCTCACCTCGCTGGTGGAGCTCAACCTGGCCCACAATAACCTGACCTCGTTGCCGCACGACCTTTTTGCCCCCCTGAGATACCTGGTGGAGCTTCACTTGCACCACAACCCCTGGAGCTGCGACTGCGACATCCTGTGGCTCTCCTGGTGGCTGCGGGAGTACATCCCCACCAACTCCACCTGTTGCGGGCGCTGCCACGCCCCGATGCACATGAGGGGCAAGTTCCTGGTGGAGGTGGACCAGACCTCCTTCCAGTGCTCCGCACCCTTTATCATGGACGCCCCCATGGATCTAAACATCTCGGAAGGACGAGTGGCGGAGCTCAAGTGCCGGACTCCCTCCATGTCCTCTGTGAGGTGGTTGCTGCCTAACGGGACCGTTCTGAGCCACGCGTCTAACCACCCAAGGATATCTGTCCTCAATGATGGGACCTTGAACTTCTCCCATGTTTTGCTAACGGACACTGGGGTTTATACGTGCATGGTCACCAATGTGGCAGGGAACTCCAACGCCTCGGCCTACCTCAACGTGAGCACGGCCGAGCTCAACACTTCCAACTACAGCTTCTTCACCACCGTCACGGTGGAAACCACAGAGATCTCCCCCGAAGACATCTCCCCGAAATTCACTAAGCCAGTGCCAACGACTTCGACAGGGTACCAGCCGGCATACACCACCACCACGACAGTGCTGATCCAGACCACCAAAACGCCCAAGCAGGTGGTGGTGCCCACAGCGGACACCAACGACAAGATGCAGACCAGCCTGGACGAGGTGATGAAGACCACTAAGATCATCATCGGCTGCTTTGTGGCCGTGACGTTGCTGGCGGCGGCCATGCTGATTGTCTTTTACAAACTTCGCAAGCGGCACCAGCAGTGCAGCACGGTGACAGCCGCCCGGACCGTGGAGATCATTCAGGTGGATGAGGACATGCCGGCAGCACCAGCAGCTCCAACCAGTGTATCAGGTGAGGGGGCAGTTGTGCTGCCTACAATTCATGACCATATTAACTACAACACCTACAAATCGGCACACGGGGCCCACTGGACAGAAAACAGCCTGGGGAATTCGTTACACCCCACGGTAACCACTATCTCTGAACCTTATATAATTCAGACCCACACCAAGGACAAAGTACAGGAAACTCAAATATGACTTTTTTCAGAAATTATAAATGCAATAGAATGCACAAAACAAAACAAAAAAAAGTCAGCAACTTTTGTACAGAGTGGGGGAGAGACTTTTTTTTTTCTTGTATATGCTTATATATTAAATCTATGGGCTGATAAGAGAAGCAGATTATATTAAAATTAAAAAACCTATTTTCTAACTTGTAAGTTCTATTTAAAAAAAGAGGGGGGCGGGGGGGACAATCAAAATCTAAAACAAAAAAGAAGCTGGAATGACTTTCTGGAGTGAGGCTGAGAACACAACTAGCGAAGAGACAGGTGGGGAGCGGGGGAAGGAAGTATCAGTTTTTAGAAGCTGCTCCACAGAATGCGGTAACAAACCCGTTTCTATAAAGATCGTTTCTTAAAGCCCAACATTGATATTTACAGATTTATCTTATTTAAAAAAATAAGGAAAAAAACGCACCAAGAATTTGTACTGTGCCAAAATGTTACAAATGCAATAATGGGTTTTTTGTGTGGGTGGGTGGGGGAGAGATGAAGAGACCGTGGGGCTAAATATATATATGTATTAAAGAAAAAATGCCAACATTTGCCATGTATCTCAATAGGGCTGTGCGTGTGCCCGCGTGTACCGGCTCTGTGGGTATCATGTATCCCAACAGAGCTTCTACAGAAAGATCAGTGAAAGCGAGAGAGAGAGAGAGAGAGAGAGAGAGAGAAATTGGCGTCGCTCTCAGTCAAATGGTTCCACACTGCACCAGATTCCTGCAGTTCAGTTTAACCCGCGGTGCGCAGGGAGCGTGTGCGCGCCTTTGACTTTCCCAGGAGGGAAGGTTAGGTCAGGTTGACTAAAGGGGACATCCTAGCAGCATGTGTGTGTGAGAGAGAGAGTGTGTAGAGCTATGGTGCAGGAGAGCTGACAGATGATTGTAGACCATGCTCCAATTTTAAGATTTTTTTCCATCTTTTTTAAGGTGGCAAGAGATGAAGCTTTTCCCCCCTCCCCAATTGCTGGGGTTCCCCAATCAATTGAGGGCTCTTTAGATATCTGTCAACTGGTGGGGGTGGGAGAAAAACTGACCGGAGCTGCTGCAAGGCAGAAATACTCTCACTTGTTTATAGAAATACAACCAGATTACGCATGGGGGAATCGTCATATTGACAGAAAGTCTCTTGCTCACACGAGCATCTGGTGAACCCTAGAAGGGGGAAAAAGGCTCTCCTCCCTGTCACATTTACCCCCCAAAGCAGCCCGTGAAAGGTATTTAGGGAGCAGAGGAGCATTGTGGGGAGGTCGTGTGCATTTCCTTCTGGTCCATTTAAACAATGTAACTACTTTCCTTTCTTATCTGAGCTTTAAAAAACAAAGTGAAAGGATTCAAATCTAAAGGGTGAGAACAGAAAGAGCAACTTCAGAACAATCTGACTGTACTCTGAGAAACAAGTGTATTTTTGTATTTTAATAAACATTGTTCAAATTTTTAATGAAATGTCCCTAACGGATTAAATTGACCAGCTGACCCGAGGAGGAAATCAAACAGAATCAAATCCAAAGGGTTTTGACCTGGTACTGGTCAGAAAAGTGGGGGGATAGGGGAGAAAAACCAAAGAGGTTCATTTAAAAAAAAGTTCTGAACATTTTTAAAGCTGGCTGTAGCCTCTCCTCAAATTAAACAAAACCACTGCGAGCGCTAGCAACCGCAGCTGAGTCCAGTATCTTCCCGGCCGGTGCAGGGCCCTGGTCTGAGTGGGTGCACAGTGAGGAGTGACAAGGCCTGCTGAGCTGCCCGAGGAGAGGGGAGAAATAAATGCAACCTCATCAAACCGCCCCCCCACCAAGCAATAAGCCAGCTCCCCGCCCCCTTCCCCTGGCTTCGGGATTGCTGGGCAATTAACGCTTGCTCAGGGTTCCCAGCAGTTCTCTCCATCGCAGGGTATTAGATTACCTGCCTGTCTGAGTGCTATTTACACGCACATCCTAAACAAGTTAATGGTGCCCAGAGGGCTGGCTTCCTGAATGGGAGCCTGGTGGCTTAGCAAGGCGTGCGTTAGCATATTGGTGTCCTGGAGCAAGCCGGTGCGCGCAGGGAAACAGCTAGGATAGTGAGGAAGGCCAGACAGGTGCCTGGGTGAATGGACAGACAAGACAGCCAGTGCTTTCTCCCCAGCCTCACACATGTTAAGCTGCAGATGCTGAAAGCCCCTGGCCTGGGCTAGTTTACATGTTGGAATTAAATTGTACAAGAACTGGCAGGATCTTATTAAAAACAAGAAAAAGGCCAACCCGGCACAGGGCTAGCCGACGCCCTCCCTCACTCGGGTCCTGCTCCCTGAACCGGAGCCTCTGAACCAGGCCGACCCCCCCTGCAGGGAAAGTGCCCGGCTGTCAGCGCCGGACTGATCAGAAGTTACGCAAGGAATCCATGGGGCAGCGGAGGCCACCCGCTGATTGCATGGTGATCCCCTCAGCAAAAGCCAGAGCACGCAGCCATTGCGCGAGTCCATTAGCCGGCGTGAGTGCTGCACCTCAATAGACTCGGCCAGCAGAGAAATTGTACTGAAAGGAAATTCTCCCAGGGAGCACGGGCCGTTTGAAAAGCAGCTGGGAGGAAGAGCCCGTGCCTGGTGCGGGGGCTCTGCAGGCAGCGAGAGACGTGGGGGGCTGGAAGGAGAAGTGCAGAGGGACAAAGCCCATTAGCTGTGTGTGTGTGTCGGGGGAGGAGGGGACAGCCCTGCCGCCAGGAGCTGCAATGGTGGGTCTCCTGGCCAATGGTGGGGGGTCCTTCATTAGCCCTTTTCTCAGCTGCCCTCCCCCTAGCTCCAAAGCGAGCTCAGCAGCACAAGTGTCCAGCTCTGGGATGCTGGACCCTCCAGCTGCGTAGGGATTTCATCTTGTCCCCACACCAGGAGACGGGCTCTGGGAGAGGGCTGCTGAAGGGAATTTCAGCGCTACGGGGATTATTAAAGCGACAGTCTTTAGTCACCATAATGTGTCTCGGCTCGATCCTCCCCAAATCCGTCCCAACCACGATAGGCCAAAGCCCTCCAGACTCTGAGAATGAGATGTAAGGAGCAAGCTCCCCCCACCCCCGGTCACTTTCTTCGTGCCAGCTGATGCCAGCTCCTCATTGTGCACTGGCCAGACAGAGCCGCCACCTGAACACACAGTTCTTTTCCCAGGGACTCCTGCCAGCTGGGCATGGCCTGCACATGGGGGCTGGAAAGGCCTGTGTCACAGAATATCAGGGTTGGAAGGGACTTCAGGAGGTCATCTAGTCCAACCCCCTGCTCAAAGCAGGACCAACCCCAAGTAAATCATCCCAGCCAGGGCTTTCTCAAGCCTGACCTTAAAAACTTCTAAGGGTGGAGACTCCACCACTCCCTAGGTAACGCATTCCAGTGCTTCACCACCTGCCTAGTGAAAAAGTTTTTCCTAATATCCAACCGAAACCTCCCCCACTACAACTTGAGACCATTACTCCTCGTTCTGTCATCTGCTACCACTGAGAACAGTCTAGATCCATCGTCTTTGGAACCCCCTTTCAGGTAGTTGAAAGCAGCTATCAAATCCCCCCTCATTCTTCTCTTCCGCAGACTAAACAATCCCACTTCCCTCAGCCTCTCCTCATAAGTCATAGGTTTCAGAGTAGCAGCCGTGTTAGTCTGTATTCGCAAAAAGAAAAGGAGTACTTGTGGCACCTTAGAGACTAACAAATTTATTAGAGCATAAGCTTTCGTGAGCTACAGCTCACTTCATCGGATGCATCCGATG
Source organism: Dermochelys coriacea (assembly GCF_009764565.3). Lineage (NCBI taxonomy): Eukaryota > Metazoa > Chordata > Testudines > Dermochelyidae > Dermochelys > Dermochelys coriacea. The sequence continues at coordinate 352,175,611 of NC_050068.2, read as the reverse complement.
AAGTGAGCTGTAGCTCACGAAAGCTTATGCTCTAATAAATTTGTTAGTCTCTAAGGTGCCACAAGTACTCCTTTTCTTTTTGCTCATAAGTCATGTGTTCCAGTCCCCTAATCATTTTTGTTGCCCTCCACTGGATGCTTTCCAATTTTTCCACATCCTTCTTGTAGTATGGGGCCCAAAACTGGACACAGTACTCCAGATGAGGCCTCACCGATGTCGAATAGAGGGGAATGATCACGTCCCTCGATCTGCTGGCAATGCCCCTACTTATATATCCCAAAATGCCATTGGCCTTCTTGGCAACAAGGGCACACTGTTGATTCATATCCAGTTTCTCGTCCATGGTAACCCCTAGGTCCTTTTCTGCAGAACTGCTGCCTAGCCATTCGGTCCCTAATCTGTAGCGGGGCATGGGATTTTTTCATCCTAAGTGCAGGACTCTGCACTTTGTCCTTGTTGAAACCCATCAGATTTCTTTTGGCCCAATCCTCTAATTGGTCTAGGTCCCTCTATATCCTATCCCTACCCTCCAGTGTATCTACCTCTCCTCCCAGTTTAGTGTCATCTGCAAACTTGCTGAGGGTGCAATCCACACCATCCTCCAGATCATTAATGAAGATATTGAACAAAACTGGCGCCAGGACTGACCCTCGGGGCACTCCGCTTGATACCGGCTGCCAACTAGACATGGAGCCGTTGATCACTACCCGTTGAGCCCGATGATCTAGCCAGCTTTCCATCCACCTTATCGTCCATTCATCCAGCCCATACTTCTTTAACTTGCTGGCAAGAATACTGCGTGCACTGCGTTCTATGGGGCTGCACAGCCAGGCGCTCGGGCATGGCAGGCAGGATAGGGGCCAGGTCCCTAGCCAGGCACAGGTGAGGCAGTTAACGCTGTGATTTATAGGTTCCCCTGCTGTAAAATATTAATTTGTCATTAAACAAGAGAGGGGCTAAATCCACGAATGAATCACTCACAAGCTTGTTCCAGGGGAGGGTGCATGCTGCAGGTTGCCGTGCGCGGGGCTGGGCCGGTGCAAGAACGAGAAAACAGGCCAGCCAAAGCCAGACCTCACCTCTAGGCGGTCCCTGCCCTGATCCGACCCCAGACTACCCAGCGAGCCAGCTGCCTGCCCAAACACCCCTTAGGGCCACGCGCCAGGCAGGCAGCTGCAAGGAATGGGATCACTGAGCACCCTCATACCACCATGCAGTGGCCATCATCAACAGAGAAGTTCCCCATGATTGGGGGGAATGAGAGAACCATTGGTGCTGATCCAAGCCCAGAAAAAATTAAACCTGTCGCCACTTGCCCTGGGACGCTGCAGGGAGAGGAAGTCCAGCCAGACAACAATGGCCGCCAAACAAAAAAGGACTTGCCAGGCCACCACACCCTGCCAGGGGCTTGGGCATCGCAACCCCCAGAAACAGGGCAGTGGGTGGCTGGCTGTACCCAGAGGGTTCCTGCCTTCCTGACCTAGACACAACTTTTGCCAAGATACCACATCCAGGAGGAGCCATGAGCTAAACCCCAAATCAACCTGCAGCCCTGTCAACCCCCCAGACCCAGTGGAGCGAGAGGGATCCCCTCTCTCTAGGAGCCAGGGTGCTCTGGAGGAGGGGAGGGCTCATTTCCAATGTCCTGGCAAACGGCCCAACCCCCCCGCCAGCTGGAGGAAGCACAGCCAGGCAATCTCTAGGAGTCTCCTCCGGCAGGCGGGCACGGGGCACTGATACCCCAGTGAGACTTCTCACCGGACACCTGCTGGGGGGCAAGGCTCTGTCTGCAGGAAAAATGGCCTGCTGAACTCCAGGGGCGAGGATGGGGAGTCACGGCCCCCGAGACAGGATGGCACGAGGCTCAGCACAGACTGGCGAGCCTCCCCGTTTTCTATAATTAAAGAACAAATTGCTGAGTGTTTCCACCCACCCCAGCATTTCGGGGTCATGTGTCTGGGGAGCATGACTGTTGATTTTGGCTCTATGGCAGGAGCCTGCCAGGCACACGGCCAGGTCCAAAGGTCCGACTCTCAGGACAGGGGCCTGGGCCAAGTAGAAGACTGTGTCCTGGAAGCGAGCAGGGCGGGCTGCGTGTCGTGGGGGTGCCAGTACCTCGCAGTCCTGTAGCAAAGGCAGGAAGGTCATTAACCTCCCTGCCCCAGGCTGCAGAGACCCCAAACCACTGGGGGAGCCACCCACCCTTGTGACCTCTGCACCTTGCAGAGGCAAACGCTCCAACAATTCAGACTTTGACAGTGCCTGCAGGAGCTTCCCGCTGGGGTTCTGTACATTTAATTTCGTCCATTTATTTATTTATTTCATGGAAACTGGGAGTGTTTCTGTCAAAACATATGTCTGATTTTATCTTCCTGGCCAGCTTCTATCACTCCGACTGATCGGCTAATGAAAATGCTGCACCACTTCGCTCGGATTTCTGCTTCAGCTCAGCCACAAACTAGGTCTGTGCTCCGGGCTCTTCCTGCTCTGTGGTCTCCTCCCCCAGTCTCGCCTCCGCCCTCCTACTCCTGGGGGGATGGGGGGGGGAATCTCCCCCTAAACCCTTTAATACATCGGCAGACAGACAGGGATCGGGCTGGAGCCACATAGTGGTTTTATTTAAGCACTCAGTTTTAATTTGGGCTTTACATTAAAATACCAAAGCAAATAATGTTTCTGCTTATAGCAAAAAAAAATGACTTTAGAGGGAGAGCGAGAACAGCCGCCTCTTTCTTCAGGAACTCAGTTCTGTGGTGGAAAGCAAGTGTCTCAGCGCTCCGGCGAGGGGAGAGCTTTTGGCCGGGGCTGAGTTGCTGCCCGAGAGCACGGCTGCGGTAGAGCCCTACAGCTGTGAGAGGCAGCAGAGAGCAGAGAGATCGTTCGCTTCCCTTCCTCCCTGAGCACTGCCAAACTTTGCTCCCTGAATATCGTTCAGTAATAATTAAGGCTACAGGAGGCAGTTTATTCGGGGGCTGCAGAGACATGGCTGATCAGCCAACAGCCCAGGCCAGCTGGAGAAGCCAGAGGGGAGGTGTACGGGGATGGAGAGCAGGGCAATCTTTGCAGGGGATTCTGGGCAGAAGCCTTTACCATTGATTTCTCACAGACAAGCAGGCACTGGAATGGTTTTATGACTCCAGGGCTGGGCTCACCCTGGCATTTCCCCCCTCCCCCTAGCTTGTTTGGAAATCAGGGGGCTGAGTCAAGACTCAGAAGCTATTTTAGAAGGAATCCCAAAAAGCCAGCAATTCCTAGCAAAACTGGGCAGGTGTCCAGGGGAGATGCAGGAACACAGCCAACAGCCACAATGGGGTGGAAGCAGTTTCCATAATAGCCAGGACCCATTCCCTGCCCCCTGCGCCTACCAGCAGAGCCCCCTATCGAGGGGGCAGCTCGTGGATCACACGGACAAGGTGGGGAGGGAGAAGGGACAGGCAGAGCAATCTGAGCTATTCCTCTGCCATACCAGTCATGGCCTGCAGTACAGGACTCTGAGATAGGGAGCCAGGCCCCCGGGGAGGGCTGTGGGGAAAGGGGCTGCAGGAGGGGTGCATGGACAGCAGACGGAACATAGAACCTCCCAGGGCAGCGCTTGCTCTGACGACACCCGGGGTGGATTAGAGCAGCCTGGGAAGGGCACTCCCTCTGCGCCTCGCTCAGGAGCGAGGAGACCTCGCTGGGCCAGGCCCTGTGCATTGTTAGTGCTGCTGGCAGACAGTGCAAGGCCCTAACGCCGCATCCTGGAGTCCTTGTCAAAGCTGCTTTGAATACTCCTCCGTCGCCTCCAGCACGAGATAAACGGCGCCTCGAGGCCAGCACAACCTCCCAGACACACCCACTCCGGCTCCAGGCATACCCAGTGCCACGCATGCCAACCAAAGAGACCCCAGACACAGGTCCGGAAGCCAGCTCAGAACCTGGCCTGGATTCCTAAAATCCAGAGGTCAGGCACTCCCAGGGCGAGTTTATCAGATGATCACAGAGTCACAGAACGGCAAGGTTAGAAGGGACTGCAAAGGCCAGCGAGCCGAACCCCCTGCCACGATGCAGGCTGTGTTGTGTCTGTACCAATGGCATAATGACGCAGGCGCAGGCTTAGACCAACCTAGAACAGTGACTGGATTGTCCCACAAAAAGCGACAGGATTTTAGAGACATTTCCATACCACACCCCCGGGCTCTGCTATACTTGCAGTGTGAGCGCGCGCGAGGGAAACACTGCATAATACTAGCTCCTGCCCGTGGCTGAGAGACGGGCCACAGGGATGGGGAAATGACTTGTCCAAGGTGTCAGCGGGATTAGAACTCCTGGCTCTCAGGGGCAGGATGACAGCCAGGTTAGGTGGGTTCCCCAGCTCTGGACTCTCTCAATGAGTCACTGGTGAGGCCCGTCGCGCCCCTCCCGCCCCCGCCCCCCAGGTTGCACCAGGGAACGTGCAGCAATTAGCTGCAATGCCTGCAAAAGGCAAATATTTACTAACAAAGATGATGCATTTTCAAAAGAAGTACTTGTCGCAGCAACACGGAGAAATCCCCCCCCGGCACCGCAACCTCCCCATTCTGGGATGGCGCTGGCAGGGGTCTCGCCCACCACACTGCTGTGGGGAGCTGCTGGCACCTCCCAGAAGGAAGCTGGTTGGGACAGAGGCGGGAGGCTGTCAAGGCTGCCAGGGCCATCTATTGAGAGCAGGTATTCTCACCCTCTTCCTCTCCCAGCCATTCCAGGCTGAGGCTGCGTTTCTTGTGCCCGAGGGCTAGGGCATGTGTCGGGCACTGAGACAGATTGCCACGTGATTCTGGCTTTCAGTGCCACTCTCGTGGGCAATGAGAACCAGGCAGGGTGACTGGAGGGAGTCCCACTGGAAACATGACACCAGCCTCACACTGGGCCAGCTTTGTGGGTTCCCGTGAAGGGCTGGGTGGGACTAGCCCCAGTGGAGAGCACTTAGGACAAGCAGCTAGTTTTTCCAGGGTGGCCCGACTGACAAATAACTGTAAGCTCAGCAGATCTGCTCCCAGGGCGGATTCAGACTCCCAGCGGCTGCCCTTAATGACAACACCGTTGTCACTCCTTTTTACTCCCCTTCAGCCTGCAGAGCCAACACAGCCGAAGGGGAGGCTCTGTGCCTCTTCGAGCATCATCAAGACGTGCCAATCGCAGGGCTTCGGCTGAGCTCCTGCAGCCTGCACTGCAGACAATGGAGTTCCACAGATGTCATCAAGGACTGAATTTGGCTAGCAGGATTCTCTCTCACCGGTGATGATGCTAGAACAGGAAAGATCACAGCTTGCCTCCTACAGCCCAGGCAGAATCTGCAAGGCTGGCAGCTAGGGGAAAAACAAGCAGTCGTTTACTTTGAAACAGAGCAAATTTGTTATGGCATCAGTGTGACACAACCATGGAATCCAACGAGGAGACAGCACCAGTGACTTTTCAGAGTCAAACCATGCTTTGCCTAAGGAAAATCCTTCCCTTCGGTGCCGGTATCCCTGGGTGAAACCCTCTGGCTGCGTTACGCAGGAGCTCAAGCTAAAATAGTTCCCTTCCAGCCTTAAAACGGCCAATTGCTTTTGCAATGAAACTGATCAGAGGCAGCTGAACTACAGGAGTCCTTCCTTGGATTCGGTCACTTTCCCCTCTGAAAGAGCTTCCCAAATGGGCCCAGCCCAGCTGCCGTGGGGGACAGGGGGACAGGATTAGGGTGTCGCTATGTGGCAGTAATTATGGTTCCTGTCACAGAAATTGCATTCAGGAGTCTGGCCTTGATTCTGAGCAATTTCTCAATGGAACCCAGCAGGTACGCAGCGAGGGGCCGCTCGGTGCTCCAGTCCGTTCTAAGGAGCGCTCAAATGCCTTCCTCTGGGGACAGTCCCCACATATGGACAAGTCGATGCCAAAGTGCCCGGGCTGTTCAGACAGAGGGCTCAGAGACGTTCCACGCAGAACCCAGCTGGGGTTAACGTTAATTATTCTTTCTGCTGCAGATATTTTTGGCTTCGTTGCTGCGGATGTTTTTGCAGATCTGCATGAGTTTACAGTAGCAGCAGCCGACTGGCACGCACCCTTGTGGGGGGTCTCGTAGTCCCACCCCTTGGGGTTTTTCTACTTTGAAGAGGTGCCCATGTGTCGCAATGAGGGACACAAAAGATGCATTTAATTTAAAAAAAAAAAAAAAAGATTTTTTGTAATTAGAATCTCTTTATATCCCATGGTAGTTTTCCTGTAACCCACGAAAAATATACCATGTGCATATGGGTGCGTACACATTCATCAGATGGGTGGAAGCTACGCCAGCCAATTATGGAGAAGTTTAAAGAACTACAGTCCTGTATTTCACACTTTAATGATTACATTTAGTCTCCAGTTTTTACATATACATACACATATGCATACACACACACACACACACGTTTGTCATATATTAGTATGTATATATAAATGGTTCATGGTTTTACAGTGTATAGAGTTAAATGTCTCTATTCTGCATGTGTATTAGCCATATGCAATACAGATAATGCACATTTACATATATTGTGTGATTGTAATGTCCCTACTATATACTGTAGATTGCCTACAGCTTTGTACATTACATTGATATAGTTTAATATTTATGATGCGTAGAGATATCGCACAAAACTTTGTGTGTACTAGTGTGTGGGTGTGTGAGATCTGCAGTGGCGAGGTACGACGCACACACAAATTAGAAGATACTGTTTCCAATATGACTATAAAACCACAAGCCATTTATCCCCTTCCAGCACAACCAACTGCTAGAGGCCTGTTGTCAATCTGAATGTGATCCTTCCCCAAAATTAGCTAGCGCTGGGTTAGTCATAGGCTCGCTTGCTTCACCTGGCTGGTGAGTCAGCAGCAAGCCAGAGACAATATTTTAAAAATACATCCCCCTTCTCCTGCCAGACGAGGAAAATTAGAAGGTATTTGGTTTTCACTTCTCCCACCAAGACTCTCCTGTCCCCACTAGGTGGGTACGTCCACGCTCCCTCTGGCATCCCAACAACTCCCCTCCCCGGAGGGCTGAGGCCACGAACGGCTCTGCCCGCTCACCCTAGAGAGCCTAACGATTTCAAGAGAGCTCTTACGCTGTTCCCAGCCAGAGAGCAGGCTACAGCTCTGCCAGCGGTGTGGCCGGTGCTGGTGTCAAAGGAAACACCCACTAAGAGGTAAATGCTCAGACAGGACCACGGAGGCAGGACCCAATGCAGCCTATTTTCAACCCTGCTTGGCCCACGCCCCAGGGAGCAGTTACGAGCTGTAAGCTATTGCTCCTGCCAGGAGACAATTCCTGGATGTAAAGGAGCTGGAATAATACTTTATCCTATTAGCATCAGCCTCCCTGATTTCCCAATGGACTCCACTGCTGGTGACATGACAGCCTGTTTTCCCCAGTCAGTTGGCTTCCTCAAGGTTGGAGAAGGAAGGTGCCGCATGGCTGCAAGGTGGGGATGGGGGAGTGACTGAAGGGAACGGGGTGGGGGGAGGGGTGAAGATAAGCCGGAGCAAGAGCCGGTGGATGGACCATGCACACGTGCGAGCATGTCACACTTGGAGCAGTGCTGGGCTCTACAAGCGTGCAAACACACACACACGCACCTGAACCATCCGCGGGGTGGCCGTCCCGTGCCAGATTCTGAGCTCGCTCACTCCAGCGACCCTCCTGGAGTCAGAACTACTCCACACTTACAGTAGCCCGAGGAATCAGACGGTGGCCCTTCTGTAGCCCCTGGCTAGTGAGCCTCACAACCACAGCAACGCTTTCATTAGTCAGACTTCAGAGTAGCAGCCATGTTAGTCTGTATTCGCAAAAAGAAAAGGAGGACTTGTGGCACCTTAGAGACTAAAATTTATTAGAGCATAAGCTTTCGTGAGCTACAGCTCACTTCATCGGATGCATCTCCCCTCTGTTTTTTCCACCAAATGCATCCGATGAAGTGAGCTGTAGCTCACGAAAGCTTATGCTCTAATAAATTTGTTAGTCTCTAAGGTGCCACAAGTCCTCCTTTTCTTATTAGTCAGACTGATTTGCATTGTTTGGTTTCTGTTCCCCTGCTATGGTAGTAGAGAGAGAGAGAGAGAGAGAGAGAGAGAGAGGGAAAGTGTGTGTGTAACAACCCTCTTTAGGCGCACGCCGGAAGTTGAGGGAGCATTGCACCTCCCCCCCTTTCCTTTGTTGGCCGATCCCCCAGTCCCAACCCCTCTCTTCTTCCACACAGACAGTTACTCTTTAGAAGACTCTCAGCAGCTGGGTCCTTTTGCTGACATGGGTTTCCCTGAGCTCTCGCTCCTCTGAGGGGCAAGTTGTGGAGGGAACTCATCAAAGCCAGGCTGTCATTCCCCCAAAGCAAATGGCCTTGCTACAGGATGGGCTGTTATTCCAGCCACTCCAGCAGCAACAGCATCCCTGCTTTAACCCCGAACCTTCAGGGGCATGGCCAGTAAATCCTACCCCCTTCCCCAAGAGACCTGGAATTTGGGGGGATGGGGGTGGAGAGAGAGAGAGAGAGAGAGAGAGAGACTTATCCAGTCAGCTCTTCTCCACCAGCATTTCCTTTAAAGGAATATTTGGCCTTGCTGGTCCAGTTCTCTTTCATCCTCTCTGCAGACTGGGCTGGGGTAGCTGCAGCTTTGGTCTCAGGGGCCCAGTGGGCAGCAGCAGGGAAAGCGCTGGCCTAGGAAACCTACATTCAATTCCTGGCTCTGCCACTGACCAGCTGAGTGACCTTGGATAAGTCTCTTTGCTTCTTTGTGCCTTGTAGAGGACCGTGAGCTCTCTGAGGCAGCAGCGTGTCTGTGCTGCACTTAGCCCAGCCGGACTCAGCTCCCTAACGCTGGCTGCGAACAACAGATGCAGCTCCATTGATCCCAACATGGGAGCAGAGAACAGATGTGCTCGGGGAATAACCCGGACAAAGGACCCCAAGGGGCGGAAGAGTTCCTCTGGCCCTAGAGACCTGCCACCCCCCAACACCACTTCAAGAGGGTCAGAGCAGTGAGCAGGTGAGGGGAGGAACACTGCGTGGACAGGAAGGCAAATCCCCGTGCTCTGAGCTGGGGACCCCACCACTCAAGGATGAGTGGAGGAGGAGCATGGAGGCCATATGAGCCATGCAGCCAGGCCATATAGGTAGGTGGCACGGGCAGAGAACGCTGGTGCCAAAGGATGTCTCAGAGGCTGCTGGGAGAGAGCCTTTTGTCAGACTGGGCCGTGGCTGAGTCCAGCAGGCAGGGCCTCTGGACAGACGGCGACAACTCCTTGTGTTTTGGTTGCTGTCCTGGAGCGATCACAGACCCATGTGGAGATGGGATCCTGGACCCGCCCTGGCCTCGGGTAGATCTCCAGGGCTCTCCTGATGTCTAACACGTGCCAGAGGCTCTCTGGGCTGCGAGGCAGCCCTCAAGGAGCTACGAAGCACTGAGCTTCCAGCAGCTGTGAAATCTTCCAAGGAACACGAACCTCTCTATCTTGGGGCAGCACATGTGGGAGCTGCTAAGAACATCCCCAGCCCTCCAACTCCAAAGCCAGGCAGGCTGAAGCACTTGCCACCGAGGAGCTGCCCCTGGAGGTTACAAAGCAGGAGGCTGCTCATGCTGTAGAAATGGCTGCAGTGGGTGAGGACATGCAAGACCAGATGGATGGAATGAGGATTAAATAATGAGAGGGACAGAGATTGGGGCTCAGGAGCATCTGCTCAGCCTGGCTCCATTCAATATCAAATTCAAAACCAATCAAATTCTACACAAGGTGACGTTAGTCTGTGGAACTCCCTGACACTGGATGTCACTGAGGTCAAGACTTAGCAAGATTCAGAGAGGGAATGGACATTTTGGTGGATCACAAGAATTATCCAGAGTTGTTACAGCTAACGGAGTGGATATAAAACCTCCAGCTTCAGAGCTAAAGCCAATCTCTGCTGGGGGCTGAGGGTGGGTGGGTAAGAGACCTTCATGGGGGGCTGATCATCCCCTAGCTGCTACTGCACGGTTCTTGCATCTTCCTCGGAAGCAGTTGGTGCTGCCACTGTCAGAGACGGACGCGGGGCTGGATGGACTGGGGCGGGAGCCAGTGGATGTGCTGAATGTGAAGCGCTGGAGAGACGCTCTCTTTTCAGATGCCACATGGGTGTTTGGCACTGTAGACAGACTGTTTTCTGGCCAGCACATGCTCCAATGGCCCTGCAGGCCCCTCTTCTGGCTCTGCTCAGCCACCAGGCTCAGACCTCAGGATCTCAGCACCGTGGGTGCTGGCTGCAAGAGGATGCATCATTGCAGGGCGCGCCATCTCCGAGAGCAGCCAAGGCTTCTGGAGCCAGCGAGGAATCCTGGGGAAGGCACTGAACTGCTCCCTCTTGATCTCCCATGTCAGCCTCGTCAGCAGCAGAACCTGAGGGAAGGCGCCTGGAGAAATACTTCCCTGCCTTGCCATTTGCTGGCTCCTGCAAACTGCTCTCTGAGCAAGCTCTCGGGTGAGGCTCTGGCTTGGCGATCGCTCTCCAGGGTTCAGCATCCTCCTGCTCTCACATCTTGGAGACCTCCACGGTGGGCTGCTGGAACAGCACCAGACCATACAACGGCCAAGCTGTGTCAGAGCAACGATCTCTCTAGCCCAGTATCCTGTCTTCTGACAGTGGCCAATGCCAGGCGCCCCAGAGGGAAGGAACAGAACAGAGCAGGGAATCATCCAGTGATCCATCCCTGTCACCCATTCCCAGCTTCTGGCAAACAGAGGCTTAAGACCACCCAGAGCATGGGGTCGCATCCCTGACCAGCTTGGCTAATATCCCCTGATGGACTTATTGTCCAGGAACTTACCTACATCTTTTTTGAAACCAGTTATTCTTTTGGCCTTCACAGCATCCCCTGGCAATGAGTTCCACAGGGTGACTGCGCGCTGTGTGAAATACTTCTGTACGTTTGTTTTAAACAGCACCATTCACTGGCCCCTGGCTTTGCCTTGGTGGCTAATCCACGCCTCTGCTGTGCTGACTGGCCAGACGCACCATGGCCTGACTCCTTGCTCTTGATCCCCACGAGAGCGGTGGCCCTTTGGCCATCAGCCTTGTGCCAAGAGCTCTGATTTGGGGACCTCCCAGTCCCTCATGTTGACGTCAGTCTGGGAGCCCTCCCTGCGTGGCGCTCTCCACCTGGGCCTCTTGCAGGACGTCCCTACCACAGGGCATGTGCCCACCCAGGGCCATGAGTGCCCTGGACCCTGGTGCCGGGAGGAGATGCTACCGCTCCTTTCTTCTCTAGGGGCTTCAGGGCAGCCCCTCCACACCATCACCGAACAAGCCAAGGGAACTTGCCTCATTGCTCAGGTTGGCATGGGGCGCCCTGCAGCCTGGCTGGCCCAGACATTCAGCTCTTGCTTGGTGTGGACACGCTGACTCAGTCCCTAAAGGACACAAACCCTGTGCTCCTCAGAGCCTGGTCCCCGTTGCACCCGCTCAGCAGCCTGAATGGCTCCAACGTGGCCCACGTCACATGCAGCATGGCTGGTGACCGACTGGGCCAGGGGCCTGCAGGTGCTGGGACACAGTGCCGGGTTTAGGGTTGCCGCCCACGGGGTTACACAGCGTAGGCAGGGACTTTGGGTCCCCTGTGATGTGGTTACTGCAGCGACACTAAATCCCATAATCCCCACCTACCCCCAAGTGCCCAGCAGCAGGTAGCTGAGAGCGAGCTGCCCGCCCTGCGCTCCAGCACCATAGCCCTCTGCCCTAGACAGCAGCGCAGCCAGGCCCTGCCAGCTTTGCACTCTGAATTCACACGCTCCAGGGGTCAACGGGCTGCCCAGATACCAGACAGCAACGCCATCCTGGGCAAACACTCCCCTCTTCTACCCAAGTGCTTTACAATCAGCAGCATCCCAATACCAGAGACGGGGAAATTGAGTCACGGAACCTTGCCCAAGGTCACCCAATGAATGATTGCATAGCAGGGATGGGACCCAGGAGTCCAGACGGCCAACTCTCCACCCTGCTTTACAGAATACCCAGCACGGCCGTTTGAATTGCCGCTTCACTTCTGCAGGCCGGCTACTTGAGAACCAGAGCCTGCAAAGTGCCTCCCATGAGCACCGCCCGTCCTCTCCCACCCTCCATGTGCACCGCCCATCCTCTCCCGCCCCCCGTGAGCACCGCCCGTCCCACGAGCAACATGGCGCTGGGGTCAAGGGCTCGACCCAAAATCGCTTTTCAGTCCTGCAGCGTGACGACAATCCACCCCACGGGACCTGGAATGGCCTCCGCGATGATTTAATCACCTGCGTTTAATTAGAATCTCTCCCCGTCCTGACTGTTTCAAGCAAAATCCCCCAAGGTAGATTCTGATACAATGAACGTGCGGTGCAGCGCCATCTCCCTCCCAACCGCGTTCATTTCGCAGAAATCGGCCACCTTGCAGCCGGCAGAGCAGCTGCTTTTGCTGAACTCCAAAGCTGGGTGCGCACGCATCGGGGTGCGCGTGGGCCTGTCGTGTGGGGGAGGGGAAGAGGACGGGTTCCCAGGGTACCTTTCCATTATTAAAGAGAGGTCATTCCTCCCAGCGCCCCAGAAGGCAGGGCCCACCCTAATGGGCTGAACAGAGCTCGGTTCGGGTCCCTCCCACCTGGGATTAAGGCCCCCCTGCCAGGAACCCAGCCGTGGCCCGAGCCTCCGGCGCTGCGCAGAATCTGCCAAGAGCTATGCTGCCTCTCCAGCACCCCCCTCTGGGCAGCCCAGGGTTGCACTGACTGGCTCTGGAGCACTGGATTGGACCGGGGGTGGGGTGAGAGGCAGGACTCGGAGGGTGGGAGGAGTAAAGGGGAAATTCTCCAGGCCCCACGGAACAGAAACCACCGCCAAGGGCAGCTAAGGATGCAGTGGCCACCAAAATGCAGCCCCCCAGCTGGCGAGAGCACCAATGAGGGCAGCAGGAAGGGAGGCTGCTGGGGCTCATGGCGGTCACTGTGCTTAGCCCAGAGTTTCCAAGGCTGGGATTTTTTTAGCCCTATCTGTGCCTCCCCCGCACTCCTTGCAGCACGGCTCTGCCATAGCCGTGTCATCACTACAGCATGCTTGTAAGTTCCAGGCTCATCCTCCCCCCGGTGAACAGCCTCTCCCCAGCGTGGGGTCAATCCTTCACCTTGGAGGGGGGGGGGATTATTCAACTGGCTTTACGGACTGGGAACTGACTTGGGGAAGATCACGCAGCAAGTGGGTGCTGGAGCAGGGATAGAGCCCAGGTGCTGGCTCCCAGCCCCCGCCACCCTGCTCTCAGTGGGGCTCAGCATCTCCGGGGGAGGATGGGGTTACTCCATGCAGCCGCTGTGACTGATGAGCTAATCATTCCATGTCCTGCGACTCAGCGGACTTCATCAGCCGCGTTTCAAAGGCAGGCGCGAGGGGTCAGAGCATGGGTGGGCAAACGCCGGCCCACCAGCTGTTTTAATCTGGCCCTCGAGCACCCGCTGGGGAGCAGGGTCTGGGGCTTGCCCTGCTCCTGCGCTCCAGCCCGGGAGCAGGCTCCTGGAAGCAGTGGCATGGCCCCACTCCAGCTCCTATATGGAGCATACTCTGCATACTGCCCCCGCCCCAAGTGCCACCCCCACAGCTCCCATTGGCCAGGAACCACAGCCAATGGGAGCTGCAGGGGTGGTGTCTGCAGGCGGGGCAGCATGCAGAGCCGCCTGGCCGCATCTCTGCATAGAAGGGACATGCCACTGCTTCAGGGAGGTAATTGCCGCCCGGAGCCTGCACCCCTGAGCCTCTCCCCAGACCCCAACCCCAGCCTTAATCCCCCTCCCACCCTCTGAACCCCCTGGGCCCAGCCCAGAGCATCCTCTTACACCCCAAACTCATCTCCAGCCGCACCCCAGAGCCCGCACCCCCAACCAGAGCCCTCACCCCCTCCCACACCCCAACCCCAATTTTGTGAGCATTCATGGCCCGCCATACAATTTCTATTCCCAGATGTGGCCCTCGGGCCAAAAGGTTAGCCCACCCCGGATCAGAGGAAAGATGTCGTCTGCAAGAGTGATGGATGGCTGCTGCGTCTTGGTCACTGCAGGACCGGGTGCTGCCCCACTGCCAGGTGAGGGGCTTACCAGAGCGGCTTCCCCCCGCCACAGCGCTGGAGCAGCGGGCTGTCCGACGGGGAGCTCAGTCAATAAGCCTCTGTATCGGGGGTGGGAGCAGATGCCTGGGCTGGTGGCAGATCAGAGAGGAGCTTTCTGGCTGTAGCGCCCCTCTCTGGGGGGGGGGCCTGGCACGACAAGGGCGTCACGATGACGCCAACTTGCTCCCTTCCTGCTCTGGAACACACACACAGGGAAGAGGAGCTTAATTAAATTACGGCATAAACAATTACGGCGGTTCACGGCAATGTCTGAAACTGGGCTCACATTAACATGCGGATCAATCTGCACAAAGCCCCAATGCTTGCGCTCGCTCGGCCGTGGGCAGCTGAGTTCGATTGGCACCACCCGGCACGTGGGCTTGGAGCCGGTATCTTTGCTGCAGCCTGTCTGTACGAACAATGCCGCTCCAGAAAGCCACAGATAGTGCCAGTGATCTTTCCCTTCCCGATTAACCCTGGAGCACACGGATCCCCCTTCGCCCAGGGAAAACCCACCCTGTGATGTCCTGCCTGCCCAGCCAGCAGCCCCCAGGAGCAGGGATGGCAGAGGCCCACAGGTCCAGCTGCCCACCCCTCTCCTGGCACAGAGTGGATCCCGCAGCACAGACAGCAAGACAAGATGCTGGTGTAATTCAACATCAGCACTGCGCCGTGCGCCTGGCGTTGCCTCCCTCCCAGCCGGCAGGGGAGCAGCACCCCGGTCACGTTTGGGGCTCTTCTCTGAACTCCCTCCAGTCTGTGCCTCCCCCTCCCATGCCAGGGTGGCCCTAAAGCACAAGGCTTATTGCCGGGATCTGCGCGGAGCTGGCTTGGGCTACGACCCAGCGAACGACCCCAGGAGGCGCTGTAGGGACCTGTGCACCCGAGACAGAGGCCAGCACCGCCAACAGTTACCGGGCACTTCACGGGGTCACAGCGAAACTGACGCATCCCTGTACCCACTCGTCGGAGCGCCGGCAGGTGGAAGCGAAGGTGTAAGCAGTAGTGAGCGGGGAGTGCGCCGGCCTTTCCTGACATGGTACCACCAGGCAGCCTGGCGTGGCTCCCCGCCACATCTCTGCCCAACTGGCGAATACAAGCCATGCCCTGGAGCACCAGGCAAAGGTCAGAGACTGATTCATGCAGGCTCCCAGCCCACCCCAGGCAGGGCCAAGGCCTTCGGCAGCCCGGCCAGGGTATCTGAAAATCTTCACTAAAGCCTCTTTTGCTACAAAACACCCCATCCCAGCCCTGGGCTCCCCACCCACCCAGCTGTGCGAGTGCCCCTCACTCCCAACCCACAGTCCTTGCTAACCCAGCCCCGCCCTGGGCTCCCCACCCACCCTGCTATGCCGGTGCCCCTTGCTCCTGACCCGCAGCCCCTGCTAGCCCCGCCCTGGGCTCCCCACCCACCCCACTGTACCGGTGCCCCTTGCTCCTGACCCGCAGCCCCTGCTAGCCCCGCCCTGGGCTCCCCACACACAAAGCTCTGCTGGTGCCCCTCAGTCCTGACCCGCAGCCCCAGGCTCCCCACACTGCCCTGTTGTGTGTCTATAATTTAGACTCAGAAGTACAAAGCCTCCAATCTCCTTTCATGGGCTGAGCTTGGACCTGGCTCCCCGAACGGAAAGCCAGCGCTGCACCCGCAGCTTGCACACGACCGCCCCCACCCCTCCCCTTGTCTTGTGGGAGGTTCTGGAGCCCACGAAGGAAACTCACGTCAAGCCCCATCAGCCCAGTGCATGGGCAGGTGCCTAAGTGACAAACCTGACAAACGGGGTGGGGGGTCCACGAGGAGCTGCTGCCCTGGGAACCTCCAGAACCATCCCCTAAGCCTGACGCCAGAGCTCAGGGGATAGGTGCCACCCCATGGCCTGGGCACACCACAGAGAGAGGACAGACGTGTGCCAGTCCTCCTGAGGACCCAGCTGAGCACACGAGGTGCTGCTCTAGGCCATGCCAGTAACCACGGAATATACACAAAAGCCTGGCCAAGGCGCCACCCTGTCCTGCATCGGCCCCATGCGCTCTGGGGCTGGGGACGCACGCTGGCTGGGCCATGCTGGGCTGCAAGGGGAGGGTTATGCTAGTGGGTTTAACCCCCTTCCCAGCTCCACAGAGAGAGGATCGGCACCCAGGCCTGGCAACACCAAATGCCCCCTTCCCTCCACTTAAAGCCGCCGAGGATCTCGCTGGCATGGAACAAAGTCACCGGGGTCCTGCCAGGCTGGCGCTACTCGGCTCTGCTCTCCAGCCACATCAGGCTGCCGCCAGCTACACTCTCTCCATTACACACTATTACAGGTGCGAATCCCAGATGCCCGTAGAGCTGGTGCTACAAGTTCTCACGCCCGAGGCCGCCTTCCAGCGCAGGGAACAACAGCTGCGAGCTGTGGTCAAAGGAGCGGCCAAGCCAGCTTTCTCCTCTACCCTGCAGCCTGCTAAGCCAGGCTGGTGCGGGCAGGTGAACCAGCCCCAGCGGGGCTCACCAGGCAGCCGAGCGCTGAGCTAGTGAAACAAGCGCGTGCTGGAGGGCAGGAGCCAGCTGAGGTGGCGTGGCCGGGAGAGGGGGTTGGTCAGCTGTGTTTAAGTGATCACATAACATATTTAAGCGAGGAGAGAGGCAGCTCAGGAACTACATACCAAGGATTCGCGCTGGAGGAGGGAGGCTGTGGACTCCGGAATCGGTGCGAAGGCAGCAGAGTTGAGCACGCACCCGGTGCCTGGCAGCATCAGCTCACCAGAGCCAGCTCTTGGTGCTGTGTCAAAGCAGAAAGGCTCTCCTCGGGCCCAGGCCAACTCGCCCCCCATCCCCACATGCCAGGGGCAGCACTGCACGCAGAGGGCAATGTTTGCAGGGAGAAATGGAGCAGCCAGTTCCGGGATGGGAGCGGCTTGCAGAGCCAGAGGCAGCGGTGGGCGTGCAGGCAGCCGGACGTCCTCGCCAAGATTAAAAACATCCAGGAGCAACGACCACCAAGCTGCCCACGCGGAGATGAACAGCTAGTGCCAACACACAGGACCCCTGTGCTAAATCAGCAACCAATCGCAACCAATCTCTCACAACATTAACCCCTCCCTCCCCCACGTGCGAGGGACTGGCTGTGCCCGGCAGCGCCCTACAGACCCCGCTGTAAATGGAACGGGGGCAGATATTGGAGGGGATTTCCCCTCCCCGCCCAATGCCGCCAGCACGATTCCCCAGAGACGCCCACCACCTGAACAGAAGGGGTCGCCGTGCGTCGGGGGGGGGGGGGGGGCTGTGGGGAGGGAGCCAGGACTGGCACAGTAGGGGAGATCAGAAACTGCGGGTCAGGACTGAGGGGCACCGGTAGAACTCAAGTGGCGAGGATGGAATACCAGGGGGCTGCAAGTCAGGGCTGAGGGACACTAGCAGAACTGGGGGTGGGATTCAGGGGGGGACACCAGGGCCGGTGGTGGGGGCGAGCGGCCTCAGCGGTGGAAAGGAGTCTGCAGGGATCTGAAAACCCCTAATTTCCCTACGGGCCTAGGCTAGAGCCCACAAGCTGCTCCATGCCACCCCCACGCTGCCACCTCCTGCTAGTCCTGCCTCTCCCCGGGCTAAGGCTGGGGGGCTGGTGAGCTCCTGGTCAGCCAGGGCAGCCAAAGGCTTTGCTGTGGTGACCCTGGCTCTCTTGGCCAAGCAGCCTTGGCTTCCCCAGAGTGAGGCACTGCTAGAAAAGCAGGACTGGTAAGCCCTCGGCCCAAGGGCTAGCGAACCCGGCCAGCTCCCTGCGTGATGCCAGGGCCCCGGTCTGCATTAGGCCAGGAGGTGCCTCTCCCTCACGAAAGGGGAATTCACTGGGAAAAAAGCCCCGGAAAACCCCTCTCCAGCTAGGACACAGCCTCTGTGGCAGCACAGTGCCAGGCCGGGCCTGCAGCGTGGGGCCGGCTCACGCCAGGATTGCTGCTTGGAGACGTTTGCTGCACCTTTTGCCCCCTTTGCTGGGAGTTTTCCAAGCTGCTGCCATCTGCACTTCAAGTTTCTTTTGGGAGGGTGGGAGGCATTTCATGGCTGCTGCTTCCCGCTCCCCAAGCAATTCCCTGGCAGGAACACTGGCTGCTGCTGGGTACATCTGCATAAACCGTTTAGCAACTGTGCCGCCGCTAAGTGCTGTTTATTACCGGGATTGCTTTTCCGAATGTGGAGTTCCACCCACTCCGGACACCTGACGGGCCTGCAGAGCTTTGACCTTGGAAACTGGGTTAAAGCTGGAACCTGACGGCACAAGGCACCAGCCCGGGTGGAACATCTCAATTCCATGGGGGCACAGCCGGAGAAAACTGATGCTGGTTCATTTCTGCACCGTCTGTCTGTGCTGGGCAGGAGTGCGCCAGGTACGAGGACAGCTGGCAGAGTCATGCCAGGCCCAGCCCCCACCAGCCCCAGGCACCCTCGGCATCTGGTGCAGGCCGCAAAAGCTGGAGGGAAGGAAAGCTGCATGCGACTCAGGGGCCAGGCCTACGCCTGGCTATGCCCCTTCCTGCAGCCGAGGAAACCCGCTAGCATCTCAGCAATTCCTGCCCCTGCCCCACTCCCTGGCACAGTCACCTCCCCCTGCAAAGGGACCGTAGCACCTCGTGCACCGCTCAGGGTGTGGGCCCGGTTCGCCTGCCCCTGGATTGAAGCACAGAGAGGAGGAACACCGCCCCAACTCGACCCCTCTGCCCAGCCTGCCAGGCGGGCAAAGCACAGCTCACAAACCCACATGGCTTGCCAGGTGCTGGCACACTGCGGCTCCCCTGCACAGGCCCCAGTGCCTGCAGGGTCGTGCAGCTCCATGGGGGGACTGCTGCCTGGCGGGGAGAAGTTGAGACACAGGTCAAGAAGCATGACATCAAGGACAGGTGCGATGGCCCCAGTGCAAATATCACGTCCCCTCTCAGCTGCAGGCCCTGCCAGCTTCCCCAGCACCCAAATACTGCACCATCTCTGCGGCCACATCCCCCCGAGCGGGCCCAAGCCAGAGCCCCTTGCAGGTCAGTTCCAGAGAGGAGTGCCATCTGCAGGGGCAAGGCCAGTCCCTGACAGGGCGCTGTCCTTTCAGGCAGCTTGAGCAGTTCTGCCCGCCCAGCCAGGGGGTTCAGCACCAGGGCAGCTGCTTCCCAGGGGACCCCGGCAGACCCTAAGATCAAGACGGTCTGGCCAGTCTAACCACTGTCAGCATCACCCCTGGGGAGAGCACCCTGCAGGGCCCATCCTGCACTGGTCTGGTGAGGCCTGGACTGGCCACAGATCTCCTTCATCTTTACGTCTGTGGTGAATGTTATGACGGACAGGGCTGGGGCAGGACTACATAGAATCATAGAAGATTAGGGTTGGAAGAGCCCTCAGGAGGTCATCTAGTCCAACCCCCTGCTCAAAGCAGGACCAACACCAACTAAATCATCCCAGCTAGGGCTGCGTCAAGCTGGGCCTTAAAAACCTCAAAGGAAGGAGATTCCACCACCTGCCTAGGTAACCCATTCCAGTGCTTCACCACCCTCCTCGTGAAATAGTGTTTCCTAATATCCAACCTAGACCACCCCCACTGCAACTGGAGACCATTGCTCCTTGTTCTGTCATCTGCTACCACTGAGAACAGCCGAGCTCCATCCTCTTTGGAACCCCCCTTTCAGGTAGCTGAAGGCTGCTATCAAATCCCCCCTCACTCTTCTCTTCTGCAGACTAAACAATCCCAGTTCCCTCAGTCTCGCCTCATCAGTCATGTGCCCCAGCCCCCTAATCGTTTTTTTTGCCCTCCGCTGGACTTTCTCCAATTTGTCCACATCCCTCTGTAGTGGGGGGCCCAAAACTGGGCACAATACTCCAGATGTGGCCTCACCAGTGCCGAATAGAGGGGACTAATCACCTCCCTCTATCTGATGGAAACGCTCCTACTAATGCAGCCCAATATGCCATTGGCCTTCTTCACTCATATCCAGCTTCTCGTCCACTGTAACCCCTAGGTCCTTTTCTGCAGAACTGCTGCCGAGCCATTCGGTCCCTAGTCTGTAGCGGTGCATGGGATTCTTCCATCCGAAATGCAGGACTCTGCACTTGTCCTTGTTGAACCTCATCAGTTTTTTTTTTGGCCCAATTCTCCAATTTGTCTAGGGCCCTCTGTATCCTATCCCTACCCTCCAGCGTATCTACCTCTCCTCACAGTTTAGTGTCATCTGCGAACTTGCTGAGGGTACAATCCACACCATCCTCCAGATCATTAATGAAGATATTGAACAAAACCAGCCCCAGGACCGACTCTTGGGGCACTCTACTTGATACCGGCTGCCAACTAGACATGGAGCCATTGATCACTACCCATTGAGCCCAACGATCTAGCCAGCTTTCTATCCACCTTATAGTCCATTCATCCAGCCCATACTTTTTTAACTTGCTGGCAAGAATACTGTGGGAGCCAGCATCAAAAACTTTGCTAAAGTCAAGATATATCATGTTCAGCGCTTTTCCCTTAACCACAGTGCCTTCTATGATGAGATAACTGGCTATCAGGTTGGTCGGGCATGACTTGCCCTTGGTGAATCCATGTTGATTGTTCCTGATCACCTTCCTCTCCTCCAAGTGCTTCAAAATGGATTCCTTGAGGACCTGCTCCATGATTTTTCCAGGGACTGAAGTGAGGCTGACCAGTCTGTAATTGCCAGAGTTCTTTTTCTTCCCTTTTTGAAAGATGGGCACAATATTTGCCATTTTCTAAGCGTCCGGGACCTCCCCCGATCGCTACAAGTTTTCAGAAATAGCAGCCAATGGCTCTGCAATCACATTAGCCAATTCCCTCAGCACCCTCGGATGCATTAGATCTGGACCCATGGACTTGTGCACGTCCAGCTTTTCTAAATAGCCCTTAACCTATTCTTTCACCACTGAGGGCTGCTCACTCCTCCCCATGCTATGTTGCCCAGTGCAGCAGTCTGGGAGCTGACTGTCATGGAGTCCCCGGGCAATGCTCTGGAGCTGCTCCCTACGAAGCCAGGCAGGACTCTGGGGAGTCTCCTCTCTGGGAGCAGCCTGTCTGCAGGACACACAGCTCACCCGGCTTCCCCCTTCCTGGGTCTGACCCTGGAGCATCCAGCATCCTCTGCCCCTCCGTGCGCTTCCCACAGCCAGTCCGCCCAGGCGGGGTCCTGGGGAAGCCAGAGGGTCCTGCCCCCCAACTCTGCAGTCAGACGGGACTCTCAGCCAGCCAGTAAAACAGAGGGTTTATTAGACGACAGGAACATGGTCTAAACAGAGCTTGTAGGTGCAGAGAACAGGACCCCTTAAGCTGGGTCCATTTTGGGGGGCAGTGAGCCAGACAACCACGTCTGCACTTCACTCCATGTCCCCAGCCAGCCCCAACTGACTCCCCATCCAGCCCCTCCTCCGGGCTTTGTGCCTTTCCCGGGCCAAGAGGTCACCGGATTCCTTTGTTCTCCAACCCTTTAGCTCTCACCTTGCAGGGGGAAGGACCCAGGCCATCAATTGCCAGGAGACAGAGTGTCGGCCATTTATGTACCCTGGCGCTTTGCTCTGCAACAATTACACCCCCTTATCCCACCCCCTAGAGACTTAAGAAATGCATAGGGGAAACTGAGGCACCCACCACAGTATTCAGAGAGAACATTAAGAACAGTCCCACTTTGTCACACTGACCTTGTCTACAAGTACTTCAGTTTTTTCCACATCAGTCACTAGGTTGCCTCCCCCATTCAGTACGGGTCCCACACTTTCCCTCACCTTCTTCTTGCTGCTAACATACCTGTAGAAACCGTTCTTGTTACCCTTCACATCCCCTGCTAGCTGCAACTCCAATTGTGCCTTCACCTTCCTGATTACACCCCTGCATGCTCTAGCATTTTTATACTCCTGCCTAGTCATCTGTCCAAATTTCCACTTCTTGTAAGCTTCCTTTGAGTTTAAGCTCACCGAAGATTTCATTGTTAAACCATTTCCCATCATGCAGTGCTTTGGATGCATGGCATGACCCAGACGAGTGTGGCAGGGCTTGGGGAGGCTCAGCATGGCCGTTAAGTAACATCCCCGCTGCGGGCCAGGCCGCTGTGCCATGCAGGAGCTGGGGCACGCATGTAACACAGCTGGATTGCGACCCAGCTGGCAACAAAGCACTGAGGCAATGGCCCAGCAGACCTGCTCCGTCTGCTCTGGGAAGACGCGCAAGGGGTCGGCTGCAATAGGGACTGACGCCTTGTCCAGACCACCAAGGCCTTTCTGGAGCCAGATGCTCTTGCAAGGGAAAGAACTGGGGCCACAAGGTGGATTGTTCACAGGCCCTGGAAGGTGGCCACTGAGGAACCCACAACAACTGGAACAAAGGGATGTCTCCGGGAAGCCAATAAAGTAACCCAGAAAGCAGGACCATCTGCAACTGAAGTAGGGAGGGGGGGAGGCTGAGTGGCAGCCGCAGTCTGGGCACACTGGCGTTTAACAGAGATCTAACACCTCCTCTCAGCTCCTGGCTCCACCAGGGACCCATTTTCCTACTCATTGAGAAACTCAAGTGGGTAAATTGCTTCTTGAAGCTGGAGTGCAAAAACCCACAAGAGCTCTAATAATATCATCATTGGTGTCAGCACTCCTGAAGCTCTGCCTAACCAGGAGGCCTTTGGCACCCCGCCAGGCAAGCCGAGGCGTGCCCAGCTCAGTGACGTGGACAAGGTCACCCTGCAGCCCAGTGGCAGAGCCCAGTTTGGTGCCATGCCCACAGGGCCTTGCTGCACCCAGTGTCCAAAGATCGCTGCGTCTCAGGGCTAACAGGCAGGGCACACTCACGTCTTGGGCTGTGTCCACGGTGCTTGCCCCAGAGACTGAGCAGCCAACTCACCATCCTTCCGGGCTGCAATTAGCAGAGTCCAGGCACTTTCCGAGGCACGGGACATTCAAACAAGACTCAAATCCCACGTCCCGGATGTTAAAACCCCCCACCTGCCTCGTAAGAGCAGGACTTTGACTCTGAACTCCTGGGGCTGTGATTCCCCTCCCTGCTGTCTCCTTGCAGTGTGCCACGTGCCGGCTGGATGCCCCTCATCCCCAGAGCTGGATGCATGTTAGTGCCGGGTGAGCGAGCCCCCAGTGTTGTTTGCGAAGCACGTTGGGATCCTAAGGATGGATGACTCTGTATAAACGCAAAATATTATGCACCTTGGGAAAATACGGCAGCTTCTCTAACATAATTAAATCAGGCACCTTGTCAAAATAAGGCTGCTCATTTGCACAATGCGAGCGAGCAAGGGGAGGGGTGGGCAGGCCGGGACGCGCTCCAAAACTCTGCCTTTGTGCAGGCTGCATTAGGAGCTGGCGCCTTCACGTTTAACTCCCTGGCAGGACTGCAGAGACCGGCTGGCCTAGGTCGAGGACAGGCCAAGCTGCCCCTGACATGAAGTGACCCATTTGGGGACTGCAGCCAAGGGATCAGTTAATCCATACAAAAGAGAGACAGCCTCCCCCAGCCCTGTGACACCCTGAGGTGCTTTTAACTCTACGCTGTCTGGCCCTGCCGCAGAGATGCCGCTGGGGGACGGCAGCTTTTGGAGTTCTTTGGCTGTCTCTGACAGATGGGGGCATGTGCCCAGGAAGGGCAAGAACTACAGCAGGAGGTAACCAAAGCCCTTAAACCCCAAGGCTCACAATGCCATGGCTTCCTGGCGAGCCCCACGGCACATCCTCTGCTAGCACCTGTGAGATTGGGAGGCTGTCCCTCCCCCAAGCCTAGCACCCATAGCTCAAGGAAGTGCTGAGTTGGGTGTCCTGCATGCTGTGATATTTTGGGGTGATGATTGTCCCTCTCCTCCTGCTGGACTGGGGGCAATGACCCCACAGGGGAGGGAGGGAGAGTCAGACACCCGTGTTCTGTACCCTGCTTTGCTGCGCACCCTTAGGCACGTCCCTTGCCCTGCGTGTATCCCCATCCGTGCTTTGATGGCCCGGCAGTACCCGACGCCATCTCCTGCACCCCATTTATTACTCGCTGTAAAGCACCCTCGGCTGGAAGGCCCTATGGGAGTGTCGAGAATCACCACAGCCTACCAGAGCCCCCTGGACCTGTCCCGTGCCCCCTGCCACACATCGCAGGTGAGCTGCCCTGGAGGGGGAGGGGGTAACCAAAGCCCAGAGGGCCAAGCTCCCAAAGCGCAGTGCTGCCCAGAGATGCCAGGGTGTAGCATAATGTGCAGCAACACTGCTGATGCCAACTGGCCAGTCTGGTTTGTGCCTTGTTGGGACTCCCGCTGACACGGCTGGTCTCAGCCCCTGCAGGGCAGGGCTGTGCTGGGAGATCACGAGGACACGGCTCGCACAGATGGCCAATGGCTAGCCGTGCAAAGGCAAGGCACCTGGGCCAGCCCTTCCGGCTTGGCCTAGACCCTCTGAAGGAGGATATGTAGAGAACAGGGAATGCCAGCTCCTGTGCTGGCCGCCTGGTGAGAAAGACGCCAGCTTGCGGCAGAAAGCTGGCACCGAATGGGTCCCACAGGGCCGCTCTCTGATGGACAGACTGGCAAACGGCAGGAGACAGCAGCAATTTGCTCAGGAACATGCGTCACACACCTAGGTCGGCCAAAGGAGATAAACACTCGGGTCCCAGATCCTGTGCCCAGCCAGATGTGACGCAGCAGGGAGGGGGGAGTGTTGTCCTGGGAACCTGGCAAGGGAGTTTCACTCCCCGCCGATGGGAGACCTGAGAGCCTGTAACCTGACCCAGGAGGGGGAGGGGGAGGTAACACCTCTGCCCTGGGAATGTGGACAAAAGGCTGCAGGAGGGAGCCTGCTGGGGGGGGTTTAGTTTCAGTTTGGTGCTGGGTAGTGAAACGCAGGGAACCCCAGGGCTGGGGTCTAAGCTCCCTGCTCCCCCAGAAGGACTTGACTGAGGGGTGCTGGTTGTACCCCCAAGCTCTGTTTTAGACTGAACCTTCCGTTTTACCGGCTGGCTGAGAATCACAGTGAATCCCAGGAAGAGGGGTGCAGGCCCCGGACTCCCACAGTCTCCGTGACAACTGGTGGTAGCGATGGGATCTACCGCACCCCGTGAACGGCGCTTCCTGCAGTAAGTGACTGGGGAACAGTAAAATGAAGGGGGATTGATGGGGACCAGGCATGCTGAAGATTCAGAAAGAGACTGTTTCAGGGGGCGGTTAACCCCTGGGAGTGTGTGACCAGAGAGAGAGAGACTTTTGCAGTAACAGGGTTCCCCGGGGGATTGCAGCGAGCGGTCCTGGGGCGGAGGAGTCTGCAGCTCGACCCTGGCAAAGAGGTGGTGACCTGAAGAAGGGCTGGCACACAAGGGGTTCTCCCTGGAAACCGTGCAAAACTGCTGAGGCCTGCGAGTGGCCAGCAGGGAGATGTTTGCTAAACACCTTAAGAGCGACCTGGTGGAGCTGTGCAGGCAGAGGGGGCTGCGCATCGGGAGGTCCACCAAGGAACAGCTGATTGCCCAGTTGGAGAAGAGGGATCGCTTGGATGACCCGATCCCTGTCCCTGAGGGAAGCCGCCTGGTGGATGCAGCGTGGGCCCTCATCGGGCTGGGAGGGATCAGACTGCTGCCGAGGACATCCTGAGACCCTTCCTACCTATGCCTGGGGCAGAGGTTGGGGGAAGCCCAGCGAATAGTGAGGACACCCTGACCCTGGCAGCCAGCAGGGGATCCTCCCGGCGGAGCTCCCCATCCCTGGAGTGGAGGCGGCTGGAATAGGAGAAGGAGATGAAAATGAGGGAGCTGGAGGATCATGAAAAACAGTGTCAGCATGAGCAAAGAGAAACAGAGGCAGCATGAGCTGGAGCTGGCCAGGCTGAGGAGCACTGGGGCCCCGGCTGCGGTGAGTGAGGGGGGACCCAAGATTGCAAGGAGCTTTGATAAGTGCTTCCTGGCCCAGCGTAAGGACGGGGGGGACATAGATAACTTCCTGACGGCCTTTGAGAATGCCTGTGCGATGCACAGGGTTGACCCTGCAGACAGGCTCCAGTTTCTCACCCCCCTTACTGGACCCCAAAGCCGTGGAGGTGTACAGCCGAATGACAGGGGTGGAGGCAGGGGACTACGAACTGTTCAAAAAGGCCCTGCTCCGTGAGTTTGGGCTGACCCCCGAGATGTACCGGAAAAGGTTCCAGAGTCAGCGTAAAACACCTGAGGTCACATACCTACAACTGGTCAACCGAATGCAGGGATATGCCCGCAAGTGGACAGCTGGGGCCCAAGCTAAAGAGGACCTGCTTGACCTAATTGTACTGGAGCAACTGTATGAACAGTGCCCTTCCAACCTGAGGCTACGGTTGGTGGACAAAAAGCTAGAGAACCCACAGCACGCAGGGCAGCTGGCCGACGAGTTTGTGAACAGTCGGTCGGGGGTAGCAGGGAGGAGTCCCAAAGGAACAGGCCCCCCACGATGCAGAGAGAGAGGCACCATGGGACCTTCCAGCAGGGAAATATGGAGAACCCCCTCCCCAGGGGAACGCCTGGCATCAGGACCATCTGACCCGCTCAAGAGGGCCAACGTGACATGAGCTGCTATCCCTGTGGCCAGAGAGGCCACATACGGACCCAGTGCCCCAGGCTCAGGGACAGTCTGAGCAGACCTAACCTATCCAGGGTTAACTGGGTAGGGACCCAGTTGGATGAGGAGCAGATGGCCCAGGCAAGGGGGGCTGCCAGCTTACCACCTGCTCAGGAGGGGAGTACCCCAGGCCAGTTCTGCCAGAGGGCTGGAGACTCTGGACTCAGGGTTCTCAGGTTACAGGGTGGGCGCGGGGCTGTCCCTCCAGAGAGAGGGCCTTGTTCTCCTGGAGGTGGATGGGAGGAAGGTCAATGGATACTGGGATACAGGCGCAGAGGTGACGCTGGCCCGGCCCGAGGTGGTGGCCCCAGATTGGGTGGTGCCCAACACCTACCTGACCCTGACAGGGGTGGGTGGGACCCCATTCCAGGTGCCTGTGGCAAGGGTACACCTGAAATGGGGGCCCAAGGAGGGCCTCTAGGATGTGGGGGTTCACCACCATTTGCACACTGAGGTTTTGATGGGGGGGACCTAGAGGACTGGCCAAGCAATCCCCAGACCGCCCTGGTCGTGACCCGTAGCCAGAGCCGGCAAGGGGCACTGCGCCCCGACCTTGGGGAGGGTACCACACTGGAGGCACAGGACCCTACCCTGGTGGGGAGGGAACGCCGAGGGGCACAGCTCAGAGAGGCTGTGGCCTCAGACCCAGCCAATTAGCGGGAACCGGGCCCCATCCCTTCCCCAGCCACCGAGTTCCAGGCCGAGTTGCAGAAAGATCGCTCCTTGCAGAAGCTCCGGGACCTGGCCGACCTCAGTGTGGGACGGACCATGAGGAGAGGTTGCCAGGAGAGGCGCCTGTGGGAGGAGGGGTTCCTGTACCGAGAATGGGCTCCCCCAGGGGAAGTGGAGTCCTGTGGGGTCAGGAGGCAGCTGGTGGTACCCCAGAAGTATCGCCACAAGCTCCTGTACCTGGCCCATGACATCCCCCTCTCAGGGCACCAGGGAATCCGGTGCACCCGGCAGAGGCTGCTACAGAACTTTTACTGGCCTGGGGTCTTTACCACTGTCCGGCAGTATTGCCGATCCTGTGACCCCTGTCAGAGGGTGGGGAAGGCCCGGGACAAGGGGAAAGCGGCTTTGAGACCTTTGCCCATCATAGAGGAACCTTTCCAGAAGGTGGCCATGGACATAGTGGGGCCTCTCTGCAGGACGACCCGGTCGGAGAAGAAATACATTCTGGTGGTGGTAGATTTTGCCACCCGCTACCTCGAGGCAGAGCCCTGAGCTTCCATTGAAGCAGACACCGTGGCAGATGCGCTGCTGACCATTTTCATCCGAGTGGGTTTCCCCAAGGATGTCTTGACAGACCAAGCATCCAGCTTCATGTCAGCCCTGCTCTGGTGCTTGTGGGAGAAATGTGGGGTCTGGCACAACTGGGCCTCAGCATATATCACCCCCAGTCCAATGGGCTGGGAGAGGTTCAATGGGAAGCTAAAGATGATGCTGAAAACCTTTATGAACCAGCACCCGCAGGATTGGGACAAGTACTTACCTCACCTGCTGTTCGCGTACAGGGAGGTACCCCAGGAGTCTACCGGATTTTCGCCTTTCGAACTGTTATATGGAAGGAGGGTAAGGGGCCCCCTGGACCTGATGAGAGACGAATGGGAGGGGAAGGCCACTCCCGATGGAGAGTCAGTGGTGGAGTATGTCCTGATCTCCCAAGAGAGACTTGCTGAACTCATGGGCCTGGCCAGGGAGAATCTGGTCGGAGCCCAGAGGAAGCAGAAGGTCTGGTATGACCGCATGGCGCGGGCCCGCGTCTACGCCACCGGGGATCCGGTGATGGTTCTCATCTCTGTGAGAAAGAACAAACTACAGGCCGCCTGGGAAGGCCCTTTCAAGGTTGTCAAGCAGCTAAATGAGGTAAACTATGTGGTGGAGCTGTCGAACCG
Organism: Dermochelys coriacea; assembly: GCF_009764565.3. Taxonomy (NCBI): domain Eukaryota; kingdom Metazoa; phylum Chordata; order Testudines; family Dermochelyidae; genus Dermochelys; species Dermochelys coriacea. The sequence continues at coordinate 352,147,040 of NC_050068.2, read as the reverse complement.
GGCGCACCACCGCCAGGTGTACCATGTGAATATGATAAAGCCATATTATGTCAGGCGGAATGTGGTGTTGGCCGTGTGTGGACATTGGGAGGAGCAGGGAGATGACCCTTTAGTAGATCTATTCCCTGGGACCAGAGCTGGTTCCCCCGTAGAAACAATTCCCCTCTCGGATCAGTTAACCCCTGCCCAGCAAGCTGAGGTCAGGGGGGTGCTGCATCCGTACCGACAGCTGTTTTCCAACCAGCCTGGACGCACTAATCTGACTGTCCACCGGGTGCAGACAGGATCGCACCCGCCGATAAGATGCCCCCCCTTCTGAGTTGCAAGGAAAATGGCTCGGGACCTGGAAAGAGAGGTCAGGGACATGCTGGCTTTGGGGGTGATCCAGCCATCGGGCCTCACTGGTGGTGCTGGTCCCCAAAAAGGATGGATCCATTCGGTTCTGTGTGGACTATCGGAAGCTCAATGCCATCACTGTAGCTGATGCCAACCCCATGCCCAGGCCTGATGAGCTTCTAGACCAATTGGGAGAAGCTCGGTACCTTACCACCATGGACCTTACAAAGGGCTACTGGCAAGTGCGGCTGGATGCAGATGCCCGGCTGAAATCGGCCTTTATCACCCCTCTGGGGCTCCGAGTTCCTGATCCTGCCTTTCGGCCTCAAGGGAGCATCGGCCACCTTCCAACGCCTGGTGGATCAGCTATTGAGGGGGATGGAGAGTTTTGCCGTGGCGTATATTGATGACATCTGTGTCTTTAGCCAGACCTGGGAGGACCACGTGTCCCAGGTTAGAGAAGTGCTGGACCGACTCCAGGAGGCTGGGTGAAGTATCTTACCTGGGCCATTGGGTGGGAAGCGGCCGCCTAAAGCCGGAACCAGCTAAGGTGGAGGTGATCAGAAACTGGCCCGCTCCCCACACCAAAAAGCAGGTCCAAGCCTTTATTGGGTTGGCAGGATACTACCGAAGGTTTGTGCCCCGCTTTAGTGCCATAGCCACCCCCATCACCGAGCTATGCAAGAAGGGGAAGCCAGACAAGGTGGTCTGGACCGAGCAGTGCCAGGAGGCTTTCTGGGTGCTGAAGGAGGTTCTGGCCAGTGGCCCAGTTCTGGCAAACCCAGACTTTGACAAGCCCTTTATGGTGTTCACCGACGCCTCAGACACGGGTCTGGGGGCGGTGTTAATGCAGGAGGATGAAAAGGGAGAGAGACACCCCATCATGTACCTGAGCAAGAAGTTGCTACCCCGGGAGCAACACTACGCGGCCATCGAGAAGGAGCGCCTGGCCATGGTGTGGGCCCTCAAGAAACTAGAGCCAGATCTCTTCAGGCGACGCTTCACCGTGTGCACCGACCACTCTCCCCGACCTGGCTGCACCGGATGAAAGGAGCCAACGCCAAACTCCTGAGGTGGAGCCTGCTCCTGCAGGACTATGACATGGACGTGGTCCATGTGAAGGGAAGTGCCAACATGATAGTGGATGCGTTGTCCCGGAGAGGGGGCCCTGAACTTCCCTAGGTCACTGGTCAGAGTGACCCTGCTCAGTTCAGTCTCGAAGGGGGGAGAGATGTGACGCAGCGGGGGGGGGGGGGGAGTGTTGACCTGGGAATGTGGCAGGGGAGTTTCACTGGGGATGGGAGACCTGAGAGCCTGTAACCTGAGCCGGGAGGGGGAGGTAACCTCTGCCCTGGGAATGTGGACAAAGGCTGCAGGAGGGAGCCTGCTGGGGGGGGTTAGTTTCAGTTTGGGGCTGGGTGGTGGAACGCAGGGAACCCCAGGGCTGGGGTCTGAGCTCCCTGCTCTCCCAGAAGGACTTGACTGAGGGGTCCTGGTTATATCCCCAAGCTCTGTTTCAGACTGTGTTCCTATTGTCCAATAAACCTTCTGTTTTACTGGCTGGCGGAGAATCCCAGTGAATCCCAGGAAGAGGGGTGCAGACCCCGGACTCCCCCACACTCTGTGACACCAGCCCCGCGCCAGCAGCCAGAGAGTGGGTCTGGCTGCCAGGAACAGGGCGTTGCTCGCTTCTCTGGAGGCAGTAGCCGGCTGCCTCCAGACGCAGCCCACCGTGTGGGAAAGAGCCCCTCCTGGGGCAGGAGGGGCAGGGGCTGGCCACTCTGGAGAGGGGAGCAAGTGAACGGGCTCTTCCAGAGAGACGGCACCAACTGACCAGGAGACTCGTCACACGCTGGACAGACCAACCGACACTGCACCTCCCATTCAGGCACCCACCTGGAAAGGGCTCCGCGGTCCATAGAGCCCCTGCCCCGGCCATTAACACACCCCCACCCCGCCCCAGCCATTCCCACTCCGCAAAGCCAGAACCCACCCCCCGGCCATTCCCACTGCCCCCACCGCAGCCATTCCCTCTCCGAGCCACCAGTCTGGGCCCCCCCCCATTCCCACTCAGAGCTGCCAGAGGCCCTCCCTCCCAGCCATTCCTGCACCCCACTTCCTAGCGACCTCGCTGCAGAGTTCCCCTGGGGATGAACAACCCCTCTTGGGGTGCAGTGGGGCTCTCACGCCATCTGCGGGTTCTTAGCTTCCAAATTTCCTTCCCTTCAGCCCATCCCTTCTGCGGCCACGCCCGATCCCTCCTCCAGGCCTTTGCACAGCCTGTCCTACTGCGGGCGAGGGGCTGCTCCCAAAGCCTCACCACTGGCCAGGGGGGAGCCCCACAGCACCCAGCTCCCTGCACTTCCCAGGCACTCAGATGCCAAGGCCAGACAGACAATAACGCTGCCTCCTCCCAGCTCAGAACAGAGCTCAGCGTCCCCACCCCATGTCTGTGTATTTCAGCCCAGCCAATCCTTCGGGGATGTCCCCGCCAGCAGACAATTAACTGGCTGGAAAACAGCAATCAGCCCTGTGACTCCAGAGGTGAGGAAGAGCCCAGCTGGTAACAAGGTGGATAATGAGCCAGTTAAAGACTAAAAGCAGCGTGGCCACTCTGGTCCCTCTGCTCCACACCCTGCAGTCTGTGAGCGGGGATGGGATCTCCTTTCCCAGGCCCCAGCCTTTCCCACGGGATCCAGCCACCCCCCGTGGGCACCCAGCTCCCACGCTTTTTAGAGCACCGATAAAAAAAAAAAAGGTGCCATGCAGGGAGCCATTTACCCTCCGCAGGCAGCTCGCAGCCCAGTGCAGCAAATCCCCGCAGTGACGTCTATCTCACTGTCTCATTAACAATAAAATACAGGCCAGCCATGGCTCAGCACGCCACGCGCGGGCTCTGCCGCAGGAAAGGCAGCCCTTTGCAGCGTGGCTGGTGCCCACCACAGCCCAAGGGAAAGGAACGGAAAACACCAGGTCCTTCTCTCTGCCCACTCCTACACAACTTTCTCCCCCAACTCTGCTCCGCTCTCGAGCCTTCGAGCTGCCAGCCTCAAGCAGGGAAAAGCTCCTACTTTAGGGCTCCCACGTCCACCCATCCCGCTGTCTGTCGGTTTCATCCCTGGCAGGCCCCGTCACAAACCAGCGTGTGAACTCTCGGGGGCAGCAGTTTGTACAGCCCGGGTGGAGGGGGGCCGGGGTGCTGCGGGAATACCAGGCATTCAGGACAAAGGCCTGAATTCTGCGTCCCATTCAGTGCAGCGCTGGTCTAGGGGGAGCGGGCTTTGGAGTGGGACCAAGGGCAAAGGGACAGACAGACGTTTCCTCCATCTGCAGGTCAGTCACCGAGGGCCATGCCCTTGCCACCGGACACAGCTTTGCTACCTGGCGCAGTAAAGTCCTCAGCTCATCGGCTCTGTGCACAGGGCCAAGGGCTGGCAGGGAATGAAGCTGGGGCCCTGCCCCGCATGTTTGCAGGGCTTAGCAACCAGCTCCCTCCCATACACCCATGCTGCTAGTGACGGCTTTCCTGGGATGCCCATCACCCTTGCGCGTAGGCTGCAGGAAACTCATTTGGCCCTGGTAGGAAGTTTTATGGAATCCACTTTCCCTGCAAAGCTCCAATGCCAGCTTCTAAGAGTGCAAACGCTGCAGGGATCTTCACCCCCGGCACTCGCTGGGCACGGGCAGGGGCAGGGGCCTGCTCCACGGGTCTGAAGCACGTGACATCACCAGGGGAGGGGGCTGAGCTGGACACTTTCCTTTGCTAGCAGGGTTTCGGGAGCTTTTACAGAGCACAGACCAGACCTAAAATCGAGAGGGGCTCTACTTCTTCTCCCCTCCCCCATTGCCCATCACTTGCCCTCCTCCCCACAGCACCTGGTGTCTAGCATCCCTGGGCCAGCTACAGCTGGGCCCAGGGGCACATCCCCGGGAGAGCAGCTCTGCTCTAGCCCGATGGGAGTGAGGCATATGTTCCACATCCCTCCCACCTGCCCCGGGCTTCCCTGCCCCTTCCCCTACCACCTGTGGACCTGGCCTAGCAACCTGGTCCCCAGCCCCCATCTGGCCTGGCTCACTCCCCCTTTCTCCCCAGCTGGCTGCCAGCTCCCTGTCCTCCCCTTCTCCTCCAGGGCAGGCTCAGTAACCTCCTGCCCCAGCTCCCTGCGTATCCTGCCGCGGACCCAGCACCAAGCGACCCGGCGGTTCTCCGCAGGCCCCCACCCGGCACCACCGGGGGAACCACTGCTCTGTGTGAACTTCTAAAAATGGAGACGCACTGGCTGGCCCACCAAACCTGGTAAACAGGAGCCGGGCAGAGAGCCAGATCCCAGTGACACCCCTTTCATGCAGTATCTCAAACCCACAACAGGTCGCTGCCCGCAGGAGCGTACAGAGCAGCGACAGCCCAATGCCGACTCCAGCTCCCCAGCATGGTCACAACGGCGCCTGGCAGATCGAGAGGGCGCTGATCTAGGCGGAGACAGTACAAGGGTTTCCGCTATCCCTCCTGTGATCTGAGAGATAATGTCAAATCAGTTTCCAAGCAGGACTTTGCTGTATGAAATGCAGGGACGCCTGCCCCTCCCCCCAGACTCCCCGCGCTCGCTCCCAACCAGCCAGCGTGAGGGCGAGTGGCATGTACGGGGATGGCAGGTGTGCCAGGGAGAAGACAGCCGCACTATGTTGCTCTCCAACAGGATACAATGCAAAGTCATGTTTTGCTCAGTGATTTGAAACCTAGAAACCCCCAGTGGTTGGGAATGTGGCGCCCTCAGGAATCGGGCGCTCAGCACGTGTTAGTGATCTCCATGCAGAGCACCGGCATCCTCCTCCGAATCCACCCGCCAGCAAGGAGTCAAATCCTCCGCTCACCCTCTCCAGCACGGCTACCACAGCAGCAGGTCAGAGCCAAGACAACTCAACAACCACAGAGTGGAGAAGAGCCCACAACGGGCCAAGGAGATCAGCGAGCCCCATCTAGACTAGCCTGTCTACATGCTTACGCCACGCTCACCACCCGGGCACAGTCCGGCCCTGCACTAGCCAACGGGCAGTAGCAGAGAGCCTGCGGCTGTGCGCCGAGCGACCACTGTTCCCTCCCCCGCTGCCCGCGGAAGGAGTGGGCGCAGCGTAGGCTCTGCTTTGCCGTTAGCCGGGCCAGGTCAAAGTCAGCACCTTGTGCTGCAAGAGGGGTTACTGGGGGGAACTGAACCACTTCCCACTGGAAAACGTGGATTCTACGACCAGACCAGTCTGGCAGGAAGCCGTGCTCCAGCCGAAACGAAAGGCGGCGTTCCGAGCTCAGCGAGGGGCCAGAAGCCAGCTTGCAGCATTTCCGCCCATGGGAAGCTGCGAGTTTCTGTCCCAATTCAAGATGAGAGGACGTTTCCCAATAAGGGGATTTCCCACAGACAGGAATCCCCCAATGCAATCAGCTCCGGGGGCAGATCTGGGATGATCCTTGGGGGGGATTCCAGCATCCACTGCAGGGACGGGGCTCAAACCCTGCACACACCCTTAGCGGCAGGGAGCGAGCTTGCGAAACCCCAGTGCCTCTCCCCCTCCTTGCTCCGCCAAGTGCTACAAGCTGCCTCTTGCTGGGAAGCCCTCAGCCACCCTCGGAGAACGCTGCTGGGAGCCAGCGCTGGGTTCCTGGTATACGTCTCTTCCCGTTCTCCACTGTCTGGCCAGGCTGCTGGCTCCCGGCAAGGCTAAGGCCACCGGACCTGCGGCGGCAGAAGGGCACGGGAGGGTTTATGGAGCTCTCAGCAGGCCCACACCGAACTCTTCACTCCCCACAGGATTCGGATTAAGCAACTTTCCCTCCGGCATTTTCCAGCATTTAATTCCTTAAAGGCATCTCAAGTTCTTGTCCCCAGGATGCTGCCCCCCCGCGGTGCCTGCGGTACAGAGTTTCAAGGGAACCGCTGTCGTGGGAGCTCCGGCATCATAAAAGAGGCTTTCAAGGGTATCAGGAATCAAGTGGCGCGCAGCCATTAAGTGGAGAGTTACGCCTCCCTATTAGAGCAAGGAAAATGTATCTGAGGCAGAGAATTACACCTTGACGGGGGGACATCGTGCCCACGGACTAAATGAATTGTTCTTTTTAGCCTGGCTATCAAACCCAAGCTGAACGCAGCACAAGACAGGGAGACAGGCCAGGCCACGGCACACTCCCAGAGCCTGGAGCAGAAAAGGCTTTTCAGGGGCTGCCTGCACCAGTGCCCTGGCTGGGCTCCAGCAGTGGGAGCTGGGGTGGGGAGCCCATGATGTGGGGGACTAGCTGGCTCAGATGGGATCGCTGGCTTCAGGATGGTCCCACCCCATCCAAGATCCCCATAGATCATCAGTCCCATAAGTGCCAAGGCCCGGAGCAATGGAGTTACTTATGTCTATCTTGGTCAGGGGCTGGTCTGTGCAGTGCCTGGCACAGCATAGACCCCAATCTCGGTGTGTGTCTGCAGGGGGAGGGGGCGGCTGTGAAATGCCTGGCACAGCATGGACCCCAATCTCAGTGGGGGGGTGGGGTGTCTGTGTAGCACCTGGCACAGCAGTAACCCCAGTCTTGGGGGGAGGGGGAGATCAGCCAGCACCAGGCCCCAGTCTCAGTCAGGACACCTGGGCACTCTTGTAACACATACGGGACAGTGCTGTGCGGCGTGGATGGGGACCCCAGCAAAGCAACATATTTCAGCACTGATTCTGCTCCCATTTCTCCTTGGAAGAACGCAGCTCCCTTTTAGCCCAGAGAAACCAGCAGCCTCCTGCTCCATTCACAAACCTTTGACATGCCAGCCAAAGCCTCTAATTAAAACCATAATCATAAAGCAGAAACGTGGGTTGCACAGTGAGTGCTAATGGAACAACACACTCCGGAGAAGGCCGGTTTGCTCGATCTCAGGTCCCATCAGGGCTCTGCAAAGCCATTACCCACATGGTCCCAGAGCAAGCTCATCGATTGCCCTGTTATCGGCCCGGGAGCATGGGGACAGGGCCGGCCCAGTCCATCGGCCCAGGGAGTGGGGAGGGAAGGCTGGCCCGCTGGCTGGGGATGGCACTGTGACGCAGCACGGAGGGGGGAGTGTTGACCTGGGAATGTGGCAGGAGAGTTTCCCTGGGGATGAGCAGCTGCGTTAGGCTGTATTCGCAAAAAGAAAAGGAGGACTTGTGGCACCTTAGAGACTAACAAATTTATTTGAGCATAAGCTTTGCATCCGATGAAGTGAGCTGTAGCTCATGAAAGCTTATACTCAAATTTGTTAGTCTCTAAGGTGCCACAAGTCCTCCTTTTCTTTTCACTGGGGATGGGAGACCTGAGAGCCTGTAACCTGAGCGGGGGGGGGGGGGGAAGGCAAGTTAAAACCTGTGCCCTGGGAATGTGGACAAAGGCTGCAGGAGGGAGCCTGCTGGGGGGGGGGGGGGGAGGTTAGTTTCAGTTTGGGGCTGGGTGGTGGAACGCAGTGAACTCCAGGGCTGGGGTCTAAGCTCCCTGCCCCCCAGAAGGACTAGATTAAGGGGTCCTGGTTGTACCCAAGCTCTGTTTTAGACTGTGTTCCTGTCGTCCAATAAACCTTCCGTTTTACCGGCTGGCTGAGAGTCACAGTGAATCCCAGGAAGAGGGGTGCAGGGCTCGAACTCCCCCACACTCCTTGACAGTAACAGAATATTTTATGATAAATGGCCTAGAGCTGCCAGATCTCTTTCACCCGCCATCTGAATCAATAAAGGGAAACGGTGAATTGCTATCGATCTTCCCGACTCCTCTCAGCATCGCTGTACAAGTTACGGGAACACTGGGCCAGAGAGAAAGAGCAGGGCCCTGCCACAGGCACCGTCTCCCCAGGACTGCTGCTCCTCAGCTCCATGTGCGTGCCAAGCACGGACACTGAATGTACATGTCGCTGGGCACAAGCCAATCGAGGACGCCTTTCCTGTGAAGCTTCAGAAAGAGTCCGGAGGTCAGACATGTGAAAGGGGGAGAGTCGTGGCAGAGAAGGCAGGCATGCTCCGGCACCGGCTGACAGAGAAGGGCCGGGGGCGGCGTCTGGCAACAGCACTAGCACTGAAATGCCAGGTACGGCAGGGCCTGCCTGGCTCCTGCAGACAAAAATTTGACCCACAGGAAGCCCTCTCAGGCGGGCGAGCCCAGGCACGTGCCTTGCAGAGGCTGGGGAGCATCTCTGGCCATGGGCCGGAGAGTTTGACCCGGAGTGCTGTGCACAGCCCACGCAGGCCCTGCCGACGCTGACCCATGTGGGCTGTGGCTGCATCGCCGACGCCTTCGTGCTCCGAAACAAAAGCTATACTGGGATTGCCGCGAGAGCCGGGACCGGTGCTGCGAGGCGCTGACTGACTCTGGAGCAGCCCGGCACCCGGCAATCTGAGCCGGATTCTGCCAGTGCCCAGACAGACACACCTGCTCTACGGGCGGGCGAGCGAGGGAACCGCCGGAGCAGAACCCTGCCTTAGCACACACGTGGCAGAACCTCTGTGTCCTGGTTTTAAACCCAGACAGGGTGGAGGAAGGAACAGGGTAGCCGAGGCCAGGAATCAACAGGAGTTTGCCTCTGCTCCTGGCAGAGCTGTGCCCAGGGCGCCTGGAGCTGGAATAGCAGCAGGGTTGCGGGTCAGGACTGAGGAGCATTCCCGGGGAGTCCAACACTGAATTGCAGGGAGGCGCGGGCTGAGGTGCGTGGCTTGCACAGCCCCGGTGCTCTATGCCCGGCTGCGCCCTGAGCTCTCCAGGGCTCCGGGTTGACACTGCTGACCAGAGCGCTCAACTCCATCGAGGAGCCCACGCAAGACAGGGGCCCTGGCGCGCTGCAGACTGACGTGCCAACAGGGCCAGAGGGCACCGGCACACCCGTACCAAGTCCCCAACAGGATACCATGGGGACTAAGGCCAGCAGGGAGAGGATGGAGCCCCCTGCTACCCGAGGCGACACCTGCACTGCAGCTGGGAGCAGCAATTCCCAGCCCGAGCCGCCATCCGGGAAGCTTCCTGCTACCCGTCCACACCAGCGCTTCAGGCCAGGAACTCCCCTTATGCAGCACCTGGCAACCCTCAGAACGCCCCCTGCAGAGACGCTTGCTCAAAGCCATGCCCGCCCCGCCCCCCACGCAGCCCGACCAACGACGCCATCATCCCCACTGCTAAACCGGGCTGCGCCCAGGACACCCACAGGACTGCAGACACCTCCCTTGCCCCCCACGCAATCCCCACCCGTGGCTATGTGAGAGCTCCCCCTCCACGGCTTTCCTCTTGCTCCTCACGGCAAAACCCAAAACCCTTTGGGAGTCCTCTGCCAACAGGGGCTGGATCCGGGCCTTGGGGAGCCCCCACAGCCACTCCCCCCACCTCGACCTATGGCACTGCCAGAGTCCCCAGGGGGCCGGTCCTCAGCCACGGCGCGCACCGGGCAGGACTCGCTGCAGCGTGCCACTGACAAATGGCCCACCAAGCTGTACAAGTCATGCATGGCCATTTCCATAGCCCAGATCCCCTCTGGCCCCGTTCTGGGGCCCAGACGATCCTCACTCGGCTGGATGGGAGCTCCTGCCGGGTAACATAGTCCAGTGGACAGGGCACCCAAATGGAGTCAGGGCTCTGGGGTTCTGTCCCCAGCTCTGCCACTGACTGGCTGGGTGACCTTGGGCAAGTCTCTTCCCCTCCCTGTGCCTCTCTCTCTCCCCTCCCCACATTGTCCATGCAGGGCCTGTCTCGCTGTGTCTGTGCAGCACCCGGGGGCTCTGATCTCAGCTGGGGTCTGTCCGTGCTACCGTAATACAAAATAATCATAAGGCAGGCCCCTAGCTTCCGGGGGTTTGCTGCGAAGTTCCCAGCTAGCCTGTGGGTGCGACAAAATAATAAATCAGCTCTGCCACAGGCCAGATGGCAGATTACACCTTGCAGAGGTCACCAAGGGAGCACTGTCATTAACACGGCTGAATCATTTCCATGGTATTCAGACCCCGAGAGCTGGCTGGAAAATTGACCTCTCCAGCTGGAATTCCCCAAGCCCGGTCTCTGCCTGAAAGTGCAGTGCTAAGTACACACGCCCATGAGAGCATGCTCTCTACACCCACACTTTCTCCACTGTAAATCTGGTACTTTTCCATTTAGAAGGAGGGGTGGGAACCCAGAGAGACAAAAGATTCCCGCCTTGTGCCAGAGCTATAAAAAGGGGGTGGAGCAGGACAAAGGGAGTCCCATTCATGAGAAAACCCCGGCTTCCCACCTGAGATGTCTGCTGGAACTAACAAGAACTGTGCCGGGGAAAGGATTGGGCCCGGACTAGGAAGGAGTCTAGTCTGTGAAAGAAGTTTATAGGAACATCTCTGAGGGTGAGATATTACCTGTATTCAGTTTCTTAATCTATTAGGCTTAGACTTGCGTGTTTTGTTTTATTTTGCTTTGTGATTTGCTTTGTTCTGTCTGTTATTACTTGAAACTATTTAAATCCTACCTTTTATACTTAATAAAATCATTTTTGTTTATTAATTAACCCAGAGTAAGTGATTAATACCCAGGGGGGCAAAGAGTTGTGCATCTCTCTCTATCAGCGATATAGAGGGCGGACAATTTATGAGTCTACCCTGTATAAGCTTTATACAGAGTAAGACGGATTTATTGGGGGTTTGGATCCCATCGAGAGCTGGGTGTCTGGGTGCTGGAGATAGGTGACCTGCTGAGCTGTTTTCAGTTAAGTCTGCAGCTTTGGGAGTGTGGATCATACCCTGGGGCTGGCCTGCAGCAGGCTAGTGTGTCTGGCTCAACAAGGCAGGGTTCTGGAGTCCCAAGCTGGCAGGGAAAGCAGGCTCAGAGTTAATTTCAGCAAATCAGGTGACAGTCCCAAGGGGGTCTCTGTGACCGAACCCATCACACCCTCCATCCTGGCTGGCCCTACTCAGTCTCCATGCCCACATCTTGGCCAAGACCGCACAGGCTGATGGGCCGCACCCCCTCGGGGCAGGGCTGATGCCTGTGAGCAGAGAAAGCTTTTGCCCCCACTGCCCGACTAAGGAGACCGCTGGGTCTCCAGGGCTCTGAACCTCCCGCTAAATCCACCTCCTCCAATAACTAACCAAAGGAAAGAGCCCTGCTCCCGCTCGGGCCCCGGAGGACTCCAGCGTTTAGCAAAAGAGTTTAAAGTTGCTGACCTGGCATGGGTTGAAGTGTTGAGATGATTATGAGAAAACCTTTAACTGTGCCCTAGGTATTTGGGGGGAAGCTGCAGAGCTGTAAGCTGCTAGAGGATTAAGTCCTGACGAGCCTGGCCAAGCGGTGTCGGTGCTGCGCTGGCGCTAGCCTCCAAGGAGGACATGTTAAATACGCACTAGATCCATCCTCCGGCCAATCTAAAAATACAGCCCTGACCCCGTTCTACAATTACCGTTTGACATGGGCAGCTGGCAGGCGAGCAGCCCAGAAATCCATCTCCAGCAGCAGCCAGGGACCGGCGGGTGCATTTCCATACCTGAGATTGCTGCAGCACTTCAGAGGTAGGGGCCTGGCCCTGCTCAGCAAGACAGAGGCTCTGCACTTTAATTAATGACTCACTTAGAACACCGTGGCAGGAGGGAAGACTGGCAGCAGGACCAGCAACACCTCGGCATAGGCCATTACCCATTCAGCTAACGGTGCAGCTCTCTTAGCTGACAGCAGTAGTAGGCTGTTTTCTTGCATTGACTGATGATGGGTTTGTGGCAGGGTGCTAGCAGGGGAGAACAGTGTTATCATTACACAGCTCACGACTGGCTGGAAAGAGGGCAGCCCTCACAGCAGCAACCACGACAACTCAGGGTAAGAGTGATGGGACCACATGTTGCCTCCACGGCTTGCAAGAGGGAGCCTGGTCGAGGGGGCTGATTTGGGGCAGAGACAAACCGGCCTGGAGTTGCTAGCCCTTCTCCACACATGGGCCAGCGTGGAAAGCCAGCCACTCCGGGATGCACCCAGCCCTGGTGCAATGGAGCACTCCAGCCCAGCTGTCCAAGCGAGCACCAACCCCGCTCAGCACACTCAGCAAGCAGCCCGCATCTCCCGCCTCCCCAAGTTATTTAAACAGACAAGTTCATTATCCCCTCTGACAATTTGTGGGGCGGCCTCAGTGCCGCCAGCGCACAGGGCTTAATTAGAGGCTCTCGCCATCTGGAGACGCATTCCAGGCAGAGCATACAGCCGCTTAATTAACAGCGCCTGACCCAGAGAGCACCAGCCTACCCACGGGAGCGCCAGCTGGGCTCCGCTGAGCACAGGACGCGCCCTGACGGGCCTGGCGTTAAGGCGGAGGCAGGCTGCGGGGAGGCCGCGCTTTGCTGGGGAAGGGGTGATAGTGAAATGCAAACAAGGGGAGACGGCGCCTCAGAGGTACTGGAGCAGCCCCAGCCTCGCCACAAGACCTGTGGGTGCAGATTGCCACCTCTCCGGGCGAGTCGAAGCACATGCTGCCCAGCTGGCACCGCGCTACCGAGAACGTGCTGCTGCTGCGTGCCCAGGATCAGAGCCCCCCTCTCAGACACAGGCCAGCTCCCCGCCACGCTGGGGCCCTCGGCTCCCAGATACAAGGCAGCCATGCTACGAGCCCAGAAGGGACCTGCATTGGGGCTAGTTTTGCCCTCCCGTCACACTGCCTCCTCTCCCGATGCAGCAGGGGAAACGCACTGGGAACATCCAAAGAATTAGATCTGGCAGGTTTCGGACAGCTGCAAGAACAGAGTCAGCAATGGAGCCTTCTGCTACACCCCCCACGTTGCCTTGCCGGTGGGGAGCAGCCCCGCAATCTCAGGCAACTCGCAGGAGAGGGGTCCCTCCCACCTGCAGCGAGAGCGGAGTTCCCCACACTGGCCCCTGGCTGATTCCTAGAGAGAAGCTGACACACCAGGGAGGTCTCATCTTATTTGCTCAGACGCACTAGGAGATCCCAGGGCAAACCCAGCCCCACACGGGGCAGCCAGATGTTCGTCCTTTACAACCAGCTCCTTCCACCCGACCCCTCCTTGCCAGAGAACCACCCACCCTGGGCCATGGAGTCCTGCAGAGGCAGCGCCACACACAGAGGGGAACAGTTTCTGGCATTGAAAACACCATGGCAATTCCCAAAATCTGCTGGCCTCTCAGCCTGCCGCTCCCTGCAGCTGGGGTTTGCTAGCCAAACGGCATCGCAGCTCTGGCTCTCATCACACGACAAGCCATGGGCATTGGGCCAGGGAAGGGGTGCAACAGGACACAGCCGAGCAGGGTGCTCAGGCAGGCCCGGGCACGGCTGTTTCACTGGACTGGGAATGTAACCCGGCCTCCTTCCTGTGGGGATGTGGGATGAGGAATCCTGCTCTGTCATGCTCCTGGGTCTATTTCTCTGGCTTCTCTCCCCAGGTCCCTCCTGCTGCTCCCCTCCCCAGCAGCATCCACTGAGCATCAGGAACAGACAGTGGGGCCAAAAGTGGGCACAAAGGGGAGCCTGGGAGGGAAGGACCCCTCCACAAACCCAGTCCCCAAATGCGGCTGTCAGCGGGGGCAGCGTGTGCTGGGCGTCTGGGAGAAACCGGGCACGTGGGCTCCAGAGTCTCAGCCGGCTGCAGCCCAGGGGCCAGATGGCCCAGAGGCTTCTGCTCCATCTCTTCCCCTCGCTCCGTTCCTGGGGGAAAAGGGGAGGCGGGGCTCTGCTGAGCCCTGACTGACAACTCACCCGCATGCCCATCGCCCCTCTCCCCTCATGCAGGCAGATCATCCCCCAGCATCTTCACTACCCTATTTCATGCGCCATCACGCCTCGCAACCTACCAGCGGACGCTCCATTCATCAAACCAACGGACGCTCAGCTGGCCAGCCATAGCCAGCCCGGGGGGATGTCACTGCTCCTACGGGAGAGCCAGGTGGCATGGGGGGCACAGCCTGTGATTGACATCAGCCCACCCCCGCATCTGGGTCTAGTGGCCCAGGGGAGGGCAGGCAGTGAGCCAGCGATTCCTGGGAACGCTACTGGACAAGTCCCACCTCTCCCCCTGCCAACGCAGCAGCCCAGTGTACGCTGGTGCTGGAGCTTGCTTTTCAGCCTCAAAGTGCCCAGCCGGACCGTGAAGCAGCCCTCGACTCTGCGTGGGAGAGTCCCAAGGGCCTGCCCCCGAAGCTCAGCCCCTCGGCTTCAGTGCACAGGGCCTGTAGTGCGAGGAGGAGCCAGTGACGTGCCAGCTCACGGCACCCAGGGGAAGCCCCAGCGCCAAACAGAACTGGCTGCTCCTGAAACCAATGTAACCATGGAAAACCCAGGACCACAGCGAACACCCCTGACCCATCCAGGCCAACGGGGCTGGGAATCCCTCTTTTCAAGAGCTGAGCTGAAAGGCAAACTTGCAATGCCCCAAAGAGACAGCACCCTGATCTCAGCTGGGGCCACTGGGCACCACCCTACTCGAGATCGGGCTGTAGCAGTGCCATCGGGCAAGGCACCAGGCACACCCTGGCTGGAAGCCTGCGTGCAGCTCTGGTCACCCATGTTCGAGAATGATGCAGAGAAGGACGACCTGGGGGATCAGGGCAATGGACGGCCTGGCTGAGCTTGGCTTGGGGAGCCTGGATTGCTCTATAAATACTATGTGGGAGCCACCAGGGAGGGAGAAGAGCTGGTGAAGATAAAGGACAGTACTGGCACAAGAGCCAATGGGCATAAACCTGCAGAAAAGGACCTGGGGTTACAGTGGACGAGAAGCTGGATATGAGTCAACAGTGTGTCCTTGTTGCCAAGAAGGCTAACGACATTTTGGGCTGTAGAAGTAGGGGCATTGCCAGCAGATCGAGGGACATGATCGTTCCCCTCTATTCGACATTGGGGAGGCCTCATCTGGAGTACTGTGTCCAGTTTTGGGACCCACACTACAAGAAGGATTTGGAAAAATCAGAAAGCGTCCAGCGGAGGGCAACAAAAATGATTAGGGGACTGGAGCACATGACTTATGAGGAGAGGCTGAGGGAACTGGGATTGTTTAGTCTGCAGAAGAGAAGAATGAGGGGGGATTTGATAGCTGCTTTCAGCTACCTGAAAGGGGGTTCCAAAGAGGATAGATCTAGACTGTTCCCAGTGGTAGCAGATGACAGCATAAGCAGTAATGGTCTCAAGTTGCAGTGGGGGAGGTTTAGGTTGCATGTTAGAAAACACTATTTCACTAGGAGGGTGGTGAAGCACTGGAATGGGTTACCTAGGGAGGTGGTGGAATCTCCTTCTTTTTAAGGTCAGGCTTGACAAAGCCCTGGCTGGGATGATTTAGTTGGGGATTGAGCAAGGGATTGGACTAGATACCTCCTGAGGTTCCTTCCAACCTGGATATTCTAGGAATCCCTGATAAACCAGCCAGGAGTAAACTTGGGCTGGAATGAGAAGCAGGTTTCTAACCCCCAGAGGACAGGCTCTGGCCCAGCCCCCGCCAGGAGGAGTGGGGCTAAGGACCCAGCTAGGTTTAAAACCGAGCTTGTTAAAGTTATGAATGGGACTCTAGACCCGGGGCTGCTTGCACTAGAAGCAGATGGGATTCACTGACCCAGGAGGTCCCTTCCAGTCCTATACACGTAATAAATAATTCAGGGCCACAAACTGGCTCCAGTCTCCAGAGCTCGTCAGAATTCAGTAGCCACAAATCTTCCCCCACACAGGCAGGCATACAGAAGGCGCCGGGTTTCTCCACCCAGCCTGGAAACGTGCATTTCAGATGAAGGAGACAGTGCTGAGAACCCTGCTCGAGTCTTCCTGCTTCTCCATGCCCAGCTCACAATGCCGCTGACAGATGCCTCCTGAGAACCCAGCATTGCAGCCCCCGGGAGCGAGGGGAGTGACTGGTGAGCCCAGATGAAAAAGGAGAGGCAGCAAATTACTAATAACCCAGGGTTTAGTTTTATGCAACCAACCTGCAGCTGGTTGACTGTCAAAGGAATTTCACGTGCCCTGACCTTTCGCCAGTCTTGCCCGACCTGCAAGGTTGGCAAACTACCAGCAAAACACAATCTGTCGTGCTCCGAGCAAGCCGAGACTTGGAGCGGAGACGGCTGTTTGCAAACAAAAGCATGAGAGGCATTTTCAGAGAATCATAGAACTGGAAGAGACCTTGAGAGGTCATCTAGTCCAGTCCCCTGCACTCATGGCAGGCCTCAGTATTATCTAGACCATCTCTGACAGGCGTTTGGAGATTTTTAAGAGCAGGTTGGACATTGATGGAGATTCCACAACCTCCCTGGGCAATTTATTCCAGTGTTTAACCACCCTGACAGTTTGGACATTTTCCCTAATGTCCAACTTAAACCACCCTTGCTGCAATTTAAGCCCCTTGCTTCTTGTCCTGTCCTCAAAGGTTAATAAAAACTATTTTCCTCCCTGCTCCTTGTAACAACTTTTTACATACTTGAAAACTGTTATGTCCTCTCTGTCTTCTCTTCTCCAGACGAAACAAACTCAATTTTTTCAAATTTCCCTCAATCTTTTTCAACCTTGTTCTCAACCTGCTGCACATGGGCCCCCCTGTTTAGCAGTAGGGGGTAGGATGGTCCAGCTGCCTGTCTGTGTCCCCACACCCCGAGGTGGAGGAGGAAGGTTTCTAGCCGTGCCAGGAAACGAGCTGGTAGCCATTGCTAATGTTGGGGTGATGCAGTACCTGGGAGACTCTTCCAGTCCACTCCAGGGCTGGCCAAATGCTGCTCTAAGGCTACCCTTGGCCTGGCTATGGCAGAGCGTCTGCGGAGACGAGGCTCCATTGCCCTCTGGATGTGGGGGTGCCATTAGCTCGATGCTATGGGCTGCCAACATGGCCCTCAGCTCCCAGTCCCCGCTCCTAGGCTAAACTCCTCTGCCCAAGCCAAGGGAACAGTCTGCTCCACATGCTAGCGCGCCGCTGGCCGCAGGAGCGATCACGCTGCGCGGCACGTACGAGCCTCCATCCTTCCTGGAGGAGTAAGGGATGGCTGGTACGTACCTAGGCAGCCTCAAAGGTCCCAGGCCCTCCTCAGCCCAGACAGCGCCCCTCGCGCTATTGCTGGCTCCTATGGCCATGCTGGGAAGGACCACTCCAATGCCTATTGCAAGGGGCAGGGCAGTCAGACCCAAGGGGTCAGTTCCACCGGGCGGCAGCTCAGCCCTGGCTGTTGACAGATCCAAGCAGCATGCAGACCTTAGCTAGAGTGTCCTGCTAACCGGGAAGTGCCTGGAGAGTAGAGGGGCCTTGCTCTGTTTGGGAAAACACTAGGCAGGCACTGGTACCACTACACCCTGTGGAGGGAGACGCAGAGACATCCCCACGCCAGGTGCCTTTTAAACACCTGTAACCACCGATACACGTTACACAGAACAAACTGCACCTAACCATACAGCTCTGGTTTATTCACAGGTCTCCCACAATGGCCATGCCAGCCTGCCTGACTACAGCCTGCGGACGACAGGACGACTGTCCCTTCCAGGAGTTGCCGTGCCTAGACACAGTGTGAACACACAATCCATGCTAGCAGAGTGCGGGGCAGGTCACGTCTCCTCCTAGCACCTGGCCCTCTGGAAGATAACAGCCTACAACTGCTGCCAGCTAATGCAGTTGCTCTTTAGCTCACGGGAGAGCCATGCTGGAGAGCTGAAGGCCCCAGTGGGTTCACACCCTGCTACGGATGCATGCCAGGAGAGAGGGGAAGTATGCCGAATGCCCACATTCCTTCTCTTGGCATCACAAGGGAGTTTAACTTCTGCCTTTGTTCTCTCTGCTAGTGCCCTGGGATGGGGGTGCATACCTATGCAGGGTGCGACTGCCACAAGGTTTGAAAGGGCCTGCTCCAGATGGAACTAGAAGCCCAAATATGCCACCAGAGCCATCAGTGGGATCCCACACTACCCTCAACAGTGCTAAGAAGGGCCAAGGGAACTACCTGCCACTAGAGCTGCTCCCCACCCCAGGGCAGAACTCAGATGCCTGCACCACCGCTGCCCGTGCTATCCCTGCTCTCCCGCGCTAAGAACCCAACGTTCACCCGGCTCCATCGCCCCAGAGAACGGCTGCAGCTTTGAGCACAGACAAAATGCAAAATCTCCCAATCGAAGTTCAACGAGCATCGAGACCAGATGGAAACAAGCGCTGAGGGGTCAATGCATGATAAAAACCTAACCTGGCGCCAACACTCCCTGCAAAAGCTGCTCTCCGCATGGCCACTCAGGCACAGATAGGTGGACAAGCTGCCTCAGAACGTCCCATTCATTTATTAGGTTTCTCTGCTCTGCGCCTGGCCAAGACGTGTTCTGCAAAGACACAGACTGTTCCTGGGAGCGAAGAGCCAGTCCCGCTCCCCACCCCTGCCCTCCTCGACCCACCCTGGGGGAGCTGGGCCTGGAAAGCCAGAGGGACCAAGGGGCAGGAGAAATTGCAGAGTCCACGGCCTGTCCCCAGCTCCTTCAGGCCTAATGCTGGCAGCTCTGTCCCAGCTGATTGCAGCTCTCCAGTAGCCAGGACCATTCCAGGCCACACAGGTCCAAACAAGCGTCACCAGCCCCACACAGCAGCCCCTGGAATGAACACCACAGAGCCGGCAACCGGCTCCTCTGACACCAGCAGCGACACGCCGCACTCTGACCTACCCTCCCAGAGGTGACATGGACCCAGCTGTGCCTAAAGATTTGTAGCCAGCAAGGCTCCCGCCCCTGCTCCCAGGGAGCGATCTACAGCTCACCCATTCCCAGGATCCAGCCCACCGCCTTGAAAGGGTTTTGCACTGACCTGCGCAACAGCCAGCAGCTGCTCTATCGAGGGGAACCTGCCTCTTCACCTTGTGTGGCAGAGCTTCCAGCTCTCATTGCTGCCACAGTAACCACCAGCTCGTACAAACCCCTCCCCACGTGGGCAGTCTGCTGGCTCCTCAGCCCCTCTGGGACATCACCCAACTCTGACCAGGCCAGGCAGAGGCTTGGACATGTGGATCAAGTGCTGGGCCCAGTGGGGTTTCACAGGAGTGGATGCAATTCTGTGCTCAGCTAGCCGTGAAAGCAATGAGCCGAGGAAAAGCCGAGCGTGCTGCAGATCGGAGCTGCACACAGGGAGCGGGAAGCAGCACATGCTCTCAGCCCTTCCTGCCCCGGGGCTGAGCACACCCCTCCAGATCAGACACAAGCTGGCATGGGGCTCAGCCACACGGCTACGCCCTAGACATGTCTGTCCGTCCGGGGGATACCAGAGGCCCTTTGTTCTCGATTTATGACCTCCCAGTAATGGGCCGTGTTGCTGCTGCCAGCCTACCCAGGGGTGACCGTTACTAGCACCCAGCGGCTGCCATCAGGAGAGGGACCTGCTGTGCCAGACTCTGCACACAAACTCGGGCCCTTTCCAATGGAGCCCACAGTCCACGCAGGCATCCAAAGTATCACGCAGAGCGGGGAGGAGATCCCAGGAGGTTCTCCTGCAGGTTGCTCCCGGGCACAGCTCATGGTACAGCAATGTCAGGACACGTACCATTAATTATGAGCATGACAGTAGTCCCTGGAGCCCCCAATGGGGGCAGAGCCCCATCGTGCCAGGCGCTGCTCACATGCAGTAATGAGAGGCCGTTCCTGCCCGAAGAACGCATGTAATTGAGGTTATATTTCACATTTACCTTTCCCTCCTCCCCACTAGTCCACTGAGACCGAATTCTGCCCACCCCAAATGCTATGTTCCAGGAAGTCATGCAGGGTCGCCTTGAGCTCTTGAACACCGGCCGGGTTCCACCCCAGAGGAGTGAAGAAATCCCTACCAATGGAGGCCCAGGAGAGATGGATACAAGCCCATCACAGGCTCGTTAGAGGCAGTTCATTGTCACCTGGTTAGTAACAGCTTGCTAACCCCCATAGCCCCCAAAGAAGTTAATCACTGAACTTCAGCACGTGCTAGGAAACGGCTTTCCTAGTTCAATCTGCAAAGTGAACAAAGTGGGGCACTACTGGGAGAAGGTGTCTTGGAGCAACCTCTATTTATAGCAAGCTAGTGCAAACACAAGACAAGGCGAGCGCCTCCTCCGTCTAATAACTGTAAAGCCTTTCCTCGAATGGCTCTGAACGGCACTCCGACCTCCCATTGAACAGCTGCTCTGCTACAGTCCACCCGCATGCAGGATCCTGCAGCAATTTCACACCCGCAGATTAACGGGAGTATAGTGTGCAGGCTGCCAACTGCCACTCCAGCCAAGGGAGCTGCAAAGAGTGTCTCAAAGAGCCACACACCAGGGTTCAAGCAGCAAAACGGGACCAACGGTAAGAGCTGAAATGGCAAACGTGATGGCTTCTGGCTACTGCGTTGGCTAAGCCCCAGCAAGGGGAGCATGCACGCGTGTGTGCATGAAGCATGTGTCAAACACGAAGCAGAAGGTATGGATTGTGCCCAGGGACGGCAGCAAATTTAAATGGAAAGGAGATTTAGCACTACCACCAATGCAACGGGGTAAACGCAGCCTGCAATGGAGGAAGGAGTGAGAGCATAAACTGTCTATTTTATCTTAATCATTCAGAGAGATGAGGGTAGGGAGAGCATCTTTCCCCTCCATTGAAAGGATGAATCACAGGGTAATGATACAAAACGGAACCAACGCTCTGGTGTGACACAGACGTTGCAATCAGGGACGTTGCACGAGTTAGCGAATTTTAATATCAAGAGACTTTAATGTGCTCTCATTAAGAACAGGGGGAGGCAGAGACAGGAGATGGGTTCTATGACAAATTCCTTCAAACTCTCCATGCTCTTCAAAGCCTTCAGTAAGGAACGGGCACCGGTTGTCTTTTGCCTTCCAGCAGACAAGCGCTCACGACTCCATCCGGGGCCACCTCTCCTCCCGTGAAACGAGCTTCAGCAAAGCAGCCCTCAGGGAATCTAGATGCTTGAACATTCACACCTAGGCTAGGAGATGGAGCAAACTCTTGGCATACAGGGGGGGCCGATCTTTCCAGCATGGGGCTAAACCCCCAGCTCTCATCTGCCTCTCCCTCCCAGGGCCTTGCAGCTGCTGATGCATCGCTAGCAGGAGAGCAGACATACGGAAGATGCTGGGTGGAGAAATAGCAAACGTCTGACCTTCCATTTCTCTTCAACAGCAATTTCTCACCTCTCCTTCTCCGCCCCCCCAGTCAGATGGGAAACCTCCACACGTGCACCTAAGCAGAGATCTGTTAGGTTGTTTAGACTGTTTCCCTTGGAAGATCAAAAGAAAAAGTAATTTAAATGTTCCTGTAAGAAGGGAGAGAAGCCCCTTCTGCAGGGTGACTTGTGTAATTAGAGCGAGCTGGGGCTAGCCAAGGCCAGGAAAATGCCATAAATTCGGTGAGTCACAAGCTCGCAGACAGAGCCTCGGAGAGTCCCTTCCCTCCGTCCCTCCTGTGTCTTAGCTAAGGTGCGGTTTCCGGCTCCGTGTCAGCCATGCATCCCTATGCAACCCCTGGCTCCTAGAGGAGGCTGCACAACCACTGGGAAAGATTCCGATAGCCTGGCCTATCTTCTCTAGATGGGAGGCCACAAACCCTGCACCCAGCCCTGCCCACCCCCATACTGCTTAGTGGGGGTTCTGCACCCCTGCAAGCAACTGCCTGGCTCTGCGCTGGGAGGCTCGTGTGGACTTCACCCACAGCGGGGCCAACACAAAAGCAGCTCCTGCTCCTCAGGCCTGAGTCTCCTTCCAGCGGCTCCACAGAAGGCTGGGGGTAGGACAGCACTGCCAGCTCTCCCTCCCTTGTCATCGAGAGGCCAAGGGTTATGGGGCATGCCACGCTACATGGGCATAGCAGGGCTGCACTAACGGGCAAAGCATACAAGAGGCAGGCTTCCCAATGGCTGCTTTACCAGGGGCCTGCTTGCCACCTTTCCACCTCCCGAAGTCCCTGGCCTTCATGTCCTCATGGAGCCCAAGATCTAAGTGGGCCGTCCGGAGTGAGCCCTGCAGATGGGCATCAGGATCCCAGCCCCAGAACCGCCACCACGTGCCAAGCCACCCCCAGCTGAGGAGTGAGGGGATCCGACCAGCTCTCCAAGGGCATGCATGGCCAGGGGCATCTGACAGGATGGGGGATTGTTCAGTCCTCCCACCACCCCTCCCAAACATCTGGTTAAGCAAAGGGAGTGGGCAAAGGGGATTTGAGAGCAAGGGCCAGCACAGCCCCAAGCAGTGCAGTTGCCAGGAGGTATTTGGTGCGGCCGGGCTTGGGGGAACTGGGGGCACAGCACACAGGAGGCCCAAAGGCATCCAGGCAATGTACTTTGTCCTGTGGCTCAGAAATGCATCCCAGCGACAGCCCCACCGCCTGTACTGCGTGGGACCGACGGACCGACAGGGACGTTCTTCGGGGGGTGAGAAGAGCTGCATCTCCCACACCGCTCCTACTGTGACATGGCACGGCACGCCGGGCACGTCGCCCGCTCGGCACCGTGACGGCACAGCACCCTACAGGCAGCAGCCTCTCTGCACTTAAGGTGAGGGCAATGCAGCCTTCAATGGCACACGATCTGGGCAACCCCTGGGTCCCTCCATCACCATCCACACTAGCATGGTGAGGAACTCCCTGGCCAGGTTCTGCAGGGTTTTATGCTCCTCACTGTGGCTGGCCTTAAAGGTCAGTGACAAAAGGTTCCTCATCTCTGCCCATCTCCCCAGCTCAGTGGAACTGACACACCCCATGGACTTAAAGGGCCAGCTCACCTATTCCTGTCTTACAGCTGAGTCCTTGTTCCACTTCGCAGTCTGGTCCAGGCACTGCCTTAGTCACTAGCCTGCGAGTCAGGCGCATGCAGCTGCAAGTGTGACATCTCCAGCCCTTGGCAGGACGCCCTCCCCACAGTGCAAGTGTTACGGAAAGCCATCTGTTCTCCTACCGCCCCAGACCCCTGACTGATCCCTACCACCACACCGCCACCTCCAGAGCATGGCAGGGCAGGGCAGCCAAGGGCCAAAATGGGCTTTTATTAATTAGTTTTAATTGCAGCAGAACCTCATTAGTTCACACTAACGAGCGGGAGACTCATGGTGAGGAACCGGATTTTCTGAGTGAGCCAATCGGCAAATACCCACACACGAGGGCAAGGATGAAGCATCACTGAGCGCACTGCGTCTGACAGGTGTAGCTCCAATTATTTGTAGTCCCCATTGGGCCAGCTAATAGGTGCTGTATGTTTCGGGAGCATATGCGAGTGTTGCGGGTGGAGGGAAGGGATGGATGGTGTTCCTGCTGGGATCAGCAAAGTGCTCAACGGCCCAGCACTGCTATCAGCTGAGGTAGGCACTGGACAAAATCCAGCTACGTTCCCAGGAAACTGACTCCAACCCACAGTTCAGCTGTCCACTGCCAAACTGCCTGTCCTCACTGCTTCACAGCACACCCTGAGGGTCAAGAGCCCAACCGGACTGGGGTAAGCAACCTCCAAGGTGGAATGCGCCCAGACCCTGGGGCCTACAGGGCATCACAGCTTCTCTTCCCGTGGTGCCGTTCACACTCAGCTACCAGCCGAAGGCTGCACGAGAGCGGGCTGGATCCCGTGCCAGGAGGCGAACGGAGCAGCCCACCCAGCCCTGCACACCAGCATGCTGCCTTTGCTCCCGCGACAGCACATCGAGCGGAGGTCTCAGCGGAGACGCTCACCATCCATTCAGAACCCAGCACTGTGTCTAATCACTTCAGCTCACTGCTTCCCTATGCGTCAGGCTGCCCATTCCCCAGCTCGGTCCCGCTGACATGCTCACAGTCTGCTCTAAAGAGCTGAGTCACTTGCAAGCCGGGGACTGGCCCCTTGGGAGCCTTTTGCTGGAACTTGACCTCTGACCCCAGTGTTTGCTGGCTCATCACCGGCTCCCAGCTCAGGGCCACGCTTTCCCTTTCGCACCAGGTTCCAGAGCTTCCTTCCTGCGCTCGCGGGAGGAGCTTTGGGGAAGGCACTTGGGACCCCAAACAAGCTGCACCGCCCGCTGCTCTCGACACGCTGTTCTATGGATGCGCACAAAGGCGCCCCAGCGATTTCCAAGGCAGGCTGTCATGGCACCGAAGCCAGGCGGGTCTGGCCTTACCGTACCTCGTTTGTCCAGGGGGTCTGTGACCCTCCAGTGATCATTTTCACCACCAGCTTGGCACGGAAATAAAGCTCACCAATTAAGCACCAGGTTTAGCCGTACTGGAGGGTGGGGCAGTGGGCAGGGCTCTAGCCTAGGACTTGAGAAACCTGGGCTCAAGTCCCTTCTCTGCTGCAGACTCCCTGTGTGATGCTGGGCCTGGTGTGCCTCAGTTTCCCAACGGCTAACAGCCCAGGGATAATAGCACAGATGTTGGGAGGGCAGATACATTCAAAGACTGTAAAGCACTCAGATACTACAGCGACAGGGGACACAGAAGCACCTAGATCTCTAGATATCTACCACCCCTTTTCATTGTACCTATTACGTGGGCTCTAGCCCTCCAGTGTGGTAGCCAATTAAAATGAGGGACGGCATCTATTTAATAGTGGCTTGGCCACTCCATCCTGCAGTCCCGTCAGAACTCCTGGGCTGGCTGGTTCTCTCAAAACGTTCATCTGCCCCCTGCTTTCAAGGCCCAAAGCGACCACTGCGATAACCCAGTTCTAGCCTAACCTCCCACATAGCTGGGCCAGAGAACTCCAGCTGGGCACCAAACCCAGCAGGTCGATGGCTGAGCTAGAGCAGCGCTCTGGAAAGCGACCCCTGATAGGAACATCACAAGCCCCCCACATCCCTTGGCCAGTTGTTCCAGCGCTGTCCCTTTTCACCTCAAATCTCTACAGCCTGAAAGCGACGGGCGGCAGGGAGCTCGTCTGGCTGGCTGCACGGACCCATGGGACTTCATGTCTCTACCGTTTATGCTCTAGAGCTGGAGAGCCCCAAGTGACAAATCTTCCATTGGCAGACTATTCCAGAGGCAAAGCATGCTGCACCTCCCGGCAGATTTTCCTCGCAGTCCTTCTATAGACTTCCTTCCTCAATTTCAATTTCCCCTAGCCCCACCAACAGCCTCGAGTTAACGCCACTCCCTTCCTTGGCGTTTACACCCTTAGGCAACACAAGCCCTCCCAGCTCCCTGGCTGAAGGATTTGGGGACACTCAGCGGTCCAGGCAGCCTCCCACAGAAATGAAAGCTGGCCAAGGACATGCTCATTGCTACCACAGACCCTGCAAAGCTGCCTGCACAGCCAAAGCACGGATCAGTTTCCCTGTGCTACAATGCTAGTTGCTCTTGAAAGTGCAATAGAGGAGCAGGAGTGCTTATCTACCGGAAAGAGCCCATAAATGCACAGCTGAGGAACACACACACACTTCTATCACACAGCAGACAGAGCAGGAAGGGAACGGCAACAGGAAGTTCTCTGGATGGCACTTGTAGTAATGGATTGAAGCAACTGAGATTGGACGGCTCTTTAACCCTGCCAAATGGGAAGGGCATTTCTTCCACAACGCCCGTTTGCAAACTGCTGTGTAGCTCGCCGGCAGGGAGAGAACCCACCCAAAGCGTATCCCAGTGCCAGCAAAACAGTGGGAGCACCCGTGATGTAAGTTAGTGATTTTACACAGCAGACCATCACCCTAGTATCGGGGCGCCCGCCACTTAAAATTGGCAGCAAGAGTGAAGTCCCTAGCGGACTTCATGGAGTCTCTGGAATAATTTTCCTTTCCAGGGTGAAATCTCAGCATGGGGGTAGGATGGGCTTTTAAAGATTTTATTAATTGCCTCGTTTTTGGTAGGCTTGTGGTAGAAGGGGACTAGATGGACCTTGGCTCTGATCCGGTCTGGCAATTCTTACGACCCTAACCAATTTCTCAGGGTAGCTATTCCACGGGGACATCCCCTCCACCCGAACTCCACCTCCAGTTCACTGCCATCCCGGTGCTGTCTGCCTGGACAAAGGCAGCTTGTTCAATCCCACAGGACGGTGGGGAGTGCCCAATCTCATTCCTGACGGGTAATTGTCTGTGGCTGATCAAACTGGCACCAGAATCATCTTCTCCGCGGGGTCGGAGTAATTGCATGCGTGTGGGGGAGGGGGAGAGGAGAGCTGTGTG
The DNA here is from genome assembly GCF_009764565.3 of Dermochelys coriacea. NCBI lineage: Eukaryota > Metazoa > Chordata > Testudines > Dermochelyidae > Dermochelys > Dermochelys coriacea. The sequence continues at coordinate 352,120,678 of NC_050068.2, read as the reverse complement.
TAGCTATTAGAGACTCACACACTGACTTTGATTTGAATTGCTGGTTTCCTGGACAGGGAAGGACAGAGGTGGGGAACCCCCGCAACTTGCCTATTACAGCAGCTTCTGTGCGACCCCAGAGAAGGCTCCCGCGCCGGACCGCAGTACACCATGGAGCCCAAGGAACTCTGCTCGCTGCAAGAAGTCTCAAGTCATTACTGTGTATTAGAAAGCTTGTGGAAGTGGCAGCTTTGCTGAATGCAAACGCAGCGGGGTTGTGCCGGGATAGGAGAGACCTCAGAAACTTGCCAAATGGAGACCTTTCCTTCTGAAAGGGAGCCGGGAAATGCAGCCGGGGCTGTGGAATAACTTGACAGTGAATGATGGCTGGAAATGTCAGCTTCTCAAAGCGGGCTGGCTTTATGCAGCGGATGCGGAAAACGAGTTTAAGGGGAATTGGGTTGACAGTTCTCGAGATAACCAGTTCTTAAATCAATTTAAACCGAACGGGTGGGAGTTAGAATACAGGGCAATGATGCAAAATTGATACAAATTTTCCTCATCTGAAGCGTGGATCCCTTGGAGGGGAATGTGCCAAATGAATAAAACAGAGCACACACGTCAGAGGGGGACAAAGCACAGCACTGTGGTGCTGTCCACACACCAGGACGCACCACCAGCGAGATCCACACACGTGACAGTACCGCCTGGCCTGCAATACACCCCGGCATTCTGCCTCCCCACCGCGCGCGAGCTATTCCCCACTCAAGAGTGGATTGACTCATCTCTGAAAGAGCCCCCTGCTCCCCTGCCCAGGGGCCAGCTCCCAGCCCCCTCCAAACACTGCAGTCAGCCTGATCTCAAGTGTTTGCCGCATCTTCTGTAGGGTTCACCCAGGGATCCCCATGGCTTGGGAAGAAGCTGCCAAGGTGAAGGGGCACGAGGGTGGGATTCGGAGAGGGGGAGGGGTCCTTCCTGGTGTTTTAAGATGCTAAGGTCTGATGAAAAGGTCACTGAGAATTCACGAGCGAGTCGCGGGCAGGAGCGGAAGCCTGATGGAAAAGCCCCGGCGTGCAGAGGTGCCCAAGGTCGAGGCAAAGATCTCTCTCAAAGAGAAAAGAGAAAGTGGCTCGGCGCCACATCTGGCAGCCCCTCTGACAATTGGGCGGGTGGGGGGCACACAGGGTGTCCCCCCGTCCACTCCTCACAGGCCACAAGGTGAAAGTGCTGCTAGCCCTGCAGGTCACTGTCCTGCCTTGGGCCTGTCCTGGGCCCAGCCAATGCCTGTCTGTGCAAGAGGAGAGTAAGCAGCACACGGTGCCCATCTGCCAGGGAGCTGGCACGCAGGAGCAGGGGGAGCTGGGCTGGCTTTCTGAGAGGTGAAAACGTTACATGCTCTGCGGCCGGGGAGCAGCCTGCTTTCTACTAGGATTAGTACGACTGTTAACAGTGCTCCATCCCCGGCACTGCCCGAGCAGAGCAAGTCCCCCAGAATTGCTCAGTCTCCATAGACAGGACACTCAGGGGGTGGGGGAGAGAGACTGGACACACAAGCAGAAGTGAGGACAGATGTGACAGCAGCAAACAGCATGGCAGTGCCAGGACGGGCAGGGATTCATTCGCTACTTAAATCCGAGGCTAGCAGGGGATTGGCTAGATGGAAAGACCAGGGCAGGACAGGGCAGGGACGGGAGCAGCAGGCACAGGGCGTGGAACATGCCATGAGAACATGGTACAAAGCAGGTGCAGGTCTCTGGCTGGCTCCTTCCCAAAGGCCCCGTGGCTGGGGGGCAGCCAGAGGGGGAGTCTCCCCTGCATGGTTCTAGGGCTGGGAGAAGAAGGGGCTGGGCTGGGCTCCTTTGAACCCCCTTCAACCTGGTGCAACAGGGCCTGCTCAGAGAGAGACGTCACAGCGTGGGGGTGAGCGGCCACACGCTCCCTGTGGAACAGAGCTGGTGCTTCACAGGGGTGAGAAACAGCCCCAGCCTGAGCCCAGCTGCAGGAGTCAGCCCGAGCGCTTTCAACTCAGCGCCAGCCAGACCCGACCCTCTGATCCACCTCCTGCAGAAACGCAGAGTCCCTTCCGCAAACCCAGAGTTAAACACCTGGTCATGCACCCCCACTGCCCCGCGCCCCCCAAAGGACTGCCGCCAGCACGCCCCGCGCCCCCCAAGGGACTGCTGCCAGCACACGCGCCGCCCCCACTGCCAGCATGCACCCCACCCCCGAGAGGTTGCCCCCTGCACATACAGCAACCCCGCCATTCTTACACACTTCCAGTTAGACCCCTTGATCTTTCCCAGCTGAGCTCTTCTGTCCCGGGAAATGGGTTCTCAATATTTTAACCAGCTCCCAGGTGCCTTCCAATTTCAACCAGCAGCACAGCCACCCTTGGGTGCTCTTCAGGCCTGTGCCAGTCAGCCCATGGAGCTCTCTCAGCTGCAAGCTTGCTAGGCCTATACACACTGACTCTAAGGTCGGAAGGGACCATCATGATCACCTAGTCTGACCTCCGGCACATCGCAGGCCACAGAACCTCACCCACCCACTCCTGTGACAGACCCCGACCTCTGGCTGAATTACTGACGTCCTCAAATCATCCGAGTGGCACCCTGCCCACGCTGCAGACCTGACGTCCCGGGCTGGTTTGGACCCCAGCAAAACAGAGCGAGGCCAGAACCGTGAGATGCAGATCTCAGAACAAGGTCCGAGGCCAGTTACCATGGGAGTCGGGGTTCAGGGGGGCTTGTCTGCCTGCCAGGGACCAATGTTGCAGCATCTACCCTTCCAGCCCACTTCCAGGCAGGTCAGCAGAACGCCGAGCAGCCGCAGGGCTCCATAGCTGGGGAACTCGACCAGCCAGCAATTGCTGTTCCTCTCCCGAATGGCACAAAGGGCACAGCTGGGCATTTCACCGGGGAACGGGCACAGCCCCACCGCCAACAGACCCTTCTAATCCCAAAGGCTGCTCCCTCTGCTTGAAAACGTTTCACTAACCCAAGCCTTACCGGTGAGGACGCTATGTTATAAACAAACTTCCCCACCGAGAGCAGGGAATAACGGCCAGGGAGAAGTGCGACTCCAGAGCACACCCCAGTGAGGTGCAGCAACCCAAATCAAATGCCGTCCACCGGGACCTTGCCAGCTAGGGCTCTGCTGACCACAACCGCGATGCTTCAGTGCAGCGAGCCACTCGACCCGCTCAGCAAGTCCCCAGCTGGAGCCCCGGGGTGCCCATGGAGCCCAGTCTCCGCTCAGGATCAACCAACACACTGCGGCACTGCTCATGGGGAGGCAGCGGCCCAACAGGGGAGCATGAGCACTCCCTACCGACCGACCGGGAGCCAGGGCCACAGCCCTCTACCTCGCCTACTTCAAGGCAGAGCCTCAAAGCCAGCCACGGTGGCCACTGCGTGCACGGGGAGGTGGGGGCACATATCCTACCTCACGCTGCAGCACCAGCTCCTTGGTGAAGGCAGTGGCTTCTTCGCTGAAGGGTTCTCCCTCCTGGACCAGGCCGGGAAGGTTTCGTGCTCCGCGGGGACACTCGATACCTGAGTGGGGCGATAAACACACCTTGGTGAGAAGACGAGCCTCCAAGGGCCTGGCGTGGTGTCACGGGTGCGAGGGCGGGGGCAGGTTCTCGCTGTGCTGAACCAGGCCCCTCATCTTCACCCGCTGTAAAGTTACCCGGACAGACATGACAGCACCAGATTTCCAAGCTCCAGACCCCTCAGCGTGAGAATCACCTGCTGCTGCAGGGAGGCTGGCACAGAACTTGGTACAGAAGGTTCCATCTCCACGCCTGGCCGGAAGACCACACAGAGATGTCGCTCTGCAAAGCCAAGAGGGAGCCTTTCACCCTGGGTGCCACGGTCCCTGCAGGCCCCGGAAACATGAGACCCACTGCACGCAAGCTGGGCACGGCTCCTGGTTAGCTGCCAGCAAAGCCTCGGGACGGGCACAGGAATATCTGTGCTGCCCTACGCGTTAAATCACTGGGGGCCTGACCCAAAGCTCACGGAGCCAGCGGGAGTCTCCAGCGACTTCAGGAGTCTCCTGATCAGGGCCAAAGGGCCTGGGATACCCGCGGGGGTTCAAGGAAAACATTTATGGACAGGGAAGGTGCCCAGACACTATGGTGATGGGCACTATAGAGATTCCACAGGAGCAGACAGCCAAGCCCTGGGAGGGGAAGGAGGGCTAGGCTCTTCCCAAAACTGGCAGAACGCATTGCCCACGTCCCCCCAGCAGAGAGGAGGGGGTGGCTGAGGAAAATGCTCTGCCAGGAGCCAGGTGCTTGAATTAATCTCTGAGCTTTGGGGGGCAGGGGGGAGAGAAGAGGAGGAGGAGAAAGATCTAAATAAGGTATCACAACTTCCGCCAGGATGATCAGGATAATTGTCAAGCGAAAGGCAACTGTGTGGACAGCCCTGAGCCTGATGCGAGGAACGCTTTTATTAACTCCTTTTACAGCGAGCGAGCGAGCAAGAAACCCCCACTCCCTTGCAAGGCGAGCGCTGGATTTCCTCTGAAGCTTGCAAGCTGAATGCTGATCAGCTCAGGCCCAGACCAGGAAGGGAAGTAGTTTAAAGTCGGGTGAAATCTACTAAGCTGGGGGAGGAGGGGGCTTCCATTCAACCCAGGAGCCCATTTCTGCAAAACAATTCTAAAAAGTAATAAAAGCTGGGAAAGCAAGCGCCAGGACGGAACCTGAAATAAATGTTTAGTGAAGGGAATGTGCTGTCAGCTGGAGAACAAGGGGACCACAGAGCATAAAGATACTTTATTACAGCCACCGCCGCATCTGTCAAAAGGCTCATTCACCGAGCGTGCGCGCTCTGCGAAATGTCAGCGCGGCTTCGCCAGCAGCGGGGAGCGCTCAGAGCTCCCTGCCCAAGCCGGCTCAGCTCCTCTGACCCCCAGCGACAGCCCCCCTCGCTCCTGACAGCCTGGATAGCCACCCACGAATCCAGTCAGAACGCACATCCGCCCTTCCTACCAAGGGTCGCTCGCTATGCTGGAGACCCGGGGGGGGAGAGCTCCAGAATGCACCCTCCTTCCCATTCATGCCGGGCAATGCCCGCATGGGCAGCTACACCGGGAGTGAAGGTGAGCGAGATGGGGATGCCCATGGATTCACAGTGTCAGAGACCCTTGCCCAGTGCCGCCTGCACTGGCACTCTGATTGGGCCCCGTCAGGCCTTAGAACCAATTCTATACATGCCGGGGTCTCCCGCTTCACCCACTCCATCCAGTCTGCCCCCCTGAAAAGCCCAACTCTAGGGAGAGCCCAGTCACCTGGGCCAGCGAACCCATTAACTCTTCCGTGAGCCAGCTGGACTCGCGTCACCAGGCTGGGAGGGGGGACACAGCGCAGAACCGAGTGTGGGTGGAGGCGAGAACCACGATGCTCCAGCGGGAAGGGAAGGGGGTTTCCTCTCTCAGGGAGCAGCGCAGACACTGCAACCTGCTGCCAGCAAATCCAGCTCCTGGGCTGGGGGAGGAAGGACCTGGCCGCTTGGTTTAGTGCCTCACAATTGCCACGCTGGGGAGGAGGGAAACCTCTGGGCTGCAAAGCGTGCCTTCGCAGGAAGAGATCTCTGCTATACCCGGGAGATGCCTGCTCAGGCCAGCACAGCCTATCCCAGCCCAGCTTCCTCCCACGGGCTAGGACCGCCTCGACCCACAGCACCCAGCACAGCAGGGCTCCAGGCCCAGCAGCAGCAACACCCCGAGCCAAACGCCCAGGGGCCGGAGTCACCCCTAGCGCTGGAGCTTCCCGACAAGCACACATGTCAACAGGGAAGCCATTCCCACTGGAGCCCCATGCCCTGCATAGCTCTTCCCCTGCTCTGGAGCATGCCCCGGTGCAGCCAGTTCAGGGGTGCTGCACCTTCACACCCAGGCCCCACCCTGCTCCTGGCAACTGAATAGACTTGGGGAAAAAAAAAAAAAAAAAAAAACAGGGCACCAGGGCGCCTGAGCCATAAGCAGTTGCAGCCGCACTTTGCCTTTCTGTAGCGCCTTACTCAATCTCCAGGTGCACCCAAGAGCTAAACGGGAGCAATCCCTGCAAGGATTTCCAGATGGGGAAACTGAGGTGCACAGAGGCAGCCAACATTCAAACCTGGCTGCCTACAGTTCGCCACCTCAACAAGCAGCCCGATTTTCCGAGGTGCTGCCCCATTGAAGCCAACAGGAATGGTGGGTGCTCAGCAGACTTAGTTGTCTACCCCTCGGCAGTCAAGAGCCCAATCCTGGGGAGCAGTTACACTGACCCAGTGGGCAGAGTTCTGGAGGAACAGAAATCGTTGCAGGCACGTGGCCCAATTTGAAAATGCTGCCCCTAGCAAGCAGCCCAAGGTCACCCAGTGTGGCAGCGACATAGCACAGGTAGGACTTGGACACCATCTCCTACACTCGGCTCTAAAGACAGAGGAGCGGCAGAAGCCCTACCGAGAGGCAGACAAAGCATAAAACATTACCCAGAGCCAGCTAAACATCTGAAGGGAGATACTGCTGGAGGTACAGACACTATCCCAAGCCAGTTTAATAAGCGCGCATAATTTTGGGTTGTGCTTATTACCTTTAATAGCTGCCTTTGCTGATAACTCCGACTGGGCACTGCCTGATAAGCAAGTATTAATTCTGCCATGTTATTACAGACACAGAAGCAGGTCAAGTGCTAGTCTTACCCCCCCATCCCCCATCATGCAAGTCATTACTAAAAATAAAAGAGGGCTAAAAGCTGGAACATTCACAATCCAGTTCCAAGCTGCGAGGGTGATTTCTAATGGAGATGCTGACAGCAAGAGGTAGCGTCCCTATGCTTTAAGTCTCAGCCAAGAGAGCGGAAGAGCCAAAGACGCTATGTGAGAATGCACCATGCTCCCAGTTTTGGGGATCTTCCTTCTGACAGTCACCCTGGCACCAGCCCTCAGCCGCATTACATTCACACAGCCTCAGTCACTCAGCTGGCCGGTCTGCAGTGGATTTAGCCATATGGGTTAGTGAGGGATGGAGTTTACCATGAAGCTAGGATTAGAGGGAGGTTGATGCAAGAATGTACTGATAATAACCCTCCAAAATGTACAGGGCTACTGACCCATGGAGACTCAATCACTTTAGGAAGAAGAGTAACACACACAGCACTGCAATGCGGCCACCTCTGGGGTGCAGCTGACTGACAGTCCACAGCACGCTAACCAACAGATTAGGGCAGGAAGGGAAAACCTAATAATGCAACTGAAGCTGCAAGGGGTATTTAGGGATTACAATTTCCTGTCTAGGCATTAGGATGCATGTCTCCCAACTGGCTGGCTGTGTTTCAATCCCACAAGAAGTGGCCAAAGCCACGTGCTGGCAATCCCAGGCATTGGCTGGATCCACATTAGGCTGCATCCTGGGGTGGGCGGAGGAGAGAAGTCTCAGCTCTGCTCAAAGAGAGGATGGAAACCAGGGCCCACCATGGTCAGCATTCATGGTACATGTGGTGTCAAAGCTCTCAGGAACAGAGCCCTAAGGGGTCTCCCCATGGGACTTGGGGAGCCTGGGCACGGGCCACATCACAACACCAGGTTGCACTTCCAGCCCTAACAAGCCACAGAGAGTGCACGTGAGGTTAACACCATTTATGCTTCAGAAGCCATGATGCTGCCACGCAAGAGAACCACCAGGAGCCAGTCCCAAGAGAGGAGTGAGCGCCCTGGAGCAGAGAAAGGGCAGAACTGTGTGGAAAGGGCAGAACTGCCATGAATTGGGAATGCGAGCAGCCGCAGGGCGGGGCCAGCTCTTCCATTTGAACTGGGGAAGGGGCAGCAGCTCCATTTGGAGAGAGGAAGCCTGCTGTCCTCTTCTGAAGGGCCTTTGTGCGGGGCTGACAGACCAGGGCTGGCTCTCACCTTCCTGCACTCTCACAGGTTTTAATGCTGAAGCTTTTGCACTCAGGTGGGAGGAGGAGATTTCCTGGCATGGGCAGGCATATGGGAACCCCCTTTGGAAAATCTCTGCTTTTGCCACTGCCTGGCATGCTCCCTACTCCACTGGCTGGGCAGAACTCTGGCCCAGCAAACGGGGGGCAGCGTGGCTCACTGGGGAGAGAACCTAGGAGACCTGCATTCTAGGCCTGGCTCAGAAGTCAAACTGTTGCGTGACCGTGTCCAAATCCAGGCCTCCCTCTGTGCCTCAGTTTCCCCCTCTGTAAATGAGGTGTCCTGAGTCCTCCTCCAGTCCTATTCTCTGGGCCACACTGCTGGTCATGCAGTCTCTCGCCTGCCACATGTTACCAGGGAAGCTGGACTCTGGAACAGCAGGGAGAAGGCAAGTTTCCAGATGTGACCGCAAAGGAGCCAGCAATTCAATGGGCCAGGCACACCCAGGGAGGCTGTTCTGCGGGGTGGGAGCTGCAGAGGAGAAGGCTCTTGCACCAGCAGCAGTGGGATGCTGGAGGGACACAGGGGAGGCTGCTGCTAACAAGCAGAGGGAAGCAGAGAGCAGGCCCATGAGAGCAAGTCCACAGAAAGCTCTAAATGCATGGAGGGTCACTTCAGGGGTCCCAGCTGTGCCTAAAGCAGAGGGCAGATACAGATCGAGGCAGGGCATTTCAGCTGAGGGTGACTTTTGCAACGAGGCGATGGCGGCGGCAGATAGAGGCATCTTACCCTGCCCTCGGCGCTAAGGTAGCTGCGTGCTTCCCACTCGTGCAGTGAGCGATGTGAGGCCCATTCTCTCCCGGGGGGGATGCTGGATGTGTAGGGGTGGGGTCTAGTCTTTTAATTCTCATGATTCGTCCACACTGCTCTGGACTCTCGCTGGGGAGGGTGGTAGCAGTGGGAGATCTGGGATGCTCCTGAGGAGGGGGCGGGTTTGTTCCCCAGTCGGGCTGGCTCCCCAGCGAGTGCCATCTCCATCACAGACAAGCTCTGCCCTTGCAGCAGGGAGCCCCGCTGTGCCCGAGGAGCGGAGCTGCTGACTGCAGTCCCTGTCCCACAGCATCACGCGATCTGGGGTAGCCTGAGCCCACGCCGTTGGCCGCCTTGAGACAGACTCTGAACTCTGCCAAAGGAAGCCAGTGCAGACAGCGGAAATGGGTCGGAGCCTTCTTTTTCCCACCAGGTTTACTATTGTATCCCAGCTGGCCCCATTTCCGGTTACCCAGAGCAGCCGACCCCTGGGCCAGCCTGGCCCATTTGAAGGCACTGCCTCCCCAACACCAGGGAAGGTGGGACAGATCGTGTGTTCCCGAGGACACTTGCTGCCAGCGAGGAAAAGCAGCAGGCTCGTGTGCAGTTTCCCATGCCTCCAGGGTGGGTTTTGCCAGCAGCTTGCTTCCATTCGGCTGCACAAGAGCGTGACCCGTCCAAGCCGGATGAGCCTGCTCCAGCAGATGGGACTGGCTCAGTGGATCGCGTCTGGGCCTCCACGTAACCTCTCCTCGCTGGTGATTTAAAAGCCCACACACTGATGGGTTGATGAATGCCGTCCTTCCCTGCATGTCGAATGCTAAGAGTGCGGCCATAAACCATCTGCACAGGCTGGGGATGTCTGGCGTGACAGGGTGTCTCGTTCCAGTACAGCTGTTCATCTTCAGCTTTGCTGTAAGCACTGGTTGCAATAATGTCGCTGTCAACAGCACAAGGCGGGAAGAGCCCGCACAGCTTGAGAGACAGGCGCAGAGTGAGTGACAGGAACCACCAAGTTCTAATCCTGCTCCGTGCCCCACACCCGGCCGCACAGACACATCTGGAGCAGGGTCAGTTCATTTCTCTGGTCTCGCGCACAGCGGGGACAACGCTGACCTCGCCAAGCAGACTGGGAGGACTGGTTAGTCCTTGCCATGAGTGAGTCTTAGCTCTGTTTTCACCTTCCAGAAGAACAGCCGTTTTGGGGCAGACCAAAGGTCCATCTAGCCCAGTATCCTGTCTTCTGACAATGGCCGATGCCAGGTGCCCCAGAGGGAATGAACAGAACAGGGAATCATCAAGTGATCCATCCCGTCACCCATTCCCAGCTTCTGGCAAACAAACAGAGGCTGGGGACCCCATCCTGGCTAATAGCCATTGATGGACCTATCCTCCATGAATTTATCTAGTTCTTTTTTGAACCCTGTTATAGTCTTGGCCTTCACAACATCCTCCAGCAAGGAGTTCCACATGTTCACTGTGCGTTGTGTGAAGAAATACTTCCTTTTGTTTGTTTTAAATATGTTGCCTATTCATTTCATTTGGTGACCCCTAGTTCTTACAGTATGAGGAGTAAACACCACCTCCTTATTCACTTTCTCCACATCAGTCATGATTTTACAGACCTCAATCATATCCCCCCTTAGTCTCTTTTCCAAGGTGAAAAGTCCCAGTCTTATTAATCTCTCCTCATACGGAAGTTGTTCCAGACCCCTAAGCATTTTTGTTGCCCTTTTCTGAACCCTTTCCAATTCCAATACATCTTCCGAGTGCGTAAGTGTCACCCCACCACCAGTAACATGGCAAATCGTACCACACCCCCGGCCCCGAGACATCGGCAGAGCCCTCCCGGTCTAAGGAAATGGCATGGACTCTTGCAGGAGGGAGGAAGAGGTCTGGTGGCCAGGGCCCTAGGTTGGGACTTGGGAGACACAGGGCCAATTCCCTGTTCTGCCACGGGTTCCTTTGTGTGACCTTGGCTGTGTCACATAGCCTCTGTGTCGGCCCTGCCTGCCACCCAGCTCTGACTGCAGTGAGGGCCAGATGAGTGCCACAGACCCCAACAGCTATGACTGCCAACTTCTGATCTTCCCCTCCCCACGTACACACGCTACGCTTCAGCGCCATGAATCTAAGAACCAACTTCCTCCCAGCGTGAGCGGCGCATTGCTCCTGGAGCGAGTATCTTGTCTCTGCTTCCCAACCCCCTTCAGCCTGCTTCTGGTTTTTAAGTCCAGTAATTACTATGGAAACTATGCTATCGTCCCTCTGAGCGGAGCTTGGCGACAGGGAAAGGCAGGCAAGGCTGTGGAGAGTGAAGGGCACTGTAGGAGCAGATGCTTAAAGCTGATGAAATAAAGGTGCGAGAGATTTGAGCGTGTTGGCTGAAATTGTTTTGTGCCTGGACCCGGTGGGGAACCTGCCCTTCCATGGCCAAGTAGTACATGGAGATGAATCTCTCCCCCTAGGGCCCAGGCGTTTGTTAAAACTGCACACGAAAGATACAGACGTCCTGCTCCAGGCCTTATTCCTGCACCTGTTGGATAGGAGCATTCCCCATATTTGTATGGCAGCTGCTCTCAGGCATGTTCAAGAACAACTAGAGAGATAGAATCAGGAAACAGAGCCAGGACTCTGCCCCCAGAGAAGAGTCAGAAGGAGGAAGTACAATGGGAGAGCGAGGAGGTGAAATGGAGTAAAGCAATGCGGTGACCATTGATAAAGACACAGTGGAAAAGGTCTGCACTGCAACAGAGCCTGGACAAGGCTGGGAACTCAGCACTGACCAGTACGTCTACACAAGAGACTCTCAGCACTGTTGCACTGGCTCAGGTCAGCTGGCTGGGGCTGCGGGCTATAGAATGGCAGTGTAGCTGTTCGGGCTCAGAGACCCTCTCCCTTTGTGGGGTCCCCGAATGTCTATCCTGCAATGCTATTGTGCTGAAGCCCTCCTCCCAGCCAGCTTTTACTGCAGTGTACACACCCCCTTAGCAAGAGGTGAGAATACCCCCAGGCTAGAGAACTGTACACCTCCACACTCTCAGAGGATTGTTCCCACAGATTCCCGCTGGATCCAGGGCCGGTATCAAGGAGAGCCATCTGCCCCAGCTCCTGAGGATCAGACCAGACAGTGACAGGAGGAACGGATCATATCTGTCTCCATCAAGCTGCTCTGCACCTGGTGCTAGGGACTGACACACGCACGGCCCTCGCTAAGCGTCCAGCCTGGCTGGAATGCACGTGGAGCGCTCGTGGCTGGCGGCATGCACAGGCTCTGGGGCTACAGTTTGCAGAAGAGAAATCACATGCGCTAACCCCTTAGATTGGAAAGAGGTGACTGCTGGGATAAATGCTGTTTGAGTAACTTACCTACTGCCCCATTACCTGTGTAACATAAAGCCTCTGCCTTGTAACCCTGTTAACTCGGCCCCTGATAATGCCAGTATTTGAACGGGAACATGCAGGGAGCCGGTGTTGGGGGCCTGGCCCCTTGTGGTCCTTTCTGCACCGTGCTGGATGCGGTTTGGCCTTTGATTTCTGGCTGCCACAGGGGCAGTCACAAAAGCAGGATCTGGGTAGAGGCCTGGGACCGGCCTCTGGGGACGGCGATCAAGCTGGGCTTCCCTTGAGACGGTTGGCCTCCCCAGAGAGCTGTGCGGGCGCTAAGCAGGAGTTTGTGTAGCTTGGTTTCCAGCGGCCCATGAGCCCCTCCAGCGTGCGTGGAGAGAGGGCGGGAACAGGCACATGCACACACTGTTACTGTCTGATAGAGAAAGGCAAAGCCAGGGCCGAGTACCCCTCAACTTCCATGGAGTCAAGGCATTCACAGGGCTTGGTACCTCTCAGAATCAGTCACAAGTTGCCAGCCGGGCACCTCCTCGCCCTCCAGCTACAAACCCCGGGGCCATCCCTCTGCTCTGAGCTGCAGCGACAAGTCCCATCTCGTCTGCGATTCAGACCTTCCCAACAGAAAGAGCCTGGCTCCCTTCAGAGTAAGTAAAACCCTCCTGGGTGTCGGGCTGTGCCACCAATCGGGGTATAAAGGAGAACTGGAGCGCAAGCTGACCTCAGAGGTAATAAGACTCGGGGACCAAAATGCATGAATCAAAATCCCAGAAGAGAAACACTTTGCAAGCATCCTTCACCTCGCTCAGAAAACTAACAGCGAAGTGGAGAAGCGATTCAAAGCACCGCCAGGAGAGAGATCAGCTCAGCAACATAAATACTGATCCGCTTTGATCTACACTCTCAGCCCGGCGCCGCTTGAAGGACTGGGCTCATTCTTTTGGTGATCATATTATGAAGAATGGTGGCACTTGAAAAAATTACAGGGAAGGGTCACAACGTTCAACTGCTCTTAGCCCTGGTGTCAGCAAAGGTGATAGGATTAAAATACGCACTACAGAGCTCTAAATCTGTGTGGCTCCCGCTGGTGGGTGAGATGAACAGCCAGAGGGAACAAGGGGAACTGCTGAAGTGTGCAGCTGCTTCCTGCATGCGAAACAGGAGCCAGGGAAATTAAATCTAGGGTGCAATTAAACCCCAATCTGAAGACAGATCTCTGTGGCACTGAACTTTACAAAGCCATCTCCAGAAAAGGAGAATTCTAGAGTGAGGGAGTGGTAAAGAATAAAGAGCAAGGATGGGACCATTGGGGAATCCAAAAGACACGCAGCCCAGTGGGTCCAGGTGATGTGAACCCAAGGCACTGAGGGAATAGCAACCATTATTTCTCATGTGTCCTGGAAAAAGGGCAGACCCAAAGAGCTGGAGGGAAACAAAGGGGATGCAGATTTTCAATTAAGGAAAGACTATCGATCCTGGCAATTACTCTTCTGCAAGTGGAACTGCTGCTGTCCCTAATAAGTGCTGGACCAAGTATAAAGAGGTTGCGGACCACCTAAGAGGAGCAGCTCACTCGAGAGGTCAAGATTAAATGGGTGGGCAGAGGAGTTAGCGCATGTTTCTGTAGGCATCATGGCAGGGGAGGGGAATCACAACCCACCTCGTCTGAGATGCGAGGCTCCCGGAGCACTTCTCCCTGCCTGCCCCCAGTGACGCATGTTTGACAAGTGGCGGAGCTAAACGGAGGCAAGAACAGAACCTCAGAGCGCCCGACTCCCTGCTCTCTCCCCTGGACCCTGCACCCTACAAAGGCAGATGGCCCGAGCAAAGGTGGGATTAGAACGCAGCTCCCTGCTGAGTTCTCTGCCAGTGGGATTAACGCGGCAGCCCTCCGCGCACACACGGGGCTGGCAAGGAAAGGGGGAACCCTCCCCACATCCGACCCCTCCCGCCCGCCAGGACCCTCCCCCAACACCTCCCCCCATTTCTACTGCACAATCCTAATTCACCTGCTTCCAGACTTTTCTGCCCAGTTTATCACAATCTGAGCAATCAAATCAGCTGCCAGCTTCTTTCTGAACAGCCATCCTCATGTCTTCCCAGGAGTGGGTCTGAGAGGAGACCCCAGACTCCATGGGTCCCACGCTTGGCCATGACCAACACTGCTCAGCCCCTTCAGTCCCCACATCCAGAGCAGCGGCCTCTCCCCCTTCACCCAACATCCACTTCAGCTCCCTTGGAAGCGACCGTCCGCAGAAGCAACACTCCCCATGATGCCAGCCCTGCCTGGCGGGCTTCTCTCTAGCGCAGGAGTTTCTTGGACCTGATCTCACAGCACAAAAAGCAACTGGAGGAAATAGGTGAATAAATCAGAAAGAAAGTGCTTTCTGCAGCAAAATCTCCCCCCAGCGCCTCCACATATTAATGACCCTGGGGAAGCTGGTGCAGGTTTGCTTTCGGTGGATGTTCCCTAGCATATCCATGTGACCCGCTTTGCAAGGCGAGTGAGTGGGGGGGCTGCACTCTGGAAGGAAACAACCCCGCTCGCATCCCAGCCAGCCTGGCCTGAAGGAGGCTCTGCTGAAGCCAGGCCACACTGGGCAAGGGCCAGGAGCACTGGAGAGTCACTGAGCTCCAGTTCTCCACGGCCAGGTCCCGGAGAACACCCTCTGGGATGCTACGCGCTGCCACCACCCCAATAGGTGCACCCACGCTGGGCCACACACAGAGGCACAGAAGGGCCCCGCTCGGCCGGGGGAGGGTTAAGGGCCAGGGCTGCAGGGGCAGGGTTTACACCTGGGAACGTGGAGGAAAATGAACGGGAGAGACCGGGTTGCTCTTGCGCCCACTCACAAGTCTCCACGCCAGGTGCCTGAGCAATCTCAGAGCTGCTGCCCTCGCTCCATCGGGGGGAGAAGCCAGCGCTGTGTCCAGAGCTGGCCTCCGCTCAGCTCCCTGTTACACCTCCTAACAGTCCATGGCCTAAGGCAGCTATCGAATCAGGAGCATCGCTAGGGGGCCTCTTCCCCCGCCCAGCCCCAGAAACCGCCTTCATTCCCTGCCCCGATGCTCCGCTAGCCTGGTCTCCTTGGCAGCTACAATGCTGCTTGGCCTCCCCCACTGCAGCCTGCCAGCCCCCTGCCCTCGACCCATCCGCTAGCTCCTCCGTCTGGCCGGCAGCACCACCCTTGGTGCTCCATTCTCCTTACCAGAGCTGCTCCTCTCCGCCCTAGAGGCCCCAGGCTCAGCGGCCCCTCCCTCTCCAGCGGACAGGGGACCATGTTGAGAGGCCAGGAAGCAGCGTGGTCCCACACCCTCCCCGCCAGCAACCATGGCAATGCAGGACCCAAGCTAGAGGTCTGTCTGGGGGAAGCCGAGCCTGCACTTGTGTCTGCTTCAATCCAGAACTCCGAACCTGGAATCCTGAGGGGGCAGGACTACCTGAGACTGGGACCCAAGCACCCCGACGGGGTCCTCTCCGCATGGCTCCAGCTACGCGGGCTAGATGGCACCGTCATCCCCTAGCCCATCCCCAGCTGTCCGTGAGGAGAGCAGGGGTTCGGGGCCTGGATAGCAGCAAGTTGCTTCTCTTCTCCTGCCCAGCCCAGAGAGGGGCAGGCGGGCAGAGTCTTGCACATTGCACCACTCGGACCTTCGGACACTTGCATCTGTCCAATGGGGATCGCGGCCTCCAGGAGCATCAAGCAAGTTACTAGGCGCTCAGCGAAAGCCCCTGGCCTCCCTTCCGCACCACCAGACACCTGCGGCTCCCTGCTGAGCGGATCCATGCCCACGCACGGTCCTGGGGGAGGCCGAACTTGTTTTTACCAGAATCGGGGATGTCTGAGCCATGGGCCGGGGTCCCAGCCCCGTTCCTCCGGAACTTGCCAGGGTCACACATGGCTATGCACCTCCCTTCCCATGGGTGCAAACCTGGAGAGGCAGCCCTCCCCGATTCCCTCGCCCCCCCCAGCCCACTGCCTTCCCCGCCAAGTGGGGACTGCAGAGCCGCGTAGCAGCGCTGGGCAGCAAAGCATTTTCTCCGCTGGGCTGGCTCCCAAAAAGCAAAATGTTTCAAGGGAGCCTGGCAGGAGTTTAACAAAACGTGAGACATGAGCTGCTTTCCAGACAGCTCAGCTGCCACCCCTGCCCTCCCCCCGGCCCAGGACTGTCTCCGGGACCTCCACCGGCATTGGGATTTCACAGACTTACACAGCACATGAATTGGAAACAGGCTCTGGAAACGGGACAGGCACCATGAGTGTTGCAGGGAGCGGTGACTTCCTGTAACCACATGCAGCCCTCAGCCTAGTTAGCAAAACCCACCCAGTTCTGAACAGGGTGGAGCTGCTAACGCCCGAGAGGGCAGAGAGATCAGCCGAAGGGGCTAGAGACATGGGCAGGAGCCCCTGCTTGGCAAACACGTGGCTAGCATGCCTCGGGGAAGCAATGCCCGGCGCAGGGGAGAGAGTTGGCCGCAAGAGTGCGGCTTTCAAAGTGCCGGTGCAGAGGCCGCGTGTCGGTGGGCAGGGAGTCCTGCAAGGCTCCACCCAGGGCCCCACGGCCCCAGAAAGGGATTGACAGACTGGAGGGGTGCAGAGAAGAGCAGCTGCAACAGCTGGAGGGACTGTGAGAGGAGGGACAGTCGAAGAGCAAGCCAGGAACAAACGAAGGGGCTGGCTCCTGACGGTGCCATGTGTCGGCCGATCTTAGGGAGCTCATGCTGCTCAGCGCTCCTCAGGGTCAGCCCCAAAACATCTCCGTGCTGCAGCTAGCAGGACATCTCGCACCTGATCAACTGCAGGGGCCTCCGCCCATCTGGAACACAACAGCCTGCTCTCCTGACATGCTCCAGTCTAACCCAATCCAGGTGTAACTGGGGCCTGTTACACGCAGGAGATCAGACGAGAGGAAGAGTTGGTCCCTCCTGGCTTCATCTGCTACGGAACAAAGGGAGGAATAAAGCCTTCAAGTGTCTGAAAGGGGCAAACACCCGGGGGGGGGGGGGAGCTATTCAGGGTGGGACAGAGGATCATTGGCAAAGGAGACTGGAAGAAACAGACAGAGATTGACCAAGGCTACAGGATCAGCTCATCCAGGAAAGCGAGGGAGCCCTGTCCCTTGGGACACAGAAGGTCAGCAGAACAGAACAGACAGGGCACTACGGGGATGGGCCCTGAGGAGGTGGATGGTGGAGCCGATGGGAATTCCCCATCTCTTAGCTTGGATTCCACAGCAACAACTCAACTTCCCCACAGCATCAGCGCAAAGCCAAGTGCTACATCCACAACACGCACCTCTGCCATGAGCCGCGGGCTCCTGCTCCCTTCCCATCAGGCACACCTGCACTCGAGTTACCTGACGTGACACCAGCGCTTGTTCCTGGGGCTGCAGCCGAGGGTTAAATACAATGATCAACAACTGCAGGCACGTGACCTGGCCATGCTGGAATTGACTCTAGTGGTAGGGGACACGTGGCAAGGCACAGCTCTGAGTTCAAGGGCGGAAAGATCTGGTCGGACTTTTTACAAACCTTTGATTAATTCCTAGGGGATAAAGAAAAGGAGTACTTGTGGCACCTTAGAGACTAAAATGTATTTGAGCATAAGCTTTTGTGAGCTACAGCTCACTTCATCGGATGCATTCAGTGGAAAATACAGTGGGGAGATTTATATACACACACAGAGAACGTGAAACAAAGGGTTTCATCATACACACTGTAAGGAGAGTGATCAAAGGTCGAAACAACAGACTGGACTTTTACATAGAGTGCTTCCGCCGACGTGCACGGGCTGAAATTGTGGAAAAGCAGCATCACTTGCCCCATAACCTCAGCCGTGCAGAACAGAATGCCATCCACAGCCTCAGAAACAACTCTGACATCATAATCAAAAAGGCTGACAAAGGAGGTGCTGTCGTCATCATGAATAGGTCGGAGTATGAACAAGAGGCTACTAGGCAGCTCTCCAACACCACTTTCGACAAGCCATTACCCTCTGATCCCACTGAGAGTTACCAAAAGAAACTACAGCATTTGCTCAAGAAACTCCCTGAAAAAGCACAAGAACAAATCCGCACAGACACACCCCTGGAGCCCCGACGTGGGGTATTCTATCTGCTACCCAAGATCCATAAACCTGGAAATCCTGGACGCCCCATCATCTCAGGCATTGGCACCCTGACAGCAGGATTGTCTGGCTATGTAGACTCCCTCCTCAGGCCCTTCGTTACCAGCACTCCCAGCTATCTTCGAGACACCACTGACTTCCTGAGGAAACTACAATCCATCGGTGACCTTCCTGAAAACACCATCCTAGCCACTATGGATGTAGAAGCCTCTACACCGACACTCCACACAAAGATGGGCTACAAGCCGTCAGGAACAGTATCCCCGATAATGTCACGGCTAACCTGGTGGCTGAATTTTGTGACTTTGTCCTCACCCATAACTATTTCACATTTGGGGACAATGTATACCTTCAAATCAGCGGCACTGCGATGGGTACCCGCATGGCCCCACAGTATGCCAACATTTTTATGGCTGACTTAGAACAACGCTTCCTCAGCTCTCATCCCCTAATGCCCCTACTCTACTTGCGCTACATTGATGACATCTTCATCATCTGGACCCATGGAAAAGAAGCTCTTGAGGAATTCCACCATGATTTCAACAATTTCCATCCCACCATCAACCTCAGCCTGGACCAGTCCACACAAGAGATCCACTTCCTGGACACGACGGTGCTAATAAGCAATGGTCACATAAACACCACCCTATATCGGAAACCTACTGACCGCTATTCCTACCTACATGCCTCTAGCTTTCATCCAGATCATACCACTCGATCCATTGTCTACAGCCAAGCGCTACGATATAACCGCATTTGCTCCAACCCCTCAGACAGAGACAAACACCTACAAGATCTCTATCATGCATTCCTACAACTACAATACCCACCTGCTGAAGTGAAGAAACAGATTGACAGAGCCAGAAGAGTACCCAGAAGTCACCTACTACAGGACAGGCCCAACAAAGAAAACAACAGAACGCCACTAGCCATCACCTTCAGCCCCCAGCTAAAACCTCTCCAACGCATCATCAAGGATCTACAACCTATCCTGAAGGACGACCCATCACTCTCACAGATCTTGGGAAACAGCCCCCCAACCTGAAGCAAATACTCACCAGCAACCACACACCACACAACAGAACCACTAACCCAGGAACCTATCCTTGCAACAAAGCCCGTTGCCAACTCTGTCTACATATCTATTCAGGGGACACCATCAGAGGGCCACGCTATCAGAGGCACCTGCACATCTACCAATGTGATCTATGCCATCATGTGCCAGCAATGCCCCTCTGCCATGTACATTGGCCAAACTGGACAGTCTCTACGTAAAAGAATAAATGGTCACAAATCAGACGTCAAGAATTATAACATTCAAAAACCAGTTGGAGAACACTTCAATCTCTCTCAGTCACTCGATTACAGACCTGAGGGTGGCTATCCTTCAACAAAAAAACTTCAGAAACAGACTCCAATGAGAGACTGCTGAATTGGAATTAATTTGCAAACTGGATACAATTAATTTAGGCTTGAATACAGACTGGGAGTGGATGGGTCATTACACAAAGTAAAACTATATCCCCATGTTATTCCCCCCGCCCTCCGAACTCCCACTGTTCCTCAGATGTTCTTGTCAACTGCTGGAAATGGCCCACCTTGATTATCACCACAAAAGGTTTTCTTCCTTTCCCCGCCCCCCTTCCTGCTGGTGATGGCTCATCTTAAGTGATCACTCTCCTTATAGTGTGTATGGTAACATCCATTGTTTCATGTTCTGTGTGTGTGTATATAAATCTCCCCACTGCATTTTCCACTGAATGTATTCGATGAAGTGAGCTGTAGCTCACGAAAACTTATGCTCATATAAATTTTAGTCGCTCAGGTGCCACAAGTCCTCCTTTTCTTTTTGCGGATACAGACTAACCCGGCTGCTACTCTGGTTCTTAGCGGATGGGAACAGATAAAGCACTCCTTTCCTCTTCCTGTCCCCCTTTCCCTTCTCCTGGTTTCTGTTCTCCCCAAGTTGGGGTGGGGGCAGGCCCATTACTCACAGCCCAGGCAGGTGCCTGGGGTCCTGCCTCCCTGACTCCAGGGCAGATGTGGCCCCAGCCATCAGATACAAGGCCTCCAGCCTTCTGCTCTGCAGGCCAAATCTGCTCATGCCCTCACTACTTGGGGCTCTTTAACACCAGAGCATGCAGAACAGAGGTGCTTGGAAGAGGTCAGTGGAGCGGGGTGGATAAAGAGGGATGCTCTCTAGGGCAGGCGCCTGGACACAGTAGCTCCCTTCCCCATGGTGTCCTGACCCATATTTGCATTCACTGGAGATTTTACCATTGAGATTTAGATGTGGAAAGTTCCCACCTAGCTCATCCACTGGGGCAGGACCATTCAGGTCGTTAGCACCCTTCCGACATGAAGGGGCCCGGAACCCAAGACGCCAGCTAGGACTGAGTAGCATTCAGGGGCCCAACTCGAGACACCTGACAGGAGTCTGGGCCAGCAGAGGCCTTGGCCCATCCTACAGATTAGGACCCTTTAAGGCATCTCTGCATAGGCCCCCCAAGAACCGCAGCATCCTCAATCAGCAGCCCAGCAGTAAGCCAAGGTTAGGATTTGTAAGTGCAGTCACCCCTGAGCCGCGCAGTGTGGGGTACCAGTGCTGCACAGGGACCAAGGCCCCGAGAGGACGCTGCATCACGCTGCAAACTCACCTAACTGCTGCTCACTCCCCAGCCAAGACACACGCTCCTGTACAGCTTAAAAATACCCCAGAAGTTCCTGGCACCCCATTACAGAGGAAGGATTCAGAACTGCCCGTTTTCGGGTCCGGGTCCCCAGGGATCAAAGTGGGCCTGGCTGAGGGAGAGCCTGTTTCTCCAGCGGGGAGGGGGAGGCTTGGCTGGTCTCCCAGGCTGCACCGGGACGGGATTCAGCAGCAACAGGCAGCACTTGAGGAACTAGAGAGGGCAGAAGGCTCTGTCCTGTCCCAAAGAGCCCCGGTCCCTTCTCTGCCCCCTCCACATCCTCCCCTCCTCCGCCTGCTGCATCCCCACACCCAGTGCCAGGGGCACGGCTACGCCACTCCTCTTCCTTTCCAGAGAACACGGATTGCGAGACTACAAGGCACACAGAGGGAGGGACACACACAACACACACCTTGTAGGTTCTGCTGAAGGGGCTACTTTGATGGCTTGGAAAGCCAGAGGCCAATGAAAGGAGGGTGCACATTGTCACCGAGTCCCTGGGCGATGCCCTGAAGCTGCTCCCTACGAAGCCAGGCAGGACTCTGGGGAGTCTCCTCTCTGGGAGCAGCCTGTCTGCAGGACCCACAGCTCCCCCGGCTTCCCCCTTCCTGGGTCTGACCTCAGAGCATTCAGCATCCTCTGCCCCTCCGTGCGCTTCCCACAGCGAGTCCGCCCAGGCAGGGTCCTGGGGAAGCCAGAGGGTCCTGCCCCCCAACTCCGCAGTCAGACGTGACTCTCAGCCAGCCAGGAAAACAGAAGGTTTATTAGACGACAGGAACGTGGTCTAACACAGAGCTTGTAGGTGTAGAGAACAGGACCCCTCAGCTGGGTCCATTTTGGGGGGCAGTGAGGCAGACAATCACATCTGCACTTCACTCCATGTCCCCAGCCAGCCCCAAACTGAAACCCCCTCCAGCCCCTCCTCCTCTGGGCTTTGTCCCTTTCCCGGGCCAGGAGGGCACCGGATTCCTTTGTTCTCCAACCCTTTAACTCTCACCTTGCACGGGGGGAAGGGCCAGGCCATCAGTGGCCAGGAGACAGAGTGTCGGCCATTTATGTACCCTGACCTTTTGCTCTGCAACAATTTCACTCCCTTATCCCACCCCCTAGAGACTTAAGAAATGCCTAGGGGAAACTGAGGCACCCCTACAGTATTCAGAGGAAACATTAAGAACAGTCCCGCTTCGTCACACACACACACACAGCCAGATTTTTTTATTTCCCACCAGCGCTTTCCTCCTTCCTCACCGCCATCGGCTGAGTGAGGCTGCCCACTCCTCACCGGTTTCACCCACTCCTGGAGATCTGCATTTCCAGAGCCCCATGGAAGGCCCAGGGCTCAGCCTGGGAGGGGAAGCTGGAGCCCGAGGCCAGCGCTGTGGGGAAAGCCCAACACCCAGATGAAGCGGGAGGGTTTCCAGGCTGCACGGTTACACGCCAAGGGAAAAGCTGCTTTTGCACCATTCTCCTGCTGGGCGGCTCCTGGCAGGCTCCCATGTGCCTCTGAAGAGTGCTCGCAAACTCAGCTCCTTAAAGCTGGTTTCAGAGTAGCAGCCATATTAGCCTGTATCCACAAAAAGAAAAGGAGGACTTGTGGCACCTTAGAGATTAACAAATTATGAAAGCTTCTGCTCAAATAAATTTGTTAGTCTCTAAGGTGCCCCAAGTCCTCCTGTTCTTTCTTCTTAAAGCTGGGATGTACCATCGAGGGAGGCTCCTCTGCAGCGTGGGGCATGCTGGAGAGAGCGGGAGGGGCAGCAGCACCCAGGCATCCTCCCGATGACCTGAATTAGAAAGAGGATTTCCCACTCTGCAGCCTTCATGCCTCAATGAGTCGCACCAAATTGAGCGGCAAACGGGCAGGAACCTCAGCGCTGAGACTCGGGCGTGTGGCTGGAAAGCCACCAGGCAGAGCGCTGGCACCGGGCACCCAGACCATGTCTGGCGCTCTGGGATGGCAGGAGAACACGGCTCACCGCAGGCAGGGCCCACTCCTGGGGTTACTCAAAGAGCCTGGAGCCGGCAGCCAAGGCCCCTGCCCCAGGGCACCAGGTGCTGCATAGGCACCGAGCTAGGGGCGGGCCCTGCACCAAAGAACTCGCCACCTAACCAGACCCGAGAAAGGAAGGAGCATCATCCCCACGATACAGCTAGACCTCAGGGCCCCAGAGAAACTGAGCGACTTGCCCAAGGTCACACAAAGTCTGGGGTAGAGCTAGGAAGCAAACCCAGAGAACCAGAGCCTCCTGCCTCAGTCACTGGGCTGTCCAGTGCCCTAACCGCACGAGCCCCTTTCTGGTCCAGGCCCCTGGCCCCCCAGCACTTTGCTCACCTCTGCCATGATGCCAAAGAACTCGGAGAGGCCACCTGAGACAGATGTCCTCCAGCCACGAGCCAGCAGGGGTGGCACAGACAGAGGGGCAGCAGCCTAGGATCAGGCCATGCTGGATACAGGGTTAGGATTCCTTCCTGGCCCTGATGGCCGCAGGCCTTGGAGTCCTCCCGTTTGGGGGTCAGGGGAGGCGAGGAAGATTTCTCCCTGGCTCTACACTGCCCCTCGTTAGCTACCAGCAAAATCTCAGCCCAGCCAGGAAGACTGTGGGCTCTGGCAGTGAACACAAGGGAAACGCACAGACTAGCTCTGCTGCCCCTGGCCAGAAACCAGGCTGGAATCACTGTGCATGGTACAACTACCCAACCTGCCTGTGATGGGAGGCAGAAAGAGCAGAGCTTGGCCCCACATCCCCCCCGAGCCACCCTTGCCCTGTAGAACCTGGCTGGCTCTTCTCTGGTTCTTGGTCAACAAGTCAGTCAGGGTTTCCACACGCGCCATCTGCTTCATTACAGGCTGGCTCCTGCTGCCTCATCTCCCCAGCAAGACCAGTTATCAGGCCATCAAGTGCGGCTGCCAGCCAGCAAGCTGCCCCCAAGGCCAGCTGTGTTCACGGGGGGAAAAGGGCTTTCCAACAACACTGCCCTGTTCGATCGCCCCCACGCCTGCCCCAGCCTGTGCCACCAGGCCCCAGCAGTTCTGAGAAGAGACGCAGGAGCAAAGGCAAGGGGGGCACTGGCTCTCCAGGCAGTGATACATGCAAAGCGAACAGATGGGCCCACATTTGGTAGCGGGGAGGAAATATGCTTTTTGCTGAAATCGAAACAATCAGAAATTTGCTTTTTGCTGCACATTTGCCTTCAGTCTGAACTGAGCAGACATACTAGCCAGGCTTTCCAACGTGACTGGCTCCGCTGGGCCCGCTCTGCAACATTAGGGCTGCAGCCATTGACCCGCGTTCAGGCTGTGCTGCCCTGCTTCAGCCTACGGAGCAAGGGACGCTGGGAAATAACACAGCCGGATTTGTAAACCATTCTCACCTGGAGGGGAGGTGCCTGGAGTCTTCTCACCCCCTGAAAGGCAGAGAAATTACAAACCACAGCAGATATTTTTGTAGGACTTGCAAACTTTCATGCTCCCTCTGCAGCAGCAATAAAAGGGGGGACATTATGCTGCTAATTGGCTCTAACAATAGTGAGTTTAAAAAAAAAGAATGTTTTTAAGAAGTAGCTGAGAGTGTCCAAGTTCTTAAATCAGCCCATGAAAAGTGCAGCATTTTTACAGTGCAGCTAATGCCTCCGAGCCTCAGGGCCAGACGGACGAAGGCGTTTGGGAAGGGGACTAACTCCAGTGGAGACAGCCCCATGAAGAAACCTCGAACCCTGAGCGAACTGTATAGCAATTCAAGGGGCTGCGTGGGATCCTCTCTCTGCCTCTGATGCCCCCTAAAAGTGCAAGGAGGAAGCTCGCTTTAAAACCATTTGGTTTTTTAAAGCACAAAATGAGCATGACCAACCCAAAATGCACCCTCTGACACACGGGAGGGGAGGGGGGCGCTCTGCCATCACCACCATCCAAGCGAGCCGGTCTGAGTTACCCGGCCCTGAACTAACTAAATAAAGGGACCCGAGAGCCTGTCTCTGTCGCTCTCCCCAGGAAGAGGTAATGCATTAATCTGGATAGATGAGTTATGCAGTTTAAAATACTGCAGTGTTTGGCTGCCATTTCTCTCCCGTGGGGTCTCTGCCACAAATCCCTTTTACCAAACACTTGCTCAGGGAGCATCTCTCCGCAGGAACACTGAGCTGATGTAAGCTGGGGAGCCCAGCGTGAGGCAAGGCAGGACAAAGGGTGACGCAGGAGAGCTTTCCCGTCAGCCCTCGGTGTGAAGACAAAGCAAACGGGGGATGGAGGGGCTCTGGGGAGATCACTCAGCCAGCCCAAGAGGGGCTGTCCCAGGAAGGCCTGGCCTGACTCAAGACACAGCTCCCAGGCAGGCCGCCACCCCAGGAGGGATGCCCAACCGCACCCAGACTGCCATGCAGGCAGTGCCTTGTCCCTCCCTTGGCTGCAGGTGCCAGATACCAGGCTGCAGCTGATGGGCAATCGGCCAGAGCTTCCATGATAAAAGGCACCTGGAAAAAACCTGCTTTGCATTTATCCCCAGCCCTTTGCGCATGGCTCCTGAGCACAGGAGCTGCCCGTGCCAAGGGCCACGTCTCAGAGGGACTGGCACCCCACGGTGGAAGCTGCCCATTTCTCAACGGAAAGACGCACCCTGCTGATAATGGCAGGCGGACTGCCACCTCCTCCACAGGCCATGCTCCTTCACAGGTACAGCTTGCCTGCCAGCTTCCCCCACCTGTTGACTGGCCAGCCCCATCTACCCCCCACCGCAGTTTGTCTCCTGCACCAGTGAGCTCGCAGCTAGACAGACATCATGTTCTTCGGGGACGGGGCTATCATTTATTATGGGTCTGTGCAGCACCCAGGGCAATGAGCCCAACCTGGGTGAGACCCTTCGGTGCTATCACAATACAAGGGCAAGAAGACGACAAAAAGAGCTGTTCTGAGCCCTCTGGGTCTGAGACAGTTATCACTTTTGTACAGCACCAAGCACCCAGGGTCCTGGCCCTTCACCGGAGCCCCGAGACATGAGGATAACAGAATAGTTACCTAGGGAGGGAAAGCATTCAACCCTTGGGTGGCAAGGAGTCTGTGCATCAGGTCACTGCATTCTTCTGTCCCTCCTAACACACTCACTGCTAACCTCTTGTCACGGAGTGTGGAAGAGTCTGGGGCCTGTAACCCTCTTCCTGGGATTCACTGAGACTCTCAGCCAGCCAGTAAAATGGAAGGTTTATTAGATGACAGGAACATGGTATAACACAGAGCTTGTAGGTGCAGAGACCAGGACCCCTCAGCCAGGTCCATTTTGGGGGGCAGTGAGCTAGACAACCACATCTAAACTTCACTCCATATCCCCAGCCAACCCCAAACTGACACCCCCTCCAACCCCTCCTCCTCTGGGCTTTGTCCCTTTCCGGGGCCAGGAGGTCACTGGATTCCTTTGTTCTCCAACCCTTTAGCTCTCACCTTGCAGGAGGGATGGGCCAGGCCATCAGTTGCCAGGAAACAGGGTGTCGGCCATTCTCTGTGTCCAGACCCCTGCACGCACCTGCCCTCTAGGGCTCTGCAATGATCATACACCCTTATCCCACCACCTAGATACTTAAGAACTGCATAGGGGAAACTGAGGCACCTCCACAATATTCAGAGGAAACATTAAGGGCAGTCCCGCTTCGTCACATCTCTCCCCCCTTTGAGACCGAACTGAGCAGGGTCACTTTACCGGTGACCTGGGGAAGTTCGAAGCCACCAACGTTCCCATGGATGCCCCAGCATCTCTCTTGTTCCTTGGTGGGAGTTACACCAGGCCCTTCCATTTTCACGTCCTCCCTTAGGTCGGGGATGGTCGACATCACTCGCATGCCGGAAGGTTTATGTGGCCTGTGCCCTTTTGCCACCCCAAAATCCCCGGGGGTCAAACTGGGATTGGGTCTTCTCCCAGAGCTCCAGTCTGGAGGGCTGCAATTCGGGCTCTCTTGGTTAAGAGCCCCCATCTTGACCTGGGCCACAGACTGTTCACTTACAGAACTTGCATGGAGACATCCCTTTCTCAACAACCTTGTCTCCCCAACAAGCTGGCCAAGCTCTAGCCATTTGGTTAGAGGACTGTTTAACTTTCTTAACAGCTTTCACTCCATCTGAGACCTTCTCAAAGCTATCCACACTGGATCCTCCAACAGGAAAGTGAGCGGATCCATTCACAACAGAAAAGTTCTGGCTCTTAGGAACCAAAACTTTCTTGATTAAATCACTTTCCCACCCTTCAGTTGCAGTAAACTGCTTGCAAAGACTCCATGAGGATACCTTTCCCCAGGGGCTTTTCTATGCAACAATTCACCCTTCACAGAAATTCTGCCCTTACCCTCTTCACCTAGGGCTTGCTCTAGAGGAACACTTTCCTGAGCAACAACAGACTCTTTCTGGGTCTCACTTACATCCAGCATCACCTCTGGCCCATCAGGCGGATTCCTACACAATCCCCTTTCAGGCAAACTTTAGACTTCCTAGAGAAAAGGTTGGAAGCCTTCTCCTTTCCTTTGCCACACACAAGTTCAGGAATCTTTTCCTTCTTGCTACAGGTTTCCACACCCTCAGTAGGTAACAATCAAATCCCCTTTCTGCTCTCCTTGTGCCCTGGCTAGGATCTCACCCTGATCAGACAGAGTTGCTACAGCCTTTCCCAGCCACACACTAGCAACAGGCAAAATACAAGCCCCAGAATTGTCTGGTCTCTGGGATTTTACATAGACACTAACTGGATGCGACCTAGTTACAGGGCCATTCTCCCGAGCAGACACAAACTTAGGACCATTCCCTTCCTGGGCTTTAGCTGACTCCAGAACCAACTCTGAGACAACTGCACTATTCTCAACCATCACAGGCTGAAAGGCCCCTTCTGTCTGCTCCACAGACAAAGAAGAGCCGGAGACACTTTCTCCTTTCCCAGACACACAGCTCGGGATCTCATTCCCCTGGTCCCAGCACACAGGGCTGTTCACAGACAACTGCTTGGAGACCGGGGTAGCTCCCTCCATAGGCGAGTCAATACCCCTGACAGACACAGGCACGTTTCCTTCCCTGTCCCAATTCTCCACCCAGCTAACAGGTAAGGTGCAGGGACACTTGTCTTCCGCTCTCCTCGCCTTCCCACCCTGCTGACTAGACAAAGCCATCAGCTCACAAGGCTGCCTAGGCTCATCCAGACTTTCCTTACCAAGCACCTTGCCACTCGCAACAGATCCCCTGCCCTGCCTGTGTCTCCCCCCACTCAGCTGGGGTCTCAGCTCCTACTGTGCTCAGCGCTGCCCTTGCTGTCCCAGTGGGGGTAGGCAGCGAGCTCCCTGCTTTCCTCACTGCATCAGAGCCAGCGTGAGCCCCCCCTCTAGTGTGCAAGGGGGTGGGGAGCATCTCTCTGTCCCACCCAGCCCCAGGGGGCTGGTTACAGGCAGGCAGCCTGAGCCTAGCAGCTCCTCCCTGCTGCCAGCCAGGTCAGCTGCATTTTCACTGACCATTTCCCTCTCCACCGATTGGTTCCCTGGATTCAAATTCAAACCCTCGGCAGTTGCAGGAGCAGGGCCTGGATCCTGTCCCAAAGAGAGACAGTCACCCCCCAACAGGATCTTGCAGCTGGTATCCTGGAGAACCCCAACGACCAGCCAGTCCCACCCCTCCTGGGTCTGCACAGTGATTTGGGCCGTAGGCAGGGCGAGGGGCTTTATCCCTGGGACCCTCACCCAGCTCACACAGCCCCCCAGCATCTGAGGCTGCACCACCAGAGGCCTGACACCAGTTCTCTCTGTCCCAGGATCTCGCCACCCCAGGAATGTCTCCCCATTGACCATCACCTTCCGCTCCCACTGGGGGTCTGAGGGGCCTGAGCTCAGGAGACTCCACACAGACGCATAGGTTGGAGCCAGGAGTGGGAGCCTGTTCATCTCCCCACCCATCTGGCTGACGGAGTCCATGACCTTGGGACCCAGCAAGAGGGCTGGACACCGGGGCTGTTCCGCAGGGTCCCCCTGGTTCAAATCTCCAGCCTGCTCAAAGGCGGTGAGGGGGGCATCCGCATCTCACCCCCCTTAACCAGGGGTAGCAATTTAGTCTCGAGGTTCCCTGCGGAACTGGCACCTGGAGTCTATCCCCGCTCACCCCTGGGAGGTCCCCTCTGCCTCTCCGCTCCACCATCGCCAGTTCATGCTGCTGCTCCTGCAGCTCTTTCTCGGGCTCTCGCTGCCTCTCACAGTCCTCTTGCTCTCTCGGACTCAGCTCCAATCCCGTCCGTCTCCGATCCCCGGATGGGGAACCCGATCGTGAAGACTCTCGTCTGGTCGGGGACAGGAGTCTTGGGGATGCCTGGCTACCACTCCAGCTGCTCCCAGATCCTGCTATAGCCTCATTAGGGTCAGGAATCTGCTCCTTAGAGTGATCATCCTCCTCCAGCTGCACGATTAACTGGGCTTTGGGGAACTTTCCAGTGCGCAACCCTCTCTTTTTGCACAGGGTTACAATGTCCTTCTTAAGGAGACGGTGACAGGCCCTCACTCCGCTCTTCCCAAGTTGTTGTGGACTCACAGGCCTGTGTGCTCTCAGCTCCCCACGGTTTCCAGGGAGAACCCCTCGTGTGCCAGCCCTTCTCGAGGTCACCACCTCTTTGCCAGGGTCGAGCTGCAGACTCCTCCGCCCCTGGGACCGCTCGTTGCAATCCCCAGGGGAACCCTGTTACTGCAAAAGTCCTTCTCTCTCCCAGGGCCAAGCCACAGGCTCCTCCATCCGTGAGACTGCTCACCACAGTCCCTAGGGGGACCCCATTACTGCACCGTCCTTCTCGCTGGTCACACTCTACCAGGGTTTAACCGCCCCCCCACCCGAAACCGCTCCTCTGAGCCTTCAGCACGCCAGGTCCTTGTCAATCCCCCTTCGTTTTACTGCTCTCCAGTCACTTACTGCAGGAAGCGCCGTTCACGGGGTGCAGTTCATCCCACCGCTCACACCAGTTGTCACAGAGTGTGGGGGAGTCCGAGGTCTGCACCCCTCTTCCTGGGATTCGCCGTGACTCTCAGCCAGCCAGCAAAACAGAAGGTTTATTGGACAATAGGAACACAGTCTAAAACAGAGCTTGTGGGTACAACCAGGACCCCTCCGTCAAGTCCTTCTGGGGGGCAGGGAGCTTAGACCCCAGCCCTGGGGTTCCCTGCGTTCCACCACCCAGCCCCAAACTGAAACTAACCCCCCCCAGCAGGCTCCCTCCTGCAGCCTTTGTCCACATTCCCAGGGCAGAGGTTACCTCCCCCTCCCGGCTCAGGTGACAGGCTCTCAGGTCTCCCATCCCCAGTGAAACTCCCCTGCCACATTCCCAGGTCAATACTCCCCGCTCCCTGCTGCATTACACCTCTTCCCCCAGTACGGCTCTCCTAGTTCCAACACACTCCGCAGATCACACAGTTACACTCCACGGATCAGACCTCCGAGCTGGAATGTTTTACTATCAGACACAGGCGCTGACTTTCTCATTTCCTCAAGGGTGCTCGACCCCTACTCTGCCCCTGCCCTCAATCCACCACTTCCCCCAATGCCCCACCCCTGCCCCGTGTCTTCCTGCCCCCTTCCGCCACCATCCTGCCTCTTCCCACCTCCTGCCCGCTGCTGAACAGCTGATCAGCACTGGGAGGGAGGGGGAAGAACTGATTGGCGGGGCCCCCGGGTGGGAGAGGGAGTGGCTGAAGGGCGGGGCGCATTGGGGGATGCTGAGCACCCATCTTTTTTTTGCCATGGGTGCTCCAGCCCCGGAGCACCCACACAGCCGGCACCTGTGCTCTCAGATGGACCATGGCTAGTGTGTGGAATTTTTAGACTTGTTTGTTTTAGATTTGTTTCTACTCATTCAGTTCCTCTCCCTTCCTTCCTCTCAGATCTGAAAAAGGATCCCAGAAAACAAACAAAAACTCACTAAAGCATTAAAAAAAAGCCTCCTCCCTTACCTCAGCGGCCTGCCAGAACACACAAGACTAAAGTGCAGAGTGGAGGTGTCAGTAAGAGCCAAACTAAGTGTGAGATGTGTCTATGGACAATGAGACCATCTGCAGTAGCATTAGATAGCAGGGCTATAAACCCTCATGCTTCAGGGCATGAGCCAACCTCTAACTGTAAGGGTCAGGAAGCAATGTCCCCTGGGGGCAGGTTCCGTAATTGTCCACTAGGTCTCCTCCTGCAACTTCCTCCAAAGCGGCCAGCTCCAGCCCTTGTCTGAAATGCAACGCTGGAAACCTGGGGCCTGGCCAAGGGTGGTAATTCCTAGGCTTTTGGTACGCCCTGACTTTCTCGACTAACACCGTACTCGTCACCATGCTCTCTGAGCGCCGCTGCATCCCTCACACACGGCTGGAACAATCGCAGCCTCGCACTGGCCCAAGCCATCTGGAATTTGTAGATTTATAATCTCTAGCCCTAGAATGCAGGTACCATGGAGATGAGCATGGCATGAAACCCAGAGGGGGACATCCTCACTGTCAGGTCCTACCCAAGCCTGGCATGCCTCACTGTCACAGCCACGCCCGACTCCCGGGTCTGGCTAAGGGGCTGACCCGGCAGCCCTACACACTCAGGGCTCCCTAAGGAAGCCTTGCAAGATTGGGCCGATAGGGCTGCCAGGCTGTGGGCATTTCTCTGGGAAACCATCCCAGAGGGAGCTATGCTCAGCACCCCCAACGGGACAGGAGAAGGATGTGGCCTGCAAAAAACGTTTGATGTGGCAAAGATCAGAAGCCCCACAGGAGACCCCCTCCCCACTCCGAGAAAGGCAGCTGCTGACAGACTCTCTGCTTGAGTGGGGGGAAGTGGTGTCCCCACCCCCGGCCGGGGATAAGAGTCATTCCCTGCAGGGCCTAGGAAGGGGCTGAGAGCGTTAGCCCAGCGAAATCTCGGCGCTCTCCAGACGTAAGCAGGCTCGAGCGATCTGGCTGCGATTACTGCCTCTGCGCTCCACCTCAGCGTCCATGCCGCCGGGACCTGCCCCCCCAGCCCCGGAGATCACTGGCAAGCCTCCCATGCACAAAGACTTCAATGGTGCACCATCAGGGCCCTGGAGAGAGCCAGTAGCTCACCACGGGGCGTCTCCAAGGACTCACCACTGCTTCCAGACTGCTGGCTGCCAGGCCCCCATGCCCTCGAGCACAGAGTGAGCCCAGCTCTACGTCAACGAAAGCTACACCAGCTGAGGACCTGGGCCGTGATGTAGCTGGGACCTTCCCTTCAGAGTAAGGCACACTAAGAAAGGCAAGTTCACCTCTTCCTAACAGCCCCCTCTTGCCGGGCAGGCCCCCCCCGCTCTACCATCTCAGCCAGGCCGGGCGAGCTGGGAACCACAACAGCATGCTGCAGCATTTAGCAGGGCCTCTGCAGATCTGGGGCATACCTTGCTGCATCCTGTCAGTTCAGCATAGGAACAGTTTTTCTTTAAGCACAGATTGCGAGCGCTGATTTCATATTTGTCATATGGATAAACTAAAGGGGGGGGGGGATACGACACTAATCTCTTTATTTCACACACAGCTGCTGTCAGATGAATGGGAATTTTCCAGCAAAGCAGTTAATAAACTTTTGAGCTAGCTGGCTTAACGGCTTCACCTGCAGAATATCCCAGAGATTCCAGCCACTATATTAAAGCCAGGCCATTTCTCATCAAAACTCCATCGGAGGCAATATTCACACTCACACACACACCAATTATCATACACTCCCATCTCCTTGAGAGGGTGCAGGAGGGATTTGCCGAGTGGCACAACAATGACTAGCGTCTGATGCATTTTCCCCTACAATTCAAAAAAACGTTATTCAAATTTCTCTAGAGAAAACCTCTCCTTGATTTCCCATTGACTACCCATCAGTGCACGGGAACTTCTCATCAAATGAAAACACTAAGCACCCAGAGGTCAGACCGTACTGATTTCTGGTCTGTGCCGTAGCCTTGAGAACATCCCTGGGCAGGGAGAGGAGATTACACCAGTGGCATTCGGTGGCTCGCCAGCACAATTCCCCTCCCTGGGGGCGTTTTGACAGTTGATGAATGGGGAATATTGATCTTTGGGGGAATTTACAGACTTTTTAAGAAATATAAAAACCAGCACGGGAGGACAACAGAGGTCCGGTAGCATCAGTCACTTGAATGGAGCCACCCGTTAATTACGGCCAATGCTCCAAGGCGAGACCTGAATGTTTAAGAACAGCATTAAATCCTGCTAGACACCCTCCAAAAGATAATGTGGATTCAAAGAGCCACCCAACCTCAGCAGCTACCTTCTCTGGGGGTTGGGCCCGGCTGCTGAAGGCTGGCAGGACTGTCCCCACAAATGCACACGGTTAATCATGGGGTGCGTTACAGCTGCCCCAAGGTGCAGCTAATGCAGTGTCCTGTCTGTGACAGCGGCCATGGGCTTCCAAGGAAGGCGCACGAACCCTGCAGTAGGCCAAGAGGCCTCAGTCAAGATCCAGGAGCTGCACAAGTCGGAGTCCCTGTCCCAAAGAGTTCACACTCAAAACAGACAAGACAACAGGGTGGGAAGGAGGGCAGAAAGGGGACACAGAAAGGGAAAGCAACCTCCCTCAGGTCACAGACCAGGTCACTGGCAAAGCAAGTGTCGGGCCCAGATGTCCTGAGACCCAGCACAGCACTCGCGGCTGCAAGAGGCAAGTTTGCTTGTATCCAAAGAGCAAGATCCTAGAGGGGCAAAACGGTGGAGGAGAGAAAAATCTCCAAAAGTTCTGGGGTGAGGAAGTGAGAGAAGGGTGTGGAGGCAGGGCAGCACACCAGCTCCTCTCCAGCAAGGGGAGCACAGCCTGGGGAAAGGCATCAGCTGCGAGCGGCTGGGATGCCAGCAGCCCCAGCTCTGCAGGAGAATTAAAGGGACTTTGCCAACTCCCCTCTCCTGATCTGGTCTGCTTCCCCTCAGCACCCTCACATGCCCTGTATGGCAGAGAGGCAGCCGGTGCCGCTGTGCATTCGCTTCCTCGTGCGGGCAGCAGCCTCCCTGGCGTTGGCACAAACTCATCCAACTCGCAAAGTCGTGATGGAAGCTTGGCTGCTGTCGCAGAGCCAGTGTGGGAGCGATGCATATTTTTAACATGGTCCCTACAAAAATAGAGGCTGCAGAGAACAGAGAACCAGACGGTGGCAGGAAGAAGTGAGGCTGGCCTACAGCCACTTGCTCTCCGAGCAGCCACGCGGCCTCCTGCCTACAGCCTCCAAACCTGCTTAGAATTTACAGGCCTAAAAGATAAACCATGTACAATATAAACAGAGATAAAATACCCCTAAGATACAAATTATAAAATAACTATACCTCCTGGGCAGTACCTTGGAGGCCCCAAACGAGATCAGGGCATCCTTGTGCCAGGTGCTGCACGGACACAGAGCAAGTCAAAGGGTGAGAGAGGAAACTGAGGCACAAAGGGGCCGTGACCTGACAAGGCTGTCCAGCCAGTTTGTGGCAGGGTTGGAGAGAGAACTCACAGCTCTGTGGACTCATAGTCCGGTGCCCTAGCCCTCCGACTTCAGCCCAGCCCAGTTCTCTCCCCCCATGTGACAGGCTGCTTTCAGCTCCCAGGCACATCCTGGCGCTGGCTGGGCTACAGGGCTCTGGCTTTCAACCCCATGCTCCAAGGGAAATCAATCAAACATGATAGAGGAACAAAAAAAGGCCAATCACTCTCTGAGCTGCATGGAGCTGGGAGAGGACAGCCTATCACCACAGCACCTGGAGCGCTGCGGTAAGCCCTGGACAGCTGCATAGAGTGGCCAGCTGGAGGGAATTCAGCTAGAGGATTTATTCGGGGCCGGAGGGACTCCAAATGAAGGGGCGAGTGCAAGGAAAGGGGCTGCAGGGGAGATGTAGCACACTGGAGGGGAAGAAGGATTTAGATGGAGGAAATGTCTACGCTACAGTGGTGCCATAGCGCAGACTCCTCTGTGGAAGGAAGCAAAAAAGAAAAGGAGGACTTGTGGCACCGTAGAGACTAACAAATTTGAGCATAAGCTTTCGTGAGCTATCTGATGAAGTGAGCTGTAACTCATGAAAGGTTATGCTCAAATAAATTTGTTAGTCTCTAAGGTGCCACAAGTCCTCCTTTTCTTTTTGCGAATACAGACTAACACGGCTGCTACTCTGAAACCTGTGGAAGGAAGGGGTTTCTCCCTCACGGAGGTTAACCCTCCTTCCGAGAGCGGTACCCAGGTTGACAGAAGAATTCGTCAATCAACTGCAACACATCTGCACCGGGTTAGGCCAAGCTAACTACGGTGCTCAGGGTGTGACGTTGTTCACAGCCTGAGCCATGCAGCTAGGGCGATCTGGCCAGGCCTGAGTTAGTGAGCTGGACGGGCTGCAGAACCAGCTCCCCATGGCGAAAGGCTGGCAGCCCATCATAACACTCGTATGCAGGCTGGACAAAGCCTCAGAAAGCACACACTGGGGAACCATCCTCCCTTGGACAGGGCAGCAGCTGGTGCTGGAAGGGGGGTTACATCTGGCGTAAGGCGCCTCTGCAAGCCTAGCCTGCACCGGAAGGGTGGGGCCCTCAAGCTTCGGGGAGGGGGTGGTGTGCAAGGCTCTCACAGGAGTAGTGCTTGGGGAGCTGGGGGTGCTATTCAGGGCCTGCCTTATAACTATCCATGCCCCAAAGGAGCAGGTGCCAGCGATCCAGCACCAGAGAGCCAGCCTTGCTTGCTGCCCCTGCTTCCAAAGCTGCAGGGCCCCTGGGGCACTTGGGTCCATCTCCCTCCCGCAGGGCGATTTCTCACGGTCCCCCTAGAGCAGGGGCTGCAGAGAGCACGAAGGAGAGGACAACAGGGAGAAGCCCAGCCTAGGAGCCGGCTCTGGCTGTTGGGACACCCTGGCAGCATCGTGGGGAGAGGGAGAATGAATATTCAGAAATATTCTTCTGAAAGCAGCGGGCCGCTAGCGATGCTGGGGAGCCACCTCCGCCCTGGGTCGGCAAAGGGGGAGCCGCTGCAGCTCAGCCCGAGCTAACCCGGTTTTCCATTCCTCGGGCATTGAACCAGTCTCCTGGGCTTGCTTTGCGGCCAGCCTGCGGCCCCAGCACTCTGCTGCTTGCAAGGCTTCCTTTCTTGGGGTGGGGTTTCTAATGCACAGCCCCTCCGTGGAGCCAGAACCCCGCTCACCCCTCCTCATGAGGCAGGGCTTTCTTTTCCTGCAGCGCTTGGAGGCAGGTCTGTGGAGCTATCAAACCCAGGAGCAGGCACCCCGGCTCCGGCAAAAGTGCTGGGATCACCATTACAGCCCAGTTGCCAGGGAGCGCAGGAGAGCAGCAAGCAGGCTCCACACACCTGGATCACTGCAGGGACAGTCCCCGTGGGCAGGCAGGATTCATAGCACAGCAGATGGGAGCCCAGGCTGTAGGAGCGGCTTATCTTCACGGGGGCTTGGACTCCTTTCTGCTTGGCAGTGACTCTGGCCTGTCCCCGGTCAGATCCCATGGTGAGAAGGGAGTATAAGGATCATCTAGCCTGACTCCCTGCATAGCACAGGCCAGAGGACTGTCTCGAATGAATTCCTAGAGCAGATCTCTTTGAAAAACAGCCACCATTGCCAGTGACCGAGAATCCACCATGACCCTTCGTGAATTGTCCCAGTTGTTAATGACTCTCACTTAAAAATTTACACCTTATGTCCAGTCTGAATTGGTTTCACTTCAACTTCCAGCCATGGGATCGTGTTAGACCTTCCTGTGCTAGAGTGAAAAGCCCATGATCAAATACTTGTCCCTGGGTAGGTACTTACAGACTGTGATCAAATCATCCTGACCCTCCTCTTTGTTAAGATAAATAGACTCAAGGAGCTCAATCTATCATTATAAGGCAGGTTTTCTAATTCTTTAATCATGCTTGTGGCTCTTCTCTGACCCCTTTCCAATTTATCAGCACCCTTCTTGAATTGTGACACCAGAATTGGATACGGGATCCCAGCAGCCGTCACACCAGTGCCAAGTATATGGTAAAATAACCTCTATGCTCCTCCTCAAGATTCCCCTGTTCATGCATCCCAGGCTGGCACTAGCCCCTTTGGGCACAACATCGCCCTGGGAGCTCCTGTTTGGCTGATTGAGAAAGGTCTGGGAGCCGTGGTGGGCTGTGTCACTGCTTCCGAAGCTAGAGTCTCCCATCCTGGCTTTACCAGATGGAGAGTCCAGATCTTAGAGCCCGCACACAGACCCAAAACTGCAGAGGCCAGAATGGACCGTTAGGATGGTCTCCCCTGAGCTCCTGCTTGGCACAGCAGACAACCTGACCCAGCAATGCTGGCACTGTTCTCTCCCGCTACGTACATGACCCAGAGCAGTCCCTCGGCAGCGTGGCTACTGGGCATTGCAGTTACACGCTGAAGGCAGGAAGAGGACCTCTCTCAGGCCAGGCCTACACTGCGATCACAGGGTGCGACCGTAGCTCACGTGGACAGAGCTGAGCTAGCTTTAATCTAGCCTCCTCAGGTCCTGGGGCAGTGCAGCCCCGGCAGCGCGCACTCCTCCCCAGCTCGGCCCCACCCTGCGAATTACCCAGGGTCATTCAGCCCTGCCTGCCCTGGTTAGTTTACAGCTAGCTGGTTATGTCTATCCAACCTGCAATCCCACACCTGCATGGATGTGTCTTCAGTCCATGACCCTGCTGGCTGGGGTCAAAGCTCAGACACTCTCTGCTCCAGCTCAGCAGAGACAGGCCACCCAGGAACCTGCTACGACAATAGCAAAGGGGGTGGGTGGAGCAAGCCCAGCAATGCAGCATCCTGGGCAAGCCCCTGTGAGCTGCAGCCAGGCTCCAGCAGCCGCCCTACCTGCCCGCCCACTCCTGGGAGGGGGAATTACTGGGCAGCAGCAGAGCCCTAGGTGCAAGGGGGACTTGAGAGGATCTGTGTGAGCTGAGACTTGGAGATGACCATGCACCAGGCTCGTGATGTCCATCGCCACATCGCCACAGTGAAAGGGAGAGGAACTGCCAGTTACTGAACTCTACCAATTGGAAGCAAGCCACCAAGGATGGAAAAGCAAAGAAAATATCCATAATGTGCTCCGCTCCTTTACTTTGACAATTGTCGTTTGGTTTAATGCTACATTGAAACGTATGAGTAAACATTCTCCAGGATACTGCACACACAGAACAAAGCGTTGGTAAGACAAGGCCTTAATCACCGCTATGCAAGTCTGGAGAGACCACAGATTTTTTGGCACAGATTAGTAAGGCTCTTCTATGTTACTTCTACAACATCTTCACTTCCAAAAGCTCGCAAGGTGCAGCCACCTCTGGGGTGGAACACAGTAGCTGATCAACAGCAACATTACGCAGCAGTTTAAGGCAGTAAGCCAAGAAAATCTGCTCCTTCGTAAGTGGAGTCAGACACACAATTCTTGGCAGGGGTGAGAAAGAGAACCACACGACAGACGCTAGTCACACCTGACTCCATTTCTGAACACGGCGGGTTGGCATCTTAGCGAGCTTCCCCCCAGCCTGAAGACACTGAGGCAACGACCAACCATACAGCTGAAGCACGGACTAGAGGCACAACTAGGAACTTCCAGCAGAGCTGGATGCCACAGGGCAGCAGCGCAGGTGGCTCTCCGGCAGCACACGAGGGGCAATAAAGACAAAGTGCCTCATCTCCCTTGAATCGACCAGCAGGGAGCTACTGCCTTAGGGTACATCTACACCTAGCGCTGGGGTGAGACTCCCAGCTCCAGGAGATGTACCCGCTTCCGTTCCCACTGAGCCAGCACACTGAAAATAGCGTAATCGTGGTGACGAGAACTCTGATGGGGACATACTGGGGAGACTAGAGCCTCCTGCTGCAGCTATGCTAGGTTTGAGAGCGAGCGTGAGCAGGTCTCCTCCAGCGGCAA
The DNA here is from genome assembly GCF_009764565.3 of Dermochelys coriacea. Lineage (NCBI taxonomy): Eukaryota > Metazoa > Chordata > Testudines > Dermochelyidae > Dermochelys > Dermochelys coriacea. The sequence continues at coordinate 352,081,992 of NC_050068.2, read as the reverse complement.
CTCGCACCCCCAGCTCCAAGTGCAGACATACCAGACTTGCCAACTCAGGATTTTACAGAGCTTTCTTAAAGCCCCAAGGCCTGGAGTCCCAGGAACTTAAAACCATGAGCAAAGTGCAGCCTAACAGCTCAGCAACAAAAAGAACCCGGCCGCTATTTATTTAAATCCCAGGCTGGGCAATTTTCAATGCATGGGGTTAAGCGGTCTGTGCCCAGCCCAGAACCAGGCCTCGGTGTGTGCGTGTCACACGCTTGCTGCAGGAGGCGGCAGAGAAAAGCTTCCCCAGCGCTGGAAGGAGCAGGAGGGGAAAGCCGCTTGGAGGAGTAAAACTGAAAGGAATGACCTTGAAGTCAGATTCTATCTTTTCCTCTTTCCATTTTTTTATTCTTCTTAGGCCCAGACGCGAGGGGCTGACGGCACCCAGCACACAGGCTCACCACACTTGAGGAGGCACTGCACAAAACTAAGAGCATAAATACTGCAAACAAACAGGTTTATGCTTCTGCATTAACACAGCCTGGCAAAGGGCAAACGAGCCGCAGGGATGAATGGGAAGAGGCATTGCCCCATCCACACGTCCCTCTGGCTCTCTTAGTCACCTGGCCATAAGGGTTTGATTGGCTGGTGGTGGGAAGGTGCAACCGTCTCCCGTGATCGATGGACAGACACAGCCTAAGCTGTCCGGCCATCCTGGCACCTTTATCACAAGCCCTGTGACCACAAGGCTCGCAGGGCATACTTGATGGCAAGAACTCAGCTTTGGAATCCAGGGACAAGCCCAGCCACATCTGCAGCAGGAAGCAAGACAGAGCTTTGCTAATTGGAGCTGGGAAAATCCCATTAGTAGGGAAGTTCCCAAAGGGGAAATGGTTTGGCCAGCAAAGGAAAGATGTGGGGTACACGCTTCCCACTTTGGGGGGACTTGGCTCCGCTCGTCAAGCCCATGGTGCCTAGCAAGGGCAGACAGCAGAGATGATGTGTCCGAACTAGAAATTCACTGATCCGCTCGACACCCCTGCTTCAGGCTGCTGCCTCCTGCTTAGTGAGAATCCCAACCCTGGAGCCACACCAGAGCACGGGCTCAAACCTGAGAAGCGGGAGCATATTGCAAATGCAGCTAGAGGGAAAAGGAGGCTGGCGTAGGCAGGGTCTGCAGCTTTGGCAACGTGCTCCAAATGTTCCTTGCCCCGTCCTCTAGAGACAGTGGCTGGTTCTAGAGAGACAAAGGGTCATTCCTGCGTTGGGGAGATGAATGGGGCCAATGCATACGGCAGGGACCTGGGGAAGGAAGACTGTGGAGGCAGGATAAAGGCCCACCCACTGCCCTCTGCGCGCAGCCAAACTCACAGTGGGCACGAACGCTTCCTGCTGCAATGGCGGAGCCCCGGGGACACAAGAACAGAGACAGCACTTGGTAATTCTCATCCATAATACCGACTCCAGCACCCTCCAGCTTTACGGACGCTCCGGAACCCCTGCTTGCCTCCCAAGAGGAGGATGAGGTGCAGAGCAGGGACGGGGCTCTTCCCAGGTTACGCAGACCATCAGAAACAGAACGCGGCCATCTTCTGTGGGGAGGTGGGTTGCAAGCAGCCCCCAGGGGAGCAGAGACATTCATCCCTTGGGAGGCAGCCAACACATGCAGCTCCCACTCTCACACGGACAGATAAAAGCAGGTGACCCTTTTCTGTGGCTGGCTAGGGCTGGTAAATTTCGACAGCGTACTTAATGCGTGGAGAGATGGACAGCAGCGGCCGGGCAGGACTCGGGCATTTTACAGCTGGATTCTAATCAAGAGAGCTAAGAAATTTGGAAAGCAAGCAGACGCCAGGCTCACAATTTGCCAGAGTAAGGCCTGCAGGCAAACAGCTTATCAGCTAAGCTGTCCCGCAGGCCCCGGAGTGCAGCCAGTGAGAGGCCCTCAAAGATTAGTTTAGGGATTGAGCAAGAACAGCCACATCGACAAGAGGCAGGCATCATGGCAGCCTGTCCCTCCAGCTCCTCTCCCGCTCGCCTGCCCAAAGTGCCTCGCTCAGCTCTGTTTCCGTGCTGAGCTGTGAAATGAACAGGAACAAGTTTCTCCCTGGTTTACTGACTCCATGCACCCCGCTCATTTAGGGCTGCTTTGCTAACAGCCTCGCCCCCTCCCCGGCAGAACAGCCAGAGGAAACCAGCCAGCTCTGCAGAGTTTATTTTGAAAAACGTATTTCAGAAAGGACCATGCAGCAGACACAGGGCAAGGCGCTGACAAACTGACTGCGGCTGGCCCTGATCTACGGCGAGACGCTGGCTTTTAAACATACCGGGGAAGGGGCTAAAGCCGGAGCACAACACTTGGGGGCTCTCTGGCTCCCATGCCAACATTACAAACATGGGGCCATTTAACATAAATTGCAGCTTGCAGAGCAGCCTGGCACTATCTCACTGGGATAAAGAGGCATCTCCCTCAGAGGGAGCGGTATCCCTTGCCTGCATTTCAGCCACTCTGCACGGCACAGAGCACGAGTCTGGAGCCATCGGAGAGCCGCGGTGCCCTCAGACAGGATGGCCTTTTACCTTAACTTGGAGTCATAAGAACAATGTGGGAAATAGAGCAAAAGTGTTGCGTTATCCAGTGTCTGGGGAGAAGTAGGCTGGGAGTCAGGACTCCTGGGTTCCCCTCCTAGTTCTGGGAGGGGAGTGGGGTCGAAAGGGTTGTGGAGGGCTGGGGGGTGGAGTCTGGACAGCAACACTAACATTACTGCATCATTCCCTGGAGACGCCCTACCTACCGCCCCCAGGAGCGCCCTAGCCAGGCCGAGGGGCACGCTGCCCGGGACAGCTTCCACTCCATCAGTCTCCGCACGGAAGCACCCAATGGAGGCGCTGGGAGAACAGCCTGGGCAGGGGAACATTCTGCTCCCGAGCCAGGAGTATCCATCACGGCGCCTATGGCTCCGAGGAGCTGAGCTCTGCTCCTTGACGGATGGCGCCAGAGCTGGAGACTGACGGGCCCCTCTGCTGCAGCGGCATTATGGCTCCTTATCATAGAATATCAGGGTTGGAAGGGACCTCAGGAGGTATCTAGTCCAACCTCCTGCTCAAAGCAGGACCAATCCCAACTAAATCATTCCAGCCAGGGCTTTGTCAAGCCTGACCTTAAAAACTTCAAAGGAAGGAGATTTCACCACCTCCCTAGATAACCCATTCCAGTGCTTCACCACCCTCCTAGTGAAAAAGTTTTTCCTAATATCCAACCGAAACCTCCCCCCTGCAACTTGAGACCATTACTCCTTGTTCTGTCATCTGCCACCACTGAGAACAAGTCTAGATCCATCCTCTTTGGAACCCCCCTTCAGGTAGTTGAAAGCAGCTATCAAATCCCCCCTCATTCTTCTCTTCTGCAGACTAAACAATCCCACTTCCCCCAGCCTCTCCTCATAAGTCATGTTTTCCAGTCCCCTAATCATTTTTGTTGCCCTCCACTGGATGTTTTCCAGTTTTCCCACATCCTTCTTGTAGTGTGGGGCCCAAACCTGGACACAGTTCTCCTGATGAGGCTTCACCAATGTCGAATAGAGGGGAACGATCACGTCCCTCGATCTGCTGTCAATGCCCCTACTTATACAGCCCAAAATACTATTGGCCTTCTTGGCAACAACAGCACACTGTTGACTCATATCCAGCTTCTCGTCCACTGTCACCCCTAGGTCCTTTTCCGCAGAACTGCTGCCGAGCCATTCAGTCCCTAGTCTGTAGCGGTGCATGGGATTCTTCCGTCCTAAGCGCAGGACTCTGCACTTGTCCTTGTTGAGCTTCATCAGATTTCTTTTGGCCCAATCCTCTAATTTGTCTAGGTCCCTCTGTATCCTATCCCTACCCTCCAGTGTATCTACCTCTCCTCCCAGTTTAGTATCATCTGCAAACTTGCTGAGGTTGCAATCCACACCATCCTCCAGATAATTTATGAAGATATTGAACAAAACCACCCCCAGGACCGACCCTTGGGGCACTCCACTTGATACCGGCTGCCAATTAGACATGGAGCCATTGATCACTACCCGTTGAGCCTGACAATCTAGCCAGCTTTCTATCCACCTTACAGTCCATTCATCCAGCCCATACTACTTTAACTTCCTGGCAAGAATACTGTGGGAGACCATGTCAAAAGCTTCGTTAAAGTCAGGGAACAACACGTCCACTGCTTCCCCCTCATCCACAGAGCCAGTTATCTCGTCAGAGAAGGCAATTAAACTAGTCAGGCATGACTTGCCTTTGGTGAATCCATGCTGACGGTTCCTGGTCACTTTCCTCTCCTCTAAGTGCTTCAGAATTGATTCCTTGAGGACCCGCTCCAGGATTTTTCCAGGGACTGAGGTGAGGCTGACTGGCCTGTAGTTCCCAGGATCCTCCTTCCCCTCCCCCCCGCCTTTTTTTTTTTTTTTTAAAAGATGGGCATTACATTAGCCTTTTTCCAGTCGTCCAGGATGTCCTCTGATCGCCATGAGTCTTCAAAGATAATGGCCAATGGCTCTGCAATCACATCTGCCAACTCCTTTAGCACTCTCGGATGCAGCGCATCCGGCCCCATGGACTTGTGCTCATCCAGCTTTTCTAAATAGTCCCAAATCACATTCTCTGTCACTAGGTTGCCTCCCTCATTCAGTAAGGGGCCCACACTTTCCTTGACTTTCTTCTTGTTGCTAACATATCTGAAGAAACCCTTCATGTTACTCTTAACATCTCTTGCTAGCTGCAACTCCAGGTGTGATTTGGCCTGCCTGATTTCACTCCTGCATGCCCAAGCAAGATTTTTATATTCTTCCCTGGTCATTTGTTCAATCTTCCACTTCTTGTAAGCTTCTTTTTTGTGTTTAAGATCAGCAAGGATTTCACTCTTAAGCCAAGCTGGTCGCCTGCCATATTTACTATTCTTTCTACACATTGGGATCGTTTGTCCCTGTAACCTCAATAAGGATTCTTTAAAATACACCCAGCTCTCCTGGACTCCTTTCCTCTTCATCTTATTCTCCCAGGGGATCCTGCCCATCAGTTCCCCGAGGTTGTCAAAGTCTGCTTTTCTGAAGTCCAGGGTCCATATTCTGCTGCTCTCCTTTCTTCCTTTTATCAGGATCCTGAACTCGACCATCTCATGGTCACTGCCTCCCAGGTTCCCATCCACTTTTGCTTCCCCTACAAATTCTTCACGGTTTGTGAGCAGCAGGTCGAAAAGAGCTCTGCCCCTAGTTGGTTCCTCCAGCACTTGCACCAGGAAATTGTCCCCTACACTTCCAAAAAACATCCTGGATTATCTGTGCACTGCTGTATTGCTCTCCCAGAAGGTATCAGGGTGATTGAAGTCTCCCATGAGAACCAGGGCCTGCGATCTAGTAACTTCCGTGAGTTGCCAAAAGAAAGTCTCGTCCACCTCATCCCCCTGCTCCACGGGTCCGTAGCAGACTCCCACCACGACATCACCCTTGTTGCTCATGCTACTAAACTTAATCCAGAGACTCAGGTTTTTCCTGCAGTTTCATACTGGAGCTCGGAGCAGTCGTACTGCTCCCGTACATACAATGCAACTCCCCCACCTTTTCTCCCCTGCCTGTCCTTCCTGAACAGTTTATATCCATCCATGACAGTACTCCAGTCATGTGAGTTATCCCACCAAGTCTCTGTTAGTCCAATCACATCCTAATTCCTTGAGTGTGCCAGGACTTCCACTTCTCCCTGCTTGTTTCCCAGGCTTCTTGCATTTGTGTATAGGCACTTGAGATAACTTGCTGTTTGTCCTGCTTTCTCAGTATGAGGCAGGAGCCCTGCCCTCTCGCACGCTCCTGCCTCCTCCTGGTATCCCACGTCCCCACTTACCTCAAGGCTTTGGTCTCCTTCCCCCGGTGAACCTAGTTTAAAGCCCTCCTCACTAGGTTAGCCAGCCTGCTTGTGAAGATGCTCTTCCCTCTCTTCGTTAGGTGGATCGCGTCTCTGCCTAGCACTCCTCCTCCTTGGAACACCATCCCATGGTCAAAGCCTTCTCTCCGACACCACCTGCGTAGCCATTCGTTGACTTCCACGATTCGACAGTCTCTACTGCTCTAAGGTACCAGGAGAGATGGGCCATTTCCCCTCCCGTACCATCACCATCCGCCTGCTTACCTCACCCCCACCTCGCCGGCTCTCTGCTGCCGCTTTAGCTAGGGCCCTCCCTAGCCAGCACCCTGGCATGAGGGACACGCAGTTCCCCCCACGACTGTGCTGCCCGTTCCCCCCATGGCGCTTGCTGCCATGCCGAGCTTGCACAGAGCCTGGGGAAGGCCCAGGCAGGCACAGAGGAGGCTGAGAGCTCCCGGCTGCACTGCCTGCCCCATGCTGCTGGTGGGGTGAGTGATGGCTGCTCTCCTGCCTCAGTCCATGAGCTGATCCCCAGCCTCCACCATGCAGATCAACCCCCCGGCATCCAGAGGGAGTTGCCGCAGCTCCCGACCCCACCTCACAGTTAGCGGGATCGGCCCTGTGCCAGGGCAGGGCTGTCCGGCCTTCTCAGCGGGGAGCGCAGCATGTCGGCAGCCCCAGCAAAGAGCCCAGCGGGCGCCCCAAAGCCCGTCGGCCAGGAGTTGGATTGCTTGGGCTGCTCCGTCAGAGCTCCCTGCCCTGTTTCCCACTCAGCCGGCCACTAAGGCCAGAGATAGGCTGTCACCACTGGGCTTCACTGCAGGATCGGGCCCCTGGCTTCCCCACCCCCCCAACCAACTTGTTACAGCTCTGCCTTCACAGCCATGCACCCCCTCTCCCCCATCACCACCACTCTCTGGCTAAGGCCTCCAGCCCCCCCAGCCATCCTTCCCCAGCTCCCTATGCCCTCCACTGTGCACACATACCCCCCAACGTGAGGCCTGGCCCAACCCCATTGCCCTCATTTCCCAGCTGACCCTTCTCATTGCCTTCCAACCCCTTGGGCCATCCATGCCAGCCCACCCCGTGCCCACACTGCCCTTTGTGCAAGCAATTCCTGGCTCACGTGGCCACCTTCTCTGCACCCCACTCTCCCTGCTGGGGAGTGGGACACCTGCAAGTCCCCCAAAGGTAACTGCACCGTGTCAGACAGGGCCCTCAGGGTACTGGGGTCTGATCTCAACCACATGCACCGTGCGATGCCCAGCACCCTGTCAGGGCTGGAGACATCACAGCGACGGGGGAGGAAGGCAGGCACTGGGATCCCACTGCGACAGACACTGCCAGCTGCCCCAGTCCCTTGGTGTTATTTCTTGTGCGTTCTCCCTCTGAACACACCAGCCGGCACCACTGCCATCCCTCGCTTGCTGCCTGAGAATACGGGATTCAGAATCATTCTGGGAGAATGAAACGAGCCAGTGAGATTCAATTATGACTCTATTTGCAAATATTTATAGCACCAGAATATATATATTTCAGCTGGAAAGACAGCATCAATCTCCACCGAGAAGATCCCTGAAGTCGTGTTACAATGGGCCTGGTTCCCCTGTATCAGGAACGTTTGCATGAGATGGGTTTTACTTTTCAGCATCAGTGATTACAATAAATAATTTTGTAAATAAAAAGGAAAATCGAAGAGCGCAAATGGACGTGCGGTGGCAGCGCGAACTGGGGGTGGCAGGAGCAGTTTGGTGATATGCTGGACAGAACACTACATCTCTGATCATTAGCAAAAGCCACGAAAAAGGAAACAGGCCCATGACTGATTTATGAGGAAAGAGCCAATGGAGTAAATCCAGACAGCATTTTGGCCAAGAGATGACTAGCGGGGGACATGAGGGGGGCAGCACCTAGCATGAGGGGGGAGGGCCGAAAGAGGGGAGATGCACAGGGCACAAGCTCTAAGAGGGGGGCTGGCAGAGGGAGAGGAAATTACTGAAAGGGAATAGGGTTGCAGAGCTTGAGCTTTGGTTTGCTCACAGGGACACAGGCAGGATATCGCCTGCCTCGGAGAAGCCCCTTCAACTGGGGCATCAGCAGCTGGCCTGAGCAAAGCCCTGGGGAACAGACCCGAGGGCTCCGGATGCCCAGGCCCTGCCTGCTCGCAGGGTAGATCTATCACCAGCTACAGGCACCAGGGCAGTGCCCAGGGCTGCACAAACTCCACCTGAGCACCTCCAGGTTTTCCTGTACCCAATTCACAGGCTGCCCCTCTCTCCCCAGACCCTGCTGTTGCCCTCTGCAGAGGGCTCTTACTTCCCTCCCTCCTGTCCCACTCTCCCCACTTCTCAGCAGCTGGCTGCACTAAGCCCAGGAGCCCCCATGTCCCCTGGGTGGAGTAGTGTGTGTTGGGGGGGATCTGGCAGCAGGGAGAGGGAAGCAGAGAGGGAGTGTGGGAAGGGGTGGAGGACTCATGGACTCCTTTCTGCTCCCACCAGCACAGACTCCCTGCAACACCACTCGCGATGGACACCATCAAACCGAGGCAGCAAGGCTGCCTCCAGCAGGCTCCCCAAGCGCTTAGCAGAGTGTGATGAAGCGGGACTATTCTTAATGTTTCCTCTGAATATAGTGGGGGTGCCTCAGTTTCCCCTACGCAGTTTTTAAGTATCTAGGTGGTGGGATAAGGGTGTATGATCGTTGCAGAGCCCTAGAGGGCAGGTGTGTGCAGGGGTCTGGACACATAGAATGGCCGACACCCTGTTTCCTGGCACCTGATGGCCTGGGCCCTTCCCCCCCGCAAGGTGAGAGCTAAAGGGTTGGAGAACAAAGGAATCTGGTGACCTCCTGGCCCGGGAAAGGCACAAAGCTGAGAGGAGAGGGGGGGCTGGAGAGAGTTTCAGTCTGGGGCTGGCTGGGGACGAGGAGTGAAGTTTAGACGTGGTTGTCTGGCTCACTGCCCCCCAAAATGGACCCAGCTGAGGGGTCCTGTTCTCTGTACCTACAAGCTCTGTGTTCATGTTCCTGGCGTCTAAAACTTTCTGTTTTACTGGCTGGCTGAGAGTCACGTCTGACTGCAGAGTTGGGGGGCAGGACCCACTGGCTTCCCCAGGTCCCCGCCTGGATGGACTGGCTGTGGGAAGCGCACGGAGGGGCAGAGGATGCTGGATGCTCTGGGGTCAGACCCAGGAAGGGGGGAGCCGGGTGAGCTGTGGGTCCTGCAGACAGGCTGCTCCCAGAGAGGAGACTTCCCCAGAGCCCTGCCTGGCTTCATGGGGAGCAGTTCCAGAGCATCGCCCGGGGACCCGTGACACAGGGTTGATCAGCATGTCCCCCTGCTTGGCCTCGCGTAGGGTCACCGCCAGCCGCTTCCCAGCCAGCTCTCTCTACGCACACCCCATGCTCCAGTCCACGTGGAAGCACTTGCTGCGGAGGGCTTGAGGCCTGGGTGCTGGCAGCTCCTGGTTTCTCTCACGCCTGGCTGAGATTTTAAAATCTTCTCTTCAAATTCCTAAACAAGCCACATCCCCTCTCTGGTTCTGATGGTACAGGCTTGCTTTAAAGGCGGGTGTGCAATCCCCACCAAGGGGGTGTCTGGCTGGCTTGGAGGAGGCTAGAGAGCAGCTCTGGATCAAGCAGTTCATAAGCCCAGGTTGGCCAAGCTCCTGGCAGGGAGGGGCTAGGATTACTTGGTCCTGCCTCAGCGCAGAGGGTTGGACTCAGTGACCTCTCAAGGTCCCGTCTCGCCCGACAAATCCATGGTTCGATGGCTTTGGCTTGCCTCCAAGAATCAATACAGCCCTAATGCTCCCAGCTCCTAGGCAAGCAGCAATTTAATATCAATCCTGCACATTATTCTAGATGATGTAATTATTTTGGCAATTAATCAATTAGCCAATTATCAACAATTGTTCTCCAGACACTGCCCCTCCTCAGCGGGCCATGGCACGAACACACAGGCTAGCATCAAAAACCATCGGATGAAAACCAGTCACGGGGCCGACTCCACGGAGCCCGCCAAGCTTTGGAAACAAAGGCCTCATTTCCAGAAACTAACCTGCTGGAGGAATACTCACCTTATGGCCAAGAGAGCACCCTGGGAGACCTGGGTTCTAGCCCGAGTGCTGCTACTGCCCCTTTGTGCCTCAGTTTCCCCACCTGGAACAAGTGGCTAATAACGCTGCCCTGCCCTGGTGTCTGTAAAATGCTTTAAGATCTGACTCAGTAACGAGAGGGTAGGTGGCCTCTCCCTGTGTCCCACAGCCATGGACTCAGGACACCAGCCACAGAGAAACTAGGAAAGCGACTGCTCCTGCAAGTTCCTCTCTCCTCCCACACCTAGCAATTGGGAAGTTCCTACACAGACCGTGACCCTTTCCTCACTTGCATCCGAGCTCCAACAGAACCCGCCATAAGTGGCTCCCGTCTCAGGTGCCTGAGCTCCTGCGAGGGGCTCTTCCACTCCATGTCACTGGAGCATGTAGCTCACCCTACCCATCTCCACAGCCTCTGTCGGAGGGGCTCCTCTGGGGCCAGAAGTCCCAATTGCCCAGGAATTAGAGCCTGGAACCAGAGGCATTGGCCAGGAAGTGCGGGGGGGGGGGGGAAGAGGGGGCTGTGAGTTTCCCTGGTCTGACCAGCAGGCCGCGATTGTAGCGCTATGGGACTTCTCATCCAACTAATGCGCCCCAGCAAATCAAACCCTCACCAAAGCACAGGGCAGCCCCGAGCAGGGGCCAGGAAGTTCTCCTCCCTGGGCAGGCTGTTCTGAGCTCCAACGGGCTGCCAGCCAGAGGAGGCCTGGGCCAACATGCCCTCCTCACCCCTGCCACAGAGGGGCCTAGCAGCCAGGGCTCCTGGAGTCCTCCCCTCCAGGCCCCCTGGTCCTCCAGGCTCTCCCCACCAGGCCACCTGGCCCCCTGCCCTGTTCCGTACTAAGCCCTAATTCTAACGGGCTTTGTCTCTGTCTTGCAAACCAGAGATTATTGACCTAGCATTCAATTTTGCTTTCAAACAAGGGAGAAGAAAAAAAAGACACCCAAGCAAGTTCCCATCTACTCAGCAGAAAACAAGCAAACCGCAAGAGAATAAGAGAAAGAAGTTGCCAAGTGAGATACATTAAACACAGCTGGTGATTAGAGCTGACAAAGGCTGAGGGAAGCACCTTTCCCTCCCCTAGGAGGGTTTAACCCACATTGAAAACCGCCCACTCCAGCAGTGCCTGCATCAGCACTTCCAGCCGGAGTGCTGCCCCCCAGCTCCCTGGACCTGGGGCGGGGGGACAAGGCCAGGCTGGAAGAGGGTGGTCAGGGTTATGGCCATTGATGCCCAGTGAGGATCAGCCCCAGCATGCCCAGCGTTGCCCAAACACAGGCATTGCTCCAAAGAGCTTACACAGCCCTATTGGAAGCCTGATGGATGGACTCGGAGCTGATGGCTGGATGGGTGAAGCAGGGATCACCAGGGTGGAGACATCAGGGCAGGGAACGCCCTAGGGAAAGGACAGGGCCCTTGGCAGTGGGCATTGACAGAGGGGAGCCAGGGGAAGTGGTCAGCAGGATGGGTCCGGAAGATGCTCCCAGCAAGAGAGGTGGGTGACCAAGGGACAGCTGAATGGGTGGAGAAAAGGGGAATGGTCATAGCACACTCAGGCCCTGCAGCAGGGTCCCGCTATCCAATCATTCAACGACCTCGAAAGGTGCCCACCAAGCAGGTAAGACAAGCTTGCGGCATGCCAAGCTGCAGTGAGAGGAGCAGGTAGGAGGGGAGGGTGCGGAGCAGTGTAAATCGCCAGTGACTCGAGTGGAGCTCAGTCAGTCCGTGCGAGATTCAGATCTGGCTCAGGATTGCCTCCTCCTCCAGACTGATCTGCAGAAACTGCTGGCGCTCAGAGAAATGACAGCAATAATAAATATCCCCTTTCCCTGCCACTAATTGCAGGGCTGGGAGCTGGATCAATTGCGTTAGCGCTAGCCCATGGCTAACACCTCCCTAGTCAGAGACTTAAAACACAAGGTATGTCAGCTAATTAGAGAGCGTTTATCTGAGGAGTGGAGTATTTGAAGGCAGCTCCCAGAGCCATCGGCTCCTGCCTACTCATCCCCTTCCTGGCTGGGGGACAAGTCCTGCATGCGACCAGGCCTGCAGGGAGCTCTGACTGCTCACCAGGTGACAGACCCATATCCCGCACCTTCGCCATGCAGTGCAGAGGGGCGGGGAGAACAAACCGGTGCCAGGACACGGCGAGAACTGCCGTCGCACACCCCTCCCGCAGCAACCTGGTCACCGGGGCAGGTGCTGATGCCACTCACGTGGGGCAGTCAGGCTGCTGAGCACTGGCAGGACCCCCAGGAAGCTCTGCTCCAGGGCTGTAGGCCTCCCTGTCCTGTCTGGGAGGGCATGACACACACTGCATCCCCCCATGATTCCCCACAGCACAGGGGCTCCCCACACCTTGCCCTGCCTTCTCCACTCACTCCATTCCGCACGTGGCAGGCCGGGCACAGGGAAGAATCAGACGGCAGAAGGGAGCTGCCCACACAGGGATGTGTCTCTGTTCCCAGCCTTGTCCCACCATCCAAGCCTGGGGCGGGGGAAAAAGACTGCTGCCTTGGAGAGCTCTGTCCAGGCAGCCTGCTCAACACTCAGCCCAGGATAAGGCAGCCACGCAATGCTCCCAGTGACAGTGTGATGGGTGCCTCCCTGCACCAAGGACAGGGCTGAGATCGGACTCATCCCACACAGGAAACGAGCAGCAGCGAGAGCTCCTGGCCCCAAATGACCCAGTCTGAGCCAGCAGCCTCCCGATTCGAGGCACTGCTGGCCCCCGCGCTCACCAGCCTGCCCCAGGAAAGAACGCCATCCCGCTAGCAATCACACAGACTTCGGCGTCCACGGAGACGGTCTAGCCTGCAAGAAAACAGAACTCACCTTTCTCTCCACTCTCCAGCTTGGAGTCCCCCATACTCAGCTCTGTACCCCACACCAAGAAGTGGGGGGAAGCCTCCTGCATCCCCAGCTCTCTCCTCCACTGGGATCAGGCCAGCCCAGGGACTCCTCCCTTCCCCACACAGGAGCATCTACATTTGGTTCCCAGTTGTGGGGCTGTGCTCTCCAGTAAGGACTCCGTCTGCTGCTAAGCCCCACTCGCAGGGAAGGCCCCATCACACTGTGGGGGTCTGAACTGCCTGCTGCACCCCACCTTCAGCAATTTCCAATAGCCCAGCTGTCCATACAGAGCCTCCCTCTCCTAGGCGAGATCCCCCCAGGCAGGTTGAACTGTGTAACTATCTACATCATAGAATATCAGTGTTGGAAGGGACCTCAGGAGGTAACCCCCTGCTCAAAGCAGGACCAATCCCCATCTAAATCATCCCAGCTAAGGCTTGGTCGAGGCTGACCTTAAAAACCTCTAAAGGTGGCAATTCCGCCACCTCCCTAGGGAACCCATTCCAGTGCTTCACCACCCTCCTCGTGAAATAGTGTTTCCTAACATCCAACCTAAACCTCCCCTACAACAACTTGAGACCACTGCTCCTTGTTCTGTCATCTGCCACCACTGAACAGTCTAGATCGGGGTAGGCAACCTATGGCACATGTGCCAAAGGCAGCACATGAGCTGATTTTCAGTGGCAGTCACACAGCCCGGATCTGGCCTCCAGTCCAGGGGGCTCTGCATTTTAATTTAATTTTAAATGAAGCTTCTTAAACATTTTTAAAACCTTATTTACTTTACAAAGAATAATTTAGTTACATATTATAGACTTATAGAAAGAGACCTTCTAAAAACGTTAAAATGTATGACTGGCACGCGAAACCTTAAATTAGAGCGAATAAATGAAGACTCAGCACACCACTTCTGAAAGGTTGCCAACCCTGGTGTAGATCCATCCTCTTTGGAACCCCCTTTCAGGTAGTTGAAAGCAACTATCCAATCCCAGTTCCCTCAGCATCTCCTCGTAAGTCATGTGCCCCAGCCCCCTGATCATTTTTGTTGCCCTCCGCTGGACGTTTTCCAATTTTTCCACATCCTTCTTGTCGTGTGGGGCCCAAAACTGGACACAGTATTCCAGATGAGGCCTCACCAATGTCGAATAGAGGGGAATGATCACGTCCCTCGATCTGCTGGCAATGCCCCTACTTATACAGCCCAAAATGTCGTTAGCCTTCTTGGCAACCAGGGCACACTGTTGACTCATATCCAACTTCTCGTCCACTGTAACTCCTAGGTCCTTTTCTGCAGAACTGCTGCCTAGCCACTCGGTCCCTAATCTGTAGCGGTGCATGGGATTCTTCCATCCTAAATGCAGGACTCTGAAGAGGTTCAACAAGGACAAGTGCAGATTTCTTTTGGCCCAATCCTCTAATTGGTCTAGGTCCCTTTGTATCCTATCCCTACCCTCCAGCGTATCTACCTCTCCTCCCAGTTTAGTGTCATCTGCAAACTTGCTGAGAGTGCAATCCACACCATCCTCCAGATCATTAATGAAGATGCTGAACAAAACCGGCCCCAGGACCGACCCTTGGGGCACTCCGCTTGATACCGGCTGCCAACTAGACATGGAGCCTTTGATTACTACCCATTGAGCCCAATGATCTAGCCAGCTTTCTATCCACCTTATAGTCCATTCATCCAGCCCATGCTACTTTAACTTCCTGACAAGAATACTGTGGGAGACTGTGTCAAAAGCTTTGCTAAAGTCAAGGAACAACAAGTCCACTGCTTTCCCCTCATCCACAGAGCCAGTTATCTCATCATATCATCACATCACCAGCCAGCTTGTGAGATCAACTCCAGCAGGGAAAACAACGCGGAGCAGGTGCATAGCACAGAAGCTCAGGGATCAAGATGGGGGCCCGATTCATTTTTGGTAACCTCTTCATGTTAATCAGCCTATGTTTCTATAGCACTTTCCATCCCAAAGCAGTTGGCAAATTATACTGCAGGGATTAAGTCACCCATGACCCACGTGCAGTCACCTCCAAAGTGGAACAGCTGCTGTTTAACAGCCACACAGCAACGCGGCACAACCAGGACAGCAAGGGGAATGCAAGGAGGCAGAAAATAACGACCAGGCCGGAAGATGCCCATCGCTACCCAAAATGCCCTGGAAGTTGACACTGGCAACGATTAGGATGTGGACTTCAACATCTTCGCGAGAACACCTAATCACATGCTGGGACGCTGGGGTCGGCACAGAACCGAAGGGAGAGATCCCTCTGCCCCTTGCCTCCTCCCTGCAGCACAGCGCCGCCTGCCAGCACACTGCCCCACTGGGGTGAGTCAGCATGACTCCAAGGGGATAGTGCCCCTCATTGAGTCCCCTTCCCCCCCAGCACAGCACCCCCTGGAGCCACACTGGGGTCAGCACGGACTCCCAGGGAGAGGGTCCCCGGTCCTCCTCCATGCAGGTGGTGCTCCATAGCATCCTACTGGGGTCGGCTCCGAGTCTTGGCTAGCCTCCAGTCTTCAAGCAGGGACGGTTCAGTCTCCAAGACCCAGCTCCACCCATGGCACTTCCCCAGCCGGATGCCTGTAGCTAGCCCTAACGCCCACCAGAATTAGGCCCAGCCTTCTGGACATGCAGCTGCTCGGCTCCCCTCGGCACAGAGTTGGAGGGGGGCAGGACAGAAGGTTTATCCCCTCCCCTGCCCCCCACAATACTGAGTTTACCCCCAGGGCCCTTCTGCCCAGGCAGAAGGCAGGCAGGGTTTGCCTTTGATTTCCTCTCTTCCCCAGGCCACAGGCCCAAAGAGCTGCCAGTCCCATGAACTCATCTGGCCTGTTAGTCGCAATTTTGCTGAATAATTCATATGGGCTGCCCAGGGCTCATTAGAGGGAAAGACGCTGCAGTGACCAAGTTAGGACTTTGCTCACTCAGGGCGAAAGTTTAATTTTCCAATAAATATGATGCCTGGAGCTAACAATGGCTTGGCCCTGCCTTCCCCACCCCTGCTCGGACCTGCTGCTGGGCTCCCGTCCTTGCTCCCTCTCGCACCTCCCCACCCTTCACCCTGTGAACGTTAATTAGCTCTTCTGCTTTGCGCCCTGAAATCCCAAAGCCCTTTGGATTGCAGCTCAGCCCTCCCCTGGCTCCCACTAGGGAGGCTGCTCTGGGCCGTCTGAGGTGGGCCAGACAGGGTGAGCTGGGAACTTGCTTTGATTCTGGGGCAGGTGACAGAAAGGGCCAGTTCACCCCACCCCAGTGCCCAGGCTGTCTGACGTGTAGCTGTCAGACTCTGTTCGAGCACCCAGCGCTGGCTCAGAGAGACAGGCTCTCTGCCTGTGGGAAGGACCAGATGAAGGGCCGGCAAGGGCTCCACGCTCCACTACGCTCAGCCTCCTTTCGTTGTGCCGAGCCACGGGCACGTCCAGCCACCCACGCTCGAGCAAGGAGCCGACCAAGCCACAGGCTACAGGGCAGAATTAAGGGGAGACCGTCTGTCTCTCTCACGCTCTCCTCTTCCTGTTTCTAGCAGCTGGCATCTCCTCTCAAAGCCACTAACAGCAGAACACCCGCCCCCCCTGCCAGCACGGGTCCCACGCTCACAGTGTACAGATCTGCCCTGACCCAAGCATACACCACCCCCTACAGCCTGGACCCTGGTCAGGAGAGTGAGGATGTGCTGGCCTGTTTTACCCAGGCTGGAGGAGGGGAACCTCAGGCCCACGCTCAGGGGTGGGACAGCCAGCAGGCCGTGGTCCGAGCTCGGGGCCAGCTCCTTGGATTCCCCAATCCTTCGTTAAAGGTTTCAGGACCAGCATCTGCCTGGGGTTCCACTGGACTCACAAGGCAGCACACTGCGGCACGTGGTGGCAGCATCTCCAGCCAGGGGTGAGCCCAGAGCTAGGGGGGTTTGAGTGGTTTGATGCTGAGGCACAATTCTGTGGCAGGCTACGGAGCTACGCCACCAGGTCCAAAGTGGGCCTGGGCTGCAGCATTACAATGAAGAGCAATATCATCTCCCGCGCCGCTACCTTAATGCGCTCTCTGTCTGGGAGCCCTGCAGGCACAGGGATTGCTTCGCCCGCCACCGAAACACAGCCACCTTTGGGGTGGCGCAAGGCAGCCATCCGACAGAGCACAGCAACACTGCACAACAGCTTCAGCCAGGAAGCGAAGAAAAATCCTGCGACAACCGGGGGCTGTGGGCAGAGCACTTGGACCCACCCGGGGCTCGTTAACCCTATCCAAGGAACGCTGATCCATGACCACTTTCGTGGGGGGAGAGCTGGAGAGGCCAGAAGAATGAGAGGTGACTTATTTGCTCAACCCATGACCTCGAGCCACTCACTGTGGCACCCCTGTGCCAACTGCTGCTCGCAGTTCTGGTCTGCACCCCTTTGCGTGGGCGCTGCATTTGGTTCAACCTGACAGCCGAGTGAATGACTGCAAAGGAAATTCTCCTCTCTAGTCAGCCCTCCTCAATAACAGAGCCATTGAATAAGTGACACAACAGTTGATTTCAAATAAAGGAGTGAAGGAAAGCGCACAATCCCCTCCATCCAGCCCCAGCCACTCATCAGTGGGCGAATGCCAATATTCCAGAGCAGGCAGCTCCATTCCTGCACTTTCTCCAACCTGAACCGGCTGCTTGTTACGCTAGTGGGCGGCTTCGCTGCTTATGCCGGTTTCCAATACACAGGGCTGGCGCCGGGCCAGAGACATTCCTGTACAGTTAGCAGCACGCTGGCTGAGGAGCTGCGTACAAAGGGCTCCCGTGGATGGCGGAGTGCGGGCCAGGAAGGCTCTCCATGCAGACAGCCCCAGCAGGTCACGCTAAGTCCACTCCAGTCCCGGTTTGTGCCAGACGACAACAAGTTCCATACAGTGGAAGCAACGCGCAGGGGACGGGGAATGGGCTATGCAGCCTTCCACGCACAGGGCGGCAGTTCAAATCCAGGACAAGGGGTCAGGCAACCAACCCCAGGGGAATTTCAATGGGGGTTCGGTGCTGAACTCCTTTGAAAATCCCCAGCCTATGGATCTTCTCCATGCTGTCTTGGCAACAACTCAGGGACCATGTGCAAGGAGCTGGGGGGTGGTCCTCACCCCGCCCCTCCACACAAACTCCCAGCTAGCCATCTCAGCACAGAGGCAAGCACCAAGAGTGGCTGAACAGCTCCACCCCACTACAGCTGGTGCCCTGCCCACATCTGCAAGCAGGAGGGATGGAGGAAGGGGAACCTTGCTAGGCCACTGCCTTGCCACGCCCACCTCAGAGGGCAGGGGGGCATCAGTCTCCAGGTTTGTCAGTCCAGCTCTGGAGTCTCTCAAAAATAATCAGCAACCCCAGATTTTCCAAATAGGAAGGCACAGAAAGGGCCAGCTGGAGACAGGGCTGCAACGCACCTTCCCGCAGACATGCAGGAGAGCAAGAGGATTTGGGGAGGAGCGGGTTTGCCTATCCAGCTTGTATCCCAGCCCCGCACCGCCTGATTCTCTCCAACAGCCTCCTAACCAGCGAGAGGCAGGGAGGGAGATGCAAGTCTCGAACCACGACCCACATCTCTCCTCTGCCTTGTTTTGTGTGTCTGGGATCTTTGCAGGGGGGTGCCATTCCTGGAAGCCTCCGCAGTAAGCTTCCCATAGAGAATGCGTTCGGTGTCGCATACAGATATAGTCAAGACCCCATGCAACCTGTTCTGCGCAGCATGCAGGATGCGTTGGGATTCCTCATGCTGCCGCTCTTCCCAAGACAGAGACGTTATTCAAATGACAAGCGTGATCAACACTCCAATTCATACATGAAAGGGAGAGGGACGCACACGCTGGCAGGTGACCACAGCGCCACTGATGCGCCAACCCACTCCTGCCACGATGTGAAGTCAGCGGCCAAGAGAGTCATCTGCGCTCAGAGGAGGGCCATGTGCAGCATGCAGGGCACTGCACGGCATGCTGACAGGCAGGCATCCCCGCACCGCGCCCACCCAAAGGCTCTCTTGGCACCTGGCTGACGCTCTGACCAGGGCTGAAGCAATGACAAGTTCCATGCAGCATCTTACCAAGATTCAACCACTCAAGCTTGGACTTGCCATCTCTGGAGGCTGTACCTGCATGTTACCAGGGGAGGGTCCCAAGCCGCACACAGCCCATGGCTAGGGGGTCAGGTCCCATCCCTGCTCCCCTGGAGAACAGGAGACCCAGTCTCTGACTGGATCACATTTGGCTTATTGTCCAGGGCCTGCCTTCGGCTCTGACCTACTTCAAAGAGTGGCCTTCCCCTTCTGACAGCACGGTGCAGTGCTAGGGCCACTGGTCAGGCCGCCTGCTGAGGGGTGGAGTATGGCAGAGCTCTGCAGTGAAGCTCCTTCTACTCCAGGAACAGCAGCAACCAAACCGTGGGCTGGAGTGAAGAACTGCTCATAGGCATGGGAACTAGGGCTGCTACAGCACCCCCAGGTTTTACATAGGTCTCAGCTGTCAGCCCCAAGTCTAAGGCTCTGCTCCTGACCCCACACCCAAGGCTCCACACCCATCCCCAGCTGTGGCCCCAGCCTTGGCCACCTTGTCCGTATCCCACCCTCATATCAGGGTTGGAAGGGACCTCGGGAGGTCATCTAGTCCAACTCCCTGTTCAAAACAGGACCAATCCCCAACTAAATCATCCCAGCTAAGGCTTGGTCAAGCCTGACCTTAAAAACCCCAAAGGAAGGAGATTCCACCACCTCCCTAGGGAACCCATTCCAGTGCTTCACCACCTTCCCTGTAAAAAAGTTCCAACCTAAACCTCCCCCACTGCAACTTGAGACCATTACTCCTCGTTCTGTCATCTGCCACCACTGAGAACAGTCTAGATCCATCCTCTTTGGAACCCCCTTCAGGTAGTTGAAAGCAGCTACCAAATCCCCTCTCATTCTTCTCTTCCGCAGACTAAACAATCCCACTTCCCCCAGCCTCTCCTCATAAGTCATGTGCTCTAGACCCCTAATCATTTTTGTTGCCCTTCGCTGTACTCTTTCCAATTTATCCACATCCTTCCTGTAGTGTGGGGCCCAAAACTGGACACAGTACTCCAGATGAGGCCTCACCAATGTCGAATAGAGGGGAATGATCACGTCCCTCGATCTGCTGGCAATGCCCCTACTTATACAGCCCAAAATGCCGTTAGCCTTCTTGGCAACCAGGGCACACTGTTGACTCATATCCAACTTCTCGTCCACTGTAACCCCTAGGTCCTTTTCTGCAGAACTGCTGCCGAGCCATTCGGTCCCTCGTCTGTAGCAGTGCATGGGATTCTTCCGTCCTAAGTGCAGGACTCTGCACTTGTCCTTGTTGAACCTCATCACCCCATAGCCCTGCTCCTGGCCCCAGCTCTAGGGGACAGCAGGAGGTACAGACAGGGGGAAAAGCGGGGGGGGCATGCACAGCTCCCGCACTCTAAAAGTTTTCCAGCGCCCCTTGAACTGCCCCCATTACCCAGCTCCTCCCGTCGCTGCCCATCATACACTTCATCCCATGACAGATGCATCACCACCATTCGGTCCACGCTACTCTGCTGCCACGGTGTAAGGTCACAGGCAGGTGTCCAAGCCCCGGTTCCTGCTGGGATAGATCCCTGGGCCTGCAGAGGACTCAATTCAGCACTGGCACATGCTGCACAAGCTCCATGCCCCACACGCCTTAGCAAGGCGTTCGGCTTGCTGGACGCACAGCAGGGAGTTAGGCTGCCAGTCTCCCTGGTTTCCCCACACGGCTCAGAACTAAAACCCCAAGAGAGGCAGCACCTGTTGCAATGATTCATCAACTTCAGCCTGTTCCTAGGAGCTAGCGAACAACAGGAGATCAGCAGCCCGAGACATACAGGTGGGGCCTGACGAGCACTGGGGCAGAGAAGGCCAAATCTCCCCAGGTTTACCCACGTTCATACATGGAGAAAATTAACCCTTGGGTTCTGGATTAACACCCACTTCACAAAACGATTAACAACACAGACAGGTCACGTTCCTAGCCGCAGTATCTGGATGCTTCACATCTAATTTACAGCTGGTAGATTACAGGACACCCCAGGCTGCTCAGATGGTAATTAGTGTGTCCGAGTGCCCGGGTGACTCTTCCCAATGCTCTGAGAATCACCCTCCCCTGGGAAGGGCCTGTAAAATCCCTCCTCAGCAACTGAGAGCATGGCAGCCCATATCCCCAGAACATGCGGCAGGGAGAGGCAGCAGCCCCGGCAGCTGGGACACCAGGCCATCCAGGAGCTTGGGTACAGGGATTTTCTGAAAGGAAGGGGACTGAACAGATCCTGACGGAGCCACTTCTGCATTCGCAGCACGCGCACCATCATGCACAACAAGGGGACGGTGCCACTACAGCAGAAATGTTGCCTTGTCATTTAGAATGCAAACTCTTACCAGCGAATGGGTGTATCAGTGGAGTTAATAAGCGCATGCATCACAAAAGGGAACAGCTTAAAACGCACAGAGCCCTCAGACACCATGTTCCAATTGAAAAATGAGAGAGAAAAATCCAATTTAAGCCCGGGAATAAAGATACCAACAGATGTACAGACTCCAAAACAAGGGAAGGCAGAAGCAACACTGCGTTTTCCATGCTAATTGGCATGTTACCTGCCTCTCAGTCCATAATTAACATATACAAATTGATTAGAGAGCCGGGGGCAGGTGGGGACTGAGGGCACGCTCCCAAGAGGGGAGCCAGGATGGCATGGAAAGAGCAGGTAATTCCCAGAATGATACAGGTGGGTTGCTGCATGCTATTTACATCCGCACCAAGGAGGAACAATGGCATTTGGGGGGGAAGAGCCAGCTCTCCCCGCTCTGGATCCCAGAGGCTGGCTGCTCAGCTGATGGGATATCCTGGGCAGCGCACGCTACACACTGGTTAAGGGGCATGCCCCTGGACCTGCCTTATTCTAAAAGACGGGAGGGGCAGCTGGCACTGTATTCTCAGTGAGGGCCTTGGGACTTTGCTACTCGCTCCTCCTGTACTCAGTGGTCCACAACAGCCCAAATGCAGCGACAAGCTAGGCCCCAGTCGCTGGGGCAGACGGACGATTTCTCATCCCGCCCCACACTCTGGGGGTGGCACAGAGCCTGTCTGTAGTTGGCACACTTTGGCTTCCTGCTGAGCATGTGATTTTTAATGCCACTGGTAGGCTGGCATGATGATAATTTTTCAGGGCACCTGCAGCTCTTGGAAAGGCAGATTTACCACCATTAGAATTTAAAATCAAGAGTAAGCTGTAGCCTCTCACCCCTGGCAGAGCCAGGGTGTGGGAGATCCCTTTTGCTGCATGCTATTTACATCCTCACCGAGGAGGAACAACAGAACTTGGGGGAAAGAGCCAGCCTTCCCAAAGGGCACCGCAAAGCTCCTGGCTTGCCTGGAGAGACTCCAGTGACAGAGCAGTGAGCCATGGAGGGGGTAAGGCCAATGCTGCAAGGAGAGCATGCAGAGATGCCAGCTGGGCAGCTGGAGCAGGCTAAGCCTGGGCTGGCCGGGGACACTCCAGCAGCAAGGCCGGAAAAGGCTGCCTTTGGGTTCCCAGGGAGAATGACTGCCCCAGGTCAGCATGTTAACTCCTTTGCACTGCCACGCTCCTGCACAGAGCCACGTCCCATGACAAGGGGACCAACGCCCCCACCTGGTCATTGTTCATTTAGCGAAGCGCCCGGGGCCTGGCCGGCCGGCCTGGCATTTCCCCAGGCACCAGACTAGCTTTCCTATTACTTTTAACCCACGACCAAGCCTCAAGGCTAACAGCAAGGTGCTGGAAAGCGAGGGTTGGGGTGGCTCAGACTGTCATTGGTCTACCAGGACGGGCAGAGGCCACGGGCAGGGTTTACGACAGCACAACTCCTGGACATATTTATAAATTTGAGAACGGGCTCTGTGGATGAGGGGAAAGCAGTGGACGTGTTGTTCCCTGACTTTAGCAAAGCTTTTGATACGTCTCCCACAGTATTCTTGCCAGCAAGTTAAAGACGTATGGGCTAGATGAATGGACAATAAAGTGGATAGAAAGCTGGCTAGATTGTCGGGCTCAAAGGGTAGTGATCAATGGCTCCATGTCTATTTGGCAGCCGGTATCAAGTGGAGTGCCCCAAGGGTTGG
The DNA here is from genome assembly GCF_009764565.3 of Dermochelys coriacea. NCBI lineage: Eukaryota > Metazoa > Chordata > Testudines > Dermochelyidae > Dermochelys > Dermochelys coriacea. Next base: position 352,059,043 of record NC_050068.2, on the reverse strand, counting down.
TCCTGGGGCCGGTTTTGTTCAATATCTTCATTAATGATCTAGAGGATGGTGTGGATTGCACCCTCAGCAAGTTTGCAGATGACACTAAACTGGAAGGAGAGGTAGATACGCTGGAGGGTAGGGATAGGATACAGAGGGACCTAGACCAATTAGAAGATTGGGCCAAAAGAAATCTGATGAAGTTCAACAAGGACAAGTGCAGAATCCTGCATTTAGGACAGAAGAATCCCATGCACTGCTACAGACCAGTGACCAAATGGCTCGGCAGCAGTTCTGCAGAAAAGGACCTAGGGGTTACAGTGGATGAGAAGCTGGATATGAGTCACCAGTGTGCCCTTGTTGCCAAGGCGGCCAAGGGCATTTTGGGCTGTATAAGTAGGGGCATTGCCAGCAGATCGAGGGACGTGATCGTTCCCCTCTATTTGACATTGGTGAGGCCTCATCTGGAGTACTGTGCCCAGTTTTGGGCCCCACTCTACGAGAAGGATGTGAAAAAATTGCAAAGCGTACAGCGGAGGGCAACAAAAATTATTAGGGGGCTGGAACACATGACTTATGAGGAGAGGCTGAGGGAACTGGGATTGTTTAGTCTGTGGAAGAAAAGAATGAGGGGGGATTTGATAGCTGCTTTCAACTACCTGAAGGGGGGTTTCAAAGAGGATGGCTCTAGACTGTTCTCAGTGGTAGCAGATGACAGAACAAGGAGCAATGGTCCCAAGTTGCAGGGGGGAGGTTTAGGTTGGATATTAGGAAACACTTTTTCACTAGGAGGGTGGTGAAGCACTGGAATGGGTTCCCTAGGGAGATGGTGGAATCTCCTTCCTTAGAAGTTTTTAAGGTCAGGCTTGACAAAGCCCTGGCTGGGATGATTTAGTTGGGGATTGGTCCTGCTTTGAGCAGGGGGTTGGACTAGGTGACCTCCCAAGGTCCCTTCCAACCCTGATAGTCTCTGATTCTATGAACTTTTCTCAGTGAAATCAAACCTCTGATAGGGCAACTGTCGGTTCCCATAGTAACAGGAATTAAATATAACTTCCAGCGAGTGCTGCACATCCTGGAACCATCCATTACCAGGGCTCAGAGCATCCCTCTTAACATCGAATGACCAAACTTAGAGCCGCCACCCAATGCCAGCGCCCGATCCCCGACCTCGCTGCTGCGCATCGGGGGCGGGGAACCGCCTGTGGGAAAGGACGGATATATTTAACCGCTGTTCCCAGGGGACAGCCAACAGGGCCTCCAGTCGCCTGGCACACGGGGGTGGGGCATCAGGTTAATGGTTATGACAGTGGGAAACCGTTTCAATTAAAACTGCCTTTGTAAAGGCACCACACGCTCATGCCAATCACCAGCCAGGCACTTGGCTGAACTATAAACGGAGGAGATAATTGTACGCTGCAGACTCTTTCGCCTGCTCCCACCAGCCTGATCGGCAGCAGACCCGGCTCTGTCTGGTGTTGATTACTGCCTGCAAGGAGGCCGGGTGACACAGCAGCCCTGCTACTGGGGGCACTGGGGGTGAGGCGGTTCCACCTGAACACAGCTCCCTCCAAAGCCTTAGGAACCTGAGCGGCCTGGAACACGCCATGCAGCTGATCTCCCCAGGTGTGGGACCCATGGCCTGTGCTGGAGGCCACATGCCATGCAGGGAACTGTAGGCTGCTGGGAACACGCTGCCTTGTGCTGGGGCCCTGGCTCTTAACAAGGGGGCTGTCTCTCAAGGAGAGCTAAATGCAAAAGTCCTACAAGCAGCCACGTTAACCAAGACAGGACCCAGCCCCCTGTGCTGGGTGTGTCTCCACACAGGGCCACATACCAGCCACCTGCCACAGTGACTTGCACCCTGCCAGGTATCTTGTGGGGCCTTGTGGCTAGAACACTCGGCTAGGACTCAGGAGATGTGGGTTCTGTTCCAAGCTCGTGTGCTGGCCTGCTGGGGGATGTTGGGCAAGTCACTGCTGTACTCTGTGCCTCAGTTTCCCCACCTGTGCAATGGGGATAATACTGATGCACTGAGAATTAGGAATCAGCATCGTACAGAGCTCTGTACAGGTTCTCCTATGGCACCCGTCATCCAGGTATCCCACTGAGGAACATAAATAACATGACCAACCTCTGCCCGATCTGGTCCCCTCCCACTCCCCCTAGGGTGGAGAAGCTCCATTTGTCACCATGTGTGACCACAGGACACTACATGCTCCCAGCGGGAGCCAGCGAGGTTTGGGGTGGTTCTTGGCTCCTGCAGGGGTTTGCTCCCCGGCCCTGAACTAGTCCCCCAGAAAGACCCCCACCTGCACGAACAAGCCCTACCTCGCGACAGGCAGCGCGTCCATTATCCCCTGGGATTGGTGCAGGGATGCTCCCGGAGCACAAGGCATCACTAAGGCCCCACATCATTCAGACAAGGACCTCGCCCCCGTGGGCTGGGGGGAGCCTGTGCAGTGACAGGGGGAGGTTCTGGTGTGCCTACACAGTGCTTTAGCCCAGCTGCCTCCTGGCCACTGTTACAGCCTTGCTGGCAACTACGACAACTGAGCCAAACGAACCCACACAGCTTCAGCAGCTGCTGCCCCAGACCTCTAAGCCAAACTCTCCCTGGCCACCACAGCACCCAGTGCTGGGCGAAGCCATTCTGGAAAGGAACGGTGGCTTTCTGCATGGAGAGAAAGTGGGGCGCTTGGGGGGAAGGACTGTCCCTTCCTGATTTCCATAAAATGGTAATTCAATTACAGAAAGCAAAGAGAATTCCGAAGTCTCAGCTGCCCCACTAATTGTCTCATTAAGGGCAGAAACGCAGGGAACAGAATTACACCCGCCATCTGAATCATTAATGCCCCTGCGACAGCCGTGCAGGATTCCACTCAGACGTAGAGAGGCCCTAGCAGTGGTGGTGTGCTGGGGGAGCATCTCGCCACCCTAATTCATTTGCACACCGTGCAGGGTTCAAACTTCCTTTCGCCCAGCTGTGCACTGCAGGGTGGAAAGTCCCTACGTTCCAGACAGTTTGCATAGGTGAGCTCTCCAGTCACTCGCGGGGAAGGAAGCCGCAGGATCACCATCGCAGTGGGAGTGCACCGTCTCCCCAGCACATGGGCAGTGCTGATGAAGCTGGTGCTCTGGTGGGCAGTGCCCCGCGAATGGATGAGGAGCGTGGACCCACAGCAGTTGATCCACAGTGAACTGGATAACAGGAGAAAAGGAGTACTTGTGGCACCTTAGGTGCCACAAGTATTCCTTTTCTTTTTGTGAATACAGACTAACACGGCTGCTACTCTGGAGGACAGGAGGCCGCTGCAAGGGGGCAAAGGAGCCGGGCACACAAACACGCAACTGCGCAGTGTTGAGACGGGGGATGAAAAGCTGCAAGTTCGCCCACCAGCGTGGGCAGCAGGCATCACTGCTGCAACACACCACTGGCCGTCTCTGCAGCAGCTGCCACGTCCAGTGCAGAACCCCACAACTGCTCTCTGACAGCACGTTCCATTTGTAGCTCTCAGGGCTTCTCCAAGGCAGGCACGCATCATCACTCCCTTTCACGTCTGGGAAAACTGAGGCATAGAGGGGCAGTGACTTGCCCAGGGTCAAACAGTGAGTCAGTGGCAGTGCTGGGAATAGAACCCAGGTCCCGGAGTTCCAGGACAGACCCTATCTGCTGGGCCTCTCGATCAGCTTTACCAGCTGCAAAACATCTACTCCAAATCCTGCAGCACATACAAGACGCAACCTGGGCTCTGCAGCCACGGAAGAACTGAGAGCCACAGACCTGCCCTCTCCAGCTACTGAACGACACTAACAGCACATGGCCCCCACCCCACTCCACCCTTCTGGAGCACAAAGGATCTACGAGAGATTCCCTTCACTGTCACGGTCCGAGCCACAAAAGGATGCTCTCCATCTCAACCCCTGAAGCCTGCCCATGGAACAGCAGTGCAGAACTCCAGCGTACTGCCCCACTCCACTCCCTGCACAATGGCAGCAGGAGGGGCCCTTCGTGCTGGTTCCAGTTCCTACTATCCTAGTAGCTCCAGGAGGCCCCAGCTGAGATCTGCTCAGCACAGCCCACCCGTGAGTGAGGCAGAATCCCTGCCCCACACTGCTCACAAGATGGGGGGGAAGTCAGCGTTGTTATCCACGCTGCACAGAAGGGGAGCTGAGGCCCAGAGAGAATCAGTGACATGCCCAAGGCCACCCCACACAGATCCCTGAGCTGCAGCCCAGTGCGTGTGCCAGCAGACCAGCCTTCTGTTCCTCGGGTTACCTGAGCCTCTCAGAGTGGGGTGGGTCTCTAGCCACCAGCTAATTTCAGAGGCCCAGGGAAGGAGCGAGGAGGCCAGGGGCAGCAGTGCGGGAGTTAGGAAGAAAGACCCTGCTCCTCTGTCAAGCGTCTCCTTTTCAAGGGCACAGATTGATCTCCATCTCCTGGATAAAAGGACTAAAAGCAGATTAAGGCCGTAGATTTAAATCTATCCTGAAAATTTCTTCCTCTGGTAGATGCGAGAGCCGGAGTCTACAGAACTCTCCTGTCTGTGTGACGCCTGTCTATTTATTTATGCACTTACTGAATTTTTCATAACTGAGTTAAGAACGATCAGTGTTCAGGGTTATCCTTTGTACACGGTTATCACCATAGAAACAAGAACAAGAGAGAGAAACACAGCCCCACATTGTCTCCCATTGATGGAGCCAAGAGAACACAGCAGGGGAGGTGGGAAGCTCTCTGCACAGGAACTTGCACAATAATCAAGTACCCTGAAGTCAACTGTGCCGGAGAGGAAGAGCTGGTCCCATCCACAGGGACAAAGGGCATGGCGACAGCCTCCTCTGGTTATTTGTACCTGCTGCCGCTACGCACCCTGCTAGTCCGTGAACACAGCCTGGTAGCTATTAATAAAGGCTCCATGGCATTTGGGAAGGGCTATATATGAACTAAGTATTCGTTCAGAAACGGACCAGTAATTGGAGTTCTTTAAAAAAAACCCACAACACTGTTCAGCGTTTTTGAAGGACCTACAGGAACAATAAAAACTCCACCCTACCTTTCCATGCAGATCCTGCAACATTAGTGAAGGCAATAGGTTCCAAGCTGTCAGTGATGCTGGTGCACAAGCTAGGAAATGAACCAGTTTTATCGGGGCAGGAACTGCTCTCTTCTAACTTCTGGAAGAGGGATGCGCACAAAACACACTGATGGTGTATCCGTAATTCACCAGGAAGCCCCCAGCCGATCAGAACTCAGTGCGGAGGGAACTCCGTGGTCATCCTATCCACAGGCCAGTTTTATGGAACCATTTCTCTCTGCCAATAGCCCTCCCCAGAAACTGGAGACTTAGTAACTGGGGGTGATGGAGGCTTTGTACCTGTTACAATAATTGGTCTACATATTTTGCCTCATTGTGAGCTCAGCTGCAACGAGTGCATGAAAGTTCCTAAGACATCACAATAACTTATAACACGTGTCGACGGGAGAAGGTACGAAAGGGCAAAAAACCCAAATTAGTCCAAACAAAACGGCCTCCAGATATGGCTCAAAGACTGAGTTACGTTAGAAATCAGTGAACTAAAACTGGGGTAGGAAACCAGGACTAACTGTCAGGGGATGGGCTGTTCCACCCATCACCCCTTTTCGGGTCCATACAGAGAGAGGCTTTGGGGGAAGCCATAGAAGAACAGAGGGAAGCTACAGAAATGAGTTCCATCATCCTGGCTGCCACCCCCACCATCTCCAGGGGCCCTGGACCTTCCTCCTTCTGGTCCTGAGAGGTGGTCAGAGAGAGGGACCCAGCTGACATCGCCACCCCTACTGGCTCCGGCTCAACCCCAACCACCATGCGGGATAAAGCAGGATTAGACTTTGCAGCAGCCCTGGATCATCTCAGCTAACTTCATCTCTTCTCCCCAAAGGGACAGTTATCACTGGCTTTCTACCACCTCAGAGACTTCCACAAACTCCCTCTGGCGAAAGGGAAAGGAGAGGCTATAACAGGAAAAGCTTTACTCAGCATTTTACATTCCACAGGCTGTAGTTGTTTTTCCTTGTTTTCTGTATCCTTAACAAAAGGTTAACGGGACACTCAGCGGTGCGTTTGCCATGGTGCGAAGCAGGTGGAGGTCTCTGGGTACCAAACCCAGAGCTCGAGTAATGCTGGGCAGCGACTGGGTTATGTTCACCCCTTAGCCCAGACATTCCCTCGAACACAACAGAGCCGATCAGTAGTTCTTCCGGAGACTCCATGCTGTTTCCACAGCTGGTGCAGTCAACTGGCAGGAGTGCTGGTGTAAACACGCTGGGTCACCAGCCCTGCTCTGAGCAGGGGCACAAGAGGTGGCTATGCCTGCCAGCCGCTGCTGTACGCAAGGGGAACATCTACACCCCACACTCCTTTCAGCAGCACCAACAGCGCGTACATTACACGCACCCCTAGAACAGTGTAGCGAGGCAGTGGCCTCCCTCCCCACTGGAGCGCGAGGGACCACTACACTCCCCTTGGTGGGCAGAGCCAAACCTGTCCCACCCCCTTGTACCGGGGCAGGGCAGGAAGCATAAAAGGAAGGCTCTGCAGCCCCTGACAACAAGGCAGAGTGGCCTCCCTCCCCACTGGAGAGCGAGGGACCACTACTTATGGGTGCAAACAGCGGTGTGGACAGGAAGAGCAAGGACATGCCTGAACCTTATGGGAACGTACTGGATAGATCCCTATAGGGCTCTGTACTCGCCCAACCAGGGCCTCCCATGTCTACTTGCTATTTTGAACAGCAGCGTCCCACTGCCGGAGCAGTTCCCCGCCGCAGTGAAAGACTCCAGCAGTGGGGAAAGGCTCTGGCAGGAGGCAGGCAGTGGGAAAGGTGCCAGCAGTGAGGAACTTGCCTTTCGCTGCGCCATGTAGCACACCTAGCCCTACATGCCGCCACTACTGATGCGCAGTGGCGAGAGTCTCTGGCACTCCCAGGCCGGGCTGCACCGGGGGAAATGGAACGGAAAGCCAGGCAATGTAGACGGCCTCAGAGTCTGGTGATGGGAGCAGTGTGTCCTGAAGGAGGAACTAATTGAATACCAGACTCTGTGTTGTAAGGAACCTGGGTGCTTAGCCCAGTCCCGCAACAGGCTGGAGACAGGCAGAGCCATACAGCTTGGCTCCACCGTCTCTTCCTGCCTCTCTGGGTAACATCTGTGGGGCCACCTACCTAAGTGCCAGGCTGGGGGTTCCTAGCCATGGGAGAGGTCTGGCTTCAGTCAGAAGGGGGGCAGAGGGATGAGGACAAGTGACCCGCACCAAAGCCAGATGGAAAATTCTGAATTATCCAGGTGGGAACATAACATGCTCCCTACCAAAAACGTAAGGAGCACAAATCACCCTCTGTACTCGGTGGTGAGGAAAAGCCACCTCGTCACAGAGAGTTTGTCCAGCCAGCCGTGTCCTCGGCCACAAGAACCTCAGGTCCAAGATGTATCCATGTGCAGCTGTCAGCCCAACAACTTGCAAACAGCAACACCACCCCCGGGACACCAAATACCTGTGAAGCCAGGAGCAGAGAAGGCTGGCAGAACAAGGCCCAGAGCTCCCGGCAGTGAGTCGCGAGCAGCTCAGACCCACTGCCTGATTTACAGAAGACTTTTAGAATACAAGGACCACAGCTGTTTTCCCAGCACTCCGCTGTCACTATCGGCTAATACATTTCACATCCGTTCAGTTCACTGCTCAGTGAGATTCAGGACCCGACTCTGGGAGGGGCTGCGGCAGACACACAGGAGACCACTGAGCGACCCCACTACCACTCAGACTCTGCCTGAGCTGCTCCGAAAGCTGGCTGGAGAATAACTTGGTTGCATGGAGCCAGTGACATTGGGGCACCCGAGAGGAGCAGACACCAGCGGGGCTTGGGCTACTCCACACTGGCCTGGCTGGGCACCATAAGGGAATCCCTCATCTGGAAGGGAGCCCCAGTTCAGATATGCCTTCCACAGCGAGCCTCGATCACAGGAAGCACCCAGATTTAGGCACCGGGCGGAGAAGTGTGGAGGGATAAATAGAAGTGTGAATAAAACAAGAAGAAAGCTGAACTGGAGCCAGCTGTGTTGCCTTCCTCCTCCACCATGACTCAAAGGCTCAGCTGCCCATGCCACGTGGGATCTCCCTGGGGCCCGGCGGAGGGAAGAAAGCCAAGGTCTGTTTGTAGGCCAATAGCCAGGACTCCATGACTGCCTGCCAGTGACCCCTCTCTGCACCCTGGCAGGAGGAAGGAGGATCTCCAGTGAGAGCAGAGATGTGCAAACAAGCACCGGGGCATGCGCGGCTGCAGTCCCAGCTGCTAATGTGGCCCCGGTGCCGGGATTCTGACAGCTCAGCACTCTCGCCTCAGCAGAGCCCGCAGACATTTCTGATTATGGCGCCCCAGCTCAATTAATCCCTCTGGAAGGCACAGCAAGTTGCAGAGTGATCATTAACTTCACACGCAATGAGAGAGACGCTCAACAAGAACTGACAGTGGGGGAAGTGGCTGTGATCTCGGGCCCCATACCCTCAGCAAGACGCACTGCGCCCTGAGACTCAGTCTACCTGCCGAAAGAAGGGTGGGAGGGGAAGGAAGGCAGTTCCCAGAGAGTCTGTCAGGGAGGAGGAGACCCGGGGCAGATGGCAAGCAGCTGCCAGCAAGCCCTGCTGCGGCCAGGCGAGACTCATCACCCGAGAGATCTGTGAGAACGAAGGGGCAGAGCAGACTTCAAGAGCTCTGCGCCGAGTGTGATGGGGAAAGGCGCCACCCCACCCATAACAACGCAGCTCCTCCAGGAGGCAGCAAGCACCAATAAAGTCACGTTTTACTGCTCGTCAGTGGCGCTTGGCTCCGAGTGCATAAACAAACATCGTTCCAAGCACACGGCTCGTGGCTGAGCTTTGCTGGGAGAGATGAAGATGCCGGACACAAGGAAAGGAGACAGAGCTCCATGTGTACGGAACAGAGCAGAGCACTGGGGCTGCCAGGGCCAGGGTTCAAACCTGGATCTCCCCCCGCAGGAGGCAGCGAGCCATGAGAGGTAGAAGAAAATGGCTCTGTGCTGGAGATAAGTCACGGTGGGGTACGGGGGGTCCTGTGTCAAAGCAGGCACTTTGGAAGAACCACCTCTCCCACCTAGAAGGGCGCCAGGCAGGTTTACACAGTGCAGGACACGCGGCCAAGGTGCAGTAAGGCACCAGACCTGGGTTAAGTGCTGCTCACTCCCCTGCACACAAAGGGCCAATGCTGGCAGAGCACCAGGGATAGAAGGTGCCTACAGCAGCATGGGGAGGGGAGACCCCGGAAGGAGAGCGCACTCTGTGCCCTTCCTGGCCTTAGGAGAAGCAGCCTCAGATCAGTTACAAAGGGAGCTGGGGCACTGGGATGGATAGACAGACTTAGGACCTTCCCCTGTTCCAAACACTTCTCACACTGTGGCATGGCAGGCCTGAGAGCTCCCGTGCGGTGAAGGGAGACAGCAAGCCGTGCCACCGCCGGGCGCCACAAATCGAGGGCAGGCTGAGCCGCTGTCCACCCAGCAAGGGACTGACGCAGCATGGTCCCACGCCCACAGACACGAGGACGGCTCACCTGCTAGCAGGAAGGTGATCAGGCAGGTTTCCTTTGGCATGTACAGCTTGAGCCGAGAGCCGCTGAAGACGTACTCCACCACCGCCTCGGAGCGGCCGGCCCGCTGCAGGAAGGGCAGGAACTGCTTGGCCTTCTGGGTGTCCTGGAGGGCAGGAAAGGAGAGAGGACATTAGAGACTGATGGTGAGAGGGGGAACCCACATCCCCATAGGACAAGGCACAGCACCCTCACACCAGCCAGTCACACGATCCCTGGCCTGGGCTGGCGAAGGATCGAACCCCAAGCCTTGGTCTCTGAGCACAGATCCCTGCCGCTCAGGCTGAAGCCTGCTGGCAGGGGGCAGAGGGGCTGACGAACCTGGGGCCACCAGCCAGAGGGGACAGCAACACTCGGCCCATAACGAGTCACCATTAACACAGTGCTGTACCTGGCTGGCTGGGAGACTCTCCCTGGGGAGCACTCCTGCCTCACACAGTGCTGCCCGGGGCTGGGAGGTGGAGAGTCTGCCCCAGGGAGCCAAGCCCTGCTCCCAGCCCCTGGCAGATGGCAGGGTCAGCCCCCGGCGTGTGAGGTAACATGGCAGGCACATTTGTGGTAGGAGCTCCTCCAGCTCTCACAAGACACTTGGGCAGGGAAGGGGAGAGCTGAGTTTCCTGGTAGGGCAACAATCGGGTACTCCTGCCCTGCACCCCACAGGCACATGGCAGCAAGTCACGGGTGTGGTACTCAGCCCTGCTGGGGAACACGGTCACTTGTATGCCCAGCTGCATGCAGGCTGCAAGCAGTGCTGTGGCCCAAGCTCCCTATTGGGCAGCAGCCACAGCCCAAACCACCCTAGCTAGGCATCAAATGCCACAAGGCCTTGCACTGCCCTGACCAGCCCCTTATCTCACTGACAGTGATTCGAGTCTCCAGCGTGACCACCTCTCCTCCACCCACTCGGCAGGACAGCCAGCAGGGAGCCAAGCTGATCTCGACACTGGGGTTTCCAAGGCCGTGTTTCCACGGACACTTTCATGGGGTAGCTGCCCTTCGCCATTCCCCCCATCCCCGGCCTGGGACTCTTCTATTTGGATCCTTCCGGCTTGGCTTAAATCCCTTCCCAAGCGACAAGCTGCATGGAGAAAGGGCAGCTCTTCCCCCAGACCGGGAGGGCTGGGACTACACTGGGGTAACTAAATGGTTCAAATGCACCCGAGTTTGTACGGAAAATCTTTCCTGCATAGATAAGGCCTGAATGCAGCCTTGGAGCTGGGCTCCTGTCGCCTCCTTCCCCAACTGACTAGGCTGCTTGGGTCAGGTCTCTGAAACTGCTCCGGCGAGCCAGGGCAATAGACCCGAGAAACACCCACATGTCCTGCCAGCTGCGAGGCAGCATCTGGGCACGAGTGGCCGATGGTCCTGGGGGAGTCCCTGCTGAATTCAGCCCCAGGAATCCTTAGGGAAACCAGCTGCTCAGACGATCCGTGGAGCCCACTGAATGCTGGGAGTGCACTCAGGACTGAGTAGATACCAGTACCGTCTCAGTGTTTCCAGGTGCTCCCCCATCTGTCTGTCTCCACCTGTCATCTCGTCTCATACTCCGATCGGGAGCTCTCTGGGATGGGGCCGGCTTTTCATCCTGTGTTTGTACAGCGCCTAGTGCAATACAGGCCTGGCTAATGGCTAGGCTCCCAGGCGCTACGCCAATACAAATAATCTCTAATAATGCTCAGTTATCTACCTGGCCCTACAGTCTGCGCACCTTGATCCAGACAGCTCCCCGTGACCTTGGCACAGCGCCTGGTCTTCCTCAAGGAAGGAGCTTGCATCTCAGGACCTCTGTGCCGCGAGAACACACTCTTCCTGTCAGGCTCAGAGCCACCCAAGGGTTCTCCTCCCCACCCATCACACAAGATGCCCTGTTTCATTTGTTTAAGACACCGCAGCAAGAACTCAAGTGCCAAAATCCTCTGCGGCCCCCTGCCCCGATTGGCTAGCTTCCCGCTAGTCATACTTTTGTATCTCTTTCCTGTCCTAGGTAGTTCCACGCCTACTTCAAGCACTGGTGCGGGCGGATAGGAGGGACGCCAGCTGGCCCAGAACACGCAACTCCAGCAACCTCTCACCCCCCTGTTAAACATAACCCAGTGCTGACGCAGCCCCCCCGTGGAGCAGCAACTGCTTCCCTTTCACAGGGAATCTTGCCTCAACTGAATACCGCACTTCGCTGCCTGCTCCACTCCTAGCAACAAGCCACTGTATACAAATTAATGCATATCGGTTAATGAAAAGTCAACGCGCCATGAGCAACCGTCAGTGGTGGTGGAGGGACTCAGAGTGCTTGGTAAAACACGTGACAGCACCACACTTCAATGCCTGGCACACTTTTATCTGACACGCCCAGACATTGAGGGAGGGCTCAGAACAATATTTACAGTAATGGAATTCAGTGTCCTTCCAAACGGACCCTCACAGCAGGAAGACAATCGCCTCCCAGATCACTGCTGCTTTCCTTGATAGAAGCCAGAGCAGACCTGCAGCCTAAGTCCATAGAAAACTCCCACATGCCCAACTTCCCTCCCCACCCCAGAACGGAGCAGAGGCAAACAGGACTAACACCCAACAGGTCAGAAAGCACCAACAGATTAAGAACATTTGCTAAACAGGCTTAAATCTCAGGCCATTATTCATAGGCTGGGCCTGTAATTTGGGAATGCATTACCTAATTGTTTATCTCAAATCACTAGATTAACAACTTATTTTGAACTGGAGGCCTTAGCCAAAAACTAAGCAAACCGTACATTTCAGATGCAAGACACTAAACGTCACAGGCTTCTGATTTATTTCACCCAGAAAAAAAAAAAGCTGTTCCTAAAATAAAATGCAGCCAGGTGGCTTTTCATTTCACTGTGTCCTTAATTTAGAAAAATGAACTGCGAAGGAAGGGAAGGGAGAAACTCGCTGCAGCCAAAAACTTTCTTCCCTTCAGTAACAGTTTGGATCTAGTTCACCGAAGGGCTGCCTGACCAGACTGCTAAAGCAGAGACGTGGATGGAAACTCACTAGATCACAGAAATAAAATCAATAGGATGTTCCCAAGATCCATCCCCACCGCTGAACGGCTTGCACTGCAGAAAAGGACTTACTGGGAAGGAGCCGGGGCATTCAAAATGCCATATTTTATGGCAAAGGTTAGAGCAGAGAGCTCGCTGCTCCAGCTATGGGACTTGAATGTAAATTGGAACCAGCTCCCCTACTCGGAAACTCATTATTTCCAACGCAGTCAGCACGCGAAAAGAAATGGCTATCTGCATACATTCCTTAGACCAAAGTGCAAGCCAGGCTGCAATTACAAGCCCGCATGTCACTCCAGGAAAATTAAGTGGCAAGGGGAGAGTGGGAGCAGAGCATACTTCGACAACAGCTGAATCCCGACTGACAACATGTGTCCGCACCTCTCAGACCCTCATTAACAAGACGCGACCTTCAGCATTTCAGATGTGACCAAAAAAGAAACCCAGGAGGGAAAGGGAGAGTGGAGGCAGCCATAAATTTTTGGAGCAGAGCCTCTGCCACAGGACAGCAAGAGGTGCTTTGGCAGCAGCATGGCAGATTAGCCTTGAAGATGGGAAAAAAGGAGAATATCGTGGCCTATCTGGATCTGCTGATCCCCGGGGGCACAAGAGAAGTGATGACAGCATCCCAGCATTAGCAGAAGGCAGCTGATGCCGAGCTAGGCAATAACAATGCTTTGCACTCCAACTGCACAGCAGGTCACCAGAGAGGAAGGACAGCCCAGCGGTTAGAGCGCTAGCCTGGGATCTGAGCGATCTGGTGTCAATTCCCTGCTCCACCACCGACTCCCTGTGAGGCCCTGGGTGAGTCACTTAATCTCCCTGGTATAATAGCACGAAAGGTAAATGCACTGAAGCTTGTGTGACACTCAACTGAAGGGGGCTAGAGAAATACCTGTGACGGGCCTTAGAGTGCTGTACAGACACTGAACCCCATGGGAGCCCAGCTCCCCTGCAAACCAGGCCAGCGGTCACACTGGGAGTCATTGACAGCCTGGATTAGAACCCAGGGGTCTTGACTCCCCATCCATTGTTTCCAGGCACTAGACTACACAGCCTATAAGCCGCCTCACGAGAAAGCCGCAGGGGGATGTGGAAGTTGTTCTGGCTCCCTCGACTCGGGTTGGAGTTCTTTAAGGATCTGACTCGGGATCATTCCCATTTAGATAGTTTCATTGATGGCCTTGGCACAAGAAGCAGGAGTGCGCTAAAGAAACGTACGGACAACCCCACGTTGGTAGGCATCGTTGATACAGAGGAGGATTGGAATATTGATGGGAAGGCCTTGAGACCTGGCATAACAGCAATGGGTGAAATGTAAGAGCACAAAGTGCAAGGGGCTAACAACAAGCGCTGGTGAGCCTTCCTTTGGAATACCATGAACGGTTCATCACCAACCGGAAAGGTCCAGCCAAGAGCTACTAGGATGATCCAGGGAAGGGAAGCCTGTCTTACGAGAGGAGACTGGAAGGGCTTGGCTTGTTTGGCCTAGCACAATGCAGGCTGAGAGGGGATCTGACTGCTCTCTACAAATGCACCCGGGATAGACACTGAAGCTAAAGGACAATGTTGGCACAAGATGAAACGGGGATAAACTGGCCAGGAATAAATTCAGGCTGGAAACGAGAAGCAGGTTTCTAACCACCAGAGGGAGGCAGGCTCTGGAACAGCCTGCACTAGGCATGGTGGGGGCTAACAACCCAGCTTGGTAAGTTCGTGAAGAGAACGATAAGCTGGGGCTGCCTATGATCACACGGAATGGACTTGATCCCTTCCAGCCCTACATTCCTAACTCTCCCCTTTACCCTCCCTGTAAAGGCCCCCCACATTGGACGAACCTCCCCTCCCAGCTTGGGCTGATGGAGACTGTACGTCGGCTTCCCTTTCTACTCATGGCAGTACCAGGAATTCGGAATGGGAGAGACTGACTAGACCACCCATTCCTCTCCGGCCCATGTGGAGCTTCCCCCTGCAGCACCTTTCTCAGCGCCCTGCCCTCCCAGCCACCTCTAGCCCATCACGGTAAATGCTGACCCAAGGTCAGCGCCACGGCTATTAGTGACACATCGCAGACAGCTTCCTTCAGCGGGGGGGCTCCCCATTTGCAGCCTGTGTGCACCACACTGGGCACATCAGGCAGGTGACAAGACCCCTCAGTGGGGGCGGCTTCTTTGGACCAGGTGACTGGGAAGTGCTTGTGTCAGGTGCTGTATCCCCCAAAAGCACCCATAGGAGGATGCTGGGCTCCTGATCAGTTACGAACTCAGGCTCCCTCAGGAAGCAGAGCAATACCGTTATGGAAATCAAGACGGCAGACTTTAGAAACCTCAGGGAGTTGGTCAGTGAGGGAAGTTATGTAACCACTCTGTGTTAGAGAGGTTCACAAACTAAATACGAGTCAACAGTGTAATGCTGTTGCAAAAAAAGCAAATATCAGTCTGGGATGTATTTGCAGGAGTGTTGTAAAGACAAGACAAGACACGGGAAGTAATTATTTTGCTCTGCTCCATGCTAATAAGGCCTCAATCGCAGTATTTTGTCCAGTTCTAGGTGCCACATTTCAGGAAAGATGTGGACAAATTGGAGAAAGTCTAGAGGAGAGAAACAAAAATGATTAAAGGTCTAGAAAACATGACCAATGAGGGCAGATTGAAAAAAATTGGGTTTGTTTAGTCTGGAGAAGGGAAGACAGAGAGGACATGATAACAGTTGTCAAGTACATAAAAGGCTGTTACAAGGAGGGGGGAGAAAAAATGTTCTCATTAACATCTGAGGATAGGACAAGAAGCAATGGGCTTAAATTGCAGCAAGAATAGTTTAGGTTGGATATTAGGAAAAACTTCCTAACTTGAGTGGTTAAGCACTGGAATAAATTGCCCAATGAAGTTGTGAAATCTCCATCACTGGAGGTTTTTAGGAGCAGGTTAGACAAACACTGCTCAGGAATGGTCCAGCTATTACATAGTCCTGCCTTGAGTGCAGGGGACTGGACAAGATGACCTCTCAAGGTCCCTTCCAGCCGTACACTTCTATGATTATCAGCCAAGAGACTCCTTATTTGCCCAAGAGGCTGAACCAGGGTGCAGCAGCTCTCAGGAAACACAAGAACAGAGTGGTTTGCGTTCGTTTCCCCCCAACAGCAAAGTGCCCACGCACACAGATGGAGCTGTTGGCTCAGTAGGTACCAATCTTGCCAATAGCCAAGGTGCTCCCAGGTGCTTTAAGTTTGAGATTCCAGCTGTGGAACCTGGCCCTCTTCCACATATCAAGCTCTCGCCACCCTCCGAGGGCTAGAGTGCTGGAGTTGCCATCCTTCAGATCAGGTGCCCTAAGAGAACAGTCTCATCTACACCCTTTACACTCTGCTCACCATGCACTCTGCAATGCTGGCCATCGCAATGGTTTTCTTCCACAGCTTGGGTCAGAGATGCAGAGAAGAGCAGCCGAGCAAGGCATTTAGAGGAGCCACCGACAGGGCCCCAGTTTCTTTGCCATCTGCCTGGCATGTAATTCTAATAGGAACCCGAGGCCGGACCAGGCGCACAGTCCGGTTAAAGCCCTCCCACTTTTCTGGGGCAGCACAGGTTTTATCATTTCTTGGTGCTGTAACAGAGGCTCAGACCACATCACTTCTCTCTGAGTAGCTCTTTTCATCCCGAGACAGCCTAGAGAGTTCAGTATTATGGACATGGAGAAACTTGCAAGAGAAGGTCAGAGAGACACTAAGGGAAAAGTGGAAGCAGCTGATGAGACAGAAGAATACTGGAGGCTACTCCAGGTGGCAGGAGCTGCAGAAAAGCCTCTTGTGCCATGCCGTGAGATTGACTCAGGGCAGAGAGAAGGGCCAGTACGCAGTGGAGCAGGATGGAGAAACACAGATAAGTTCTGCATGAGTTTAGAATCAGAGGCCCATTTGCGTCACCCCTGAACTCAGGGCCTAGGTCATGAACTTTGCAAGGGCTTTTCACAGGCTGCTGAGGCTTCATGAGCAAGCCCAGAGAGTTGCAATGCTTTCTGACTCTGCAGCGAGGACTGGCACGCCTCTGCCCCATCCTGGGAAACACACAACCTGCGCCTGGCACCCAGACAAATCTCCTCACCCAGGGGCACATCACACATCTGCTGGGAAAGGAGGGGGACCTGGTCTCCAAGAGTCACTTGCTCATTTTGTTCATACTTTGCACGCACAGAGCATCCGTTGGGCAGATGACACGGGAAGGTCGAGTGACCGGCCTGCTGTTGCATTAGGATAGCAGCCCGGGCGTCAATGCCCAGACCCCTGGTCTACCCACAAGGCGAATTCCAAAGTTTGGGAAGGGTAGTTCTACTCTACACTGTACGGAGACCAAGAGACGTAGGAGCCCAGATCCCAGACTGCCAATGGCACATTCCTAAACCTCTCTGCTACTTTGGAAAATCAACCCCCAACATAGTGACACAAAGTTCCTCCTCTACCTTGGTGGGTCTTGCGCTTATTGGCGGATTTGCTCGCCTTGGAGCTTCACAGCAGCCCTCAGTTTGGCCGTATTCATGAACCCACAGTCCAGGTCGACGACTCCTCTGTCTGACCATGAGTTGGGGGGAACCTGGGCCCGCCCTCTACTCCGGGTTCGAGCCCAGGGCCCTGTGGAATGCAGCTGTCTAGAGAGTCTCCTGGGACAGCTGTGCAACTTCCCCCTGGCCTCCTCCCAACACCTTCGTTATCCTCACCATAGGACTTTCCTCCTGGCGTCTGATAATGCTTGTACTCCTCAGTCCTCCAACAGTCCACGTTCTCACTCTCAGCTCCTAGCGCCTCTTGCTCCCAGCTCCTTATATGTGCACCACAAACTGAAGTGAGCTCCTTTTTAAACCCAGGTGCCCCAATTAGCCTGTCTTAATTGATTCTAGCAGCTTCTTGACTGGCTGCAGGTGTTCGAATCAGCCTGTCATCTTAATTGTCTTCAGAAGGTTTCTGATTGTTCTGGAACCTTCCCTGTTACCTTACCCAGGGAAAAGGGACCTACTTAGCCTGGGGCTAATATATATGCCTTCTATTACTCTCCTGTAGCCATCTGGCCCGACCCTGTCACAATACACAAATGACAATCTGGATCTGCCTTCCATCTTCTCTTAGGGTTTTATCCTGCAGCCCATCACCATAGTATCTGGGCAAAAGTTTTCAGCAAACAGTAAATATGTCAAAAAATGCATTTTTGAGGAGCGCTAAAACTATTCACAATTTTGGGTCAAGTTTATCAAAAACACTGAAAAAGATTCAGAAATGTCAATTCAAATCAACATTTTCGTTTTGAAATGTCATTTCGATTCACCATTCCACTCCAAATGCTTTGTTCAACACCAGCTAATTATTTTGGGGGTTTTATTTCAGGAAGAAAAAAACTTGAAAAAAACCTCAATTTTGGGTGAAGAAAACGGAATTTCCAGTTTGCAAAGACGCAAGTAAGTATTTGTTCAGCTCTAATCAGACCACCCAGATCATGCCTTTGAAAGAATGAAGCTTCACACAGGTATAACTAAAGCGCTCTGAAATCTGCTTTGAAGGACCCGGTGCTGGGAGTCACCTGTTTGACCCAGCAACACACAGAGGATGAGATGCTTAGATAACCCTAAAACACAGCTCCTTGTTGTTCTTGACTAGAGAGAGCCTCTGCTTCCACCTATGCCAGCCTTAAAACACATGCCTGGAAATTTATTTCACAGCTGTGCAGCCAAGAAGTTAATACAACCCAGTAACTATAATCTGCAAGCAAAGAAAAAAATTCATTACCCAACTATTAACCACTTAGGTTTAACATATGTAAATCTAAAACAGAAGCTGCTAATGAAGGCTACTAATTAGTAGTAATCGCTATACAGTCACAATTTGATTCATTTACAGAAAAAATGAGCAGCAAAACAGGAAAAAGCCCCACCCTGGGCTGAACTTTCCTGCTACTCCCCAAAAGTGAGGGGGATTATTAAAGTACCCACATTTCCCAGCTTCACCTAGCAGAGCGGTTATAGCAGCTCAGGCGAGCGAATCCTGGAACACAAGACACTGCTGACTGGCAAGCGCAAGCCAGCTGCCAACAACTAAAATAAGCAGCAGTGTTCAAATATTCGAGAATGACCTTAAAATCCACACGTATTTGCATAGCACAAAGCAGGCTCTTCTCCAAGAGGGGAAGAGACAGGCAAGTGCTGATCGTTAATGTGGAATATTAAGTGGAGAGTGGCAATTATTGCATGGTAAGCCATAGAGTCATCAGCAGCAGGCTGACACCAAAGTGACAGATTACGACTCACTTCCCAAAGCGTCCGTTAGGACAGCTTTCAAAGTTTTTTTTATTTTCAGCTTCGCGGTGCAGGCGCTAATGGAGAGGGAGCAGCGCTGTTCATAAATCGCACTCCAGTAAGGGAGCCAGGGACCCTAGAGGGCACACAAATAAAGGGCATTTTTAGCAGGCAGATTGTTAGCGGGGATTCAGGCTGGTTCGATTTCTTTAGGTCGAGGTTACAGCATGAGCAGCCGCAATCAAAGCTCCACATATCCTAAACCCAGCTGGGCTCCCGTTCTACAGCAAACCTTCCCCCGGGACCTGCAGCACTCACACAAATCTTGCAGCGCGCTGCACATTCTTCAGCAGCTGTCAGGTAATTCAAGAACAGTGGGACTGGTTTGTTTTTTTTAAAACCAAATTAGATATGAACGAGAGCAATGCTATCAGCACCACATTCCTGGGGTTATTTTAATATTAAACATCCACGTTACACTGGTCCCAGCTTTTCACTCTGCCACAGATTTGTATACTCATGGGGCTACTTGGAAAGAATAGCTGTCAAGGAAGGACACCAGCTCAGATGTGAGCCAAATGTACCTCTGATTGGGGTCTAAATTAATTGTATCCACTCAGGGAAATGACATGGCCATCACAGAAGGCAGATCAATGAAAACCTCTGCTCAGTGTGCAGTGGCAATCAAAAAAAAAAAAAAAAAAATCTAACAAGCAGTTCAGCTGGAGAAGGAACAGGACATAGACTATCCCAAGGCCTTTACATACATAATGGTGTAGTTCCAGTCACCCCACCTCCAAAACAACACTGCAGGGGGGCCAGAGATGGATGGGAATAATCAGAGAACTGAAATCTCTTCTCAGAAGGGAGACTGAAACAAACAGGAATGTTTATCTCAGAGAAGAGATAAATAAGGGGGTGGGGGATCTGATAATCCATAAAATAATGAATGGGAGAGAGAAGGGAGATCAGTACTTCCATCCACTCCATCTCATCACACAAGGACCAGGGGACTCTCAATAAATCAGAAAGGTGGCAAAATTCAAGTAGACTGATGAAGGGAAATACTTTTTCAGATCACAGAGCCTGTGGAACTCTCTGCCACAATATGTCACTGAAGCCAAGAAATTTGCAGGATTCAAAGGGACAAGACATGCATGAAGATACCAAGAACAGCCAGAGTTACCCAAGTTCGTTTACAAGAGCTTGGGAAGCGCTATAAACCCTCCTGCTTCATAGCAGGAGCCAAACTAAAGCCTGGTCTACACTGGGGAGGGGGGATCGATTTAAGTTACACAACTTCAGCTACGTGAATAGCATAGCTGAAGTCGACATACTTAGATCTACTTACCGCCGCATCTTCACTGCGGTTGGTCAACTGCTGATGCTCCCCTGTCAACTCCGCCTATGCTTCTCGTTCTGGTGGAATACCGAGTCGATGAGAGAACGCTCAGTGGTCGATTTATCGCGTCTTCACTAGACTTGATAAATCGACCCCTGCTGGATTGATTGCTCCGGAGGTAAGTGTAAGTATCCCCTAACTATTGGCGGTCAGGAAGAAACGTTCCCAGGGCAGGGTCTCATCACTGCCCACTCAGGGGCCTCTTGTACCCCTCTCTGAAGCTGCTGGCACTGGCCACTGGTTGAGCCAGGTGGCTGGGCTGGAGTACTGGCCTGACACCGTCGGGCACTTCCTATGCTTCTGTATATTGGAGGCAACCGTGACTAAGTCCACAGAAGGGGCCAATGATATGGAGGAGATCCCTATGCAAACACTGCACAGTGCCTACCATGCTGGGGTCTGAGGGGCTCACTGCAGGTCCGTCACCATGGGGGTGGGGGTCTCGATTGCTCCCCTCTGCCAGTCAGGACTGATGGAGGCCTCCCAGGGATAGACGGAGTTATGACGACACCACCACCACCACCACCAGTCCCAGGAGCACACTGCACATCCAGGCTGGTTTTACTGGCTGATCATGTCTTGATCACCCCTCCCAAGGCAGGGACACCTCTGCCCCTGAGGGAGCCGTAGCTGCTCCAGTGAACCCGATTTCCGGAGAATTCAGGAAGGCAGATTTCTCTTGGTTTACCCTTGGCTGGGAGCATAACTGAGGGTATGAGTGGGCCGGGGTGGGGGTGCTGATGCATCTGCACAGAGGGGTGGGGGATGGGAGGTGCACATGATCTGGCCTGCACTAAAGGAAAGGACTTTGAGCACTTTTCCCCCCCGCCCCGAAGAGTCTGACCCAGCTGTGCCCTACTCTCCAGGCCTGGGCAGCGGGGGTGTGTTCTCGCTGTGCGAGCCAGCTGACCCAGGAGGCAGACCCAGCTGCACACATAGCACTCGCCCTTCAAGGCGACCCCTGAGGCTGGCCTGGCCTGGTTCACGGGCACTGGAGACCAGGCATTCTGCGCAGGGGAGTGATGCCGAGAGCCAGGGTGAGCAGGGGATTGCCAGGGACTGAAATGCAGAGCACCAGGCATCCTCTCTGCCTGGAAACTCCCATGCCCGGGCTGCTGGTGACTGTGCGTTAAGTGATGCACTCCAATGGTTTTACTGCACCTTGTACAAGTCTCCTGTGTCCTCCCCCAGCAGGGACAGAGCCGCTCTGCAGCAAGGGCAGCCAGCCCTCTTCCAAGCACGGCTCAACCAGCAGCAGAACAGGCCAGGCTGCTCCAATGCCCATGCGTGGGCAGCAGCCCGGGGCCGCGGGAATTCCCCCTGCACCAGGAGGGAAGCAGCGTGATGGGAAAGCTGATGGCCAAACGTCCGCTGGGCACCAGTTTTAGCCATAGTGCCAGTTCAGCACAGGACCGCTCAAGGCTGGTGCTGATGGTTCAGCATTGTACTACCCAAAGCCTTTGAGAAGGGAGAAAGAGAGGAAGCTGCTCTAAGGATCCGCCCAACTTTCTAGCTAAATCTGTTCCCACGTGGCCCCATGCCAAGCCAGACACCGGGCTCCTCCTCTGGCATTGTGCTCTGCACCTTCTGAAAGAGACAAGCAAAGACGTTTCCTCCCAGTCAAATGCAAATGCATTTGCTCCCATGGGCCCTGTGGAAAAGCATGCTGCAGTGGCTTCCTTCTTAGGAAGAGAGGTATTCCCAGACTGGGTCAGAGCAGTCTCATCTCTGACAATACCCTGTACGAGATGCTTTAGAGGAAGGTGAACAATGACCAGACAGGCGATAATCTACCCCCGGGAGAGTCCCCCCCCAACCCTTTCAAAACTCGATTTGTATTGACCATTGTTACTCTATCTAGGCTTGGTACCCATATAATGTCCAACTCCCTTGGATTCTTGCCAAACTCTTGGCCTCAGTGATATCATGTGGCAGTGAGCTCCACAGGCTAGTCGCACATAGCGTGAAAAGAAAACCATGCCCTTTGATCTGTTCTGAATTTGCCCCCTTTCAGTTTCACTGCATGTTCCCTTGTTCTTGTGTCATGAGGTGGGGAGAAGAGACGCTCCCGATCTCCAGACCAGTAAGCATGTTATGGGCTTATGTCCCCTCTTATTCAACTCCTCTCTGAGGTAACAGCCTCCATCTTTTACTCCCTGTCAAGAGGAGAGCTTGGCCAGGCCCTTGATCACTCTGGTCACTGTTCTCTGAAGCCATCTAGCTCTGCACGATCCTTTGGAGATGGGGTGGCAAAGAATAGATGCACCACTGGCTTACAGAATGGCATAGTAGTGTCTCTATTCTCCATCCCATTCCTTACACGGGCTCTCCCCCTCCACAGCCTGTTCGCTCTACCTCTCCGCAACTCTCTGACACACCCGGGAACAGCTGCCACCCCTGGCTGAGGCCCCGGACTCAGAAATGGAAGTAGCTGGGGAAAGTGGGGGAGGAGAAAGAAAAGAAGGGCTCAAACCCAAGGACGCGTCAGCAGTGGGCTGGGAAAGCTCCTGCAGCCAATGCTGGGCTCGTTCCGGGGCACTGGAAGAGCAATCAGAGCTCCTAGATCACCGGAGAAGAAAGCTCCAGAAACCCCAGGAACTCTGAAGGATACTGGGGGTAGTAATGAGGAGTTTGGGAACCCCTCAGAGCTCAGTCTCCCCAGTGGCGCCTTCGCTAGCTCCCGCTGCTGGGGGTAGACTTGGGATTGAGGCACTGGACTGAGGACCGGCTCTCCTACAGCTTCCTTTGTGACCTTGGGCCAGTCACATCCCCTCTGGCCCTCGGCTTCACCATCTATATCACGGGGATAACAACCCTTCATCTGTCCAGTCTAGTTACACTGTAAGCGCTTTGGGGCATTTGTACTGCACCTACCACAGGGACTCTCCATCCCGCCCGAGGCCCCTAGTGCCATTTTGACACGAACAAACGACAGCAAGAGTGAATTCCAGACCAGACCTTGACATGCGGAGGGGAGTGCAAGAGGGTTTTGACCCAGGGCCGCTCCAGGTTCCATGCCTTGGGGTAGGTAACCCGTCAGTCGGACGGAGAAGTGATTAGGCAGAGCTCTGTTTTACACTGCTCCCCAGCGCTTAACTCAAGATTTGGTGACAAAACACATCCATCTCCGATAAGGACTTCATTCACAACCTCCTTGTGCCCCCCCAGACACGTTCAGCTGCATTGTTTCCTCAGACAAAGGTGGCTCACAACACAAGCCTACTCACGCTGGAGAAGCTACTGCAGAACAGAGCAAGAATCAAGGACATATAGATTTTCCAGAGCTGATGGCACTAATGCATGCCACCAAACGCAATTAAAATCAATGCATGTGCGCACACAGCCCCTCACACTGCAGGCCAGGAAACCAGGGGCACTGTGCTGGGATCCAGCTGCAGTCAGACCCCACGTAACTAACCCAGCCATAAGCAGCACTAATCATCTTGCATTGACACGGCGCCTTTCAGCCCCAAGGATCCCAAAGCACTTTGCAAATATCCATCCCCACCTGGATGGCAGCCACTTCTGGGGTGGGATACAGCAGATGTGTAAAAGCACAGTTTTAGGCTTGGATTTAAGGAAAACTCTTGAACCCAACTAAAATGCCAGGGGAAATGTAGAAGGACAGACTACCCCATGACTCATGCAGGAACATGACCAGGACTGTGGTGTTAAACCCACTCCCCTAGTTCCTAAGGAAAGGACTAGAGGATCCTCAACAGCACTGCGTTTTATGCTGCATCCAGAAAATGCAGCATAGCAACACAAAGCACCAGGCTCGGGTCAGCACTACCTCCGACTGGAAGGGTACAACCTACTGAGTCACCAGCTGCATATTGCTGAGAATGCTCCACGCCAGAGCTCATCCAACTGAGCGCCATCAGCACTGCTCCTCTACCATGTGAGATGGACCAGCCTGCCTGAGGCAGGGCTCCCCTCCCACTTTATGCACACAACTTGTGCACTTGGATTGTCAATATATCCCTAGCCCGGAGAGGCCAGGAGCAAAGATCCTGCTGTGACGGAAATCTCCACATCAGCCATTCAAACTGCTACAGGCACAGCATGAGCGCAGGATAGCCAGGCCCATGGCTGTCTGTACACTCCAGCCCCCAAACCAGCCTGGATGGGAGGGACCTAGAAATGTCAGGGTTAATCTCAGCTCATTTAAAGGAGTGTTTCGAGACCTTTTCTGTGCAGAGCACCTTGAAAATTATACAATCACAGACCAGCCAGACGAACTTCGATACCCGGAAAGATACTGAACAATCAATGACGGGTTTCAGAGTAGCAGCCATGTTAGTCTGTATTTGCAAAAAGAAAAGGAGGACTTGTGTAAACACCTGGCAGACAACATGGTGAGAAGGAACAGCCAGCATAGATTTGTCAAGAACAAATCATGCCAAACCAACCCAATTTCCTTTTCTGACAGGGTTACTGGCCTAGTGGATGTGGGGAGGGGGAAGCAATAGCAGTGATACAGCTTGATGTGGGTAAGGTTTGACGCTCTCATAAGCAAACTAGGGAAACGTGGTCTAGATGAAATGATAAGATGGGCGTACAAATGGTTGAAAGACCATACTCAAAGAGTAGCTATCACTGGCTCACTGTCAGAGGAGGTGTCTAGTGGGGTCCCACAGGGGTCAGTCCACAGTCTGGTACTATTCAGTATTTTCATTAATGACTTGGATAATGGAGTGGAGAGTGTGCTTATAAAATGTGCAGATGACACCAAGCTAGGTGGGGCTGCAAGCACTTTGCAGGGCGGATTAGAATTCAAAATGACTGACAAATTGGAGAATTGGTCTGAAAATCAACAAGAGGAAATTCAGTAAGGACAGATGCAAAGTATTACACTTAGGACGGAAAACTCAAATGCATGACTAGAAACTGGGGAGTAACTGGCTAGGTGGCAGCACTGCTGAAAAGGAGCTGGGGGTTCGAGTGGATCACAAATTCAAGGCGAGTCAACAATGTGATGCAGTTGGAAAAAAGGCTGGTGTCATTCTGGGGTGCGTTAACAAGAGTGTTGTATGTAAGACACAGGAGGTAACTGTCCCACTCTGCTCAACACAGGGGAGGCCTTAGCTGGATACGGTGTCCAGTTCCAGGTGAAACACTTTAGGAAAGATGGGGACAAATTGGAGAGAGTCCACAGGATGATCAAAGATTTAAAAAACCTGACCTACAAGGAGAGGTTAAACAAACTGGGCATGAAGAAAAGGAGGACTCGTGGCATCTTAGAGACTAACAAATTTGAGCATAAGCTTTCGTGAACTACAGCCCACTTCATCGGATGCATTCCAATGAACCTTCCGATGAAGTGAGCTGTAGCTCACGAAAGCTTATGCTCTAATAAATTTGTTAGTCTCTAAGGTGCCACAAGTCCTCCTTTTCTTTTTGCGAATACAGACTAACACAGCTGCTACTCTGAAAACTGGGCATGGTTAGTCTTGAGAAAAGACTGAGGGAGCCGGATACCAGTCTTCACTCGTTCCAGCCTGCTACGAAAAGGACGGCAATCTCGGTCTCCGCTAATGGCAGGACAAGCAGCAATGGGTTTAATCTGCTGCAAGGGAGAATTAGGGTCGATATTAGGAAAAACTTTCTAACTCTCTGGAACAAGCTCCCAAGGGAGGTTGTGGGTTCCCTGTCACTGGAGGTTTTTAAGAACAGGCTAGACAAACACCTGTCAGGTCTGGTCTAGGTTTACTTGGTGCTGCCTCAGCGCGGGGGGCTGGACTAGGTGACATCCCCGGGTCCCTTCCAGCCCCACATTTCTATGATTCTGTGAAAGTACGACCGAAACAAGAACACTGCTGGGACTGGGAACCGATCACAGGATTCTCTCCAGACATCATGGGTTCTTCATTGTTCACCCCACCCCAAAGGCACCCAACACCTGCCTTCGGGACCCAGGAAATCCAGACCCTCCATTCTGGGGTGTGACTTCCAGGCCAAGGAACGGGTGATGCCAGCGCAGCTACTGGGCTGCAGCTGATGTACTTGAGCCACCATAAGCTGTGTCCCAGCCACCGGCCAGCTGCTTGCAATCACACATGGCTCCCTTGCTAGCTGCCTGCAGACAGGAGAGGCAGCTTAGTCCTGCAGGCTTACAACAGCCTACTTCTGCATTTTGATACCAGCCTCCACAGTAACCCCCCCCGCCCCCCCGCCCCACGGTATCCGATTTAGGAATGGGATCTTGCCACTAGCGCAGAGCGCCAGGAGGAACAAGTCTTGGTCCTGCTAGGTTTGTTGCTAGACCACCACCATGACAGGATGGGGGTTTCCAGGGGCCTGGGAGAAGGGAGATTTTACTCACAGGGTTCCAGTGTTAACCCTTCGAACCCTCGCAGTCAGTACTGACTGCAGACTGGACCCTGGGGAAGGCATGAGGCTATTCTCCTCCTTCAGAGTGAGACGAGTTGCTCAGGAAAAGCCAAAGTTTTGTTTGAATGCTTGAGCACTAAAACAGAAGGCTCTGCAGGGAGTGAATCCATCCCGCTGTGCGCACTGCTGGTTCTTTAAGCTCCAGACCTACTGAGTTTCTCCAAAAAGAAAAGGAGTACTTGTGGCACCTTACAAATTTCATCGGATGTGAGCTGTAGCTCACGAAAGCTTATGCTCTAATAAATTTGTTAGTCTCTAAGGTGCCACAAGTCCTCCTTTTCTTTTTGCGAATACAGACTAACACGGCTGCTACTCTGAAACCTGTGAGTTTCTCCAAGAGACAGTTCAGAGGAGAGATGACCCCAAAGGACCTGGTCAGGGAAAGAAGATGATAGCAGAAGACTTTTCTATCCAGCAGACAAAGGTTCAGGAGCCAATGGCTGGAAGCTGTCCCTAGGCAAACACCCTGGAAATAAGGTGTAAATTCTTAGCCTGGAGGGGAATTGGCCAGTGGACAGTGGGAACAAGGGGATTCTCAAGCACCTAGTGTCTTGAAATGAAGATTGTGTCTTTCTTTATAAAAGGCGCTGGCTCATTCAGGAGTTCCCACGGCAAGGCTCTCTGATCTGTATGATGGAGGTGGTCACACTGGATGCTCAGAATGGTCCCTGCAGGCCTTAACATCCATGCCTTTAGGACCATGAAACCATTCCTCCCGGAACATACCACACTCCTTGGCAAGGTACACGGTCCCTCGCTGGGCAGGAGTCTCTGCTTTCCTAAACTGACTGCACCACTGGCCAGCTAGTTTGTGTGCAGCATCACAGCGGTGGGTTCAGTAAGTCCCCACATCAACACCCAGATGCTTTCCTGACTCAATGCCTCCCTGTCTCTCTTCCTCACCTCTTGCACTGCTGACCCTGCACTGATCTGTCAGCCCCTCTGCCTGGCATAGCAAGCTGCTCACCTCTACCTAGATCCATTTACATGGCCCATTATTGCAGGAGTCCCCTGAAGCAAGGCAGTGTGTTATCCCCATTGTATAGCTGGGAACCGAGAGGCCATGTGACTTGCCCAAAGTCTGGGGCAGAGCAGGGACTTGAACCCAGTTCTCCCGAGTCACAGGCTAATCCCCTAATCACTGGACCATTCTTCTTTCCTGGACACGCAGCAGGACTTCCGGAGTTCCATGCACCTGGAATGCACAGAGCCCCCAGGATGACATATTTGACCAGCCAAGGGCATGGGATGGGATCTACAAAGGGATGAATGGGTCTACTAGATGGAGGAAAGAGTAACTCAAACCAGAGCTGCATGCTGCGAGGCTACTTGGGGTTTGGGGACACAGACAGGAATCTGGCTAGTTATTCCACCTTTTCAGCTGGCCCAGAACCAGCCTTTACTGTAGCGCTGAGAGAAATGTCAGCGTAAGTGCCTGAGCAGGGCAGGAAAAAGCACCCTCTCCATTCCCTACCAATTACAGTGCTGTGAGCAGACAGCCACAGAGACGAGGCATTCTACTATCCAGACTTCCAGTTGCATCTCCAGAGAGGCAGCCACTACCTCCCAGCTGGCCAGCACCCTCCCTGCTCACCGCCAGGCCAGCATCATCCCATCTCCCATTACTAGCATGTTAACATTCCCAGCAGTTAATTATCTCTGATATGAAGGGAAATTATGCATAAATACAGTGAAGAAAAATATAATCACAACTTCCCTTTTATGTGAAACACTGCCAATTATGCAAAATTATGCAAGGACTTTTTGCAAGGACAGGTGGTTTTCAGTGGCTGGGCTTACAGGAGACTGCTCTTTGCCCTGTAATGGGCTGCACGCTGCTTAACGGGAGAAGTGAGCGAACACAGATTTGTCTTACACGATTTAAAATATTTAGTAAATTACTCCAGAGCTGAGGGACGGTGCTTCCGTCCCTCTCCTGAGAGGGATGGAACCAGAATGCCAGCCTGCTAGAAGAAAACAGCTAGCCCGTCTTCCCCACAACAGAGCTGGCTGGTGTGAAGACCAGATGGATGAGGGAAGAGAGGGACATTCATATGCAGCAGCACTAACAGGCGGCAACGCGGTTCCATCGGTTAGAAATCTTTCTTATGACCAACGGCTGCGTTTAACGAACGGAAGTCTGCTTCGGAGCTGCTGAGTGGTGTTGTCAAGGGGGCAGTGATGAATGCTCAGGTGCACAGCTCTGTAATGTGCTCATCTGAGTAGTGCCAGGTGACAACGCGCTCAGTCTAACCCCAGACCTGCTGGCGTGAGCCAAGAATTAAATCAGCTGCCCCTAGCCAGAGCAGCGCTGGGCTCACTGACAGTAGGGAAGCCCCCCGAAACACAAGCCAGGTACAGGAACAAGGAGTGAAGGTTTCATCTTTTGTTTAAAGGCTGCAGCGATTGTTTGACAAGCAGCTGCCGCATTCTGGGAAACTTGGACTGTTCTAGTTCTAGTCTGTTCTGCTGTTTTATTTATTTACTCCTCTCTGCTGACTAATATTGCCAGGGGGACCTGCCTCCGAACAGGATAGCTGGTGCAGAGTTCAGGCTACTGTGGGCACTGCTTTGCTCCTGTGGTCTCAGACTCCCGGGGCTCGGTGTTCAGGTGAGCAAATCCCAGCACAACCACCATCCCGTTGTCAGCAGTAAAAATGAGACAGCAGAAGGACTGAACAGCAGAAGACTGGGCATTGCTCTGAATCCCAGAGAGGCCTCCTGCAACCTTCCCCTAGGAGTCAGTTGCAAAGCCACAACTGTGGCTATCCAGAGTCAGGTCAGATCACAGGCAGCGGTGCCATGATCTCCCCAAGGCTCACTGGGAATGGTGCTCGGAAAACCTTCAGGCCGATTCCGAAGCATTCGCAATCTGATTTTCAGGAGCTTGGCTGTGCAAATTCACATCAAGTTTGTGAGTGTGCAATTACAACAACTGGGTTAATTGAACACCTGCAGGATCAGCTCCATCAATGGCTATTAGCCAAAATGGTCAGGGATGCAATCCCGTGCTCTGGGTGTCCCTAACTCTGACTGCCAGAAGCTGGGACTGGACAACAGGGGATGGAGCACTCAATAATTGCTAGGGTGACCGTATTTCCCTGTGCTGAATACGGGACACCTGGTAATTTTATATTCAGGCAAGTTCAATGGCAATCAGAGCTATGCAGTACAAACGTGCAAACAAACATCAAATTGACTGAGCCCTAATTAAAAAGAAACACTGCGTAGCTGGATTTTTATTTATCTTAAAGGCTTTAGGGTTCACCTGGGGAGAGGTCACACACACACACACACACACCCACCCACCCACACACCCGGGGGGGCGGGGCGGAAGAGAGAGAGAGACAGACTGACCCGACACCTCCTGCCTGGCGTCCTCCATGTCTGGCTGGGCTCCCGGGGCAGACCCACCTCTCCTAGTATCTGGTACCACATCCTCCCAAGGCAACACGTGGGGGAAGCATGCAAAGTCACATGCCCTTCCCCAGATTTCTGCCAGGGTTCACATCAGAATGTGGCCAGCAGCAGCCTTTTGGCACTGTGCGAGAGGGAAGGGACTGCTTTCAGCCGTGGGGGCTGGGGGGGCAGACCTCATCTCTTCCCCACTCCCCTGTGGCTGGAAGCAGCTTGTCCCTTCCTGCCCGCACAGTGTCAAAAGGCAGCTAATACCCCCAAGGTGCTGCTGGTCACTGACATAACCCAGCTGCCTCCTATCCGCCAGCTACAGCATGGGCAGGAAGGGGTTAAGCCCTAGGGATGCATTGTGCACCAGGGCACAGGGAACCTGACTGCAGGGGTGGGTGCCCAGGGGATGGAGCAGCATCACACTCCATGGGGGAAGGACCAAGTACGGGGGGCGAAGAGGGGGCTAAGCCCCTGGCCGGAAGGCTGCTGTGGAGCCTGCAGGATTGGGATGTGAACAGGCTGGAAATCGTTGCCCTCCACAGCTTAGCTAAGGGGCGGAGAAGCTTCCCTGTTTCTGCGCTGTATAGGGCTTTGGCACATGCAGGGCTTGGCTCCTCCTGGCCAGCACCCCGGGTTGGAGGGTCTTGGGCTTTCCCAGGGCACTGGCCCAGCCAGAGGCAGTGGGGGAAGAAAGGAGCCTGCTGGCCAGGCTGTTGGTGAGCTGAGCACTCTGATCAGGGGGTGGGTCTCCGCATAGCGCTGGGAGCAGGATGCAACCCACCCCAGGGGGGAGGGGAGAGCAGGGAGAGGACAGTGAGAGGGGGAGCACGTAAAGGGCCGATGGGTGGGCAGAAGAGGTGATACATAACCAGCACCGCCTGGCGCCTGCCTGTGCTCACCAACCACCACAGCTTGCAGAGTTTCAGAGTAGCAGCCGTGTTAGTCTGTATTCGCAAAAAGAAAAGGAGAACTTGTGGCACCTTAGAGACTAACAAATTTATTTGAGCATAAGCTTTCGTGAGCTACAGCTCACTTCATCAGATGCATTTGGTGCCACAAGTACTCCTTTTCTTTCAGCTTGCAGAGTGCAGCCCATGTCGGCTGGAAAAAGGCCAGAGCCCTGCTGGCCAAGGCCCAGCACACAGCAGGGGCTGCGCTGATGTACCAGCAGGGGGAGCAGCCAGCCCCGCATGCTGCAGCTTGGCCCCAACACTAGCCATGCACACCCGCCCCCATCGTCGGCCACTGGATCCCCCATACTCACCGCTGGCGGGCGAGCAGGGACCCAGCCAGCAGCAGGACCCACCACTACTGGTTGGGGCAGACAGGGAGAGAGAGAAAATATGGGACAATTTGCCTGTTTTTAAGAAAGAGTCAGGACACCTGCAGGAAGATTTAAATACGGGACTGTTCCTTTAAAAATGGGACATTTGGTGACCCGAATAATCGTCCTGTTCTACTCATTCCCTTTGAAGCACCTGGCACTGGCCACTGTTGGAACGTAGGACACTGGGCCATTGCCTGCCCTCTGCCTTTAGCCACGTACACACAGCTCGCTGCATGGACTGGCCATTGCACCACACGCTGGAGGACTGGCGTGGTCGCTGCGTAGGAACCGATCCTGTACAGCAGGCTCTGTCCATGCACGACTTCCTCTTTGCCCCTCTCGTGTTCCTGTCTTATGCTGCCCATTGTTCTCTTGTGCATTGTCAGCAGTTCCCTGGGGATCCCCCTCATCTTAGCTGGGATAGACTTTCCGTTTCCATTAAGCCTGGGCCCCAAGAAACGAGGCCTCCCCCATGTCCCATTACACACGTCAAGCCAGGCCCACATTCCTCCGCTTTTTATATTAGCGGACTTCATTTGCACTCCATCCCCCGCTTTCTGTGCTTTCCTTTTTAAGTTCACAACCCAGCAACACATTTGCAAGACCACAGGAGCTGTAATCATTTGAATCACCATTAATCCTAGACTCAGAATACAAACCCGAGGGTACCAGCTGACCTCCTACGGCATAGCCCATCAGACTATAACCCCACATTATGAGTTTGCTCTGCCTTTAAAAGAAAAGCAAAGGGAAAATAATTTAAGGATGCTTTAATGATGTATGAAAACTGGTAGAAAATATACAAGTCTTTCCATTCATCACCACAGGGAATGTGGGTGCAAAAACAGAACACAGACATTCCCTGCTCCTCACCGAAGTGGGCGTCTTCGGCTGCCACACAATACTGGTCACCACCTGCCTGGGCAGTTTTTCCTTAACCGCACTGTGCAATTCGGAGACTGTTCTCCAGAGCGAACCCACATGCTGGCCGCTCTAAGACATGACACCTGCGCAAGTTAGTGTCACTCAGGTGCAGGTCTTGGGTTTCCCAGGCCTTGTATTGTCTTGCAGCAGTATTTGAGGGAAAAATAACAACTTCCGCACCGTGTCGGG
The DNA here is from genome assembly GCF_009764565.3 of Dermochelys coriacea. NCBI lineage: Eukaryota > Metazoa > Chordata > Testudines > Dermochelyidae > Dermochelys > Dermochelys coriacea. The sequence continues at coordinate 352,026,486 of NC_050068.2, read as the reverse complement.
TGCAGTGCTTTTACATTCAACTTCCTGGTCCGGAACCCTGGTTAATTTCCTTATACGGCACCAAGTGGCATCACCGCTCTTGTACCAAATTTTTAACTTCCCTGAGGTGATAAGAGGGCAAGTTTTCGTGCTCGCTGGCACTTCTGGACTCTTACTTTGCCCAGCACGTATCCCCACAAATGCCGTACGATAGCACCATTAGAACACATCAACGCAGTGACGTACTTTTTAAAAAACAATTCTATCGTCATGTAACAGTTAAAGCTTCATTAATGAGTCCTTGTTTTTGCTTATTTAACAAATGCAGTACTCTTCTGTTGAAATGCTTGGTCATGTTCCCACAGCATGTCCAATTACTCTGGTCAAGTCGGGCCTAAAACTAATAGCGAAAAAATATAATATATGGGAAAATATTCCCATGCAGGATGACTGGGCCCGTGACAATATTAGCTCACCCACACTGCTATCTAACACTTTCTGCAGTCGCTGAGGTAGAGTTTAAATGCGGCATATCATTGTCCTATTAAAGGAGAGGCTCCTTGCACGGAGCACCTTCTGCTTTAGAACAAGGAACTGCCCATGTGTGTAACCGGGGCCTCTCCAGCTCGGAGGTGAGCGGGGTGCTGAGGGGCAAGGCTCCTGAAAAGCAAGCTCCTAAAGGAGAGTGTACAAAGCAAACCCTTGCACTGTATGAAGCTCAGCAATACAGACAATGCCAATGTCCCAACTGTAGGGTGCGAGCCACTGGGAGAGGGGAACTCAGTGGTGAGAATAAAGCTGGTCTCCTGGGCAAAGTCACCTGGCTAGCACACAGGAGAGCAGGGTTCATAGATCCTGAAGACAGAAGGGACCACTGTGATCATCTCTTCTGACCTCCTGTACAGCACAGGCCAGAGACCTGCCCCACAATAATCCCTAGAGCAGAACTTCACGAAAGCCACCCAATCTTGATCTAAACATTACCAGTAATGGAGAGTCCAGCACGACCCTACATCAGCTGAGTTGAGTTAGATGAGTTATCTTCGCTGACAAAAATCTGCACCTTATTTCCAGGCTAGCTTCAGCTTCCAGCCACTGAACTGTGCTCTGCAAAACCAAGGAGCATTGTGCTACCAAACTTCTGTTCCCCACGTAGGTACCTATAGACTGTGGCCAGGTCACCCTAACACCTTTTCCTTGCTAAGCTAAACAGACGGAGCTCCTTGAGTATGTCACACTCCGGCAGGTTTTCTAGTCCTTTAATCATTCTTGTGGCTCTCCTCTGAATCTGCTCCATGTATCAACGTCCTTCTTAAATTCTGGACACAGGATCCCAGTTGCGGTCACATCACCATCAAGTACAGAGGTAAAATAACCTCTCTGCTCCTACTTGAGATTCCCCTGTTCATACATCCCAGGATCACATCAGCCCTTTTGCCCACAGCATCACACTGGATGCTCATGTTCAGCTGATTACCCATCATGAGCCCCAAATTTTTTTTTAGAGCCCCCACTTCCCAGGTTAGAGTCTGCTGTCCTGTACATATGGCCTGCATGCTTTTTGCCCAGATGGATACCTTTACATTTAGCTGTGTTAATGGTTTGCTTGCACCCAGCTTACCAAGCGATCCAGCTCTGTATCAGTGACCTGGTCTCTTCATTCTTTACCACTTCCCCAATGCGCGTGTCCACTGCAAACTTTATCAGTGCTGATTTGATGTTTTCTCTCAGGTCACTGACGAAGTGTTAAATAAAGTAGGGCCTAGAACCATTCCCTGGTCAATAACCAGCCGTGCCACAGGCTCCCTGGCTGAGCCAGTTCACCTCTGCTGTGGCTCAGTTCCCTGTCAGTACATGTAGACCGGGGGGGAGGAGCGAGGAGATTGCTGGGAAGAGATGGCTTCCACTGGGCGCTCTTAAGGAGGATAGGGACCCAGCAAAGAGCAGAATGGGGGGCTCGTTGAGTGCCAGCAAGCTGGGCAGGACAGAAACGTCAAGACAGACCCTTTCCCCACGAGCCAGGCACAGTTGAGCCAAGATGCCCTGAGGGTCTGTCTCCCCTGCAAGCAGAAACCCACAGAGCCCAGGACTCTGGCTCCCGAGGACTGTACTACGGTGCTAAAAGCAGCTGTGTGGACATTCAGGCTCAGGCTCTGAAGCTGGGGGGAGAGCGTGCAGGGGGTGGGGGTTCAGAGCCCAAGCTCCAGCTCAAACCCGAACATCTTTAGTGCTGCAGCGTGAGTCTGTGTCTGACGACCTGGGCTCAGACTCACTGCCGTGGGTTTCTGCTTGCCATGGAGACATACCCTGGGAGACTCCCTCTTGGTCTAGAGGGCAATGGGCTGGTGCGGGTTAGTACGGAGCCTGTAAGAGGACAGAGGCGGCTGGTGCACTGGAAATAGGGCAGCAAGGAAAAGGCTGTAAGGGAGAAGAGATGAGAGACGCAAAGGAGGCATCAAGGGTGGCGTTGCAGGTGGTACAGGGTGGATAATGTGATACGAGAGACTTGGGCAGGGCTAGGCAGGGCCTTGAAGCTGCATATAATTGGGAAGAGGGAAGCAGGGTGGAATTGTACGCACCACCCCGTGGGAGGGCTACACACAACAGCGATTGCAGGAGCGGGGATCAGGAAGGCAGGTGGCCACTGAAGAACAGAGAGCCCCCGCCCTGTGCAGGCATCTGCAGCCATGAGTGCAAAATGCCACCCCCACCCCGTCAGCAATCGCATGGGTGGGAACTGTGGCACAGGGTGCCGGGAGATGCAGACCCAAGCAGCAGGGCTCTGTGGAAGACATGGGCCCCTAGTAAGAGGGTGAGGGAACGGCACGTGCCCAGAGAGGGGTGGCCGCAGCACTCTGCGTGGGCTGGAGTGGGGAGCCTCGTCACCTGCGGGAGGGAGCAGGTGCAGGAGCGAGTGATTCAGCAGCAGCCAATGCCTGCGATGTGGAGGTGACAGCAGGTGGCTCAGAGAACATAGCAATGGCAGGTGCAGAGGAGAACTCAAGGGCGGCAGGAGACTCCAAGGTTGACAGAAGGTCCAGCTTCTCTAACCCCACCACCCTACGAATTAAATCACTCCCTTGTTAGCACCAGGCTGGAATGAATTTGAGACACGCCCCGAGCCCAGAGGGGTTAGCCACTAGTCACTGCTCCAGTGTCCCCTTCCCACAGAGACATGGTGCCTGGCAGGCGGAGACAGACCCAGCCAACAGGACAGTGACTTGCACATTGCAGGGGAGAGAAGGGAATGGATCTGGAGCCAACAGTGCCCCTGTGCTAATGAGCAGGGTCCTCCTCTCCCCAGGGCCGGAATTCATTCATTCGTTTGGGTTGCCAGAGCAAGGTGGAGCTCCAGCAGCGTGGGCCCTGCACTGCCAGCTGTAGGCTGCGCATCTGCAGGGCCGACGCTGCAGGAGACATGGAGAGCAGCACTGCCGGTGGCCAGGGGACCGGAGCAGCAGCCAAGCGAGTGTGGGAAGAGCAGCGGGCACTGGCACCGCACAAAGCAATGCTGCCGCTCCCCATGCTGTGGGAAAGGCAGACGCTGCGCTGGCAGGGAAAAGCCCCAATCTCAGGGAGCCAGAAGGTGATGCAGATATTTCAGTAGCAACCACAGACCCGCCCAGGACAGCGCCACCAGCAAATAGCTTCCCTTGAAATAATCCTAGATTAAAAGGCAGCTCTAGAGTGGGGACGGGCTATTTATTCACGGCAGCGATTAGATGCCATGCACCATCTAAATCAGCACCTCCTGCTAGGGTGCTGGAAATGGGGGAGTGGGGAGGTGAGGGGTCTGATTGGGCTCTGCTAGGTCCCCACAGGCTCTGCAGATGCCACCAGCCTCTCCAGGCCACAGCCTGGTTCGCTGAGACAGCTCCCACGGCCTGGACAACTCAGAATAATGAGATCAGCAGCAAACATGGCATACGCCACTCTCCAGCAGGACAGCTTAAGACCCCTTGTGGAGTATTTACAGCCCCTGCTAAGGGATAGCCACTAACAGCACACACACCCCCTTCAGCCTCGTGTAGGAATCTTATGCGGACAAGAAACAGAACGGGAGGCTTTTGATGACCTCAACTGGAATGTGGAGCTGGCAATTTCTTGCAAGCAAATTAATGTGAGGGGGGATTTGAGTGCCACGCATGGACATCAGTGCAAGAGATGCAGAGCGAGGCAGGCAGTGCCAATGAGGAGACCACCACACTTTGTTTGACCCTCCTGCCGGTTTCCACACCAGAGCCGGCACGCGAGGACAGGCCCTGTTACATAACACTGCAGCTGATGGCGCAGCCAGCTAACCTAGCGTTATCACACAGGGCCTGCTGGGAGGCCAGCTTCCCGGGTAGCCTTGTTCCAAGTGCCAAGTTTGATTTCTTGAGAATTACCCCCAAGAGGGGGGAGGTGAAAGGGCAAAGAGACTGAAAAAGCAACTGTGCACTTGTCGTAAGGCTGCAAAACCAAACCAGCCCCAGCACCACTGTTCCCTCTAAGCTGTGCTTGTGCGCACACAGATCCTAAACCCCGAGCACACGGCAAACACCACGCGCACAACGATTTGCACAGAAGAAATTTTTTGTGCACACGGCCTGTCAAAAATTAGAGGGAACATTGTCTGGCACCCCTCCACAACGCCTCCCCTTGCGTCACCCCAATGCTGCTCATGTTGGCAAGAATCCTGCATGGCAAGGGGCTGGATGGAGTAAGGTCCCTGCAGTTCTCCACGCCACTAACGGGAAACGCCCCCAATGTCTTGTGTTACCTTCTGCGCGGGGAGGGGAAGCAGCATGTGCAATGCAGCTACAGGCTGGGTAAGCCGGGTGTGCACACAGCAGGGAATACTCCTGCACTGGCCAAAGGAACCCCACAGGCCCCCTCTCGCAGGCTGTAATATCATTTTGGGGGCGTGCGGCTACACAGGGCGCATGCCTATGCTGCCAGAGGAGAGCGCAGATGCAATTTCACATTAAATTATTTTGGCAGCAGTAGAGCACATGCTGTCAGCTCGGCACACACTAACATTCATCACGCCGTGCAACTGCTGACATTCAGCTAACTAAGAGCAGGATCAATTTAAGAAAAACTATTAAAGATTTAAAAAGATTAACAAAGCGTCATAACACGGTGATGTATGACCCTCATTTTATTTGTGGGGCCCCATCTTTTATCCACTGCGAAGCGGCTGCATGTTTTACCTATTAAGTTACAGGTGCTCCTTAGAATCCTGTCCACAGTAACAAGCACGGTGGGGGGGTGCAAGGGGGGTGCCTTAAGCCTAGCACTGACTGCACAAGGACCCCAGCGATGGACAGAGCGTGCCCAGAGGGAAGGAAAGCCACTAAATCTCCCTGCTTGGGAGGCAGCAAACAAGAGTTCAGCATTTTAAAAAGAGCCCTTTGTGATCCTGGCAGACAAGATCAAACTCGACAGCTCTCGGAACTGAAACGTTGGCCTCGCCTTATGTTTCAGGCTTTACTCTGGATTTTAAATTGATGTTGCTCCTGTGGGCAATTTAACCAACATTTATTTTTTAAACCGTCGAAGCCCAGCAGCCCTCCAGCACGTGCAGTTGCGGGATGCCTCTGCTCAGTAACGAAGGAGACGAAGAGCAGGCTGCACGGGGCCATGCTGTCCACACGCCCCCCTTGAGAGGGCCCTCTGGATTTTAGACCAGGCCCTTCTGTCCACATGGGGACCTGGATAAGAACTTGACTCCCCTCCTGTATGCAGGCTTACGCAGACAGCACTTGGACTGAACGCCCTCTCCCTCTCTGTTGGGGGGGATATGGGGGGAAGGCAGGTAGGGGGCTCTACAACCTGGGTAGTGAAGCACAGGGGCAGGCTGCATGGGGAAGGCTTTGATCTAAAGGGATAACTGGCCTAGGCTGAGGGATCTGACTTTAATGGTATTAACATACCTTTGGAGCCCTCAGCCATGATATTAAAGGGACCCCCCCCTTTCAAGGCCATGCCCTGGGATTTCAGTGACATTAAACCCAGGTAAACATATGGTTTAAACTCAACCATGGCAGCCCCTCGGGGGCCCTGCCCAGCTTCCCTGAGTTATTATGGGCTAGGCACATGGCATGCAGAGACCACTCTGTAGGACCAAGACAGGAATTGGGCTGGTTTATCAACATGGGCCAATGACACAATGGCCAGCGGCTTCAGGTTCCTGAGCCCTTCCTGACCGGCAAGGGGCTGCTGAGAATCACTTTGCTTTAGCGAGCTGCATAGCTACCCCAGGATGCCCCAGTGCAGGCTGACTCCCCACATTCTCCAATGGACAGCCAGCCTGGCGGCAGCACTGCTACGCCCCAGGATAGCAACGCCCCAGAGAACACTGTGCTCTGGAATCAGCTCCCGCCACACAACAGCGCCCCCACTGGCCAAGTAAGGAATTGTACCGACGGGCTCCCGAGATGCATCCTTGTGCTGTGTCGGAAGTACAGCTACTGTGCCCAGACCTCACAGGAGGCACCGCGCTGCAGGGCCAACCAGACCAAGGATTTCCTTGGCTCGCAGCCCTGTGACAATGCAGGGCCCATTTCCACATGGTCTACTTCGCCTAACAGTCCCCAGTGCGGCAGCAGCAATGTGCCGGGTTACATGCGCTTATCCTATTTGCCTTCTCATTCCCCTTTCCAGGCTGCAAGGGCTCCAAGCAATTCCAGCCCGAGGACGGCAAGAGGTGAGCTCTCCTACCGTGCCACCAGACAAAGAGCCCCAAGGAAAGCTCATTCCCTTTCTCTAGGCCTCGAACCTTTTGGTGCTGCTGCTCGCATTCCAACACCTCCCCCTCCCGCCTCAGCTGCAGGGCGAAGAGCGGAGCCAAGCACGCCGGTAAATCGGAAAAAATGTGCTTGCAACACACAAGGGAATTGAAAATGGCAAATTGTGTTTAAATCCGAGGGCTCTTTCCATTTCAACGACCATCATCAATCAGGCCAGGTTCTCACCTGTACCCCTTACTGGGGCTGCAGCACAAGTGCTGTCAGGGACCCTATGTTTCAGTCGCCACCCTCTCACCTTCTGCAACATAGCACGATGGGAAAGAGCCGGAGGCCCAGAAGCTACGGCACCCTGAGGATGTCTGAGTCAGCCTTCCAACAATAAAGCAGCAGTAAACATGTGGATTCAAGGCCCAGCAGAGAGCTCGGTGTGGAGACCACTGCCTGACACACTGTCTCCAGTCATCTCACTGCTCCCTTGGCATCCCCGCCGCTGTCTGCTATACCCACGTCGTCACATCTTACGAGGCTGTGAGCTCCCAATCCTGTATCGGGACCCCCAGGCTCTACCACAAGACAACTAATAATCATAATAATAATGTCACGCTGCATGGGCAGAACCAGTGGATCCTTACCCCAGAGATATCTGCCACCCGGTGTATTGGCACCTCTTTCTTGCTGTGCAATCCTTTGCCATTCTTGATGGCCCTGTTGGAGGGAAAACAAACAAAATATAATCAGCGTGGGAAAGCAAAGCAAGCTGTGCCATCTGCACGGCGCACGCCGGATGGCACCAACAGCATGGCACCGTGTGCGAGGGGAGCCCAGACACGCTCGTTAGCCTGCTAATCCCAATTACAGGTATTCAGCTACTCACCTGAGCCAAGCATGTACCTGATCAGAGAGAACATTTGTAGATGTTACCAAATTAAATGGTTTTGTTCCCCGCACAAGGAAAGGAATCAACAGGAAGAGCACACCAGGGAGAATCAAAAGTAATAAATGTTTCTTTCAGCACTTAATCACATGAAATATTTTAAATGCAAAATACGCAGCCAACGTTCCAATTCTAATGGAAATAAGTTCCTCCCAGGTAAAAAAGAAAAAAAGATAAGATAAGTAGCCTGAATGAAGCAGTACTGTACAAGGAAGTCATTTAACAGCCACAAAAATTAGCAAATGCTACAGAACTGACATGAAGCCTCATTTTCAATTCCATCTACAGCCATAACTATTAGAGCATATTAACAGGAAGAGAAGAATTGCCATGATAGATCATCTCAGTCCAGCCTGGGCAGCGCTCTTACTCTCCCCCTCAACTCTGGTATCCTGCCACCTTGCTGCCATCCTAGCGCCGAGCTCTAGTGAGCAGATTTCGTCTATGGGGTAGGGAGCTTTGCCCACAATTCTAAAGGAGTATGATGCACACCTAAAATGTAAGTAATTGCCTCCTTCTGACCCTACTGGGATAGGCATCTTTGAAACCTAAGACCCCAATATCCAGCCCCAAGCCGTGCCTGAACAAACCACCGATCGTGTGTCTGTACTGCACCTAGCACAATGGGGTGCTGCTCCATGACCGCGGCTCCTAATGCAAAATAATAATAAATGAAATAATAAAACTAACAACCACCACCAAGGGTCCCAGTCCAGTCTCCTGCTTGCAGCAACTGCCAGCATATAACAATGCAATTTGGCCAATTATTAGGGGCAGGGAAGAGATTCCTCTGTACACCAGCTTTCATCCAGAAGCAGGAGATACAGCTGTCCTTGGAGCCTGCATAACTGCAGTGTTATTAAATGACCAGATTCATCCAGCCATTCCTTTCCTTAAAGCCCAGATGCTATCCGACTCCCCCTACTGCGAGTCCCTTAGCTCAACTATGATGCATTAAAAATGGATTTAAAGGTGAGTTGCTGTGATATATTTTATAAATACTGAATGAAAGAGCTTCGGAGTCCGAATGGTCCAGCCCAGAGACAAGTTGTTCCCCTCCACCTCCACCAGTGTTGCAAGTCTTGCAATATTTGGGATTTTATGTAAAGACCCAGCTCCTGGAGTCATGGGAGAGTCTCACATAAGAAACTGCTAGCCCTTGCGGTTCCAGAGAAAAGCTTGAAAACTTGAGCCCCTGAAGGTTTGAACACCAGAAGGCAAATTTAAACAGTTTGTACAAGCCTGGAAGATAATAAGGTGATAAGTAACAGCCAATGCAGACTTGTCAAAAATAAATCATGTCAAACGAATCTAATTTCCTTTTTTGACAGCGTAACCATCCTAGTGGATGTAGGGAGGGGGAAGAGAAGGAAGCAGTAGCCTTGATACACAATGATGTGAGGCTTTTGACAGTGTCCCATATCACATGCTCATAAGCGACCTAGGGAAATGGGGTCTAGATGAAATTATAAGATGAGCGCACAACTAGTCGAAAGACCGTACTCAAAAAGTAGCTATCACTGGTTCACTGTCAGAGGATGCATCTAATGAGGTCCCACAGGGGTCAGTCCAGGGTCTGGTACTATTTGGTACTTTCATTAATGACTTGGATAATGGAGTGGAGAGTATGCTTATAGCATTCGCAGATGACACCAAACTGGAAGGGGCTGCAAGTACTTTGGACGACAGGATTAGAATTCAAAAAGAACTTGAGAAATTGGGGAATTGATCTGAAATCAGTCAGATGAAATTCAATACAGACAAAGTGCAAAGTACTTCACTTATTACTTATCTACATGGCACGTTACTGTGGTAAGCCAGGGTGTGCATCTACAAACACACCAGCTTACCTGCAGTAATGCCCCCTGAGTCCTTGATCTTGAATAATATCGAGAAAGATTTGTTCAGGCTATGTCTGTGGGGCAGGAAAACTGTTTGAAGCCATCCCTAGAGGCAATGCATATGCAATCTATCATGTTTTATCATGAATGTGGTTTCTGCCACATGACTGAGCAATTGCAGGCACGTTCTGATAGAGATCTGCGGGCTGGTTCAGATCTGCGGGCTGGTTCTCATGTTGGAAATTAGGTTGACTATCGTGGCAAATCTGTGGATTGGTAAAGCAGCTTTGGCCTCTATTATGTCTAACTGTGCCCCAATACATTCCAGTTGTATTACCTATGTCAGTATTGATTTTTGCCTCTATTTCAAGGTCCAATGTTGAGAAAAGATTCATTGTCCTTATGGCTTTGAGCATGTTGCCTTGGGACAGGGTCTTTATTAGAAAGTCATCTAGGTATGGGATTATTATAACCCCTTGTTTGCAGAGGTGCCCTACCACCACTGCTAGGACTTCGGAAAAAAAACTCTGGGTGCTGTGGAAAAGTCAAAGGGCAATCCCTGTACTGATAATGGTCTGATCCCAGGACAAATCTTAGGAATCTCCTGTGTGAAGGGTATATAGAGATGTGGAAATATGCATCTTGGAGGTCGAGGGCCAAACACCAGTCTCCCCATTCCAGTGCTGGAATTACTGTATTTAACATGACCATCTTAAACCACTGTAATTTGACAAACTTGTTGAGGTTCCTCAAATAGAGGAAAGGTCTCTATCATAAATATAAAGGAAAGGGTAACCACCTTTCTGTATACAGTGCTATAAAAAGAAAAGGAGTACTTGTGGCACCTTTAGAGCCTAGCGAATTTATCTGAGCATAAGCTTTTGTGAGCTACAGCTCACTTCATCGGATGCCTATAAAATCCCTCCTGGCCAGAGGCAACATCCTATTACCTGTAAAGGCTTAAGAAGCTCAGCTAACCTGGCTGGCACCTGACCCAAAAGGACCAATAAGGGGACACGATACTTTCAAATCTGGAGGGGCGGGGGAGGGAGGAGGCTTTTGTTTTGTGCTCTTTGTTTACGGGTTTGTTCTCTCTCGGGACAGAGAGGCCAGACAGAAATCCACCTTCTCCAACCCAACCTAATCCAAGTCTCCAATATTGCAACCAGTAGAGGTAAGCCAGGCAAGGCGGATTAGTTTATCTTTTGTTTTATGTGAATTTTCCCTGTGTTAAGAGAGAGGTTTATTCCTGTTTTCTGTAACTTTAAAGTTTTGCCCAGAGGGGGATCTTCTGTGTTTTGAATCTGAATACCTTGTAAAGTATTTTTCATCCTGAGTTTACAGAGATTATTTTTACCTCTTTTTTTTTTTTTAAATAAAATCCTTCTTTTAAGAACCTGACTGATTTTTCCATTGTTCCAAGATCCAGGAGTTTGGGTCTTTGATGATTTTGTAACCAATTGGTTAGGATATTATTCTCAAGCCTCCCCAGGAAAGGGGGTGTGTAGGGCTTGGAGGGATATTTTGGGGGAAAGATGTCTCCAAGAGGGCTCTTTCCCTGTTCTTCGTTTAAAACGCTTGGTGGTGGCAGCACACTATTCAAGGACAAGGCAAAGTTTGTACCTTGGGGAAGTTTTTAACCTAAGCTGGTAACAATAAGCTTAGGGGGTCTTTCATGCAGGTCCCCATATCTGTACCCTAGAGTTGACAGTCTCCATCACCACTGTTCTTTTGGATTATGAAGTAGTTGGGATAAAAGCTTTTCCCTCTTTGTTGGAACAGAACTGGCTCTATGGCACCCAGGAATAGAAGGTGCTGGTGGAAATTCCCAGGTATGCCTGAAGAGAGACGGGGAGGGAGAGGAACAGAATAGAATACCCCTTGTTTATAATTTCCAACACCTACTTATCGGAGGTGATCGTCTGCCACGTTGGGTAGAATGGGTTCAAACGGTTGCCAGACTGATGGAGTATTGTCGATGGTTGCAACACCTGTCCAGGGGGAAACATCTCATGGCCTTGACCGTATTTTCAAAACGGTTATTTCAAGGTAGATAGATGAGGCATCACTGACTGCATTGAGATCTGCCTGCGTTTCAGAGGGTGCCTCTGATGTCTGCATTGTGACTAGTAGGGACGTTGCAGGCCAAAAGATGGAGGTCGAGCTCTCAGGGTAGGTTGGTATCTATCTTGTCTTCTCTTGGCGCGAGTGTATAAATGCAAGTGGGCATAGCGCTGCCCCTGAATCCTTCAGTGAATGAAGGGACTCATGAGTCTGCTTGGCCAAGAGTTTGGGGCCTTCAAACAGGAGATCCTCCAGGGTAGTCTGCACTTCTCTGGGGAATCCTGATAGGTGAAGCCACGAAGCCAGTCTCATGACCACAAATGTCACTGTGTCAGCAACATCCAGGGATGCCTGCAACGCTGTACGAGCCAGTAGCTGTCTTTTAGTTACTAGTGTCTGGAACTGTTTATTCAATACATCCCAGAGGACAAGAAGTCATTGAATTTGGAGTCGTTTATGTGGTTATATTTTGATAAGAGTGCCTCGTAGTTAGTGTTCCTGAACTGGAGTGTGGCAGATGAGCATGCCTTGTGGCTGAAGAGGTCTAGCCTCTTCCATTTTGTGTTATATGGGGTCGTCCAGAAATAACGACGACATCTCCCCTTCTCATTCACTGCATTGACGACAAGGGAATTTGGAGTAAGGTGGGAGAATAAGAATTCCATGTCTTTTGCAGGGACGTAGAGTTTCTTATCCGCTCACTTGTACGTAGGTGGTGGAGATTCCCGGATGTGTCAGATTTCTGCCGATGTGGAGGTCTGCAATATGCCAAGTAATGTATGGTGCTGCTCTCAACCTTCCTTTAACGGGATCTGTAGAGAGGCTGCAATTCTGTGGAAGAGTTCATGAAATTGCCTAAAATCAGCCGCAGCCATGGGAGGAGGCGAGAGGATTGCCTCATTCAGGATTGGATGAATGGACTATAAGGTAGATAGAACATTGGCTAGATCATCAGGCTCAACGGGTAGTGATTAACAGCTTGATGTCTAGTTGGCAGCCGGTATCAAGAGTGCCCCTGGGGCCTGTTTTGTTCAACATCTTAATAAATGATCTGGATGATGGTGTGGGTTGCACCCTCAGCAAGTTCACGGATGACACTAAGCTGAGGGAAGAGGTAGATACACTAAAGGGTAGGGATAGGGTCCTGAGACCTAGACAAATTGAAGGACTGGGCCAAAAGAAATCTGACAAGGTTCAACTAGGACAAGTGCAAAGTCCCATGCACTGCTACAGGCTGGGGACCGACTGGCTAAGCAGCTGTTCTGCAGAAAAGGACCTGGGGATTACAGTGGATGAGAAGCTGGATATGAGTCAACAGTGTGCCCGTGTTGCCAGGAAGGCTAATGGCAAATTGGGCTGCATTAGTAGGAGCATTGACAGCGATTATTCCCTTCTATTCAGCACTGGCGAGGTCACATCTGGAGAACTGCGTCCAGTTTTGGGCCCCCTACTTCAGAAAGGATGTCGACAAATTGAAGAGAGAATCCAGCAGACGCAACAAAAATGATTAGCGGGCTGGGGCACATGACTTATGAGGAGAGGCTGAGGGAACTCGGCTTATTTAGTCTGCAGAAGAGAAGAGTGAGGGGGGATTTGATAGCAGCCTTCAACTACCTGAAGGGGGTTCCAACGAGGATGGAGCTTGGCTGTTCTCAGTGGTGGCAGATGACAGAACAAGAAGCAATGGGGGAGGTTTAGGTTGGATATTAGGACACACTATTTCACTAGGAGGGTGGTGAAGCACTGGAATGGGTTACCTAGGGAGGTGGTGGAATCTCAATCCTTAGAGGTTTTTAAGGCCCAGCTTGACAAACCCCCTGGGATAATTTAGTTGGTGTTGGTTGTGCTTTGAGTAGGGGGTTGGATTAAATGATCTCCTGAGGTTTCTTCCAACCCTTATCTTCTATGATTCTTCTATGATCTGGGGAGGATGAGATGTTGGCCGGTGGTGTGACATCTTCCTCGTGTTCCTGGAAAGGCTCTTTGGTTTGAGAGGCCTGGAGACCAAGGAGCATGGAGAGGGTGTGTGTCAGTCCCCGTGATCAGGGCTGGTTGAGGAAAGTGTTGCCTTTATGCCACCCACAGTTCCCACTACGGCCAGTACGGGGAAACAGGCATAAGCGGGGGCATCCATGGGTGCCTGTAACAAGGCCCTGGCTTGGTTCTAGTGTCCTGATATCGAGGGGGCGTAAAGGATTCAGGTTGTGCTCTCCCTTGATATGATGTGCAGTGTAACTGAGTAGTCCATCTCACTACAGAAGAGAGGGCAGCTCTAGGTGGTGAGGGCATGTGCGGTATCATTTGCATCTCTGAAGGAGAGACATGAATTGCTGGTAGTTTGCTATGGAGAAGTAGTGACTCCGTGGTTTCAGAAACAACCAGGTCTCTTGGGAACCTGAACTCTGTGGTACCAGCACGATCAGTATCGGTACCGCGTGATGTGAGAGCATTGGTGCCACAGGAAGTGTAGGCATCAGGACAGATAGTGTGGGTGCCAAGCTCAGCTGAAGTCTAACAAGTAGCCAACAGGTGGCACCAAGGGCTTCACCCATGCCAAGGGCTTTGCCAGTGCCGAGGCACTCAGAGCCATGTGTTTAGTTGGGGTAGTTGGTTCCAACTGAGATTTTTGATCCATCTTTGTCATACCCCCGCTATGTGATCCTGCCCTCTTAGGGGCCTTGGAACTACCAATAATGCTGGTACTAGAGGTACTCGGGTGATGAAAGGAGCTAGGTCTCACTCCAGAAGATGAGGGGGCCACTGACCTCAGAGGGTGTTTCTTGTCATCCTGATTAGAAACTGAAGACTCTCTCTTCACAGTGTGCAGTGAGCGTGGGGCAGCAGATGATGGTGCCAATGGAAACCGCTGCACAAGAGAGGTATTGGGGTCAGGGTCTGAGTCAGGCCACGAGCCTTCCATCATAATTAATTTTATTTTCAGTTCACAGGCCTTTTGGCCTGCATTTTCAATTTGAGGCAGCGGGTGCACTTCTGTGGTATGTGCTCCTCTCCCAGACAACAAATGCACTGTGAGCGTCCATCACTCATAGGGATGGCCTTGGGGCAGGAGAGGCACCTCTTAAACCCGGGGGAGCTGGGCATAATCCTGTGCAAGGAGAACTTTGCTGTAGGGAAGAATGTAAGAACCTACACTAAGCTAAAAGGTAATCGGAAGGAAAGAATAGAAAGAAAAGTTTGGGTTTGGTTGGCTTTTTGGGAGAAGAAAATAAAGGGAGGAAGCAACTACTATCTACTTTGAATGGTAACTTATTACCGCTAAAGGCACTAATGATGCTGTGAAGGGCTCTGCTAGGGATTCCATCCCAGACCCAGGGGAGCTGAGAAGGAAATAAGGGTGATTAGACCGCACAGTACTATAGACACCGCTCATGGTGCGAGATAGGGAGGAGCACATGGGCAGCCTGACAGGAGTGCTACCGAAGATCTCCAATCCCAGGGGCAGGGACACTAGCTCATCTAACATGGAGCACCCACAGGGACACACCTCAAAGAAGAACTCGGAGTTCTAGTGGATCACAAATTGAATGAGAGTCAACAGTGTGATGCAGTTGAGAAAAAGGCTGCTATCATCCTGGGGTGTGTTAACAGGAGCATCTTATGTAAGATGGGAAGTAACTGTCTGGATCTACTCGGCACTGGTGAGGCCTCAGCTGGATACTGTGTCCAGTTCTGAGCGCCACACATCAGGAAAGATGTAGATAAATTGGAGAGAGTCCAGAGGACAGCAACCAAAACAATGAAAGGTTAAGACCACTTGACCTATGAGGAAAGGTTAAAAAACTGGACATGTTTAGTTTTGAGACGAGAAGGCTGAATGGGGACTTGATAACAGTCTTCACATATGTAAAAGGTAGTTATAGAGAGACTGATCAGTTGCTCTCCATGTCCATACCAAGGGTAGGATAAGAAGTACCTGACTTACTCTGCAGCAAGAGAGATGTTGCTTAGATATTAGGAAAACTTTCTGGCGACAAGGAGAGTTAAGCATGGGGACCGTCACCCAGAGAGGTTGTGGAATCCCTAGTAGAGGTTTAAGAACAGGTTGGACTTAATCCTGCCTCAGAGCAGGGGCTGGACTAGATGACCTCTCAAAGTACCTCCCAGCCTCCAAATCTAACATTTCCATGGTTCTAAGACCCACCCAACATTGGCTTAAAAACCAGGACATTCAAAACAATTGAAATCAATCTTATAGATCCTCAGGCCAGAAGGGACCACTGTGATCACCTGCTCTGACCTCCTGTACAGCACAGGCCATGGGACTTCCCTGGATTAACTCCTGGTTGAACTGTACTTCAAGGACCTGTAAAAAGTGGTTAAAAGGATGGCAAGTTAAACAAGCGGGAGATGAAGTGCTCCTGACTTTCAGGGTACTACACTCGTAACACCAACGCTGCTCTGCCTTCTAGTCTATCACCTTTGTGGACTGCTTGCAAATGCAACTGCATGAGAAGCCATCCAGGCTATTTGTAAAGTTTTCATGTAATTTGTGGCTTGTCTCACTTGTTGGAGAGGAAAGAGGGAGAGAGATGCAAGCAATACCCCGGATAAGCTCACCAGAACTGAAAGATCTCTGAACACAGACGGCAGGTTAGAGGGTAACACACACATTTATTAAAGCCTGGAACAGCTCCTTCCCGACAGGTTTGTCCTTTTCCGTTTGCAAATGCCAAGTTTATTTTCCAGGTGTTTCTAGCAGAGCAAACGCTTATTATGGCTGCTGTTGGCCAGCCTCTTACTGCACCGGCCTCAGTGATGTCAGCAGAAAAGGAGCAGGGCTCTGTGGATCTGTTTATTGCTCCATGCAGCCCAGCAGGGGGAGCTCACCACACTTTTTAATGAGGCAAAGTGGGGTTTGTTTAATTTCCCAAACAGACGGATATTGTTATACAGCCATAGGTGTTACAATGCAGAGATACACCTTTCGTCCACAGGCCTGAAGTAAAGGAAATCAGCACTCTATTTTACAGATGGGGAAACTGAGGCATTCCCAGCCCTATGGTCTATGTACTCTGCCACACTGCCTCTGTCTCAGCAATGGGAGAATTAAGCAGGCATGTGGTGAACATCCCACTGGGTTAGACCAATCGGAGGGCAGCAAGGAATACAGCTATCAACCTGGCTCCAAGCTGCCCTTGCTGGATAACATTACTGCGATGGAGGCAAGACTCCTCCATCATCTTGGCCCACATAGTCCCCAGCCAGAGGAAGCAGCGAGACTGCACTTGTTCCATCCGTGCATCTCCTCACAATGGGAGGAGGCAGAGTTTCCCAGCTGTCATCTGGCCATGGGGTTCTGCTGACTTAGTCACAGGCTCCCAGCACAGGGTGGGGGAAACCACTCTGAAATGGACCTTTCCCATGCCGAGATCCCAGGGCATGGTGCAGGGCAGCGGCTCAGCCACCCTGGCCAGGGCTCTGCTGCAGGGTTCAGGGCACGTTCACCTTTCCCATTCAACACATGAGGCCGCTGTGAAAGACATCAGGGCTCCATGGGACTCTCTGCTATCAGCGTACTGACAGCACGCAGATGGCTCGGCACTTTTGCTTCTCCCAGGCGCTTGAATGAGACCGATCCTGCTGGTGGGTTGGGGAAGGACTTGGAGAGTCTGACAAGGGCAGTTGTTGGGTGACGAGTCACCCATTGCTTCCAGAGACCCAGGTGGCAAGGTGGGCAAAGTGCCCTTGCTCAGCGCGATTCCTCTTGGACCTGGGCCTTGCCGAATCTTGGAGACTTCCACAGACGATGGTGGCAACACATCCTGCCTGGGGCCACTCCTGAGGGGCACAACACAGCAACCTTCCCTGCCTGCAGGGACTAGCCATGGAGAACCCGCCAGGCCAGCACTCCAGCAAGCACGCTGGATCTCAGAGCGTCTCCGCGGGCAATTCGAGGGCTTGACTGTATGTGGCTGAAGTCCTCTACCATTGTTACTTTGTATGCTCTGCTCTCACTAACTTACCTGGCTTGGAATACCTGGGGGCAGCTCTGGAATCAACATCCCCAGTACTCATGCCCCAGAAGATTGCTTGACCTCACAGGTCCCATCTGCTCTCTCCAGCTGCTGGATACAGAGGATGGACTTCCTGGGTGGTGTGTTTTCAGAACTGCTAATGGACCGGAGATGAAGGGGATGTTACTCTTGTGTCTGTGGGTTATTGTCTATGCTGGAAATTTGCCTCAATTCCACCCACCACTGCAATGGCTTCAGTACAAGAGCTGACAAGGCAAGTCATGGCTCGCGTTTATCACTGCTTGAAACCGGGGTGAGCTGCAGCAGACCCAATCGCCGCTCCCCTTGACTGTGTGTGTCATCGATGGCTGGAATCAGGGCAAAGGCCGGTACAAACAAGGCCTCTGTTTCAATCATGGTGGAGCAATGGGCACAGTGTGGGGTCTGTTTAAAGAGGTTTCCTGCGTCGCCAGCAAGATGATCACATCTGCTTTAATGGTGTTTCACTCCCATAGCTGTCTGCCCAGACACCTAGGCACTCGATGGACATCTCTATACATTGGACTACCAAAGAGAAGCATTGCCAGATCAGTCCTGGTACTAAAAATCACATGTTCCCCCAGCTCTCCCCCTCTCTGGGTTTGGCCTTGATTTCTGCAGCCCTTAGATTCTCGCATTAGACTCAAAATAAAAGCTCCTGACTTTTCAAACTTCCCCTACTGAGCCCGCTAATGGCTGCTCCGAGACAAGCAGCATGCCTTTGTTCAGACTGGTCCGTGATCATCATAAATACAAGGGAAAGATTCACAGCCCTACGGAGGCTTTGTAGAGCAATCAGTCTGCTGAGGGGTATCATTTGGGAGCAGTGAAGAACAGGCAGACCTGTTAAATGGTAGGCATGGATTTTTAGAAATCAGAACCACTCAGTGATTCCAGGGATAAGTGGCTTGGCAGCAGATGGCTGTTTGCAGGAAAGCAGCTACCTGCTCCGTTTCTGAAAGGGAAGTTGTTAAACTTGCTAGCAGTGAGTTATTACAGCAAGCTGCCTATCGTGTTCCACCCAAACTCACTCCCTGATGCTTCAGGGTGGTAGAATTGTGCAGAGGAGCCAGACTCATCAGGGCTTCACACAATGAACTTGTGAGAGTCCTGCTAAGCTTTGGAGTGGAGCATCCCCACACAGTGAATTAGGCCCTAGATACTGACAGTAGCTTATTCCAGAAGAACTTGTTCTTCCAAATCAGAGGTCAATACGTCATGTGAAGAAGCATTTGTGTTTATGGCCCACAAGACGCGCCTGGGGGCTGTCATTTTGGGGATTCAGCTACCACCCCAGGGCGCAGCTGGCTCCCAGCGTGGGCTGAAGAGGTGGCCTTTTAGGGACACAGTTCTTCAAAGGAGCTGTTAAGTCACAATCCTTTCTGCCTTTGCCCCAAAAGATGCCCTGAGGGAAGTTCGGATTCTGAGCTCAGTTGCCCCACTGTCAATCCAGAGTAACTCACTTCAGTGGAGTTACTCTGGATTCACACCAGGGTAACAGAACATGGCCCTCATTTCCAAAGTCCCATGAGAGCTACTGCTGAATGCACACTTAAGGCATCCAAACCTCAACTCTCCCCGGTGGGGACATTGTGAAGCAAAGAACTGGGGCAGAGGTGTTTAAAAAGAAAAAAAAAAATCACTCGACTCTGGGATCACACCCGCCAGTACACATGCGTTATACGTGTCATTCTGGGGCAGAGTTAAGGTTGTTTGGGTGCCTAAGTGGCACACTGCCATGCTTCTACAGTTTTGGGTTTCTTTTAAGTTTAACCTCCACTCTGAACGTCTTGGGTTTATAAATGCTTGTTTTGGGGACAATTCCATCAGCCCTGGAAGGTATTTTACCCTAAAACACCAGGCTCAGCCCTAGCTCCAGTTCCTGTCATTTGTGCCTGGTAACGTCAAGTCTTGGTTCTCCCTTGTGGAGGAAAGCCTGCATTTGTAGGCCTGGCTTGTCTTCCTCAGTCCGACAGAAACCAGGGGCTGGATGTTCAGCGTGACACAGATTCTGACCTAGGTTCTATTCCTAGCTTGGACGCTCATTTCCTCATGATTTGGGGAAAGTGCTTTCCCCGCTCTGCGTCCCAGCTTCCTTGTCGGTAAAATGGTGATAAGACTCCTCTGAGAGTTATAAGGAAGATTTAGGTTTATAAAGATCTTAGAGACTCGACTGCCTGGGGAGCAGCACTTTGATATCTGCAGCTGGGAAACGTTCCACAAGTGCAAAGCATTGTAAACGCCCTCCCCTGAGCCTGGCCTTAGAGAGTGATCCCAAGCAAACAGCTCCCGCTCTAGCAGCAGATGCTACCTTCACTCCCTGCTGCATGGGGCATCTCATCCAGCTCCCTGAGCTGTCTGTACTGGGAAAGCCTCCAAAATCAGCAAGCCAAAGAGGAAAGACTCTGCTTTACCCCATCTCTAAGCAGTCAGAGCCAGCACAAACACGGCAGCAGTTTGCTTAACAGGAACACAGAGAGCTCACAGGTTAGTTCAGCCTCTAAGTTCCTTTCAGAGCAAACGAAAGAAACCAAAGTGGATTTCTCTGTCTTTATAGGGTCAAATGAAAAATGCAGGCCCAGAGAGCCACCAAGTATTTGCTCTTCAGAGCCTCTCTTCAAATCAGCTTCCCCAGGAGAAGAGATGTGTGATCCTTTCACCAGCCAGCCAGCCAGGGCCCTCCAGATCACTGTGCTGAGCTTGTGTCCCAGAGACCCTGGTAGCCCTATGTTTAAAACTGGTGACACATCAGAGAAAACAAGTGCCCTCTAGTCTAGAGACTGGAGCAGGGGATGGGGATATGTCAGCTGAGATGCACATGGGGTTCTGGATGCCAGCATAGCTGTAGCAGAAACAGAAACCCAACACTAATACTGCCAGCACCACTTAATGCCATCCAGGTGGGAGCTCATGTTCACCGCTGCTGCCAATGGATGCATAAAACTGCACACCTGGAATACCATGCTGGGGGTGGTGGGGCGCTGGTGGACGCGCACATGAGGGCAGGGGCCTGGATGGATTAACTTGTGCGGGTAGGCTAACGCTAGCTTGTGTAGCTTGGATAAGGGCAGACTAAGGGCGACAAAGGGTGCAGAAGAATGGAACAGGGTACAAGTATTTAATGGTGCGGTCACCAAGGAAGCAGAGGAATTGTTTAGTGCAGAGAAAGGGGATCTGACGTGGAGGGAAAGGAAAGGGAATGGCAAATCAGACTTCCCCATAGACTCTGGACTAGTCTCCCAAGGCAAGCCGTGTTTGATCTCCTCCCACACGCAGCTAGAGAGGACAGCACACTCGCATTACTACGGAGGCTCTAGCAGCTAGGACTCCACAGCTAAGGCTGAGCCCTCTAGGGCCTGAGGCCGCAGTAGCCGGGGAGGACTGTATGGGACCCAGTGGGGTCTCCCCATCTCTATCTTGCAGGATGCTATGGGAATCGACAAAAAGGTGGCTGAGCAGCCAGGCTAAGTCCTGACTGGTGGCGCATGAAGAACAACAGGCTTTAGAGAGAAATAATCGACCAGGAAACGTATAGGGAGCAGCAGGACCGGATGGTTCGGTGCCTGACTCCAAAACATCCCAAGGACCCCTGGAGAGAATACAGTCCCTAGAGCAGCAGAGGGCAAACTACGGCCCACGGGCCGGATCCAGCCCGTCAGGGCTTTCAATCCTGCCTGTGGGAGAGCCAGCCCTGTGGCGCAGCGCGGCTAAGACAGGCTCCCTGCGGCCCCTGGGGAACAGGGAGGCAGAGGGCTCTGTGCGCTGCCCTCGCCTGCAGGCTCTGCCCCCGCAGCTCCCATTGGCTGGGAATGGGAAACTGCGGCCAATGGGAGCTTCAGGAGTTGTACCCACAGGCCAGGGCAGCGCGCAGCAGAGCTGCCTGCCCCGCCTCACCCCCAGGAGCCACTGCCAGACATGCTGGCCATTCCAGGAGCAGAGTGGGGCCAGGGCAGGCAGAGAGCCTGCCTTAGGCCCGCTGCGCGCTGCTGCCACCCGGGAGCTGCTCGAGGTAAGTGGTGCTGGGCCAGAGCCACACCCCAAACTCCTCCTGCACACCCTGCCTTCAGCCCCCTGCTGCACTCTGCACCCCCAACCCCTGCCCTCAGCCCCCGCTGCCCCCCTCCTGCACCCCAAGCCCCTTCCCTAAGCCCCCTGCCGCACCCTGCGCTCCTCCTGCACCCCGCACCCCAACCACCTGCCCTACATTCATGGCCCTGCATACAACTGCCCCACCCAGCTGTGGCCCTCGAGCCAAGAAGTTTGCCGCGCCCCCCCCCGCCCTAGAGGGTTAAACTCAGCGCAGCCTTAGATGACAGAGCTACTAGAGCCTGCTGTGCTTCAGAGATACCAGCCTCCCCTATCCTCATTCTCCTTAACGCTGCCCCCGACACACCAGCCTCTTCTCCTCAACTCTGCCCCCAGAAATATCAGCCTCCCTGTTCTGTTCATCCTCTTTAACTCTGCCCCAGAGCAACAGCTCCTCCCCCTCCGCGCCATCCTTTGCTCCTTCAAGCAGGTCCAGCTGTGCCCGTTGTATTATTTCAGGTTCTAGGTCTTGCTTTCAGGGCTGGCAGAAGGCTGCAGACTATGGCTATGGACTGGAAGGACTCTGGTAAAGCCACTGTACTGATCCACGCCCCCATTCTCCCATCCGCCCATCATCCTTTGCATGCTGGGAGCGGTAAGAAGCCTGCATGTGTCTCAGAGCACTGGGTTGATAACTGGATTCATACACACAAGTCTCTGATACAGTGATGCTGCTTCACACCTCTGTGCTTGTCAAGCGTGTCAGTGCTGTAATTTTGTGGTGTGGACAGGCAGGCTCACCACCTCCCTCTGCCTCTCATGACACTTGTGTAATTGAGGGCCAGTAGGCTCTTAATGACCAGGGAGCAATCACTGTTAGCGTTCCATTTGCCTAGGCAAGCATCTGGAGCGGCTCTCTGGGTGGGCCGTGGTTTGCTGGCAAGGCGGCCTGAGCCGACCAAGCCACTGGATGCTTTAGCTCTGCGTGGAGTCTTGGCCCCAGGGGCTGCGACCCGCCGCGTGTTGCTCAGACCTGCGCCAGCCGTGCTGACAAGCTGTCTACACTACATCCCCTTCACACTTCCCTGGCAGTGGCACAGGCCTTACCATAGGTGTCAGCGTGATGTGTGCCGACTTCACAAGGGGCCTTGGCGCAATGGGAATCTGGTCCCTGGTGCAGACACCAGTCCTGGCACATGCGTGAGTGGGAGCCCAAGTGCCCGAGCTTTCCCTGGGCCAACAGGGGAGGCTGGGATTTGCTTCAGTTTGACCTTCACTATGGACTTCCCCACTTTCTAATAGTGCCTTTGATCGCCACAAGATTCCTACCTGGGTTTCCTGACATTCCCCAGCCTAACCATCGGGGCCCTGCTGTAGGTTCGTAACAGGTTTTGATTGTATGCCATGTATGGGGAGCCAGGGACCCCATGACATTGCAAAGCCAAGCAGGGTCCACCCAGCCCGAGCAAGCCCATTTCCCTCCACTCCCCAGCTCCCTCCTGCTCCCCACTTCGCTGCTGGTCGCCAGGGACTATCAAGGATGGACCCTGGATCCTGGCCAGACTTTACCTAGGCTGCAGGAAGAAAGGCACGTGGACCATCTCACAGCTTGGCAGAGCTCCAGTAAGCCTTTCTAAGGCATGGATCCATGCCCCAGCTCCCTAAAAGTCATTGGCATCTTCCTGTCTTAATTGGCCTCTCCTAGCTTCTCCCTTCCCTCTCTGCTCTTCCCACAATGATCCCATCAACCGTTCCAACACCTCCCCCCACTCGTCCCCCTGCTCCCAGGCCCTTCAGTGGAAGGACAAGACCCTGACGCTTGTACTGCCTCCACAAGCGGCTTCAGCTTGGCATTGCTTGGCTTTAAAGCACAATGGTCAATGCATCGGTCACCAGCCCTGAAACGCACGTGTCCCCAGGCTGGCCCGCAGCAGCTGTTCCACAGCCAAACAGCAAGGCAGCACAACAGCTGAGGGCCACAAGAGATGATGTCTCCTTTATCCAACCACAACAGAAGGGAGGAGTTGGGAAGCAGGTGCCCACAACAGCCTGTGACCAGGACACCCGGCTGATACCTCAACCCCACCACCCTGGCTGGAAGCAGAGTCACCCGCCAGTTCTCTGCTCGGAGACTGGGGGCAGCACAATGGACACCCCAGTGCATCACCACCAGGAGGCACAAGCAGGTGGAAGTGAACCCCCAAACAGCAGAGGGGACACTCACACTTTGATTTCAGGGGGACATTTCAGACTGATGGGGTTTGACTGGACCCCAGGCTTCACCACAAACTGCCTGCTTCTGTAGAGCTAGCCCAGTAACTCTACCACCGTGCCTCAGTTTCCCCAGGAGTTCTCAAGCTAGGGGGTCGGGACCCCTCAGAGGGTCGCAAGATTATTACATGGGGGGTTGTGCGCTCTCAGCCTCCATCCCAAACCCTGCTTTGCCTCCAGCATTTATAATGGTATTAAACACAAGTGTTTTTAATTTATAAAGGGGGGGTCACACTCAGAAGCTTTCTACGTGAAAGGGGTCACCAGTACAAAAGTTTGAGAACCACTGGGCTATCCCCAGTTGCACACCTACCAGGTGGCCTCTTGTAATGTTAGCAAAGTGCTCTGGGATCCCAGGATGAAGTAGCAATACAAACTAGGAGGTTCACTGAGCTGCCCGGGGCTGGGGGTGATGGGAGCTGCTCGGTCTGGCCTGCTATCGGTCAGAACAGGGAGGGGAGCTGCGTAATGAGCTCCGGGCCACAGGTGCCTCCTGCAGAGCTGCAGCTCGCCCTGCCAGAACAGAGGACAAATCAGGCAAAAGGAACATTTGCCTGCATTTCTCTCACCAAGATAACCCCAACCTAATTACATGAGCGCAGAATGTGTCTAAAGTACTTTGAATCGGCTCAGATGCTGTATTCTTTAAATGCAATTACTGCTCCTGCAGACAGGCTGGGGCAGGAAGCTCTTGATGCTTTCTGCTGTGTATGAGGCCCCAGGGAATGAAGCTCAGGCCTTTGAACTCCCCTCAGCCTGACCACCTGTTCAAGCTTGATACATGCAATGGGCTGGAAGAGTCAAACAATCTCCCAGGCATTTTTAAAATGTTATCTTCTTTAATCTGCCTGTTGGGAGCTCCAGAATTAACATGGAGAATCCAAATGCAATACACCATACCCACTGACTCACAGCACGCCTGGCACACTGCCAGCGCTACAGAGCCCTTTGCAGCACCAGACATTCGCTCTGCAATGCAAGGCACTGGGGGGTTTGCAGCACTCGCAGCCTTAGAGAGAGGCAGCTCAACAACAGAGAGGTGAGGCAGGATTTCAGATGAATGGGGCATGAGGAGCACCCCCGGCTAGGGCAACCCACACAGCTGGGGAGCAGGGGCAGAGTTTGGAAAAGCAAGAGGGTAACCGAGAACACAAGGTGGAGCCAGAAAGGTCAGCGGAAGCAATGGGGGAGGGGGCTTGTCACGGAGTGTGGGGGAGTCCGGGGCCTGCACCCCTCTTCCTGGGATTCACCATGACTCTCAGCCAGCCAATAAAAACGGGAGGTTTATTGGACAATAGGAACACAGTCTAAAAAACAGAACTTGTGGGTACAACCAGGACCCATCAGTCAAGTCCTTCTGGGGGGCAGGGAACTTAGACCCCAGCCCTGGGGTTCCCTGCGTTCCACCACCCAGCCCCAAACTGAAACTAACCCCTTTCCCCCAGCAGGCTCCCTCCTGCAGCGTTTGTCCAGTTTCCATGGCAGAGGTGTTACCTCCCCCTCCCGGCTCAGGTGACAGGCTCTCAGGTTTCCCATCCACAAGGAAACTCCCCTGCCACATTCCCAGGGCAACACTCCCCCCACCCCGCTGCGTCATATCTCTCCCCACTTTGAGACTGGTCAGAGTGCCCCGCTCAGTTCATTGACCCCTCTCCGGGACAACGCATCCGCTATCATGTTGGCACTTCCCTTCACGTGGACCACGTCCATGTCCTAATCCTGCAGGAGCAGGCTCCACCTCAGGAGTTTGGCGTTGGCTCCTTTCATCTGGTGCAGCCAGGTCAGGGGAGAGTGGTCGGTGCACACGGTGAAGCGTCGCCTGAAGAGATCTGGCTCTAGTTTCTTGAGGGCCCACACCATGGCCAGGCGCTCCTTCTCGATGGCCGCGTAGTGCTGCTCCCGGGGAAGCAACTTCTTGCTCAGGTACACGATGGGGTGTCTCTCCCCCTTTTCATCCTCCTGCATTAACACCGCCCCCAGTCCTGTGTCTGAGGCGTCGGTGAACACCATAAAGGGCTTGTCAAACTCTGGGTTTGCCAGAACTGGGCCACTGACCAGAGCCTCCTTCAGCCCCTGGAAAGCCTCGTGGCACTGCTCCGTCCAGACCACCTTGTCTGGCTTCCCCTTCTTGCATAGCTCGGTGATGGGGGTGGATGGGGTGCTAAAGTGGGGCTCAAACCTTCGTATCCTGCCAACCCAATAAAGGCTTGGACCTGCTTTTTGGTGTGGGGAGCGGGCCAGTCTCTGATCACCTCCACCGTAACTTGTTCTGGCTTTAGGTGGCCGCTCCCCACCCGATGGCCCAGGTAAGATCCTTCACCCATCCCCACCTTGCACTTCTCAGCTTTTATGGTCAGCCCAGCCTCATGGAGTCGGTCCAGCACTTGTCTAAACTGGGACACGTGGTCCTCCCAGGCCTGGCTAAAGACACAGATGTCATCAATATCTGCCATGGTAAAACTCTCCATCCCCCTCAGTAGCTGATCCACCAGGCGTTGGAAGGTGGCCGGTGCTCCCTTGAGGCCGAAAGGCAGGATCAGGAACGCAGAGCCCCAGAGGGGTGATAAAGGCTGATTTAAGCCGGGCATCTGAATCCAGCAGCACTTGCCAGTAGCCCTTTGTAAGGTGGTAAGGTATCGAGCTCCTCCCAATTTGTCTGGGAGCTCATCAGGCTTGGGCATGGGGTTGGCATCAGATACAGTGATGGCATTGAGCTTCCGATAGTCCACACAGAACCAGATTGACCCGTCCTTTTTGGGGACCAGCACCACCGGTGAGGCCCAAGGCCTGGATCACACCCAAAGCCAGCACGTCCCTGACCTCTTTCCAGGTCCTGAGCAGTTTTCCCTGCAACTCGGAAGGGGGAGCATCTTATTGGCGGGTGCGACCCTGTCTGCACCTGGTGGACAGTCAGATTAGTGAGTCCAGGCTGGTTGGAAAACAGCTGTCGGTACGGATGCTGCACCCCTCTGATCTCAGCTTGCTGGGCAGGGGTTAGCTGATCCGAGAGGGGAATTGTTTCTACGGGGGAACCAGCTCTGGTCCCAGGGAATAGATCTACTAAAGGGTCATCTCCCTGCTCCTCCCAATGTCCACACACGGCCAACACCACATTCCGCCTGACATAATATGGCTTTATCATATTCACATGGTACACCTGGCACTGGTGGGCCCGGTTCGACAGCTCCACCACATAGTTTACCTCATTTAGCTGCTTGACAACCTTGAAAGGGCCCTCCCAGGTGGCCCGTAGTTTGTTCTTTCTCACGGGGATGAGAACCATCACCGGATGCCCGATGGTATAGGCGTGGCCCCACGCCGTGCGGTCATACCAGACCTTCTGCTTCTTCTGGGCTCCGGCCAGATTCTCCCTGGCCAGGCCCATGAGTTCAGCAAGTCTCTCTCGGGAGATCAGGACATACTCCACCACTGACTCTCCATCGGGAGTAGCCTTCCCCTCCCATTCGTCTCTCATCAGGTCCAGGGGGCCCCTTACCCTCCTGCCATATAACAGTTTGAAAGGCGAAAATCCGGTAGACTCCTGGGGTACCTCCCTGTACGCGAACAGCAGATGAGGTAAGTACTTCTCCCAATCCTGCGGGTGCTGGTTCATAAAGGTTTTCAGCATCATCTTTAGCGTCCCATTGAACCGCTCCACCAGCCCATTGGACTGGGGGTGATATATGCTGAGGCCCAGTTGTGCTGGACCCCACATTTCTCCCACAAACACCGGAGCAGGGCTGACATGAAGTTGGATCCTTGGTCTGTCAAGACTTCCTTGGGGAACCCCATTTGGCTGAAAATGGTCAGCAGCGCATCTGCCACGGTGTCTGCTTCAGGGGAAGCTCAGGGCTCTGCCTCAGGGTAGCGGGTGGCGAAATCTACCACCACCAGAATGTATTTCTTCTCCGACCGGGTTGTCCTGCAGAGAGGCCCCACTATGTCCATGGCCACCTTCTGGAAAGGTTCCTCTATGATGGGCAAAGGTCTCAAAGCCGCTTTCCCCTGGTCCCGGGCCTTCCCCACCCTCTGACAGGGGTCACAGGATCGGCAATACTGCCGGACAGTGGTAAAGACCCCAGGCCAGTAAAAGTTCTGTAGCAGCCTCTGCCGGGTGCCCGGATTCCCTGGTGCCCTGAGAGGGGGAAGTCATGGGCCAGGTACAGGAGCTTGTGGCGATACTTCTGGGGTACCACTAGCTGCCTCCTGACCCCACAGGACTCCACTTCCCCTGGGGGAGCCCATTCTCGGTACAGGAACCCCTCCTCCCACAGGAACCTCTCCTGGCAACCTCTCCTCATGGTCCATACCACACTGAGGTCGGCCAGGTCCCTGAGCTTCCGCAAGGAGGGATCTTTCTGCAGCTCGGCCTGGAACTCAGCAGCTGGGGAAGGGATGGGGCCCGGTTCCCTCTCGCTGGCCGGGTCTGAGGCCACAGCCTCTCTGAGCCGTGCCCCTCGGTGCTCCCTCCCCACCAGGGTAGGGTCCTGTGCCTCCGGTGTGATACCCTCCCCAAGGTCGGGGCGCAGTGCCCCTCGCCGGCTCTGGCTATGGGTCACAACCAGGGCATTCTGAGGGTTGCTTGGCCAGTCCTCTAGGTCCCCCCCATCAAAACCTCAGTGGGCAAATGGTGGTGAACCCCCACGTACTTGGGGCCCTCCTTGGGCCCCATTTCAGGTGTACCCTTGCTACGGGCACCTGGAATGGGGTCCCACCCACCCCCGTCAGGGTCAGGTAGGTGTTGGGCACCACCCGATCTGGGGCCACCACCTCGGGCTGGGCCAACGTCACCTCCGTGCCCATATCCCAGTATCCATTGACCTTCCTCCCATCCACCTCCAGGGGAACAAGGCCCTCTCTCCGGAGGGACAG
This sequence comes from Dermochelys coriacea, assembly GCF_009764565.3. Taxonomy (NCBI): domain Eukaryota; kingdom Metazoa; phylum Chordata; order Testudines; family Dermochelyidae; genus Dermochelys; species Dermochelys coriacea. The sequence goes on along the minus strand of NC_050068.2, from coordinate 351,997,751 downwards.
CCCTGCGCCCACCCTGTAACCTGAGAACCCCGAGTCCAGAGTCTCCAGCCCTCTGGCAGAACTGGCCTGGGGTACTCCCCTCCTGAGCAGGTGGTAAGCTGGCAGCCCCCCTTGCCTGGGCCATCTGCCCCTCGTCCAGCTGGGTCCCTACCCAGCTAACCCTGGATAGGTTGGGTCTGCTCAATCTGTCCCTGAGCCTGGGGCACTGGGTCCGTTCATGGCCTCTCTGGCCACAGGGATAGCAGCTCATGTCACGTTGGCCCCCTCGAGCGGGTCGGATGGTCCCGACGCCAGGCGTTCCCCTTGGGAGGGGGTTCTCCATATTTCCCCGCTTGGAGGTTCCATGGTGACACTCTCTCTGCATCGTGGGGAGCCTGTTCTTTTGGGACTCCTCCCTGCTACCCCCGACCGACTGTTCACAAGCTCATCGGCCAGCTGCCCTGCGTGCTGGGGGTTCTCTAGCTTTTTGTCCACCAACCGTAGCCTCAGGTCGGATGGGCACTGTTCATACAGTTGCTCCAGTACAATTAGGTCAAGCAGGTCCTCTTTAGCGTGGGCCCAGCTGTCCACTTGCAGGCATATCCCTGCATTCTGTTGACCAGTTGTAGGTATGTGACCTCAGGCGTTTTACGCTGACTCCGGAACCTTTTCCGGTACGTCTCGGGGGTCAGCCCAAACTCGCGGAGCAGGGCCTTTTTGAACAGTTCATAGTCTCCTGCCTCCGTCCCTGTCATTCGGCCGTACACCTCCACGGCTTTGGGGTCCAGTAAAGGGGTGAGAAACTGGAGCCTGTCTGCAGGGTCAACCTGTGCATCTCGCAGGCATTCTCAAAGGCTGTCAGGAAGTTATCTATGTCCCCCCCGTCCTTACGCTGGGCCAGGAAGCACTTATCAAAGCTCCTTGCAGTCTTGGGTCCCCCCTCACTTACTGTAGCCAGGGTCCCACTGTGCCTCAGCCTGGCCAGCTCCAGCTCATGCTGATGTTGCCTCTCCTCCTGCCGCTCATGCTGACGTCGCTTTTCATGATCCTCCAGCTCCATCATTTTCATCTCCCTTTCCCATTCCAGCCGCCTCCGCTTCAGGGATGGGGAGCTCCGCCGGGAGGATCCCCTGCTGGCTGCCGGGGTCAAGGAGCCCTCAGTATTCGCTGTGCTTCCCCTAACCCCTCCCCTAGGCATAGGTAGGAAGGGTCTCGGCAGCAGTCTGACCCCTCCCAGCCCGGTCAGGCCCCAGGGCCCACCCTGCATCCACTGGGTGGCTTCCCTCAGGGAGAGGGATCAGGTCATCCAAGCAATCCCTCTCCTCTAACTGGGCAATCAGCTGTTCCTTGGTGGACCTCCCAATGTGCAGCCCCCTCTGCCTGCACAGCTCCACCAGGTCGCTCTTAAGGTGTTTAGCAAACATCTCCCTGCTGGCCACTCGCAGGCCTCAGCAGCTTTCCACAGTTTCCAAGAAGAACCCTTAGGGTGCCAGTCCTTCTTGGTCAACACCTCTTTGCCAGGGTCAAGCTGCAATCCCCCGGGGGACCCTGTTACTGCAAAAGTCCTTCTCTCTGGTCACACACTCCCAGGGTTTAACTGTCCCCTGAAACCGTCTCTCTCTGAATCTTCAGCACGCCTGGTCCCCATCAATCCCCCTTCATTTTACTTCTCCTCAGTCACTTAGTGCAGGAAGCGCCATCTACGGGGTGCAGTAGATCCCTCTGCCACCAGTTGTCACGGAGTGTGGGAGAGTCCGGGTCCTGCACCCCTCTTCCTGGGATTCACCATGACTCTCAGCCAGCCAGCAAAACAAAGTTTATTGGACAACAGGAACAGTCTAAAACAGAGCTTGTGGGTACAACCAGGACCCCTCAGTCAAGTCCTTCTGGGGGGCAGGGAGCTTAGACCCCAGCTCTGGGGTTCCTTGTGTTCCACCATGCAGCACAAAACTGAAACCAAACACCCCCAGCAGGCTCTCTCCTGCAGCTTCTGTCCAGTTTCCCAGGCAGAGGTGTTACCTTCCCCCTCCCGGCTCAGGTTACAGGCTCTCAGGTATCCCATCCCCAGTGAAATTCCCCTGCCACATTCCCCCCTCCTGCTATGTCACAGGGCTACAGGGCATCACATGACATGGGACTCACTCCCCCCGGAAGTCAGCAATCTGGAGAAAGGGTGGAGCATGGGGTGGACAGGGACTGAAAGGTGGGGAGCTCAGCTAGGAAGTCCCTCCCCCTGTTTGCTGCCCGAGGAGGAGGAGGATGAAGCTGGAGGGGAGGTGCCTGCCCCATCCCTATGGGGGCTCTGCTGTGACCCTTCCCAGGCCTGGGAGAGCCGGGGCAGCAGTCAGGACGGCAGAATGGAGAACACCCAAGCATAGTCCATGGCGAGTGCCAGCACCTCAGCTCACCTCCCACCGCCCCCACCGGGCTAATGCTCCCTCCGCTTTCCCCCCACCCATGAAGTAGCCAAAGGAAGCGCCCTGTCCTTAGAGCTCACACACCAGGCTTGCTGCCCACCCTGTCGCATGGCACTCACACACCTCACTGCCTGGCATGCTCTCCTGCAGGCCCGCACCCACAATGCCCTTCACCCAGCAGCTATCCGGGCCCAGCAGTCACACCTCCTCCCCCGCTTTGTTTGCGAGGCAACCAGCCATGCCCACTCACCGTGCCTCCGCGGCCAGCAGCTCGTCGTAGTGCGAGGATCGCTGGTCGTCGTCCTGCCGGTAGCGGATGACCGTGGCAAGGCCCTTGCTCACTAGGGCCTCAGCGATGTTTCTGCAACACAAAGACACTGGGAACTCAGCCTGGGGGAAGGCAACGTAAGTCCTGGCAGCCCCCTCCACACACATACCCCTGTACTGGGCGTGGCTATGCCCTCTGCCATGTATGTAACATGTAACACCACACATGGGAGCAGCAGCAGCTCAGCAACAAGGCACAGCCCCAGTGCGGGTTCCAAAGAGGAGCCCAGCAGCTGGCACCCACCAGCTGAGAGCTGCAGCATCCCTTGGTCCCTAGTACCCAGAAGAAGCCCAGGCAGGGGAAGGAAGGAGCAGCTGCTTCCCTCGCCACCCCTCTCTTGCCCACAGCCCCACTGGAGAGCAGCTCCTCCCCCCACAGCTCTGACTCAGGGGGCCTCCTAAGAGCTATGGAGCTGGCTTCCTGGCTCCTTGGAGTTGCATGACTGGCCCTGGGTGGAAGTCGGGGGGTGGGGGGGGGGGGGAAAGCGAGCGGCTAAGGGCAGGGCACTTCTGGGGATTTAGCCAACACCAAGCCCTGTTCACGGTGACGTTGCACCTCATAATACTTTGAGAATATGCTCATTAATGTATATATGACATAACTGGAATATGTTTTATGCTACATATGCCATGTAACTTATCACGTAAAGGTTATGAGCTACTGAATAGATTCATCCTATTTGTATACGTGTCATTTTTGCATTCAGAGTTATGAATATTGGCCATGTACTTATTTATTTTTAAGTAGCCTCAGTGAAGCAGTTGGTCAGCTTCCTGAGAAAAGACTATTCTCTGTAAGTGCCCAATCAAAAAGCACTTAAGCCAACAATGAATTTGGAGACGCCAATCCATATCTGACCTTTCCCAGGAATGTGGCATGGCTGGTAAGGAACTCAGTCATGCATGGACATGTGACTTGCCCATGTGATTCTAAAACTCCATCTTGGAGCTGGGTTTTGCATAGGAGAGAGGATGCTCCACCCACAAGAGAAAGTCTATTTAAGCCTCTGGGAGACCCCTCCATTTTGTCTTCAGCTGGCTCAAGAGATAGGTATCCTTTGGGGGTGGAGAGTCTGAAAGAAACTGGAACAAAGGACAGTAACCATAGGGGTGTGAGTGATTGCTGGACTCAGACTAGAAGGAGACTAGTCTGTAAAAGGTTTCAGAGTAACAGCCGTGTTAATCTGTATCCGCAAAAAGAAAAGGAGGACTTGTGGCACCTTAGAGACTAAAATTTATTTGAGCACAACCTTTCATGAGCTATAGCTCACTTCATCAGATGCATTCAGTGAAAAATACAGTGGGAAGATTTATATATACAGAGAACATGAAACAAGGGGTGTTACCATACACACTGTAATGAGAGTGATCAGGTAAGGTGAGCTATTACCAGCAGGAGAGCGCCAGGGGGAAGGGGAGGAGGATGTTTTGTAGCGATAATCAAGGTGGGCCATTTCCAGCAGTTGACAAGAACGTCTGAGGAACCGCGGGAGAGGGGGGATAAACATGGGGAAATAGGCTTGAATAGAGACTGGGAGTGGATGGGTCATTACAAAGTAAAACCAAGTTAATTGTATCCAGTTTGCAAATTAATTCCAATTCAGCAGTCTCTCATTGGAGTCTGGTTTTGAAGTTTTTTTTTGTTGAAGAATTGCCACTTTTAGGTCTGTAATCGAGTGACCAGAGAGATTGAAGTGTTCTCCGACTGGTTTCTGAATGTTATAATTCTCGACGTCTGATTTGTGTCCATTCATTCTTTTACATAGAGCTTGTCCAGTTTGGCCAATGTACATGGCGGAGGGGCATTGCTGGCACATGATGGCATACATCACATTGGTAGATGTGCAGGTGAACAAGCCTCTGAAAGTGTGGCTGATGTGATTAGGCCCTATGATGGTGTCCCCTGAATAGATATGTGGACAGAGTTAGCAACGGGCTTTGTTGCAAGGATAGGTTCCTGGGTTAGTGGTTCTGGTGTGTGGTTGCTGGTGAGTATTCGCTTCAGGTTGGGGGGCTGTCTGTAAGCAAGGACTGGCCTGTCTCCCAAGATCTGTGAGAGTGATGGGTCGTCCTTCAGGATAGGTTGTAGATCCTTGATGATGCGTTGGAGAGGTTTTAGTTGGGGGCTGAAGGTGATGGCTAGTGGCGTTCTGTTATTTTCTTTGTTGGGCCTGTCCTGTAGTAGGTGACTTCTGGGTACTCTTCTGGCTCTGTCAATCTGTTTCTTCACTTCAGCAGGTGGGTATTGTAGTTGTAAGAATGCTTGATAGAGATCTTGTAGGTGTTTGTCTCTGTCTGAGGGGTTGGAGCAAATGCGGTTATATCGTAGAGCTTGGCTGTAGACAATGGATCGAGTGGTATGATCTGGATGAAAGCTAGAGGCATGTAGGTAGGAATAGCGGTCAGTAGGTTTCTGGTATAGGGTAGTGTTTATGTGACCATCGCTTATTAGCACCGTAGTGTCCAGGAAGTGGATCTCTTGTGTGGACTGGTCCAGGCTGAGGTTGATGGCGGGATGGAAATTGTTGAAATCATGGTGGAATTCCTCAAGGGCTTCTTTTCCATGGGTCCAGATGATGAAGATGTCATCAATGTAGCGCAAGTAGAGTAGGGGCATTAGGGGACGAGAGCTGAGGAAGCGTTGTTCTAACTCAGCCATAAAAATGTTGGCATCCTGTGGGGCCATGCAGGTACCCATCGCAGTGCCGCTGATTTGAAGGTATACATTGTCCCCAAATGTGAAATAGTTATGGGTGAGGACAAAGTCACAAAGTTCAGCCATCAGCTTAGCCGTGACATTATCGGGGATACTGTTCCTGACGGCTTGTAGTCCATCTTTGTGTGGAATGGTGGTGTAGAGGCTTTTACATCCATAGTGGCCAGGATGGTGTTTTCAGTAAGGTCACCGATGGATTGTAGTTTCCTCAGGAAGTCAGTGGTATCTCAAAGATAGCTGGGAGTGCTGGTAGCATAGCTTACTGGAACATCTCTGAGGGTGAGATTTCATCTGTAATCACTCTTACTGTATTAGTTTTAGACTTGCGTGTTTTATTTTATTTTGTTTGATAATTTACTTTGTTCAGTCTGTTATTACTTGGAACCACTTAAATCCTACTTTTTGAATTTAATAAAAATCACTTTTTACTTATTAATTAACCCAGAGTATGCATTAATACTGGGGGGGAGGGGAAGAACAGCTGTGCATCTATCAGCTTTAGAGAGGGCAAACAATTTATACAGGGTAAAACGGATTTATTTGGGGTTTGGACCCCACTGGGAGTTTGGCATCTGAGTATTGGAGACAGGTACACCACTGAAGCTATTTTCAGTTCTTAAGCTGTTTTCAGTTAAGCCTGCAGTTTCTGTTCAAACCTGGGTCTGTGTTTGTAGCGGGAAAGCGTGTCTGGCACCATTACCCAGGGTTCTTTCAACCCAATGCTCTTGGTAACTTTTACTCTGTGCGAGGTGGTGTCAGACTACAAATCAGCCATATGACCGATAGATGGCTGGCACAAACAGGACAACACAAGAGTGCTTTCACTTAAAGCTAAACTTTACTTAGTCTCAAGCACTTATGTCCGCAACAGGTTAGTAAAACACCCTCAACCCTCAATAATTACCGAAGCTGAGTGTGGGTCTCAAGTGGCACAGCAGCAGCATTTGCCGGTGGAGAACACAAGATGCATCCAGAGGGAGAGTCGAGTCTCGAAGAGTCCCACCACCTCAAACTTTTTCCCCTTATTTATACATTAGTAATAGAATGACATGTCGCTTAAAGAAAACTTGTTAAGCAAGCAGTTCCAATGGACAAGCAAGAAGCTCCTTCTGATTACTGATTAACCAGGTGTGGCTTTTTCCAGAGTTTGCAGCCTTGAGGCCCCAATAGACATTCCTGGGGCACATCCTGCTCTTCGAAAATACATGCATCAGCAACTTCAACACAATTCTTATCAGGAAGGATGCGGGGTCCAGCTGCCCTTTCTGTGGCACTCAAAACTGCCTCCCCTCCTGCCTTGGTCAAGCTGAGTTTGCTACATGGCCACTTTACAGCCTGCTGACTTGGCTGCTTTTAGCAATAAGCCATAGTGGCTTATTTCAGCACTTTACTGGTTTGCGGACATCTCCCCGTACAGCACAACCGGGCAGGGTTCTGAAGTCCCAAGCTGGCAGGGAAAGCAGGAGCAGAAGTAGTCTTGGCACATCAGTTAGCAGCCCCAAGGGGATTTCTGTGATCCAACCCGTCACACACGGTTCACCCAGGTGAGATGCATTGGGACCTGGACACAACAGCCAAACCTTCCCCTTGCAGCCAGCCTGACAAAGGCTGCCATCGCTCTCATACATTCAGGACTGTGTACGTTTTTCTCAGCTGTGAAGGAAAGGTCAGGGGGAAAAGATCCTCAGTGTGGGGAGTGGATGCGGTATGAAGCCTGCATGCCAATCAGGGTCCCAGCCAATCAAGGAGCACGATAAACTGGCTGCCATTGCATTATGCTGCTTTAAACAAATTCATGAATGGTACTAGGCTGAGTTCATCCGTAATTCTCCTCCAATTACACACAGGGCAGGCATCGATAATTCACAACTTACAAACCTAGGACTCATCCCTTTTCCAGCTTCCAACAAGCATCTCCCCACTCTGTGCCATGGGGAGGGGGTCAGGCTGGGCTGGTGCCGAAAGCTGAGATTAGGGCTCGCCTCGGGGGGGGGGGGGATCAGGGGATTGTAAGCGAGGAAATCAGCAGCAGCGGGAGGTAGCTGCAGAGGTAGCTCTCAAAATGCCAGGCAACCAGGAATAAGCACCTCAGCTCCTTTCCCAGGCACACTCGGGAAGGCGAACAGAAGGCTGTTTGCTACCAGCAGCCCACACACCCTTGCTTTCCTAGCCAAGCCAGGTGCTGCAGTGAGCCACCTCCACTCCACGCAATCCTCCCACACACATGCATGACAAAGCACTCTTTGCAAGCGTAGGTGCCCCTTCCCCCAACCCATGAAGGACTCCGGGTGACTGAACCCCTTTTAAGGGAACAGAGGCACGTGGTTAAATTATCTGCCCAGCACGTGCATCCTGCTTCACAAGGCAACATGGGTCCGCAGAGACTCTCCCCAAGACATTGGACCTGCTGCCCGGAGAGGCCACTGCAACAGGTCGAGGCCTTCCAGCCCACGCGCACAGCCCATCATGCCACAGGCTAGGGCAGAACAGCCACAGCCCGGATGTGGCACAGCACAAGGAGCCCTGCTCTGGCCATGGATCCCTCCCTGCCGCACTGGCAGCTGAAGTGCCAGGCCACAGCACTCCGCTAACCTCAGTGCCTCCTGCTGCCAACCACCTTCTGGCCTCTTGGGTCCCTGGGAACCACATGAGGGATGCAGAACACGCTGCCTTCCCTCTCTGGAGTCAGCTCATCCACTAAGCAGAAAACCCGAGGGGGGGGGGGGGGGAGACAGGCTCCACCCAGCAGGAGCGTTCAGAGCCTCCAGGAGCCCTGCCAACCGACACCAGTAACACCTCCGCCAATGGCACAACCTGCCGCCGTAAGCCAGTCCGTGAACCACATTTCAGCGCAACCTGCCTCTCCCAGCACTACCCAGATTGCCCTCCTGCTGCCCAGCAACCAACCGAACACACATCGCAACAGTACAGCCCGGAAGGGAGAGCACCAGCGGCCCTGCAGGATGTATGCCTCCTGGCCACAGCAAAGGTCATGCATCCTGGCTTCTATGGCAGAGCCCTTCCATTGCATTCATGCCACCCTGCTGGGCTCTCAGGCATGGCAGGGGCCAGGACAGGGCTGAAATGGCTGCAGTTGTCTCTCATGCTACACCCAGCGAGCTGTGATGGGCATCAGTATCCAGATCCCCTCCCTGGGGACTCACCATTCAGCTTCTGTACAAGGCCACAAGGGGAGTGAGCTTTCACCAGGCACGCAGCATCACACAGGTGTCTCCCACTTCTACCCCACCTTCCTGACACCCACGGTGCCAAATCCTGGCTTTCCAACAGATCGGATGAGATCAGCCTTGACCCTGGACAGAGCAGCAGCTGAAGCCGAGTGAGGAGAAAACCTCCCTGCCCTTAATCCTCCCTGTCCTTCACTGAGGACATCTGCCTTCAGAGCGCCAAGACAACCCGTAGCTTGTGTCTGGCTGGACTCCTGTGCCATGGCCATGAACCCAGCCCCTTTCCCACCTCCACCTGGACTACATGGCTCAGCCTGAGGGGTCCCAGCAAATCACACCATGATCCTCATCTGAGGCCCTAAAGGCCGATGCTAGGTGCATCAGCCTCCCTGGAGCCGGACGCTGTCCCAGACTGCTTGAAGGGCAGGGCTGGAGAAGGAGGGGGATCTGGAAGCAGAACTGGGCTCGTTTTCCAACAGCAGAGTTTTGCTAGGATTAGCAGTTAGCAACTTGTTTCCGTGACTTACTTGAGGCCTGTTAGTGCACCAGCTCAGCAGCCTGAGCACCTGGACGGCAGCCAGGGAGGCCGGGTTCAATCCCCAGGTAACTTATTTTCTCCTTTTCAGCAGAAAGCATCCCAGAAGCTTGCTTTTGAACTGTGTTTGCAGATCATGGTACAAAGCGAAGGGGGAAGGGCGCAAGAGAATGCCGAGTCTCCATTCCGGCTCTTAGCCAGTCAGCCAGCACATGCTGTTCGAATGCTGCTTGCTAAAGTTTGACACATTTCACATCTCTAAAGAAACGTCTGCGGCTTCTCGGCTCGTTGAGGTTCGTATTGTGTTTGTGCTGATGTTAAAAGCCGGAGCTTTGCAGCAGGGATGGGGATGGAACCAGAACAGCTGGTGCAAAGTGCCTTACGGAGAAGGTCTCGTCACGTTAGCCTAGATTTTGGATTCAATATTACAGAGACTACTGGGAGAGGAGCCCCGGCAGTGATTGGCACCTGACCTCCAGAAGGGCGGACTAGCATCCTGTCTCCTCAGCTGGAGTCGAAAAACTTAAGCATGAAATTAGCAACAGCAATGGCAACAAAGCTCCCAGCTCTGAACGGGGCTCATGGGATCCAGGCACCCAGCCCTCTGTGCCCCACAGGGAACGGGACACGACTCGGGAAAGGTGCAGAAGAGGGAGTGTAGCCAGTATTCACCTCCAGGCCCACTTCTGTGTGGGGAATAAAAGCGACTCTCATGGGACAATGCTTCTGGTTTCACTTCACACCACACGTCCCGGCACTAGGGCTACGCACCCTCCCTTGGGACAGGGAAAGCACGACACCTCAACCGGCAGGTTTCCAAGAACACCAAAAAAAGACAGGGCTACAGTACTGAAGAGCCAATACCGGGGCCTGGTGTACTGCAAGAAGTGCCCCAATGCAACGCCCATTCGAGACAGAGTTTGCAGGAATCCAGCTCTGCAGGACTCAAAAGCAAAGCCAAGTGGCTCAGGGAGCAGGCAACAGCAGGTCAAGCTGTCCTTAGAGGACAGGTACTGGAGGAAAATGGGGGCTAGAGCCTAGCTCTCCCAGGGGGAGATCTCTGACCCAGGCTGACTAACTGAGTCGCTGGCATTTGGCAGGTGTCTAGTAAACTCTTGGCAGGTCTCAGTCCCCAGAGGACAGGTGTCCCCCGTCACCCCCTTGTTACGAAACTCAGCAGAGAGGCCTTGCAGCCAGAGCTCCCCCCTCCACACCCCTCTCCTGGCAGTCAGGGCTCAGGGGGCAGGAGCTTGACCCTCGGCTGCTCAGGCGGTGCCTGTTCCGGAGACAGAAAGCAAGTTCCAGTCCCTGGGGCTTGTAAACCTGGTCCCATTCCCCAGCACAGTGTCCACACAAACACGCTCATACCCTGCTCAGCACTGGCCAAGGCAGACTGTGGGGCGATCACTGGCTCCACCGCGGGAGAGGCCAGATGCAATCCCAGGCAGACTCTTCTGTGCACAGGTATTATCTTTACTGACGCGCACAGGCCGGCTCTGGCAGTGAGGCCAAGCCGAATGGGAGGCCCGGAGCACTTCCTGGCAATCAGCAAGACCTGCCCAGAAGCTATGGGCGTGGCGATAGCTGGGCTCCTCCCCTCCATGTGCTGGGCAGCCCAAACCCCTGCTCCAGCCTGGCACGCTCAGAGCCATTGGGCTCTGGAGGCAACTTGCACAGGGGCAAGGGGCAGAGCTGACTTGAGACTCCATCCTCCCCTGCACATTTGGGAAGCAGACACACCGTCTTCAGCAAACTGAGGGGCCATTTGCCATTCTCCAATTTTACATTGCTTCAGTGCTTCTCATCCCCCAGTTCCTGCAGGAGCTGAAATGCAGCCAGCTCTGGGATGGATGGCAGTGCTCCAGGTGAGGGAATTCTCGCCAGGCATGCCAGGAGGAAAAAAAACAACAAAAAAACCCTCCATTTCAGAACAGCCTGTGGGATCTGGGTCTGTGGCACTGCTGCAGCCCCGGAGCACAGGGAAGGCTGGCAAAGGGAGGGCACTGCTGACAGGCGCAGCTCCAAGCCACTCACCCGCCTGATGCGTTTTCAGCCAGAGCAGAGAAATCTCATTGCCTCCCTCCAGAAGCTGAGGTACGTAACCAAGGTGATACTGTGCCATGGAGGTGCCACTCCAGGGGCACCAGAGCTGACCCAACTGATATCACTCGGAGGAAAGTCTTATGGCGACGGTGCACGCGATGGGCGCACACCTATACTGGAATAGACATGAAGAACAAGCACTGGAAGAAGAAGAGGGTAGTTGTTGAACCCCATGCTCACCATCCCCATTCGCTCCCCCAGAAAAGCCACTGCCATGCACAGAAGGGAGGGAGGGAGCTGGCACGTGAAACCCAAGAGTCCTGGTCTCCTGCACTATTCCCAGCCTCATCACTGACTCAGGGTGACTTGCCCAGGGTCCCTCATGGCAGCTTCCAGGCCTCAGCTTCCACTTCTGGCATATGGGGCTACGACTGACCAGCCTACAAGGGAAAGCACTGAAATCCTCTGGGGAATAAGCCAGAAAGCCATCACCAGGAGCCTGCCCCCCGCTCCCGTGCGCACCCAGCACAAGCTTCCATGTTTGGCCAGAAGGGCCCAACATACAGCAAAGACACCTCAGCTCCAGAGACTCATCTGCCTCTGGCAAAGAGCTGTACCCTGGGCCACTGCTTCCAGCCCACGGACCTGGGCAATAAGGGATGGGTGGGGAGCCACAGCCTCTCCTTGGACAGTCCTAATCCAAAGAAATCCAGAGCCCCCAGCCAGCCCCAGTTACTGATAATCAGCTCCCAACAAAGGGCTGATGCAGCTGGACAGCTCCACCACACCTGGCATCAGCACCTCCTGTGAGCTCTGCTCTGGGTGCAGCCTTGGAGAAAGCCGGCACTGAAGGTCCTGGCAAGGACATACGGACAGTGGTGTTCACTTGACCTAACAAGGGGCCCTCCCCTTGGCAGACCCTACCAGCCTGGCACAGCACAACAGCCTGGCACGTCACTCACAGTTCAGGATCTGAGCTTCCCAGGTCTGCAAGCAGCAGGTAAATGCCTGCGACACGCACTTGCATCCCGTGCCTCCATTCCCCTGGGCCATGGCCAACAGCGATAGGTATGCAGGACACTGTGCGCTCCAATCCCAGCCACTTCCCACCCCCATGCTCACAGAGTGGGGGATCCAGGCATTCCAGCTCAGGGTGCGGTCAGCCGGGGAGACCCTCAGCAGGAGGTGAGCAAGGGATCACAGGCTGCGACTCTGCAGTGGGGAAATCCGAATACACAGCTAGAGCTGCACCACAGGAACATGACAGAAGAGCTCTGGAAGGGCCCATCCACTGTCCTGGCTTCAGGGCCAGGCCACCCGCTAAGGGGGTCAGGAGGAAACAGTCGCTGGAAGCAGGTTACCCCATCACCACTATTGCAGAGAGCAGGGATGACCCCGGGGCCAGGACTCCACCACAGGCTGCTGGCGTGACCTTGGGCCAGCCACACAGCTACTCTGGGCCTCAGTTCTTGCCACAGTATGCGGCTGACCCCCTGCCTGACCACCCACGGGAGCTGGCAGGATATGGACATGAGGAGATTGTGATAGTACGGTAACAGCCAGGCAAGTATGGTACCTCAGACAGCGAGAGGCAGTTCTGGCACTCCCCACCCTTCTGGTACTGCCACGGGTGAAGGCGGGATACCAGGCCACATCTTCCCCAGTCCAGCAGCTCCTGTCCCCTCGGGATTGCTGCCATTGTGTGGAATTAGTGGGGACAGGGCAAGAATCAGCTCCCCACAGGGACGGAGAAATTGTGCATGGATCAGTTGAAATTTTAGTAACCCAGCGGCATTGTACGGGAATGCTCAGGCAGCAGGAGCAAGAGATCCTAGGGGAGGGAGTACGGATTAAAGAGTAAAGCGCTGAGGAAAACACAAGTCAGCATTCTGCTTTCTCTCCCCGCTTCCTAAACAGACCATTTCATCCTGCCCCCAGCATTTCTGGAGCACTGTAATCTTGTTGCCACTCCTAGCCGATGGCTTCATTTATTCAGTGAGATCACAGTTATGGCTTTTCTAAGACAAGTAAAGTAGCTGGCATTTTCTGCCATTGTGCAGGCTCCCTCAGGGAGCCGCGCGGAATCTCAAAGGTACGGGCAGCACCACCTGGGTTGTCCCAGCACAGCCGACTCCTCTGCAGGGGAGGCAGGGCCAGATGAGGGGAAGACCCCAACCAGCACAGCGCAGGGCAGCTTGGCTCCAGCCTGACTCACGTTTGAATCGAGTTTCACAGTTTAAGGTTAAAGGACCATCTCATCTGGCCTGACTTAAAATTTCAACCACCTACCCTTCTATTGAGACCAAAGCATTTCAGATCACAGGAGAGCAAACAGTGAGCCACAGGGAGAGAACAGGTGAGACCACGATGCCAGCAATGCGTGATGGCACAAAGCCATTAGATTATCCCTGCCCAGGTGACCCACGCCCCACACTGCAGAGGAAGGTGAAAACCCCTAAGGTCCCTGCCAGCCTGACCTGAGGGAAACCCCTTCCTGACCCAAAATCTGGGGGTCGGTTAGACCCTGAGCACGTGAGCAAAACCCACAAGCCAGGTATCTAAGCCAAAAGAAGCTCTGCATCACATCACAGCACTGGCCTACCCTGTCCGTGTCCCATATCTCCAGCCAATCTCTGATACTTCAGAGGATGGCAGGAAAAAAACCCAGAATACCCCTCGCCAATAATGCATGGGGGAGGGGGAGCGATTCCTTCCTGACCATTGTAGGCAGCCAGCTGAAGCCCTGAAGTATGATTAGAATCATTATCTTAAAGCAGAGCTGTGAGCCTTTTGAGCATGCTGAGGGCAATCCCGGTCTCCCTGCACCCCCGTGAAGGAGGGGGATGAACAGGGGGATTCACAGACTCCCAGGCCAGAAAGAACCACCATGACCATCCAGCCCAATGCTGGATTAAAGCAAAGCTTTTAGAAACATATCTAGTCTCTTCTTAAAGACTCCAAGTGACAGTAAGCCCACCACCGCCCCAGGGAACTGTTCCAATTAGCTTCGCTGCCAGGAAATGGCACCTTCTTTCAAGGCTGAATGTTCTGACCTCGAGTCCCAGCCACTGGATAAGACAGGTTTCAGAGTAGCAGCCGTGTTAGTCTGTATTCGCAAAAAGAAAAGGAGGACTTGTGGCACCTTAGAAACTAACACATTTATTTGAGCATAAGCTTTCAAGTGAGCTGTAGCTCACGAAAGCTTATGCTCAAATCAATTTGTTAGTCTCTAAGGTGCCACAAGTACTCCTTTCCTTTTTGGATAAGACAGTTACCTTTTCCGTAACTGGTGTTCCGCCTCCCTCTGCAAGGCTGTCAGATCTCCTTTCCATGGGCAAGTGCCTAGACACTGACCAAGTCCCACTGACCAAATCCCCCAAGACACTCCCACGCCAGTGAAGGCCCCCATTGGTCCCAGCAATGGAACCCGTCATCGCAGAATGGACAGTGCTGTCCAGCCCAGTTTGACACACATGCTCTCCCAGCCCTGGAGGGAAGAGCTCAGCTCCCCTGGTTCTCCGAGCCCTCCAGCTCTCTGCCAAGGTGCCTACAAAGGGGACCCGCCATAGCCAGCTGCACTTGGGATGTTGGCACCTCTCCTCTAGGACCCTGAGTTAGGGCTGCAAAAGCCCATCTGATAAGGACAACCTTCTGTGGTTACTGACCTGGCCTGGGTTCGATCCAGTGACCAGCTCTGAACCTCGCTGCTCACCACAGATCCATGGGGTTAGAAGGGACTGCAAGGGTCATCTAGTCAATCCCCTGCCAAGATGCAGGATTTGTTGCGTTTAACCCACACAGGGCAGATGGCTCCAGCCTCCTTTTGAAAATCTCCAGGGAAGGAGCTTCCCTGACCTCCTGAGGCACCTGTTCCATCGTCCTGCTGCTCTTGCAGTTAAGAAGTTTTTCCTGAGATTTAATCTCCATCTGCTCTGCTGTAGTTTGAACCCATCGCCTCTTGTCCTACCCTTTATGGCAAGAGATCAGCTTTTCTCCATTTTTATGGCAGCGTTTCAAGTATCTGAAGACCGCTATCACTTCCCCTCTTCATCTCCTCTTTTCCAAATTAAATATACCCCATTCCTTCAGCCTTTGCGCGTATGGCTGGTGTTTCAAGCCTCTGATCACCTTTGTCGCTTGCCTCTGGGTCCTTTCCCGTTTCTCTATATCCTTTCTAGACATTGGTGACCAAAACTGGATACCGTCCTCCAGCTGAGGCCTAACCAGCGCCGAGTAGAGTGGTACTATCGCCTCCCGTGACTTGTAGGCTGTGCCTCGGTTAATGTAACCTGAAATTCTGCAGCAGCATCGCATTGCTGACTCTTGTTGAGGTTGTGATCCACCACAACCCCCAGATCGTTCTCAGCCATGCTGCTGCCAAGCCAGTCCCCCATTCTGTATTTGTGAATTTCCTTCCCTAAGGGTGGCACCTTACATTTGTCTTGGTTGAATTTCATTGTGTTGTCTCAAGCCCAGTTCTCCAATTTATCAAGATCCCTCTGAATTTTAGCTCTACCCTCCAAAGTGTTTGCAACAGCCCCAGCTTTGTCTTGTCTGCAAATCTGATTGGTCTGCTCGCTAGTCCAATATCCAGGTCATTGATAAAGATGTTACCCAGCACCGGCCCCAGAACAGATCCCTGAGGAACCCCACCTGAGACCTCCTTCCAATCCATCATCAGTCCCTTAATAGTTACTGTTAAGTGGATACATAATTTAACCAATTATGTATCCACTTAACAGTAGTTCTGCCAAGCCCACATTTCTTCAGCTTTCTTACGAGAATGTTGTGGGACTGCGTCAAAAAAGTCTTGCTGAAGCCCTGCCCCTGGGCCAAAACCACAGGACCCTTCATCAGGGCTCCCTTTTCCCTGAAGAGCTTAAGGAAAAGCTAAAAGGGCATGTGTTGGCCACAGCTCACCTTCTCTGGGACAAGCATCTGTGTCCAATATCCATTGGTCTGTCTCTTTCAAGGCACCATGCACACCACCACCAGTCTGAAGCAAAGACCTACAGTGAGCACTGGACCTAGCCCCCCATCCATGCACAGTGCTGCGCAGCCAGGTGGGGTTCGAGTCTCACAGCCTGTGCCCACCCTCCATCCCATACCCCGCTCCTGAAACTCCAGCCCCATTTAAATTGGATGGTTTGAAAAATCAATTCCTGGTGCTGAGAGCAAGCTGGGCTGGAAGTGTGTCATAAACCTGGCCGTTAAACAATGAAGTCAGCATGATGTGCAATTCTCTCCTTCAGTGCTTGAGTGAATTCGGTGCCCATGAGCGTTTAGGGCTTACAACTCTGGGTCTAGGATCACGCAGGGTGTACTCAGATGCCATGCAAGGTACACACATGCAGCATTGTTGTTTTATCAGCAGAGCTAATTGGCAGCGACTCCTGCCATTCCAGGTCTGAACCCCCATCCACACAGCTCTGCCAGCACTCCGAGTCCTGCCCTGCAGCCCCCTGCTAGCTCAGTCCTGGGCTCCCCACATACACAGCTCTGCCACCACCCCTCTGTCCTGACCTACAGCCACCCTGCTAGCCCAGCCCTAGGTTTTCCCCACCACCACACACAGCTCTGCTAGTTCCAGTCAATCTTGACCAACAGCCTCCTGCTATCCCAGCCCAGGGCTCCCCACACAGAGCTCTACTGATGCCCCACAAACCCTACCTTCTGACGGCTCCTGCCTCTACTCTTGTGCTTCTCATTCCCTCATATGCAGCTGAAGGAGGCTGCCAGCTCTCCAGACTACCAGCACTGCGCTGCAGACTGCCCTTTAGCCACTGTTAATTCAGCACACCCAGAGGAAACAAGTGCTGAAGACTGTGGGTGTGAGGCTGCCCTTTTTGCCAGTCACCTCGTCCAGCACAGGACACAGGGAACTAAAACCAGGCTTCTTATCCTAGAGGGGACCTGCCAAATTGCAATAATGTCACGGCAAGGTCACATGTGGAGTCTGACCTGCTCGACAATGTCCCTTTAAATAACTCCCAGCCCTGTTCAATGAAGACACATCTGCTCGCTTTGTGCTTTATAAGGAAATTCTCTTGGATGAATAACCTGTTTAGAGCGAGCACCAGGGCTGTGCATTTGAAAGGAGCAGTTTGGATCCTGTGAAATATTGTGACCTCATCTTAGCTTAGGACCCAGATTCCAATTTCATCACCATAATTTACTCTGTGCTGATAGCACCTCTCAGCCAAGGAGCGACGAGTTCCTTACAAACACACTGCCCGGGAAGAAGCAGGCTTGGCATCCCCATTTGTCAAGCCGATAAACTGAGACAAGATGGTGAAAGCATTTTCCCAGGGGCACAGCCACTCCACAGCAGAACCCAGGAACCCCAAACCCATCCGCTGCTCTAGCCCTTCCCCGCATCAAGGGCTGGCGCTTTCCCATTCTGCTCTCCCAGTGCGGCATCAACTCACTTCAAGCGTCCCAGCACCCCTGAAGCATTGAGGCATCAGACAGCTTCTCTCAAGATCTCTCCTTCCAAACCCCCACAGCTCTGCTCTCTCCGGGGCAGAAAAGGAGCCCAGCACCCTGGCCTCAGAGCTCGGCTGGGAGCTTCGAGAGCCAGCCACACTTTCATGTGCAAACTCAACAGAGGCCTTGGAGGAGAGACCTGCATGGGCAGTGATCCACAACCCCAGAGTGGCACATGTAGTCCCTTCTCCTCTCCCACACCCTAGACCTCCAGCAGAGACCTCCCCGGATGACGGCAGGTGGCTGAATCACTGCAGCCACAGTGAGGGCAGGGAGGGAGACAGCTCTAGTTCCCTAGCCAGTCCCACCCTGCTAACCAATTCCCCCGCAGATCTGACTGGATGCCGGAATCTCCAGACCCGAGCCCTGGGGCAGAGCTGCTGTGCATTACTGAAAGGCTGTCAGGCTCCACTGCAGAAGTGGCTGCATCTTGGCAACAGCGTTCATCTCCCGTCCTCATTCGCCAAGAGTTTTAGGATCTATTGTTATTCCTAACTTTGCAGTGGCCTGAAGAGAATTAAGGGCACTTCACAGGAGTCCTGGAACAACATGGCCCCTCCCTCAAGGAGCCTGCAATACAAGCTTTAGACATGGCACACAGGAACAAAGCACGAGGGGGAGACAGGCCAAGAGCAGCACAGGGGAGGGGTTCATGGAGTCTACGCAGAGGCACTTCGGGGTGAGACGTTCTGGGGCAATACCAGATATCTGCTCTGGCTGTGAACAGCCATCTCACTGAGCCCTGTGCCACCCCTACCTGCCCAAACGCCAGGCCATGGCACGTGACCAGAAAATGCAGAAAAGCCAGTGAGGCTGTGGTTAAAACAATCCCCCGCCCCCAAGCTTCGAAGCAGGCCAAATGGCTCCTCTGGCTGGATTCCCAGTGCAGAATGGACCCGGTTCCTGGACTCCTTGGGGAAGAGTGCAACATCTTGTCGATGCAAACTCAGGGCAAAATAAAAACTTCCCCATGCATCCAAGAGCAGCAATATAAGGTACCAACAAAAACAAACCAAAAGAACTCCCACACACCAAGCAAGGGAGGTGAGCATATAACCACACATGCGGTCACCTCAGGCAAGGTGCTGTTAGACAAGAGGAGAACCCAGGACTGGCAATCAGAAAAAAGAAGCTGGCTTCAAAATTTTGACAAGGCTGCCATTATCTGCAGCTAAGGCTGAAATTCACCAGGGGATGCAGGAGGCCTAGTGCATCCTCAGGTCCGAAGCAAGACTTGTGGTGCATTAGGCCCTTTTGAAATTCAGGGGTGTCTATGGCCAAGTGCTGGCCCCTCTGCACAGGGGACAGATTTCACATTGGCACCCGCAGAGTGAAGCATCCTTCCTCAGAGACCCACCCTCTGGACTTCACTGGGGACAAAGGCAAGGATTTACTGATGGCAAACCTCAGACTTGCACAGTGCAGAAAGCTGTCAGGCCAGCTGGACAGAGTCACAGACAGGGAGGGGGCTCACGATACAAGAAGCCTGGAGCCAAAGCTTTAATAGACTTTTTGGATTATGGGAGAGCCTAGAGGACACCAGCTGAGACTGCCTCCACACACTGTGCACCGTCTCATCTGCCCAATGGAGACCTAGGGTCTCCACAGTGCCAGGCAGACTCTGTCCCGGCCATGATCCAGGCTCCCCATACTCTGCTGGGCACCCACACCCCACAGTGAGAGTTCCTCCCCCAAACATTGTCAGTGTAAGTAGACAAAGGGCAGGCGGGGAAAGCGAGGCACGGGAGAGGAAGGGACTGGTCCGAGGTCACGCAGCAGGGTGATGACAGAGCTGGGAAGAGAGCACAGGTGGCCTGAGCCCCAGACCAGCGACCTCAACAATGAGTCACAATTCCTGCGTATAACAGCAGCAGAGCAAAGGCAGTCACCCCTCCCTGGGAGCAGCAATCCCATCCCTTCTCTCCCCACCAACGCTTGCCTGGCTAGCGAGCCCCTCGCCCCCAGGGGCAGGACAGGGCTGTCTGGTGCTGCCCCCCAACACCCTCCCCAGGTTAACGGCCTTCTTTAGACACAGGCAGAGCCAGTGCTCCCCTTGTCCCAGCCCTCTCTGCAGGGCAGGAATCTCTCTTCACGGCCCACCCTGCCTCTGACTCTCCCAAGCCTGCCACGGAGAGCCCCAGTTTGCACTGGAAGCAGCGCTCATTCCACAGAGGCTCCTGCACCGCAATCCAATGGTGACCACTGACCCAAACTGGATTGGAGCCAGCGACGTGAGCGGAAAGGTTCCAACCCTCATTACCGCTCTCCTGAGCCCCCCTGCCCTCGGCTCAGGGACTGTAGCAGAGGAAGTGGGTGGGTATCCTGGGGGAGAGACCCAATCACCCAGGTACAGCAACTCAAAACTCGCCTGGCCAACAAAGAGGCTGCCCTGGCTCCGCGCAGGAGCCCTGCAAGACACCTGCAGCATGTGCACGTCATCTCCTCCCATCCTCCCGCACTTGAATCATATCCCTTCACAGGGGAGAACTTGCTCGCCCTGGTGCTGGCATCTGGCCAGATCCAATACGCATGAAATCAAAGTTCTCATCATTTCTATCGGTCAAAGGGCAGCGAGCATTAAATCCCAGAATACCAGGATTAATGGGGGAATCATTAAAAATCTGATGTTAAATCACCTCAGCAGCCAGCCCATGAGTGAGCTCTCGAATACGTTCTGGGGCTGATTAGAAGGAAACAAGTTCTAATTTAGAAAGAAGTTATCTGGCTTTGGAAGCAGGCAGGGAGCTTTAGCTGAGCAGGTGTTTCGGAGAGATTGGTTGGAGGCACAACCGGCGACTACAGCATGCGTTGAAGCGATTCATCCAGGCGCCGCAAAGCCAAAATTCAACACATGCTCATGCCATCCTGCCTGGACAGCCCAAGCAGCAGCTGCTGTGAGCCTAAGTCACCACCAGCGCTCTCGGGGGAAGTTGCTGACAATCCCACCTTAGGCACAAAGAGCAGCCTTGCCAAAAATTCACACTGTGCCAGCCATACCTGCTTCTCTCTGCCAGGCAGAGCCAGAGAAGACGCAGGGCACACTCCCCCCAGCCTCCAGTCAAAGCAACCTACTTCTTCATGCCCTGAGGCCTAGCAGAACTTCATAATCTTGCTCAGTCGGCAAGATGAGGCTGGAGCAAGAGGCACTGGGACCTGTGACATCTACGGTCCCTCCCTCCCCTAACCATCCCCCGCAGCACTGTACAGGCTGCATTTTGGCCAAAGGGAGGATCCATCCCCACCCCATCCGCAAGGTGTGTGCAGGCAGGGAGAAGTTGGCAGCCGTTGCCCTTCATCAGTCCATTCCCGGACAGACTAGTGGCTCCACCAAGCAGCCCTGAGGGCTGGGAGAGGAGCACAGTGTTGCCCAGTGGCCATCCTTGGAGAATGCTGATGTGACTTTATTTTGAGGGTTTGATTAAATTAAATCAGGACAAGCTTTTTAAAACAGCCTTACGTAAGGCTACAGATTTTCAATCAAACCTGCTCACTTCACAGCTAGCTGCCAAGACCGCCTGGGGAGTTGAGAGTTACAATTGCAAAAGCAGGCTGCCTGGCTCCAGAACAGTGCTCACAGAAACACGGAGCCAGGCTGCAGCACACACTGCTGAAGGCAGTCAAGGTCTGACCACCACTAGGGGCTGCGGGGATTGTCCCCAGGGCCAAAGGACCATTCTGCAGGGCATCGGCAGGCGTGTGGCAGTGACATGGATTCCCTGAAGAGGATCAGGTGCATGTGGTCCCGTATGCTCTGACTTCCAGGGGGTCAGGCAGATAGGCAGAGAGAACACAGCCATGCACTCTCTAGATACTCCCACAGCCCCATTACCACAGTAACCAAGTGACTCAACCATTTAAAACACACTACCCCACCCTCTTCCTGACCAGAAGCTGCTTTATGTCCAACAGGAAGCAAGCCAACACATCCTAACTGAGGTGCCCTGCCACGCACCAGCTTGGGGTGGCCAGCATGGGCAGCGCCCTTCACGCACCAGCTCACTAGTGGGAACAGGCAGCTGCCCTTGGGGAGAATGAGGCTTCGCCAGCTTCTACACAACTTCGGCTTTAATTTTCAATAAAAATTCCTAGCCCTTGTGGCTGCCGCGCTGCCTGCCTGAGTCTGCAGACACCCTGAAACAAAGGCTGCAAACTGCTGCCGTTCACCTCCTATGGGCTGTTCTCTCTGGCACATCTCCATGCTCCTCCATCAATCCAAGCTGTTCCCCTAAAAACTGTTCTATGCCTGGAAGTCTGTCCCCCATCCAAGGGCCAGCAGCAAGGAGGACATAAGATGCGTTTACGGAGAATAGATCCTGTGAAAATAACCTGGGATCTTTTTCAGATGAGGTTACCAGTTTAGCTGATAAAAGATAAGCGTGTTGATGTAGCAGACAGACTCCTGAGGCATTTGACTTGTTCTGCAAGACATTTTGATAAAGAAGCTAGAATGATACAAAACCAGCATGTAGGTGATTTAGAACGATTGTCTTTTTGTTCTGCGTTTGTATAGCCTCTAAGTGCTATAGTAATATAAACAACATAGCACACATTAAATGGACTAAAATAGGAAAACTGATCGGTCTCAAAATGTAATAAGTGGAAAACATCAAGCGAGTGTTTCTTGCGCAGGAGTGGGCAAACTTTTTGGCCCAAGGGCCACATCTGGGTATGGAAATTGTATGGTGGGCCATGAATGCTCACGAAATCGGAGGTTAGGGCACAGGAAGGGATGAGGTGCTGGGGGTGTAGGACGGTGCCCCGGGCTGGGACCGAGGGGTCCGGAGGGGGAATCAGGGCTAGGGGAGGGGCATAGGAAGGGGTCAGGGATACAGGCTCCGGGCGGCGCTAACCTCAAGCAGCTCCCAGAAACAGCAGCATGTCCCATCTCCAGCTCCTACACTGAGGTGCAGCCAGGGGGCTCTGCATGCTGCCCTGTCCACAGGCACTGCCCCTGCAGCTCCCATTGGCCGGCAACTGCAGGGGCAATGTGCAGAGCCTCCTGGCTGCCCCTTCGTGTAGGAGCAGAGAGGGCACATGCCGCTGCTTCCAGGACCTGCACGGAGCCTCAGCATGCAGGGAGCAGGGCAAGCCCCAGATCCCACTCCCCGGCTGGAGCGGAACAAGCCCCGGACCCCACTTGCTGGCTGGATCTAGAGGGCCGGACTAAAATGTCTGAAGGGCCGGATGTGGCCCCCGGACTGTAGTTTGCCCATCCCCGTTCTAGCAAGCTCCTGCAAGGATTCGTTCTTGGCCCTGTGCTATTTAACATTTTTATCACTGACCTGAAAGAAAACTAAATCATTACTGATGAATTTGCAGATGACACTAAGATTGGAGGAGAGGTAAATGATGAAAAGGACAGGTCACCGACAGAGCGACCTGGATCACTTGGTAAGCTGGGTGCAAGCCAACAATATATATTGTGATATCGCTGAATGTAAAGTCAAAGAATCACAGGACATAAAAATGAAGGGCTGGGAGGAACCTAGAGAAATCACCAAGTCCATCCCCCACATGCTGCAACAGGACCAAGTAAACCTACACCCTCCCGGACAGATGTTTGTCCAACCTGTTCTTAAAACCTCCAGCGATGGGGATTCCACGACCTCCCTTGGAAGCCTGTTCCAGAGCTTAACTACCCTGAGAGTTAGAAAGTTTTCCCTAATCTCTAACCTAAATCTGCCCTGCTGCAGATTACACCCATTCTCTGTACTAATCTAAGGACTTCCAGTGCTGTGTTCGAATTGACTAATAAACCCAACTGTTTTGACAATGCTGTCTGAGTGTCACCGCAAATACTGGGCAAGATGTTTCAATCCCTGAAGAGCATGCACGTCTTCCCCCAGGGGTGGTCTCTCAGCAGGACTCACTTAGAGCTCACAGGGCAGGGGGGCTGAGGTGGTGAGGCCACATGACCTACCCCGAAGGAAGAAGAGACCCTGGGGGATCTAGTACATTGAAGGGGTTCCTGCAAGGGACTGCTCCAGTCTGGGGGTGTAGCACCGATCCTGTTAATACACCTGTCACGGATCCACAAGAGTGTCCTATATAAGACATGGGAAGTGATTATCTTGCTCTACTCAGCATAGGTGAGGCTTCAGCAGGAGTACTGCGTCCAGATCTGGGTGCCACACTTCAGGAAAGACGGGGACAATTTGGAGAGAGTCCAGAGAAGAGCAAGAAAAATAAAAAGATTTAGAAAACCTGACCTATGAGGAAAGGTTAAAAAACCAGGCATATTTAGTCGTGAGAAAAGACGACTCAGGGGGACCTGATAAATCTTCAAATATGTTACGGGCTGTTATAAAGACAATAGTGACCAACAGCTCTCCGGGTCCACTGAAAGTAGGACAAGCAGCAAATATAGGTAACAGCACAGTCCATGCTGCTCAGCCCAGAGCAATTCACCAGCCGAGCTGTGGTGAGCCCTATTTTCAGGTCCTGTGCATCTCTGACTTCCTGAGTCAGTTCCCAGGTGACAGACCCTGGCCCCTTACAGAAGCCAACTCTTTATTCCTGCCATCCCCCAGTCCTTTCTTCTACTGCTGGCCTTTCTGCTCTGTGTGGAGAGGCTGGGAAATCCTGCTCCTCTAGGGTGCTAAAAGCCAGGTGTCCATGTCCTGCTGATTGGGTTTTGCATGGTACTCTCAGATTTTCAAGTGATATGGGATCTGCCTCAGCCAGTCCTTTTGAATGACCCATTCAGTCTGCTCAGACAGCTGGTTGACACAAATGCCTGTGTCTCGGTCTGCCCTTAGAGCAAATTCCAGCCTGGTCTACAATGCAGAGTTAGGTCAACATAAGGCAGCTTACATCGATTTAACTCTGTATGCGCCTACACTAAAATGTAACTCCCACAAATGTAACTCACCCACTACACCGACTTAACTCCACCTTTGCAAGAGGCATAGCACTTAAGCCAATGCAGTTGTGTCGACACAGTGTCAGTATAGACACTGCATTGCTTATATCCACTGTTGCTTCCCTTGAGAGAAAGTCCCACAATGCCCCATGCTGGCAGTAAAATTGGTGCAAGCACTCCTGGTGAGGACACACTCTGCCAACACAAGGAGTGTAGTGTGAACGTGTAAAAGCAATTCAATTACTGTGGTGGCTGTACGTCAACCTAACTTAGGTTGACTTAATTTTGTTCTGTAGATTTGCCCTCAATCCTTCCCCCCCACATATTGGGTAGCAATGCATAGTATATGGGAAACTGAGGCACAGAGAATTCATTAAAAAAATTACAAAAAATCCCCACTTTATCACAGCACCTCAGAATATTCACCTTTTTCACAACTGCATCACGTTGACTCATTCAGTTTGTGATCCACTGGAACCACCAGCTCCTTTTCAGCAGAACTACTGCCCAGCCAGTTGTTCCCCAGTTTATAATTGTGCTTTCGATTTTCCCTTAAGTGCAGTATTTTGCACTTGTCTATTGAATTTCATCTTGCTCTCAGACCCATTCTCCAATTTGTCAAGATTGTTTTGAATTCTAATCCCATTGCCCAACATGCTTGTAGCCTCTCCCAGCTTGGTGTCATCTGCAAATTTTATAAGCACACTCGCCGCTCCATTATCTGAGGACTGACTTCTGCGGGACACCACTAGATACATCCTCTCAGTTTGATGACTAATCTTTGGAATATGGTATTTCAACCGGTTGGGTACACACCTTGCAGTCATTTCAGCTAGACTGCATTTTCATAGTTTTCTGATGAGAACGACATGTGGGACTGTGTCAAAAGCCTTACTGAAATCAAGATGAAAAAAGAAAAGCAGTACTTGTGGCACCTTAGAGACTAACAAATTTATTAGAGCATAAGCTTTCGTGAGCTTCATCGGATGCATCCGATGAAGTGAGCTGTAGCTCAGGAAAGCTTATGCTCTAATAAATTTGTTAGTCTCTAAGGTGCCACAAGTACTGCTTTTCTTTTTGCGAATACAGACTAACACGGCTGCTACTCTGAAACCTGAAATCAAGATATATGTCTACTGCTCCCCCCAACCCCCCACATCCTACTAGCCCAGTAGTCTCTCAAAAGGAGGAAATTAAGTTGGTTTGGTATGTTTTGTTCTTGACAAATCCATGCTGGCTATTCCTTGTAACCGTAGTATCCTCTAGGTGCTTACAAACTGATTGCTCAATCATTTGTTCCAGTATCTTTCCAGGTATTGAAGTTAGGTTGACTGGTCTATAATTTTTCTGCATCCTCTTTGTTTCTCTTTCTAAAGATGGGTATTAGATTTGCCCTTCTTCAGTCCTCTGGGACCTTGCCCATCTTCCAGGAATTCTCAAAGATAATTACTAACAGTTCCAAGATTGCTTCAGCTAGTTCCTTAAGTACCCTAGGATGAATTTAATCAGGCCTCCTGACTTGAATACAACTAACTTGTCGGTATATTTTTTTATGTAATCTAGGAACAAAGAATGGAGGGCATACCTACAGGATGGGGGACTGTACCCTGGGAAGCAGGGACCCAGAAAAAGATTTGGGGGTCGTGTGGGATAATCAGCTGAACACGAGGTCCCAGAGCAAGGCTGTGGCCAAAAGGGCTATTGCAGGCCTTGAAGGCATACGCAGCGGAAACAGCAGAGAGGTTCTGTTATCTCTGTATTTGACACTAGTGCGATGGCTGCTGGAATCCTGTGTCCAGTTCTTGTGTCCACAAGGCAAGAAGGATGTTGATAAATTGGAGAGGGGTCAAGAGAAGAGCCACGAGGATGATAAAAGGATTAGAAAATGTTTTACAGTGACAGGCTCAAGGAGCTCAATCAATGCATCTTAACCAAGAGGTTACAGATGACTTGATCACAGTCGTACATGGGAAACAAATATTTAGTAACGGGCTCTTCAGCCTAGCAGAGAAAGGGCTACACAGGATCCAATGGCTGGAAGTTGACACGAGACAGTCAGACTGGAAATAAGGTATATTTTTAACAGTGAGTAATTAACCATTGGGTGATGGGGCGTACTTGCCCGGCACTGATCCTGCAGGGGTTAACTCCCCCTTGGCCCTGCCAGGCATGCGCCGGCTGGAGACAGAGGAGGGAGGACAGGTCAGGCACTCTAGCCCAGGAGCTAATGAAGCCCCAGACTGTGGAAGGCAGAGGCGCAGAGCCCCAGGTAGACACCCAAGGAGGGTTGGAGCTGCCGGGAGCTGCATAGGCCAAGGAGCCTAGAGATGCCCAGAGCAGCGCATCAGGGACAGCGTAGGAAGTCGTGCAGGAGGACTAGTCATTGTGCTGGGGGTGTCGGGGTGTTTTGGTTTGATCCCTGCTGACTCATTGACGAGCACATTTACCACTGTCAGGACCCAGCAGAGTAGGGAGGGCCTGGGTCCCCCTACCCCAGCCGCCACCCACCCCTAGGTGGTGGCCCAGTTCCCTGACCCTGGTCACTAGACCACACAGCCCTGCTGAGGAGGGCAGCTATATTGACTCTGGCCATTGGGCCACACAGCCCTGAGGGAAAGGGCAGCCATATTGACTTTGGCCCCTAGGCCACACTACACTGGGACTAAGGGTGATAGCTCAGGGCTAGAACAACCCTTACCCCACCCCAAAAGGGGACGGGGCGTGCTTTCCCTGCTACACACTGGAACAATTTACCAAAGGTCATGGTGGATTCTCCATCACTGAAAACCTGTAGATCAAGAATGAATGTTTTTCCAAGAGAGCTGCTTTAGTTCAAACAGGAATGACTTTGGGGAAGTGCTGACCTGTGCTATACAGGTCAGACCAGCAGGTCCCTCCTGGCCTTGGAACGTAGCAAACAAAATGCCACAGTGAGAACTCTACCTCCTCCTCCTTCCCCTGCAGCCTATAGTCCAGGCTGTGGGAATCCAGTGATTCTCAGCCTGTGGGACAGGATGCCCCATTTCAGGCCCAACCAGCAAGCTGATAGCAACGCCTTTAATGCAGCAAGAAATGGAAACTGAACAACTTCTGCCCGCATAGCTCCCTTTTTGACATAAAAGCATTTTGAATGGACTGCTGGAGCTGCGGCAAAGAGGAGATGCACCATAGTTAAACCCAGATTAAAGAAAGGGAATAGGAGAACACAGATGAAAAGCCGGTTGCTGTGGAAAAATCTTATTAGGCCATGAAATATAGTTTTTGCTGCTTAAAGAATGCCAAAGTGAAAAATAGCCGTTCTCAAGCTGCCTTTTTCTCTCCTCTTCTCTTTAATAACGTGAAACTCATTTTGCAATTTCTCCCCAGAAAATCTGGTAGGGAGGTTTTCAAAGGACTTTCCATCCACAGAAACTTTTTCTCCTCGCTGCTTAAGTTTCTCTTGACTTTGGATAGTGTTGTTCAGTCAGACTTGACCAGAATAATTTGCATCCTGGAACTACTGCCAGGGTGTGCTCTGGACCAGAGCAGGCCCATATGCCACACACAAAGACAGGGGAGAGCGATGGTCACAAGGAGTCAAGAAAAGAAGCCTCTGTAGACGGGGATAAGAGCAGTGTGCGGTGTGTGTCCCCGCAGAGCAGCTGTGGGTGGGGAGATCCATGCACCGGAGTCACTGGAAGGAACTCCAGGGCAGAGCATCCTTCAGTGTCAAAACGCTAACAGTGCTATGAATTTTGGGTGGGCAGGAGTTAATATAGAGGCCCCAACCAAACAGGAACCTCCTCCTTGGGGCATCATGCCAACAGGGGCAGGAGCTCCACAAGCTCCTCGGGAGAGGCTGCAAAGTCCTAAAGCAGTTGAGATCATTGGGAAACAATGAGCAAAGGTGCACGCTCAGGCCCTCTCCAGCCAAGAGCCCGCTGTGGCTGCCAAGCGGAGACCAGCCAGGGAGAGTTGCCCAGTGCTCTGGGAAGTTAAGCTCTGAAGCATTGTCATGAGAGAGATGAAGGCTCCAGATCAGTGTTTCTCAACCGTTTTGATACCAGGGAGCGGCCTGCTGCCTTCCTAAACTGTGTATGGAAGATTTACGGGATGAAAAAATACCCAAGAGGGGGCCCTTGCCCCCAGAGCTTCCAATCTAGATACAGACAAGAGATGCATAGACAGCCGATGGAGTCTACGAGGAAACAATGGAGTTCTCTCCCTGACCCCACCATGCCTGTAGCAGCCAGGGAGATCTCAGGAGCCAGGCAAAATCGGAGAGGCCTTGCCAGGCCTGTAATTAGAGCACCTGGGCCCCTCAATGGGGATAAAGCAAACATTTCCCTGCAGTCTCATTTAACAGCTGCCTGCTGTGCAGACAGGCCAGTCATTACAACAGGCCCCAGAGCTACAAGGAATCAACCTTTTGATCTGCAGCACTGACCCTGTAATCCAAGCCGGAGGACAGGCAGTTGCTGCTCTCAGCTGCAGACCAGGGTACAGGCCCAGCACACAGGAGGCAGGCTGAGCCCAGCAGAAGCCCAACAATGGAAGTGGGGAGAGGAGGGATACAGGGGCTAATTACAGGGGTACTTGCAAGGTGGGCAGCACCACTGTACAGCTAACAGCTCTCTGGCCTCTCAATGATTACAGTGTGAGACAAACTCCTCCCATGCTTGGCAAACATGATTTGCAGGCAGAAAGCTGCCCTTTCTAAAAACCATCCAAGTCCTCCCCGGCCCTGGCTGTCAGAGCGCCAGGGAGAAGTGAGCACCGTTGCCACTCAGGGCAAGTCTACACTACAGCACTACATCGGCACAGCTGCATCACTGTAGCACTCTCCCATCAGCAAAATTACTCCACCTCCACAAGAAGCAGAGGCTAGGTCAGCGGGAGAGCATCTCCTGCTCACATAGTGCCAGTGTGGACAGTGCTTAGGTCACCGTAACTTGCGTCGCTCAGGGGGATGTCGTTTTTCACGCCCGAGCGCAGCAAGTTACATCAACTTAAGCAGTAGTGTTGATCAGCCCTCAAATGTCCACTTGCCAGCTTAGAACACTGCTGTCGGGGGTTACTTTCAGACGCGATTTAACACTTTCAAAGAGAAATAAAGGCAGCAGCTTGGCCTGCACCAGCAGGTCCCAGACACGCTTCATGTGAACACAGCGCACGGGAAATGCAAACCCAGCTGGGCAGAGTAGAACATGGAAAGACAACAGCTCCAGTAAGGCCCAGTAATGCCACACACACACAGGTGCTCCCTGGGTTCCTGAACCCCATCTACATTGTCATTGTTTTCATGGGTGTTTGAATGGTTAACCGATAGTACTATTAAAACCATTCGGCTCACACCCCACCTCACACGCGCTCCATTCCAGTTAGCACACATGAGCGGCCCCCCCACTTCATCTCACAGGGTAACTGCTGCCCTGCTAAGGCTGCAAGTCCCTCCTGCAACCCTGGGTAGGATCTGGAGGAGGCAGGGGCATGGTTCATTCTCATTTCCTTGGATTTAATTTTCCGCAGGGTGACTCTCTCCTGTTGCAGAGTCGTGTTGTGACAGCAGAGTTTAAACCTCTGACCTTATCTGTGTTGAACAAACGAGAGCTGCTGCAGAGCAGTGGTGCTTGGTGACCAAAGCCATGTGGGGTCTAGTCTCTGCAAACTCCCCGTTGCACATACCTGCAGAGAGCTCATGGAGTTGCAAAGAGCTCCCCTTCTGTGTGCAAGCAGCACAGTGGCAAAGCGCGCTGCACTGCCCATACAGGGTAACGGCCTGCTACTGCCACCAACCAACATAGTCACTAAGCACAAACACCAGAAATCCGTATCTCAACTCCGGAGGTCCCAGGTTCAAAGCTCGTTAATGACCAATGTGTGGCTGGAGGTAAGGTGGAGGGTTCTTACAGTTACCCAAAGGTCTCAGTGGATGGCCAACCGCTCTGAAAGAAACGTGGGAGTTTGGGCGATGGGAGGGGCTAGGAGAAAAGTCCCTGAACTCAGAGCACAGAGAAGAGCGCACCAGGGCATTTGCTTCACAGTTGGGATCTCTGCCAAGCCAGCCTCCCCCCAGAGCACGGCATTTATACAACCCCAAGGGACAAGTGAGCTCCAGCTAATGAAGATAGTGCTGCTCTATTCTCCTATGCCACCCTGGGTTTGAAGCCAGGTGCCATCACTTAAAGGGATGCCCAGGGCTAGGAAGCTAGTAGTTCACCTTCCCTCACCCATGTGAGACAGAGGGTGGGCATCGCACCATTCTTCCACTCACATGACTGGGGGTGTTACAGGTCACAGCAGACTAGACAGAGCACCAAGAGGTCCCGACACTGGCCCCTCGGAGATGGGCTGAACACAACATCACCATCTCGAATTCCAGCACTGGAGGAGGATATGGCAGCAAGATGGGGGTGAGCCCCTAAAGATACTCAGCTGCCTGCAGGTGTTATTGTAGGGTCTCTGGTAGGAAAGAAGGTTATTTCCAATAAGGTGTTGTCTTGTTTTGGAGGGCGGGGTTTCCAGTATCAGAACAAGTTGGGAGGCAGTGTTGAAAGCAGGCAAAACTTGGGGTACTATTGGCCACAGCAGCCTCCCCAAGCAGGTCCACATGCTGAACAGGTGAGCAGGATGGGCTGCATTCACCGTGCATTCCCTGTGCTGACACAAGCACTGTCTATTGTCTCAACAAGTCCAGTCAAATCTTCTTAGATGCTCCCCACTTACATCTCCCAGCGCCTGCTGTTGGAATGCCATGTACAGCAGATGGTGTCACGGAGTCCCCGGGCGATGCTCTGGAGCTGCCCCTACGAAGCCAGTCAGGACTCTGGTGAAGTCTCCTTTCTGTGAGCAGACTGTCTGCAGGGCAAAAAGCTCACACAGTTTCCACCTTCCTGGGTCTGACCTCGGAGCATTCAGCATCCTCTGCCCCTCCGTGCACTTCCCACAACGAGTCCGCCCAGGCAGGGTCCTGGGGAAGCCAGAGGGTCCTGCACCCCAACTTCAGTCAGGCATGACTCTCAGCCAGCCAGTAAAACAGAAAGTTTATTAGATGACAGGAACATGGTCTAACACAGAGCTTGTAGGTGCAGAGAACAGGACCCCTCAGCCGGATCCATTTTGGGGGGCAGTGAGCCAGACAACCACATCTAAACTTCACTCCTCGTCCCCAGCCAGCCCCAGACTGAAACTCTCTCCAGCCCCCCCTCCTCTGGGCTTTGTCCCTTTCCCAGGCCAGGAGGGCACCTGATTCCTTTGTTCTCCAACCCTTTAGCTCTCACCTTGCAGGGGGGAAGGGCCAGGCCATCAGGTGCCAGGAAACAGGGTGTCTGCCATTCTCTGTGTCCAGACCCCTCCACGCACCTGCCCTCTAGGGCTCTGCAATGATCATACACCCTTATCCCACCACCTAGATACTTAAGAACTGCCCAGGGGAAACTGAGGCACCCCCACAATATTCAGAGAAAACATTAAGAACAGTCCCACTTCGTCACAGATGGCCACCATTCAAAGAGGGTTGATGAATTGAAGAGGGGTCAGCAAAGAACCACAAGAATGATCAAATGATTAGAAAACCTGCCTTACAGTGACAGACCCAAGGAGCTCAATCTATGTAGCTCAACAAAGAAGAGAAGGCTCAGTGGTGATTTGATCACAGTCTATAAGTACCTATGTAGCAGACTTTGACTCCCT
Organism: Dermochelys coriacea; assembly: GCF_009764565.3. Classification (NCBI taxonomy): domain Eukaryota; kingdom Metazoa; phylum Chordata; order Testudines; family Dermochelyidae; genus Dermochelys; species Dermochelys coriacea. The sequence continues at coordinate 351,965,527 of NC_050068.2, read as the reverse complement.
CAGGGAACAGATGGCCAGGATCCCCTGGGGGACTAACATGAAAGGGAAGGGAGTCCAGGAGAGCTGGCTGTATTTCAAGGAATCCCTGTTGAGGTTACAGGGACAAACCATCCCGATGAGTCGAAAGAATAGTAAATATGGCAGGCGACCAGCTTGGCTTAATGGTGAAATCCTAGCGGATCTTAAACATAAAAAAGAAGCTTACAAGAAGTGGAAGGTTGGACATATGACCAGGGAAGAGTATAAAAATATTGCTCGGGCATGTAGGAAAGATATCAGGAGGGCCAAATCGCACCTGGAGCTGCAGCTAGCAAGAGATGTCAAGAGTAACAAGAAGGGTTTCTTCAGGTATGTTGGCAACAAGAAGAAAGCCAAGGAAAGTGTGGGCCCCTTACTGAATGAGGGAGGCAAGCTAGTGACAGAGGATGTGGAAAAAGCTAATGTACTCAATGCTTTTTTTGCCTCTGTTTTCACTAACAAGGTCAGCTCCCAGACTGCTGTGCTGGGCAACACAAAATGGGGAAGAGATGGCCAGCCCTCTGTAGAGATAGAGGTGGTTAGGGACTATTTAGAAAAGCTGGACGTGCACAAGTCCATGGGGCCGGACGAATTGCATCCGAGAGTGCTGAAGGAATTGGCGGCTGTGATTGCAGAGCCCTTGGCCATTATCTTTGAAAACTCGTGGCGAACGGGGGAAGTCCCGGATGACTGGAAAAAGGCTAATGTAGTGCCCATCTTTAAAAAAGGGAAGAAGGAGGATCCTGGGAACTACAGGCCGGTCAGCCTCACCTCAGTCCCTGGAAAAATCATGGAGCAGGTCCTCAAAGAATCAATCCTGAAGCACTTAGAGGAGAGGAAAGTGATCAGGAACAGTCAGCATGGATTCACCAAGGGAAGGTCATGCCTGACTAATCTAATCGCCTTTTATGATGAGATTACTGGTTCTGTGGATGAAGGGAAAGCAGTGGATGTATTGTTTCTTGACTTTAGCAAAGCTTTTGACACGGTCTCCCACAGCATTCTTGTCAGCAAGTTAAGGAAGTATGGGCTGGATGAATGCACTATAAGGTGGGTAGAAAGCTGGCTAGATTGTCGGGCTCAACGGGTAGTGATCAATGGCTCCATGTCTAGTTGGCAGCCGGTGTCAAGTGGAGTGCCCCAGGGGTCGGTCCTGGGGCCCGTTTTGTTCAATATCTTCATAAATGATCTGGAGGATGGTGTGGATTGCACTCTCAGCAAATTTGCGGATGATACCAAACTGGGAGGAGTGGTAGATACGCTGGAGGGGAGGGATAGGATACAGAAGGACCTAGACAAATTGGAGGATTGGGCCAAAAGAAATCTAATGAGGTTCAATAAGGATAAATGCAGGGTCCTGCACTTAGGATGGAAGAATCCAATGCACCGCTACAGACTAGGGACCGAATGGCTCGGCAGCAGTTCTGCGGAAAAGGACCTAGGGGTGACAGTGGACGAGAAGCTGGATATGAGTCAGCAGTGTGCCCTTGTTGCCAAGAAGGCCAATGGCATTTTGGGTTGTATAAGTAGGGGCATAGCGAGCAGATCGAGGGACGTGATCGTTCCCCTCTGTTCGACACTGGTGAGGCCTCATCTGGAGTACTGTGTCCAGTTTTGGGCCCCACACTACAGGAAGGATGTGGATAAATTGGAAAGAGTACAACGAAGGGCAACGAAAATGATTAGGGGTCTAGAGCACATGACTTATGAGGAGAGGCTGAGGGAGCTGGGATTGTTTAGTCTGCAGAAGAGAAGAATGAGGGGGGATTTGATAGCTGCTTTCAACTACCTGAAAGGGGGTTTCAAAGAGGATGGCTCTAGACTGTTCTCAATGGTAGCAGATGACAGAACGAGGAGTAATGGTCTCAAGTTGCAATGGGGGAGGTTTAGATTGGATATTAGGAAAAACTTTTTCACTAAGAGGGTGGTGAAACACTGGAATGCGTTACCTAGGGAGGTGGTAGAATCTCCTTCCTTAGAGGTTTTTAAGGTCAGGCTTGACAAAGCCCTAGCTGGGATGATTTAACTGGGACTTGGTCCTGCTTTGAGCAGGGGGTTGGACTAGATGACCTTCTGGGGTCCCTTCCAACCCTGATATTCTATGATTCTATGTGGGGACAAGTATTTGATCATGGGCTCTTCGGCCTAGCAGAGAAAGGTCTAACACAATCCAAAGACTGGCAATTGAAGCTAGACTAATTCATACCGGAAAGAAGATATACAATTTTAATAGCAAGAGTAATTAACCACTGGAACAATTCTCCAAGGGTCAAGGTGGATTCTCCATCACAAACAATTTTTAAATCAAGTTTGGATGGTTTTTCTAACAGCTCTGCTCTAGGAATTATTGTGGGACAGGTCTCCGGCCTGTGCTATATAGTGGTCAGACTAGGTGATCACAATGGTCCCTTCTGGCCTTGGAATTTACAAATTGTCAGTGATACAAACAGCCTCGCTCCTAGAGCTGGGTTTTCTTTTCTGCCCATACACCCCACCTACAATAAAGGGCCTAGAGGCCAAACTCCACAATCCTCATGCCCTCAAATTCTACCTTCAGTTACTGCGAGGAACCCCACTGTCCTCAGCAGGCTGCCCGGCAGAACACGACAATTCCACGCGGCCATTAGCTGCACCGAGGCTATGGGACCCAGCAGAGAATCCAGCCCAGGCTCTGGCATCTGCGTCGGCTCAGCAAACAGTTAATGAGAGTGAGGAGCAGTGAAGCTCTTCAGAGATGCTCGGTGGCTGTGCTAAGTGAGCACACACAGGGATCAGGCCCCATCAGCACCATGGTGCCATTTTTACCACGCAGATATGCACTTTCAAACCAACTCCTACCTTCAGCTCAACTCCCCTTACCATTCTCTGATTATACCACACAGGGCCAAAAGATCAGCGCAACCAGCAGCTCTGCAATTTCATGTCAGGTTCACTCCCAAAACGGGGATCAAACTCAGAAGTTATTTGAAAGCAATTTGCAGCTGGAGACACTAAGCGCAGGTGACAGCGCGCAGAGAAGTAGGCTTCCTTCCGACCCAGGATGAGCCGCCACAGAACATGCAGCCCGGCTGGGGAGCGCCCCAAGCAACAGGTGTCTGTACAGCTTACTCAGCCCCAGACATACTGGCAGACAATTGGGATGGAAGGGCTCTCTCGGATCTAAGTTCCTGCATATCTACGGACAGGCCTCCCCTGAGAATGGCTGGCTAGCAAGGCTGCTTTAGCTCTCCACTACCCTGGGCAGGGAGCTTTGTGCAGTCTGCTGCTGGGCCAGATCCCCAGCTGGCGGAAACCAGCACAGCCCCCTGGATTCCAGTGAGGTGCCCTTGATTTAGAGCAGCTGAGGATGAGCCCCCACCCCCCTGCCCTCCTCCTGTACCCACCCTGAGAGTCACTCCCACAAGCTCCAGCTGACTTGAGGGAACTGCAGGACTGGTGGGAAGAGATAAATATTTACTGACCCAGGAGTGGCTAGTCCTTCAGACTCCCCCCCACAGCCTGGCTGTCTCCGCAGCAGCAGATGGTGCTGCGTGGGGGTCGTATCTCCGAAGAGGAACGTCGTGTGATGATGCAGTTTGAGAGCGAGAGCATCTGAGGGCATGGGAGGCTCTGAGTGCTTGCAGGGGGAGTTCGGGTTCAGCAACTGTTGGGTTAGTTTCCATTCTCTTGTTCCTTCCCACTTTGTGGCTGCCCCCAAAGCCCCGCCCATGTGTCATCAATGCCCCAGAGCACCCCTGAGGCAGCACTCCCATCCTCAGTGGGGGGATGCTCCTGTATGCCAGCATAGCACCACCCTCCTGCTACCCCCTCCATCCTAGAGCTGCCTCCCCTCCCACTGCAGTGCTGTACTGACCCCAGATGCCCACCGTACAGGTCCCCTCCCTCACGGGTGCCACAGGCACCTTGCTGCTTTCAGATAATCCGAGTAACCCAGGGAAACTGCATCTCCCGGTAAGGAGTCCCATCACGCTCTCCCCCCTACCCAGACGCCTCTGAATCCTGAGCTGGGAAAAGGAGCAACCACCACACCTAGATCGGTACGACACTAAGGCCTTTCCAGCATTCTGTATCCCCAGCGGCTGGCCGCAGCCAGACATCCTCCCAGGAACGGCATCCCAGCACACGCTCTGCTTTGTGCCCAGATGAACAGCCACGGCTGTGGCACTGACTGGATAGACTAAGCTAGAGCTGTTCATTCTGCCTGGGTCCTGACCTCCTGTCCCTCCTCCCCGCCCCCAATATCCCTGCGGACAAACCATTCACATCCAAAGTACCCTGCTGCCTCCCTCTGTGCGCAGATAAAAGGCCTTGCGTTTAACACTCTGACGAAGACTCCATCCTATTTACATGGTCCCAGATGTCCTATTGCAAATGCGCCAAAATCCTTCCCAGCTAAATGATTAGATTTCCACACAGACACCACAATAATGAAGTCAGCTGGAACCAAGCTGCAGCGACTCCTGGCCAGGGGTCAGTAAGTTCTGGACGACACAGGGCTATGTGCTCCTGGGGCGAGGAGCACCCCACGCAGGGCAAACCAAGCTGCAATCAGAGTAGGCAGACATCGTGCTCTGTGGCGTGCCGAATCCGGCGCTGGGCCGGAATCATCTGACTCCTTCATTAGTGAGCAAGGAGAGGGTCGCATACGAATGAAATTCATAGGTACTGGACTGGGAGAACCCGTCTCCCACCCCCCACCATCCTGAGGAGGGCCAGGCAAGCAGTGACAGGAGCTAGGGTATGAAACAAATTGAGGATCACTCTGGAAAGATGCAAGCAGGCTGGGGGGGATGCCCTGGGACAGACACTCAGTGGGGAGAGGGGTCTATTCAGCTGCAAGGCCAGAGATAGTGGGAAGGGGGAGACGAGGCCAGACAGGAGTTTGCTCTGTGGTATAGCAGCCAGAAGAGAGGTCAGTGCAATTCACGTCCGCAGGCACATCACGCCATGGGGCAGGGCGGAGATGGCCCTTTCCTGTCAAGGAGCATGGGGAGTGCCAGGCCCAGGTCCATCCAGCCCAGTGTCCTGTCTCCCTCAGTAGCCAGCACCAGCCGTTTCAGAAGGCGGCGCAAGATCCCACAGTGGTGAGCAGCGACAGCCTTCCCGGGGCGGCTGTTCTGTGTCCTCAACCCACCCCTGCGTTCCGCTCAAGCCCTGATCCAGAGGCAGACAGTCCTTGGTGGTGGGGTATTTTTATCTTTCGTGTAACTCTGGATGTTCCCGCTACTTGCGTAAGTGCCCAATCCTGACCAGCGTCCCTCTGAGTCCTGGCACTGGTGCCCCGGGCCTGTAACACTCCATTCAGTCCAGAAGTATACTGAAGAGCTGGAGGGAGTTCAGAGAAGAGGCACAGAACGCAACTCAGGAACAGGGGAGAGATTAAAAGAGCTAAGCCTGTCCAGTGGGGCTAGAAACAGTTCAGGAGGGGCCAGCCCTGCAGCGGGGTGTGAACACCAAGGGAGGAGAGGAGCAGCTGGAGAGCTGCATAAGGCCATAGCTGGGAGCAATGTGATGGAATTACGGCAAGGAACAGCCCCGACTGCAAGCCAAAGCAATACAGGCCCCACCATTGGGATGATTTGAAGAGAGACCAGACAGCACGTGGGAGCTACTGTTGCCCAGCACCACGGGAGCTAGCTGGGCTTTTCCACCCATCTAACCTCCCCCATTCCAGCCAGGCCTCTGCAGTCAACATGTAAACACTATTTACCAACTGAGTGCTGTTGCTGGCTAGCGCACACAGTCAGCCTGGTAACTCAAGACTCACTCTGAGTCCCTCCTTCCCTTGCTGAGCCCAGCACAGGAGAAGCCCCTTTGCAGCCCCCCGTTCCAAACCGGCCGCACACACTTCATTCCCAGCACACAGCGCAAGCGATAAATCTCACTTTGACCGGCGCTCAAATGCACTTTATGTTAATGCCACCACGGTTGTATCAGAGCAAGTGGGACGGCCCTTTACATGTCACAGGCCGGCCCAGCTCGAGAGCTACCTTGGAGCTGCAGGAGTCAGGTGGGAGAGAAACAGTTGCCTGGACTGAGAGCCTCTGTCTGCAGCATGGCCACTGACCAGGAGAACGCCAGCCCTTCGCTCTCCCAGTCACCGGTACCCTGAGATGTGGGGCAAGGGGATTTGCCTCTACCTACCGTCCAGCGATGCTGCAGCTTATACTACGACTGCACCTCGTCAGAGGAGCGCCCCTTAAGGGATGCAGAGAGAAAAAGCTAGAAACCTGCAATGGGGAGTGCAGCAGAAGGGCGGCGGGTCACCACGGTGCTGAGCGTGGCACAGAGTGGCAGTAGGAGCCTCATGGACGGCACCACTACCTTCAGCAGCCCCACAGGGGTCAGGGTCTGAATGCCGGGCCATCACAGGTCAGCAGTTCCGATGCAGGAGAAAGCAAACGCCACCATCAGGCCAAGCTGCTATGAAACAATCTGCCGTCTTCCCCCGGGGAGGAGGGCTCACGGGACACCAACCTCTCCAGCCATCCCCATCGGCCCAAAGGGACACAGACACAGGCCAATTCTCCCCACTATATCTGATGAACGGTAACTCCTGCTCCCCCACTGTGACCCAGACAAACCCAAGGGGCAGGAACAAGGATAGCCACCCAGCACCCTCCTCCTGCCACCCAGCTCATCAGGCTGGGGACCACCCCGGCCCAACATCTGCGAAGCGCCTGGCACATCGCAGGCCCGACCACCAATGACGGACAGTAAGTGCCACACGAACGCTGCCCCCACGTCTCCCAAGAAACCAGACGCGGCCACCCCCGAGACAACACCTCCTCCTCCCAGCAGGTGGGCCCAGCCCTGACGAGTAGGCTCCCATCCCTGCTCTGCCTTGGGGAAAGCCACCCCCAGGGTGAAAAAGGAAATCAGTCTCTATGGCCCTTTCAACTTTGTCCCTCTGCCACTAAGGGGACTCAAGGGAGGCCCTGGCATGGGGCACTTTGACACCTGTGGAATTTTGTCCACTAGGAACTAGACTGAACCCTTCCACTCAGACCAGACAGCCCCAGAGCCGGCACACGGCAACAGGCACCTCCTGGGACAGATTCCAGCCAGCAAGCTGGAGGCACACGGCTTCATATCCCAATGTCAGCCCTCTGAGCCATCCTCTCCCCTGTCTGGTGCTGAGGTGCATGGGCTACCCATTGACAGCGCACCTTCCACACGCTGCTGCACCCAGGGCCGGCTGGAGCCCAGAGCAGGAATTACAAGCCTGGTTGAAGGCCACAAGTGCCCTCAGTAGACTCAAGCTCAATAACTAGCAGACTTCTGGCTTCCGCTCAGCAGGGCCCCCCAGGCACACACAGCTCCAGAGCTTAGGCCTTGGCCCTGGTCTGCACAATAAAATGACTTTGGTGTAACTATGTCACTTGGGGGTGTGAACAACCACACCCCCAGTGACACCGACCTCAGTGCCGGGGCAGACAGTGCTGTGTCGGCAGGAGAGCGTCTCCTGACAACATAGCTACAGCCTTTCACGGAGGGGGAGTAACTAAGCTGGCGGGAGAAGCTCTCCCCCTTGGCTTAGTGCGTCTCCATTACAGAGCTGCAGTGGCACAGCTGTGCAAGGCTGCATTTGAAGCGCAGACCTGCCCTCAGACTGAAAACCAAAAGGGCACACCCCAAAGCACGTGGCGTGCTTTCCAAACTAACCGCTGGGAAGAAAAGCCTAGGGCAAACCCTTAGTACAGCACCCCCAGACACACCGCCTTGGAGCGCAAACGGAGCCCAGCACGCTAAGGACATGGCCACACAAACAGCCAGAAGGAAGTTCTTTCCATCCTACAAGAGCCAGGTATTGGCCAGTCACCCTGCCATGGCTACCAGGGCTGGGGGGGAAGGGAACCTGTCCCAGATACACCCATCCCAAGCACAGACCAGAGCACGGGAGTCAGCGCAGGAAGGTTTTGGCTGCAGGCACTGAGTGCGTGTGTCGGTGCCTGGGGCCCTCCCGTGCCATCCAGAGGCTGCAGACACCTGCACTGACTGGCAGCAGCCTGCACTAGAAGGCTGCAAGCCACTCAGAGACGCATGGCAGCCACGTACTGTCAGCTCTGCCGGGGGGGGCTGATGGGCTAGCTGCTCTTGCGGGGCGGGGATAAGCCAAATCTCTCCAATAACCAGGCACTGCTGGGAATCCCAACAGTGCAGGGACCCACTGTGATCTGGTGCTTCCTGAGCACCCCCTGGTCAATAAATCCCAGAGCGACGGGCTCAGAACTGCCCTTGGAGTCTCTCCTCCTCCTGGTTCCCCCAGCGTCCCTAAGCTGTGTTGGGCTTCGAGCACTATACCTGCCTACGGGTATGGCAAGAGCCAGAGGAGGCAGCAGTCCCGGGGGTGTCTGCATCTGAGCAGTACCTCATACCTCAGCCACACAGGCAACACATGGGTCCCTGTCCCAAGGCCCTCAGAGCAGCCCAGCGAAGGGACATGGGTGAGCATGACAGACCCATGAGCCAGGATCTGGCTGCAGGCTCAGCCCACTCACAGCTGCCTGGCTCGGAAGCACTCGAGAAGCTGTTAAATAATGTGTAAATTACTTGATGGAAAGAAGAGTTGGAAAGAGCAGCATGAGACAGGGAGGAAGCCAGCCCATGCATCTGAGCACAGGGGACTCGGAGCTGCATGGCCCCTTGACATTGTTTGTAAAAACACTAGCAGTTTGGGCGGATGGCCAGTGTGCAGGATTGGGAGCCAGAAGCTCACAAGCTTTAACCCCAGCTGTGCCAGTGACCCCCTTAGGGATGGAGGGCAAGTCACATCTGCTTTCTCCCTGCGATTCCCTGTCTGAAATGGGTACGAGAACACTGAACCACCACAAGGCAGGGCAGAGAGGGGAAGTAATACATGCAAAGGGCTTTGCAGACTGACCATGCTAAGCATGGGCAGGAGATTCTTGCCAACAGTCACAGTCAGAAAAATGCAGAGCTGGGGCACATCCCCTGCTGTATTAGCACTCACCACAAGGGTAACAGCGCCTACTCCAATGAGGGCTATCGCCTGTGCAAGGCAGAAAGGCTAAAAGCCACAAGGACTTAGGGTTTGTCTACGTTTACCGCAAGGGTTAGGGGGTAGAACTGGGCTGCTCGGGGGTGTGAACACACGTGTGTCATGTAGACTTCGGCTTCCACACCGAAACATCCAAGCAGCAGCACTTAGTGCTGTCTGCAGCATAAAGCGAAAACCAGAAACGCAAAGGAGATGGGGCAGTTCTCTGGCCTGTATCACACAGAGAGGCAGACGAGCTCAGCGGTTCTCAAACTATGGGTCGCAAGTTTGTTTTAATGGGGGTGCCAGGGCTGGCCTTAGACTCACTGGAGCAGGGCAGAAAGCAGAAGCCTCAGCAACATAGCTTTGTGGGGGGGTGGCAATTGCCCTGCTTGCCACCCCCTAACGCTGGCCATGATTCTAGAGTAACGACAGGGCACTGGGGTTGGAGTCGCAATGCAATGAAGTTTGAGACCCGCTGGACTAGACAATCCCAACAGTCTCACCTGGCCTTGGGATCTACAACTGAGACTTGCTATAAAACCCCCATTGTGGTGCCCTGCGCATTAAACTGAGACACCGGGGCCAAAATGGTATCAGCGAGAGTGCCAGGTATGAACATCCCACTCAGCTGTGGCCGGAAATGCTGTCAACTCTGTGCCCATTCTCAGAGCTAGCCAGCCCGGGGTTCCCAGCCTGCATAGGGCGATACTCACATGCCTCCAATGGCAACGGTCGCACAGGTGCGCTCTGAGAAGGCAGGCACAGTCTCTGTGGCGGTGCTGGCTGGTCTGATATAGTCCACAGTGACGTTCACCTGCAAGAGAAGGCAGCCAGGTCTGAGACTTCATTAACCACCAGAGCACATGGTAACGACAGAATGAGCACAGGGTGAAGGGGCCTCTGCACCCATACTGCTCAGGGGCTCTCTGAATGCGACCCTCCCCAGACCCTCTCCTTTCACAAGAGAGCCCCCCTGCCCACACCCAGAACCAACTACAGGCTCCCAAATACCCCGTCAGATCAAAGCATGCAGTTCCCAGCTAACGCTAGCCAGGACAGCGAGTTACAAGTGTAGCATCTGACAGGCCAGCAGGAGACAATAGCAGAGAACATGTACACCAGGAGCCTTCCAGGTTTAACAAGCTGCACAGAACTTCACTGCGGCAGCCCTTGGCTCGGGGAGGGAAGCGCTGCTCCAGCGTTTGGACTGCGAGAGCAGGACTGACCCCACTTCGCTGCGTCTCGCTCCCACACGCGTACAAGACACAGCAGGGTGCCAGCAGCAGCATAGCACAACAAAAGGCCATGCCTATAATTTTATGCCAACTAGATAGAGCTCTTAGCCCTGCTGCTGCCAATGGCAGCCGTCATCAACACAGGTGGGCAGCTGGCAGAGATGGGGGCACATTGCTTATCAGTGGGGTGTTGAGAACCAGCTACAAATCGTCGTTTGGGAAAACACCCAACACGCCTTTGGATACCAATTAACTATATAAATCAGCATCCACCTTGGACAGTATCGTACTGTCATTAGCATTCAGGTCCCAAACCACTTGAGAGCCGTGCATCTGGAGTTAGCCAGCTAGTGTCTGTCCACACTACACAAGGGTGTTCGTAAAACAGAGCAAGTGGTAGCTTTAACATGTTAGCTGGGCAGTTTGTAATCTAAGCTCCCCACCAGGTCCACCTTGACAGCCGAGCTGTGTGAACTACAACTAGACCTGTCTACACTGGGCTTTGAATCGTGTTGGCTGTTAACACACACAATAGGTGAAACCCTGGCCCTGCAGCATCAGTGACAACATTGACTTTGACGGGGCCACACCTCCACCCTTAGTCTCCCACTACAGACAGGTCCAGACTGCCAACCTTGACTTCCCAGGGTCGAAGCTGCTGGCCATCGTCTCCTAGTGACTGCACGATACAAACCCCTCAGGGCTGAAGCAGCACTCACTCCTGTGCCAGCTCTCTGCACAGGGAAAACTTTTATCCTCCAGAGGCTCCTGTAGCCAGGGCAGGGGGAGCTGTTCCTGCCCCATTCGCCCTCCCTACAATCTAAGTCACCCTGCATAAAAATTCCCAGGGATGCCACTGAGCATGGTAAAGGGCTCAGATGGTCACATTCTATCCCTGTTCCCTTTCAAGAAGGCTACAGATGATGCACCAGCATGGAGGAGCCACAGCTGAGGAAATCAGCTAAACCTAATATGGTTTATACAGAGAGGAAAGCCCAAGTGGAAGGAACAGGTCGGAGATCCTGAATGCAGAGTTTAGCAGCCAACATTTTCAAGAGCGACTCTTGGCCTTGGCTGCCCAACTTTTATGCATTAAAGGAGCCTGCTCTTCCCAGGGGCTGTTCTCAGCACTTTCTGAAAAGCAGGCCCCATTCCACGGGAATTGCCAGATGGCCCATCTAGTCCTGCATCCTGTCCCTGACACAGAGAGAAAGGGACAAGAAGCCCAGTGGGGGACAGATGGGGGATAATCTGCCCTCCCCATGAAGGTTTCATCCCAAACCGAAATAGAAATTGGTTTGAACTCTGGAACAGGGGCTCTCCCCCTTCCAAATTTAGCTTTCACTCCTCTAGATGTTATCCAGATACTGTCCAAACCTCCTTTGAACCTCACTAACTTCTTGGATTTAGCTTCCTGTAGCAGGGAGTTCCACACTCCAAACAAACATTATATGAGAAAGCGTTTTCTTCTCAGTTTTGAACTGACCTCCCTTCAGTTGTGCTGAATGCCCCCTTGGCACTGTCTGATGAGACGGGGGAACAGAAGCTATACGGTATGATGTTAAATGGGCCCCTTTTGGTCAGTTTGACCATCAATTTTCAAACAAATGCAACAGAATTCCAACTCATCTGCTAGCTCTGCACGATGCAGTGGTACAGGCGTCCAATCCAGTAGCAGCGAGTTTGAACAACAATTCCCGACTGCAATAAAAAGGGCAGCACAAGAGAGGCTAGGGGAATTTCAACTGAAGGGCTGAAGTGTTTGAACAAAGCCTGCTACCTAATTCATGCCAACATCTACATTTCTATGCAAAACCAACTTAAACCAGCTGCTTTGCTTACTCCAAAAACTTACTTCCCAACATTTTAACTGCCACTTAATCCAGATAAAGCCAAGGTTATTCTAGTAATCGAGGGATGGAGATGGCAGAGGGTGTCAGCATCAAGCCATCTGCCTTGCCAGACTTGGAGGGGCTTGGATTTCCCAGCTACTGTGGGACTGTCTCCTGCTAGCAGAGTTCAGACCCATCATTTTCCAGCCGCTGTGGTGTGGGAATGGCACAGGAATGTCTGCCCCACCGAGCCTGCACCAGCGCTACCCCCCAGGGGAGAGCCAGACATACCCAGTGCAGACAAGGCCCTGGAGCTAGCACGAAACCCAGGCCTTTCACAGCCCAAGGCAGAATCGCTGCAGCCTCCTCAGAGAGATGCAGCCCCTCCTTACACACTGCAGCCCAGCTCTGGGGATGGGCTCCAGCCCACCCAGCCTCCCTCGGAAAGAGACAACAGCTATCAGCTGTAGGTAGTGCTTTTGGCAGCCCCCTAAATGCAATCAAGAGGCAGCAGGGGGATTCCAAGTTTCAGCCAAGGAACACGGGCCTGGACTGTGTTTTGTCACCTGCTGGGTTTGCAGCCTGGTAAATCGCGCTCTAAGGCGTGCTTTCCCAGGCCTGCTTTCTTGGGAGGGAAGGTGGAAGCAGCTGGTTTTAGGGAGGAAGAAAGTGTCAGTTGGAGGCACGGAGGGTGATTCTCCCCTGCTTGGAGGTAATCAGGCAGCAAAAAGGAGGAGATAGGTGCTGACGGGGCCCAGCACTACGTCTCCCTTGGTAGGTCACCAACCCGGGGAGCTTCAAGTGTCTCATATGCCCACAGGGCTAAGCCATCTCTCAGCCCCAGGGTTCCCTCACTGCAGCATCTGGGCACCTTGCACACAAAGAAGATCAGCAATAGCCGAGTCTCTAGTGGACTTCATGGAGCGTACAGCTCTTCTCCCTCGTCGGCGGGGGATAGAAAGCCTTGCTACTCACCCCGCCCACGCAACGGAGCTGCAAAGTGAGTGCTCCCACCAAGGAGATTTTGGAGAGCTGCTCCCACAGCTCAGCTCTGCTCTGCAGCCAGCCAGCCGGAGGAACTTTTTATTCATCACATTTCCCCCCCCCCCATAGGTAGCGTTTTTTCCTCTCCTTTACCCCTTGTACTTTGAGCTAGCACCTTCGTTCCGCTTTCAGCCTCGACTGATCAAGTCAAAAGGAAGCAGGAGACAGACAGGCATCAAGTTCATCAATGTTACACGAATGTCTCTAAAGCCCTTTCAACTGTCGGCTCTTTACAAGTCTTGCGTTTTAAAGGAGCATAAAAATGCAAAAAGGTACAACTCGCTCAAAGACTCCCGCCATCAGCTCACTCGCTCCTACAACACATCTAATCATGTTTGGGAAGCAACAAGAGGAAGCTCTGTCAGTTAAGGAGCCAATTAAGGGGAGAGGTTAAAGTAATTCCTTCTGGTGAAACTATTGTCATAACTATATGGAGGGAGGGAAGAGGAATGATTATTTGGAAAGGCAAGTTAGGAAATTCAAAATACCCCAGGGTTTCTCACACATCCATACAGCTCAGCAGCAAGGAGCAGCTCATTTAGGAGATGCCTTGACTAGAAGCAGGCAATAGCTTGTGGCTAAAGAGGGGACAGGCAGCTAACCCAAAGGCCTGCTCACCCGAGCAGCAGCTTGGATGGCTTCTCCCATTCACGCTCCAGCACACAGCCACGCATGGGGTGCTGTGCACGTACCAGGGGTATGGTCGTCAACAGCACAAAGGGTTGTTGCATTTCACACCTCAAGACACGGGTTCAAATTCCAAATGGAGGGCAAGGAGTACAGTGGCTTGAGTTGTGGACTGAGGTTCACTAGACATGCAAAGTATCACAACAAGTTGGCATGAATGGTAGCATCTGTCCTGGACAGCAGGTTCAGGTGCCCTGGCAAAGCTGACATGCCACCCACCTGTACTATGCCAGCGTGGTGAAATCCTTTGCTTCTCTTAGCAAAATCCACTCCCTCCGTACAAAACACCCCACAAATTCCCTACACATTCAATCTGACAGGACTCAAAACAGTTAGCATCCAGGCTGGCAACGCTTCCTTTTAGTTCCACTTTCAGAGGCAGGGATGTAACAATCTAATTCCCACTTTACTTGCCTGCTACAAAATGCAGCCAAAGCACTGAGATTAAAGGTGGAAAGGACCCACAGTTGCCACCTTTCACGTGGTAAACAAACACCCCGATTTTCACAATAAGCCAAAAATCAAGCTAATCCCATTTCAAAACAAGGCCAAAACAAGCCAGTCCCTAAGAACCCCAACACACTGTGACTAAAGCCTCCTGGAGTGCAGTCTGGACTGTGGTGGGCCCGCTGTGCACCCCTGCTTGCTGGGAGCCGTTCAAAACAAAGAAGCAACAAGCTACAAGCCACAAGCTAGCCAACAAGCAACTCACAAGCCAATTAAGCAAAAAAACAAGCCCAACTGCTGCTGCTGCTTTTTTTTTGCGCGCAGGTTTGGCATGTCTGAAAGGACCCTGTGGGCCTACACCACACAGCTGATATTAAGGAGGCTGACGTCATAGGCCAGCAAGTCATGGAGCACTCTTGGTGACCGCTGAAATGACCCCACTAACCCAACAGCACCCAAAGCAACAAGAAATTACTCACCTTGTGCAGTAACGATGGTTCTTCGAGGTGCGTGTCCCTAGGGTGCTCCCCTGTAGGTGTGTCTGCATCCCTCCAGTGGAGCACCATAGGGACACTACTTGAAGCAGCAACAGCTACGCCACTGCCACAGCAACAGGGTGGGGGAGAATTGCAGCACGGCGCGATCAGCGCGGTGGAGAAAAACATGGGCAAGACCCAGTGTGTGGTGAGCACAGTGGCTCGCAACCTTTCCAGACTGCCCCCCTTTCAGGAGGCGGATTTGTCCTGCATGCCCCAAGCTACACCTTACTTAAAAACTACTTGCTGACAAAATCAGACATAAAAATACACAAAGGTCACAGCGCACTAGTACTAAAAAAATCAGACTTTCTCCTCTTTGCCATAGAGCTATAAAACAATCAACTTGAATATAAATACTGTACTTACATTTCAGTGTTTAGTACACAGAGCCGTATAAACAAGTCATTGTCAGTCATTTTAGTTTGTACTGACTTTGCTAGTGTTTTTTATGCAGCCTGTTGTAAAACTAGGCAAGTCTCTATCTGAGCTGACGTACCCCCAGAAGCCCGCTGCGTACCCCTAGGGGTACACGCACCCCTGCTCGAGAACCACTGCTCTAGTAGACAGAGCCTCGGTTTAGCAGTCAGGAGAGTTGGGATAGCATTCTTGGCAGTCACTGATTTGCAGCGTGGCCTTTGGCAAATCACTGATGGTCTGATTTTCAGTGGCTCGCCATCAATGGGAGCAGTGGGTGCTGAAGGCCACTCAGACACACTGACAGAAACGGAGATTACACTATTATATTTACCTACTTCCCCGGGGCACTACGGGTTAGGGTTTGCAAAGCACCAGGCTCCGGAGAGAAAAGGTGCTAGGAAAGTGCCTATTATGCTATTATTGAACATACGTCTCTTCAGAACTGCAATGTTATTATGGTATCAAAGAACCCCAAAGGGGTTCCAAGAACAGCAGCTAGCAATGTTACAGCAGCAGGAGGCAGCTGCAAACCAGAAATTAAACCCTAAGTGTAATTAGCATTTTGGTCCCGTTCCTGTTAGTTCCCCACAACCAGGCCATAGATCTGCCTTCGTTCTCTCACCATCGGGGATTTTCACTTCTTGGCACCCAGGCAGGGGATGCCAGCTAATGGAAATGACACAGGGAACACAAATCTGTATGTCAGCCCTCAGCATCTGCCCTGTTCTCATTCACACCCAGTCCTAGAGGGACCCCATTGGACAACTGACAATAGCCAGGTTACCACTCAATCCCACCTGATCCTAATCCCACAACACCCCTGCTATCCCAGCTCTGCCAGTGCCCCTCAATCTCAGCCTGCCGCTTCCCTGCTAGTCCAGCCCTATGCACCTCCCAGTTTTGCAGATGTCCCTCAATCCTACCCAACAGCCCCCCAAGCCCTGAATCCCCCATGCATTTCCACCAACATGCCAGCCCCATGCAGCCTGCTGGCTACCCAAGGCCTCTCTAAAGCAGAGTCTGCTAGTGGTATGGGACTGTGAAAGACGCCGTGGGGCATGGCGGGACCTGTGGTTTGTAGTGCCTGTTACTGAGAAAGTCTGCACCTAGGTCTCCAAAGGGGAGGGGTCATGCATTGACCCATGGCACAGAGAACACAGCATGGTGTTAGATCAGCTGTGGCTGTGAACAGATCTTCCCTCCTTTCCAGCCCCTCTGGGGTGCACTTTGCTACACTCTCTAGGGATAGATGGGACTGAGTCACGCATATAACGTCCATTGAGCTAATGGCCTCGTTTACCTAGGCTGGCTGTTTAACCCGTGCCCTGAGTGGCGTTCCACTCCCTGCTTCCCCTCAGAAGGATCCTTCTAACTTCAGCCACATTCCCATCTCATCAATGGATCACCAGCTTGAGAGAGGTGCAGAAGTGCTCAGGCAGGGAGGATTCCTGCCTTCACAGTTCTGATCAGGCTGCATTTAAAGAACCCACCCGATCATTAGTAGTATCCTATAACAAACAGTTATAGCAAGGACATGGCCTCTGCCCTTAAGCGCTTACAAGCTGTCACAGAGTCCCTGGGCAATGCTCTGAAACTGCTCCCTGTGAAGCCAGGCAGGACTCTGGGGAAGTCTCCTCTCTGGGAGCAGCCTGTCTGCAGGACCCACAGCTCCCCCGGCTTCCCCCTTCCTGGGTCTGACCTCGGAGCATTCAGCATCCTCAGCCCCTCCGTGCGCTTCCCACAGCCAGTCTGCCCAGATGGGGTCTTGGGGAAGCCAGAGGGTCCTGCCCCCCAACTCCGCAGTCAGACGTGACTCTCAGCCAGCCAGTAAAACAGAAGGTTTATAAGACAACAGGAACATGGTCTAACACAGAGCTTGTAGGGGCAGAGAACAGGACCCCTCAGCTGGGTCCATTTTGGGGGGCAGTGAGCCAGACAACCACGTCTGCACTTCACTCCATGTCCCCAGCCAGCCCCAAACAAACTCTCTCCAGCCCCCCCCTCCTCTGGGCTTTGTCCCTTTCCCAGGCCAGGTGGTCACCGGATTCCTTTGTTCTCCAACCCTTTAGCTCTCATCTTGCAGGGGGCAAGGGCCCAGGCCTTCAGTTGCCAGGAAACAAATGCATCCGATGAAGTGAGCTGTAGCTCAAAAGCTTATGCTCAAATAAATTTGTTAGTCTCTAAGGTGCCACAAGTACTCCTTTTCTTTTTGCGAATACAGACTAACACGGCTGCTACTATGAAACTGGCCATTCTCTGCGTCCAGACCCCTGCACACACCTGCCCTCTAGGGCTCTGCAACGATCATACACCCTTATCCCACCCCCTAGATACTTAAGAACTGCCTAGGGGAAACTGAGGCACCCCCACACTATTCAGAGGAAACATTAAGAACAGTCCCGCTTCATCACACAAGCCAAAACAAGCAATGTAAGAGGGAACACGATCCACTGTGGACAGTTTTTAGACACACCCATCTGCAGTTCAAAGCAGAGGCCCAACTCTCTAGGTGCTTAGATAGCCTCCACCACTCACCATGGCCTCTGAGCACTCCATTTGTTTAGCTTTGCAACACACCAGTGTGGAGAGTTTAAATTCACTTCCTGCCATATTGTCCCCATTTTACAGATGAGGAAAGTGGCAGAGATGGATGGCTGCCTGTGGAGTCAGAGGCAGGTCCCATGAATCCCAGTGAGCCAAGTCCACACGGCACCTGCTCTCCCAAATTAACTCATAGAATATCAGGGTTGGAAGGGACCTCAGGAGATCATCTAGTCCAACCCCCTGCTCAAAGCAGGCACAATCCCCAATTTTTGCCCCAGATCCCTCAATGGCCCCCTCAAGGATTGAACTCACAACCCTGGGTTTAGCAGGCCAATGCTCAAACCACTGAGCTATAACTCATGCCATGCAACGGGGTGATGGTACAGTAGCGTCAGAAAGGGGCTGAGCGCACCGCTAGGAGAAGGGCCTATCTAAATGCAGAGCCTGTGGTAGCCCGAGCACAGGAGGCTGTCAGCTGGCTCCATCTGACACCAAGCACTCCCGTAAGTGGCCATTACCATCATCCAGCAGACCTGCGCCTTGCTAAATGTTTGATGGGGAGAAACACTTCATGGAAACAAAGGCCAACGTGCTGGTCCGTCCGAGCACCGGCACGTGGCCCGCTCCCCCGCAGCGGGCTTGGGCCTATGCACAGGGCACTTAAAGCAGAAGGATCAAAGAGATTCCAGAGGGGGAGACGCCATGCACAATCGGTGTCCTTCGAAGCAAGGGAAGGTCTTCACACACAGGTGTTCCCAGCTCGCTTCCCAGGACCTGACTGTGCATTCACCACGTCATAGCCAGTTCAACAAGTGGCCCATCAGCTCCACGCACTCAGCGCGTAGCCTGGTCACGTGCCACCTACACACACACACACACACACACACACGTTCCAAGACAAACACCTCTGGCCCAAGACTCCCTGCTAACAGAGCTGGTAGTCACGCCAAGGCATCAATTTACCATCCCCCTCTTCCCCTGCCCCAGATCCACCCCACCAACCAGCCCTGGACTTGCTCCGCTCTACAGCCAGTGTCGATAGTCATCTACCGGCAAGTTTCCAAGGTCAGCTGCAGTCAGTGTGAATTAAATCACTCGGGCAGTTCTCCCTGGAGGAGCTCCAGCCCCGAGAAGAATGGCACTACACAGAGATCGGTTTGCCTTCGTACAGCCTGCGCTCTAAGCATCACCCTCCCTTGCCTGGCGTCCAAGCACGCTACTGGGATCTTTACAAAAAAACAGACCCTCCCCCCCACAAAGGGAATTCGTGGTCCTGATTAATGAGCTGCCTGCACTCCTCCGGAGAAGGCTGAGAAGGAAGGAAAGGTGAGCAGGACTGGAGGAGGGGAGACATGTCCTCCAGCCTCTGCAGCGTGCTCCATCCCATCAGCTTTTTACAAGGACAGAGCGGGGGAATAATGCACCAAGAAGTTTAAATAATTAATTTCTGGCAGGGGACCCGAGCCACTGAATTAAAGTAAAGGGTCTTGCTAACACACTGTTACCAAGGGAGGGGGCATGTGTCCTGTTCAATGGCTGGGCCCTCATAAGGACAAGCCAAGCTAATTAACATAAGTTTATGAAGGAGATGGTATGATGGGATAACATGATTTTGGCAATTAATTGATCTTTAACTATTCATGGTAGATAGGTGCAATGGCCTGTGATGGGATGTTAGATGGGGTGGGATCTGAGTTACTACAGAGAATTCTTTGCTGGGTATCTGGCTGGTGAATCTTGCCCACATGCTCAGAGTTCAGCTGGTTGCCATATTTGGGGTCCGGAAGGAATTTTCCTCCAGGGCAGATTGGAAGAGGCCCTGGAAGTTTTTCGCCTTCCTCTGTAGCATGGGGCACGGGTCACTTGCTGGAGGATTCTCTGCATCTTGAAGTCTTTAAACCACGATTTGAGGACTTCAATAGCTCAGACATAGGTGAGAAGTTTATTGCAGGAGTGGGTGGGTGAGATTCTGTGGCCTGTGTTGTGCAGGAGGTCAGACTAGATGATCAGAATGGTCCCTTCTGATCTTACTGTCTATGAGTCTATGAACACGTGGCCATATTTCACCAGGTTGGGGTCACAGAGCCTTTGGGAGCTGCTCCCATTTCCAAGGCAGCTCGGGCCAAGTGCTGAATAGAGGGGAAGGAAGGAGGCAGCCCATTCCCCACACAGATGGGTTGTGTATTACTGGGCCTGCCAAAGCCGCAGCATCCCCACTCTGCACCAGCGACCTCTCCCCAAAACCTTTCTCCCATCCCAGCCTCCACCACGGCCATCCCCAGCTCAGCAATGCTGCTGTCAGAGCACAGCCCAACCACCAGCGGGGGGAGGAGTGACAATGTACCAGCAGCACGCTGACCACGGGGCCGGCTGGGGCTCACTCATGGCAGGGGTGGACACGCCAGAGAGCCCATTGGGCCCTGCAGCAGAGAAGAGAGCCCCAGCTCTCAGAGGGGCACCTCTCTCCTCTGACGAGCATTTTTAATGGGGAAGAATGAATAGTTGGTGGAAGTCTGAGGAAGAGAGGAGGGCTCACTGTCTACAGGCACCACCGTCAGTACTTACAGAGGAGCCGGTCTGGTGTGCCGGCCGCCTATCCACCCCCTACTATCCGCACCTCCTCCTACCCAGCCATCGTGGAACACGGCCCCTCCTCCCCACCCCAGTGCCGTTTCCTTGCTTCCAAGCCCACACACCCCTCACTGCGAACATGGGCTTCTCTCTGGGCCCCGGACTCAGCAAAGTCACTGAAGCTTGTGCCTTAGAGGCTGGAGAAATGGGGAACTCATCAAGAACTGGAGCCAAGCTGGAATATTTAATTTAGAAGACACCATCCTCTCCTCCTAGGAGCTGGGATCAGCAGTAGAGGGTGAGGGGCAGGGACAGAGCTGCTGGGGACCGCCCAGTGGTGAAAGGAGAGAGGTTGGGGTGATCTGGACTTGGCTGGACCAAAGAGGTAGCAAAGCTGAGCTACTGAGCACCCCTGGAATCGATGCACAAGGACTCTGCAGTCAAATATCAGCTGTAACAGCCACACTGCACAAGCATCTGCCCAGCACCTGAACACCCAGCCCTCCCCCACCGTGCACTGGGAGGAACGCAAGCCCTGGGTTGGGTTTGCTGGGGAGGGTGGAGTCTGAAGTCCCGCTCACGGGCCAGAAGGGGATCTTGCCAGCACACTGCATGCAGCAGGAGGCTGCGTTTCCCTGTCCTGGAACATCAGCAGGGAAGCCAGTGCCCGAGAGCCGCTGCATCCTCTGGCACTGCAGGAATGTTGCCATCAAAGCCCAGGTGCCCACCCCTTTCCAGGGCACTCTGACCTGCCAAGTCCTGAGTTCACCCTACAAAAGTGGACATCCCTGACACCCACAGCAGAGCCCGCTTGGCTAAACCACGACCAAGAGCGCCCCAGGAGCTCCGGCCCAGGCAGGTCTGGGCCAACGGCTGGGCCAGCAGTTTGCTGTGCAGCAGGCTGGTCGTTACCATGTCCACAAACTACCTCCTGCAGCAGCTTTTACAATCTCGCATGCTCAGGTTTTCAAGTCCCTCGTAGCTAGTCCCGCAGGACACCCCAGGGGGACAGCACATTCCCAGCAATGGGGCAAGCCTGTCGAAGCACGTCCCTGCTCTGACAACGGACAGCGTCACTCCAAGAGCAAGCATGCTTCATTCACAAGCAAGCTGGGCTCTTTGGCTGCTCTACAGATTCAACCAGAGATTACACTGGGCTCTTCTTTTCACATGGCAGCCCCAGTAACGAACATGCCCTGGGACAAACTTTGCTATGATTTATTAGGTACATAACTAACACCTGGGCACTCTAGTCCTGGACCAGGACCCCTCTGTGCTAGGCACTGTACAAACACCACAAAAACCACGATCCCTGCCCCTACGAGTTTACAGAGTAAGCACCTCTGCACTCTTCAGTGAGGAGGCCCCAGGGCAATAAGGTCACCAGCCTCCTTTGTACAGTGCTTTGGGAGCTACCGAGGAGCACTACAGAGAGTGAAGGGTTACTACTGGGGTTTACTCGCGAGCCCTGCAGCTGGAGGGCACGGAGATGTGTGTTGATGCAGGAGGCAGAACAGAATCCAGCTCGCTCCCAGCAGACAAGCCGGCTCTGCAGCAGTAACAGGAATAAGCAGTAGGAGGGATATTCCCCATCAGGCAAGTGGGCAACTCGGAACCTGAGCACGCAGAGAGCAGCAGGGAGAGAGAGGTCACTTTTACAGTCACTACAGGGAGTGTCCGGCCCCACCCCAAGGGCTGGCTGAGCAGACGGACGGTGCTGCCTACTGCCCTGGGGAAAGGCAGGACAGCCCAGAGCCAAGGCTCCATTAGAACAGATTCTCCCCATCACAACGCTGCTCAGGTGAGGCTTATTCATCATGACTAGAGCTCCGGGTCTCTCTATGAACAGGTGAGGAAACAGCCGCTTATGAGCCATCCAGGGAGCAATGGCTGAGCCAGGTTGACACTGCAGGCCACCTCTCTCTGCTCCGCTCTCTCCGAAACGGAGACGGTTAAGGATTTCCCTCTGTTTCTTGTCTGGTTTCATCTCGCAGGGCTGTGTAATATACAAGGCAGCAACCTGGTCTCTTTCAGCAGTAGCTGCACTGGGCACCAGGCATGAGGGCTCTTCCCATAAGCCGAGGGGGCAGTTCTGGCCCATTCTCAGTATTGCTCCTAATACCGGGCTCCTGTACAGGGACTGAAAAGGAGTACTTGTGGCACCTTAGAAACTAACAAGGTGCCACAAGTCCTCCTTTTCTTTTTGCGAATACAGACTAACACGGCTGCTACTCTGAAACCTGTACAGGGACTGGATCTCTGCATGAGAATGGCCATCCCTGTTTCACAGGTGGGGAAGCAGGCATGCGGAGGGGAACAGACTCACCCACAGTCAAAGGCAGAAGTGGGAACAGAACCCGGGTGGCCTGGGTAACAGTCTGGCACCCTACCCCCGCAGCCAATCTGGCACACCCAGTATGCACCATTCTCGGAGACATACAGCTATGGCAGCAAGATGGTTCTAGGAGGCAAAGGATGAGGATGGGACCAACCAAGACAGCTTGGAGCAGGATGTTTCAACACTGTTTTCCCTCATGCTCCTTCCATGCAGCATGACAACCCACGACACCCTGCCTCCGGCACTTCTTGGAGAGATGCGCAGTCCACCCCTTCGCTCCCTGGGGTTACCACTGTAAAGACACCACCTGCACTCCAGCCATGCCAGGATGTATGTGCAGACATTCCCCTCCCTCACCCGCACTCTCCTCTTCAACTCCCCCTTCCTGCACATCTGCAGAGCCTGACTAACCTCACGGCTCAAAGGACAGTTGAGATGGGGACAAGCCAAGCTCCCCTCTGCTTCGCTCTGCCAAACGCTAATGCCGCTCCAGCCTTCCTGCCCACAAGGAAGGGAACCACCTTCTGCAGGCTCAGAACTAGCTGCTTCGAGCCACTTAGGGTCCATCTGCACAGCTCATGCCAGCCTCCGAGCCCAGGTCACTAGACATGGCTTGCAATGCCGTGCTGAAAATAGCTGTGTAGATGTTGCGTCTGGGCTGGAGCTGAAGCCTAGGGAGGGGGTGGACTTCAGAGCCCAAGCTGCACCATGTATACAGCCACTTTTAACACGGCAGCACGAGCCTTGCTTGTTTGACCATGGCTCAGAGACTCGCTGCTGCTCGCTGTGTGGAGAATCCACAGTGCCCCAAGGACGCACGCCATGTAGCTCACACACGCTGCAGGAGGCACCAAGCAGAACAGCTAGGCAGCCCTCCTCTGATGAGGGTCTTTCAGGGGCCAGTCCCCTAAGCATTGCTCAGCACTTCTTTGGCCCAGCCACGTGCCAAGCACAGAGATCAGCGGCTTGGCAGAGCAAGGGGGAGGGAAGATTCCACCTGCCTGTATTAGGCTTATAGTTTCCACAGCTTCTACCTCAGCCAGGTCTCTGGCATCCGGCACCAACGTGGCCACGACGCCAGTGGCAGTATAGCCCTGGGAGCCAGTCTGCCTGCCCGGGGGTTTGCCAGAAGCCATCCCACCCACAACAAAGCCGAAATGACTGCCCAGAATCAGCAGCCATGCTGAGAGAAGACCACCTCTGCAAGCTGAGCCTCTCCACTGCCGCCCACACCCCCAGGAGCTGCACGCTGGCCCAGTGCCTTGCAGACAGATTGCCTGGAGATCGAAGCCAGGCAGGGCATGGAGACAAAGGAGTGGGGGTCCCACACTTCACCACCAGGCCACGCAGCCTCCAGACCGGGGGATAACGGGGGACATCACTTTCCTGCCATTGGGTCGCTGGGCCCCAATCTCACCCCTTCCCTCCCCAGAGCCGCTGGGAAGCATAACGGGAGAAGGCTGGGCTCCCTGCCGGCGCCCCAGCTCAGCCTGCTCTTCGGGAGGCTGGTCGGGGAAGCTGCACAGTCTTTGCCCTGGTTCTAGTTTTCCCAGCATGGGGGTGCAAACTTGGGCTTGCGTTAAATGAAGCTCAGTGATGTGCCTGGCTTTGCCCCACACGTGCCCCAGCTGAGGGGACAGGCGCCAGGGGCACGCGAGTACTTTGAGACCCCACCCCTTTAGCGGTGCCTGAAGTAGGATGCCCAGTGTTGCAGCTGAATGCTCAAAACGCAGAGCTAGAAGCCCTCCTCTAGCTTTCCAGGTTGGGAATGGGTTCTGCTCTGGGTTAAGCAAGTTTCCGACCTGACAGTGTCCTTTACCCCACAGCTGCCCAGCACTGGGGTTCTTGCGATTTCCTATGAAGCAGCTGGTCCTGGGTGCTGCTGCTGGAGACCAGGTTAGATGGACCCCCAGCCTGGCCTACCTAATTTCTATGTTCCTAGCTTTGGGGGCAACCTT
Organism: Dermochelys coriacea; assembly: GCF_009764565.3. Taxonomy (NCBI): domain Eukaryota; kingdom Metazoa; phylum Chordata; order Testudines; family Dermochelyidae; genus Dermochelys; species Dermochelys coriacea. The sequence goes on along the minus strand of NC_050068.2, from coordinate 351,940,893 downwards.
ATTAACAAGCTTCCTCTGCAAGGCTAGATGGACCTTTGGTTTGACCCAATATGGCCGTTCTTACGTTTCAATCCACCCACCATCTGGGCCTCAGCCTGCACAGCAAGCCGGCTCTCTGGCTCACCTTCACGAGCCAGGCATGGTCTCATTGGGTGCAGAGGGGCATCCAACCAGCCTATCCCTCCCCAGAGGGCTCCTGCTTTGGCATCTCCCTGTGTGCAGTACTAGGTGCTGCTGTAATCGTCCCTGCAGCCACCCTCCCCAAAGCCTGGGCGGATGGGGGGGCAATGGTGGGGGACAGGACTGTCAGCGGTACGGGGGAGGCTCTGCTCTTCCCTCCCACCCACAGGACAGGTATTAGAGCACTGAACAAAGGTGTCCTGCTGCAGATGCCAGCGGCTGTGACAGCCCCTCCCCCAGAGCACCCCTTCCACTCTCCCCGACGGCTTGTTCTGACAGATTAATTGAACTAGAACAGAACTCCAAGTTTCACGCTCCGAACATCCCATCCTGGCGCCCACATGCCATTCACCCGTCAATTGCCCAGAAACCGCCCGTCTCTTCAGTTTCAAATGGGGAAACATCTGCCTCCCCTCGCCCTTGGGACGGTTGCCTGTGGAGGATGCAGGGACACCTTGAGGAGGCTGGGGTGGGGGGCCAGGGATGCAGGAGCAGGCTACTGCAGCAGACACGTGCATTTACATAGAGCCAACTCCCCAGCTCGCTCTCCGCCTTGGTTCTCTGCTGAACAGCGATCCTGTTCTGTTTGACTGCTACGCTGGCATGCAAAGTCCAGGCTGCTCAGCCTGTTGCTTCCCACCTCTCCCCATCTGCCCACCAGCAGCAGCCAAACTGCAGTCCTTCCTCCACCATCTCTTTGAAGGTTAGGAGTCAGCCTTCTCAGTCACTAGGAAAGCTGCAACCTCTGCGCTCTCTTCTTCCCTGCACCCCTGCCATCCAGGAAGGTGCCCAAATTTCCTTTGGGGAAAGTCTGGTTACCCTACACCTGTCTCACTTGAGTACGAACACCTGGGACACTCCCCTTCTTCCATTGCTTTGGATTGACCACCCGGGCTGGTCAGTCAGTCACCATCAACTAGTTCTTCACTGACAGCACTAGGGGTTTCTCAATACCATACTCATTTCCAGGGGAAGGAGGACAGGGTTGGGGCCAGGTTTGCCATTTTTCTAACACTGCCCAGTGGGACAAACAGCTCCTTCATAACTCTGCAGCGCCTAACACGGTGAGAATCCAGGCCACGACCCGGCCTCCAAAAGCTGCCTCATTGCAAAGCAGTGTTGCAGAACAATAATAATGCACAGGCTTGAAATGAGATTTCAAGATTCATGAGCCACCTGTCAGCACCAGAGCTACAGAGACAGCAGGAGATGGTCACAGAAGCCTCAGTGTCTTTGTTCTTTGTTTGTTTCCTGTATCCCTTTTATACCTTACAGAGTGCTGCTGAGGGTGCAGGCACACAATCTGCCTCCAGCCCCACTTTCACATCTTATTTCCAGAGACGCTGCCCCCATTCCAAGGACTGTTTCTCTTTGTTCCACCCTTGTGCCTGTGTTTTTGCACGTTAATAGTCTAATTTGGAGATCGCCACCAGAATCCTGCTCATTCTGCTTTCAGTTTCCTACAGCTGGTTGTTCACGCCGTTCACCTCTAACGTGCACAACCTCTGGAGAGACTGACTAATGGTTCCCCCCTCAGCCCCCAAAATGCAGCCTTTGGTGGCTGCATGGGTGGAGTCAGTGACAAACCACACAAAACAGAAGAGCTGAGCCAAATACCTTTCACATCTTTGATTCACCCCCTAAAATGGGATGTGAGGAAAGCCAGTCACAAAGGGTATACCATAGTACTGCAAATGCCCTTAATTTTATGAACATCTCAAGGGACATCCCAAACCTCTGCAAAACCAGGGGTACTAATGACCAGGAGTTTTGGGATTTTGCATATAGTATCATTTCCGCAGTTTAGCTTCAGTCCCAATGGACTCTCTAGGATGAAGTCTGAAAGTACAGCCTCGCAGAGCAGAGGAGCTATGCATGAGCAGAGCCTCAGTGACGCCCCAGGATACAACTGACCTTGCTGAGCCAGGGCTTTGGTTAGCGCTCTGAGAAATCAGCACTGCAATGTACAAAGGGGAGTGCCAGCCGCTCCACAGGAGAAAACATCTGCCGGAAGAAAATGGATGCGGGGGAAGAAGGGGTAGAAGGGGGTAAGAATACCCCCAGATTCCCTTCTCACCCCTGTATCTCAAGCCATTTCAGCCCTCCACAAACAGTCTTCATCTAGATGGGGCTGGAGACCTCCCTGCTGGGCTTGCCACCTTCTCCCTTTCCATTCACTCACTGACCTCCTCCTGTATTGTTTGTTCCTAAAACTATTCAACTAAAGTTAGCAGAGACAAGATGGCTCCTGGGTTTATCTGACATCTCAGAAGGGTTTGAATAAAAGCCCATCTCCCCACCACGTCCAGACGTTGATATGAATTACGTGATCTGTATTACCGGGGTAACCCCATCAGCAGCTGCTCCACACCAGTGCTGCCCCAGCTGCTAGCATGGGCCTATTGGAAGTGGGGGAGGCCGTCACAACATGTTTGAGGTACACGTCTTGACACAAGGGGGTTTTGCACCAGCACAGATTCCAGCATAGATGCTCTGGACCACTGAAGGGCAGCTTATACTGGTGCACACTACCCTGGTCGGAAGCTGCTGCAGCACAAGCAGCTTTACACTGGCACATTTGGTGTGTTACACTGGTGCAAACACACACTCACACCAGCCAAACTGTTTATCTAGCACAGCAACTACAGCTACTGAAAGGATGTGTGTGGTCAAAAAGCAGAAGTCACTTATTCCCAATCTATGTTCTCCCGCCTGAGTCCTCAAGGCTTGCAGTAAACTCTTGGGCTTTTGGGAAGCTCCAACATGCTGCTTCTTCTGGTTCAGTCCAACCCTCTCTTTATTCTTAATAAAAGGGTTTTTTTCCACGAGGCCTGTCTGGTTTCAGATTGCGTTGATGCAATAGCAACATGGTGCAACCTCCCAGCCCCTTGTGGGGGGAAATCCAGGACAATCAGATGCCTCGCCTGGACCTCTCTGGTGAGGCTACACAGACGCTAGCTCCAGAAGAGGAATGGAAGGAGTGTGATGCCCTGGAGCTGTGTGTATGGAGACGATACAAAGAACTCTGGGACGTATCCCTTACAATTAACACTCCCTCCGGTCGATCATCTTTGGGTCTCACGGCTGATCAGCGCTGTAGAGGAAGGACAGCTTTACAGCTAACTCCAGTCTATTCCCACAGGTTTCCTGCAGGACCTTGGCCAAGCCAATCCATCTCACTTCCCCATCTGTAAAATGGGGATAATCCTTTCTTTCTTCTACCCCTTCTCTTGTCTATTTAGATTGTAAGCTCTTCAGGTCAGGGACCAACTCACAAGGCAGTTATACAGCGCCCAACACAATGGGGCTCTGATTCTAGAGAGGCCTCTGGGCATCACAACAACAAATAAAATGCAGACAACTCTATAAACAGATGTATTCCAGGCTAACCTGAAATCCACAATGCTCCATGAAAAATATAGGAGGATTTTATTTTATTTTATTTTTTTACATCAGAGAGAAAACACACCATCATTAAGTTACAAGCGATGCTTGCACCCCACGTTGCCAGCTGTCACTAAGTTTACAGACTTTCAGTAACAAAAACAGGGAAAACTGCCTGTCAGTAAAATATCCTCAAAAAAACTTATGTTGGTGGAAATGAAAGATTCTAGGAGGAAGGGTTTTCCTTATTCAAGCACCGTTCTCTGTATTTTCCAGCAGTGCGCTTAATACAAAGCCTGCTCTTGGAGACGATGTCAACTCTCATGCTGGGAATTTGCTCACCACACCCCCAAAGCGTACATTTCTGAAATATGTCTCAGACCAGAAGCAGAAGGCAGATGAATCAGAAACTGCTTAGAAGTCAAAAGCTCTAATTTTCAAGTCCATTTCTACATCTACATTCTACATCCATTCTTGCTGGTTTTTGGGAGAAGGCAGAGGTTCCAGCCCTTTGTCTGAATGCCAGCCCACCTCCCTCACGGCCTCAGTAACAATGCCAAGGCATTCCAAGAGGCAGGGCTCCAAAGGTAGATATGGGCTGGTATGTAGAGTCAGGACAAGGACACCCTACCGCCCCCAAAGGAACAAGCACTGGCACACTTTGGCTAAGTACTGCCCCACTGCATGCCAGCTTATTGCATACCGGTACTTCCAGTCTCCACAAATAGCAACTCCATATTAAAGACCTTGTTTCTTCCTAGCCCCAGAGTAATGCATTAGCCACATCAGGGCCCCACTGGATCAGGTGCTGCACAGACCTGAGGAGCTTACAGCCTGAACAGACAATGCGTGGGAGAAAGGAAGGCTAATTATCTCCATTTCGCAGTTAGAGAATGACAGCACAGAACAATTAAGGCCAAAATGTCAAGAGTGGCTAGTAATTTTGGGTGCCCAGCCAGAAGGTGCTCAGCACCCACTCTCTGAGAGTCAGGACCCTTTAAGGTGACTCCCCAAGTCAATAGTCACTTGAAAGCCTTGCCCTAAGGGACTTGCCAAGGTCATTCAGAGTCTGTAGCAGAGTGGGGTATTGGATCAATATTGCCAGAGTCCCAGCCCGGTGCCTTAATCCTCTCTGCCTCAAGGTGCCCCACTGTGTTAAGGGTTAGTTTGACAGACCAGCCCCTACCCCGAGGAGCTTCCATTCCAAATGCAGCCTAGGCATGGGTCCTCCACAGCTCCTGGGAAGTTCCCTGCAGCCATTCCTGGGAAATGCAGCCTCCTGCTCTGACTGCAAGGCAAAGCCTCCTGTGCCAGTCCTTCAGCACCACTGTCAGGACCGCTGGGCAAGTTCTTCTCAAGTACAAATCAAGCCCCACCTCCAGGGGCAGATCTACATGTACCATGCGCCAGTCTCCACACCCCGCCTCACCCGCCCTCCCGACTGACAACCCGCCCTCCAAGTGCACAGCCTGGCACAGTAAAGTACAAGGGTCGCCCACACACATGGCACTCACCTTCCCAGCCCCTCCCCGCACCCATTCACCCTACCTGTCCTCTGGCTAACAGGACAGGATGTGCCTGGGACTAACATGGGAACATGCCGTGACGAGGAACAATCGCGCATCCATCGAGGGGGATGGACCAGATCTGCGTGCTCTAATTTCAAGAACACTTCCTTTGGTCGCTTCAGCTACAGCCTGACCTCAGGGGTGCTTGGCATTGCACTTTCTACGGAGCCAGCTATGGAGGCTACCAGGCACTTTCATCTGCAGAGCCTGCATCCTCCCCGTGTCCCCCCCACCTAACACACATTCCCACCTCAATCCAGTCCATTACAGAAAGGACGACAGCAGTCTGAGATGCTACATGCCACACTGAGGAGAACAAAGAGCTACAACAGCTCAAACCCCAAATTGTGGAGCCATTACTGATTCAATCTACAGAAACAACAGCGACAGAGCGGTTCCCTGAAGCACAGGAAGGCTGGACAAGCTGCAAGCCTCACAGAATCCAGCCCCCGCTTCCCAAAGGCGGATGGAATGTGTCTCATGAACTGCAGGAGACTAATGGACGTTACTTGCAAGGGCGAGATGGAGGTGCCTGCTCCTTCAGACCTAGTCATTTGAGGGAGAAGCCAAAGCTGAACAAACAAGGCAGAACTGCCCCCCCCTTCAATCCCTGCAAGAGGAACAAGCAGCACTCTGTTCCAGAGGTGACTCCCCTCCTCTCTCGCCCAAACGCAGCCCTGGGCTCTCCCCCATGGAACCTGCAGCAGGGCTGTCAGGAGGGGTCAGGAAATACCTATTTCAAGGTTTGTGTATTGCAATGAGCATCTGCTTCAATGAATCTGTGGCACGCCCAGACAGGGGGAGGGTTTGCCAGGTCATACCCCAACGCCAGACTGCACCAGCCAAGGTTAGACAGGAACTTCAGAACTTCTCCCGCACGCCCGGCAATCCCTGTGATGCAAAGCCAGGCACACCTCCCCAGTCTCTGAATTTCCTTTAGCTGCCAGTGAGCTGGAGCTGCAGGGAATATGAGAGATGAGTAACATCCCCCCACCCTATCGCACATCCCATCAGAATTCAGCAAGATCCCTACAACAGGTGCCTGGATGGGCCTGCGGGACATGGCACTACCTGGCTCAGGCTAGCCAAGGGCTGCCCCCAGACAGTGGGGAGGGACTACCCTGCCGACACTATGGGGAGATGGCTGCAGACAGTGGCTGTCACAAAGATGGGAGGGAGGAGATACTGCAAATGACCCAGACACCAAGCTCCAGAGTCCAGAACTGTGCATCCCTAGACCGCAGCACTCCAGCTCCATGCTCTGCCATGGGAAGATCCTCCGCACAGCATGCCCTTCCTTCCTAGTCCCCAGCCTCGGCACATCCCCGCGGGCAGGGACATGGAGAACTATTCCGCACGGAGCTCTCTCATGCCATCTCTCTTCAGCCACATGATTAATCCCCACAGGCTAATTAGAGGAAAGGGCCAACAGCCTCCATTTAGACCCTATTCAACTGCTTGAACAACGGCATAATTAAAAAAGCTGCTTAACGGCCGTGCGTGCCCAACGCTAAAATCGGCGGGCAGTATCCGTGCGGAGAGAGTCATCCATGTTACTGACGTACACCAAAGATTTACTCCATTCCAGGAGCCTGCCTCCCACCACTCCACACTGTATCAGAGCCGCAGAGTGCCAGAAGGGCTGGACTGTGAAGGGGAAGGAGGGGGGAAACTCCACCGAGATGGGGCTCTTGGTTAACTACTTTTCAAAAGCTTGATAGCTCCTATATTACCTTAACCCGCGCAGTAAACTGCCAGAGCACTGCGGAGGAGGAGTGAGCACGTTACAGAGCAGTGGTTTCAACCTCTCGCAGCCTGGGATTGCCCTTCCCCAAGAGAGGTCTGGCTGGAACCCAGCTCTACTTCACCATACAGAAAGGGCAGGGTGCCTGCGACCCAAATACCTTTTCCCATCACCCACGTGGACAGCCCCCGTCATCGTGGACCAAGGATTGTCCATGTGACCCAGAACATCATTTATGCTCCAGGAATGATTGTGGGGCAGTTCTCTGGCTTGTGTTATACAGAAGTCAGATCAGATGGTCCCAATGGTCCAGTCAGGCCTTTGGATCTATGCTCTGCTACTAATCCCACACCAGGCATCCCTGGCTCCTGCCTTGGAGTATCAGGTGGTTACTATAGTGCCCTCCATTGCTTGACTGGCCAGGGGTACCGTAGGATGCCTTCCTTCAAATATGGGGTATGCAGCTATTGCCTGAGATAGGATATGGACTTAATGGACTGACAGCCCAAACAGGCATGGCAGAGGCTGCCAAGACAGTCAAGAAAAACAATGAGGTCTGTTTAAGGGAGAGCCAACACTCCATAAAAATCAGAGCTTCATAAAACTTTATGCTGCTTTGATGAAAGGACAAGACAGAAAATATATCATCCGCTATCTATCTTGAGGGCACTGGGGATTCGTATGTGGTTAACAGCAGCCCAGATCTATTCCTAACATGATAAGTATTCTACAAAACACAAAAGCAAACAGGCCAGCACAGGCACCGAGAGTACAGGAAATAAAACCACTTCCAGGGCAATATTTTTTAATCTTCTCCTTTAATGCTTCAGCAGTTTGGAGTTGCATCTGAAAATGGATTTTGTGCAGGGATCAGGGAGGGAGCTGGCTGTTAATTAGTATTACGGTAGCACCGTCCTAGAGGCCTCCAACTGCAATCCGAGCATCTCTCTGCTGAGTAATGCACAGACAATCTGTGTCCCATGGAATTTACCTTCTAAATAGAAGAGAAAAGCCAGAACTGAGCCCCAGAGAGATTCAGTGACTGACCTAAAGTCAGACTGGAAATACAGCCCACTGCTGGTAACTGACCATTGGAACAACTGACCCAGGGGCCCTGGGTGGCAGGTGCAGGGACTGGAGAGAGAGGCACTTGGAACAATCAAGGCTGCAGCCACATGTGCAGCCAAACTGAGCTGGGAAACCAAGTGAGGAAGAGAGGAAGCCCACAGAAGAGGAGAGAGGCAGAGAAGTGCATCCAAACCTGTAGAGCTTCAGGGGGCAGCCCATTTCATAGAATATCAGGCTTGGAAGGGACCTCGGGAGGTCACCTAGTCCAACCCCCTGCTCAAAGCAGCACCAATCCCCAATTTTTGCCCCAGATCCCTAAGTGGCTCCCTCAAGGATTGAACTCACAACCCTGGGTTTAGCAGGCCTATGCTCAAACCACTGAGCTATCCCTCCCCACCATTTCAACCAAGGCGGAGCGACTCTTTCTGAAGATCTGCAATAGCTTAACTGGAAGCAATGGGCTTGATGCAGGAGCCCCTGGGTGATGTCCCTGTCACGGAGTCCCCGGGCGATGCTCTGGAACTGCTCCCCACGAAGCCAGGCAGGACTCTGAACCCCAAACTGAAACACCCTCCAGCCCCTCCTCCTCTGGGCTTTGTCCCTTTCCCAGGCCAGGAGGGCACCGGATTCCTTTGTTCTCCAGCCCTTTAGCTCTCACCTTGCGGGGGGAAGGGCCAGGCCATCAGCTGCCTGGAAACAGGGTGTTGGCCATTCTGAGTGTCCAGACCCCTACACACACCTGCCCTCTAGGGCTCTGCAACGATCATACACCCTTATCCCACCACCTAGATACTTTAAAACTGCCTAGGGGAAACTGAGGCCCACCACAATATTCAGAGGAAACATTAAGAACAGTCCCGCTTCGTCACAGTCCCCAAGGCCTGTGCTATGCAGGAGGTCAGATTAGATCACCCTTCCAACCTTGAATCTAGAGTCGAACAGGAGGCCTGTGGTACAGATGGCAAATTAACCCCAATCTCCCAAATACCAGGCCAATGCCTTGTTCACCCAACCATCCATACACAGGTACCTGGCTTGGATTACTGTCAGACCTCAAGCCAGAGAAGGAGGGATCCTGGCTAGACAGCAATCCCATGGAGGAAGAACAAGATATGACACTCAGACAGGCAGATACAATATCGGGCCATAGCAAGCACAGGATCACATGCAGTGCCCACAAGGATTATCCCATGCTGGCAGGAAGAATGTGGTGCTTAGACTGAAATCCATTTCAGAGGAAATTTGTTACAGTGATGAATAATCAGACCAGGAAGAAGGGCCCATGCAGAAAAGTGAAGGGACCCAGTTGTATCCAAACTGGAGAAAAGCGGCAATCTTCCAATGCACGGGGCCCGGGGGGGGAGGGGGGGAAGAATCACTGCTTGCTAGTCAGCGGACACAGAACAGGGAAGTACGGACTCGTGCGGCAGGCAGGAAATCTCAGCGGGGGGTGGGAAGCAGGCAACTGAGCAAGTGCAGAGCAAGGGAAAGTTATGGAAATGCTCTTCTGAGAAGAGCCAGAGCTGAGACAAGAGCAGTCAGACTGGGAGAGGAGTCTGTCCTGCTGCTGTTCAGAGAGAACAAGTCCCTGAGGGGCCCTGACCAAGTCAGATGAGTCTCCTTCCTCTAGCCACCTACTCCTCGCTGTACTTTATACTGGACAAACGGCTGCTTCTAGCTTTCAACCACCCCCAACACAATCCCACGAACAAAAGATAACCCCATGGGGCAGCCCTTCCCCCCGGGTCAGCGCACGTCCTAGAGCGCCCCACAAGGCAGCCCTTCCCCCCGGGTCGGCGCACGTCCTAGAGCGCCCCACAAGGCAGCCCTTCCCCCCGGGTCGGCACGTGTTGATGATTGTCCCACTCCGGGACAGCGCACATCATAGCCTGGCTCATCCGCATGCTCCATTCTGCATCTCACCCAGCAGGGAGAGTAAGGCAGGGCATTCTCTTAGGAAAGAACATGCCACACAGAGGAGCAAACTGCACGACGACTTAGAGGAAAAGCTCTGCTCAGAGACCAGCTCCTTCTTGTAGCACATGGATGCACACCTTCCCTTCCCAGGAGGCCACGCTGGGGGCAGCACTCCAGAGATCGGGAGACGCCCAAATATCTGGGTGATGGACACAGTACAAGAGGTGGCGGCAGCCTGGAGGGGCTGATCCTCCTCCGTGTTGTCGTCATCTAGCCAGGATCCTGCTGTCTCCGAAGAGGCTGGTTTGGTTCTCTGGCACTAGGGCCCCAGCCACACAGGGGTTGGGGTGGGGGGGGGGGGAGAGAGGCAAGGGGAATTCAGGGTTCAAAGGCAGCACTAAGCTTTTACCGCTGTCACTTTGAGCTTCTCTTGCAGAGCAGCAGCAACTGGAAGCATTTTTGGAGAGATAAAGGAGAGGACTGAGTGATTTGATGTATCCCCCTTCTACAGACCCTACCTCAGGGTGGCTCTCCTTGGAGAGACAGAGAAGGCTTCTGCATCCATTGGCACTGCTGCTAGCTTGGCATTGGGGGGGGTGTCACTCCACGGTGATAAACCACACTGTCCTCTGCCCAGTGCTGGCTGGCAAACTCCGGGAATGCTGCTTACCAACAGCACTGGGCTTTGAGCCACTGCAGCTCTGTTCCATAAGAGGAAGGATGGCCCAGAGGGTACCGCACTAGCCAGGGACTTGAGACTTCAGCTCAAGTCCCTGATCTGTCACTGATTCCCGTGTCCTTGGGCAAGTCACTTACTCGTGCCTCAGTTTCCCCATCTGTACCTGGGGGGAGGAGAGAGGAATGGAAATAGCACTTCCCAGCCTCACAGGAGGGGCTGTGAGGATAAATACCATAAAGATGGTGAGGGGCTCAGTTCCTAGAGTGGTGGGGGCCAGATAAGTACTCACGATCGATCTATAGATCTCAAACTGGTGGAGACACCTGCTAAGGCACTGCCCTGCCAGACACCACACAGAGGCCTCCACATCAATAAATGGGATCCAGTTTTACTATTTAAACTTTGCCTTGCAGGAATACCCAATGGTCTTAGTCAGGAACAGGGCCCCATGTGTCAGGCACTGCACAAAACCATGCAAAGAGATGGGCCCTGCCCCAAGGAGTTTACAATCTAAATTAATCCAAAACCTCTCTGGTGGTTTTCCCAGGGAACACATCCAGCCAGGAGCTGGCACAACAGGACTCCAGATCTGACTCTGGATCAGAGGGCTGCACGTGCATATCACATCAGGGATATTTTCTCCTTCGAAAGGAAGAATGTGGACTTGTGGTTAAAGCATTAGGCTGGGACTCAGGAGATCTGGTTCAATTCCCAGCCCTACCACACTCACTGTGGGACCTTGGGAAGTCCAGGCCTCAGTCTCCACCAGTGGAATTTCTTCTCTCTAATCTTTGTCTCATCTGCTTGGATTATACATTTTTCAGCACAATCCAGCGCCTTGCATAAGGAAGCCCTCGATCGCCAGGTGCTAGTGAAACTTGAAAAATATGGGCTGAGACCAAATGAAACATTTCACAAGGGTGCCTCTTTCCCTAGCCTAGAAGGCAGCCCACGCCCAGAGCTAAGCACTTTACCTGCTCCACTAGAAGTTTCTTTCCCAGGCCCCACCATGAATCAATGCCAGGAAAGGAAGAGGCACCTAAGAAGAGCTGCATTAGCAGCAAGCTGCAGTTTAACAAGGAGTTCCATATATTGAAAGAGTAGTAAATAGTAGCAAGACACTGATGGATTTAGTTCCAATTCATTTCAGCAAAAAGAAAAGGAGTACTTGTGGCACCTTAGAGACTAACAAATTTGTTAGTCTCTAAGGTGCCACAAGTAGTCCTTTTCTTTTTGCGAATACAGACTAACACGGCTGCTACTCTGAAACAATTCATTTCAGCTATGTGGTGCTGGTGGGGATGGGGTAATCCATCTCCAAACGTGGGGGGAGGGGGGAAAAAGGGGAGCCAAAACAGCCACCATCCTGCCCTCATTTAGTGTTTAAAGAAATAATCAGAGGTTTCAAACAGAGAAATATTAATTTACTCCCTGCCAGCCTGATAAATCCCAGAGCTAAAGCGGTGTTTAAGCAGCACCCTTTGTAGGGCTGCCTGGTGCTTTCAGGAAGGAGGGGCGCAGGAGACAGCAGAGAATTTAGGTCGGCTCATTCCCAATGCACAGCAGTGAGCAAGCAGGCTAGACCGACAGATACAACCCACTGACAGCATTACAGTCAGGGACGCCCCTCTGTTGCTGCACAGGAAGGGGGTGGGATAGGAAGGGACTTAAAGGGCAGTGTTCGGGGGCCAGGTTGGGGACCCACTGGCAATAGCTTAATTCACTATCCAGTGTTAGCAGAGAACACACAGGAGGGGGCTAGAAAATGAATGCTTGGTGGTGGCTGCCTCCCAGAAAAAACCCAGGCTGCACGTCAAAATGGTCCAGTTGGCTCATTCCTTGTGTTTCTTCCAAACTGGTCAGGTCAAGTGACCTGACACGTCACAAGTGATGACCCACACAACTACACTGGTCACGAGAAAAGGGCTAGCCGCACAGTTAGAACAATGCTCTGGGACTCAGGAGACCTGGATTCAATTCCTGCTCCGCCACCGACTCCTTGCGTAACCCTGGACAAGTCACTTCTGGCCTCTCTGGATATGTCTACACAGCAGCTAGGCACCCACAGCTGGCCTGGGCCAGCGGTCAGGCTTGCAGGGCTGTTTTACTGCTGCAGAAACATCTGGGCTCAGACTGGAGCCTGGATTCTAGGACCTGTGAAGTGGGATAGTCCCAGAGCCTGGGCTCCAACCCAAGCCTGGAAGTTTACCCAGCAATACAACAGCCCCAAGGTCTGAGCCCTGTGAGCCCAAGTCCACTGGCACGGGCCAGCCACAGGGCGCTCTCTGCTGTGTAGACAGACCTTCTGCGCCTCTGTTCCTCATCTGAACATGGGGATAACGGCACTGTCGGGCCTCACAGGGCTGCCAAGGGCACGTGTTATAGATTGCAGGGCGCTCGGATACTACAGGGAAGAAAGGACTGTAAGTGGCTCAAGTGATCATGAGCTAATTCAGTTCAAACTAAATGGAAGGATTAACAAAAATAAATCTGCAACTAGGGTTTTTGATTTCAAAAGGGCTGACTTTCAAAAATTAAGGCAATTAGTTAGGGAAGTGGATTGGACTGAAGAACTTATGGATCTAAAGGTAGTTGAGGCCTGGGATTACTTTAAATCAAAACTGCAGAAGCTATCGGAAGCCTGTATCCCAAGAAAGGGGAAAAAATTCATAGGAAGGAGTTGTAGACCAAGCTGGATGAGCAAGCATCTTAGAGAGGTGATTATGAAGAAGCAGAAGGCATACAGGGAGTGGAAGATGGGAGGGATCAGCAAGGAAAGCTACCTAATTGAGGTCAGAACATGTAGGGATAAAGTCAGAGAGGCTAAAAGTCGAGTAGAGTTGGACCTTGCAAAGGGAATTAAAACCAATAGTAAAAGGTTCTATAGCCATATAAATAAGAAGAAAACTAAGAAGGAAGAAGTGGGGCCGCTTAACATGGAGGATGGAGCAGAGGTTAAAGATAATCTAGGCATGGCCCAATATCTAAACAAATACTTTGCCTCAGTCTTTAATAAGGCTAAAGAGGATCTTGGGGATAATGGTAGCATGACAAATGGGAAGGAGGATATAGAGGTAGATATTACCATATCAGAGGTAGAAGCGAAACTGAAACAGCTTAATGGGACTAAATCGGGGGCCCAGATAATCTTAATCCAAGAATATTAAAGGAATTGGCACCTGAAATTGCAAGCCCATTAGCAAGAATTTTTAATGAATCTGTAAACTCAGGAATAGTACCGAATGATTGGAGAATTGCTAATATAGTTCCTATTTTTAAGAAAGGAAAAAAAAGTGATCCGGGTAACTACAGGCCAGTTAGTTTGACATCTGTAGTATGCAAGGTCCTGGAAAAAATTTTGAAGGAGAAATTAGTTAAGGACATTGAAATCAATGGTAAATGGGACAAAATACAACATGGTTTTACAAAAGGTAGATCGTGCCAAACCAACCTAATCTCCTTTTTTGATAAAGTAACAGATTTTTTAGATAAAGGAAATGCAGTGGATCTAATTTACCTAGATTTCAGTAAGGCATTTGATACCGTGCCACATGGGGAATTATTAGTTAAATTGGAGAAGATGGGTATCAATATGAACATCAGAAGGTGGATAAGGAATTGGTTAAAGGGGAGACTGCAACAGGTCCTACTGAAAGGCGAACTGTCAGGTTGGAGGGAGGTTACCAGTGGAGTTCCTCAGGGATCGGTTTTGGGACCAATCTTATCTTTTTGTTACTGACCTTGGCACAAAAAGTGGGAGTGTGCTAATAAAGTTTGCAGATGATACAAAGCTGGGAGGTATTGCCAATTCGGAGAAGGATCGGGATATTATACAGGAGGATCTGGATGACCTTGTAAACTGGAGTAATAGTAATAGGATGAAATTTAATAGTGAGAAGTGTAAGGTTATGCATTTAGGGATTAATAACAAGAATTTTAGTTATAAATTGGGGATGCATCAATTAGAAGTAACGGAAGAGGAGAAGGACCTTGGAGTATTGGTTGATCATAGGATGACTATGAGCTGCCAATGTGATATGGCTGTGAAAAAAGCTAATGCGGTTTTGGGATGCATCAGGAGAGGCATTTCCAGTAGGGATAAGGAGGTTTTAGTACCGTTATACAAGGCACTGGTGAGACCTCACCTAGAATACTGTGTGCAGTTCTGGTCTCCCATGTTTAAAAAGGATGAATTCAAACTGGAGCAGGTACAGAGAAGGGCTACTAGGATGATCCGAGGAATGGAAAACTTGTCTTATGAAAGGAGACTTAAGGAGCTTGGCTTGTTTAGCCTAACTAAAAGAAGGTTGAGGGGAGATATGATTGCTCTCTATAAATATATCAGAGGGATAAATACAGGAGAGGGAGAGGAATTATTTAAGCTCAGCACCAATGTGGACACAAGAACAAATGGGTATAAACTGGCCACCAGGAAGTTTAGACCTGAAATCAGACGAAGGTTTTTAACCATCAGAGGAGTGAAGTTTTGGAATAACCTTCCAAGGGAAGCAGTGGGGGCAAAAGATCCATCTGGCTTTAAGATTCTACTCGATAAGTTTATGGAGGAGATGGTATGATGGGATAATGGGATTTTTGGTAAGTAATTGATCTTTAAATATTCAGGGTAAATAGGCCAAATCCCCTGAGATGGGATATTAGATGGATGGGATCTGATTTACTATAGAAAACTCTTTCCTGGGTATCTGGCTGGTGAATCTTGCCCATGTGCTCAGGGTTTGGCTGATTGCCATGTTTGGGGTCGGGAGGGAGTTTTCCTCCAGGGCAGATTGGAGAGGCCCTGGAGGTTTTTTTGCCTTCCTCTGTAGCATGGGGCATGGTTGATTGGAGGGAGGCTTCTCTGCTCCTTGAAGTTTTGAACCATGATTTGAGGACTTCAATAGCTCAGACATGGGTGAGGTTTTTCATAGGAGTGGTGGGTGACATTCTGTGGCCTGCGCTGTGCAGGAGGTCGGACTAGATGATCAGAGTGGTCCCTTCTGACCTTAGTATCTATGAATCTATGAATCTATAAGTATGACAGACATCTCATCTGTAATTACACAGAGAAATCATTTCCCCTGCCAAGGAAATGCAGCCCTCTCTGAGACTAGACATGGCAGCTGTTCACACATCCACACAGTAAATGCTGCACAATAAACCTCCTATCCAATTTCACCTGTTTTAGGGTTCTACTCTGCAGCCCATCACCACAGTATCTGAGTGCCTTCCACAGAAAATAAATAGCAATAGCGAAGTCCCTACTGGACTTTATGGCATCTCAGGAACGTCTCCCGCTTTGGAGGGAAACTCTGCTTGGGGTAGGGTTTTCAGGTTCGAGTTTTTAGATTTTAATTTAATGGGGGGGGGGGGGGGATTTTTGAAGTGAAAGCAGTGCTTAGGTCAGCACAACAGAAACCAGCGCTACTCCAAGAGTGGTGACTATTTCCAAGGCTCTGTGTAAAGACAGCCTGCACCCCCCACCACAAAGAAAGGAAAGCCACCAGCACTGGTTAGCCAGCACCCATGGCTGAGGCACACCCAGATAATACTGTCAGCACAGAAACCCATCAAGATGCTGACTGATTGTCTGATCATTTGCTTATCTGTTTGCCCGAGATCCAGGAAATCTCTGGCTGCGCTGGAGGGCTGTCACATCTCCCGATTGCATTGCAGCAGCACTCAGAACATGCTCTGTGCTTTCCAAAGCAACAGTGCAGCATTCCCTGTTCCAAACATCTTGTAATCTGCAGAGACTAAACAGGATGATGGCACAAAGGGACAACAGACAAAGCGATCAGAGGACTAGCACCCATGTCACGTTGATTCCATTTTTTTAACAACAGTCCTCACCAAAGGTCATCAGAAGGATCTGAACCTACCACTTCAGCTCCACAGCTGCCCAGACCTCTACCACCAAAAGCTAAAGGAAGAACTCCACTGGCTGGTAAGCAATAGTAGGTTATCACCCTCTATGGCCCAGCCACTAGAGAGGCAGGTTGTAAGCTCCTGGAGCAGAGATTGTTTTTATCATCAGCTTGTACAGCTGGTCCCTGGATCCATGAAAGTGCAGAGAACTGTCAGGAGAGGAGATGCATTTGTAGTTCTGGTCAGAGAAGGGAGCCAGGAGGGCATGAAATGCAACCTGGACAGAGACAGGAGCTGTAGGAGCACCAGGGAGAGCCTAGAAGCCAAGAGACAGGCTTGGTCTACACTAGGAACTTATGCCAGTATAACTACATCGCTCAAGCAGGTAGAAGATCCACGCCCGAGTGAGATGCTCTCCCATTGGCACAGAGCATCTTCTCAAAGGGCTGCAGTGCTGCCACGGCCCTGTATGTGTAGACTAACTGGGTGAGCAGTGTAGCGAGGAGCCCACGAAGCGACAAGAATGGGGTGGCATAGCTGGAAGGCCAAGTGAGAAAGGGGACTGGCTTGACAAAGCCCTGGCTGGGATGATTTAGTTGGGGATTGGTCCTGCTTTGAGCAGGGTGTTGGACTAGATGACCTCCCGATGTCCCTTCCAACCCTGATATTCTCTGATTCTATGACTTTGGCACATGCACTTCAGCAGGACTGGGGAAGGGCAAGGTCAGCATCAGACCAGTGGTGAACAGGAATGGGGAGCAGAAAGCAGGCCTTGAATTAGTGACCTGCCAGTCAGCAATAAGAAGGGCTGAATTATAGCAGCACTGTGGCTGAAAGAGCAATGGAATTCTACTTACAGCCTGGGCATGGAAAGAGGAGGAGGAAAAGATGACCGAGGGCACAGGAAGAAGGAAGGTGTTTGCATGATGGAGGAGGGGGCTGGCAGAGGGGATGGGAGGGGAGGTTAAGAGTTCAGCTTGGGAAGAGGGCGACACCCAGAATGAAACGGATCCAGGTGGACAACTCAGCGGGACACCACAAGTTCACTTTACAGAGCCACTCACTAGGTAGGCTTGTACATAATTTGAAAGAGCTTTAGTGCCAGCTAAGCGACTGTGGAGAAAAATAAATAATCCCCGACAATACCACCACATTTCACCCGTAGGGTCGTCAAGAACTTTACAAGCCATCGTATACCAACATAAGCGTCGCTCCTTAGGTGCCCACAGAACGCAGCCACCCCGATTCCCGCTGGGAATCTGCAGCTTTGTAACAGCGAACAGTATCACCATACAAAGATGTAGGGCAGACAGTAAAGAATCACATTACCAGAAGACGCTTTAAAGGGGATTTAAGGTACCCACAGCATAATTACCCCACTGGGAACTTGGCCAGGACATCAGAATTAAACACTGATTCCCACAGAACCAGTCACCTGAGCTTTAATCACAGCACAGGGTCAGAGCTCCGTTTTCAATGTCTGCAATTCCTGCTGCACAGTGCCCCCTCGTGCCGTGCTAGTGTACTGGTTCAGCATCCACTTAGGAGAGGAGAGAGCAACACCTACTGAATCAAGGCCACCGGGTGCAGTTTTCCTTGGAGGTCTCACATCCTGCATTAACCAAGAATCTTGCTTAACAGACATGGCTGCAAGGAAGCAGGGGGAATGTCAACTCTTGCAAGTTCACCCCGCATGTGAGATCTGGTGCATCAACTCTTCTGGGGTGAGAGGAATGCACGGTAAAGAAATTCTCGTCCCGAGCTGTAGAACCAGGCAGGCTCACTTGGAACGTGCAAGTAAAGAGTCTGCTGAAGAAATATAAACGGTAATACCGAAAGCAGAGCCTGGCCTAATTATTCCTAATATTCTATTCATCAATCTTGAATGGAATGGTCACATTCATCTGGAGCTGCTGCCAGGAGCCATCTCTCCTGGGATACGTCATGTTGGGAAGCCCTGCCAATTCCGTCCCAGCAACGAAAGTGTCAGAACGGCTCAGTGCTGCTCAGAGCGGAAGCCAGCCCATTATCCAGCCTCACCCTAGGAGGGAAGGGCACAGAGTCTATTGGATCAAGGTCATCTAATTCATCGTTTTCCTTGAGACCCGTTTTCCTCCCTACACTGGCACTAACACTCACTGAGGTGGGATGTTACACAGAGCTGCCTGCCCCCTCCCCAAACCACCAGGGGCCTGCTCAGCCTGGCAAGGGGGAGGAGGCTGCTGCAAAGACTGTAAGCCATGGGTCTGGATAAGCAGGGAGCATACGGAGCATCCATACTGCATGGAGGTAACAGCTGCCACTCGCTGTGCTCAGCCCTGCTCCAGAACAGCCACCAGATGGGAGGCGGCTCGGAGGGACATGGGTCTGAACAAGTGGGCAAGGGCCTCGCCCCACACTCCCACGGGGGGGCGGGGGGGAGAGAGCGCGCTCACAGCAATCTCCACCTTCCAGCACGGCAGAGTACCGCAAGGCCAGGGCTGTGGCAGGAGACAGGGCCCACTCCAGCACCACCCCTTCAAGGAGCACGGCTCCAAACAGAGATGGAGGAGGGAAATCATAGAAAGATCCCCCCACAAATGAACTGAGGAGGGTCTGAGCCTTCCTGGTCCAGAGACACACAGGGAACTAGTTTAACCTGCTCACAAACCCCACAGCCAGTCAGGGTCTTGGGGAAGCTCCCCCCCCACGCCAGCCCTTCTAGCCAGGGCAGGCCAGCGTGGGTGCCATTTCCAAAGGAAGACACAACCACCACCCCAGTCTGTGTCCACTTCCATGAGACAGACGGGAGAGAGAGAACATGCCCAGCTCCAGAGACTGGCCCCTTCCGGTTCAGGGGCCCAGATGCTCATTCAGCCATCCTGCTCCTTTGGCAGGCGCACAGGACCTCCGTTCCGTACACCCCTCACCTGAAAGCACCCTCAGAGGGGGATCACTTCCACAGCACCAAGACACAGCCAGCTCTGGGGTGCCACGGAGCAGCCTTTTGCTCCTGCAGCACCAGACTACCGACAGGGAGGGAAGGGAGGCATGAGGCTCGAGCCACGAAGAGCTTAGCGAGGTGCCACGCGATCGCTAGGACTAGCATCTGGCCAGTCAAACTGTCCCATGGGAACTTCAACTGCCACATGCTATCTAGCCCCTGGTTTTTTTCAGCTCCTAGCACCAGGCTGGGATGCCAGATTCAGCACTGGCTTGACACATGCAGCCCTTCTTCCCAAACCACTGACCTCACTCCCTAGCACGCACAGAGGCTCCAGACACTGCCCCTGAAGCAGTGGCCAGTCACATCCCCAGAGCTGCGGTAGCAGGGCTCAGCAGCTGGTGTGCTGTGATTGCTACTCATCATGATCTCAGCACCGCTGCGTGCCCATCTGCCACATCCAGCTGCTGGCTCACCTTAGACAGCCCAGGACCGTCTCCTGGTGACATGCATGGAGCCCAGTCAAGCCAGGCCAGAGGCCTCCCAGTGCTGTTACGCTAACCACCCACTCCTCTGGGGCTGAGAGGAATGCACGGTAAAGAAATTCTCAGAATGGCCTCCAGATGGACCCTGATAAAAGAGTGCACCAGGCCCTGGTTCCTCAAATGAAGCAGGTAGTCTAAGATCGACTGCACCGAAGAACGCGAAGGGGAGATGCCCCATTCGGCCGCCCAGCTGGAGAACCTCGTCCACTTTGCCAGGTAAGTCTGCCTAGTCGAGGGCTTTCTACTCTCGCGGAGGACCTTCCGGACCCCTTCCGAACAGGCCCGTTCCTCAGGGTTCAGCCACACAACATCCACGCCATGAGGTGGAGGGATGCAAGGTTGGGGTGCAAGAGTCAACCGTGATCCTATGACAGCAGGTCCAGTCGGTTCAGCAAGGGCCACGGAGGGATCACTGCAGGGCTCGACAGTGTCCCGAACCAGTGCTGGCGAGGCCACGCCGGGGCAATAACGATAACCTGAGCCTTGTCTCTCATTTTTGCTAGGATCGTGCTGATGAGCAGAATCAGAGGGAACATGTACATCAGGCTTCCTGCCCACGGCAGGAGGAAGGCATCAGAGAGGGAGCCCTTATCCAGACCCTGTCTGGAGCAAAACCTGTGGCACCTCCTGTTCTGCCTGGTGGCAAACAAATCCACTTGGGGAGTTCCCCACCTCTGGGGGATCATGCCGGCTACCTCCAGGTGGAGCACCCACTCATGGTGAGAGGAGACGTCCCTGCTTAGGTGATCTGCTAGGTTGTTCCTGGCACCCCGGAAGGCGACACGCTTCTAGGTGGATTCCATGGTCAATGCAGAAGTCCCAGAGACAGAGTGAGTCTTGGCAGAGGGCCAAGGATTGCGGTCCACCTTGTCTGTTGATGTAGAACATTGAGGCTGTGTTGTCCATCAAGACTCTGTCCACTCTGCCCAACAGGTGAGGTAGGAAGACCGCGCATGCTCTGTGCGCCACATACCCTGGGTCTGGAGAGTGCAGAGGTGCACCCCGCATCCAAGGTCCGAGCTGTCCAAAATCAACTTGACTGAGTGAGGAGTGCTAACGAAGGGAACTCCTTCCAGGACTTTCCCAGGGTCGGTCCACCATCACAGCAAGGTATCGCTGCAGGAATGGTTACAACTTTTTCCAGGTGGTCCCTGGACTGGGAGTAGACTGTCTCCACCCATTGCTGCAGGCGTCGCATCCGGAGCCTGGCATGGAACACCACGTATGTACACACTGCCATGTGACCTAGGAGGTGTAGGCAAACCCTAGCCAATGGTCAGGGGAAACGCGGAGACTTCCGCATTGAGGTCCGCTATTGCCCTGAACCTCACCAGTGGCAGGAACGCTGGAGCGCAAGTTGAGTTGAGCCCCACTCCGATGAACTCTATCCTCTGTACTGGAACTAACGTGGAATTTTTGTCGTTTACCAACAAGCCACGGTGACAGCCGGTGGCTAACAGCATTGTGACATCCCTTTGGACCTGGCGCTGCCCCTGACTAGCCAGTCATCGAGGTACAGGTAGATCTGGACACCACGACGGCTGAGGTAAGCAGCCCCCACCAACATGCACTTGGTAAATACCTGTGCCACTATTGCTAAACCAAAATGGGAGGACCACAAACTGATAGTGGTTGGGAGCTACCATAAACCGGAGGAAGCGTCTGTGTCCCTCGAAGATAGCGATGTGGAATTACGCATCCTTCAGATCGAGGGTGGCATACCAGTCTCCCAGATCCAGGGAGGGGATGATGGAGGCCAGGGAGACCATGCGGAACTTCAGCTTCACTAGGAAGTGTTTCAAGTCTTGCAGGTCCACAATAGGTCGCAGACCGCCTTTGGGATTAAAAAGTAACGGGAATAGAACCCTTTGTTCCTGTACTCCGGAGGAACGACCTCCACCGCACCTAGCTGCAGTAACCCCTCTACTTCCTGCACAAGGAGGCTCTCATGCGAAGAGTCCCTGAAGAGGGACGGGGAAGAGGGGTGGAGCGTTGCCCTGGCTACAGGCGTGCCCTCCTCTATGATTGCCCGGAATTCCTTCCTAGAAGCCTCAGGAAGGGAGCTCTTGAACTTGGCCATGGCTTGCCACATGTTAAAGTCATAGAATCATAGAATCATAGAATATCAGGGTTGGAAGGGACCCCAGAAGGTCATCTAGTCCAACCCCCTGCTCAAAGCAGGACCAAGTCCCAGTTAAATCATCCTAGCCAGGGCTTTGTCAAGCCTGACCTTAAAAACCTCTAAGGAAGGAGATTCTACCACCTCCCTAGGTAACGCATTCCAGTGTTTCACCACCCTCTTAGTGAAAAAGTTTTTCCTAATATCCAATCTAAACCTCCCCCATTGCAACTTGAGACCATTACTCCTCGTTCTGTCATCTGCTACCATTGAGAACAGTCTAGAGCCATCCTCTTTGAAACCCCCTTTCAGGTAGTTGAAAGCAGCTATCAAATCCCCCCTCATTCTTCTCTTCTGCAGACTAAACAATCCCAGCTCCCTCAGCCTCTCCTCATAAGTCATGTGCTCTAGACCCCTAATCATTTTCGTTGCCCTTCGTTGTACTCTTTCCAATTTATCCACATCCTTCCTGTAGTGTGGGGCCCAAAACTGGACACAGTACTCCAGATGAGGCCTCACCAGTGTCGAATAGAGGGGAACGATCACGTCCCTCGATCTGCTCGCTATGCCCCTACTTATACATCCCAAAATGCCATTGGCCTTCTTGGCAACAAGGGCACACTGCTGACTCATATCCAGCTTCTCGTCCACTGTCACCCCTAGGTCCTTTTCCGCAGAACTGCTGCCGAGCCATTCGGTCCCTAGTCTGTAGCGGTGCGTTGGATTCTTCCATCCTAAGTGCAGGACCCTGCACTTATCCTTATTGAACCTCATTGGATTTCTTTTGGCCCAATCCTCCAATTTGTCTAGGTCCTTCTGTATCCTATCCCTCCCCTCCAGCGTATCTACCACTCCTCCCAGTTTAGTATCATCCGCAAATTTGCTGAGAGTGCAATCCACACCATCCTCCAGATCATTTATGAAGATATTGAACAAAACGGGCCCCAGGACCGACCCCTGGGGCACTCCACTTGACACCGGCTGCCAACTAGACATGGAGCCATTGATCACTACCCGTTGAGCCCGACAATCTAGCCAGCTTTCTACCCACCTTATAGTGCATTCATCCAGCCCATACTTCCTTAACTTGCTGACAAGAATGCTGTGGGAGACCGTGTCAAAAGCTTTGCTAAAGTCAAGAAACAATACATCCACTGCTTTCCCTTCATCCACAGAACCAGTAATCTCATCATAAAAGGCGATTAGATTAGTCAGGCATGACCTTCCCTTGGTGAATCCATGCTGACTGTTCCTGATCACTTTCCTCTCCTCTAAGTGCTTCAGGATTGATTCTTTGAGGACCTGCTCCATGATTTTTCCAGGGACTGAGGTGAGGCTGACCGGCCTGTAGTTCCCAGGATCCTCCTCCTTCCCTTTTTTAAAGATGGGCACTACATTAGCCTTTTTCCAGTCATCCGGGACTTCCCCCGTTCGCCACGAGTTTTCAAAGATAATGGCCAAGGGCTCTGCAATCACAGCCGCCAATTCCTTCAGCACTCTCGGATGCAATTCGTCCGGCCCCATGGACTTGTGCACGTCCAGCTTTTCTAAATAGTCCCTAACCACCTCTATCTCTACAGAGGGCTGGCCATCTCTTCCCCATTTTGTGTTGCCCAGCACAGCAGTCTGGGAGCTGACCTTGTTAGTGAAAACAGAGGCAAAAAAAGCATCGAGTACATTAGCTTTTTCCACATCCTCTGTCACTAGCTTGCCTCCCTCATTCAGTAAGGGGCCCACACTTTCCTTGGCTTTCTTCTTGTTGCCAACATACCTGAAGAAACCCTTCTTGTTACTCTTGACATCTCTTGCTAGCTGCAGCTCCAGGTGCGATTTGGCCCTCCTGATATCTTTCCTACATGCCCGAGCAATATTTTTATACTCTTCCCTGGTCATATGTCCAACCTTCCACTTCTTGTAAGCTTCTTTTTTATGTTTAAGATCCGCTAGGATTTCACCATTAAGCCAAGCTGGTCGCCTGCCATATTTACTATTCTTTCGACTCATCGGGATGGTTTGTCCCTGTAACCTCAACAGGGATTCCTTGAAATACAGCCAGCTCTCCTGGACTCCCTTCCCTTTCATGTTAGTCCCCCAGGGGATCCTGGCCATCTGTTCCCTGAGGGAGTCAAAGTCTGCTTTCCTGAAGTCCAGGGTCCGTATCCTGCTGCTTACCTTTCTTCCCTGCGTCAGGATCCTGAACTCAACCAACTCATGGTCACTGCCTCCCAGATTCCCATCCACTTTTGCTTCCCCCACTAATTCTACCCGGTTTGTGAGCAGCAGGTCAAGAAAAGCGCTCCCCCTAGTTGGCTCCCCTAGCACTTGCACCAGGAAATTGTCCCCTACGCTTTCCAAAAACTTCCTGGATTGTCTATGCACCGCTGTATTGCTCTCCCAGCAGATATCAGGAAAATTAAAGTCACAGCGTCCCAGGAGGGCCTGACAGTTGGCCACCCTCAGCTGGAGACTAGACAACGAAAAAAGTTTACACCCAAACAAGTCTAGTCTCTTGGAGATTTTTTGTTCTTAGGGGTAGCCCCGGGTCAACCCTGTCGCTCCCTGTGGTTAACTGCTTCTACCACTAGGGAGTTGGAGCAGGGTGGGTGTATTGCACTCATGGCCTTTGGATGGCGCAAAGTATTTGCACTCAGCCCTCTTGGAGATGGGTGGCAGGGACTCGTCACAGGGCATTGGTGACCTTTGAGACCCCTTCATGAAGGGGCAGAGCCACCCTGGCTGATGCCCTGGAGCAGAGGACATCGAAGAGAGTCCGAGGGCTCCTCTAGCTGCTCCACCTGAAGGCCTGGGTTGACTGCAACCTCTTCAGTAGTTCCTGGTGCACTTTAGCATCATCCGGAGGAACCAGGGGAGGGGGCCCCGTTATAGCCTTGTCTGGCAATGACAAGGAAGATGCCGGTGCCGTAGGGTCCTCCACAACCATAGGTGGTCCAAAGGCTTGCTCCCTTGCTCCCTCTTGGACCTGTTGGGTCCTCGTGCCGGAGGCTTTATGCGCTGGAGGCGGGCGAGAGAGAGAGGCAGCTGGTCTCTCAGAGGCTCCTGACAGAGCGGGCAGCCTGGGAGGGCTGGGTGAACCCCCACAGGTTCCATGGGTACCACGGGGCCAGTTTCAGTGCCGACAATGTAATAGGTATTGCTGGTACCAAAGCCTGTCCCACCATCAGGGAACCTCACTGAACCATGCCTGGATCCTGAGTGGTCGCTCCCAGACAACCAGGACAAACTGGAAAGGTGGCTCTGCCCCAACCGGTGCCAGTCACTCTGCCTGGAGTCTGATCTGGAGTGGGGTCTTGGGGACTAATGGCGCTTGACAGATCCACAACAGCTTGGAGCCGGTGATCTACATCTGGTGCTTGACAAATGGTACTGGGATGAGAAACAGGACCAGAAGTTGGAACGGGCCTGGTACCGGGAAGTGTCCCCCCACAGTGATGCCCTCCTAGGGGGATCAGTGACTGTCCAAGGAATGGTGGAGTCCATCCCTCGATGGTCCCTGGAGCAGTACCATGGTCTTGGAGATACCGGGTGCGAGGATCAGTACTCCTGCCGGAGGCGCGTGCCTACAAAGATCTGCGCCCAGAGGCCGGCGAGTTGTGCCTCAAGCCTCTCTGCCAGTGCCCAAGGTCCGGGGACCAAAAGGGGCTGCACTGCCCCTGCCTTTCATGGTCAGAGGCGTGGCAGGTACGGGAGGATGAGCGCTAGTGAACAGTGCCGCTGAGGACGAGGACGCTGGGGACCGAGACTGTTCAAATGCAGGTTTACCCCGTGACTGGGGAACCGCAGGAGCCAGTGTGGGTGGCACTGGGAGGGACACAATCTCCTGTGCTGCCTGCAGGGCCCCCGGTGTGGGCAGTACCCGGAGCTGGCGGAGGCCTCTGCTGCTATCCAAGGTGGCCAGTGGAGAGCGGGCTGGGCTCCACGGTTCCACCAGAGCTAGGGCCCGAGATCCCGACAGGGGTGAAGAGCTTCCCAGCATGGGACCTTGCTTGCACCCAGTCTTATCCTTTCCCTTGCGGGAGGTTGGAGACCGACTTCACACCGTCTTCTTGGACTTCTTGGTTGGAGCCACTGATGGGGACTAGTGCTGGCCAGTGGATGGTCCCAGTGGGGCGCTGCGTACTGAGATCATGATGCTCAGTGCTGAGTCGGAGCGCTGCTCCGGTGCTGGGGTGAGGACAGCCTCCATAAGGAGCGCTCTTAAACGAATATTGTGCTCCTTCATAGTCCTTGGCTTGAAGGACTTGCAAATTTTGCCCTTTTCACTAACGTGCCCTTCGCCCAAGCAACGCAGACAGCTGCTGTGTAGATCACAGACAGGTATGGTCCTCTTGCAGCGATCACAGGGCTTAACTCCTGTGGACCGGGGCATGCCCCGTCCCGAGGCAAAGTCCTATTCGGGACCCACAAAGTCTCTAACTATAGCTAAGGGATTTACTGACACTAACAGAAAACTCTATACACTATAATATAAGGATTAAGAAGTTCATACGAATGAGAAAGTAACAGCGCTAGCTGAAGCTGCAACAGTTCCAGCACCGTCAGTGGCGGCAAGAAGGAATTGAGTGTGGGGGGAAGCGGGCAGCACCCTATGTACCATGGCATGTGTGTGTCACTGCACAGGGTGCTGGAGCTGGTCCCGGTCCCCTAGAGACACTGCTGAGGGAAAAACTTCCAGCACCAGTGCATGTGGCAAGCACACACCCCTCTAAGTTGAATGGCCATGAGCAAGCACTCAAAGAAGAGAAGGCTGCACTGGAGAGGTGGGGCTGCCTCCTGGAAAAAACACAGGTTGCAAGACAGAGTGATTCAGCTGGCTCATGCCATGTGTTGCTACCCAGCTGTCATGAGAGGAGGGATGGCCCAGTGGTTAGGGCGGTGCTCTGGACTTGGGATACCTGGATTCAATTCCTTGCTGCATCATAGATTTTCTCATGCAACCCTAGGGAAGTCACTTGTGTGTCTGAGCTCCTTCTCCTGCAATGGGGAGAATAGCCCTGCCCTGCCGCACCACATGTGGGGAGATAAATACACTAAAAACAGAGAGATGCTCGGATACTACAGTGAAAGGGGGATAAATACTGAAGATAGAAATATTCAGCTAAGAGGCAGCTTGCTTGAAAATACCCTACATTAGCCCAATCATCAACGAGGGCATTATTATGCAACCCAAAGCAAAGAGGAGTGAGCAGTCGAAATGCTGACCCACCTCGTTCCAGTTCATTTGGAAAGGAACAGCCTTCAAAAGCCACTAAATTCACTATCGGGGTTTGAGGGGTTTAATATGTTAAAAGAAAAGAAGGAATTTGCAGCAAAGATTGATCCCGACAGTGAGCCGTGTAAAGGCAAGGACGAGCTCCCTCATCTAAGCCTGTCATTTTAAATCAAAACGCATTTCCAACCTCTAGGGACTGTTTTGATCATTAACATAGAGGACTTTTTCATCACTTAACTCAATCAAATTAATCTGAAGTGAAAAACGTGGAGCTGACAAAGGAAATATTTAGAAAGCAAACTATGCAGCATCAAAGGCAATTGGAAACAAGATTCCCAAGGCTACCTAAATAGCAAAGCCAAGAGAGAAGGCTGGAGAATGCGGCAATGAAATGCACGGCCCAGGCAATGTGTAACAAGGTTATTGGGGGGGTTAAAAATGGAGGCCATTTTAACTTGCAACCAAATAGCTATTTGCTTTAATTTATGTAGGCCACTGCCTTCCTAACCACCACTTCGGGAGGGTGAAACACTGCCCTACTTATTGTCCTTCCTTGCGCCTTTCCTGCTGGGAGATTATGAAGCAAGCAAATATCACTAAGGGGAGCTGGGCGATTTGTTCCTCCCACCCTGGCCCCGTAGCAGCGCAGACTGAACCCATCTTCCCCCGAACACGCCTGGCTCAGACACCATGGATACACGATCCAGCACTGCAGCTTTAATCCAGTCCCAAAAGTACAGTTCAAAGGGCCCAGAAATGAACCGTGTGCAACTCTGCAGAGGAGGGGTTGGACGTGGCAGAGCAGCCACTGCAGGCCAAAGGGGCAGCGAGGTGGGAGCCGAGCCGTAATTCTGGGAGGCAGCAGCGCCTGCAGTAGCTGTGAAGGAAGGAGCGCAGCACCAGAGGCTGCGCTGAGGCCCAGCCCCATAGGAGGGAGGAGAAAGCCTTAACTTTTCCCAGGAGGGGGTCACTGTGCTACAACCAGAGGGCAGCCTGGGCACGCTGCAGAGCAGAAGGAAACCAGAACTGGGAGAAGAGGCTCTTGTCCTGTGCTCAGCTAGGGCAGGTTACTGAGGGTTGGGCTCAAAGCAGAGGATTTAGACTCAGACTTCAAGGCCAGAAGGGACCATCGTGATCACCTAGTCTGACCTCCTGCACATCGCAGGCCACAGAACCTCGCCCACCCCTCCCGTAACAGGCCCCTAACCTCTGGTTGAGCTACTGACCTCCTCAGATCTTGATTTAAAGACTTCCAAGTTACAGAGAATCCACCACTTACACTAGTTCAAACACCAGCAAGTGACCCAGGACCCATGCTACAGAGGAAGGTGAACCCCTCCCCCCAGGGATTTGTGAAGGTAAACTGCAGAGGTGAAAAAGTCTCAACCTTTTATTAATATAGGAAGGAGGCCTCTCAGCAACTCTTCAAAAGGGTTTTGCTGCTCAATTCTTACACCACAAATACAGGTCCTGCCAAGCTTGTTGTTCCTGAGGAACACCTCTGGACAACTGGAGAGCTAGACAACTGATGTCAGCACAAATACCAAGGCAGCGAGACCTAAGGATGACGGATTTCTGTTCAGGCTGGTTAAAGATCTGGGCTGTGTTTCATGCCTGCCACACAGCTTGGGGAGGGAGGGGGGCTAAAGCCTCAAAAGGTAGGAAAAGTGAAAAATCCACATCTGAGACCTTCAGGGTGGTTCCCAGTAAGAGACTTGACATGACCACTGTTTAAAAGGTAAACATGCAAAAAAGTGTATCTCTTTACAAGAGACTTCAGATACTGCCAAGAAAGCAGGAAGGGCTCAACACAAAGGAAGCATGGAGTGCCCCAGGGCTGAGCTCATGGAGCTGGGGAAGGTGGCATTGAGGTTATTTTACCTCTATTTGCCACTAGCGTGAGCACTGCTAGGATCCTGTGTCCGGTTCTGGTGTCAATTCCAGAAGGATGCTGATAAATTGGAAAGGGGTCAGAGAAGAGCCACGAGAATGACTTAGGATTGGAAAACATGCCTGAGTGTGACAAGTTTAAGGAGCTCAATCTATTTAGCTTAACAAAGAGAAGGTTATGGGGTGACTTGATCACAGTCTAAGTTCCCACCTGGGGAACAAGTATTTGATCCCGGGCTCACCAATCTAGCAGAGGAAGCTCTAACATGATCCATTGGCTGGAAGCTGAAGCCAGACAAATTCAGACTTGAGCTAAACAGTGACTAATTAACCATGGGAACGATTTACCAAGGACCATGATGGATTTTCCATCATTGGCAATTTTTAAAATCAAAATTGGACATTTTTCTAAAATCTGCTCTAGGAATTATTTGGGGGAAATTCTCTGACCTGTGTCATACAGGAGGTCAGACAAGATGATCACAATGGTCCCTTCTGACCCAAGAATCTATACTTAGCTCACTGGTTATTTATCCGATACTCACGGGCAAAACTTCATGACATTTAACATAGTTCTTCAGATTTGTTAGATTTGTAGAGTTCAAGAACAGAAGGGATGTTCCAATCACCGCATCCGACCTCCTGCATCGCAGAGGCCAGAGAACCTCACCTCACCTCACCCAGGGATTCTACATTTCTAGGATTTCTGAATCAAGACCATAGCTTAGATGAGCTATAGCTGACCTTTAAAAAAAAAAAAAAAAAAAAGGACAGAGTCTTTATTTAAAGAAGCGACCACGTCCCTACATCAATTGATCCAAGAGTTAATAACTAGAAGAGACTAGATGTGCTAGTTAGTGAAGAGAAAATTGGTGCTCAGTTTATGGGAAGCTCCCTAAAGCCATATGCACAGAGAAGTACAGTGAAGTTCCACCCTCTAGCAAGATGCACTTGACTAGGCCACTGCACAACACACCAAAAGGGTCATGCCGACTCATGTTCATCTTGCGTGTTTCGGTAGCTGAGCAGGAGGGGTTTGTAAAGTTGCTTATACGTCAAAACTCAAACAGCTGGAAAGAAGGGGGGAAGCTGGGAGCAAGGTGCACAGGCAGGAACACAGCGGCAGAGGGAAGGGAGTCACAAAGGAGCGTTTCTGAAGGAACTGGGTATCGGGGTACATCCCAGGGCAGAAGAGATGAAGGCGAGCAAACCAGTGGGGATGGGGAAGGTGTCTAAACCAGGAAAGGAGGGACTTAAAGGCATGGAAGACCAATGAGGATTACCAGCACCTTTGGCTTTGGAGCAGCCCCAAGACAGCTCTGCCCATTAGCTAATTCCACAGGGGAAAAGGAAACAGGGGACATGTCCCTGCATTGAGACACGGATGGGGAAAAGAGCTGTGGTCTGAGCATGACACAGCCAGCATCAGCGAGTGGCATGTTTCCCACAGCTGAGCATGCCCACATGCTCACCCCTGCTGCAGGGGCACTGAACTCCTCCTGTTCACTGCAATTCTCAGGGGACAGCAGATCTGCCGGGAGGCAGAGAACTGATTCCATGGGAAGCCGTTTCCAATCTAAGTAGAAGCTCCCAGACAAAGTATTTTGATTTCTAATTACAAGAGAGCACCTATTACAAATAGCCTTAAGTGCCCCATCAACAACTACAATCTAGCCCACCATACAAAGAGCTGTTACCATTGGCTGCCGAGGCATTTCTACCCATTACAGATTTCTACGTTCTGAACACCGCAGTCCTACTGGGGAGCTCCTGCCACCAGACACAGCAACAAACATCTCAGCAAACCCAGAGACTGTACAACAACTTTCACACACAAAATCATCTCCCCAGTGCCAAGCCCACCTCCAGTCTAAGCTCTGCTCAATACTGGTAACCAGCCCCATAAAGTGCACAGTTATTCTGAAGACTCACACTAACAGTCAGCTCAGATCAGGGTACTATTAGTTTCAACCCAGGATATAGAAGTGTTTCACCCTCTCAGACAGAGCCAGCTAGGGGCAGGGACAGAGAAGTTCTACCAGGAGCAAACTTTGGAACAAGCTCTAGCAGAAAGTTTGCCTAGATTAACATTGAAAGAATTCCCCTTATTCATCTTCTCTGAGGGCTCCTTCCCGTCCCCCCCAGCCTCTACCTGATCTACTCACTCCAAGATAAGCATGCAACATTCACACTCCCCTCGCACAGGAGGCCACTCCCAGGGACACACCCACTGGCACACACAATGTTCGCACTAATGCACTAGCCTTTCTTCACCGTGCACTCTGCTCACAAGCCACATGGTGCACAGGGATCTGAAAGACAAGCTTCCTGGCTTCCCCATAGCAGTTAGAGGCCAGGCAGGAATGGAACATACCTGTATGGAGCTAAACACAGGGGTTCTTAAGGATCTGGCTGACCTAGCTGGAAAGGACAACCGAGCTATTATCGGCAGTAAGTCTAACATGAGCAGTACTAACTCAAGAGCAACTTGAGCCAAGACAGACCTCAGGGGACACCCTACCCCCACCTCACCTTGCAGCCCGGCTGCATTACATGATCCAGGAAAACAGTGCAAGAATGTATCCATCCAATGCTACCTTGAAAGCATGAGGAGGATGTGTTTTGTCTGGCACCATCTAAATCATATGCAGCCCAGTCTTTCAAAGAGTGCATCCTGAAACCAGAGCTCCAGACCGACAGAGCCACCGAATTGCAGCCTTATGTTTCAGAGCTGCAGCCCTTAACCTCACACACAAGGACCAAAACACTACCAGACCTGCTTCCAAAACAAACCCCAGGCTCCACTCAATGAGGGATTGAGGTGCTTTTAAGCACATAATTAAGACTGCTTCAGTATATCGCGAGCTGCCTAAGTGCCACATTTTCATGTAAACACTTCTCGGAAGAACCTGCATTTGCCTAAATTAAAAATAAGCACACTAGTTGCTAATGAGCTCTGTGGAGACGGCAGCCCAGCCAGGGTCTCCAGCACACTGTCATGGGTGTAACCAGATGACACTGGAACAGGAAAAGGGCTCCTCTGAGGGAGAGGCTTGCACCCTCACAGAGAGACCTGTCTGGGGATCACTCTCTAAAGCAGGCATTAAAGACAGAGCCACAGGGCCCACACTCAAGTGTTATTGACATATTAACAACATGCTTTGGAGCCTGATTAGCTGAGCTT
Source organism: Dermochelys coriacea (assembly GCF_009764565.3). Classification (NCBI taxonomy): domain Eukaryota; kingdom Metazoa; phylum Chordata; order Testudines; family Dermochelyidae; genus Dermochelys; species Dermochelys coriacea. The sequence continues at coordinate 351,908,597 of NC_050068.2, read as the reverse complement.
AGTATTTATCGTCATTCCACCTGCCCTGAAACAGGGAGCTGCAGGCGCTCCAAGAAATGGATTCAAAGGGTTTTGCCTGCTTTCATCATTTCTTCCCTACATGCCTCAGCACCTTGGCTGGAGCTCTGCCCAGCAAAGGACAAATTTCTTCCAACACCACCACCTTCTCCTCTCCAAAACCTCCTTGTGCAAGGTTATTCTATCTGTTCTGATGCCAGTGAAAGAACCCCACTGTGCTGCATCAAGGGGAGACTTTCTACACACCAGCCCATAGAGCCTGCCTGAAAAACCCCATGGGGCAGGGACTGTCTTCCTTTGCTTGATAGAGTACCAAGCCGTCAGCACCCTTATTACAGCAGGAACTAGGCCACAAACAGATAATCTTGCTAGACAATTCCCTTTAACACCCTATCGCCACCCCTTTCCAAATGCCAGTTACTGGATGAAACCTTCTTTTAGACTGATATTGGCCTAGAGAACTGGGTTCCTTAGGTCTATTCCCTACAGTCATTTCCTGAAGGCAAGTTACAGACTTTTCCCCATTTAAAATAAAACCACCACCCTGCAAAGCTCTGAAATGGAAAGATGCAATTAGGCATGGAAATAGTCCTCAATGAGCTGCCTTGCTATGGAGGAAATTGATTTATTTAACCATTTTATGTGCATTTGAAAATTGCATCCTGAGCACATGCATTGGTAGTAAAGCGCATATTATACTCTTCATACCCCAGAATGGCTCTAAACCAGCTCAGAAAAATAGGCCAGGAAAACAAGCAACTGGGGGGGCGGGGTGGGGGGGAGAGAAGAAGAAGAAGAATGAAGTTACATTGTACTGTAGAAACAGTACATACGAACACAACTGAGGACTGGATCGTAACACCACGCGGGGACAAAGGTAAGGTAGAGATATTCAGTTTTTGCTCTGGTGGTGGCTCTTGGAGCCCCCACATGGGATCAGGCCCCCACTGTGCTAGGCACTACACACGCACAGTAAGGAACAGTCCCTGCGCCGCAGACTACCATCTAAACAGGCAACGCAGAGAGGGGAGGAAAAACAGAAGCACAGAGAGAACTGACTTGCCGAAGGTCAGTGGCAGGGCTGAAAATAGAACCAATCTCTCTAGGCTGAATGCTGAGTCGTGAAACATTAACACGGCATGCGTCTTGTCACACCAAGCCAGGATAGCTTCCACCTTTCCAGCCCCATTCAGTCGCAGGGGTGGAGCCCTCTGATAGAGCCACGGATACTCCAGTGACATGTAAAGGACGTGTCCTGGGATTGTAGCCCAGACCTCTCAGTGTTCACTGCAGCAGATGGTTGAAAGCAAAACTCCAAGGACAGAAAGGACCATATTGCACAGCATGCAACCAGCCATGCAGGAACAGCAGGCTAGCTCTTCACCTGAGCGATGTAAAGACCCTTAGCGCCCAAAGCGAGCTTTGCTTGCTTCTGTTCAGCACTGGGGTCATTTCTTTGGCAAGAAGCCCTCTTCCTACCCCTAAAACAAAGGATAAACACTCCCGTATCTCTCGCCAGCACTTTTACTGCCAAGTGCTTATAGGGCTGAGATACTTCGCCATCCCCTAAGCACACACAGCCATGTCTGGAGTGGGAAAGCACCAACAACGGTAGCGCCAGGCAACTGGAGGAACAGGAATTCTATTCTGCTCCCTAAACTTCCCCTGGGATTCTCTCAGAACAAGGGGAGGATAAAGCTGCTGTGAAATCGAACCACAGCCACGGGCAGGTTCCCCTCTCATTCCCAGGAACAGCAGCTCCAGGAGCACAGCACGCCCGGCACCTCACGGAGGCATCAACTTTGTACAACATAATGGAGAGTGCTACCAGACGTATTTTCAGCACTTCTTCCAGTAGCAATTGGGTTTTCTTGGTCCGAGTCTGCTCGGCCCAGGAGGTCCAACAATATGGCAGCTCTAACCAGCTGGTCTGCAGGTTGCTCCAACAATTTCAAAATCCTGATCCAGTCTCTTACCTTCTTTCCAATGAGCTTCTTCCGCAGGAACTCCCGGGCCTCAAACATGTATGGAATGTCATAGAGTGGGCGCAGCTTCCGGTTCTTGTCCTGCAACAAAGAGGAAAACCCAAATAAACTTGGTAGCAGTGAAAAGTAAAGGTGCAGCCAGCCAATCAGTGAACTGCACAGGAGGCCCTGAGCAGCAAAAGGGACTGCACCCAGATAGCAACATGGAAAACAGGGGAGAGGCTGTCCCGTTGGGCTCTTATGTATTTATCCTTCAGGGCTTCTCTGGATCAAACGCTTGACTACACAGTGAATTTGACCAGAATAGCTACTGAGCAAGCACTACTCCAGAATAAGCTCCCCATGTGGACACGTGATTCTGGAATAAGTCACTTCATTCTGGAATAATTACTTCACTTCCAAAGTGGAGTAATTATGGAATAAAGTGATGGTATTCCAGAGCAGAGTGTCTGGGCAGAGCTATAGGGAGCTATTCTGGGCAATTTTATCATGTAGACAAGCCCCAAGAAGCAGATTTGAGGGATCAAAATTTACCCTCATCTTCTTCACTCCTCCAACCAGTATAGGACTGTCCCCAGCAGTACTTCTGCCAGTTTAGCTTTAAATTTTCTAGGCAACAGACACACACACCCCTCCACCCACCAAGAGGCTGCTCCTCAGCCTGGCTTATCTTTTTATCAGGAGGTTATTCTTGATATTCAGCCTCCATTTGCCTTTGCTCAGTTTTGTCCCATTCTGCCTAATTCCAGCCCCTCTCACCCTGGGGGCTCACCCCTGCAGATCACATGACTAGCCACCGCACCCTTCGATGATTGGTTGGTGGCTGGTAGCTTCCTCATTAATAGATCTTCTCCTACAGAGACGGGACCCTCCCATTTCACACCCATAGGCTGAGGCAGCCTAGATGCAGTGCCCGCTGCTGTTCAACACTCCGAGACCCTGCAAGAGGCCCTTCCGCATGGCGATGCATAGTGCAAGAGGCTGGAACGGGAATGAATGGCGATGCACCATGGCACCATCTGGGGCCCCCAGCCCACTAAAGCCCCATCAGTCCTGATCAACCCTGGCAGCTACCAGGGGTCACCCTTAGGCCTCTACCCACATCAGACTCAGATTCCAGCACTAGCAGTCACAGAGCAACTTGCCTTTTGGTGCAGCTGCTCAACGGAACGGCAGGTTCAACTGACTTCTCAGGAGAACTCAACAGCAGCTCAGTGATTAAAAGGGTGGGGGGCTGGGTTTTATTGCAGGAACCCATTGAATCGTACAAATTTTCACTCATTTGAAAGGCTGGAACCCACTGCCTCCCGGCTTTTCAGCCCAGCATGTCTCCGCTCCAGATTACACAGCACCCCGGGCATTTCCTACAGGAGGGGAAGGAACCGAAGGCTCTCATTACGAAGCCTTTGCACACAGCACCTTTGTTCCCACCCATACTGTTTCCTCCTCCCCACCAAAACACTAAAAAGGGCTCCTTAATTAAGATAACCTGGCAAGCTCAGTGCATGTCCTCTGCTCACACAGGCTCTGGCGGAAAAGTTGCTCATTAGGCAAGCTCATTATCGGCGAGTGATTAATAGCACTCATGGGATGCGACACCAATGAAAAGGAATTGCAGGGCATCTCACTGCATACCAGTTACCGCTGTCTACCAGCTGCTTAAGGCATCTTGTGGTGATAAAGACCCTTCAAAGGGCAAGAGGAAAAAAAAGTTTCCGGTAGAAATAGCTGCCACACCAGTAAGAGTGGGAAGGGCAGTCGGGAGTGTTAATAAGGGAAAAGCTAGAAATCTGAAGGCAAATACATCAGCGAGGCTAGTCAGCAACGAATGGGAGGGAGGCACTATTAATGCCCCCTTGCAACTGGACCTAGAAGTGTTCAGGGAGTGAATGACCGAGTACATGAACTTTCCTAAATCTTTGCTGTGAGAGCTACTCCCACAAGCTGAGACCCAGCAAACTCATCTCAGCTCCCAGGGGGCAAAACCTCCACTGACAGAATCCCACCAACACTGAGTCATGGACAGGCCCAGAAGCGGGGGTCAGGGAGAGTGCATGGCCCTCAGTTCTAGAGGGGATCTCACTCCTCGACCCACAGCTTAAAGCCGGCTAGTGGGTACACTTGGATTGGAACTGGCCACACCAGTCATCTTTTTACAGCCAGAAGGGACCATTATGATCATCTAGTCAGAGGAAGAGGGGTCCAGTCTCAGTGTGCCCTGAGCCTCAGTGACCATGTGGAAAATGGGGTGAGCATGGCCCTACCTCGCAGGGGTGTTGAGGGGATAAATGCAGTACAGAGTGTGAAGCACTCAGATACAGCAGCGATGGGCCAGACAACCTGACAGGCCACTGAGACCACTGTCTGCCATGCTGCCCACTACCGTCTCCTTGTACTCCTGTCTGTATCCATCCATTGCCTCATCTTAGGTGGACTATAAGCTCTGTGGTGCAGGGGCTGTCTGTGTACAGCCCCTAGAAGAATGGGGTCCTGTCCATGACTGGGTCCTGAGGTGCTATGGTAATATAAATAAAAATAAAGCTTTCCTGATCTACCTAGCACAGACTAAAGAATCACACTCAGGGATTCCTGAAGGAGGAAGGATTACTGGGGGCTCAAGACCAGAGCTGTGCACAGGAGGGCCCAATACTACCCACAAGCACCAGAATCCCTGGAAACATTAATGGATTTTAAGCCAGCAGTTCTCAAACTGTGGGTCAGGACCCCATTTTAATGGGCTTATCAGGGCCAGCATTAGACTTGCTGGGACCCATGGCTCAAGCACAAGTTCCACCCCCACCCAGGACGACGGGGCTCAGGCTGCAGCCTTGTCTCCCCCTACCTGGGGCAACAGGGCTTGCAGCTCTTCTCCTCCCCCCCCCCACCCCCATGCCAGGTAGTAACTTTGTTGTCAGAGGGGGAGTTGCGGGGCAATTAAGTTTGAGAACCCCTGGGGTAAACCAATGCAGCTCCCTTTTACAGACATTATAGCTCCTTAGGTTCAGTCTGCTCAGGACTTGATCCCTGCTGCAGGCTTCCCCTTACACTCAGAATTGTGGCTAGTTTGCATCAGAAACTTGCTTAAGACAATGTAAACGAATGGGAGCAGTTTGGGAGGCTGGAGCCTGCCCACTGCTCCCAGCCCGCAGCTCGGAGTTACAGAAAACCTCCAACTCGATGGAAAAGGCCTATTACGCCATCTATTTCATCCTAGAACATACAACCGAGACACTGGCCTCTGACCTCCTTAAGACTGCAATCTACCGCGGATGCCAGCTCATTAACAAGGATTTTCTGTTGCAGCCCAAGGAATAGACATTAAACACCAGAGAATGTCTCGCACAACAGAAGATGTAACCCCAGAAGCAAAATATTTAGGATCAGAGTCTCTCAACGGCTGGCTCAACAACTGCTTAGCATCTGCTGACAGTTTCAGAGTAGCAGCCGTGTTAGTCTATTCGCAAAAAGAAAAGGAGTACTTGTGGCAGCTTAGAGACTAACAAATTTATTAGAGCATAAGCTTTCATGAGTGAAGTGAGCTGTAGCTCATGAAAGCTTATGCTTGAATAAATTTGTTAGTCTCTAAGGTGCCACAAGTCCTCCTTTTCTTTTAGCACCTGCTGAGGAAGTCAAATGCATGGACAGAAACAGGCCAAAGTAGAGACAGAGGCAGAGGGTGAAACAAATGTCAAGGAAAAGAAGTGTTATTTGGTCGATCGAGTCGTGCACACAGCTCACCTGTAAAAGTGTGCAATCACTCCGCTCCTCCCATTGCTGTTATCTGCCACCCACACTTGTGTCTAGATTCCAGCCCCCAGTGTTACACTCACAGCGGGTAAGGCAGCGTCCATGGCTCTGGGATTCGTGGAGGGGTATTGCTCCCTACAACAATAACAGGGGCTACAGAAGTGAGTTTAATACATACTATCTAGGAACGTAGGGCAGAGACAAGGTGGTCACTTGTAACCAATACAGGCTGGGAACTGTCTCTAGCTGGAGCAGGCAACTGGGAATCAGAGCTCTTGGGTTTTATTCCTGACTCCACCATGGCCTTGGACCAGTCACTTCCCACATTGGTTCCCCAGAGCCCAAAGTGGTTTCCCTTAAGGTCTCAGTACAGAGTTACCTGCTCTCCTAGGCCCTCTTTGGTGAAGGGTGGGAGGGAAGGAGGATGAGTGGATGGCATGGTGTAGGTAGAACCTCATTTTCTTGTGGGGTGGGGGGACCATTAGGGGGAATCTAGAAGGGTTTTAGTCTGTGAGAATTGATCCCGTTTGCCATCATGTGGTTTTATTGCTACAGACTATATGCAGGTCCAGGCCATAGGATGGGGACATTGCAGCAAGTCTAACTAGAGCGCTGTATTGCCGGACTAGCCCATCTCTCTGCGCTCTGGTGTCCAACAGGCATAATCTACATTTAGGCCTCAAGCTACAGGGTCTGAGTAGGAGCGCCAATGTGGGACAGGCATCTCTGGGTCCTCGCCCGGGCCAATGCTCAGGGCAGCAGCAAACTGGCAGAACATTAGTCATGTCAGCCCTCAGCTGGGGCGGGAGGATTGGGGGAGAAAAGGGCATCCCAAAATTAAAGTCTTCTTATGTGATTCCAGCCACCAGAAGCAGCCTGGTAATGGGGTAACTCCAGAAAGAGTCCATTCCCCCTTGATCAGCTGTGGTTTACCAATCCTAATTCTGAGCACAAGACTGGTGCAAACTGCAGGCATCCTCACTCTGCACACGGCTGCTGCCCCAGGACCCTCTGCTCTTCTGGGCAATGCTCCCACCCTCTGCCCAGAGATTCCAGCACTAAGGGGTTGGTGCTGCTGGGGGGTGGGGGGGACACTAGCTGAGGGAGAGACGTTCATGCCAAGGCACATCAAGCTCAAGTACTTTTTGTTTATGAAGCTACTTGCAGAGGCAGACCAGGGCTTTATTTTACATGAAGGTCTTGCAGTAAAAGCCACACTTATGTTTACAAATAGGGACATTTCATAACCGCCAACAACCCAGGACTGTGATCTACTGTGACCCAGATTCAATTGTTCTATTGTTCTGCCCCTGAAGTACAAGCTCCTATGTTAGAAGACTCACTTCACTCATCCTGCCAGGACAGGTCTGTTTAGGTGGACTGGCGCCTGCATGCCCCTGGAACCCAAGCTACTCCCTGCCTGCCCCCTCTGCTGGGGAAGCAAGCTGCTGCTCCTTCCCCATGCCTCCCAACGTCACCAGCTGAGCGAATACAAGCTGCAGCCTTCTCACAGTGACCCATTGCCAAGAGCTTCCCCCAGAGCTAAAGGCAACATACTGCAGGAACAAGGCTCCCTCTGGCTGGCTGACTTCCAGGCTGTTAATGGCTTGGAACATCTTCCACACGCTGCCCAGCAGTGAGCTGCACGGCCATGCTGCATGGAAATGCCTAAGCAGGCATCCTATCGAACATGCACAGTGCGGCAGGCTTCACACCCCCACAATACACAGCTACTGCCCTCTGCCCCGCACAGCTCTTCTGACACAGACACCGTCATTTGGCCAAGAGAACACGGGCATGGGGCTGCCAAGGCTTTTGATGGGTTTCTAACTCCACCCTCAGGTCAGCAGCCCCATCAGGAGTTCAAGGCTGTAACGGAAGAAACAGGCCCCTCCTAACTTCAGTACCAGGCAAACTGGTTGACATTGAACAGAAATTATCAGACACAGGGATGAACACAATTTGACGGAGAAGAGTCAATACAACTTTTGAAAAAGGAAATGCCTCTCAAATCTATTAGAATTCCTTAGGGGGGGGAGGGTGTCAACAAACATGTGGACAAGGGTGACCCAGTGGATATAGTGTACTTGGACCTTCAGAAAGCCTTTGACAAGGTCCCACGCAGAAGGCCCTTAAGCAAAGTAAGGTGTCATGGGATAAGAGGGAAGATCCTCTCATGGATCAGTAACTAGTTAAAAAGGTAGGAAACAGAGTTGAAATAAATGCGGTTTTCACAGTGGAGAGGGGTAAATAGTGGGGTCCCCCCCAAGGATCTGTACTGGGACCAGTCCTATTCAACATATTCATAAATGATCTGGGAAAGGGGTGAACAGTGAGGTGGCAAAGTCTGCAGAGGATACAAAATTACTCAAGATAATTAAGTCCAAAGCTGACTGCGAAGAGTTTCAAATGGATCTCAGTAAAATGGGTGACTGAGCAACACAATGGCAGATGAAATTCAAATGTCGATAAATGCCAAGTAATGCATATTGGAAAACATCATCCCAACTATACAGAACCCATCACATTGTATAAATTAGTTCTTACCACTCCAGAAAGATTTTGGAGTCCTCATGGCTAGTTCTCTGAAAACATCCATTCAATGTGCAGCAGCAGTCAAAAAAGCTAACAGAACATTAGGAACGGGATAGATAAGACAAATACCACAACTACATAAATCCATGGTATACCACACCTCAAATACTGCATGCAGTTCTGGTCACCCCAGCTCAAAAAAAATTGGAATTAGAATTGAAAAAGTACAGAGCGGGGAAACAAATCTGATTAGCGGCATGAAACAGTTTCCACGTGAGGAGAGAGTAAAAAGATTAGGAATGTTCATCTTAGAAAAGAGACAACTGAGAAGGGATAGAATAGAAGGAACACCTTAGAGAATGCATAAGAAAGTGTTATTTACCCCTTCACTCAATGAAATTAACAGGCAGCAGCTTTAAAACAAACAGAAGGAAGTATTTCTTCACACAACTAACAGTCAACCTGTGGAACTCGTTGCCAGGGGATGTTGTGAAAGCCAAAAGTGTAACTGGGTTCAAAAAGAATTAGCTAAGTTCATGGAGAATAGGTCCAGCAATGGCTATTGGCCAGGATGGTCAGGGATGCAATCCCATGTTCTGGGTATCCCAAAGCCTCTGACTGCCAGATGCTGGGACTGTACAGCCGGGGATGGATCACTCGATAAATTGCCCTGTTCTGTTCACTTCGTCTGAAGCATCTGGCACTAGCCGCTGACGGAAGACAGGATACAGAGCTAGATGGACTATTGGTCTGACACAGTGCAGCCATTCTTATGTTATGTTCTTCCTCTCTTACAGGAAGGGGTAGGCCACAGCCGAGGTTCCCAAGAGCTGGTCGTGTGGCTGTGCAGAGTTCCCCCTAACAAAGGCCCATGGATTGTACAGTTAAGTAGAAAATGAAGACTGCACCAGAAACCACAGTTGTGTAGTCTCATGACAACATGGCCTCCCATCTCACAATATGGGATGGGAGAATGGCAGGCGACTGCTAGCTAGCGTCGCTTCCTTCCAGCCCCGGGACCATTGAAGGAAGGAAGGAAGAAGCAGGGCAGATCTTGAGACAGAGCAGTTTCCTCCCAGCAACGCCACAGATCTGAGGAAAGGGGCTTGGACTGGACGCAATGAGCACCCAACTGACTGGCAAGGCTTGATAGCTGAGGTGACCTTTTAAACACTGGAACCCATGGCAACAGCTATTCAGAACTGCTGGCCACATCTGGCTGGGTGATGCAAGATATCAACACAAAGGTCATATTTGCATTTAGAGAGCTCTATCAAAGCGCCTTACAGAACAATACCAAAACTAGGATCATTTTGCAGCCTGTGGAAATGCAGCCACCTCTGAGGTGGAATGCAGCAGCTGTTCACTTCCTACCCTTAGGTATCACACAGCACTGCCGCTGACTTTTGGACCCTGTGTCCAGTTTACAGCTGCAAGAAGAATGTAGAGCAGCTGATTTACCCATGCCAGAATTGGCTCTGACCCCATGCCCAAGGATTGGTGTGCTGAAGGAAGAGTCGCAGGAGGTCAAGAACGCTGGCTCATGTCTCACCCATAAGCTCAGTCCTGCAGCAGAGGGGCACGCCCCAGCATGATTTGGGGAGTCCGTTCAGTATCGACTCAGAGGGCCAATTACTGAAGCTCCACCATCACTTCCGCTGGCTCTCGTTGGAGCTCTCCCAAGAACATGTACGCTGAGCTGGCAAGACCAGACTGAGCTGCCAGGCAAGTGGAGGCAGCTAGAAAAACCCTCCCAATAGCAGCAGCTCTGAGCAGCAATTTTCATGCACTTTCCCACCAGGAGTCGAGCCCGGTTCCCTGGGCCAGGAGGCAGTGGCTGCACAAGTAGATTCCACCTTCCCTGGTGCATCTTACTCACTCATGGTGCCCACGACCGTGATTTTTTGACAGACTTACTGGTTCACTGCACAGTCATGGTTACAAATATTTGCTGGTGACTTGCCAATATTTGAACAGTTCCACTGTAGCAAAAAAAAAAAAACCACCCACACACACCAAAGCAAATGTAGGCACTTCACATCCTTGCAGGGACTCTGCCCGTTATCTCTAGCTCACAGCCTTTGATTCCGTTCTGCAAAAACTCACAAAAAATTAAACCACCATTTTCATGATCATCATGCAAGAAGGGGTTCTCTTTAGAGACTACTCTTCTACTCAATTACACCTTCAATCACAGACAGACCATTTCAAAAAGCATTTGCCATTGCTTGCAAGGATACTATTAGCAAAAAAAGGAACCAAACATTAGCTTTTAACTGTATGGATTTCAGCAGCAACTGAAGGGTTTGAAGGCTCACAAGACTCAAAAGCCATTATGAGTAGCTAGCCATGTGGTGTTCTCTCTCGCTCTCTACAAGAATTTTGCAGCTATAGCAAAAAGCAGCAGCACTGTCCTTTATGGACCTAACGCCGCAGGAAAACAGTCACTGTTACTGGGGGAAAAACAAGCTACTCTGCTAGGAGCAAAGAATGCTCCATCGCAGAGCTAAGACTTCAGGAAGCGAGACTCCTGCCAACCTCCCAACCCCAACATGCTGAGAATTTTGACTGTGGAGTAAAAACAAAATTTGAGCCAGCACACTGGTTGGAATTCTTGCACAGAAATCACTGGAGATGGCACGCTCGTTCTGCATTAGAGAAGGCTGATCAGACTGCCCAGAACACTGAGCCCAGCTGGAGACACCTCAGTCCCGTTGGCACTCAAACCCAGTGCTCAAATACCACCAGAGACAAAGTGAAGGGGACGCAGAGCAGAAGCGATGAAGTGGAAGGACTGACTTATTTAGGAAGACCGAAGAGGAGAGCGCTCAGCTAGGCACCTAGGGAGCATCAACTGCTGCTGAGCTGCAGCACTGACAAGCAGTAAATTAAGAACAGTACCAGAAGCAGATTCTGTTCCAATTCTCATGAGGTTCAGGATCTTATGACACTTAGAGGTTCTCTACTTCCCCACCACACCCTACTTTCTTCTCAGCTTCGACCAGCAGGGAAGTTTTGCATCTCAGACTGTTCCACAGGCAAAGACCAAATGCAGAAAGGCCTGGGCCTCCAGCTCCCCAGACTTTCAAACCTTGGTTATAGAAGAGAAACCCCAACAATCGCAGGGGACTCAGAAGGACATGGTGTTGGCCCCCAAATGAGCAGGTCAGTCCATTTAACGCTCAGAGCACCGATGCGATGCATTCTCAGCAGTGAGCCCTGCTCACAAAGGAAACTCCTGCACATCGGACCAGCTGGGGTTTGATTGGCCATGTCTGCCTGGCAACAGTCCAACACCTGCCATAGTGTGATCATTGGAGGGCAGACGCTGGGAGCAGCTGAGAGCCTGGCTACCTCTTCCAAGAACTCCCCTCTTCCTGCTGGCATCCCTGCCACCTTGCCCAAGCTGAGCCATAGCCAGGTCTTCAACCAAGCACTCCTCTTGCTAGCACCAGTGTCTGCAATGGGGGAATGCAGCTGGCCACTGTGCCTGCAGAGCAATGGCACAGACCTCATCCCCTGGGGCACTGAAACATGGGTAGGGCGCGGTGAACATGCTGCAGCTCCTGGAGGGATGAGCTGGGCCTCACTGCCTCCATCTATGACTGGCACAAAGCAGCGCAGTTCCCAGGAACAAGCACGGAGCAAGGTGGTGGCAGCAATCACAGGCTGCCAGCCTGAGGGCAGAAACCTGCTCCTCTTCAGAGACATGCCTTGAGAGGCTGGGCACATAGCCAATACAGCCAACTGCCTTCTCCCTCATTCCTCTGGGATGGAGGTGTTTTGGCCAATAGTGCTGGAGGACAGTCATGGGGCAGACACCTCCCAAGTCCTGTTCTGAGTGGGAGGACATCGGCCCGTAGCGTGAGGCCATTCTAACACAGCCAGGACGAGGATTTCTCTGAGGACCCCAGACAATGCTACCGATCAGCTATGGAAGGAGAGAAGAATGGCACGGTGAGTCACACCATTAGGTGAATGTCTTGCAACATGCAGCAGGGTACAGATCACCCAGGCTTGGAGCAGGAGTGACCTGACCACAGGGTAACAAACCAAGAGCTTTGCTTTGGCTGCTTTATGCCACAGGGGAGTGCAAAACTCAGCTAAGGGAGACAACAAATCCATGTCCACAGCAAGCAGGCACCCAGGTAGAGAGGGTTATCAGGAAAATGCGAAGGATGGAACTCATTTGATTGGGCTGAAGCCACACACCCCTAGAAATAACGCCAAGTGCTCGGTACGCGCTCTCTGTGCGTAGCAAATTAGGGCCCAGTCCTGGACTGGAGGCTCTAGACACTGCTGCAACACACATCTAGTAATCAGAGGAGTAGCCGTGTTAGTCAGGATCTGTAAAAGCAGCAAAGCGTCCTGTGGCACCTTATAGACTAACAGATGTATTGGACCATAAGCTTTTGTGGGTGAATACCCACTTCGTCAGGCCACAGGACTCTCTGCTGCTTTTACAGATCTAGTAATGAAGACCCAACATGGAAATCAGGAACAGAATGAACTTGTCCAGTGTTTGAAAGGGGCAGGGGCCAGAGCGCAAACCCAGAGGACGCTGAAAAGCGTCTCTTTGCTGCCAAAGCGAGGGAATCTAAGGGAAGAATAAATTGAAAAGAATGAGATAAGGCAAGAGCAGCAGGAAATGAAGGAAATGAATCAGAGGGGAGAGAGAGTGAACAAAGACGCAACAGCAATTTCATTCCACGTTTTTCCATAACGAATGAGCCTTTGATATGGTTTATTATTTTCTAGGCACGCTGCGCCCTCCATGCCTCGCCCTCCCCACCTCCCAGCTCACATCTCATTCAGAATGTCTGCCCACACCCAAGGCTACTGTGGGCAAGACGAGAAAAGGAGCTGGGAGTTAGGACCACAACTGCAATGCCTACAGATGTACCTAGAAAAGTCAGCACCCCAAGCCTCAACAGGACACTGCTATCTTCGCACTCCCCCACACTGGGCACTCAAGGACATGATGCCCGGGGGGACGATACGGATTAGTTCCATAGCTCCCGCTGGTTAGTTTGTCAATGGTTTTGAGCATTTACTCACACTGGGACTTGCCTTGCCCTTTTCCCACTCTCCATTCCTATTAAACTGAAGAGCAGGAGACTGAGAAAGCCAATCCTGTCCAGGTCAGTGGGCCACGGTTAAAACCAATGCTGCCAGCATGCACGGTATCTTTTTGCTTAATCAACTAAATCTACTACAAATCTCTATGTCAGGAAAGTGGCTCTTGCTTCTTACTCAAGCAATGTATCTGATGCCACCTCTAAATGCCAGGACAAGAGAATCTAGGACAAACTATTGGCACTTCACATTACCTAGTGAAAGAAATGGCTCTCTCTTTCAGGTGCTTTTAAAATAAGAAAGCAACAGCCACTTTCTGACACCACATGAAACCAGACACAAACAGGGAGGGTGAAAAGGGTCTTCAAGGAAGATGGGAGGGCTGCAGAGTCCTTTGTTCTGGAATAGCTAATCGATGATATAGATATTAAACTGACTCACAATTTGCTGAATGAAAGACAATGTGCAGCTCAAATAAGCAAATGAAAGCAAGAAGGAGAAAAATAAATTAGTGTTGCCAAACAGAAATCTCACTTTACCCCTCCAACCCCTTTCAAGCTCAGGCATAAACACAAATCTTTTGCACAAAGGGAAAACTCCTGCTTTCAAAAGAGACAATTTCCAAATATGAAACCAGAACTAATGGAGATCTGAACACAGGCTCCTCTGAATGGAGAGCAGTGAGACTGTAGAAGTCTCCAAGAGAATGGCACATGCTACTCTATTCCCTTCCGGAGTTTGAGTCTGGTCAACTGGATCTAAACCTGCAATTTCATAACTAACTAGCTGAACCCAAAAAAGTTTTCTAGCTATGTAGAGGGACCTTCCCCCGTCCCCAGGCTAAACGCAGTTGATATATTCAGATCAGACATTTGCATTATTTGAAATACAGGGTACTAGCCACATGAAAGCCTTCTGGTGCAGTGCACTGCCACATTCCCCACAGCTCTGGAGGCAATATGAAAATCTGACTCTCTCCCTGTCTCATGCACTGCAATCAATGCAGGCAGCCCAATTCACAAGGTAAATCCTTTTGCATGAGGGGACAATACATTATGCACATGTTCCTCCCTCTCCTTGGAGGTGGAAGGGGAGCTGTGAGGATGTAAGCGTCTCTATTATTTAGCTGGTGCCAAAAAAATGTCCATCCCTTGCCAGATCTCTAGTCAAGCCACGCGATAAATCCTGCAGCGCTTCAGAATGAATCTGAATTATGCTGTTGCAAGGCATGAAGTCTTCTCTCAGATGCTGCTTACTCGCCTTGCCAGCCTCGGTGCTCCAAGGTCTAAAATCAGGCTACCAGTGGCATATATTTTATCCTCTAAATCCAAGGGACTTTTGAGCTGTATTTGAAAATGCACTCAATTCACCTCTTCCCGTGGTGGCATTCCAGGGGCACTCTCATTTTAACCCTGCGGAGCAGAGATGACTAACTTTTATGTCATAGTCCTGTGCCATAAATCAGGGGATTACAGCAACATCCATCACACCTTGCTGAAACTTTGGGCAGAGCCAGCAAATGAAGTCAACGGAACAACAAATAGCCCAGACATCCTTCTGATACAGTACACTGCTTGCATTGTAATTTCAGAGCCGCTTCGCCCCTCGCTTTCCCTTTCCAGTCGAAACAGGACGGCAAGGATTTAACATTGATTGTCCTGCTAGCAAGAGGGTGGAGGTCGCTACTGAGAAGCTGAGAGATTCTGTCTAATTTTAAGAGCTATTCCCCATGTTCAGTCTGCGTAACACCACAGCAAGGCTGCTGGAAGTTATTGAGAACTGGGAGGCGGAGGTCAGGAGATTGGCACTTTCACACATAGGCACAGCGGACTATCCCAGAATTCCACTTTTGGGAACACATGCACTGATTGTTTCCACAGGATCCCGTTGCCCTGCACACGGCCCCAGATATGGCCAAACGGAAAAGGAAACACAAACATCCATTTACTGATGGCCCCTTGGTGCCAAATATTTATTTTTCTAATGTATACCGTGGCCTCGGCGTGCACCACGCACTATAGCAGACCCTGCCCTGAACATTTTATAGCCAGGTTGCCCCTGCTTTTCAGTTAATCCCAATGGGTTTCCAACTCCCCATTTCAAATTTTTTCTGAGGATGAAATGTCCCCATGGAATTTTGGGGGGAGAGGGGGGCAAGAAAAGCGATTACATGACACTTTGCCACAAGCAGACATTAATGACAGTGTCACATCACAAGGCAGCATGGTCCAGTGGACAGAGAGTCAAGAGACTGGAGTCTAGTGCATAGATTGCAAACACCTTGAGGCAGAGTCTTTGCACCAGTGCTGTATAGGGCTGAGCATGTCGTAAGCATTCAGCCAACTCTGAAAATCCCTTCTAGCCTAGACATGCGATCAGAGGCTACACTCCATCAGAGGCACCAGCTCAAGGGTCTGCACATTATCACAGCAAGGTAACCCTTTTCAGAGCCTCCAGAGGGCCGGTCCTGCATTTCATGGACTCGCTCAGCTTTGGGGCTTTACATCAGATCTTTAAGCACATGGAGACCATTTGTAATGTCATAGGACCCTGCGCTGCACGAGACCCTGCAGCTTCTCAAGAGGCTCTCAAAGCATGCAGCACAGAACTAACGCCGACACATCTCTGTAGTTTATTGCACCAAGGCCACCGGACAGCCTGCTCTAGAAGAGCACATGGCTGTATCAGAGATCATCCCCACTCAAAACCAAAGCTAAAGTAGTTCCTTTTTATGCTGGCTGCTCCCCTGCAAGACTGTATAGGTACAGGAAGCACAGAGCATGTCACCAACCCCTCCCACTGCTGCAGCTGAAGCTTTCCACTTCGCCGTAATAAGCTGTTTAAGATGCCACATCAGTGACAGTTTCTGTGCAGATGTGATCAAACTCTTTTTTCAACTACTGTATTTTTCCACATGTATCGATTCCCCTTTCACTTACCTGCAGAGTCTTCCTAGGTATTTATCTGTCGCCACTCAGATACTTACACGTCCCTCATCAAATCACCTCTGCACCTCCAATCATTAATGGACTTTAGCCTGCGATGTAGGGAAGGGGCATCCCTGTTTTACAGAGAGGAAACGGGGTACAGGGTAGATTCAAATGACTTGCCCCTCACCACAGAGGAAATGTGGCTAAGCCAGGAATTGAACAGACTCCTGAATCTCTGGCCAGTGCCTATTCACTGTAGCATCCTTCGTACCAGTCACCATCTATACGCCTTCACGGACCTGAGTCTCCCATTTAGAACCCTGCCTTCATCCCAGCACAGAGCTGGGTATTTTCCTTCACCTCCAAGGGCGTTATTGTAGGCACCAACTCCTGTATGGGAATACACATTCGGAACGCAGGCTCTGGCTACTTAAGCGAAACTGATTTTTAACTGTCTTCCTCAGAAAGAGCTTGCAATCAAGACTGAAAAGAACTGATTGTCTGAGGGTCTTTATGAAACTCAAACAAGTTCAGAGTATAAAGTGTCAAGGTAAGTATCACTTCAACCCTTGTCTTGCTCTCCACAAACACTAATTAATCCTCATGAACCAACTCCAAATGTATTGCTTATTTAAGTGTTAGTCTGGCACAGGCAGTGACAGTCTACATCCCACTGAGCACAAGGTTTGAGGAGGATGAAAAAAAGCAGTGTGGATGTTAAGAGGAAACGTAAGCCTAAGCCTCCCACCCAGGCCAGCATCAGCACAGCCTGGGGTTCCAAGATGCCAGTGTCAATTAAGGTGAACAGAGAAGTGATCAGATAAAGCCTCTCCTCCATTAGTTATCAAATAAATAACCCTTGCTAAGTTAAGAAACGTGCGAGCAGGGAGATCACAGCTGCCTTAATCCACTTTGCAGGCGACTACAGCAGGTGGCAGGACAAGATGTGCTTCCAGGGAGTCACTACTCCAAGAAACAAACCCCGCCACGCAGCTGCTTTATTACTCATCTGTACAGTGGCACATCACAATAGGGCCCTGATCCTTGACTGCAGTTGCTGGCACCCTTGCACTCTAAAGTCTCTGCCCAAGCTAAGAAAGGGATTTGGGCAAACTTTCCACTGAGCTGTTTGGTGGGGCAAACTATCATTCCTGGCATTTGATTAGTGATTGAGTTATGGTTCTTAAAGATTTTTATTGCCTGGAGAGGTGGAAACCCTCTCTGGAGCTGGAAGTGAAATGATGAAAACTCTTCTTAAAAGCAGCTGCTGCCACTATGGAAAAAAGACAATTCAAACCTTTGCCTTAAAAGGAAATTATCTCCAAAGCCATGCACACCTCCATTCAATTTATGCTTGGATCAGAGTTCAGCAGCTATACGCAGCCAAGCCTGGACAAGGTGCCAGGTCTGCCTTATTGCCTAGCTACACAGGTGCACATGCTCCACCCAGCCAAGCAGCACTGCTCTTGGCCTTGAGTGGAGGGAGGAAGGAGTCATGTATTCATCAGAACCAAGAATAGTCTAACGCAGTGTCCAGAGAGCTTCCATCCAGATGTCAGCCCAGCGCTGATCTCTGAAGAGTTTCACAAGATGAGACAGAACAGTCCAATTAGCACGCACAGGAGCAGAAGGAAGGAAGGAACCCTGGGACCCAACTGCCCAGCCTTTGCAGGATGTCTCCAAAGAACATACACAAGCCTTTTGTAATGTCCAGAACAACTAAAACTCAAGGATCTGTGCCAAGAGTCAGATAATAGAAACATTTAAGTGTCCAGTACATATTGCCCTTAAACACTATCCTGTCAGCCACCATTAAATACCACTTTGCTAGCTTGTAAAAATGATATTTCATATCAGAGGGAAATGCACAGCGGATCATTCTGGGAAGCTGTTCAAGAATATGGACACACATTTGAGGTTCTGCAAATAAACATTAAAAATCAATATAACAGCAAGGATGCTAACTAAATTCTATGACTATCAAACATCTCACAATTATATTCACACGTAAAGATACTGCTTTTTTAAATTACATTTTAGCCCAACAGTTTGAATGGCAATAGCTTCCCTAAAAGCCACCCTGACATTCCAGCTCACTGAAGGTTATGTCGCAGCCTTCCTCATCTCCCCTCCTACTTCTCCAACATACCAAGCCTTGGGGACATGACATCTTCAAGGTCAGCAACTTGTCCTGGCCTTGGGATGGTGTTTCAGGCATCATATTGGTGTCCATCTCTGATAAGATATCAGGCAAGCCAAGACAACAGATATTTACCCAAATCCCAGCATCCATCCTGAACCACGCGACCTTCCAAATCAGTTACCGAGGTCCAGATACATTATTTAAAACAAAGAACTGAACGAGCAAGAGACAGCCAACAGCTCAGGCCATTTTATTACATCCCCATCAAAGGAGCTGCTAAGCACTGGCTCTATTTGCTGCACATGGATTTACTGTAGGTCACAGGCCAAACAAAATGAGGCCAGAAGTGAAAAGGAACTTCCTGGACAGTAGCAATGTAAATTACCTCCACTGCACAAACACTCATGTGCCCCCTCCCTTTGTCCTATAACCCTATCTCTTGGGGTGGAAGCGGTGCAGAGAACCAAGTCCCCAAGCAGAGAGTGATTCTGGAGGCCTCTTGTGTTTTGGGTAAGAGCCAAGGGAGCTATAAACAAAGCAAAGGGTGCAGCCCTTGGACTATACCCACCACCACCATGCTCTTCACCTAGTCACACGGCTTCCATGAGGAGGAACTCAGAACTGCAGAATGCCGCTCCTAACATCTGTCGGCACTCCATGTGATACCATTGGGCCACGGCTGTGTCACTCTCAGATAGCCCCTGTCCCCTTTGGGTAACGATTGTTCATCTCTAATAAAGCTTCAGAGCTCTGAAAAGGCTGAAGGAGAAGAGGGAAAATTGGAGAGGTTAGGCAACAGCTGTCAGACTTCATTTCTGTAACAGCAGACACATCTGGCTTGCAGCCTCGTGGAAATTCTACCCGTAGCTCTAGATATTAAAATGTAAAGGGGTGCCTTCACAAACAGCCCCGTTATCTCACAAGGCTCAGATGAAGGACATTACATAATCTGCGCACACCCATTTGCTTCCCATATACTTGCATAGGGGCTTTCCCCCACCTGACAAGGAGAAAAGCAGTTACACACTACAAAAAAAATAAAAGCTACATTTAATTTAAGGTGCACAGTGGGAGGGGTAAAATATTTCATTAGCGGGAAGGGTCAATAGGTTTATTTTATATAGATAGTTGGGGATAGAAATTCTTACAGCCTCCCTCCAGGGAAGCAGAGACAGAGAACTGTAAACGAGAAATCAATAATGCTGTATTGTTTCCTGGCAGGCCAGCAGAAGGATCCATGCTCAGGAACCAGAAAAACAAGTGGGCTTTTTATTTAAAATGAACATGGAACATCTTGAATGTGGGTCGAGGCCAAAGCTACCTAAGGCTCTAAAAAGGCAGTCGTGTAACCCAGAGCCACAGATAGTCTCTTAACAGTCTCTGCAGAGAGACATTAAGTGCCAGGACTCAGGAGTTCGCCCACCCCCTCCTTCCTCCTCAAACACACGTACAGCTTTAAATACCTAATAGGCTGATTGAATTATTGCTCTCTTGTCAAATTAAAATTACACTGTACAGTAGCCAATTAAAGTCTATTTTCAGCAAACTAACAACCAATATCTGCCACGAAGGATTGTAACCTATTACAGAGAGAGTTTTAAATAGAAAATGCTTTCACTTCTCAAGCTGCCTTAAGACACCCTTCTCTCCAGCCAGCATGAGCCGCCGATGGGCTAGTGTCTCCAGTGGTGCCTCTCTTCTGAGCTGGCAGTACAGCTATTCAGCTTGCTTTTTGGCCTGCGTGCAATGCACGTAAATACTGCAGCCCTAGGCTACTCGCTCTACAAGTTGTGCACTTTCAGACCATTTGTCTTTACACTTCAATTGCACCTAATGAAAGCCGCTTTAAAATCCCTTTTTAATTAACTTTCCCCTCTAGAAAATAAAGGGAACTTCAGCCACAATCACCATCAGCCAAGTGAGCTGGGTTATCATGTATGCGAAGAATCATTCAAGCCACCACGCCCAGTCCACCACTGCCCTAAGAAAAACAAGCAAACAAGGGGTATTAGCAGAGAGACTGGCAGCGTGAGGGCATATGGCGCTTCTTACACCCCACCTGGGCTGGGGAATCGACCCTCTGGAAGGGGGAAACAGCCCTGTGGGGTGGGACAATAGAAAGCATCAAAGATTTACAAGCAGCGACTATAGGTGCTTCCAGAGGCAGCATACCACAGGCCTACCCCCCACCAGTCTAGTCTAGGTCTTACACCACAGAGCTCCCAGCATGATGAGGTCAATCTTGACTGCATTACAGTGGCACCCACAGGCTCTAACGTGACTCATGCCCTCCTTGGGTGGGACCTGGGGAGCAAACAACCATTTTAAGGTGAGCAGAGGCATCTCAAGCTTCCAGGAAGGAGCTGCTTCCCCACAGAGCAGCAGATACTATCAGAGTGGGGGGGGGGGGGAGGAGAAGATCTGGTTCTAGCTGCACGTGGGTGGTGCCCCAGAGAACATTATGGCTTCAGGATGCAGCAAGGGAAAAAATGGTTACCTACCCCTCGTAACTGTTGCTCAAGACATGTTGCTCATGCCCCTTCCAGGACCCGCCCACCTAACCCTCCGTAGGAGTCCTCCGACAAGGAGAAACTGAGGAGGTGGCAGGTTGGCAGGGACCTATATACACTACCATGAAGGCATGGCTCCAGGGGGCTCTACAGCTGACCCAACGGGTACCGCTAGGGGGAAACCTTCCGACGACTGCACACAGCATGCACACACCTACTTGTAATCAACATGAGCAACACATCTCAAAGAGTAGTTCTGAAAGGTTGGTAACCGTGTTTCCTTCGAGTGCTTGCTCATGTGACTCCCAAGTATCTCCTAGGAGGAAGGGGTCAGAGCTGAGCGGGTCGCACACTGCTGCATCATCTCTGGCCTGCTGCATAATGGCATAGTGGGATGTAAAGGTGTGGATCAACGACCACGTCACTGCCCTGTAGATGTCCCGAATGGGAACTTGTTCCAGGAACGCCACCAAAGAGCATGCCATCAGTGCAGGCGCAGGAATTTTTGCCAGGTTGTAGCATGCCCTGATGCAGGCTGTGATCCACAAAGGGATTCTTTGGGACGACACTGGAAGCCCCTTCATCCCCTCTGCAATCGCAATGAAGAGTTGTGATTTCTGAAACAGCCTCATTCTTTCAGTGTAAAAGGCTAACGCTCACCTGACATCCAGGGAGTGGAGCGTTCACTTCCAGTTGCTAGCATACGGCTTAGGAAAGAACACTGGGAGAAATACATGTCCTGGTTCACAAGGAATTGTGAAGCTATCTTGGGGAGAAAAGCCAGGTGTAAACAAGTCCTCTCTACCACCAAGATAAGAGCACATGGAAAACACACCTGCCCAGTGACTGCTTGGGGTTCAGCTACACCCGAGCCCCACAACGGGGTGAGAAGTTCTCAGGGAATATAGCATCCCCCTACAGTGAGAGGAGCTGTCGTCTCAGACTAGCACCATGTTCATTTCACTCCTGCATTACCATGGGCTCCAAGACAACCAGGCAAACAGTCTCGCTCCCCTTACTCACAGAGCCATTTGTACCCGGCTCTGGTGACAGCTGCATGGAAGAGTCTCCCCTACCCACAGCCTCCCACGAGCCATCACCAGACCCTCAGCTGGCTTCACCCAGCAGGCCTCACAAAAACCTGGTTTGCACAACCCCCATTCCCAAGGACAACAGCCTGCATCTGGCTCGTCAGGAGCCTGCTCCATATTGGGCAGCTGCAGCGAGTAAAGACTCTTTGGCTTACTGGGCACCTGCCTGCCAGACCTTCCTTCACACCCCTAGAGCAGGCCTGGCCCAGACACAGGGATTCTCAATAAAGCTTGACATGCTTGTAGGAGGCAACTCAACCTCAGCCAGTGTGGAGGGTGGCTGCTCAATCCACGGGAGAATGGCACATTCTGGTTCCAGAGGCTTCACTGAGTTTCCCTTCATTTCCGAGTGCAACATCAGCCCTGGCACTGGTCTGTACAGACCTGTATGGTCTGGCCCTGCAGGCCTTGGAGAACCACTTGTGTTCTAGCTCTGCAGAGATCACCAGATGGGATGCTCAAACAGACAAGGTAAGGAGAAAAACCTCTCAGTTGGAACTGACTGACTTAGCCAAACTGCGGAACCTCTGCTTCCCGGCTGCAGGGCTGAGCAGGGGCAACTGGGTTGAGTGTTTGGGCTTGTGAGAAGCTGGGGGACCTTTGCAAACCAACATTTCTCCTCTTTAAAGCTAGATCTGCACCCGTGGCTGTGTCTGAGCACTGGCTAGGTCTAAACAATGGAGCTTGGCCCAGGCACTGCCAGAGGTGTTTATCCATAGTTAAACCAATTTTCCATCCCCTGGAGCATCTAGGAGTGAAACCGAAACCATTTAGTTACTTAAACCTTCCTGATCACCCTGCAGTCAGAAAAGCACCCAAGACTACAGCTTAGGCATGAGGATAACACAGATGACTGCGAGGTGCTCAGACACTGCAGAAATGGGGACCATGGATAAGTGCCTTGGAGTATACATTAACCCCTTCCCCTAGTTCACACTTATACGTTCAAATTCCAAAGCCAGAAGGGACCACTGTGATCATCTCATCTGACCCCCTGTATAGCCCAGGCCAGAGACCTGCCCCACAATGATTCCTAGAGCAGAACTGTTAGACAAACTTCCAGCCTTGACTTAGAAATTGCCAGTGATAGAGAATCCACCACAACCCTTGGTGAATTGTTCCAACAGTTAATGACTCTCCCTGTTCACCACTCTGGATGTAGAAGCCTCTACACCAACATTCCACACAAAGATGGACTACAAGCCGCCAGGAACAGTATCCCCAATAATGTCACGGCAAACCTGGTGGCTGAACTTTGTGACTTTGTCCTCACCCATAACTATTTCACATTTGGGGACAATGTATACCTTCAAATCAGCGGCACTGCGATGGGTACCCACATGGCCCCACAGTATGCCAACATTTTTATGGCTGACTTAGAACAACGCTTCCTCAGCTCTCGTCCCCTAATGCCCCTACTCTACTTGCACTACATTGATGACATCATCTGGACCCATGGAAAAGAAGCTCTTGAGGAATTCCACCATGATTTCAACAATTTCCATCCCACCATCAACCTCAGCCTGGACCAGTCCACACAAGAGATCCACTTCCTGGACACTACGGTGCTAATAAGCGATGGTCACATAAACACCACCCTATATCGGAAACCTACTGACCGCTATTCCTACCTACATGCCTCTAGCTTTCATCCAGATCATACCACTCGATCCATTGTCTACAGCCAAGCGCTACGATATAACCGCATTTGCTCCAACCCCTCAGACAGAGACAAACACCTACAAGATCTCTATCATGCATTCCTACAACTACAATACCCACATGCTGAAGTGAAGAAACAGATTGACAGAGCCAGAAGAGTACCCAGAAGTCACCTACTACAGGACAGGCCCAACAAAGAAAATAACAGAACGCCACTAGCCATCACCTTCAGCCCCCAACTAAAACCTCTCCAACGCATCATCAAGGATCTACAACCTATCCTGAAGGACGACCCATCACTCTCACAGATCTTGGGAGACAGGCCAGTCCTTGCTTACAGACAGCCCCCCAATCTGAAGCAAATACTCACCAGCAACCACACATCACACAACAGAACCACTAACCCAGGAACCTATCCTTGCAACAAAGCCCGTTGCCAACTCTGTCCACATATCTATTCAGGGGACCCCATCATAGGGCCTAATCACATCAGCCACACTATCAGAGGCTCGTTCACCTGCACATCTACCAATGTGATATATGCCATCATGTGCCAGCAATGCCCCTCTGCCATGTACATTGGCCAAACTGGACAGTCTCTACGTAAAAGAATGAATGGACACAAATCAGACGTCAAGAATTATAACATTCAAAAACCAGTTGGAGAACACTTCAGTCTCTCTGGTCACTCTATTACAGACCTAAGAGTGGCTATCCTTCAACAAAAAGGCTTCAAAAACAGACTCCAACGAGAGACTGCTGAATTGGAATTAATTTGTAAACTGGATACAATTAACTTAGGCTTGAATAGAGACTAGGAATGGATGAGTCATTACACAAAGTAAAACTATTTCCCCATGTTATTTCTCCCCCACCACCCCACCCCCCACTGTTCCTCAGATATTCTTGTTAATTAGCCTACCTTGCTTGTCACCATGAAAGGTTTTCCTCCTTTCCCCCCCTGCTGCTGGTGATGGCTTATCTTAAGTGATCACTCTCCTTACAGTTTTCATAGTAGCAGCCCTGTTAGTCTGTATTCGCAAAAAGAAAAGGAGGACTTGTGGCACCTTAGAGACTAATTTATTAGAGCATAAGCTTTCGTGAGCTAATGCATCCGATGAAGTGAGCTGTAGCTCACGAAAGCTTATGCTCTAATAAATTTGTTAGTCTCTAAGGTGCCACAAGTACTCCTTTTCTTTTTGTTCAAAATTGTCACCTTATTGCCAATCTGAATTCGTATAGCTTCAACTCCCAGACATTGGATTGTGTTAGACCTTCCTCTGCGGGACTGAAGAGCCCGTTATCAAATACTTGTCCCCAGGTAGGTATTTACAGACTGTGAAGTCACCCATGAACCTCCTCTGTGTTAAGCTGAACAGTTTGAGCTCCTGGAGTCTATCGCTACACTTCCAAGACTTCTTTGTAGATGCTAGGCCCTAAACATTCCCCAAATCACCAGGAAATGGCATCTGACCTTTCTATCTCCCAGACATACCTAGAAAGGCACTGGGGTCTCCAGGAGCCCTGACCCCCTACATTCCCTCTGCCCAATCAATTCTTGAGACTCCAAGAAGTGCTTTCTGGATGCAAATAGAAAGTTAAAGCAGGCACTGGCCATACAGGTTAAACCGAACAAAGCGAAAGAAAGTGAGACAACTACCTTGATTTTGCAGCCCTGGCTAGTACAAAAAGAAAGGGAGTACTTGTGGCATCTTAGAGACTAACAAATTTATTAGAGCATAAGCTTTCGTGAGCTACAGCTCACTTCATCGGCTGCATTTGGTGGAAAATACAGAGGGGGACAATGTACCCCCGTGACGGTGCCCCCCCAAAGGACTATGGAAATATGTTTATGAATATATATGACGTAAATGGAATATGCCCTATGCTACATATGCCATGTAACATATCTATGCAAAGGTTATGATCTACTGAATCTATTAATCCTATTTGTATGTATGTATCATTTTTGTATTCAAAGTTATGAATATTGGCCATGTACTGGCTTGATTTCTAAATAACCTTAGAAGAGCATTTGGGCAGTTCCTGGAGAAAGGAATTTGCAAATTCCTAAGTGCCCAATCAAGAAGCACTTAAGGAACAATGCATCTTGGAATGCTCCAATCCACATAAGAAGTCTTCCTGGAGACAGTCAAGATACCATGTGGGCAATGGCTTCTGCCTGTAAAATCTGAGTCATGCATGAACATGTGATTTGCCCAGGTGACTCCAGAACTCCATCTTGGAGCTGGACTTTGCATAGGAGAGGGTCTCCACACAAGAGAAAAGAAAAAGGAGTACTTGCGGCACCTTAGAGACTAACAAATTTATATGAGCATAAGCTTTCGTGAGCTACAGCTCACTTCATTGGATGCTGTAGCTCACGAAAGCTTTTGCTCAAATAAATTTGTTAGTGTCTAAGGTGCCACAAGTCCTCCTTTTCTTTTTGCGCATACAGACTAACACGGCTGCTACTCTGACACAAGAGAAAGACTATTTAAGCCCATGTGGGACCCCTCCATTTGGTCTTCAGCTGCCTAAAGAGAGCCTCTCCACCCCCAAGAAACAAACAGGAACAAAAGGACAATAACTACAGGGAGCGTGAGTGATTGCTGGACCTGGACTAGAAGGAGATCAGCCTGTAAAAGGAAGTTTACTAGAACTGGTGAGGTTTTGTCTGTATTCAGTTTTATTAGCCAGACTTGCAGGTTTTATTTTGCTTGGTAATTCACTTTGTTCTGTCTGTTACTATTTGGAAACACTTAAATCCTACTTTCTGTATTTAATATTTTTAAATTTTAATTTAATACTTATAATATAAATAAATATAAATAAAATTTAATAATTTTAATACTTAAAATTTAAGTATTTAAAATTTTTAAATATTAATTAACCCAGAGTATGTATTAATACTTGGGGGGGAGGCAAATAGCTGTGTATCTCTTTCTATCAGTGTTATAGAGAGCAAACAATTTATGGAGTTTACCCTGTATAAGCTTTATACAGGGTAAAACTGATTTATTCAGGGTTTGGGCCCCATTGGGAGTTGGGCATCCGAGTGTCAAGGACAGGAATACTTCTGTAAGCTGCTTTTAGTTAAGCCTACAGCTGTCAGGGGACGTGGTTCATACCTGGGTCTGGGTTTGCAGCAGGCTAGCAGGTCTGGCTCAAACCAGCCAGGGCACTGAAGTCCTAAGCTGACAGGGCAGGAAAGCAGGAGCAGAAGTAGTCTTGGCACATCAGATGGCAGCTCCCAGGGGGTTTCTGTGATCTAACCCATCACAACCCCTTCACCTGCTCTGAAGCAAAGGCAGTCTGCTTCTAACCCTACAAACTTCTTACGAATGGCCACGCTAAGTCAGACCAGTGGGCCATCTAGCCCAGTATCCTGTCTTCAGACACTGGCTAGTGCTTGTCATGCTTCAGAGGGAATGAACGGAACATGGCAATCGAGTGATCCAGTCTTAGGTTCTAGCAGTCAAGAGGTTTAGAAACACCCTGACCATCCTGCCTAATAACCATATACCTGTCCTCCAGAAACATCGCATTCTTTTTTAATCCAGTTATACTTCTGGCCTTCACAACATCCCCTGGCAACGAGTTCCACAGGTTGACTGTGCATTGTGTGAAGAAGTACTTCCTTCTGTTTGTTCTACCTGTTAATTTTATTGGATGACCCCTGGTTTGTTTTATATGTAGCGGTAAGTAACAACTTCCTTATTCACTTCCTCTACACCATTTACAATTTTATAGACCTCTATCACATCCCCCCTTAATCATCTCTTTTATAATTTGAACAATTGAAGTCTTTTTCCATCTCTCCTCCTATGGAAGTTGTTCCATACCCCTAAAAATGTGTTGCCATTCTCTGTACTTTTTCCAATTCTAATACATCTTTATTGATGAGGCAACCAGAACTGCACGCAGTATTCAAGACGTGGGCATACCATGGATTTATGAAGTGGCATTATGATGCTTCCTGTCTTATTATCTGTCTTTTTCCTAATGGTTTCTAGCCTCATTAGCTTTTTTGACTGCTGCTGCAAATTGAGTGGATGTTTTCAGAGAACTATCCACCATGAGTCCAAGATCTCTTTCTTGAGCATTAACACTTAATTTAGATCTTCTCATTTTATATGTATAGTTGGGATTGTCTCTTCCATTGTGCATTACTTTGCATTTATCAACATTGAATCTCATCTGCCATTTTATTGCCCAGTCACCCAGTTTTGAGAGATCCCTTTGGAGCTCTTCACAGCCTGCTTTGGACTGAACTATCTGGAGTAATTTTGTATCTGCAAATTTTGCCATCTCACTGTTCATCCTCTTTGCCAGATTATTTATGAGTATGAACAGCACAGGTCCAAGTACAGACACCCCGCTATTTACCTCTCTCCACTGTGAAAACTGACCATTTAGTCCTACCCTTTGTTTCCTGTGTTTTAACCAATTACTGACCCAGGAGAAGACCTTCCCTCATCCCACAACTGCTTACTTTGCTTAAGAGCCATGGGGGGGAGGGGGCGCGAGGGTAAGGGAATCATCCTTGTGTACACCTTAGTTTGTCCTTCTTAGAGCATACCTGGCCAGCACAACCCAGAGGGAAAACCCTGTCAGGCCAGATAACTTCTATCAGAGAAAAGAACACAGGCTTTTTAATCAGAGAAGTCTGGAATCCCAGAAACTACATGGCAAGTACAGTTCATGGCCAGGCCAGGATCGCTCCCCTGCAACATGCTCCAGCACCTTGTCCAATCTTCAGTATTACAAGCAACAGTGGCTTCTACTACCCACAGTCTGCTTATCACTGCCCTCATATCTGTGACAATAGATTCATAGATACTACGGTCAGAAGGGACCATTCTGATCATCTAGTCCAACCTCCTGCACAGCGCAGGCCACAGAATCTCACCCACCCACTCCTATGAAAAACCTCACCTATGTCTGAGCTATTGAAGTCCTCAAATCATGGTTTAAAGACTTCAAGGAGCAGAGAAGCCTCCCTCAATGCCCCATGCTACAGAGGAAGGCGAAAAACCTCCAGGGCCTCTCCAATCTGCCCTGGAGGAAAATTCCTTCCAGACCCCATATATGGAGATCAGCTAAACCCTGAGCATATGGGCAAGAACAGATAGTCATCAAGTGATCCACTCCATCTCGTCCATTCCAAGCTTCTGGCAAACAGATGCTGAGGACACTTCAGAGCATGGTTTTGCATCCCTGCCCATCCTGACTAATAGCCATTGATGAACCAGGGCTACATGTCCCTGCTGCATGAGCTTGAGCCATGGTTCTTTGTATCTCGCAGTTGGCAGGTTGGATTGCGGGTGGGTAGCAATCCCTATTAGGTATGAATTAGGAAGTCCATTATTTGTTAAGTAATTCGCATAACAGCAACTCAAAGTGACACAAGAACAGACAATTCAAAATGAAAGTCAAGCTTAAGCAGCAAGATAACTGAAGTAACGTTCGGGGCAGCCAACCGCTCTCAGGGCATTAGGCTGCAAGTCGAGAGGCTAAGAGCCAGGCCTAGCAAATAGGGAGATAAGAAAGTGGGTGTCAGCAGTTCTCAGACTTATTTTTCTCCTGGGGTCTTTCTAGGCCTAAAATCCAGAGTCACAGTCATGGATGCACTGCAGTTGTGTGTCCAGAAGGCCCATAGAGGAGCAAAAAGGGTTACACTCATGGTAATAAGTAAAGGAGTACTTGTGGCACCTTAGAGACTAAAATTTATTAGAGCATAAGCTTTCGTGAGCTACAGCTCACTTCATCGGATGCATTTGGTGGAAAAAACAGAGGAGAGATTTATATACACACACACAGAGAACATGAAACAATGGGTTTATCATACACACTGTAAGGAGAGTGATCACTTAAGATAAGCCATCACCCACAGCAGGGGGGGGAAAAGGAGGAAAACCTTCCATGGTGACAAGCAGGTAGGCTAATTCCAGCAGTTAACAAGAATATCAGAGGAACAGTGGGGGGTGGGGTGGGAGGGAGAAATACCATGGGGAAATAGTTTTACTTTGTGTAATGACTCATCCATTCCCAGTCTCTATTCAAGCCTAAGTTAATTGTATCCAGTTTGCAAATTAATTCCAATTCAGCAGTCTCTCGTTGGAGTCTGTTTTTGAAGCTTTTTTGTTGAAGTATAGCCACTCTTAGGTCTGTGATCGAGTGACCAGAGAGATTGAAGTGTTCTCCAACTGGTTTTTGAATGTTATAATTCTTGACGTCTGATTTGTGTCCATTCATTCTTTTACGTAGAGACTGTCCAGTTTGGCCAATGTACATGGCAGAGGGGCATTGCTGGCTTGTCTCTCCAACGAGAGACTGCTGAATTGGAATTAATTTGCAAACTGGATACAATTAACTTAGGCTTGAATAGAGACTGGGAATGGATGAGTCATTACACAAAGTAAAACTATTTCCCCATGGTATTTCTCCCTCCCACCCCACCCCCCACTGTTCCTCTGATATTCTTGTTAACTGCTGGAATTAGCCTACCTGCTTGTCACCATGAAAGGTTTTCCTCCTTCCCCCCCCCTGCTGTTGGTGATGGCTTATCTTAAGTGATCACTCTCCTTACAGTGTGTATGATAAACCCATTGTTTCATGTTCTCTGTGTGTGTGTATATAAATCTCTCCTCTGTTTTTTCCACCAAATGCATCCGATGAAGTGAGCTGTAGCTCACGAAAGCTTATGCTCTAATAAATGTGTTAGTCTCTAAGGTGCCACAAGTACTCCTTTTCTTTTTGCGAATACAGACTAACACGGCTGCTACTCTGAAACCTAAGAATATCTCAGGAACAGTGGGGGGTGGGGTGGGAGGGAGAAATACCATGGGGAAATAGTTTTACTTTGTGTAATGACTCATCCATTCCCAGTCTCTATTCAAGCCTAAATTAATTGTATCCAGTTTGCAAATTAATTCCAATTCAGCAGTCTCTTGTTGGAGTCTGTTTTTGAAGCTTTTTTGTTGAAGGATAGCCACTCTTAGGTCTGTGATCGAGTGACCAGAGAGATTGAAGTGTTCTCCAACTGGTTTTTGAAGGTTATAATTCTTGAAGTCTGATTTGTGTCCATTCATTCTTTTACGTAGAGACTGTCCAGTTTGGCCAATGTACATGGCAGAGGGGCATTGCTGGCACATGATGGCATATATCACATTGGTAGATGTGCAGGTGAACGAGCCTCTGATAGTGTGGCTGATGTGATTAGGCCCTTGCTTGTCACCATCAAAGGTTTTCCTCCTTTCCCCCCCTGCTGCTGGTGATGGCTTATCTTAAGTGATCACTCTCCTTACAGTGTGTATGATAAACCCATTGTTTCATGTTCTCTGTGTGTGTGTATATAAATCTCTCCTGTTTTTTCCACCAAATGCATCCGATGAAGTGAGCTGTAGCTCACGAAAGCTTATGCTCTAATAAATTTGTTAGTCTCTAAGGTGCCACAAGTACTCCTTTTCTTTTTGCAAATACAGACTAACACAGCTGCTACCTTGAAACCACTCATGGTAATAGCGGCAAAACGTCCTGTGCCACCTTACAGACTAACAGACATATTGGAGCATAAGCTTTCGTAGGTGAATACCCACTTCCCCACAAAAGCTTATGCTCCAGTACGTCTGTTAGTCTATAAGGTGCCACAGGACTCTTTGCCACTATTACAGATCCAGACTAACACAGCTACCCCTCTGATATTCATGGTATTGTACCAGAGATGAATACACTCCAGACCACTTACTACAAAGGTGGTTTGAAGTTAGCTGAATTCCCTTTATCACTCAAACTACTCTTGCAGTGATGGGCTTTGCCACTGCGCAATCAACACTTTCCCTAAGTTACTTCATCCTCCTATGAAAATATCAGCTTTTCTAGAAATACTGGACACTGACCACCATGATCTCCTGCATTTCAAGCCCACGACCTACCCTTCCAGGTCACTTGTCATTTGCTGGGTTGTATGGTGCTGACAAAGTAGCCTGTGATCCTATGGGCTCTGTGTCTGCTCTCAGAGAACAAGACGTTTCAGGAGCGAAAGAAAGCGGGAAACGTAAGCCTTGTGCTTGATCTCAGACCTAACTTTTCTGCTCTTTCAGATCCCCCCCATCCCTTCCTTCAAAAGCCTGTGTCTCCAACTCATTTATAGAGCCTGTTCCCAACCCCTTCCCCAGCAGCTCCTTCCACCCGTCTAAACAGCACTGCCTCAGTCACTGATTCCCTGCACTTGCAGCATGTTCTTTAACACGCCCTTTCACAATGCTGGAGAGGCTGCCTGTTCCCAGCTCCTTTCAAATCCATTTTCCATCCAGTCCATTTCACCTCCTATTCCCAGCCGCATGCTCTCAGCCATTAACCTCTAATGGGACCCTCGTCAAACACTTTCCTGAAAATCTAAACATACTGCATCCCCTGCCAGCCCCTGATCTCTGCTGGCAGCAGTATCCCCCGAGAATTCCTGCTAGTTAGTTATGCATGGCCTCCTTCACTGCCTGAATCCACACTTGCTACCCCTTTAGTCAAACTCTGCTCTTCTAGCCGCTCTCCCAGCGCATCCTTTCCGATGCTTTCCATATTTTTCCATCCTGATCCTTCCCATAAATCTGTTTATTCCAAGGTTCTCGCAAACACTAATCCACCTCAGCATCCCCCTTGGCAATGTACCTTCACTCTCCAGATAGAAGGGCCACGAAACATTTTAATCTGACCTTTTTTAGGCAAGTTCCAAGGGCAGAGAGAGACTCATCCTGCACCAAGCACCCCATCAGCAATTCACCCCCACACAGCATCATCACATGCCAACTATCAGCAGGATTGCTCGTAAAGTGAGGTGATTTATCCATTTATCCTTTCTTCTGAGGATCTCAAAGGACTTTACACTCCAGCACAGACAGTCTCAGCACCTGTTTGAGACGTCAGGAACCTCACTCTCAAAACCAGGTACTCTGATGACCACCATTCGCTGCTCCACCCACTACACCGTGGACCTCATTCACACAGTAAGCCGAGTATGCCAGGGAACCAAAAGCTCAGAGTGAACCAAGTTTTGGAAGATAGAGTTAGCTCTGGCACACTGCGGGCAAGTTTTCAGTGAAGCTTGCAATAGGGGACAGGACCTTGGGAGATGCAGAGAGAGGGAGGACAGAGGCCTCCAGCAGACAGCTATCTGACAAATTCTCAAGGCAGCTGCCTGGTGACTTGAACTCCATGAAAACCCAGGTCATCTCAGGTTGCGTCTGGCTGCAGAGGAAACTTGAAGACTGAAGAGGATGGACCCAAGACAGTTAATAAAAAGAAAAGGAGTACTTGTGGCACCTTAGAGACTAACAAATTTATTAGAGCATAAGCTTTCGTGAGCTACAGCTCAATGCATCCGATGAAGTGAGCTGTAGCTCACGAAAGCTTATGCTCTAATAAATTTGTTAGTCTCTAAGGTGCCACAAGTCCTCCTTTTCTTTTTGCGAATACAGACTAACACGGCTGCTACTCTGAAACCAGTTAATTAATAGTGTCTCACACATTGTGTTCCCAGGCTCACCCTGATCCTCCCACAGACTCCACGCACTCTGCTAGAGGGGCTTAGCAGGAAATCCATTATGGAAAACAAATAGATCAGCCACAGCAAACGTGGCAGCAAACTCCCTTTCAGGATAATAAGCACTTCCCACGTAGAAGCTGGTGATGATGAGGGAAAATGAGGTGGGCCTGCAAAACGCAATGCCTCAATACACAGGGACACGTTTTCTCGCTGTGGCCTCCATTTTGCATGTTCTACTTTGCCCCGCACAAATACCAGAGCATTCTCGCATGTAGGCCTGGGTAACAACTCACTGGCAAGCACATCACCACTATATCTAGGTGAAGTATTTCTATGGCCCCTGTTAGTTTAGCATAGCTACACACCCCAGTCTGAGGTACGCATCCTCACAACCCCATTGTGCTGCAGGGCAATGCTACTGTCCCCATTGGACAAATGGGAAATAGAGGCACAGAGACATTGAGTGACTGGTCTGAGGTCATGCAGGAAGTCTATGGGAGAGCCAGGAACTGAGCTCAGGTCTCCCAAGGGGCTTGGGGACAGCAGCTGAAATAGTGTTAGACAAGGCTGATCCTGTCCAGCAGTCAAACCCACCTTTGACACACCTCTGCTGGGACATCTGTGCCCCAGGCCTTCCCCACAAAGCATGGGCAAGGCTATGTACACAGTACGGCATACGTTGGAATAAGTTATGTTGCTCAGGGGTGTGATCACATCTTGAATATTGAATCATAGAATATCAGGGTTGGAAGGGACCTCAGGAGGTCATCTAGTCCAACCCCCTGCTCAAAGCAGGACCAATCCCCAACTAAATCATCCCTGCCAGGGCTTTCTCAAGCCTGACCTTAAAAATCTCAAAGGAAGGAGATTCCACCACTTCTCTAGGTAATGCATTCCAGTGCTTCACCACCCTCCTAGTGAAAAAGATTTTCCTAATATCCAACCTAAATCTCCCCCACTGCAATTTGAGACCAATATTCCTTGTTCTGTCATCTGCTACAACTGAGAACAGTCTAGATCCATCATCTTTGGAACCCCCCCCTTCAGGTAGTTGAAAGCAGCTATCAAATCCCCTCTCATTCTTCTCTTCCGCAGACTAAACAATCTCAGTTCCCTCAGCCTCTCCTCATAAGTCATGTGCTCCAGCCCCCAATCATTTTTGTTGTCCTCCGCTGAACATTTTCCAATTTTTCCACATCCTTCTTGTAGTGTGGACAGTACTCCAGATGAGGCCTCACCAAATGTCGAATAGAGAGGAACGATCATGTCTCAATCTGCTGGCAATGCCCCTACTTATACAGCCCAAAATGCCATTGGCCTTCTTGGCAACAAGGACACACTGACTCATAATGCCATCCTTCAAACACTGATTCACACTGAGGAACTTCATTCACACAAGTAACCCCATGGAACCACTCCCCCTGAGTCAAGCTATGTAGGATCAACAGTGTTTGCAGGAGTGGCTCCTAATCCTGTTAGAAGGTGTTTGGCAGCAGCAAGAAGTGCCTCACATGCTCACAGGAGTTTGAAATTTAATGACAGCCAAAACAAAACCAAAATAATCCAGATCAGTAACAGATGCAGAAATGACATATTTGATCACTGCACTATTTAATAAACATTCATCTCCTAATATTTTGTTTTCAAACATCAACAAATGTATTGCAAAATTCCTTATGAGACACATTAGCACGCACATGAAAATGTTTAGTAGGCCTCTAGATGCTCGTTAGGGCCCCCATTCAGGAGAGCACTCAAGCACATATTTAAAGTTAAGCACTAGCTTATGTCCCATTGAAATCAAGCATGTTCTCAAGTGCTTTCCCTGAATCAGGACCTAAAAGTGGACCCAGAACTCTCTCTCCATGTTGGGTTTTTGGGGCAGTGACTGTTTCATGATGTGTTTGTACAGCTCCGAACACAATGGGGGCCTGATCCCTAATGGGGGCATCCTGGGGCTACTGTGATACAAGTATTGAACAGCATCACTATGGCGCCCATCACCATGAAACCTGGGATGTTAATTAACAACAGAACTCCCTCCCCCCCTTTCTGTAGAGAGATTTCAAGGCAACATTTGCCAGTTCCACATGTAATTAAAACCTGTGCAGGGGACCCAACACAAGGTCTGTCTATAACTTAAGTCTCACTTAAGGCCTCAAAATAGTCCTGACGTGGGAGCTAAGGGTACATCTACAGTGAAACAAAAGAGCTGCAGCATGGCCGTGGCTGGCCCATGTCAACCGAGGGGCTTGAGGGGCTCCGGTTGTGGGGATAAAAATTGCTTCAGGCTCGGGCTCCAGCCCAAGATCTGAGACCCTGGGAGGGAGGAAAATCCCAGAGCTCAGCTTCCAGCCCAAGCCTGAACGTCAATTTTTCAGCCCGAGCCCCCCAAGCCTGACTCAGCCGACCTGGGCCAGCCATGGGTGTTCAGTTGCTGTGTAGACATACCCTAAGTGGCCCTTGCACATGGGTGAGTTTCACTTACTAACCCTAGATTTAGTCATGCCAGTGGAACTGCACTCTTACAGTTAGCAGGATTTGGCTCACACATTGTAAAGGACTTTGAGATCCTTTGTACCTTTAAGTCCACGTATGCCCAGGTAGTCTATTATACCTGTATTTATTTTAAAAAGGAAATGTAACAGGACTCCTTGGCACTTGTTCAGGTACATAGATCTTCAGGAAGGGTCAGCAAAATGCTCTGGAAGAGCACAGAAATAGTTTCTACAAGTACCTAGAGGCAATAGTTAGTCTCCATGGCTGGCACACGTCATTCTGGGATAGGACGACAGGACCATACGTCAAGACAGTGGGTGAGAAGAGGACTGATGAGGCACTGTGAATGTTGCCGGGTACTCGGCAGTTTTGAAAATCAGACCAGTTATTTAGGCATCTAAATATGAATTAAGGAGCTTGACTTCAGTCATCTATATGTCAAAGCCTGGGCCCCAACAAAAATGTACTGAATTTGCAAATGAGCCTGGATAATGCCTTAATAATCTTCCTCCATCAGGGACACTTTACTCTTCCCCTACAGCCTGCATTAGTAGCAACTTAACGGAAGTCGACTCAAAATAACCACCAGCAACTCTCTCACCAAACAGAACTCTAAACACTTGCAGGGAGATCACCTTATGCACAACTGGGTGAAATTCTGAGGTGATCCAAGCTGATGGACCAATTTGAAATTTTGTGCTTGGATCTCTTCAAAGTGATCCAAAGCAAAACCTTCACACTTGGCTTGTTTGGAAGATTTAAGAGACTTGAAAAAAAAATCAAGTCACAGTAGAAGAAGTTCGTTTTCAGTCATTTTAAAGATATGAGTTTTGAAAGTTGCCAATTTGGGCCATGCATGGTAGGATTTTCCTCAGAGGTATAAGAAATTCCAGTTTCTATCGCATTTTATAAATTGTATTGTTTAACAGATGTATATACAGAGAGAACACAGGTTAAAAGCAATAGAGAACAGAGTTAAGGATGCACATCCAACCTTAACTCTGCCCTCCTAAGTATGCAATTTCTCAGATATTTTGGCAAGAGGGGCCACAGAGGAACCTGGAGAACCAGAATCCAAATGTTGCATTAACAACAGCTCTACTTTAAAAGAGGATGCTTTTCTTGCCACTAAGCATCATCTGCTAATGTTTTGACTCCTGTCTCACCTAAAGTTTGGTCTCCTGCCTATAACCCTGTCTTGATTGTTTGTAAAAGTACAGAGTCTCGAAAGTGCCTGGGTCACCCTGGCTGCCTCTAGGAACCAGTGAGAACCCCTAGGAACCTGTGTCACCTCTCAACCCTGCGTGCAGTAAGGTTCAGAAAAGAGCAACAAAAATTATTAGGGGTCTGGAACAGCTTCCGTATGAAGAGATTAACAACACTGGGACTTTTCAATTTGGAAAAGAGACTGGTGGGGGGGGGATATGATTGTGGTCTGTAAAATCATGACTGGTGTGGAGAAAGTGAATAAGGAAGTGTTATTTACTCCTAACAACAAGAACTAGTGGTCACGCAATGAAATTAATAGGCAGCAGGTTTAAAAACAAACAAAAGGAAGTATTTCTTCACACAACACATAGTCAACCTGTGGAAATCCTTGCCAGAGCATGTGGTGAAGGCCAAGACCATAACAGGGTTCAAAAAAGAACTAGATAAGTTCATGGAGGATAGGTCCATCAATGGCTATTAGCCAGGATGGGCAGGGATGGGGTCCCTAGTCTCTGTTTGCCAAAAGCTGGGAATGAGTGACGGGATGGATCACTTGATTACCTGTTCTGTTCATTCCCTCTAGGATGTCTGGCATTGGCCACTGTCGGAAGACAGGATTGTGGCTAGATGGACCTTTGATCTGACCCAGTATGGCCATGCTTATGTTCTTAAGAAAAAACAATGGTTACTCACTTTCTTGTAATTGTTGTTCTTTGAGATGTGTTGATCATGTCCATTCCAATCAGGTGTGCGTGCGCAGTGTGTATGGCAGCCGGAAACATTTTCCCCTAGCAGTATCTGTCAGGCTGGGCGTCACGCCTTCTGGCACTCAAAATAGGGCCTTGTTGACCCTCCACCCCCAGTTCCTTCTTACCGCCTGTGATGGCTACTCAGAGCATTCGTGGCTCTTGCTTTGCAAGCACACTCCCCTAGTTCTTCAACTCTCTGTGTACATAGTTCTAAGTAGTTTGTTTAGTTTACGTTTCCATGGGGGGGGTGCACGTTTAGCCCCCCCCACCACCACCACCATTCACCCGGTGCTGGAGCATGCCTCTGTCACCAGGGTTTAAGCCCTGTATAGACTGTCACCCACACACTTCTTGTTTGAAGTGTCTGGGTGAATGTCACCTCAAAGAACACTGCAAGATCTGCAGAAGTTTTCGGCCAAGAACCCGGAAGGAGAGGGAACAGCACCTCAGGTTGTTATTAATGGAGGCAGCATCGTGTCCACCTTCGGACCCTGGCACTGCAGAGCTCGCACAGAGCACCTTGGCACCAGGGCATGGTGCCCTGGCACCGCTAGGACATGACTCGGTGCCAAGAAAGGACTCAAGACGAGACTCTTGACGCTGGCAGGCGCAGAGCAGCACAGATCCCATTCCCCGGTCCCCCCGCAAGATGACAAGGCCCGAGAGGGGGCGCTCTCCCACTACTAGAGCAGCACCTTAATAGCCCACCACCGTGAGACCCGCTTCGGGCCTTGGGAGTTTAGCCTTTTCTGTAAAGGTCTCAATGACTCCTGCCCCTCCTCAGGACCAGTTGAGTCCAGACCCCCACCTCTCCCTGGTCCAGGAGGGCCGGGACTTACAAATGCCATGCACACCAGAGGCGTTTGAGGTAGCTCAGGACTTAATTGCCCCTATGGCACTACCCTCTCCCCCGAGACCAGACAGGGCACCTACATCTGTCTCGACAGCACCCGCGAGACCCGCAGTTCCTCACCCCCTGAGCGACGCAAGTTACAGCGACCTAAGCGCCAGTGTGGACAGTGCTATGCCAGCGGAAGAGCTTCTCCTCCTGCTGTTCGTGGGGGCTGGAGTTATTAGGTCAAGAAGAGAGCTCCTCCGTCGGCTTAGAGCGTCTGCACTAGCAGCTTTCAGAGTAGCAGCCGTGTTAGTCTGTATTCGCAAAAAGAAAAGATAAGAGCAAGATTCACACCCATTATAATCAGCTTGCCTTGGATTTTGTATCTGAGGAATGAGTGAAAACAGGTTTCAAATACTAAAGGCTTGAGCTGCAAGCCTGACAAGTCCACAGAGAATCTTAGTCAGCCTACTCCACCCCTGGTCTCATCAGCCTCAATCAGTATACCCCCTGGGTCCCATCCTCAGATAGCATTACACAAATTATCAATCAAATTTTACATTGATATAATTACGAGCCACGATTAATGTATTCATTGCCCCACAGACCTCTCAGCAGGGTAAATCAGGCACAATCTATGGCAATCGATCAATCAACACTTAATACCGCACCAGGGAGTTGCAGGTCTCAGATGGGGGTGGTCTGGAATCCTCATCATTGCTGCAGACAGCCCACTGCTAATGAGTTTGATTAAACATTTCCACTATTGCCCATCCCTCCCCTGGAGAACAGCTTGAAACCAGCTCCTCTGCAGCCTATTCAGGGAAGAAGTTAAAGAAAAGATTAAAGCATCTCAGTGAATATTCATGCAGGTAACAAGAACATTCAGAGTTAAAACAGAAAGAGGATTAAAACACCCACACTCTGGAAGACTATAAACCCTCATGCTTCAGGGCATTGTGTGCCCTCTAATTAATGGGGGCCAGGAAGAAGCTTGCCCTGAGAGCTGGTTATCCCACAGCT
Source organism: Dermochelys coriacea (assembly GCF_009764565.3). Taxonomy (NCBI): domain Eukaryota; kingdom Metazoa; phylum Chordata; order Testudines; family Dermochelyidae; genus Dermochelys; species Dermochelys coriacea. Next base: position 351,869,041 of record NC_050068.2, on the reverse strand, counting down.
GCCATTGCAGAGTTTTCTGTATCTTCCTCCCAAGTATCTGGGTGCTGGCCTCTGTCAGAGACAAGAAATGGGGCTAGATGGATCACCTGTCTGACCCAGTATTGAAATTCCTATGATCTTCAGTGCACATGTGAATTCCAGTTAGATTTACACTTCAGCCAATCAGAAGCCACATGTTCATTAAAAAACACCATGTGCTAGTTTGACCGGCTATGCATTTCAGCAAACAAGCCCCAGTTCTCCAGCAGGGTGGTTAAAATGTGCATTTCATAGAATCATAGAATATTAGGGTTGGAAGAGACAGCTATCAAATCCCCCTCATTCTTCTCTGCTGCAGACTATCACTAATAACCTTAAAGAAGGATTAGATGAAGAATTCTCAAAGCCATGCAAGAATTGAACAGGGCATAGTTACTGCAGACTCTAAACTCAGGAAAGCAGCATCACCTACCCTCCCTGCTTCCCAAACACTCTGGACACTGCTTAGTGTCAAGTCAATGACAATCAAAGTGTACCAATTAGCATCTGGCACACTTCACAGCCTGCTGTAGGGCAAGGTGGGGCTTCCCTGCCTCCCGGTTGGCTAAGAGACTCGTAGCATAATGATGGAAATCAAAGGGGATGGCTTCTGTGCTTCCCTGGAATTCTGCCAGCGTAGCACAGAACCATCCCTGTCTGAGAAATTCAAAACACCTCCTTAATTCAGTACCACAGCAGCTTTGGAAGGGAAGCAGGGGACTGGGTACAGTACAGGCTGGAATGGAAAGTGGCAGGGCAGCATTCTGGCTGGGTCTCAGCAGCAGGAGATAGGAGGCCTGGGTATCTCTTCATACAAAGAACAGGAGGACTTGTGGCACCTTAGAGACAAATTTATTAGAGCATAAGCTTTCGTGAGTTACAGCTCACTTCATCGGATGCATAGAATGGAACATAGTAAGATATATAGCTATATACACACCCACACATACAGATAAGTTGGAAGTTATCATACAAACTGAGAGGTTAATTAGTTAAGATGAGCTATCAGCAGGAGAAAAAAACTTTTGTAGTGATCAAGATGGCCCATTTAGACAGTTGACAAGAAGGTGTGAGGATACTTAAAGAAATAGATTCAATATGTGTAATGACCCAGCCACTCCCAGTCTCTATTCAAATCCAAGTTAATGATATCTAGTTTGCATATTAATTCAAGCTCAGCAGTTTCTCATTGGAGTGTTTTTGAAGCTTTTCTGTTGCAAAATTGCCACCCTTAAATCTTTTACCGAGTGGCCAAAGAGATTGAAATGTTCTCCTACCGGTTTTTGAATGTCATGATTCCTGATGTCAGATTTTTGTCCATTTATTCTTTTATGTAGAGACTGTCCGGTTTGACCAATGTACATGGCAGAGGGGCATTGCTGGCACATGGTGGCAGATATCACATTGGTAGATGTGCAGGTGAATGAGCCCCTGATGGCGTGGCTCATGTGATTAAGTCCTATGATGGTGTCACTTGAATAAATATGTGGACAGAGTTGGCAATGGGCTTTGTTGCAAGGATTGGTTCCTGGGTTAGTGGTTCTGTTGTGTGGTTGCTGGTGAGTATTTGCTTCATGTTGGGGGGGCTGTCTGTAAGCCAGGACTGGCCTGCCTCCCAAGGTCTGTGAGAGTGAGGGATCCTTTTCCAGGATAGGTTGTAGATCCTTGATGATGCGTTGGAGAGGTTTTAGTTGGGGGCTGAAGGTGATGGCTAGTGGCGTTCTGTTTTCTTTGTTGGGCCTGTCCTGTAGTAGGCAACTTCTAGGTACTCTCCTGGCTCTGTCAATCTGCTTTTTCACTTCAGCAGGTGGGTATTGTAGTTTTAAGAATACTCGATAGAGATCTTGTGGATTTTTGTCTCTGAGGGATTGGAGCAAATGCAGTTGTATCTTAGAGCTTGGCTGTAGACAACGGATCATGTGGTGTGTCCTGGATGGAAGCTGGAGGCATGTAGGTAAGTATAGTGGTCAGTAGGCTTCCGATATAAGGTGGTGGTTCTGTGACCATCACTTAGCCGCTTGTGTGGATTGGTCTAGGCTGAGGTTGATAGTGGGATGGAAATTGTTGAAATCATGGTGGGATTCCTCAAGGGCTTCTTTTCCATGGGTCCAGATGATGTCATCAATGTTAGGGGACGAGAACTAAGGAAGCGTTGTTCTAAGTCAGCCATAAAAATGTTAGCATACTGTGGGGCCATGTGGGTACCCATAGCAGTATATATTGGTGTGTGTGTGTGTGTATATATACATACATATATACATACATATATATATATACATACACACACATATATATACACACATATATATACACACATATATATATACATATATATATATATATATATATATATATATATATATATATATACACACACACACATATACATATACACACACACACACATATACATATACACACACACACACACACACACACACACACACACACACACACACATATATGACTAAGGTATATATTGTCCCCAGTGTGAAACAGTTGTGGGTGAGGACAAGTACAAAGGAGATTAAGAAAGCCTGATAGCACAGGAGAGGTGTAATCGGAGCACGATGGGGCTGGGGAAACTGAGGTGGCCAGGAAGCACTTCAGAGCCGTACATGCCGAAAGGCAATTAAAATGGACTGGGCAAGAGATAGGGAGGGTGACAAAAAACAGGCTTCAAAGAGGGCTCCACAAGCTGGAAAATGCACTTCTGCCGAGTCAGGAAGAGAGCAGAGCAGCCCGGGGAACAGGCTACTGAGACACAGAGACAACACACAGGAGTGCCCCAGAGGGCAAAGGACATTCATCAGCCAAACCCCCCCTGCCGACCACATCCCCCTAGTTGTCACCTACCACCCACTAACAAAGGGAACCCATACAAGATCTCAAACAAGTACAACCCACACTGAATGGAGACCACATCCTGAAAGAAATTGTTCCTGACCTCCCTCTCCTGGCCTTCAAACACGCCTCCCTCCAACCTCATCAGAACCAGGCTCCCCACAGACCAGGACACACCAATTCAAAGCAGCACGAGACTCTGCCACAACACATGGGAAAACCTGCAGCCATGTCTTCACTGCTACCATGATCACCACCCCCTACAACACACCTTTCAAGATCCCTGGATCCTACACATGCCTATCAACATGTGGGGTACAATGCACTAATGTCCCAACAGCAACTACATGGGAGAAGCCAGGCAATCACCGCGCTCTCCAACGAGCTCTCAGAAAAATGATAAGGCAAAAACATCCCATCACCTCCCTGTGGGCAAACCTCTTTCACAAAATGATCACTCTGTATCTGGCCTCTCAGTCCTTGTGCTCAAAGGAAACCTGCACAGCACCTTGAAAAGACAAGTCTGGGAGCTTAAATTCATAAGCTTATGGAGCCCATGATCTCTGGTGTCTAGCAGACACCCTGGATATATGGCTTTTACCCTGGATATATGGCTTTATATAAAAAGCTGTATCCCACAACCCCCTTTTTGTCCTACAACCGCAAAGGTGTTAACAGGTCACTTCAGTCTGGTCTCTCACAATATGTGCTAACTACTTATGCTAAACATCTATTCCACCTGGTATTTAGGGCATGGCTACCCTTGCAGATGTAGAGCGCTTTGAGTTAAACCAGCCTTTGTAGAGCGCAGTAGGGAAAGCTGCAGTCTGTCCACACAGACAGCTTCAAGTGCACTGGCGCAGCAACATTTGCCGCACTTGCAGCAGCATTGGGTGCAGTGCATTATGGGCAGCTATCCCAGCATTCAAGTGACTGCAAAGTGCTTTTCAAATGGGGTGGGGGGGGTGGAGTGTGACGGAGTGTGTTTTGTGTATGTGGGTGAGAGTGGGTTTTGGGGGGGCTGAGCGCATGTCAGCATGCCGTCTTGTAAGTTCAGACAGCAGCAGACCCCCCCCCCCCACCGCCTCTCTCTCATACAGCATTCCACACTAATGGTTGCTGTGTATCAGAGCAGATAAGCAGCCGGCTGTCAGAAACGGAGCTTTCAAAGGGCATTTCCGCATTCCTACAGTGATTCAAAAACAATGACAAGAGTGGCCACTTGACTTAAGGGGATTATGGGACATTTCTGGAGGCTGATCAGGGCGCAGTAATGCAACACCTCGTCCACACTGGCGCCGCGGCACTCCAGGAGGGGTGCAGCAAACGTTATTCCACTTGCCAAGGTGGAGTACCAGCAGCTCTCTAGCCATGGAGACAGAGCGCTCTACGTGCCTTGCCAGCATGGACGGGTAGTGAGCTAGTGCACCTGGGGCTCCTTTATTGCGCTATAACTCGCAAGTGTAGTCAAGCCCTTAGCTATGACACTCTTAGAACCTTTCCCAGACCTGATGAACAAGCTTCTTCAAAGCTTGTGTCTCTCACCACCAGAACCTGGACTAAGAAGAGCTATGCCCTCAACCAGCTTGTGTCTCTAGCATCTCTACACCACCACTGCATGCATCAGGAAGCACAGGGAACAGCACCACATTTTGACTGTGGGCTCCTAGAGAAAAGCAAGGGGTCATGTATGACCACACGGGGGTCTGGAGCAACTCCACCTGCTAAGAGGAGGTAATGGTCAGAGCTAGGAGCCATAAATCTGTGTCTTAGTCCTGCCAGACAGTTACCAGTGCCGTGTGAATCCCCACTGCTTCGAAATGTTCCTGGCCCTTTTCAAGGTCAACATTATTTATTAGCCAGTAGAAACTGTCACCTCATACCAAAAGCTTAAGAACTGCCCCACATTCCAGTCTCCCCACAACTAAGCACCCCAGCATTCCCCACTTCCCCCTGTATCTGTCTTCATTTGCATTACCTCCATACATTCGGTAGCTCCTCATGGCAGAGATCTTGCTTTTATTTTCCACAGGTAAAGCACCATGCGCACCTACGAACCCAGGCAAACAGGCCAAACGCGTCCAACCCAACAGTATCTCTTGCAGCAATTCACAGTCATCCCCGCAGATACACCTACAGTCCCAGGGCAGAAGGAAGATATCTACCAGCATTGTAGGTAGTGTTGCAAGTTGCTCAACAACTCTTATATGCTTTACTCCTTCCCTTACCTTGGCCCGCTTTCCCCTTTGTGCCCAAAGAGAAAGCTGTCAGAACCCAGAATAAGCAGACGCCGGCCAGTCCCAGCTAGGTAAAGACAACTAAAGCTGTCAAGCGACAAGCCAAGAAAAGTAACAGCCCCATGAAGTACCAGGAAGAATCTTGCCTTCACCAGTTTTCTATTTGGAAAGCCAATGTTAGAGGCCAAGAACCAAAGAATGCTCCCAGAGCGAGGCGGTCTACAAAGCAGACCTAGATGCCGCACGCAGCAGCAGATGCTCCTCGTTTTCCTTTCCAAGTGGATCAAATAATGAACCACCCAGCTTTGTGGGTTTGCAGGGGGACAAAGCCATGCAGAGCAATTCTATCCAAGTCATGCTTTCCACCCACATCCCACCTTCCCCTCAATACCAGCCTCACCTAGCATCCAATATGCCTAGGCTCAGACTTCCCTCCCTCCAACAGATTGAGACATTTTAAGCAAATTTTCTACTCTTCATCCGGTCTGCCTGACACCAGGGGAACCACCTAGCCCAACAAGCACAGAGCTTAGCATTAGGGTGAGGTAACACAGCGAGAGGCCAGACCCATGGTCCATATAGTTCACTATGCTAGATATGACTGTGCCTATAAGCAGCTTGTGGCACCTTAGAGACTAACAAATTTATTTGAGTATAAGCTTTCGTGAGCTACAGCTCACTTCATCGGATGCATCCGATTATTATGCTCAAATAAATGTGTTAGTCTCTAAGGTGCCACAAGTCCTCCTTTTCTTTTTGCGGATACAGACTAACACGGCTGCTACTCTAGAACCTATAAGCAGCTTGAACCCCCTAGTGGACAGTCGTGGAATAACATTTCACCCTGCCCCATCCATTAGTTAGCTGAGGCCCTGGAGCATGAGGCTTTGCAGACCTTGTACTTTATATCCCACTAATATAATATAGCTGCAGATCTCATTATCCTTCTGTCTAATCCTTTTGAAGGTTGTGAGGACAGGGAGAGTGGGGAAACATCCCCTGCTGGAGTAATAGACAATGATACATTTGCTGCTCCTCGTGAAGCTGAGAGCTGCCTAATCATCCCAAAGCCTCCTTCCCTGCAAAGAGAATATTGGCAAGGGAGGGGAGGGGAACTGTTTTCCAGACAACCTACTCAGAAGCCAGGGGCATGCGCTCTTCTCCCAGGCCATGCCAGTGTCCGGTACTGATCACAGACACAGCAGAGAACGAATACATTTAACGGAGCCATGGCAGAACCCAGGAGTTAGAGCCTCATTAGCAGAGTCCAATTAAAAATGGAAAACCAAGCTACTTTCAAGCTGAATGCTTCTACCAAAAAAAGAAGCCACATCTTAATCACTTTCATTATCCAAACAGACTCCCCGCTGGAGCCTTGTAATTGGAAGTCTCTCATTTTAACGAGATTTGCATTTTATCCAAGTGCACTGACAGGGCTAAGAGCAGTGTTCTCACTCCTGGCTCCCTGAGCCCCACAAACAAGCACAGGCAGAGAAACAAGATAGGAGGGGCGGTGTCAGAAGCTGTGCCCCTGCCATGGGAGCATCTGTTTGGCAATTTCCAACCTACCGTGAGCTACAAAACAGACTCTCCCCTCCCTTCAACACTGCTGTATTCATGTATAGGAGGCCACGTCATAGAGAGGGGGCTAAGAGGGGTGGGGGATATAAAACATTCCACCCCCCAAAAAACAGTTTCAGAAGCTTTCATCCGTTCAAGCAACAAGATAATGCAGCAATACACCTGAAGAACGACATATCCTTGAACCAGCCAGAGCCCACACATGCAGCTATAACTGCAGCTACAGATTGTATCCATGCAGGACATGATTTTCCACCGAATGTATCCGATGAAGTGAGCTGTAGCTCACGAAAGCTTATGCTCAAATAAATTTGTTAGTCTCTAAGGTGCCACAAGTACTCTTTCCTTTTGCAAATACAGACTAACATGGCTGCTACTCTGAAAACAGCATGGCCAGTGGGTAGAGCACTGGATTGGTATTCAAGAGACCTGGGTTCTATTTGCAGCTTCGCCACTGACCTGGTGAGTGACCTTAGGCAAATCCCGTAACCAGTCTATTTCCCCTCCCCCTGATTTGTCTATTTAGAGACAAATGCTGTTCAGAGCTGTCTACACTTTGCTGTTATTTCAACAGGGCTCTGATCTTGGTTAGGGTGTTGCTGTAATACAAATATACACACAGCAGATTTTAAGCAGACATCTGTTAAATCAACAATTCTTTAAGCCTACCAAGGACACCAGGCACTCCAGTCCTTGTCCATACAGACTTTCCAAAGCAATATACAGCACAGTAATAAGGTTTTAGATTTTTTATGCTGCACTAGGTTCTCTCCATTTGTCTACAAGGGAGGGGGTGTGGGCTTTGTTCAAAGTCCCCAAAACATTCCCCTTCTGTGGGGCCAGAGAAACCTTCAGGTAACTGCTTTGGAGAGTTTCATTTTCATAAAAACTACCAGTTCAACCCTAAGCCAATACCAACGACCAGGTCAAGCCAAGCCTTTTGTCCATTACTACTCTCAACATAAAGGTACAAAAGAACAGATGACACTAAATGCAGGGAGAAGTCAGCTAAACCCAGTCTAGATGCCTGGCTGAGTAAGGACCAAGCACATCACAGCAAGATGCAATCAAATCCAGAGGGTATAAGACATACCATGCTCTCCCATTCCTATACCTCTGCAGGAAAAGCACCCTAGAGAGGAAAAGAACTATGGGAAGGGGACAAGTTGTCCCTGCAGCAAGGGACAGAACAGAGGCAGCTTCACGGAGAGGAAAACACTGGCCAGTCTGTTGGCCCTTTCCTACTTTGTCTTAAACGTGTTCTTCTCAGTCAGGCCTGTCACATCTCAGTCCAATCGCTCAACCACATTACTTGTGGCATCTCTAACCTATCTGACACACTGCTTCAATCCTCTCCCCAGGGATTTGGGTTCCTGTTTGCGATGTCCCCACATTCCTCCAGTCTGAGGTGCAGTGGCTAGGTGGTTCAGGCACTCAACTACAATCCTGAAGGTCACAGTTGAGAGTTGCTTGATCTCACTCTGAAAGGCCACCTCCAGTTCACCCAGCTGCAAAACGGGTACCTGACACATCGGTTAGGGCAGTCGTGATGCTGGCCACAACGCAATTTTGTGCATCACTGGCTGTGAAACAGATATGCCTTAACCACCTCCGACCGACGAGCCATTGGCCCAGAAGAACTTTCACTCCAGCCTTCCCCAGCGAGCTCTCAGTTCCTGCCAAATCCGAAAGGCCTATTAGATACATTAGAGCCAGGCCCTAATCTCAAACTCACTTGACCCTGAACCCCGGCCAGTGACTAGGCCTTTAGACAATTAAATGGAAGCTGTCTTTAATCACCCAATTTAACACTTTTTGAAAAGTGAAAAGCCAGCTACAGCTCAGAGCAGGGCTCCACCACATCAGCTCCTGCCAGAATTAACTCCTTCTATTTAAAAATTAAGTCTTACTAAGGAGCACCACTCAGAGCCAACAATGCCTTTGACTGGGTCTGAATCTCTGAGCATCTACACAATCCACCTAGGAAGCCCGAGGCAAAACCCACTTGGAGTCAGAGATCCATAGACTCCAAGGCCAGAAGGGGCCATTGTGACCATCTTGTCCGACCCCCTCTGTAACACAGGCCAGAGACCTGCCCCAAAGGAATTCCTAGAGCAGAGTTGTCAGAAAAACATCCAAGTTTTACTTTAAAATTGCCAGGGATGGAGAATCCACCACGACCCTTGGTGACTCGTTCCAATGGTTAATTACTGTTAAAAATGTATACCATATTTCAGTCTGAATTTGTCTAGCTTAAATTTCTAGCCATTGGACAATGTTAGACCTTTCTCAGAGAGACTGAAGAGCGCATTATTAAATATTTGTTCTCCATGATCAAGTCACCCCTTAACCTTTCTCCTTCTTAAGCTAAACAGTTTGATCTCCTTGAGTCAAATCACTCAGAGAAAACAGGAATAGATTCTGCACACCCCAAAATACCAAGGGGGCGATCTCACACAAAAACGAGGGGGTGTAGATGGTCTCACTCTGACAAGCTGCTGGATCACTACATGACTTAATGCACTGTTTCCCTGTCTGGGAGCTGAGGACTCATGGGGGGGGAGCAGAAGGGACCCATGTGAGTTGGGAAAGCTGCAGAACTCCAGCACCCCTGTTGTCTACGGGTAAAGCAAGAGGCAGCCAAGCCACCCCAGCCTTCTCGCCTGGCTCCTGTTGTGGCTGCTAATGCAGTTGGCTGCAGGAGTGACTCACATATGCAGAGCTGCAGGCTAGGTGGTGGGTCCCTGTGCTCCTGCTGAGCCTTGGGGTTACCAACGGACACTGGCTGGTCCAACTCCAGTGGGCTGTGGCCTTTTGGCCAGAAGGGACATGAAAACAAGAGTGAAAAAAATGAGCAAAGGGAGAAATTACACCAAAAAAGGAGAGAGAATTGACAATGGCAACTGGAGTGAGGCCACGATCCAAAGGGGACTCTGCCAAGCCATGCCCAAGGCACTCTGGCAAAGAAAGGCTTGGCAACTCAGCATTAACCAATACTAGGAAACAGGAGTCCCAGAGCACTGATGGCCAACACTCCAGGGTCCACACGACAGCTTTATCATGCCCAGCAGGAAGCAGGACATATTCCCCAGAGAGAAGTGGTAGAAGCGTATCTGGGGGCATCACTGCAACCTTGGCCAGGAACAGCCTTAGAGGACAGACTGCGGGGACTGTCACTGCTTTATGTTCCCAGCCATGCAGGGAGAATGGACAGGCTAGATGGGACCCAGTCCAGAGACTGGTTCATATTAGAAATTCTACAGGAGGGAGATAGAGAGACTCAATTTAATGCACGTTTCAGTTTGGGACTATCCAGGGATGCAAGGGTAGGGCACATACGCTGGGGGGAATAAAGCTAGAGCACTAACCAGGTCACCCATGCAGGTACAGGACAGTGATAGCTACAGCACAGCTTCCTTTCCCACGTGCCGCTATTCCCAGCTTCCAAACTAACAAACTAACCCAGCCCTGCTGTTCAAATGATGCCCCTTTACTGCCACTTCCTGCTGGATACTTGAAGTGACTCCGACTGCACCCCGTACAACAGGGTGATGGGCTTTGCCACTTCAGCCCCGGGCTGACAAGGGATGGCCCGAGCCCCTAGCTTTTCTACGCTTCCCCAGGTGTCAGTGGGGGAGATTTCCAGGGCAAAGGCATGATGCAGCATTCCACTTGGACTGCTCAAGGACAGCAGGAGTACAGACAGCGTGAATTCAGAGCCAGGCCTTTCCCATCCACCACACATCCCCTCCCTTGAAAAGAAACCTCCTCCTCCTCCCCCCTCCATATAGAGCACATGGCTTCATCCTCAAGGGGGAGAGCCTCCCCCTGCAGATCTGAGAGAGCTTCTATTACTGAAGTCATGCCCTCCCCAGGCCATCAGCACTATTTCCTATCTGCCCACTCACCCCACCCCAAGGGCTATTCGGCAGAGGAACACTGACTAGCACTTCTCCAGAGCCCTTTCGCTCAGCGCTCCCCCAAAACTCTGCAGAGGGCTGCGTCTCTCTGCTTTTAATCCCAATTCCCCATGGGGCATGCACCAGTGACAGGCAACTGCATTGTCAGTGCCAGGCCAATGTTCCTGTCAGTGTAATATACTAACTGCTTCCTGACTGGACACTAGGGTGTTGGTTACCAGGTTGCTGGATTTATTTATTCATGGAGCTGGAGCTCAATTCCCCTCCAACAGGTTCGTGTCCACACACTTCTCCTGCACTTGCACAGGGGGCCCAACTGGCAGGTCACCCTTCCTCTGGCACAATCCCAGCCTTTGCTAGTTTGCAGCCGCGATAGGCGAATAGTGGAAATTCGCACCAGGCTGGACTCTGAACCAAAAATAAATAGATGTATATATGAGGGCACCAGCTGGCAAGGGTGAAATGCAAGAGCTGCTTTATGACCAGCATGCCCAGCCCCAGCCACATTGCAAGGCAAAGCTGCCAACTGGCACCACCAGGGTAGAATCTTGTTGGCCTTAGTGCACTCCACCCCCAGGAGTGCTGCTCTGACATGTCCTAGACCAGATGGGGAAGTGGAAGCTTAGTGGGCAGGACTACTGGCTCTGTGGAATCCCCCACTGTGCACACTTAACTGCTGAATGACCTCATACTGCATAGCTCTAAGCACACGCACTCCCCACAAGGCCTTTTGAGGTGCTTACAGGACAATTCAGACAAATGTGGTTCAGTCACAGGGTGCATCTGGAATGGGGCTCCTTTCATGGGATTTAACAGACCAGCAGAGAAGGCAGGAAAGTGACTTTCCCCAGCAGTTCCATTTGTATAACCATTGCTCTCCCCTACCCCCCAGAGATCAGTCAGCAAACTCTGTGATGCATCACAAGGTGTTTTGCTTACATACATAATCTTAATCTCTTATTCAAACCCAGGAACCTCAAACACCAGGCCCAATCACTGAGTGAGACTAAGAAAAACGCCTGGATTGGAGAAGTGGCTGTACCAGCCTCCTGCAGGATCAGGCTGCTCTGGCCTACGGAGGCACTGCAGGATTCCTTGGGGCAGCTTCCTTCAAAAAAGGTGTGGGGGGGTGGGGGGAGGTGCACAGCAACACAAGAGACCACCCAGGCTGTCCCCTAACTAAATCCACTCCAGCAGAAGACACTGGACAGGATAGCAGCTGCTACCGCCCCTTGGGGTTCAGAAGTACAGTGCTGAAGGGTCCCTTCCTTCTTCATGCACTAAAACAAACCACTCCCTCAGTACTGAGCAGGGAAGAACCCAGACCCCCACCTGTATTCTCTAGAATACCTTCCTGAGGCCAGGTATCCAGAGAACTGGAGAAACAAGGGCAAAGGGGCAAAGTCTCCTCTAACAGCGACAATCAGCCCCCGACTCAAGCCACCTGCCACTCTTTGGGGCCCTACATACAGGTCACATTTGCTGTGTCCAAGCTCCTAGCAGGGAAAGAAGAGAGTCAGCTGCAGGAATGCTCACTCTGCAGCCTTATGCATGCACCAGCTAGCCCTATTGCTGCTATTCTAACAGATCACATGGGGAAAGCTTGCCTACCCTCTGAGGAGAAAGCAGCACCCACACAGAGAAGACAGGCCCTGCCCCTAGCACCCAGGCAAGAGGGAGGTGAGTATGTGCCTTGGAACGTTTTAACTCCATATTACGTCAGTGAAGCATCCCAGAGGCAAACCAGGATGATGCTGTGGCTCAAGGAGAGCAGCTCTCCTACTGTAACGACAGCCTTTGCAGCCTCTGCACTGGAAACCCAATCACTTCCCCATCCCTTCCTGACTCCAGATCAACTCCAGGCATTTTTAAGACAAAAGCAGTTCTATTTCTAATTGGTTTGCAAGAAGGGAGAGCTTATCTCCTGTCACCACTGTGAGCATCAATTCTAATTCCTCGAAAGCTGATACGAAGGCGCATTTTGTTTGGAGAATTACGAGCTGCAAACACTCCTAAACAGGCGCTTTGCTCCTTGTTTGTTAAGAATGTTGTTTTATTAAACAGGAACAAAACAGACAAACCCCCGCTTTAGAGCAGAGCCCGGCAGAACACAGTCATTAATGCAGTCACAAAAGGGCAAGGGCTGGTTGGGCCGGATCCTCCCGCATTCCTAGTCACAGCTCTGCAATCCCATTAGCGGCAAGATTAAATTAATAAAGTTGTTTGTCTTGTCAGCTTGTGTTACACGTTGTACAAACTTGTTAGATAATCGGCAGAGGCATGACAATTCATTATCCTACAGGGAGCCAGCCTGGAAACCAGCAGCTTCCACCTGCAAATTGAGACACCACATCAAATTAGACCGGCAGACGCAGTTCGCCTGCACACACTGCAGGGAAGACGCAGGCCCCATTGTTCCCAGGGGCTGCAGGAAAGTGCCTTCTGCTGCTTCCCGCAGCGGCTTGGTGTCCGTGGGATCTCTGCGGTGGTGGACATTGCAAAGCCTCGCACCCGGTGTTCCAGCCTTCTACTGTGTTGAGAGGGCGGGGAGCAGATTGCAGGCTGGAGGTGCATTGCACACTACTCACATCAGAATTTCTTATGCAGGAAGGCTCAGTGTGAGGCCTCTTTGCTTTCCGGCTTACTTGGCCAGAAAAGCTAACCCTTTCAAGGCCGGGGGCCACAGAGCATCGTTTCAGATCGGCCCCAGGGAGACAGCAGCTTTGAAACTGCACTGAAGCTGGCAAGCAAGTCTATTGGGTAGCTCAAACCACTGCCATTTTACTGCTACAGATGCCTCTAGGAGTGCAAACACCAAAAGTGAGAAACCACCCATCTGATTGCTCAGAGCAAGGCAGTGGGAACCAGGGCTGCTACTGGATCTGTCAGCAACTTGCTGTGACACCCTGGACAGGTCAAGGTTGACAAGCCAGCAGTCAGATGGGTAAAATACTTACCCACAGCACCCCAGGAGGGATGTCCTTGCCTAACTGTAAAGTGTCTGAAGATCGCTAGATGCTATGGAAATGCAGGTAACAAATTTAAAAAAAAAAAAAAAAGATAGTTGCCTGTTTACAGCAGGTCACAAAGCACTTTGCCGCCTAGATACCAGGGTATCAACAATTGATAAGATGCTGAAATTGAATTTCTACATGATGCGAGTGCCCCATTTTAGAGATGGAGAAACACACAGAGGGGAAGTGACTCTCCAAAGGTCACAGGAAGCCAGCAACATAACCCAGATCTCTCAACTCCTAGTCCTGCACCCAAATGTGATCACCCAGTTCTGCCACAGCATCATGTCATTACTTGACACACCTTTGCTTCTCATTTGGGGCACTGTTGGGAATAATTAGGAAAGGGACAAAAACAGAATATCATATTGCCTCTATATAAATCCAGGGTACGCTCACATCTTGAATACTGCATACAGATGTGTGGTTGCCCCATCTCAAAAAAGATGTATTGGAATTGGAAACGGTTTAGAAAAGGGCAACAAAAATGATTAGGGGCATGGAACAGCTGCCATATGCGGAGCGATTAAGACCAACTTTTCAGCTTGTAAAAGACAACTGAGAGGGGATATGACAGAGGACTATAAAAAATGACTGGTGTGGAGAAAGTAAATAAGTGCTATTTACTCCTTCTCATAACACAAACTAGGGTTCACCAAATGAAGCAGCCGAACCAACAGAATGAAGTATTTTTTCCCACACAACACCCAGTCAACCTGTGGAACTCTTGGCCTTCACAACATCCTCTGGCAAGGACTACAACAAGGTTCAAAAGAGAACTATATAAATTCATGGAGAATAGGTTCATTAATGGCTATTAGCCAGGATGGACAGAGATGGTGCCATTCTGTTTACCAGAAGCTAGGAATGGGAGACGGGACGGATCACTTGATGATTACCTGTTCTGTTTATTCCCTCTGGAGCACCTGCCACTGGCCACTGTCGGAAGACAGGATACTGGCTAGATGGACCTTGGTCTGACCATTCTATTATGTCAAGCCAATGGCTCTAGGGTGCCACACTCCCAGGTATATTTGCTTTACCACAGCATGAGCTGTGAGCCAGAACTCTCTCCTGCTGATCCCCCAGGGTAAGTGACATCCATATATAACGTACTCCCAGCTTGGAAATTGATTTCTTGCCCCTCTCTCAATTCAGCTGCTGCCAAATCTCTGCTCTGCAAAAGTCTGTTGTGAAATGATTGAGACTGGCCCCATTTACCAGCAGCAGCGACGAGCTCCTCTACAAACAGGACTCAACTGATCGGAGTGCTGGGGCACTCCCAGCTGGGAGCCTGTCCAGAGACTGAACTCGCGCACCAGGCAGCATTTCTGCACTGTGAAAACCAGAGAACCCATACCAGCAGCCCCGGTGAATTGCCGGGACAGAACACACCAGGCACTTAACGGAGAAGCTGCCAAGCCCAGTTTCCAGCTCCCAGCCCAGAGGGGAGTAAAAGATCCTAGCAAGACAATACTCAATGAATTGAACGGAAGCTTAATCAATACTATGTTTTTCTCTACACTGCAAAAATGAGCGGCAAACACTGGTTCAGCACAAAACTTCAGAAGATCAGAACCAGAGCTGTCTTTTACAGACAAAGCTGGAACACAGATTAGGAGAAAAAGCTACTAGGACAGCCGCCAGGGAACACCCATGGGGGGAAGCCAGCTCTAGCAGACAATCTACTGGGCAGTGTGGGGACAACAGGTGGGGCAGGAATCTGCGGGCATTCTAGAATTTCCAAGTCATAGCACAGCCGTTCGCCTCCAAGCTGGGTGCGGTTGGCACTCAGTGTTGGGTAGTGCTGCACATCAGCTGGTCTAAATGCCAAACTACACCAAGCCTCGTCTGCTGTGCAGTGGGGGTGCCCCATCCAATGCGACGCGGCTATAGCAACAGATTGCTCCACATGACTGGGAAGAAGAGAGGCATCAGAAAAAGGCCCATCAGGGCTCATGCAATGCTGGGACAGACTAATAGCAGAAAGGAAGACCACAATGAAACCCGCCAGGTACTGCAGGCAAGTGACACTAGCAATGCAGTAGGTGACAAAGCCCCAGTGTGGTACAAGGAGGCGCTGTGCTGCCAGGGGGCAACAGACTAGATGAGAAGGGGCAGCTCCCCACCTCCTGCACCCAAGAGGGACTTTCTGTGAGGACACACATGAATCCTGTCATCCTGGCCAAACTCAGGCTCTATCTGAATGCCCCCGGTGGTTCCAACAGGACACCGCACTCTTGTTTACACAGCAACCGCTGTGTGGTGTTCCACCCAGACCCCAGCAGTGTTCCACCCAGGAGGTGGCTGCACCTTGGCAGGGGATTAGCAACTGGTGCATGGTTTGGTTCTGCCAGGCGTGCTTATCTATCCCACGGACACAGAGTCTTTGACACACTAATCTGGGGTCATTCAGGCCAAGTGATCATAGAATCATAGAACCATAGAATATCCAAGTTGGAAGGGACCTCAGGAGGTCATCTAGTCCAACTCCCTGCTCAAAGCAGGACCAATCCCCAACTAAAGCATCCCAGTCAGGGCTTTGTCAAGCCTGACCTTAAAAACTTCTAAGGAAGGAGATTCTAGGTAACGCATTCCAGTGTTTCACCACCCTCCTAGTGAAAAAGTTTTTCCTAATATCCAACCGAAACCTCCCTCACTGCAACTTGAGACCATTACTCCTCGTTCTGTCATCTACCACCACTGAGAACAGTCTAGATCCATCCTCTTTGGAACCCCCTTTCAAGTAGTTGAAAGCAGCTATCAAATCCCCCCTCATTCTTCTCTTCCGCAGACTAAACAATCCCACTTCCCTCAGCCTCGCCTCATAAGTCACATGTTCCAGTCCCCTAATCATTTTTGTTGCCCTCCGCTGGACATTTTCCAATTTTTCCACATCCTTCTTCTAGTGTGGGACCCAAAACCGGACACAGTACTCCAGATGAGGCCTCACCAATGTCGAATAGAGGGGAACAATCACGTCCCTCGATCTGCTGGCAGTGCCTCTACTTATACATCCCAAAATGCCATTGGCCTTCTTGGCAACAAGGGCACACTGGTGACTCATATCCAGCTTCTCATCCACTGTAACCCCTAGGTCCTTTTCTGCAGAACTGCTGCTTAGCTATTTGGTCCCTAGTCTGTAGCGGTGCATGGGATTCTTCCATCCGAAATGCAGGACTCTGCACTTGTCCTTGTTGAACCTCATCAGTTTTTTTTTTTGGCCCAATCCTCTAATTTGTCTAGAGCCCTCTATATCCTATCCCTACCCTCCAGTGTATCTACCTCTCCTCCCAGTTAAGTGTCATCTGCAAACTTGCTGAGGGTGCAATCCACACCATCCTCCAGATCATTAATGAAGATATTGAACAAAAACGGCCCGAGGACCAACCCTTGGTGGACTCCACTTGATACCAGCTGCCAACTAGACATGGAGCCATTGAGCACTACCCATTGAGCCCGACAATCTAGCCAGCTTTCTATCCACCTTATAGTCCATTCATCCAGCCCATACTTTAATTTACTGGCAAGACTACTGTGGGAGACAGTGTCAAAAGCTTTGCTAAAGTCAAGGAACAACACGTCCACTGCTTTCCCCTCATCCACAGAGCCAGTTATCTCGTCATAGAAGGCAATTAGATTAGTCAGGCATGACTTGCCCTTGGTGAATCCATGCTGACTGTTTCTGATCACTTTCCTCCCCTCTAAGTGCTTCAGAATTCATTCCTTGAGGACCTGTTCCATGATTTTTCCAGGGATTGAGGTGAGGCTGACTGGCCTGTAGTTTGCAGGATGATCCTCCTTCCCCCCCCCTTTTTTTTTTTAATAAAGATGGACACTACATTAGCCTTTTTCCAGTCATCTGGGACCTCCCCCGATCACCATGCGTTTTCAAAGATAATGGCCAATGGCTCTGCAATCACATCTGCCAACTCCTTCAGCACTCTCGGATACAGCGCATCCAGCCCCATGGACTTGTGCTCGTCCAGTTTTTCTAAGTAGTCCTGAACCACTTCTTTCTCCACAGAGGGCTGGTCACCTCCTCCCCATGTAGTGCTGCCCAGTGCAGCAGTCTGGGAGCTGACCTTGCTCGTGAAGACAGAGGCAAAAAAAGCATTGAGTACATTAGCTTTTTCCACATCCTCTCTCGCTAGGTTGCCTCCCTCATTCAGTAAGGGGCCCACACTTTTCTTGACTTTCTTCTTGTTGCTAACATACCTGAAGAAACCCTTCATGTTACTCTTAACATCTCTTGCTAGCTGCAACTCCAGGTATGATTTGGCCTGCCTGATTTCACTCCTGCATGCCCAAGCAAGATTTTTATATTCTTCCCTGGTCATTTGTCCAATCTTCCACTTTTTGTAAGCTTTTTTGTGTTTAAGATCAGCAAGGATTTCACTGTTAAGCCAAGCTGGTCGCCTCCCATATTTACTATTCTTTCTACACATCGGGATGGTTTGTCCCTGTAACCTCAATAAGGATTCTTTAAAATACAGCCAAGTCTCCTGGACTCCTTTCCCCCTCATGTTATTCTCCCAAGGGATCCTGCCCATCAGTTCCCCGAGGTTGTCAAAGTCTGCTTTTCTGAAGTCCAGGGTCCGTATTCTGCTGCTCTCCTTTCTTCCTTGCGTCAGGATCCTGAATTCAACCATCTCATGGTCACTGCCTCCCAGGTTCCCATCCACTTTTGCTTCCCCTACTAATTCTTCCCGGTTTGTGAGCAGCAGGTCAAGAAGAGCTCTGCCCCTAGTTGGTTCCTCCAGCTTAAATCCAGGATACTAGCTGGGATCCTGAGATCCTGAGCCAACTAAGCGGGCTCCGGGCTGCTGTGACAGTGACTAGTGAGATGATTTATGGGCCTGTCACCCATGGGTGGACACATCCTAAGAGCACCCACCAAACGGTGCATTGCAGTTTGTATTAAAGCCAGGGTGCAATGTGCCAGCAAGAAATGGGAAATGGCTACCATGGCCCCAGTGCAGACAATTGGCATGGCTGCTTTCACTTCTCCAGGATCAAGTTCTCCTGCTTCACTGGCAGAACATGTTCCCAAGGCACTTGCAAGTGCTTGAAGGGAAAGCAGCTACATCTAACAATATGGCTGGCTAAGCTGGATTGTAGCCAATGTACAGACCCATCCATCAGGCATTCAAGAGAAAACTAGAAAGAAGGCAGAAGAATTCAGACACCTCCTCCCCAGTGCCTGTACTTCAAGGCTACTTAGGGACTTTTGAACCAAAAATCCTCTGGGCAACAGCTCGAGCAAAAGGCATTGAAAGTTATTCAGCTCCATGGTAGCCGGAGCTCCTGCTAGCATACCTGTGAAGAGAGAACACTGCTGTTCTGAGATCCACCAACGCTCCAAGGCTCACCCTCAATCAGTTCATCAGATTCAGCTAGCCTTTAAACAAAAGGCTGCCATTCCCATCACTCCCAGAGCACCAGGCAAACAGGAGGGACGTCCTCAGACCCATGCACATGTATCCATTAAAAGCAGGTTTCAGAGTAGCAGCCATGTTAGTCTGTATCCACAAAAAGAAAAGGAGGACTTGTGGCACCTTAGAGACATTTATTTGAGCATAAGCTTTCGTGAGCTATAGCATCCGATGAAGTGAGCTGTAGCTCACGAAAGCTTATGCTCAAATAAATTTGTTAGTTAGTCTCTAAGGTGCCACAAGTACTCTCTCTTTTTCCATTAAAAGCAAGCTCCTTCCTGAGCCCATCTTCCTTTCTCCAGGTACAAAAAGGGGCGGATAGCTAGTGCAGGCCAATTAAACATGTAAACAGTGCTCCCAGCCCTGGAATAAGAACTGGGAGGGTAAGGGGTTTCTCTTGAAAACTGGTTTCCCAAACGTGTGGCACTCTTGTACAGGATAGACCTGAATTTTAATGCAAAAGCAATTAAATTATTCATTCTTAAAGTTAGGTCATTATAAACTTGCCTGAGCTTTTATCAAACTTTAAGAAATATTTACAATTATACACAATACTTGTAGAATAAAACATAAGCTTATGTTTTTGATTGCTTACATCAGGCTAATTAAAGAAATTTCTAGGAACTCTGTTTTCTTTCAACTATTGACAGTTTGGGAGCCTGTCACAAGAAGATAACATTTAATACCCCAACTGTGTTTACACAGACTGCAGGAATGTTTAGGGGCGTTATCAAGAGCCATAAATGACATAGTAAAACTTTTCCTTACTCCCCTTTGGGGAAAAAAGCTTCAGTTTAAATCCTTAAAGAAATCCTATTGAAAATAATTTCTTTTATAAGCTCTCTGAAGTGCCTTCAAATGTGAAGAACATTTATGGTTGAAGACTGGTTTGTACAAGACCTCTCTTACTTCTAAATTAACGTCCCTTCTTAAAGGTGAAAATCTGTCTTAAATACTTCTTTTAAGATGTTATTTGTCAATATTACATATCTAAATGCAAGCATCTGATGTAGTAACTTCCTTCCTTTGTAAACAGTAAAATGTTTTGCTTACCAATACAGAATCCAAGGATCTTGCTACAAGTGGTTACTAATGTAAGAAGCCATTTGGGTATTGAATTATTTATGTTGATCAGAGAATGAATTAATTATCTTTCTGGCAATGCTTCAGCAACTTCATCCAAAAGGGAGGCAAGAACCATCTCACCAAAGGTGAAAGGAGATGATGCCTTCTTTAATGGCCAACCAAATTTAAAGACTATGACCAACTCAAGTTTAAAAAGACTAATTTGATAACTAAAAACTTATGCATAACAAAGGTGTCTGGATTCATTTAAAACAATGTTAACTCTTCTGAAAGGCTGATAAAACTAAATGACTTTCAGAAAATGGGTTGAATACCAAAAAAAGAGTTAGAACTCTGACTTGAAAGATGCTCTGAGAATTTCCCATCTCAAGAACACAAACAATTAAAACTGCTGCCAATATTAACAGATTGCATATTCATGAGCTTCAGCTGCTGCCTAGACCAATCCACAAAGCTCCTGAGCCAATGAGAGGAGGACAGCAGCTAATTTTTGAATCCAGCCAAGCCCTGGAAGAGTGGGAGGAGTATAAATCTCTCTGAAAGCAGCACAGTCTACTCAATTCTCTCAGCTTCAACAGCAATGCTCAATGCAACCGGCTCATCCCAGCTCTGTCTCTGTTCCAGCTGACACCTTTATAATAGCAACAAGGCAGCAAGAAGAACCAAGAGGCAGTAACTTTCCAGTCCAGCACTGTTCCTGCAATAGGACATTACCGGTACTGCAGCATCGTGAAGATGAAGTTTGCCAAAGCTCTGCCAAGACGTTAGATTTAAAGTTTCCTGTAATGATTTTAATGGGATATTGAAATGCTATTGTCACTTAAGATATTGACAGCTTCTCCTGTTAATTACCCAAGTGCTTAGACGAGGAAGAGTTAATAGACAGACCGTGGGCAAATTCCAGACCAAGAGATGCTTTTGAATGGACCGCAGAATCTTTTCATTTACTTCTTATAGTTACTGCAAAGTGAAAAACATTTCTCTGGAGTCTGGACCTTGACTATACCTTGACAGAGAAATTTAGACCTTGACAAAAAAATCTACTACTCCTGCCTTAGACCATCTATTCCTGGAGAGGAGACATTAGCTAATCATTGGCAAACAGAAAAAATATGCTTGTTTCAAGAAAGCTCCTTGAATGCATTCTTTTAAGTAACATTTAAATCCTTTTTTGGTTTCATAAGACAGTTAAGATCACTTATCTTTATCCATTTATAAACTGTTTAGGCTACCCAAGAGAAACCACACAGGACTCACCTACCCTTAAAGTAAGTTCTTCTGCCCATCCATAAACTGTTTTATTTATCTGTAATGTCCTAAGACAGGATTGACATTTGGGGGATTGCTTTGGTAACTTACCAAGAGAAAAATCCACACACCCCACCCGTAGCCGCAGGCCCACACTCAAAGGTGCAATCTCTGGTCCAAGATTTCAACAAAGATATGCAGAAGGGGTTGGAATACAAGCAACCATTGTTTGTGTGTGTTCTCTTTGGCTCCCCTCCTCCCCCCCAAAAAAACAGTTAATTGGAGTTATTTTGCTTGTCTTTCATCACTGTCCCCCCGTAAGGTAAAGAACCTCATCTGATTACAACATGGGGAGTCATATCCCTGAAGTGGAATTAAGAGAAAAATCAAGATTCGGGCTTCAATGTTTTGTTTCTCTAAAACTACACATACATAGTTTTCATTACTTGCTGCTCAACAATTTAAAATGCCCTTCCTACCCCCACACTCCCGCAATTTATGGTGGATTTTGTGTTGAAGTAGCTGCCGGACACCAAGAGCTGAGGAGGTCAAGCATTTGCCCTGATCCCAAGAGCAACAATGCCTGCGTGCAACTTTCATCTAAGCAATGAGCAGAATAACTTCCCACATACTGAGAGGAGCAGAGGATAAGCCATCTTTGTATGCAAGTTCTGCAGATCTCAGTTATGCTAATGACAT
Organism: Dermochelys coriacea; assembly: GCF_009764565.3. Taxonomy (NCBI): domain Eukaryota; kingdom Metazoa; phylum Chordata; order Testudines; family Dermochelyidae; genus Dermochelys; species Dermochelys coriacea. Next base: position 351,846,959 of record NC_050068.2, on the reverse strand, counting down.
GACAATACACTGACTAAGTAGACATGAAAGTGACCATAGCTGTGAAAGCCTTGAGGATGAAGAACACACATGGTGCAGATCAACCAAAACAGATCCATGCTCCCAGCAAGCAGCCCAGACCTCTGCCACTTGCAGGTTGGGAGTAATGGCACTTCACAGGTCCCCCAGATCTGGGCCGAAGGAAGGATGAAGAGTTCCACATGGGGAGGACCAAAGCAGCGTGGACAGGGACTAAATCTGCCTCTGACAGGAGGGAACTACATAAAAGCAGCCTCTACAACTAGGAGATTCACAGCTTCCTGCGTCACCCCAATCATCCTCCACCTTTACAGTGCAACAGCAGGAGGCCCCAGTCAGGATCAGGGCACCATTGTGCTAGGTGCGGCACAATCACACGACACTCCCCTTATCTAGGACAAGGAGATGCACGGGGAGGTGAGGAGAGGGGAAGGAGAAAGATCGGGACAATCATACACAATCGGTAAACATGCTTGGCCATCTTAGAGTAAAAAGAAAAGGAGTACTTGTGGCACCTTAGAGACTAACAAATTTATTAGAGCATAAGCTTTCGTGAGCTACAGCTCACTTCATCGGATGCATTTGGTGGAAATACAACCCCTCAGACAGAGACAAACACCTACAAGATCTCCATCATGCATTCCTACAACTACAATACCCACCTGCTGAAGTGAAGAAACAGATTGACAGAGCCAGAAGAGTACCCAGAAGTCACCTACTACAGGACAGGCCCAACAAAGAAAACAGAACGCCACTAGCCATCACCTTCAGCCCCCAACTAAAACCTCTCCAACGCATCATCAAGGATCTACAACCTATCCTGAAGGACGACCCATCACTCTCTCAGATCTTGGGAGATAGACCAGTCCTTGCTTACAGACAGCCCCCCAACCTGAAGCAAATACTCACCAGCAACCACACACCACACAACAGAACCACTAACCCAGGAACCTATCCTTGCAACAAAGCCCGTTGCCAACTCTGTCCACATATCTATTCAGGGGACCCCATCATAGGGCCTAATCACATCAGCCACACTATCAGAGGCTCGTTCACCTGCGCATCTACCAATGTGATCTATGCCATCATGTGCCAGCAATGCCCCTCTGCCATGTACATTGGCCAAACTGGACAGTCTCTACGTAAAAGAATGAATGGACACAAATCAGACGTCAAGAATTATAACATTCAAAAACCAGTTGGAGAACACTTCAGTCTCTCTGGTCACTCTATTACAGACCTAAGAGTGGCTATCCTTCAACAAAAAAGCTTCAAAAACAGACTCCAACGAGAGACTGCTGAATTGGAATTAATTTGCAAACTGGATACAATTAACTTAGGCTTGAATAGAGACTGGGAATGGATGAGTCATTACACAAAGTAAAACTATTTCCCCATGGTATTTCTCCCCCCCACCCCACCCCCCACTGTTCCTCTGATATTCTTGTTAACTGCTGGAATTAGCCTACCTGCTTGTCACCATGGAAGGTTTTCCTCCTTTTCCCCCCCCTGCTGTGGGTGATGGCTTATCTTAAGTGATCACTCTCCTTACAGTGTGTATGATAAACCCATTGTTTCATGTTCTCTGTGTGTGTGTATATAAATCTCTCCTCTGTTTTTTCCACCAAATGCATCCGATGAAGTGAGCTGTAGCTCACGAAAGCTTATGCTCTAATAAATTTGTTAGTCTCTAAGGTGCCACAAGTACTCCTTTTCTTTTTGCGAATACAGACTAACACGGCTGCTACTCTGAAACCTGTCATCTTAGAGTAGTTAAACAGCTCTACCCTTCACTGCTTCAGCCCAGCCGAGAGAGCGCCAAACCCTTACAAGCAAGGCAACAGCAATGGGCCTGAAGAGAGATTTGAAGACGACTGAACAGAATCCCGTCCTTGAACAAAGGCAGATCAGGTTGTCATTGTGCTAGGTGCTGCACAAACGCAGAGCTCCTTGGAGCAAGGACCGTCCTATCTAGACTAGTAGACTCATGATGGGGGGGAAGACTGGACCAATCAGAGTCTGAAAGGAGGGATTTTGAGGAGACTGAACAGAACCCTTTCCCTTAACAAGAGGACACAGTTTCTGTACAGGGAAAGGGGGTACTGCTGCCCCCAACCGTGGACTGCCCCATTCAACTCTGCAAGAGAGTTTCACACAACAGGAAATCCCCAGAGAATCCTGGGGCCTATGCTCTGCCAGTTCAGAGCTGGCAGATTCTCCCTGGATCTAACAGATGACTGCACAGGCTGATTCTGCATCCGCTTAGTGCTATTTGATTGACCTAATCCTCACACGACAGGGTTGGACATGGAGGGAAGAAAGTGAAGGCCCCAGTTATGTAGCTTTCAGCTCTCAGTACAAAGCCCCAGAAGGAAGCAGAACACGTCAGGCATGGTGCTCCAGCATGGAGCCAGGTCTCCACCTAAGACACAGGGAGCAGGCTGCTTTATGAAAAGGAGTACTTTTGGCACCTTAGAGACCAACGAAGTGAGCTGTAGCTCACAGAAGCTTATGCTCGAATAAATTTGTTAGTCTCTAAGGTGCCACAAGTACACTCTTTTTGCGAATACAGACTAACACGGCTGCTACTCTGAAAGGTTGCTTTATGAGATTGCAGGTGGGAGTGGACTCAACAGGGAAAAGGTGGGCGTTAGGAATGCTGTGATAGGTGGGTAAAGCTTTCACTCTCAGCTGCTGGCGAGTGAGGGCCAGGAAGAGGTCCATTGCTGCGTGCCCAGATTGGACTGAGGGAGGAAGCCAGGGCTGCCCTTTCGGGGTTAAGAAACATGGTTGTGTTAGCAATCCTAGAATAAAGGCCCTGCAGAGATCAGTCCAAAGCACCATTTCCCTCTCCCTGGAGAACTGGATCCATCTCTCCCCCGAGGGCAAGGAAAACCACTTCCAACAGAAGAGTGCAGTTGTTCAAACCCCTGCTCCCAGACAGCTCCAGACACCAAAAGTCCTGACTGCACTGGAGTTCATGTTGGGACCTCCCTCCCTGAGCCACCAAGAGGAGAGAAGGATGAGGTTTCTAGCCTGAGAAAGAGGACCTTTGTCCATGCGTCTCCCCGGCACCTCATAAGGGCAGAGACAAGGTGATGTAATGCTGCGAAGGGCACCTCTGCCACCCTCTCTTTGGTTGCACCATTTCCTCTCCTAGAAGCTGGGGTGGTAGGTCAGCTGCAAACTCATACTTGGAAACAGGTTCATTTGTACAACACGGAGGTGCACAAGAGCAAAGGTTGCAGTTCCTCAAGGGCTCTGCAATAGGACATGCAGCCTTTTCCCTCCAAATCAGAAACCTGAATCTGGCCCCAGATTTAAGGCCCCAAAGCCTCACTGCTCATTGGAAGTGAACGTTCCCCGTGCAGTTCCCAGCAAGCCAGTATCCATGTCACAGCCACCACAACTGGCACTGAGTCAGTCTCAGCAGAATGGCCACAGACTGAAGGATCACTGAGACTCTCCTGTTCACCCTAGCAGTTGTCTGGCCAGATCAAAGGTGAGGTATGTGGCCCTGCTGCCCGTGTTCTGGGGACAAACAGAACATCGGTGGACACCTTCCATGTGCACTTCATCCACAAAGTACTTTAAGGCCAGGGGTTGGCGCTAACCTGCTGTTAGCCTGGAAGTTAATTACCCGAGTCCCATTCTAGCCATTTCCGGTCACTGAGTCACGGACTAACTGGAAACAGTGCAGCAAGATAACATACGGCCATCTGCAAACAGAAAACCAGCTCCCAGTGCAAGACCTGCTCCATAAACGCATTCAACAGCGCGTAATGTGCTTTCTACATTATTCACTACTGAAAGGTAATTCACAGTCGAGGCCTCGCAGGGAAATGATTCAATATGTTAATTGGCCCAAGTGGAACAATTGCTGGTGATTCGCACGGCTGAGCTGCTATCAGAGAAATAATTCTAGCCCCATAATCCTCCTGGAGATGCAAGGAAGAGTGAAGGGCAGATGCTGTTAAACATTTCTCAAAAAAAGAAATGGCGCATACTCCCTGTTATTGCTGCCATAAGCCCATCCCCCAAATCAATAGGCTCCCATTGCCAAGGCAGCAGGAGAGCCCTGCCCCAGTGTGTGTCTCAGCCATACGGAACAGCACATGAGTTAGGCAGGACATCTGGTCTGTATGGTTTCAGAGTAGCAGCCGTGTTAGTCTGTATTCGCAAAAAGAAAAGGAGAACTTGTGGCACCTTAGAGGCTAACATTTATTTGAGCATAAGCTTTCGTGAGCTACAGCTCACTTCATCGGCTGCATCCGTCTGTATGGGTTTGTCCTATCGTACAGCGCAAGAAGCGTGGTTGGTGCCTAACAAAGCACAGACATTCCCTACCACAAAGATTACCAGCTAAGGGCAACATTTCACAAGCCTTAATAGATAGCTAATGGCTCAGTGCTAGCATCTTTCAAAGCAAGGAAGTATGTCACAGCAAAACCCATCAATAGTGCAGGGACAAGGGAAGAGGACAACTAACAATACAAGATCATGGTGTTGCTCACATTTGCTATATACATCCCCCTCCCGTCCATGTGAAGGGAAGTGCCAACATTATAGCGGATGCGTTGTCCCAGAGAGGGGGCCCTGAACTTCCCCAGGTCATTGGTCAGAGCGACTCCGCTCAGTTCAGTCTAGAAAGGGGGGAGAGATGTGACGCAGCAGGGACGGGGGAGTGTTGACCTGGGAATGTGGCAGGGGAGTTTCACTGGGGATGGGAGACCAGAGAGCCTGTAACCTGAGCCAGGAGGGGGAGGGGGAACTGGACAAAGGCTGGAGGAGAGAGGGGTTTGGTTTCGGTTTCAGTTTGGGTGGTGGAACACAGGGAACCTCAAGACTGAAGTCTAAGCTCCCTGCCGCCAGAAGGACTTGGGGATCCTGATTGTAACAAGCTGTGTTTTAGACTGTGTTCCTATTGTCCAATAAACCTTCCGTTTTACTGGCTGGCTGAGAGTCACAGTGAATCCCAGGAAGAGGGGTGCAGGCCCCGGACTCCCCCACATTCCGTGACAGACTGTTTTATACTTTGAATCAACAGAACAGAAATATTCCAGTTCTGGTTTCGCTTTCAGTAAAGTTCTCATTATAAGCAGCATTCACGTTGTAAACCTGTTTTTGCTCAGAAGCCACCATTGCAAAGTTGGGAAGTATTTTTAATAAGAAACCTGGGGAAAGACTGCTGGTGATGGGATACTGAGCCTCGCACCTCTAGGTCACTGGTTCAAATCGAGAGCCAATATCATCTACAAGTCATCATGACCAGCTGATAACAGCCTGAGAGAGAAGTCATAAGGTCTCCATTCTATTCCCAGCAGACAGGCACCTGTATCACATTCAGCGCTAATTAGCTCCTTCCCTGACAGTTTCCACTGAGACATAAAAGAACAAGTTTCAGAGTAGCAGCCGTGTTAGTCTGTATTCTCAAAAAGAAAAGGAGTACTTGTGGCACCTTAGAGACTAACAAATTTATTAGAGCATAAGCTTTCGTGAGCTACAGCTCACTTCATCCGATGAAGTGAGCTGTAGCTCACGAAAGCTTATGCTCTAATAAATTTGTTAGTCTCTAAGGTGCCACAAGTACTCCTTTTCTTTTTGATAAAAGAACAAGTATTCCAGAGATGCTGAACTCCCCTTTCACCCCAGGATGGCTCCCCCAGAGTCAGGAGTGAAATATGTTGGCAGGGGATAGTATGGAGGGAGCCCACACAGATGGATTCTTCAACTCTGGCAGCCCAGGGCCATTCACCACCAATTAAAATCTGTATGAAAACCTTGCATGCCTGCCAGGCTTTACTGCTGAATTGTGGGGGAAATCCTGTTAGAGACAAACTTTTTGCGAATACAGACTAACACGGCTGCTACTCTGAAGCCTAAAACTAGAGTAACATTTGGCAAAAGATCATTTGACAGCACCCAAAAAACAGGGGTCACCGGGGCCAGACTGGTCTATACAAAGGAGCACAGTTTCTGAATATCTTGTGTTTGTAGTAAGTTTGTGCTAACACAGGATCCTTTCTTTTAAAGAAAAGGTCAGATGGATTCCATCCCAAAGTTTAGCTAAAGGGTGTTCCGTAAAACCTATTACTTTTATCTTTGTGAACTCATTTTATGCTACGTTTACAACCCAAAAATTGCAGATGAACCGGAAAGTGAAACTGACTAGTCCACACAGAGGGAAAAAGAAAAAACCCAGCAATGAGATTAATAATCTCCAGTGATCACAGATTCATTGTCAAAATGTTAAACTTTAAATTGACCATTTCTCCAAGATTTCACCTGCTCAGCCCATTTATTCCCCCATTTTAAGGTAGTTTTCTGTAACATCTCGACTAGTTGTAATGGAAGTAATCTGTGTAACTTAAAGGATTTGACTGACTTTGCATGCAAAACCAGCAGCTAAAAATGAGGAGTTCTCCTTCCAATCTGATCATTTTCTCTTTGGCAAACAGGTTTCCTTCTTAGTTTATAATTCAACAAAGCAAAGCAAGATTTCTGTTTGATACACTGGAACTTCCTGTGAACATCAGAAAACTAAACACTAACTGCTACCCAGGCAGTGTCAGAACAAAGAAAAGGAGTACTTGTGGCACCTTAGAGACTAACTCTAAGGTGCCACAAGTACTCCTTTTCTTTTTGCGAATACAGACTAACACGGCTGCTACTCTGAAAAGTGTCAGAACAGTAACAGAGCAACACTTTTCAAACTTAACCCAGGACTTACTGCTACAATGCATCGCTCAGACCAAGAACTTAAATTTCTGAAAAACGGACCTCTGCACACAACACATGCTAGAGAGGTACAATTATTTTCAAAGGGACAGAAACTGTGTGTTTCAATGTATAAGCTAAACACCAAACAGGATTAAAAAAAGACACTTCCTCAGGGCAGGGTACCATCGTTGCCAGCTACAGAGGTCCTTGAACCTTCTTCAGAAGCATCTTGAGCTAGCCAGAATCAGTCAGGACACTGGGCTAGACTGATCATTTGTCTGAGCCAGACTGGCAATTCCTCCACTCTTCAGTAAACCTCAGTGAACTATTAGACCTTCCTGTGCTTTACAAATTGCTCCCAATTAAATATCGCTGCTTCCACTTTTATTACAACACTTGTCATCTAAGAACAGCAAAGCACTTCCCCAGTTGGTCAGATATTAATATCCATTCTCCACCATGGCAACTCAGGCACTCACAGGCACAGAAAGATTAAGCAACCGATCAAAGGTCACAAACCTGTTGCACAAGCATGGAGTGAACCCATGAGGCCTGACTTCTAGTACCCATCTCAAACTCTCAGAACAGTGTGGATCGGGAAAGCTGCACTCAGATGGGCTCCTAAAAATGCAAACCCCTGGCAACACACTGCAGGGAGAGTAAAGGAATTGGCTAACCAGCTGGGACATACAACACTTGAGGAGATCAGTGCCTAGCCACATTAAGATCTTCCATCAAAAAAGCTACAGCAAAAATACAAGATAATGCCAGCATGGGGTCCATGCAGCTGACTTCTAGTTTTCAAGCTGGTCTGCCATCAGCTCACTGCTCTGTCTTGTACAATTACATACATTTCTATGTAATTTTGCTTCTGAACAGTTTCCTAAGTAATAAAAAGTTTTAATAGTATTCAATCCAGGGTTACCTATTAAGCTGTCAAGCATCACCTCTCAAGAGTGCTCAGGAAAGTCGTATGGTACAACACACTGAACTGCGACACTGGAAACCCCAGCAGCCAAGGGAGAAGGAGAGGCGAGGTGATTCAATGGGGAGGGCTCAGGAGACCATTCCCAGGTCTGCCACGGACCTGCTGGGTGACACTTGGGCCAGTCTCTCCCCATCTCAGCTTCCCCCTCCCACACTAGAGGCTAAGCAGACAGAAGCTCTTTGGGGCAGACACTCACTGTATTTGTACAGCACCTAGCACAACTTCACTTCCATCTCTAAACACTTCTATAATAGAAACGACTCTACACTGTTTGCCAGGGCTGGACTTGAAAGTCCCACTAGCTTACATGGAACTCCTGACTCTGAAAACCCAGGGCCTATTGATCTTTGCAAGCTATTAGTAGCACCTTTCAAATGAAGATTTCAAAGCTGTTTGTCAGCTCCATTTTACTTAGTGCAGAAGGTTAAGATGACTTGCCCAAGTTCAAACAGCGAGTCAACAGGAGAATGGGGAATAACAGTGCTGAGACCATCAGACATTTTAACCCCCGCCCACACACACACACACACCCCCACCCACCCACCCTCCTACCTTTTAGGGAAATTCTAACTTTAAAAGCTGCAGAAAGCAAGCGGTAGAACTAGCGATCAGCTTCAACATTGCCCAGTGATTAGCCGCACACATCACCCTCTGAGTGACCTAGAGTGGTGTCTTCACAGTCAAGATCTATAATCAAATGCCTAGTGCCTGCTTGCTGACCGCAGAAAGCCAGGGAGGGTAGGGGAGAAGGAAATTGTTGAGTTATGCAAGCTAATCATTTTATACTAGTGTCAAATATAAAGGGAAGGGTAAACACCTTTAAAATCCCTCCTGGCCAGAGGAAAAACCCTTGCACCTGTAAAGGACTAAGAAGCTAGGATAACCTCACTGGCACCTGACCACAATGACCAATGAGGAGACAAGATACTTTCAAAGCTGGAGGGAGAGGACGGACAAAGGATCTGTGTCTGTCTGGGTGATGCTTTTGCCGGGGACAGAACAGGAATGGAGTCTTAGAATTTAGTAAGTAATCTAGCTAGATATGCGTTAGATTATGATTTCTTTAAATGGCTCAGAAAAATAAGCTGTGCTGAATGGAATGTATATTCCTGGTTTTGTGGGGGGGGTTTTTTGTAAATTAAGGTTTTGCCTAGAGGGATTCTCTATGTTTTGAATCTAATTACCCTGTAAGGTATTTACCATCCGATTTTACAGAGGCAATTCTTTTTACTTTTTTTCTTCAATTAAAATTCTTTAAGAAAAAAGACAAAAACAGGAATATACATTCCATTCAGCACAGCTTATTTTATCAGCCATTTAAACAAAACAGAATCTAAGACATATCTAGCTAGATTACTAAGTTCTAAGACTCCATTCCTTTTCTGTTCCCAGCAAATGCATCATACAGGCAGAGAGCCTGTATTTCTCCCCCCCCTCCAGCTTTGAAAGCATCTCGTCTCCTCATTGGTCATTTTGGTCAGGTGCCAGTGAGGTTATCCTAGCTTCTTAACCCTTCAAAGGGTTAAGTGAAAGGGCTTTTCCTCTGGCCAGGAGGGATTTTAAAAGGTGTTTACCCTTCCCTTTATATTTATGACAACTAGGAAAAGCATAATACCGCAAGGTCTGGGAAACAGGTTGTAAGAACATACTGACTTCACATGCTGACTTCCTGAAAGCTATTCCAGCGTCTATTAAATATTGATCAGGCCACTGTTTAGTTCCATTCACCCCTTCTGGCTCCCCTTAAACACTCCTCGCCGCAGCCAATACAGAGAATGCATTAAGAGCACATGCATCAGCACTTTGCATTACACACTGCGATGCTCTGCCAACTGAGCTGTGCCTTACATCCAAGCCTGTTACATGATACATGGATGAGTTACTGTGATCCTTGTAACTGTAATTTAGTGGAGATGAGACACTGATGAGTTCATGGCTTTGTTTCTCATTAATCTTTTATTGCTCTCCGAGTTGCATGCTTTTTGTACTACGGCTCCTGCTCAACAAATAGGGAAACAAGACACTCGCTCAGACAAGTGGGCCTCAGCCTCACAGACTATCCCTCTGCCATGAGAGAGGGACAGACATCAACCAAGCATCTGTCACACACAGGAGCCTTACTATGGGCTTAGATAAAGCAGCTAGGCTCATCAAAGAAGCTGTTTCAACTCCAACAGCCTTGAGCAAAGCTTGACTAAGAGGCTGTGAGAAAAAGACAACTAGCTTCTATCTAGGTACTATCTAGAGCACCTTGCATGTTTATCAGCATCCCTGAGAAGCAGGGGACGATCCCCATGTTGCAGATTGGGAACAGGGTAGCAAACTCACACAGGGGAGTCAGGAATCCAACCCAGGTGCCCAGAGTCCCAGTGCAATGCCCTAGCCCTGAGAAGGCTGTAATCACCAAGAGTGGCTCCAAAGAAATTAAACGGAAGCAAATGGTAGAAATTAACTGCAGAAAAATATGCTCATAATCTTCCTGATGAGTTTGTTTGCCATTGGTAGTGTCCCAAGGGAAACCCCCTCACTTGAGGCATTTAAAAATCAAGTGGAACAAAAGGTACAGTAGGGAACAATCCCAAACAGGAAGGCGTGAGGGGCTAGGTGCAAGTCAAGTGATGGTCTGCATCTAAGCTACATGCATGTGCACAATAAGGAGAACGGAGGACAATCCACCAGCACTGCACCCTGGAAACTATCAGAAGGGGGAAAATGAGTGCAGAGTTCCAGAGGCAGGCTTCTAATTTAATTTAATTACTGCTTCTGATAATTCCCCCCCTTCTGCACTCCACTTCGTAGACAAGTATTAAAAAACCTCAGCCTTGAGGACTGTCCAAATCAAAAGGCTGGATTTCTAGGGGGCAGATTAATGAGCTTCAGTCTGTCAGATCCAAGCACTTCCTTTCCTTACATAGCCATGAACATCCTTTCAAACAGCACTCTCAGCTCTTCCACGGATAGCCTGGGTTGGACCCAATACAGGAATTTACTTCATATATGAAGAAAGGAACAAAACTACCATTGACCCTTAAAGAGACAGGAGGAGGTAGTAAAAGGGATCAAGATAAAATGCAGCATCAAAGCCAAGCTGGGAAGCTCTAAGCCACAGGCAAAGAAAGCCGTTGGCTGCAATGAATTGTTACTGAGAATGTAAATAGTCTGGCTGTGGCTAGAGAAGAATATGCAGGGGAACTGGGGGTGACATCCAGGTGGGGGACCTTCAACAGCCAGCTTGCACTCCAGAGCAGGCCAACTCCCCCGGGGAAGATGAAGCTCAGAGGAAGGAAAAGGAGCACTTGGAGCTTTCAGGCCTGCAAGTTTTTCCAGAGGAGAGCTCCAAGGAATTCCCAGGCTGTCAGAAACTTGAGAAGCCAGCTGCACACGGAGATACAAGGGCAGTGCGAGGCATTCTGGGAACTGGTTACAGGGATGCGTGCAAAGTGAAGGTGCATGAGAAGATGTGAGCGGCGAGGAGGGGAGTACAGAGCAGCATTGTGGGAGGCCTAGCTTCGGCTCAGTGAAGATTAACAGGAGGTGGAGGCAAGGCTAAGGCCTGATCTACACTACAGAGTTAGGTCGAAGTAAGGCACTTCCGTCAACCTATTACACCAGCGTACACACTACAGCCTTGCTTCTGCCGATGTCAGTGTCCTGCTACACCGACATAACTCCACCTCCATGGGAGGTGTAGGGCTTATGTTGGTGTCATTTGGGCGACGCAGTGTGTCTGTAGGCACTGCAAGTTACTTACATTGGCTGTTGGCTATCCAAGCCGCTAGCAGCTCAGGCGGTCACCGGAGGCAAGGAGGGGATGCTCAGGCACCGGACTGCTCCCAGGAGCCTGGACAGCTGCCATGCTTCTGGTGGGGAGCAGGGCAGGAGAGGGGGTAGACAGTCTCCCAGCAGGGAGCTGCATGGAGCCGAGAGTCCAGGCTCTCAGCACCCCCCACTGCCCCTCCTAAGTTGGTTGAAGCGCTCCTGGTGAGGATGCACACTGACAGAAGGAGGGTAGTGTGGACATGAACCATTGTAGTAGCTAAAAGAAAAGGAGTACTTATGGCACCTTAGAGACTAACAAATTTATTTGAGCATAAGCTTTTGTGAGCTACAGCTCACTTCATCGGATGCTATAAATCGACTTAACATAGGTGGGCTTAAGTTTGTCATGTAGACATGCCCTAAGGCTAGGAATACCTCAGGCCACTTAAGAGATGCTTGGAGAGGCACTGAATGCTGCCATTCGCAACCAACTGAAGACAGAGGCCTAAATTAACTGGCCAGAGGAACCATTAACAGTTACTTGGTACATTTAAGTGCCAGATTCTATTTGCCATCTGACTTAGCCACAATTACTTTTACTGTCATCTCAACAACTCCTGAGGGTTTTGTAAAGCAAGCCAACCACTTAACTTGCAAGTCAACAACCTCAGAACAGCATACTTGAACCTTGCCTTACCAACAGGCTGCAGAGAACAGGAGCAAAACGTGATGAGCCCTTATTGTTCTGGGAAACAATCTTCTCCGAAAGAACCTGGCTTTGCACTAAGGTTTCAGGCTACTAGAAGCCCCAGTTAGGGTCAGGGCAGATTTAGGAAAAGCACTACAAATCGGATTGTTTAGAAATAACCAGGAAGTTCTCATGTTAATTTGGAAGAGGCCTGAGAATTAAGTGCAATCCTTTTTTCGGAAACAGTCTTAGATGGTTAAATAAAATCCAGAAATGGGGAGAATTTTAAAATGGTCACTGTCCCAGGACTAGTTCTGAACTGATTCTTGTGACCCAGATGCTTAAGACACCAAAAGGCATGAAGCTTCCGCACTTGTTAAATGGAATAAGGGCACTGCCAAGTGGCTGCTGCGCTGCCTAATGATTGCATGTTGTACAGAATTGATCCTCAGATGCTGTTAACAAGACCTTATTTGCAGGAACAAGTATTGTGAACTATCACATCACATCATATATCAGGTGTGTGTATATAAATCTCTCCTCTGTTTTTTCCACCAAATGCATCCGATGAAGTGAGCTGTAGCTCACAAAAGCTTATGCTCTAATAAATTTGTTAGTCTCTAAGGTGCCACAAGTACTCCTTTTCTTTTTTCGAATACAGACTAACACGGCTGCTACTCTGAAACCTATCATATCACAGGAAGAGAAGCTTGTTTCCTGAGGTAAACGTCTTGTAATTCTTAAAGCCAGGTGTGATCTGATCCTATCTGAATAGCTATTTTTAAACTTAAGAGGAGGATAAATCTGCAAGCTCTGAACATTTCAGGAGAGATGGAAGGGGGTGTGTTAGCTATCCCAGTCAGCTGGTTAGTGACCAAACTTTTCAAGTCCTCTAGTAAGCAGCCTCAACAGTGGTAAGATATATTAACCTATGAAGTTACATGGCATTTGAAATGGGAACTAATTTTACCATGAGTGTTAAATGGCATGCGAGATCCCAACGGATTCACTGCAAATAGAAACTTTCTGGTCCAATGTAGTCTAGTAACTCAGCACAAGTGGGTGGAACAGGACTCTGGGTTCTAGCCACAGCTCTTCCACTGATTGTGCCTGGTCCCAGGTGAGTCACCTGCTCACCCTGTGCTTCTGCTTCCCCTCTGTAAAGAAGGGATAATGCTACCCTGCCGTTAAAGATCCTCTGCCAGGTATTACCATGGGGGTGGAGTCCATGCTGCATTGTGGCACTGCTGAAGGAAGCCACCAGGAAAGATGCGCGCGCATATATATATATATATATATATATATATATATATATATATATATATAAAAAGCTTCTAGCTGCACATAAATATCTTCATAATCAGCAAGTGACAGCAAAGGGAACAGAGAGGAAGTACCGCAGTTTAATGGGGTTGGGTAAAATATTACTCTTTCTAAAATTTGCTCAAGTGTGGCAGAGACTATGGGCTGAAACTATAAAAAATGGCAGAGAAACTAATTCTTTTGCAAAACCACAGGGAAGCCGAATAAAGTAGATAAAACCACATGCAAGCAGAAGAGTGTGAAATATTTCAGTACCCACCCACCCTGTGCTGTTCAGGAGAAACTCACCTTGCCCCCAAATGCTGCTGCCTTTTACTCTGTCTTTCAGCAGCTAAGCAGCAAAAAGTAGGGAGCTGAGAAAAGTCAAAAGCAGGACACAAAGGTCATTCTACACTGAATGATGGGACAGAGGAGGAATTAGACAAAACCCGTCAGGACTAAATACCAACACCTTTGGGGCTGCATGTCTGCCACCATGCATCATGTGAGATGGGGAAGTCTAGCAGAATTTCACTGTGCATTAGCTTAATGCAGCTGCCCCTCAATCAACCTTGGGATCTCCTTGATCCCTTCTTGGAGCAGGATATAACCTGCTCAGCTAGAGGGTGGAAAGATGTGTTTTGTCAAGAAGCTGCCTAGATGTGGCATTGCCTTAGCACTGATCACTCAGTTTATGTACAATCAAGCCTCAATATTATTCCTGTTTTGCAGATGGAGAAGCTGACAATTGAAGACACTTGCCCAAGGTCACATAGCAAGTCAGTGGCAGAGGCAGGAACAACCTTGGAGTCTTGAATCCCCAATCCCCTGTTCCACAGCACCTCAAACAGTCTTCTTTTAGGTTTCAGAGTAGCAGCCGTGTTAGTCTGTATTCGCAAAAAGAAAAGGAGTACCCGTGGCACCTTAGAGACTAACAAATTTATTAGAGCATAAGCTTTCGTGAGCTACAGCTCACTTCATCGGATGCATCCGATGAAGTGAGCTGTAGCTCACGAAAGCTTATGCTCTAATAAATTTGTTAGTCTCTAAGGTGCCACGGGTACTCCTTTTCTTTTAGTCATCTTTTAGAGACTGTGGCAGGTGAGCTGGCCAGTCCACATCATATATAAAAGACGAGCCAGCATGCCAGCCAATAATCCACTGCTATTTACCCCTGCTGTTCTGCCACCATGCCAGCCAATAATCCACAGTTATTTATCCCTGCTGTTCTGCCCAGATCAAGTTCCCTGCCTTAGCGAGAGAAGAAAATATCCTAGTTTTAGATTGAAAAGGCAGTGGATGCTCCCCAACCGCACCTCAGGTTTTCCTTTTTACACCTGGGGCCCATGTGTTTGGCTTTTCCCCCCAAAGCATTACCAATTAAGATAACAATTTAGATAAATTGTGGCATCGGAGCAGGATTTGTATTGCTATTGCATCAATTGTGCAAATGTCACTTTCTAGAACATAAAACTGTTAACGAGATGCTATAATTTAGCTGTCCAAGGGAATGAGGATCTGATAAAAAAGTTGAATTAAAATCAAGTTTCTACTAAACATGACAGAGATAAGCAGGGTTTGGTTAAAAGAAACCTAAGAAAGGAATCCCAGCTCCCTAGGCTGGAAGCACATACAGGCACGGATACATCAAAATTATTTTATGCAGCATCACTATCAAATCTATTCCCCAGCCCACCTGCCCCTGCCCCTCCCCCACCCCGATACTTTGCGAGGTCAAGGGGAAGAAAATGAAGGATACAGAAGGACCTAGACAAATTGGAGGATTGGGCCAAAAGAAATCTAATGAGGTTCAATAAGGATAAGTGCAGGGTCCTGCACTTAGGATGGAAGAATCCAATGCACCGCTACAGACTAGGGACCGAATGGCTCGGCAGCAGTTCTGCGGAAAAGGACCTAGGGGTGACAGTGGACGAGAAGCTGGATATGAGTCAGCAGTGTGCCCTTGTTGCCAAGAAGGCCAATGGCATTTTGGGATGTATAAGTAGGGGCATAGCGAGCAGATCGAGGGACGTGATCGTTCCCCTCTATTCGACACTGGTGAGGCCTCATCTGGAGTACTGTGTCCAGTTTTGGGCCCCACACTACAAGAAGGATGTGGATAAATTGGAAAGAGTACAGCGAAGGGCAACAAAAATGATTAGGGGTCTAGAGCACATGACTTATGAGGAGAGGCTGAGGGAGCTGGGATTGTTTAGTCTGCAGAAGAGAAGAATGAGGGGGGATTTGATAGCTGCTTTCAACTACCTGAAAGGGGGTTTCAAAGAGGATGGCTCTAGACTGTTCTCAATGGTAGCAGATGACAGAACGAGGAGTAATGGTCTCAAGTTGCAATGGGGGAGGTTTAGATTGGATATTAGGAAAAACTTTTTCACTAAGAGGGTGGTGAAACACTGGAATGCGTTACCTAGGGAGGTGGTAGAATCTCCTTCCTTAGAGGTTTTTAAGGTCAGGCTTGACAAAGCCCTGGCTAGGATGATTTAACTGGGACTTGGTCCTGCTTTGAGCAGGGGGTTGGACTAGATGACCTTCTGGGGTCCCTTCCAACCCTGATATTCTATGATTCTATGAAGTCAGTGGGACAATACACATCGTCCCAGAATAGCTGCTAAGAGAGCGCTCTTCTGGGGTTTCCACCTCCCACCACTATGTCTATTAACTAGATCCAGCCATCTCATCATGCAGCATTAAGCGCTTATTTGTGTCCACTGGAAACAACTCCTTGAGCCACAGCCTAAGACTGAATCGAAAGTCAGTGTCCAAACTCTAAGGCTCTGCCTCATGCATGGCAAGTTTAGGGCTCAGTTCACCACTAGTGGGAGGAAGGAAACAGGGTGTAGCCTAAAGACAGCTCTGGCCTCCATCACCACCCATGGAGAATTACAGGTTCACATGCTGCTCGGGCTGCTAAAATCCTGGCCATACTATGGCCCCACCGACATAGGTACGAGCTCCCCTTGTGTTCGAGGATGGGGAGGTCCCTACACATTCCAACTAATGCACAAAAGTCTGCTCATTTTTCACTGCATGAATGGGTCCACTGGTCCCACGCTTCCACAGACAAAAGGCTTAAAACAGGTGGCTCTGAGTGGCCCCGACTGCCTGGCTGTTTCCAGGTAGGGTCTGATGTGTCAATTTTAACCTGTAAACCCCTAAATGCTTTGGGACTTTGCCACCCCCATGTGATACCATTGCAGCAGAGATGTCAGCCTCTTTCACATTAAAGGAAAGGGGGTGCTGTTATATAGTCCCCTCCAGGCTCGGTCCATCAGGGCTTTTATTGGTTCGCCACCGAGGTCTGCCTCGAACCCAGGGCTTTTTGAGAAAGCTGGTGGTCATATGGGGAGGCTGTCTGGGGTTTATCATAGATACTAAGGTCAGAAGGGACCATTCTGATCTAGTCTGACCCCCTGCACAATGCAGGCCACAGAATCTCACCCACCCCCTCCAGTATAGCAGGCGCACACATATAGCAAACAAGAGCATTCCTGGTATTTTCTCACCTCTAGATATTTGTAAGAGCAAATTGCAGGGAGAGACCCTACAATCATACATCGTAATACTTATACTGTAGCTAGTGAAGTGGCATCAACCCCAAGATGTCAGATTCTTCCCTGGTTGCCAAGGGGAAAAATATACTAGCAACCACCACCACACATATGCAAAGTGGGGACACGAGAGGTCGACATCTAGAGGCCACGATCCTATACCCGGTGATGCTGCTAGACAGCCTGCAGCTACTGAATCACGGACATACTCTTTCTAGAGGACTCTCCAAGCCCATGATCAGTCTCCCTGTGAAAATGAGGAGTGGGGCGGTGAGTTATGCATGACACTTGCTTCAGAGGAGAGCTCCTCTCACAAGGGAGACAGCTGCCCTACCAGGGCTTGTCACTGTCACTGTGCGCTCTGGCATCAGAGCTGCACCTGCGGACCCAGCATATGGGCAGTGTGGAGGGTGCACTTTCATCTGAATACATTATGTTCCTCGACAGACAGGCAATAGAGATATTAAATGCTATCAGCTCCCGTGCTCAGAATTCATTTCGCGCTGGGTGATGAAGGCAGAAGATGAAAAGCTGTAGGATTTTATTACACTGAATTTTCAGTTTGTCAGTTTCCATCTACTGTATCAGGTGCCTAGGGACCAATCTGCATTCTGCTGGATGCAGATCTCTCTCCTCAGTATGGCTCTACTAACTGTTCACCACCTACTCTGTTTTATGGAGCTCGAACAACAACAAGCCAGAAAAGCTGCTAGAATTGATGCTGCTGAAGGGTTCCTCGAGCAAGGGTGTCTGCATTTTGCTGAAGGGGCTTTTCAAGCATCGAAGCACTCAGTCCGACATCCACCCAGACGGCACTAGCTTTGCGCGTGTCTACAGAGACACTTCAGGGAGACTTTGAACTTGTGTGCATGGGCACAGCAGCCCACACTGAACTCTGCAGATGACACGCTACAGAATGAAGGTAGGGAGCAGCTCAGATTGCCGAGACTGGACCATTCTCAAGGGAGCTGCCAAGAGTAAGTACGGACTGCAAGAGGACTGCTGTGGCCCAGACAAGATGAGCCCTTTGGAATAAACCAACAACCAACCCCAAAAAAATCCACAATAAATTTAGCCTTAACCAGACCCTTCCCACCCGTCCTGAGCGCTTTTGCTTGTAGCTAGTATCCCCTACCCTTCCCCTGATTTTGGTTTTTCAGATTAAGCCGTTTGGTTCAGGGACTGCATATGCTGGTATGTAAATCGGATCCAGATCAGGAAATCGGTCCCACAACGGAAGTAACAAAACAAGCTCTCCAGAGCAGAATCTTCGCATATCTGGGCAGCACCCAGCACATTATAGGAGCTTCCACAATAGAAACATACTGCCCAAGAGTGCTAGCCAGCCTGTAGTTCCTGCCTACTCCAGAAGATGCAAGCCAGTAGCCTCTAGGACCTGCTCTGCAGGGAGGCCCTCCCAGCCAAAACTGAGCGTCTTGCATTTGCTGCCAAGTGAGATATGGAAGAGGTACCAAAGCTCTGCTCGGAGGGGACAGGGTATTCTGGTCAGCAGGCTGCATCACTGCAGGGGCAGGTCGCTAAGACTAACCACCAAGTGGAGATGGAGAGACAGAGGAAGTGTGTAGCCTGCAACAGCCCACCCCGGCACATGCATACTGGAGATGCCAGTTACCGTCAGTGGCTTTGAAAGCTTCCCCAGTCTTGAAAGCAAGAGCAACCCACCAACTTTTTAAAATGGAAAAGAAGCCAGAGTACCTCACCTGGCAAACTCATGGCAGGGCAAGTGCATTCACATCCTGTCAGAAAACACGCTAGCCCCAACACTGAAAGTTGCAGTCATCCCATAGAATAGATGGTTAGCAGCCACATCTGGGCCACATGTTGCCAGTTTATGTTGCAGACTCCTGCAGGCAGGGACCACGTGTTCTGTCCAGTGTAGAGCACCCTCTGAGCGCTTAAGAGAAACCGGATGCTGTTTGGAGAGAATTACTGAACTCCATTCCATTCAGGTTCTTCTACTGTGCCCGTCGCCAGGGAGGATTTAATGTCTAGATTCTAGCACAGCAACTACTACAGCATTATCTTAAAATGACATTTATGAGGGCTGGTCACATGGGCTGCATTCTGACTAAAGGGCTGAAAATGTAATGATAAAGGGCAACAGCCAATTAGTGTAGGTGACCAGAAGGGCACCACGAGGACCTGGCTGAGGTCCCACCTTATTTAGCATTAACCACCTGGAAGGAAGGGGTAAACACCCCATTAATTACATTCACAGGTAATTAGACAGCCATGCAAGCACCACAGAGGCTAGAGAAGTCAGAAACAAAAAAATATGGGTAGGAAATAAATTAGATTCAACCTGTGCAAATGCGAGCTAATACAGCTGGGGCAGAACTAACCCAAAGCACAGATGTGAGGGACACTTTCTGTGCAGTCACCTGATGTGCTGCTGCAAATTAGAGGTTACGCTGACAGAGACAGGGCCTAGAAGCCCATGCAATTTCAGCTGCATGAGCAGAAACTCCTCACAGGGCAGGGAGAATACTGGCTGTCACAGGGGCACTTGGCTCCTAAGCCAGCAGTCAGTTTGAAACACCACCGAGAGGCAGGCAAAGGGGAGTTCAGAGAATAGCAGTGGAGATAACCGAAGCTGGAGCAATTTAATAGAAACAGGGAGCTCAGCTAGACATGGCTCTGACCTTAGCAGGGAAGAAAGTGGTAACAGCCCAACCTGTAGTGGGAGCGGAACAGACACCCAAATCAGCACCACCAGGAGCTGCAGGATGAAATACCCAGGAAGTTTCCCTTACAGCAAGATACAGGAAGCTGTGGAGGGCCTCCAGGGATAAGCACTAAAGCCCCACTGCTCAAGGCACTTAAAACAATCAGATCAAAGCCTTGGAGAAGGCACCATGGAGAACTTTCCCAGCCCATGGGGATGGATGCATGGGCCAGACAGGTATTTCCCCCTCTCTAACTGCTATGACTGTCACTTTCCAGTAGGCTCCAGCAGGAGCCAGCACTGCAAGGCAGAGGAGGAGCAAAGTTATCTCAGAGGCCTCCCCTCAAAGAAAGCATCCAGGGAAGTGATAAGAAGCCACACACAACCCCCCCTCTGGGAAACGATCCCCCTTTGAAATGGCCATGTCTTTAAATGCAGCAACCACAATCAGAACCCTGCAGCCCAGGCTCAGAGTTATTGGAAATTAGTCATCTCCGTAGGCATGAGGCTCCCAGTGACATTGCGTAGAGAGCAAGCTGCTCCAGCGTTCACTCATTCTAGCCTCCTGCTCCCAGCCAGGTTTCAGAGTAGCAGCCGTGTTAGTCTGTATTCACAAAAAGAAAAGGAGGACTTGTGGCACCTTAGAGACTAACAAATTTATTTGAGCATACGCTTTCATGAGCTACAGCTCACTTCATCGGATGCATTCAGTGGAAAATACAATGGGGAGATTTATATACATACACAGAGAACATGAAACAATGGGTTTTTATCATACACACTGTAAGAAGAAGGATCAATTAAGATGAGCTATTACCAGCAAGGGGGGGGAGGAGGAAAACCTTTAATGGTGATAATCAAGGTGGGCCTTTTCCAGCAGTTAACAAGAAAATCTGAGGAACAATGGGGGGGGGGAGAAACAACATGGGGAAAGTTTTCTTGTGTAATGACCCACCCACTCCCAGTCTCTATTCAAGCCTAAGTTAATTGTATCCAGTTTACAAATTAATTCCAGTTCAGCAGTCTCTCGTTGGAGTCTGTATCTGAAGTTTTTTTTTTTGTTGAAGTATAGCCACTCTCAGGTCTGTAATCGAGTGACCGGAGAGATTGAAGTGTTCTCCAACTGGTTTTTGAATGTTATAATTCTTGACGTCTGATTTGTGTCCATTCATTCTTTTACGTAGAGACTGTCCAGTTTGGCCAATGTACATGGCAGAGGGGCATTGCTGGCACATGATGGCATATATCACATTGGTAGATGCGCAGGTGAACGAGCCTCTGATAGTGTGGCTGATGTGATTAGGCCCTATGATGGTATCCCCTGAATAGATATGTGGACAGAGTTGGCAACGGGCTTTGTTGCAAGGATAGGTTCCTGGGTTAGTGGTTCTGTTGTGTGGTGTGTGGTTGCTGGTGAGTATTTGCTTCAGATTGGGGGGCTGTCTGTAAGCAAGGACTGGTCTGTCTCCCAAGATCTGAGAGAGCGATGGCTCATCCTTCAGGATAGGTTGTAGATCCTTGATGATGCGTTGGAGAGGTTTTAGTTGGGGGCTGAAGGTGATGGCTAGTGGCGTTCTGTTGTTTTCTTTGTTGGGCCTGTCCTGTAGTAGGTGACTTCTGGGTACTCTTCTGGCTCTGTCAATCTGTTTCTTCACTTCAGCAGGTGGGTATTGTAGTTGTAGGAATGCATGATAGAGATCTTGTAAGTGTTTGTCTCTGTCTGAGGGGTTGGAGCAAATGCGGTTATATCGTAGCGCTTGGCTGTAGACAACGGATCGAGTGGTATGATCTGGATGAAAGCTAGAGGCATGTAGGTAGGAATAGCGGTCAGTAGGTTTCCGATATAGGGTGGTGTTTATGTGACCATCGCTTATTAGCACCGTAGTGTCCAGGAAGTGGATCTCTTGTGTGGACTGGTCCAGGCTGAGGTTGATGGTGGGATGGAAATTGTTGAAATCATGGTGAAATTCCTCAAGGGCTTCTTTTCCGTGGGTCCAGATGATGAAGATGTCATCAGTGTAGTACAAGTAGAGTAGGGGCATTAGGGGACAAGAGCTGAGGCAGCGTTGTTTTAAGTCAGCCATAAAAATGTTGGCATACTGTGAGGCCAGGCAGGTACCCATCGCAGTGCCGCTGATTTGAAGGTATACATTGTCCCCAAATGTGAAATAGTTATGCGTTAGTTAAGCTCCCAGCCAGGAACTGGATGTGCTGGCTTGCCCTGCACAGAGCTGGAGCTCAGATTTCACAGCTTCAGGATCAGTGATTTGAAAAGGCTAGATCAATTTCATTTACTTCTACTACAGGAGGCTCCCCAAACCCATCGGCTGCACAGAAGCCCCACTGACCTGGGAGCGCTACACACACTGAGCAATGGTTTCTGCCCCAAAGAGCCTATAGTCTATTAACAAATAATCCAGTTGAGCCATGAATGGCCCTAGGCCTTCCGACTGGAGCTGGACAACAGGAACATAAGAGCAGCCACACTGGGTCAGACCAGAGGTCCATCTGGCCCAGTATCCTGTCTGCCGACAGTGGCCAATGCCAGGTGCCCCAGAGGGAATGAACAGAACAGGCAATCAAGTGATCATCCCATCACCCATTCCCAGCTTCTGGCAAACAGGTGTGACCTGCAGCTTACACCAAGAACGAGAGGAGTTTCCTGAAAACCTGCTATTAACAGAGCACGCTGAAATGCTGCTCACTACGGCACACCACAGACTGAGCCCCAGCCCTTACACAGCAGTTCCCCTACAGTGGGCTGCAATCCCTCAAGTGCGGAGCACGTCCGTTTGCGCCACACCCCTTGACCTTGCATGTATGGTGCGTCTGAGGCCAGGATACATGGTGGGTGCCATTCTGCTCCATGAAATAGCATCCTCCACCCAGTGTGGTCTCACCATAACCATATATACAAGGTCATACTCTGGAGGAAATGGTGCTGTCCGTGCAGCGCGACCTCACTCGCACAGTGCATGCGAGGGCACCAGTTTTCTCTCCAAACTGGCACCCTCCATGCTGCCTAGGGTGCTAGCAAGTAATACTTCATTCAAATGGGGCAAAGAGTTTGGAAACCTCGGCCTGAGCAGCATGCCATTTAAACAAAGACATAGGCCTGGTGACCCAGAGGACGAGTCAGCTAACAGCCCTTTACGACATGGGTTAGCCCTTGCGGGCCTTGAAGGGAGTTTTACAGAGAGACCAAAGAAGGAGCACCAAATACAGGCTACCTGCTCTCAGCGGTCCAGGCCGGCATCAGAGGTAGGAAGAAGCAATAGGCCCAAGCAGATGGGAACCGATTAAAGTTCAAGGGCTACTTGGCTGCAGGTAAAGAATGTCAGTTGTGGAAAAGCAAAATCGGATGGACACGTAGGGGACTCAGCCGTGTCCTGGCTAGATGGCGATTCAGACCTGGACATTGGTTATACACACCTGGATGCAGTGATTAGAGTACAAGGGTCAAAACAGGTGTTTGCTCATGTGGACTTATCTCAGAATCCCATGGTCTACTCTGCAGTGATACAATGTATGAAGTCATACAGTTAGGGACTGACCTCTACCGCATTGCTGTCGGAAGCCAGGAAAGGGCCAGCACGTTGGGTGAGAGCAGGTGGTGGTTTCCGGTTCTTATGGCATGTTTTTAACCATACACACAGCACATAGATGTAACCTTTGTGATCATGTCAGCCCCTGTGCTTATTTCAAATGGAGCCTCCCATCTAAGAACAGTGCGTACTGCTGGCCCCAAACCCCTGTATCAGGCCAGCGCTCCAGAGATCAGCACACGTGTGCCACTGTGTACGACACTGCATTTCCCAAACACAGCCGGTTGCAACTCCAGCCTCTGTGGCTAAACAAAAAACACACCCAAGCACTTGGAAGGGAAGTGGCAGTATAATGCTGCCTGAAGGATAGGACAATTGTATCTGAATCCTGATGGTGGGGAGAGAACACTGCATTCGATCATGGACCTTGATTTCAGGGCTGCAAGGGGTACATTTAGAAGGTCACCTTAGCAGTAAACTTCAATCATCTGCAGACCAAGTAGAAATGAAGGAGGTGAGGACAGTGTCCCAGAAGAGTGGAAAGTCATTAACCCCGGTGCTCTGGAGGACATGGTACTTTAAGTGAGGAAATGTAATTTTCAAATTCATACAAAGGCAAAGCCTAGAGCTGGCAACACTGCCAGGATGTAACCGTTCTGCTGGTCTTCCGGGACGCCAAGGGAAAAGCAGGCTACTTAACAAGGACACTACACATTCTGCTCAGCGCAGCAGCGCTGGCTGCTCAGCAAGGCTGTGTGGCAGCCTCTCAGGGGCTACCACACAGGACAGTTCTGCAGGGCACTGGGGCTGTCATGATGCCACCTGTCACTAGTGCTACCCTGGGACAGGTCAACAAGGCAAGGCCAGCGTCAAGGGTCATGGTGAATTCTCCATCACTGACCATTTTTAAATCAAGGTTGGAAGCTTCTGAAAGAAACTGCTCTAGGAATTATCGTGAGGAAGTTCTATGGCCCGTGTCACACAGCAGGTCAGACATGCTGGCCAAAATGGGCCCTACTGGCTGTATGATCCGTGAAAAGTGAGCTCCCCCCGCCAGTCAGCTCCTGGCACTCTAAGCCCTCTAACCTGGCCACATTTCCCTCCTGCTCAATTCACCAGGGCGCTAAGGAAACAGCAGGAGGGACCACCTAATCTTGGAAGTTATTCACTATTCCATGCATACAAATTAATGCAACATTGCAAAAGTCAGGAATTTCCAAGTGCTGGTTCCCACAGCAACGCCGACTCCACCCACTAACCACATGTAGGATTTTGGATGTTGTTGCTTGTTTGCCTTTATATGTGTGTGGGTAACGAGGCCAGGTAGGGCTCCCCTAATTGCACCACGCAACAGTGACTTCACACCTCACAGATCAGTGAGCGTAGGCAGAGAAGAGGCTGCTACAGGAAAACAAAATCTTAACTTTCAAGCATGCAGCGTCTTAACCTTAATGCAGCATTATACTATGGAATAAACGCCCAAGAAAAATTCCTTGTGGGCTCGTCGCTAGAGAATCAGAACAGCCATATGACTAGGTGACCAAATTCAGCTACAAGCACTAAATGCATTTAGAAGTTAGAATTTACTGTGAGGCCCTTGGGAACTACTATAATATAAAAGACATGACCCTGCTCCCAGGAACTTACAGACCAATTGCAGATAAGATGCAACAAGGGGGAAACAGGGCAGAATCTAGGGCCCCCACCACCACAGCTCTTACATTTTACAGACAGGGAACAGAGTCAGTCTGCGCCAGAGGCAGGATCAGAACCAACTCCAGTGCCTTGAAACAGCATGGGTTAAGCAGCAAGCTCTGAGGAACGCCAAGCTGTTTGTGTGAACTTCAATGCCTTCACATTAATATTAAGTGCTACGGTTCAGTGCACAGTGTTCTAGATACAGTTCATGCTTACTTACAAGAGGCCTCAAATGGAGATAGGTTAAAATGAGTGGAAACCAGACTAGGTGTGCACAGTGTAACATTTAAAAATCCCGACACTGAGGTCTTTGGGAAATCAGAGATCAACACCTTGCTCTGATTAATGAGTCCACGCGAGTCTTATGTTTTAAGACATTCGATCAGAGAACGAGAGTTTGAAATCTGCCCAAGGTCTCAAAAAGCCTATCACTAAACCGGGGCCCTCTTGGAATTCTCAAAACCATTGGGCTGGGAACAATAAGAGACACTCCAGCCCAAGGGGAATTGTGGAGAGTTCCAAAACCTCATTTTCAGGCACTGATAATGAGCACTTTGCCAGCCCTAGCTACAGCACTATTCTTAAGCGTAATGCTTACACAGAGCTCCGTCTCTGTGGCACTTCACAGGCAACCTTCTGCAGTGCTAAAATCAAATCTAAGTATGGCTGTGGGTCCTGTAACCCTTTTACTGGAGAGAAGATCACAAAGAACACATACCAGAGCAGAGAAGAGGCTGCACAGGAAGGCCTAACTAGAACTGCACTGAAATGGGACTGTCTCAGTGGGGACATTTGTCCTATTCGCATTGGTATCTGTTTTATACTGCTCATCACTAGTACCTGAGCTCCTTCCAGTGGTGCATTAAGCCACACCACTACACATCTGTCACACAAGGTTCATTCTCTAATCCTCTCCAAGGGCAGAAGCATGTGCAATGGAGTGTCTGCTTTGATAGTTTGTTCTGGTTTTTGAAACGAGCATACCTGTTGCTGTGTTTGTATCAGAGAAGGCGAGTCAAAGAAATGAGCCTTGGATTGGAAGGTAGTGAAGTTTGTGATGGTCCATAGCTCCTGGGAAATTTCCTTTCAGTCTCAGACCACCCCAGGGAAGGTTCTGTCTCCCACACAGATGAGTTTTACTCGTATTGCAGAGTATTCCATTGGGCCAGAGAACCACAGTCAACCTCTTTTTCGGTATCCTGACCTCAGACCATGGAGCATTTTGAAGGTAATGACCAAGACCTTGCACTTGATTTGAAGTTCAGTGGAAGCCAGTGTAGAGCACACAAGACAGGTGATATACATTTGTGGTAGCATATGTCGCTGAGTTACTACTAGTTGGAGTTTCCTAAGTGTAAAAAGAAAAGGAGTACTTGTGGCACCTTAGAGACTAACAAATTTATTAGAGCATAAGCTTTCGTGAGCTACAGCTCACTTCATCGGATGCATTTGAAAGCTTATGCTCTAATAAATTTGTTAGTCTCTAAGGTGCCACAAGTACTC
This sequence comes from Dermochelys coriacea, assembly GCF_009764565.3. Taxonomy (NCBI): domain Eukaryota; kingdom Metazoa; phylum Chordata; order Testudines; family Dermochelyidae; genus Dermochelys; species Dermochelys coriacea. The sequence continues at coordinate 351,820,486 of NC_050068.2, read as the reverse complement.
CTTTTCTTTTTGCGAATACAGACTAACACGGCTGCTACTATGACACTTTTCCTAAGTGTGGAAGGTTTCATGCCTTGCTGTAGTCCAGCTGAAGTGTGACAGGCATGAACAACTGAGCCAGGTTTTCACCTGCCAGGATGGGATGTGGGACTTCCAGCCAACCAGAGAGGATAGAAAGCATCACTCACAGCTGCTGCGATGTGAGAACTCAGCGTCAGCAAGGAATCCAAAAGAACTCCTAGACTACAGACTGAATTGAGCAAGTGGGGGTGTAACCCTTCAAAGGAGACTGCACCATGGCCAATGCCTCCAAATACTTTCCTCTTATCCCCCAGCATCACCTCTGTTTTGTTCAGGTTCAGCTTCAACCAGCTGTTCTTGAGACATGATCATCTTCCCCCAGTTAAGCAATAATCTCATCCCCGCCTCCCTCCCAGTTGAAGAAACTGTTTCCATAGCCCTGAAGACAAGCACCCTGCTGAGCAAGAGGAAGGAGGAAAAATCAGGAGGATTTAACATGTTCTCATTTCCCTCTCTGCAATCTTTTGTGTATTTCTCATCTTTCAATTAAGAAATATTAGAAACAGCAGTGGAATAAAAACTGGCCACTGAACTGATTGGGATTCTCTGGGTGCACCCATTGCTTGCATAGAACCCCTACAAACAAGCCATGCAATGAGCTAGGAACTTTGGAACAGCAGGGTCCATTGGAACTGTGCACACACCTGCTTACCACCACCAGGGGTATGTTTCTCTCAACATGAGGAGAACTCCAGGCTGCTTCCTGTTAATAGACACCATACCCTGGGCTAGTCCTTTAACACCATTCAAATAACACTTGGCAATTCTGTAGTATCTACCATCCCAGAGTCTCAAAGCACTTCACAAACCAAACTGACTCCGTGAGGTAGGCAGATCCCCTGTAGAGGTGTGCGGGGGGGGGACGACAACGGACACAGGCAGCAAGGGGCAATTGACTAACCCAAGGTCATGCAGAAAGCAACAGGGCTGGGATTGGAGCCCCCACTTGACTCCCAAGCCCTCTTGCTTTACCCTCTAGGCAGAGACCCTTCTCCATGAGAAAGAGGACGAAGCTGAGCAAAGGGAGACTTACATTGAATGTGATGGAAAACCTTGCCCCAGAGCAAGTGGGTATGGCACGCTGGAACCCCTTCCTGTGGGGGTTCTGCATCAGGTGCTCAGGAGACTACCTGCTTAGGTAAGTCGCATCTTCTGTACAGCATCTACCCCCCACACACACACACACACGGATACTAGCAGTCAGAACGGCAACACCCTCTCATAATGGATGTGCCAGGAGCTGCCAGAGTCTTTGCCCTGGGTCATAGGGAACTCAGAAGCCATCTCCTGTTCAGCAATTCATCTCCTCCCCAAGCCTCAGTCCTATTTTAAACTTGAAATAAGTTACCTCGCCTGCAAACAGGGCACAGGACCAAAGGAACCTCACCTGGGTGCCTTCTCCTTCCAGTCTAGGTGGTCGGATACTGGACAGATGAATGGTTTTGTAGTCTCCAGAGTTCAGCTTAACCACAATGGCATCTGCGTTTAGCACTTGCATCACCTAGAGATGAGGAGGAAGATACAGAGGTGAATATTGCTTGTGCACAAGCAAAGAGTCCAACATCCATCGCAGCTGCATCCAACCCCCAGGTGCAAGGCCAGCAGCCTGCAGGTCCCAGCACACATGTGAACCCACCAGGCACCCACCTCACCAGCACACCAAAACCAGCGCTGGCCTTCCTCAGCCCAGGCACTTCAGCCTGTAGGTGCTCAGCAACACAGTCCAGCCACTAAGCCTGGCGACGGTGATACTGGGCGTAATACAGTCCCCAAAGGCTTTGAGAAGCCCCACTAAACACTCGTTGCCACAGGGAACAAGATGAGTTAAAAAGGAAGTAGGTGGCCCTGCTGTTCAGTGTTCCTACCTGAGAGCCCTGAGGATTTGGCTGCACTATTGGTTCTACAGGACTGGAACTCGGCCAGCCTGTGGGTCTAGCATACGCAGACAGTCCTGGCACTTTAAAAGCATGACAATGCCAGGGTTGGCCAAGATCCTGCATAAACCTCTGCCACCTCGGTGACTGGCTCCTTCTCCTATTAATGCCGGACACCGGACTTCTCACCCACAGCAAGGCAATCGGGAGGAAGAACACTTTGCTCCAATCTACTGGGAGAGCATCAGGCACTGGTAACCTTTGAGTCTCTCAGCAGGCAATATGACACAGTAAATCCAAGCCGGCAGCCAAGATCCTACAGGACCCTGTGCTACTCCTCTCTCTGCATGTACAGTGCCTAGCACTGTACTGAAACAAAGCCCTGGGGTACCATGAGATCAATACAGGCAGAGAGCTCACATGAAGATACCAGTATTTGAGATGAGCTTACTTGTGGAGTGGTGGGGGCGCGGAATGCAGTCAGTGAGGCAAGGACCGTATCTTACGTACTTGTACAGTGGTTAATACATTGGGGCTCTCATCTGGGCTGGGGCTTCCAGGGATTACCAAAGCAAATTAACAAGCCAAACACTAGGAAGACTGGTGGCAAAGCGGAGCAGGATTCCAGCAGCCCAGAGTGGGGGACACATGCTGCAGGGCTTTTTATTTTAATTTTTTTTAGCTATTTTTATCATATGCAACATTACAGATCTGATCTGATCCAAACTGCAGCAAATTCAGGTGATTTTCATCAAGGCTAAGGCATGTCTAGATGGGATTTGCAGAACTGGCACAAATATTTACCAAGTTCCAGCATAAAAATCTACCCAGCCACCCCCACATCTTAATAAAAATGAACATTTTATTTATCAATTAAAGAAATCCAGGTGCCTTGGGCAAGTGTGCGAGCAGACATCTGAAGCCTGACAGACCCTTCTCACCCAGAATCTGGAGCTCTCCAAAGCCTTGCCACATCCACCACATATACACGGGGAATGGGAGAGAAATAAAAAGGAACAGACTTTCATAACTCACAGCCCTTTTGCCCCAGCAAGCACATCAATCTCTCAAAATATACTTAGTCAAAGGGATAACAAGATTATATGAATCAAAATTAAAAACAGACACTAAGGATTGTCTGGGCTTCCTTCAGCCAAGATAACAGCCCTCCAGGGAGCTTTACTACCAATGGTCTCAACCCCTTCTGGGACCTGGCTTTTTAGTTTTGCTGACAGAACCCTCCCCAAAGCAGGCCGCATGCTAAGATTAGAGTAATCAAGTCTCATGCTTCTGGGCATAAACATTGCTGTAGGGTCAGGAAGGTTCCCACTCTCTCTATACAACATTGCACAACAGACCAGGCACATACATGCATTTTCACCTTCCTCTGAAGCATCAGGAGAGGCCAGCATTGCAGGCAGGACCCCAAGCTGAGTGGGCTATAAGTCTGATCTAGCAGGGAGAATCCTGAGCTGCATTACTTTGTTGCCACACGCATTATTTCTACAGAGCCCAAAAGTATATGAGGAAGCTTAAAGAACAGCCAGATGAGCTGTACTTGACCTGACCTGACATGGGACATGCTGGCTGGAGTAGACGCAGTAAGGAAGGGACGTGATGAGGGTTATAGCAATATGATCATGCAGTTGCTTAGCTTAGGTATATGCAGCCCTTGATCATTAGAAGTACGTATCGTTAATATGCATGCTGACAGACTCTTGCATTACCGGCAGATTGGAGCAGTCAGATCAAACTCCTCCAGCCTTAGCATTCAGTTTTTGTCATAAGATACTATACAAGAGAACAAACAGCAGCTTTTAAATGACCCAGAAAGGAGGGACATGCAGGAGCTCCCCTGAACTCTGCGAGCTCCTTCCCAGGACAACTGCAGGGAGCTAGTGTTCTAATATACAACATGCAGCTTTCACATGGCAGCATGAAGGCCTTTGCAGGGAGCGACAGAAACTAGAGAACGGAGTGTTTAGAAGCAGAACATGGAGAGGAAACGATTTGGGGGCTTAGAGGGACTGGAGGAGTAGAGGGAGCAAAGGACCAGCTACACAGGGCAGCATGAGCAAGTGATGATTCCCCAAGTGTGCAGAGCTGCAGGAGATGGGGTCCAGAGGCCAGGATGGGAGGAGGAGAGCAAGGGGGATTCGAATGCAGAGCAGCAGAGTGGAATGAGTCCATGGAGAGTTCTGAGAGCCTGGCAAGGTGACGGAGGGTGGGAAGCAGAGGGCTAGGAAGCCAAGGAAGGCGTGGAGGACACACTCCAGCTTCCTGAAGCAAGAGAAATCTGACCCTAGCTCTCTGGATCCATGGAAACTTAGTGGAGTAGTTAAAGAGACTGTGCCAGGGAATTGCAGTAGCAGAAATGCTGATGGACTGAATTTATAGAAATTATATAGCAGCTCGCTGCCCTGTACCCCCACCCACCAGATTCAGTGCTTTAGGAGACTCTGCCTCCCTCTCACCATGGCTCCATCTGATGGCTTTATTCCCTACCCATCTCCATTCCCCCCCACCAACCCCTCTCGCTAGATCTCAGCTTCAGCAGCTGCTCGCTCCTCTGACCCTGCAGCTTCCAACCCGGCCACAACACTGCAGAACAGCCACCTATCGCTCCAGCCAACACACTCACCGTCCTCACCTGCCAGGCCTGCAGAGCTGAGCTGCCCTATACCTGAATCCCCCCTAGACCCGCTCTGCCAAGCCTCACCCCCTGCAGGAGACCCCTGCCCTTCCCTCCATTTATTGCAGACCCTTTCCAGGCACTGTGCTAACCAGAGCAGCCTGTGACCTTATTGCTTTACGTGTTTTCCCACTCACCCCCTCCTTCCCTCCCCCAGGTGCTCCACCCTGGTTATGTCAATCAGCACCAGTGTATCTGAGCACCACCCACCTTGGCCTGTTGGCTCCTGAGAGAGCAGAGCCTGTCAATCTAAAGCACAATGCACTACGTAACTGACCGACCAAGAGCTCCAAGACAGCATGGCCGCTGGGTACCTCTACACAGCAATTCATTCCTGGCGGCTGGCGCGGATCAGCTGACTCAAGCTCACAAGGCTGTAAAATCATCATCTAGACATTTGGGCTCCGTCTGAAGCCCGAGTCCTGGGATCCCATGAGGAGGAGGGTCCCAGAGCCCAGTTCCAGCCCAAGGCTAAATGGCTACACAGCCATTTTTACTCTCACATGGCGATCCTGGAGAGCCCAAGTCAGCTGACCTGGGCTAGCCATGGCTGTGCCACGAGTCTTATTCCAGTGCAGATGTACCCTGGGGGACCTTCCTGCTCAGAGCAGCAGCAGCACGGCTAGGACTCAGGAGGTCTGGGTTTACCGTCAGCTCTCCCACTAACTTGAGGACCTGGGGGCAAGTCCATCCTCTCTCTCTCTCTCACACACACACACACTCATCTCATCTGTTTGGACTGGGACAAGGACTGTCTCCTCAAGAGTGTGCCACGCGCACAGCACAGCAGGGCTCTGGGTGCAGCTGGTACTACAGTAATAAGATATGCCAGCGCATGACCCATGTCAGACAGATTTCCATGGCAATTGAGCTAGAATCTGTCAATGGCTCTTGCAGTGGTTAACAAAGGGTACTGGGGAACTCCCATTGCAAAAAGCTAAACAATATGCACTGAAGCGGGTGTCCTCCCCCGCGGCTGGATGAATGAACCCATGGCAATAGCACGGTTACCACGGTCAGCCATGCTAGGCGGGGGAGTCAGAGGCCCACGCTTTGTCTCCTGCTCCATGGCCAGTAGGGGCTGGGGTCACTGCACAGGTAGCAGTCCCTTTGGAAGGAGTCATGGGGCAGGCAGAAGAAACCTGGGAGTCCACCATTCAGCCACAGGCACAAGCACCATCACCGACTGGAGGAGACACCATCCATTCGGAGTGCCAGCTACTCTCTCTTGTGAAGGGTCGGGGGGAGGCAATTGGCAGGACAAAACAATTACCTGCCTACAAGTGTTGTTCTTCGAGAAGTGATAGAGCCATGTATTCTGCTTGGGGGTGTGCACTCAGCCAAAGAACTTTACCTAGCAGCCCGTAGGGGCAGCACTCCTGCCATGCGGTCCTAGCCCCTCCGCTGGTGATGTAAGGGCAGCGCTGTTCCCTCAGCACCAACCATGAGAAGCAGAGGGGCCAGAGGCTGGGTCATGGAATACATCCCAAAGAACACCAGTAACAGGTAGGTAGCATTTTGCTTCGAGTAGATACAACTGCGTATTTTACCTTACTGCCTCCCAAACAGTACTCCCAGAAAGTGGGGCTTGGAGTCTGTTTAAACAAGGACTGTGTTCCCAACATTTGCAGCTGCTCTGCACTCAGCAGGGATGGCACAGCAGTCTGTAAAAGTATGCACAGAGGACCAAGTGGCAGCCCTGCAAATGTCCCATGTAGGAATGTCACTTAAGAATGCCGTCAACACTGCCTGGGCTCTCGGGGCATGAGCTCCTACCCTTTGGGCTACTTTGTGTGTTGTCCTGGTACAGGAAGTTATCCTCCTGGAGAAAGGCTGTGACGGGACTGCTTAACCCTTCCTTGGGTCTGCATATGAGAAACAAAGGTTTGGTCCTATCCAGATAGGAAGCTAAAGTTCACCTGACATCCAGCATGTGAAGATGTTGTTCCTCTGGGGTAGAACGCAACAGAAAAGAACAATGGTAAATATATTCCTTGGTTCAAGTGAAATTGGGAAGCTACTTTAGATAAAAATGTAGAGTGCGGCCACAGGGTTACTTTGTCTTTGGAAAACTGCATGTAAGGGGCTTGTGCCATCAAAGCCTGCAACAAAGCCACCCTCCTTGCAAACATTGTTGCCACAGGGAAGGCAGTTTTCTGACACAAAGGAGAAGCATTGCCGGAGGCTCAAACGGAGGCCCCAGGAAAGCTGCTAAGACAGTATTAATGCCCCACAAAGGAATTAGCTCTACCTGGTGGGTGGAGACAAGTGACTCCTTTCAAGAACCTCATTGTCATGGGGTTTGAAAACACTGAAATTGCCAGGTGCATAGGTGCCAACTCTGTGTGTGCTCTGGGGGGCTGGAGCACCCATGGAGAAAAGTTAGTGGGTGCTCTACACCCATCAGCAGCCAAGCTTCCCTCCCCGCCGCCCAACCTCCTCCCACGCTGAGTGTGTCACGTCCCCACTCCTCCGCCCATCTCCCAGCGCTTCCCGTCCGACCGCCACCAAACAGCTGTATGGCCACTTTAGCATGCTCGGGGGGGGGGGGAGCAGCAAGAATGTGGTATGCTCAGAGGAAGAGGCAGGGATTTGGGGATGGAGTTGGAATATTGGCAGGGAGAGGGTGGAGTTGGGACAGGGACTTTGGGGAAGGGGTTGGAATGGGGGCAGGGAAGGGGTGGGGCTGAGCACTCACATGAAAGAGGGAAAGTCTGTGCCTATGGCCAGGTGGACTCAGTTAACTAATCAAGATCAGAAGACTAGGTGAAAGTGGTGTTTAGCTATGCTGGTCCCAGGATATTAGAGACAAGATGGGTAAGGTAACTTTTACTGGACCAACTTCTGTTGGAGAAAAAAAACTTTCAAGGCACACAGAGCTCTTCCTTGGGTCTGGGAAAGACACTCCCATCACTCTGTCTGAACCCATCATTCCTGATCCTCAAAGGAAACCTGTACAACATTCATAAGATGAGGTTGGGCGCATGAATTCATTACTCTGCTAGACACAAGTTCATGAATGGAACAGACACGCTGGATTTATGGCTTATTACAACAATCTGTAACCACTAATCCCCTCTTTTTGTCCTATGACTGCAGAGGTGTTAACAGGCCACTCTACCTAGAATGGTCCCTTACAATATGTGCTAACTACTTTTGCTCAACGCTGTTCCGTCTTGCATTTAGCTGTGATGCTCAGAATACCTTTCCCAGACCTGAAGAAAAGCAAGCTGATGGCCTCCACAGTTCCGCTCAAACCTTCACAACTGTTCTAACCCCTTTCTGGAAGCGTCACTTGGCAAGCTGACATTTCCCAGCCTGACAGTGAATTTTTGGTGGGGAGGGAGCATGTGCCCACAAGGACAGTTCAGCCATTTTGAGAGCAAACCAGAAAAGAAAAACAGAAAGCTGCCCTTTTGAACAGCTGTGACGCCAGACACAGAGCTGAGATGTGGCAGGGAAACAGACCATAGGGATATGTGACTTGGCAAGTTCCAAAAAAAGTTGGGTCAGATTTGGCCAAGGTCTGGAGGGTCTCCTTTGCAGATGGGCAGTTTTTTTTAAAACAGTTTTCATTCTGCAAAGGAAACGTGTGCATCCCTAGACGAACTGTTAGCGAAATCTAGAGCAAACTCGCATACTGAATGAGGCAGGGCTCCATGGGTGCACAATCAGTGGGGAACCTTGTCCCTTTGTAGTAGTAACTGTCATGCACTATGGTGTCACAGCGAGTGAGGCAAGGCTATTTAATGCACCTGTCTTTACTGTGCTATTGAACATGTGCTTTAGGAGATTAATGGTCGTATTAGGTTTATTTGGATCTACAATAGATCAATGTTAGAGCAGATTAAGATTGGCTTTAACAGATGTGCAGTGAAGGCGAAGTAACATCCCTTGTGCAGTAGCTAGAGTTCTTCAAGATGCAAATCCCTATGGGTGCTCCACGTCAGCTGCTTAGCACATGACTATAGCCATGGAGCATTCAGCTGATGTGGAGGACCCATAGGGACACGACTGAAAAAAGAGACCTCCATCAGAGCCCTGAGCACCTCAAATGAACTGCTGGTCTCGAAGTGAGCTGTAGCTCACGAAAGCTTATGCTCAAATAAATTTTAGTCTCTAAGGTGCCACAAGTCCTCCTTTTCTTTTTTATCTTATACCATTTCCCTTTTGAAACCCCAGGAACTTGCACATAAAAACTCCATTAACAGAAGGCTGCTGTTGCACATGCAAGCACTTAAAGCCAGGAAATGCAAACAGGCAGCATGCACAACCCAGATCAATCCTCAGGGCACCCCAAAATCTCAGCGCTGTGTGTTCAGTATAACAGCAATAGAGAAAACAGGGCTGGCAGATTTAGCCCCTCTACCTTTGCTGTGGAGCAAGTCTAGAAGCTCTCATCTCCTGAATGGCAACTAAAGGCAGCTGCCCTGAACATCCCAGCACAGCCAAGTTACCTTCGCACTTCGAAGTGAGAAGCAGCCTGCTCATGTGATTAAAGCTATCGCAGGGCACGTGCACAAGGAGCAGGAGGCAAGCTTCGCCTCAGCAACCTGAACTTTGCATTTCCCAACATGGGCACTTCAGTGCATAACCTTGGTAGCAAATACATTCCACACCAAAAACTAAGTGCTGATAACAGTCAGCTCTGTACAGGACATACCTCCAGTGAATTCAGGCTGTGAATTGAGTATATGCGCAGGGGCACTCAGAAGAAATAGCCTCTTTAATCCTTTAGAGATTATTTCCGCTACTTTTCCTTCCCACACCCCCCACTGTTTACCTGACAAATTAAAACTTATTATTTAGGGCCAGAATTCTTGACCGCTTCTCAAATGAAGCGAAAAAAATAATCAGGGCTCTCACTATCGTACCATCATCTGAACACGATGGCAGCAGGATCTGAAATTATCCAAAGCCAATTTGCATGGTCTGAAGAACTGCCTGCAACATGATACTACAGTGTCACTAAGCAAGGTTTTCTCCCCCAACCCCAAAACCCTTATGTGACATCATTATGGTCAGTGGAACAAGGGGCTCAACTGGCTGCCAAGCACAGAGATGGCGTAAGCAATCAAGCCATCAGCTTTTGCAGCACTGATCATGTCATGTTTTGTTCATGTGCTACACAGACATTGCAATGAACATTCAAATGTGAAAGTTCCATGCCAGGTGGAGGAGCATATGGTGTGGTCTGGCAGGTATAGCACAGGGTAGCCACTTGATTCTGTCCCCAGCTCAGTTCCCCCATCTGAGAGACAGTAAGTACTTAGCTACCTCTCCGGGGCATTGGGAGGATTGATGAGTGTTTATAAAGCACCTTCCATACGAGGGTCGCAAGGCGCAACACATCTGAAACATCCATTTAAGCTCCTGCACTTTAAAGCACTCAGACATTTGTCCTGATTTTCCTTGTCACTTACAATTCTTAGCGAGGAAAGAGGGACCAAAAATTGACACTGCAAAAATGGTGCTACTCAGGGGCTTCCCAGGGTTTGCTTCCGAAACGCTGACTGCACATTTCTGCTGAAGTGGCATGTTAGCAGAAGACAGAAGTCCGGTGTTACCAGTCAAGGACACAGGAAGACAACAGGGGCATATTGAGTTTAGGGGCCCGAGCTTCATGCTAAGCCAGGAGAAGCTGAAGTGCAGCTGACCAGATGCTGCCTGTGGAGTTCTACCATTAGCGCATCACTTAACAGATGTGGCCTGGGGAGACCCATTATTTGTGTGAGAGCCATGCCTACAGACCCCAGATAAGAGCAGGGCTCCATGTAGGGCACTGAGGCACAGTGAGACAGGCCCTGCTGCAGTGAGCTCAGTCTCAATCAAGACAGTGGGGGGAATGCCAGAGGGGAAGTGACTTGGCCAAGGTCACCAGCAGAGCAGGGATTGCAGTGTCCTAGCCAGCAATTTACAGTCTAACAGACAAGACAAGGCGGGGTGGGGAGGACATACCCCCATGTTACAGAGGGGCACGGAGGTCCAGGGAGCATTACCTACCTGTGGTCAACCTGTAGGTCAGCAACAGAGCTGGGAAAAACTCCCATCTCCTGAGTTCCAGCCCAGTGCTTTAAGATCACTCCAAGCCCCGATTACAGATGCCATCACTCAACCAGCCACCAGCATCTGGCTATGCAAGTTAAGCATAGCCCTTGGTTGGGGTGCTCCTGGATGAGGCCAGACTCCAGGGCCTTCCCAGCCCTCTGGACTGTTCTCATGGCATCAGAGCTGAGCTGTCGGTCATGCACACATTAAACCTTCTATAAGAACACCAGGCGAGTTCTTGGAATTGGCGCAGCGAGGGAGGGGAAGTCAGCCACACGCCCAGGGGACCATATGGTAAGAAACAGCAGTGATCAGCAGAAACACATGGGAAAGGCAGTAGAGCCAGCACACTGCTACAGGAAGCCAAGTTTCAAATGAAAGTTTCAGATGTGAAGTTAACGTGCTTTCCCCCTAACCCAAAGAGACAGGGAAAGCTCTCCCTCATCTTCCCTCCCCAGGGCTGCCAGCTAAGCAAGGATGGGCCAGCCCCTCCCGAGGGGAGCTCTCCTAGGCAAACTGGTGCTGGCACCCAAGAGCCTCTCAGAAGGCTGAAGGGCACAGGGGTGAGGCCCTAGCCAGAGTCACCCAACTCTAGTCCTGCCTGTGGCAGCTCACCCTGAGCCTCACCAGCTCTGACACACCAGGGAGCACCCCAGTAGAATTACACGGGTCTGACACTCTTCTCCGCTCGCCCCAGCCTGCCCCCAACCTCCCGAGATTCATTTGCTACAGACACCTGGAAACGTTCAGCAGAATTGGGGGGAGGAGAGAAGGAAGAGGGCCATTTCCGCTGCCCTCCCTACCTCTAGCCCTCTCAAGTCCTATGTCGGGCCAACCAATCCCTCCAAAGTTGGAGTCAACTCTCTGGAGTCAGCCCAAGCCACTAATGGGGCAGCCACGGACCAGACAATACCCTAAAAGGGACGTGCTGACAGGCCATGAGCAGGTTCTAACTGGACTTTCCTCTGCCTTCCAACTAAGAGCTTGGGATTCAGGGCAGCACTACGCTGCTATTTTTAATGCCACAGCCCAAGCCCAGACCAGTTGACCTGGGTTCCGAGACTCTGCCTTGGGTGTTTGTTTTTTTTAATCACAGTGTAGACGTACCCAGAGAACCTGCACGATATGGCTGTTCCAAGGTCTCTGTACGTGGGCATGGTCCTGCTGTTGCATGCAGATAACTAGGCAAAGGCTAGATGAACTCCCCTGGCCCCAAAGACCATCTGGGAGTGGCACGTAAGCAACGTGTAGTCTACATGGGAAAGGTCAGAGAGAGAAGAGAGGACCTCACCATAGGCTGGTTGCCTATTCCATTCCTGGCCCAACACATGGCCCTTGTATCTTCAAAACCCTAAATGGGGCTAGGGCCAGAGACGTTAGAGGCCATCTTCCCCTGGGACCTTGGGATGACAGCTGTCCCTAGGGCAGACTCAAGAGGCATTGCCCAGGGCAGAGCATTCCTGGCATGCCTTCAGCGGTGACATTCAGAGCTGCCAGAGATCGTGCCAAACCCAAGGCAGACATCTGTGTAGAAACCTGTTCCCAACTCAGTGGTGGTGTCAGTCCAGCCCCAGCTACAACTGTCCCAGACCAGGAGGCGGATCTGAGAAAGGAGGGGTGGGGACACTTGCCTTGGTTCATTTCATTCATTTCCAACTTAAAGGGCTCCCAGATCAGACAGTGATGGGCATCTTCCAAATGCAAGAAGTCAGCATCACCCCCTGGTAAAAAGGCACCTGCACTGGCCTAACCCAGGAGGACACTTCAACCATCTCAAGGAGGGCAAAGAGTCCAGTCATCTGCCAGGCAAGAGACCTTCAGTTAAAGAATTGGTGCCACATTCATACATCATGCCCAAAGTCAGTCGCCGCCAGGGGCAGAGGGGGACCTTTGCTGCTGAATTTTGATTCTTGGATCATTTTCTGGCACTGGGACCTATGGCCGTGCTCCAGTAGACCAGGTGGTGCATGGGCCAAAGGAACAGGTTAGATTCACCAACAAGGTGCCCTGTTTCCCAGCCTGGCAGGAGTTAATGCATTGAATATCCCCATGCTCACCCCAGAGGGCACGGCAACTGCAACACTAGACTATACCATTGGCACACTGAAGACAGACTCCTGCCAATATACCCAAGAACAAGAGCCAAACATGGTGCATTTGCATTGCTGCATTCCAATGCCCCTTGTTGCAAGACCTCCACTGCCCTGTGCCATGACCTGGGGTGACTACTCCACAAGCCCTGTGGGAAAGGGTCTGCAGGACCAGACGTTCCTCCTAGGCTCGGCAGCTGAAAGCCAGAGGATGGGAGCATGCACACGGCACTGTATTGGGGCAGATGGCAGGCCCAGCTCAACCTGAATGAAGCAGTATCTCCTCAAAGGCTTATGCACAATGAGCTGGGGAAAGGGGTCTGACCAGTTTTTTCTGAACAGGTGGTCCTCATCCCATGAGCCACCAGAAGCTAACTGCTCCGCTTGTCAGCGGCTATAGCAGGAGCACCAAGAACTATGTGGATCAAGCGAAGGTTCAGAAATTTAACAGCGAGGGCTGTTAACCATGTATAGTTTCAGGATTCGCATCAGGATCAATCTGAAGTTCTGTGCTGGAAGCAGGAATCACTGAGTAAGGGTCTCTGGCCAGTGCAACACATGAGGTCAGGCAACAGTCTGTTTGGCCTTCAAGTCTCAGTCCAACCTTCTCTGCTCCCCACCAGGTAAAGGTTGAACCATGGAAGAGTTTTGTGATTAGACCGCGAAAAGAGGACCTCAGTTTCCGAGGCTGAGAATCCAGCACGACATTTACTAACAAAGGTCTTGTACCCAGCTCTGTGAACTCACTCCAGCATTGCTCTGTCAGGTGGCCCCCGCACGCTGGGAATCTGTTTCCCTCCCTGCCTAAGCACACACTACCAGCAGTTTCTCAGCTAGCTGTGTCTAGTTATCAATGGTTCTGTCATGCTGGGAAGATGTACCTAGTGAGGTCCCACTGGGGTCAGTCCTGGCTCCGGTACTAAATATTTTCATTAATGAATTGGATAATGGAGTGGAGGGTGTGCTTATAAAATGTGCAGATGACACCAAGCTGGGCAGGGCTGCAGGCACTTTGGAGGAGAGGATTAGAACTCAAAAGGCCCTTGACCAATTAGAGAATGGGTCTGAAATCAACAAGGGGAAATTCAAAAGACAAAGTACTACACTAAGGAAGGCAGTAGCCGTGTTAGTCTGTATTCGCAAAAAAGAAAAAGGAGTACTTGTGGCACCTTAGAGACTAACAAATTTGAGCATAAGCTTTGCATCCGATGAAGTGAGCTGTAGCTCACGAAAGCTTATGCTCAAATAAATTTGTTAGTCTCTAAGGTGCCACAAGTCCTGCTTTCCTTTTTTTCTACGGAAGGAAAAATCAAATGCATGACTAGAAATTGGGGACTAACTGGCTAGGTGATAGCACTGCTGAAAAGGAGCTGGGGGTTTTAGTGGATCACAAACTGAACATGAGTCAATCTCATGCAGTTGTGAAAGAGGTGAATATTCTGGGATATACTGGAAGGAGCAATGTATGTAAAATATGGGAGGTAGTTGTCCCACGCTGCTCAGCACTGGCGAGGCCTCAACTGGAGTATTGTATCCAGTTCTGAGCACCACAATTTTGGGAAAGAGGTGGACAAATTGGAGAGAGTCCATAGGAGAGCAGCAAAAGTGATCAAAGGTTTAGCAAATCTGACCTATGAGGAAAGGTTAAACAAACTGGGCATGGTTAGTCTTGAGAAAAGTCAACTGAGTGGGGACTTGAGAACAGTCTTCAAATATATGAAGGGCTGATAAAGAGGACGAGATCAACTGTTTGCCATGGCCATTGTAGGCAGGACAAGCGGTAATGGTCTTAATCTGCAGCAAGGGAGAGTTAGGTTAGATATCAGGAAAAATATTCTTACTCTAAAGGTAGCTAAGCTCTGGAAGAGGCTTCCAAGAGAAGTTGCGGAATCCCCATCATTGGAAGTTTAAGATCAGGTTGACAAACCTGTCAGGGATCGTCTAGACTTCCTTGTGCAGGGGACTGGACTAGGGGATCGCTCAAGGTCCCTTCCAGACCTACATTTCTATGGTTTTTAGGACCTTATTGCCATGTCTAGGTGCCAGATACAAGGATTTAAAGCCTCCACATTATCCTGGGAGGACTTTGTGCAAGGATGCAATTCCAGAGCTGCTGTCTTTGGGTGGCTACATACCAACAGGATGGGAGAAGAGACTCAGCCACCAGAACATCTCTTGTGCTAATTAGGGTAGACCTGTGAAGTCAGACAAGTCTTGCATTGTGCTTTAGAGGTAGCAAGATATCAGATGACCCGTTGTAGTCTTAAGAAGCCAGCAGCTACGGGCATTAGCCTAACTCCAAAAGCTACTGAGTCCTCCTCTAGCCCTTCATGCTTAGCTGCTGCCCTAGGACTTTCCCTATGCCACAGATCTGCCCAAGGTACAGATGTCTAACAGATGCATGGGTAGGTATAATGCCCACGTATGGAGCAAGCGCTGGTGAGTGGCACCACCTGATCATTCCTGGCTCTTTGTTTCCTTTCCTCCAGCTGTGGGAGAGCAGAAGAGTGTTCCGATTGGTGACAGCCCAACCACTCCTGCATACAGCAGACTCCTCACCACCCAGTGCAGCCTCTCCTACAGATGCACAGGAGAACATCCTGCGGCTGATTGACATTCGAGGCTGATAATGAGGCTGTAATTCCATTTCCGTGACAGTTTACAGACACTGGAAACCTAGAGGCAGACTGCAAGGGGGAGAGGCAAGGAGGTTCCACCCAGAGGGGGCCGAGAACCACTGCTGGGACATTCCCAAAGAGTGGGGGAGGAACGGAGAGCAGGGGGTTATGTTTACTTTCCAAGAAATCAGACTGCCCATTTCTCAGGCATTTCCATCCAAATTAAACCTCCCCAGCTGCATGCATTTATACACAGCATATTTTCCCAGGGCCTAACTATACACCAACAGCACCATCTAGTGGCTTCCCACCATTTCCCAATCTCCAAGCAGCAGGCTGATGTGGTTACACAATATGAAATATTTACAGACGGCATTCAGCAGGTTACAGCCCTGTAGCACACACAGGAACTCGCAGGCAATGCTTTGCTAGCTCTAGAGACTCCAGCAGAGTAGGGCATGAAGGAAGAAGGTGAAAGGGCTTGGTTTTAACCTCAGTCAACACTGACCTGCTCTGTGACCTTAGACAACACAAGGTTTGGGGGGATGGGGGGGGAAGGACACTTGCCTATTTAGCCCATGAACTCCCTAGGGCAGGGGCCATCGCTCACGATGTCTGTGCAGCTCCTAGCACAATGGGGCTTTGATCTCAGCTGGGGCTGTTAGCAGTGACTGTAACAGACACAGGATGAACAAGGAATACAGGCCAGGTTCTGTCAGATCAGAGCCATGGCTAATCTCACTATGGGCAAGCTGACTCAGAGGAAGGTGCAAGAAATCCTGCAGCAGAGGCAGTCCTGGAATAATCTGCCCCCAAGGAAAACCTCCTGCCTGACCAGTCAATGGTTGGTTTATGCCCTGACTCAAAAGTGTTTAACCTCCCTTCCTCCAAACTCAGGGTTCCTCCATCTCTGACTACTGTAACATTGGAGTTCCATTATCCTCATGTCAAGGCAGCTCTGGAAAGGAAGGAGAGGGGGTGGCTGCAGGAGGGTTCACACTACAACGCAACCGAAGAGAATGAACTTTACCAAAATAAGCCTTACCATGAGCCCAGGCAGCCCTCTGCAGACCACAGCGCTGTAGGAGAAGCTGAAATGTCCCTGCACTACTCACCAATGGCCACATGGTGGAGCAAAACCCTCTATTTCAAGTCCAGAGGATTAAACTTTTCCACTTTCGCACACTCACCCACTAGTTCGGGCTATTCTCGATCAGATCCTCATGCATCTCGACCCCTTCCTCTCTCCTCAGTACCACCCCGCTCCAGCCAGTCCTGGAACTTTCCCATCAAGGGAGGTTTGAGCACAGAGGAGAAGCAACACAGGGAGGGGAAGACAGAGTATGGTGCATGCAGGAAGCAGGATGGAGGGCAGGTAACTGTAGGGGGGAGCTCCATGGGACAAATGCTTCCACATGCAAAGGGTCAAACAAGCACAGCTTGTTGGCTGCAGATTCAGCTCTTCCTTTGCATCTGAGGGGCAACCTGTGACGGGCACCACAGCATTGCTGTGGCTCAGGGCAGGCTTGAAAGGAAGCCTAACTCTGTTACCGTCTCACCATGATCAGCTGTGCTAGCAGCCCCGACCAGACCAACCATCCATCAGGTCCCATCCCCTGCTTCTGGCCATGACCACTGCACCATGAAACCAGCAGCAACACATGCTCTGTGGCTACCCCTCTTCCATGCTCCACTCAGGTCGTGAGAGCCTGAACAGGACATCTCCTCACCTGCAAGGCACTCACCTTGGCAACAAACTGCTTGTCCTTCTGGTCCAGATTAGCAGTGGGCGCCACATAGTCTCTCCAGATTCTCAGCTTGCGCTCCTTGGCATACCTAGCAACAGAAAGATGCACGTGACCATCCAGAGCTAGGGTTGCGGCGTGCATCTTGCCCTACTGAAGCTGGCATAGTCCCATTGCGGGAGACAGAGCCAAGCCCCTTGCAGACGATGACCCGCATCTAACCAAAGCCAGCATGGCATCCGTGCACCGGCAACTGCTCTGAGCACCAAGTCAGTCCTGATTCCGGGCACGAGGTCTCCCCAGCAGCCGAATGGGCCTTTGTAACCAAACTACAGTGAGAAAGTGGATCAGGACAGCAAGAAAAGTAAAGGCAACACAGGGAGCAGCTGAGTCAGTGCTCCTGGGAATCAGGCCACTTGCCTCTAAAGCCATGTGTAGGCCTCTGAGTATCAGGCCCCTACTACGAAAGCCATGGCCCAAACTAGTAGTGTATCCTGCCCATCTGCAGCTCCCAGCCCAGCCAGGCAAGTGCTGTGTTAGTCAGCAATGTCCAACTGAGCAGAGCAGGTGACGCCAGGCCTGAGCTGGCTGGAATCTATATGCAAGGGACCAGCCAAGCTCCTGCCTCTCCCTGGTCACCTTCCCCACTGCCCATGGCAGAGATTGCCTTCTTCCAAAGCTGCATGCAAGAGGCAGACTATGGCAGTGAGCAGTGCTCCAGGGGAAGGATGCCCCTAGATTTCAGCCGAGATAGGAGACAGTGGCAGAGGAGCACCACAGCTGCCAGCCACCCAGAGGAGGTAGCAGGCAGGGTCCCATCTGCTCTGCTTGGACACTAGCTGTGAGAAGGAGATGCACACCCAGCCTCCCACTTCAAAGAGCAGCTCTGGGATTCCCCAACAGACACCAAGGGGGAATGGAGAGAGGCCAGCCAGAGAGCTGGGAGATCACCTTCCTCTGAGCCTTTCCCAGCTGGCTGCAGCAGTCTCCCACCTCCACTGGAGCACAGCTAACCCCCCCCTCCCCTGCATGCAGAGCACACCACACAGCTGTCACCAGGTGCTGAGGGGGAGACAGATAATTGTCCTTCCCACAGCCAAGCAGCTGGGCCCAACTCTCTGATGCTGCCCCATTCAGGCAACTGCAGGCAGCCAATGGAAAAAAAGGATGCGATTTTCTTTAGCTCACGAAGCCCTCCCAGTGGAGGGCACTCTGGGCAAGTCCTTGGTTGGGGAGCCCTGTGCCCCGGAACCATTGCCACCCAGCATCAGCAGCCACCAGTTACCTTTCGGCCGCTCGCAGCTTCTCAGCCCCGCGAGTGTACACGGCAATGGACCAGTCCACGCAGCGCGCGAAGCCTTCCTTCAGCAGCAGCTCCGTGATGTTGCCATTCTGGAATTAGGAGGGGGAGACAACAGAGTCAGTCTAGACTCCTGGAGCTAGGAGGCTGACATCACTCCCTCGCCAGGCCCGAGACGGACACCCATCTCCTGGCCCACTAGTATGTGGGAGGAGTCGCAAGCCACTGAGGCCTTGTTGCTAAAGGAAGCAGCACTGTGCTAGGCACAGCCCTGGCTGAGACCCGACTGTGCTAGCTCTATGCTAGGCTCACTGGACAGCTGCAGCCAGCCCATGGAAGGCAGGGACCCATTCTGCACCCCAGGCTAGCAGGAGCCAAACTAGTGACTGTCCCCCCTACACAAGTAGGGATCTAGCCAACAGTAAAGCACTAAAACTGGCCCTCAACAGTGGGGGTTGTTAGGTGAGGTAGCGGCCATCTGACCATTGCCTGGGCTGCAGTCCTGCTGGGCCCCTTGGATACTGCATGCCCCTACAGCCAGACACCCCCTACTGCCATCAGTGACTGCCCAGTGTCTCCACCCTGGCCTGCTGTACCAACGGCCATGGTATCCCACTGCATTCATGAACTCCTACCCAGCAATAAAGCCACCTGCCCCGTAGAGCTCCTACCAGTGTAGAAGGCTGCAGGCTCTACAGTTTAATAAGCAACACGGGTTGCCATGAGCACTCCTCCCCAGCTAGCTATGCTCTCTGCACTGGCTCTCCACTGAACACTGAGTGCGCTCTGACACCTACCCTGAAACTCTAACATTCCTCCATTTCAGTGGCCATGCCATGCAGCTTTGAACCCCAAGCTCCAAAGATAAAGACTGTGAACCCACAGTGCCACTGGGACCATTGGTCGGATATGCCCAGCTTTGGCACATGAGCAAAAGGCCAAAAAAAAAAAACCACCACTTCTGCTCTCCCCGATGGTGGTAACCAGTCGCACTGGGATCTGCCCGGAGAACCCCTGCCCCACTTGCCGGATGGAGGATGGTGCCCAGGATGTTCTGATTGTGGCAGCTCTCCAGGACAATCTGCACGTCTCTCTGCAGCAGCCGTGACTCAGTGAAGAACTTTGCTTCCGCTGCAAATGACTCCGGTGTCTCTGTGCCATCTGCCTCCCGCTTGAACGTGGGGCACTGCAACATGGAGGCAAGGGCAGGTTAGGAGGGGGCGCATTGGTAAGACCTCTAGGACGGGGCAGACTGCTTGGCAAAAGTAATTCAAGAGCAGGGACGGATGGACCACCATCGCTCCTGCTCCTACTCCCACACCGCGGATTACGCAGAACAGAGTGCGCCTCCACCGCATTTACAATCACCAGCATCAGAGTGAAGGCACCTTGGCACTTGGCACATGGACCATGAACCGGAGCCATTAGTTCCCTGTGCTGGGATCCTGGAGTCCACTCCACAGGAACAGCCTCAGGCCCGTGCACTTGTTCAGTAAGTAGGGTGCCCAGATATAGTACTGTGAAATGTCGGGATGGGGGAATCAGAGGTCCTGTGGAAAACAGAGCCCCTAATATCGGGACAGTCCTGATAACATTGGGACATCTGGGCACCCTCTCAGTAAGTGCTATTAACCATGGGGGAAATGGCTGTGTAATTACATTACTCCTAGTATTCTGGGGGCCCCCAGACCCTGTACCAAGATACAGGCCAAGGCTCACTAGTAATTTTGGGTGCCCAACTGGAGACCTTAAAAAGGCCAGATCCTCAACACTTGATCGGAAATCAGGGCTCTCTGCCTGGAAGGACGTTCACCCTTCGAGGACTGAAATACGGATGAAGGGTGCAAAGGAGGGCAGCATGCAGGGGATGGGCACACTGCAGCCCCATTTCTTGCTCTACTTCATATCTTTTTATTGTTTAAATTAACCAAAAACTAAACTCAGGCTGGGGGGAGGGGGGGGAAGAGAAGAGAAAGAGGCACTTGGAAATGAAGTGGGGGAGAAGCAGTGATGGCTGGAGTAAGGGAGGGGAAGGAGAGAGGAGAAGGGGAAGTCCAATGGGCAGATGGAAGCGAGACGGGCAGCTATGGAGCAGGATGCTGGACTCTAACAGCCAATGGCAATGAGCAAGTCAGAGGGGAAAACAGGCAGAGTGCAAGCGAGAAGGCTGCTGCTTCCCGTGGAGGGGGAGCAGAGGGCAGTGACTCAAGGGCACATCCAGGAGGAGCAGGCCAGGAAGGCTGCTGCCCCCTGCACCCTTGGCTGCAGCTGCTGTTGGCTGTTTTGGGGGAGGAGCCCAGAGGACCATGAGGTTCCAACATTCTGCTTCCCCTGTACAGCTTCAGAGGGATACAAGGTCACTTCCTGTCCGGAAGACTTGAGGAGTGCTGCTGGACACTTAAAGAGCTGCCACATTGCATCCCAGAGCTGAGCAAAGCAATCCCAGCACACGGCAACTAGAACTCATTGGCTAGGTTGGGCCTGGAAAATACCACCCATGAGAGAGCAGAACGCCAGCACAGAGGTCCAGGTCAGTCTGGTTCCACTCTATTGTGGGTCCCTATTTGTATTCCACACATGGGATATGCATGCGCACTGCACACCTGAGTCCAGAATTTTTTTGCAGGGTCCACTGGCCCACACATGCCACAGCTCTCCTCATGCTCCCAACCCAGGGTATGAAAGACAGCACGGGCCAGTGCCTCTGCAGTTCCTTCTCTTATTGAATCCAGATAAGCTGCAGCAGAGGTGAGGGAGGGCAGGCAGTGGAATACAGAAAGGGGCCACACCTCAAAGAGCCTCCAGTACACGTAAGTAACCTCCACGTCTTCGCATGCTAGTCCCTATCTGTATACCACACATGGGAGAACAACAAGCAGTGCTCAGACAGGTGGGTGCGAGGACATGGAAGTGATAACTGACCCTAGTACTACTGTCCCCACAGCCATATCTACAGCAGAAGACTGGACCAAAGCAGTGTCTAGTGAAAGCATCTAAGGAGCTCTGAAAGAAAAGGAGTACTTGTGGCACCTTAGAGACTAACAAATTTATTTGAGCATAAGCTTTCGTGAGCTACAGCTCACTTCATCCGATGAAGTGAGCTGTAGCTCACGAAAGCTTATGCTCTAATAAATTTGTTAGTCTCTAAGGTGCCACAAGTACTCCTTTTCTTTTTGCGAATACAGACTAACACGGCTGCTACTCTGAAACCTAAGGAGCTCTGAGTCACTGCCATACAAATCTCTAGTAGACATACATCTCAGAGATGTAGCAGATGTTGCTTGCACTCTAGTGGAATAAGCTCTCACCCCCTACACAGGAGGGATGTGGGCTAGGTAATAAAGGATAATACAACCAGAGATCCATTTTGAAAGTCTCTGCACAGATATGGCTTGAGACCTTGAGATCTCTGCCCTGAAAA
Source organism: Dermochelys coriacea (assembly GCF_009764565.3). Taxonomy (NCBI): domain Eukaryota; kingdom Metazoa; phylum Chordata; order Testudines; family Dermochelyidae; genus Dermochelys; species Dermochelys coriacea. The sequence goes on along the minus strand of NC_050068.2, from coordinate 351,798,617 downwards.
CAGTTTAGGTGTCTTTGTAGATAAAAGGTCAGTACCCTTTGGACATCCAGAGAATGACACGCTCTCTCCATCTGAGGCAAATGGTTTAGGAAAAAATATCAGTAAGTGGATGGTTTGACTCAGGTGAAAAACTATGTTAGGAATGAATCTTGAGTGGGAGCACAGCTAGACCTTTCCTTTATGGAAGGAATATATGATGGGTTCGCTATGAGCACCCCCAGCTGGCTGGCTCTTCTGCCTGATGTTATGGCAATGAGAAAGGCCACTTTCATAGACAGATGGGCCACAGAACATGTGGCTTCAGGTTCAAAAGGACCTCTGGGAGACAAAAGAAACTGAGGTCCCACGGAAATACAAACTTCACCAGTAGTGGAAGGATCTACGAAGTCCCTTCAGAAATCAATGGATAACCAGATGATCGTCACTCACTTGGTCACAACTGAGATGAAAAGCACTGATCGCTGCTTTAAATGGCTATTCCAGGACAGCTGACCTGAACAGATTCCGGAGCTAGCCGGCATTGCTGAGCCCAAGATGAGAAAACTCCATTTTACTGAACAACTCCTAGCAGAGCCTTGGCACTACTGTGGAACATGAGCTCTCATTTATATAGAAGATTTGTCGTATTGTTCAATTCCATCTGGACATCGGGATTGGGTAAGTGGAAGGAAGGCATTGCCAGCTTGATCGACAGACCTGAGTTCTAGTAAATGGATATGCACTCTGGACTCCTGAGGGCCCAGATGCCTTGTGCCATATGACCTCCCATATGAGCGCTCCAGCCTTAGAGGGAGGCATCCGACTATAGTTGCACCTCAGGAGCCTGTGTGGGAAAAGGGATCTCCACCCAAACTTTCTCCAACTTTGTCCACCAGGTGAGAGTGTCTAAAACCTTGGACAGAATCAATCACCTTGTTGATGTTGCCCCTCTGGGGAGTGCCTGGGAAAGAAGCCAGGCCTGCAAACAAAGGTGGAGCTTGGCAAAAGGCATCATGTGTATGTGAGGCCATGTGGCCGAGGGGGGGGGGGGGAAGGCAAGTCCTGACTCAGGTCCAGGGTAGTTGGATAGTCTCAGAGCACTCATGGCAAGCCCTAGAACCTCTTAAGAGGTAGAGAAGCTCTTGCTGTGGATGAGTTCAACATCACCCCTATAAGGTTTATGGACCTTGTGGGGGTCAATGTGGATTTCTCACTATTGATGCAAACACCCAGGAAAGGCGATTGATGGAGCAAGAATCTGGTTGCCTGTTGGGCTTCTTTGTAGGATCTGTTCATCAGAATCCAATCATCAAGGTAGGGTAAGACTGAATTTCTTTCTCCCCACCTGTGCCTGGTACCAGACTCCTGAGCATCTTCTGACTCAGAAGAGGCTGGATCCCGATTGCCATCAGAACCAATAGTACCCATGGTTGCATAATGAGACTGGCAGGTGGGAAGGGAGAACGTATCTGCATCCAAGAATAGCCTCCTCCTCTGGAGCAACAATGTGCCAGAATAAAAACAGTCCGAATAAGAGGACTGAATGAGGACAGAGGAGAGCAAAAAAGCATCCTCCAGGGAGATGCAGGTCTCAGACCATCCTGGGGTGCAGGGAGTGTCCATTGGTCAAGCTGTTGGATCCAGAGCTTCCTTGGTCACAGTGGAAGTTGGATCCATCAAGGGCCATGTAGTTGTAGGTACCACATTGCTCTAGATGTAGAAGTGAACACCAGAGGGGGTTTGAACTTAGCCATCAGAATCTATACTGGAACCTGCAGATCCATACACTTGCATGCCACTTGCTCTTGCCAAGACAACTTACTCAGCCTTAAGTCTGTGGTCGCTGATATGACTGGCAGCAGCTGGCACTCAGCACCTCTGGTTTTGGGGCCACAAGCCATTAAGACATTGTGAACGCTCAAGAGGTCCAGGTTCAGTGTTTTCAAATTCTGGTGGCCGAAGTTTGGCACCTCAATTGCCCGATTTGCAGCGGTGCTGAGCACCTGCAGCCAGGGGCACCTCCAGAAACTTTTCCCATGTTATGCACTGTCAGTCAGATTCCTGTGGGGCCATCCCTATGACAGTCACTGGCCCCGGGCCTCACCTACTGAGTCTATGCCAAACTCAACCCCCGCCTTCCAACCTGGCCTGTCCAGGTGCAGCATCACGCCTCCATACCTGGGAGGGGACAGGGGCTGCTTGAAGCGGGGTGAGGCCAGGCAGGGCTCGGGGGGGACAGGGGGACGGACCCTGGCCCAGGTCCTGGCCCCATGGCAGCAGCAAGGAGCCACAGCACTGGCTGCCCCACTGCCCATGCAGGTTGGCCCTGTCAGCACTCCATGGTGAGAGAGGGGGCCATTGGGGCCAAACCTGAGTGGTGCTGGGACTCCCTGTGCACCAGGTCACAATGCCACTCATGCAATTTTGGCCCCACCTCCCCTCCATCGTGACAGAGGGCGGTTAGGGTCAAACCCGAGTGGGCAGTGAGACAGCCAGCACTGCTGCTCCTTGCCATTGCAACAAATCATGCAGACAGCCGCATACGCCACGGCCTGAGGCTCACACGGGGAAATGTGGGGCTCCAGACCACACAGGCACCTGAATGTCTACCCATGCCTCCATGATTCTGTAACATGCTCCTCACCACGATGTTCAAATGGACTAATGGCATGTGGGTGGAGAACATTGGGGCCCCAAGACTAAGCAATCCATGCATATCATGGCTAATAGCAATGGTAATAGCAGCGAATCCCTTTTGCCTGTCTAGGGCTCAGCTCAGCAAAGCAGGCCCTGGCAGCACGCACAAATAAATGAGAATGGGCGGGTTTCTCTGGGAAAGGCATTTGCACGGCCAGGCATTGTGTAAGGGAAGTCCGGCCCGGGCAGCAAGTGATATGCTGGCACCTCCTCAACTCTGCGGAACTGTTGACAGTCGCAGAAGAGGGAAAGATCTGGAATGCTCCTGGAATGGGAAGTACAGGACAGTTCCTGAATGGAGTACTGGCACCCCCACCCTTAGGATCTTCCATGACCACGAGGGTCAGGATATTAGGATTTGTGTGTGATCTGAAAAAGGCTCCCCTCCCCTCGATCAGCAACTGCTAAGCACCAGGCTGGGAGACTGAGTTCAGTGCTGGGTCTGAAGGGACTGTCTTCGCCTACTGAATTAGCACCACACTGGAAGTTTTATCCAAAAACCTGACAAGGCAGATCCGGCTTAGCCTGTGACAAGGCAAGATCATTGCCCTAAAGCTGCACTGGCTGCAGAATGCTTTCAAATCAGATTTCCCCATGGACTTGTCCCCCCTAAGCTTCTAAAAGACATGGACTTTAAGCCTTTGACTCTTAAGTAGCTAAGACCTCCTTTAACTCCCACCTTCTGCAGGAGACACGGAGATGAGCAGCCACTGTCTCCTTGTAAAGTCTAAAGGAGGGGTGTGGACACAGGTGCCTGACAGTTACCAAAGAGGCAGTCCTGAGACTGGGAACTCAATGGACCCTGTCCCAGGGAACATGACCAACTTAAAAGCTGTGAAGCTCCGGCTCAGGAGGTTTAATGGGGGTTACTGGTGAAAGCCCAGACTCTCCTCATTGAAAGCAGCCATGCATATTAGAGTAGGCACACCCAAATGGGCACTGCAGCTCAGCACAGGGGCTCAGCACAGAGCAGTGGAGGGTAGTGGCATGCCTGCATCAAGCCTGAAGGCCCAGCTGCAGCACAGGTCTGGCTGTGAACCTGGAGAGACCATTCCAAAAAAAAAAAAAAGGAAACAAGAGCCAAGCCTCACCTTGATCCCAGAGAGCATGACAGTGACCAGGTAGTAATCTGGGAGGAGCAGGGCTCTGACCACGCTGCCATCCCGGACGTGTTCTAGGATGGCTGCAGAACATGAACAAGTGAGGGTCAACTCTCAGGAAGGAGACAACAGCACCATCCTCACACTCCTCCCCACACAGCATTCAGTCAAACCCAGTCATGAGAAGAAACCCACACACAAGCAGCTCACACTGCAATCCCCCGCCCTGGCCATGAAAGGCCAATTCACTTCGGATATGCACCCAGCAGCCTACAATGAGGAGGACTGCAAACCATCTATGCCCCAAGGCCAGTCAGAGCTCAAAGAACAGTGCAAATGTAAGCGCCGGTAGGAGGTGAACATCCCAGAAACCTATCCCAGAGCTATGCGCTCACTGGTAACCCAACATGCCGCTTCACCTGCGGCGCATGCTTACCATTGACTGGCTTCTGGTGCATGGAGTCCACAAAGTGGCGCGGGTTTTCAATCGTGTATTTGAGATCCCGGACCGTGTGAGAGCCTGTTCCTTCACTCCACATTCCCTTTTTCGCAACCTTCGCCTGATCTTCCAGCTCAGCCAGTCTGTTCTGCTCAGGACTAGGAGAAAACACAGATCTACTGTAAGAGCATACAAGGGTCAGGGCAGAGGTGTGGGGGCTGAGCGTAGCAGGCAGTTGGATGCTGGGGCATTGCTATCTTGCATGTTTTACCAAGATGGTTTGCTCCAGGGAGCACACATTTGACTTGACATTTCACTTCTGAATGCTCTATCAAACCTCCACTCAGGGAGGACAGATCCAGGGGAAAGCCAGACTTCGCCTGGCTAATCGCAGTATACACCACACACTAGAGACTAGAGGAATCTTTTCTAGTATCTCACAGCTGAGGAAGTTAGTGATTTACAAGTAGAGCACTGAGGCCATCTCAGTAAGAGGATTAGCTGAATGAAAACTCAAGGATGGCAAGGCAGATGGGAGCCCTGTTTTCATACCACACAATCTATCCCCCAGTACAGTGGGAAAGACCCAACACTTTGCTACAACTTCCCCCAGTGGAGCTGCACCCAGGAAGAATTGTGGGTTCAAACTGTCTGTGCAGACACAACCTACACCACACAGCATCTGTGTCAGAAATAAATTCCTCCCTTTGTGGGACACAGCCAAAGATTAAGTGACTGGCCTAAGGTCCCTCAGCAAGTGAATGGCTCAGCCAGCAATCTAGTCCAAGAGCCCAGACTCCCTGCGTTAATGATTGGACTGCCACAGACTGGGGAACACTTGGACTGCAGAGGGAGTTGGTTTCACCAGCCTGGTTCCAGTAATTGCAGGCTTGTCTTCTGAAGCTTAGTAGAAGTGAACACCGCAGTCAACTTCCAACTAGGCTAGGAAGAGCCAGCATCCATGCCTGGATGCTAGAGCTAACCAAACAGAGTACCAAGCCATTGCTGTACACGCTGATACAGCATGATATAGACCTTGCCGCAATGAAAGCAAGTGTCTGAAGTGCATACTGGAAGCGCTCCCATAAGGCACAAGCCAGGAAGAGCAGTGACAGATCTCAGGTTCACTCACCCCCTTGAACAGTTACCATAATTAACAGGAGCCAACGGATATCAGCGCTGCAAATTGCACCACATTGTACTTCCACATCTCACTTCTCTCGCAAAATGGAGATAATCCGAAAGTGCATGGAAGCCTCTCAGCAAAGAGTTCATGAGCAGCTTCAGCTCTATTTAACATGAATGGAGGCAAAAGGAACCTTACCATGTCTGAACACAGGGATATCTAGCCTGTTAGCCACAGCTGTTCTGGATTCATTAGCCAATTTATTAATGCAATCATTTCATAACAAGAGCAGCTGTCAGCCAAGAGCACTGCCACTCCACTAACATGCTTGACACACTTCCAGCAAGACACTCAAAGAAACTCTCCTATACCAGTGCAACACCACATGGCTCTTCCTTCTGCGTGGGCACTGGGCTGCTGGCACTGTGCAAGCTGAAAGCCAGCCTCAGGAGTCGGAGGCCTTTTTTCCACAGCTTGGCAGTAAAGCCATGTACTGCTCCCACCAGAGGGCCAAAGGGTCCCTTTCCTGCATCAGGAGAGCAGCCTATTTCATAGCCTGAAATAGGCTATAGGACCCAGACACCCATTGCAAGCACTTCCACACACACTTAACTTTCATCACGAGTACTCCTCCTGAAGGAATTGTTCATGTGTGTGAAGTGAGTTACCTCCTTGTGTTTGCAGGATCAGGGCCTCCCTATCAGTATGTTCTTTGGCTCCAACAGTATTGTGTAATTAAATGAGGGACCCAGCCATAGTGTCATTTAAAAAAACCCTTTATTTTGTTTAGTATAAATTTTAAGGTTGCAATAGCAAACTTTCAAAATAGTTTTCCAAGCCCTCTCCCAACATTAAAACACAAACAAAAAAAATCAGTGATTTAAATTCCTTGATCCTGGTAAAGGACTGATCCTGAATTGGATGTGGTGAGATGATGGCTAAGGTGCTCCTTTATACCATATCTGCTTTCCCGACCCCTGAAACTGCCTTGGGGTCTAAACAGGAGCCAGCGATGAGGGAGGGGCTGTGAGTTCCAACTTCTCATGCAAAGTGCGATGTAGTCCATGTCTGGATCAGGTGGGAAGTGCTCATGGCACTTGTGCCATACCAAGCTCTCCCAGCCTCTCCCTTTGGCTCCGAGACATGCCACGCCACCTCTCACCTAGGCCTGATGAAATAGGAAAGACGACTCAAGGCAGCGTGTGATGTCTGTTGGCTTGAGTTGAACGCCCTGCCTTCCTGTTAGTGAAGGGGCAAGCAGCACACTGTTCTCCACAGTCTGTGGCAAGAAGTTGCCTAAGGCACAGAGGTTAAAAGAGGCTGTGTACCAGCTATTTACAATGAACTAAAAGCGGGTTTTTTTAAAATGCCACTTCTGGCTGGGTCCCTTCTTTAATTACACAAACACTGGTAGCGGCAAAGAACATATTGACAGGTAAGGCCCTGATCCCACAAACACAAGGAGGTAACTCACTTCACGCACATGAACCCTTCAGGATGAGTAAGCATGTGATGAAAGTTAAGCATGTGTGGAAGTGCTTGCAGCATCAGGGACTAAACTGTATTAAAAATGTTTAGTAGCAAAATCTTTGTCACTTCACAAGTAAACTGTTTTAGTGTTAAAAGTTTGGCCTTCAATACACTGAGTTATTGACATTTTTATTCACAGGCTAAAATGTTCAAAATACCCTGAAGTCTGGTTCCTAAGCCTATATTTAGGCACCCAAGTGTGTGACTTCAGAGCACAAGTCCCATTGCCTGAAAACAGCAACTCCTAATATAGGAGTACAGTCTGGTTGAGGCATTTCAGCTCTCAATTGAATCCGATGAAGTGAGCTGTAGCTCACGAAAGCTTATGCTCTAATAAATTTGTTAGTCTCTAAGGTGCCACAAGTCCTCCTTTTCTTTTTGCTAATACAGACTAACACGGCTGCTACTCTGAAAGCTCTCAATTGGTGGCTCAGAGGGTGGTGATAGTGGGCAAATAGCCTGTGATTTCCAAACAATGTTTGCATTCCTCTCTGAGCAAGGATATCAGTGAGGCTCTGGACTGGTCTTTCTCAGCACAGATGAGCATTTTAAGTGTGACACTCTAGCAGAATAAGTCTGCATAAAATTGGAATATAAGGCTGCATCTGCACCGCTTGTGGTGGGGAGACTAAACCACCGAGAGCTCTCCTGTCAGCTTATCTACAGCCTCCGCAAAAGGCGTAGCTATGTTATTGGGAGAAGTTCTCCCGCCAACATAGCGCAGTCTACACTGGTGTTGAGGTCAGGGTAATTTACAAAGCTCAGGGGGGTGGATTATTCACACCCCAGAACGACAAAGTTATTCCAGAGTAACCTATAGCGTAGACAAGATCTTAGTGAGGAATTCAAACATCCACTTTAGCAATGCAAGATGAGTATTATTAGGGGTATGTCTATAGCGCAACCAGGGCTGCGTGACTGACTGCAGTCGTGTAGCCACACCCACACTCGCTCTACTGGCTGGCTTGCTAAAAACAATGGGGAGGACATGGTGGCACATGCTAGCAATGCCAGTAGGTACCCAGGGGGCTTGTGCAGCTCACACTGAAGCCTGGGCGTCCTGTCCTCACTATTTTTAGTGAGCTAGCTAGATTAAGTAGTGCAGGTATGTCTACATGAGCGGCAATCGCACCCCCGGCTGCAGTGTAGGCATAGCCGATAGCATGGTAAGTAAAGAACTGCAACTTGGGAACCATTCAGATTTAAACAAAAGTTGGTTTGTTAGTTGATTCTGATTTGTATCCACCAGCCATTCTTCACTGGGATTGACCCTTACAGTCATTAAGGATCTCATAGCATGACCAAGAGGTGCATTAATCCTGGTGTCCTGGCCTTTCATTTCCCCTGCATTTTAATTGCACAGTATTTCACTTTGTGCTCTGAACAGCTATGCTGCTGGGTTCAGTTAAATAACTGCCTTATTCTTCCCAAAGCTTGGCAACAGAAAACTGCACTGTTGCAACTTTGTGTTGGTCTTGAGTCCAGCCTAACTCTCCTGTTTAAGGTGCACACACCATGCCATGTCCACAGGTAACATAGTGGGATTGCACTGGGAGAACTCAGGGCTCTGCTGCAGCTGCATCACTAGAATTTCATGCCGAAGCAGGAATTGCGTTGGTGCAATCACCCAGGATGGGATGCAGTGGTGCAGAGCCTTGCTCAGCGAAAGTGTAATCACAATGGTGATTCTTCCCCACTGGAAGATGTATGTGGGGGAGCTGATGCATTTTCAGGCCTGACGGGCATTTCGCACTTGTTCTAGCATAGAAAAGACTTCAGAAGGGGCTGTGTTTCAGTAGTGGGTGATGTGAGTTGTGTCTATAGCTTGGGAAGCCATTTGCAGCCTTTCAGGAAACAAGGCACTATCTAAATGCAAGTCTATATTTGACCAGTAGTTCTGGGGTGAGTCAGGCAATGAGGTCTGCACCACAGAGCTCAATGGATCCTGAGTGACAGCCCAGTCTAGTGGACCAAGCAGAAACTGGGCATCAGGCATTGCAGAGGTGCCGTGCTCATGGCACCGCCTTGCTGGAGGACGCTGGGGGAGTCATTACCTACTGCAGATAGGGAAACAATGGGGATTATACCTTCCTCCCCAGCAGGGGGATTGCAAAGCACTACTGTACACACCTCAAGTACTATCACTAGAAGAAAGCTTTTAGTGCCTTGGTTCCTGAAAGAGGGAACCAAGAGCAAGAGCAGCTTAATTCAGGGCCCCCAGCTCTCCTGGGAAATGCCTGGCACTGCAGAATTTTCTTTATTGGCAAGACTGGAGCTAAAATAGCCACATCCAGACCCTTGGCAATATGGGCAATGTTTACTCAACATACCTGTTTACAGACTGTACTATGAAAACCTTCAGTGGAAGATACCCAAGCGTGCCAGTAACTGTCTTGAGGAAATGATGCAGGCATGCTTCCAACCCGACAAAGGATAAAATAGCATCCAACAGCTACATATAGAACAGCTCCATAGACAATTCACACCCCATGTAATACAATAACCCACGCCTAGGGATGCAATGGGGAGATACTGGGATATCCTGTAGTTAAAATCCTGGGTCTCCCAACAGATGGCCAGTGAAAGAGCTACTCATGAAAGCTTTGGGGATATCACTTCCAGACATGGGACAGGGAAACTAGAAAGTTAACATGTCAACTTCAAGGCTCTAACATAAGTGTGCATCCTGGCAGACAGCAAGGGCTGCATGCATGTGGGCTGCGTGAGTGTTGCATCTATGGGGTACAGAGATGGGAAAATCTGTGTTAATTGCAGTGTTATCTTCCATTGCATCAGCACATTCTGACAGAGCAAACCCAGGACAGCCTCAAAGAGGCTGCTTTGCAGCTAGAGATGTGTGTCATTTTCAGAAGCTCTTGAGTATAGGAGAAGCCTGGGGGGGAAGAGATTTTTTGTTTACCCTCCCTTTGCCATGACCCCAAAGGAGGGGGGAGCTGCTATTTTGGAATGCCTGTTCCCAGCAAGCCAACCAGTTTAGTAGCAAAATGTTTCATACCTAAATCTTTGTCACTTCACAAATAAACTGCTTCAGAGTTACAAGTTTGGCCTTCCAATACATTAAGTTATTGACATTTTTAATCACAGGCTAAAATGTTTAAAAATACCCTAAAGTCTGGCTCCTAAGCCTATACTTAGGCACCCAAGGGTGTCACTTCGGAGCACAAGTCCCATTGACTTGCAGCTGGGAAGTTACTAGAATAGCCTGAGATAAAACACCCAACACCATACTTCATAAAGCCTAGAACTCAATCAACAGCTGGTCCCAGAACAGCAGTGAGGAAGTAATTCATCAACAGCTTTGTCCTGTCATCAACACAAAGCTGTTTGGGAAAGTCAAGTGCCACAAAACATCTGAACCCCAGGACAAGTTTAGAGGAGAGCAGAAAATATACGTACTTATTGGCTCGGATTCCTTCCCTGCGAGAGGCCAGGCCTTCCGCCACAAGAGACTCGGCAATGTTCTCCCCAGCCGTGTCTGGTAAGAGGGGAAGAAATGAAATCAGATTCACTGAGAGCAAAGTTCCGAGTGCTGTCACTGCATAGCATCTCTTTGGACGAGACAGTTATACAGGAGGCTTTTTATAGACAAAAGACTTGTGACCGAAATATCAATCAAGACAACCACTGGAAGCAACAAACAAGGAGGCAAAGGGAGGGCAAGGTTAAAGATACTTCGATGGAGAGTTAGCTTGTTATGTGCACACCTTGGCACCTCCGTTGTCCATCTACGCCAGTAGCTCTCAACCCGCAGCCCATGGGTTGCTTGCAGCCCAATCAGCACACAATTGCATCTCATGTGACATCCTCAGGGCCATACAGGTAGTATACACATTGTGTGGCTGCGGCCCACATAAAACAGAGACCTGCATATGCAGCCCACGATGGTAAATAGCTTGAGAACCACTGGCCTACACGTTAGTGGATTAGATGTTTACAAGGCACGATGTTAGTAGAACAGGCATAATGCTTCACTAATTTCAGAAGGAATTCACAGGCAAACTTGCTGGCATGGTGGCCACTAAGCAAGCATGGAACCTATAATGTTTTCTATTCAAATCCAGCCCCAGCTCAGTGAAGACTGGAAGGTATTACCAGCAACAGGCATCTGCACCTGGCAATTTTGGCTGAAAAGCCAAGGATTGAATGGGATAGTAAACGGAACAATATTGGCAAGGCAGGGAAGGGGGGGAGGACAGTAGAGTGAACTTTGCCCTGTGCCATCTGAGCTCTAGAGGGGCTTCTGTCCCCACAGCTACCATTAACAACTTTCACCATCACAAACCACCACCCCCACATGGAATATGGATCACTGCCCCCACAAAAAGCATGAAAAGCACTTTAGCATAAGTGAACCTCTGTTCACAGCTGACAGTTAATTCCCCAGCTAACCACTTTCACCCAGTCATTTTGGAGTTTGATACCCATCTCCTCCAAACCACCACCTTGACAATCCCTCCACATACTCAGAGGTGAAGGAGGGGTTGGCCAGAAAACAGGATCTAGCAGCTGCCACGTGGCCACTTCAGGCAGATTTCCTGGAAGTGCTGAAGTGATTCAGGAGCCCCAGTCTCACAGATCACCAATACCACTGTGTCACTTGTCCCAGGGAACACCTAGATCAAAAGTGCCAGTCTGGTGGCACCATGATACAACAGGCACTGGTTGTCAAGGAGGAGTTTGGTGTCAGCAAAGCACAAGGATAAAAATGTATGGGGCATGCCACTCTGACGACAATTAAGGCAGGGGAAGAGGGAAAGAATAAGGGAGAAAAATCTGACATAAGAGCTGCACATCAGTCTTGGAAAAAATATTTATACATGACCAGGCCATCCTCTGCAGCAGAAGCCATTGCATAGGATATGGAGGTAATTATATGCAACAGGATCAAAGGGGCTTTTGAAATGCCACCAGAAAAAAACAGAATTCTAATCAAACGCTGCTGTCCCAGGAAAGGGTGAGATCGTCAACTGCTACAACAAAACACAGCCGTACAAACACTGATTCTGTGCAGAATCAACAGCCAACTTTGTGGCTAACATGGCAGTGATGGGTCACACCTGACCACAACCATCCGAGGGCGTGTCTGACTGGCATCCACAGAACAGATACCGACTCAGACATGGGGTTCTCTCCAGTCTGAGAGGCTGGAACAGTTTGTTGGCAAGGAAGGGGGCAGATTAGTAACTGGCAGGAACTGACAACTTGGTGATCTGAAAGGGTAAGGTTTTTGCTTTGCTCTCCCCCCAAGTTCATGGCCTACCCAGATGAGGCTGCAGCAGCCTCTGGCTCTAGGTACATTCAGAATGAATCCATGTCAGATTTCCTCAGACATTTCTAGAACTGTAGCAATCCTTTTGCTCTTCATAATGGGGGAAAACTCTCCTGTAAGCCATCCAAAAGAAGAAATAAGTGATGCTACATCCTCAAAAGAGGACCAGAAGGGGAGGAAAAATCCATCTTGGTTCTAAGGTTACAGCTGGGGTGTTCCCAATTCATAAGGTGTGTGCTTTTCCCACTCTGCTCAGCCCAAAGCTAAGAACAAGTTACAAAAATTACAGGCTTCTGACCACTAATAAAGAGCTAGAATCCAGCTGGAGGAAGGCACCTGCCTGGTTAGGCTGTTTTGGCATTGTTAATTATATTGACATCTTGACAAACTTCATCAGGAAATATTTTATGCTTCATCTATTCATCTAAATCCTGTCCAGTCACACAGTTTAACAATAAGGGAGACACCTACACAGGAAGCCTGTCATAAAAATCTTTTGTGGCAGAGAACAAGGAGGAAGAACACTGAAACAGAGTACTTAAACCGATAGCAGTGTCACTTCAGAACAAAATCCTTTCAAGATTTATTTCCAGCAGACTATACACTCTGCTTCTGCCTTCTGATAATACACAAACACTCCAGGATTCCCGACAGAAGAATGGATTTGGTACAGAAACCAGGGAGTTAGAGACACAATGGTCCTCTCCCAAGGAGTCAGTCATAGCATCAGCTTTTCAAAAGGATTATGGGGGCAGATTATCCCACAACTGACTACTGAGGGGGTTCTCACACCTCCCTCTGAAGCATTTGGTGCTGGCCACTGTTGGAGACCAGGCCAAATGCACTATGGGTCTGATCCAGTCTGTCAATTCCTGTGTGATAGGCTGCATAGCTCAGACACTGGCAAGGCAGCATCTTATCTCTGTCACTGGTTCAACAGCAACCAATAGCAGTGACTGTTGGCAGGCTGGTAACAGGTTACATACAGCTGCAGCCCCTTATTGGAAGGCCTGGGAGAGACCAAAGAGTGAATGGTCCTTTGGTTTGTGGGGAAGGAGTTGAGCATGCTGGCAAGACAGGCGCTCCCTATACCCACTTCTGGCATTGTACCTGCCATGGCCTGGACTCAATTTCCAGGCCTCTCCTGAGCAGAAACTCAAGTTGGATCATACTGGTGTTAGCGAATTAGATAGGACTGACAGATGGGAGTTCAGGAAAGAGTAACAGAGTGGAGATCAGACATGGGCAGTGAGAGACCACACCACTACAGAGGAAAGCCCTGAAAACAGTGGGAATAGGTGACTACAAAGGGGTTACCATAGCCAAAGAGGAATAAGTAGGGGCGGCAGGAGGACATTAAGGAAGTCTACTTGAGCAGAGCACTGGTGAAGACTCCCAACCACAAGATGCAGGAGGCTATGCATTCAACCTTTAGGGAAGGGGTTGAAACCACAATGCTTGGGACTTGTAAGAACCTACAGTTCTTATCTGGCCCCCATGTCTCAGACTTTAATGCACTTATCCTCCCACGCCCCTGTAAGGTAGAACAGGAGGGGGAAATGAGGCCCAGAGACAGACTCGCCCAAGGCCATATGCAGTCTGTACCAGAGCACAGAACTGGTCTAGGTCTGCCAAGTGCTAGGCTAGTGCCCTAAACACGATACCCATCCTTCCCTCCTAAGGGCAGCATCAGCCAGACTGGATCAGATGAGCAGTCCATCTAGTGCCATGTCCTGTCACCAACTGCAAGCTGCTCCAGAGGCTGGGGCAATAGCAGTGATGGGACAACCTGACTCCAGGGAAAATTTCCTGCAAGTGCCCATTAGAGGTTGGTTCATGCCCTGTAGCATAAAACACACAGGTTTAGCAGGGAACAATCCCTTGCATGCAGAGAGATGGACAAGACTGAAGACTCACTAGTGACCCAGACACTCTGAAGGCTGATAAAAGTTATGCTCCTGTTAGTCTACAGCTAGGTTAGAACAGCACTGTATGTCTGGTTAGCATTATCCTTTCCCGCTTTGGACAGTGACCCAGCAGCTTACTGCACATTGGCTTGGGTTCAGCCTTCTCCCCTGGACACTTAAGATCCTTGTGCATTGGACTGACAGCTGAGGAGCAGGAACTAACTAATCCAGCATGGAGAGGGAGGGGAAGCAAAATGTATTTGCCCTATTTAGGCAACAAGAGATCAGTCCTATTTAGCTTCTTCAGCCACCTCCCTGCGTGAACCAGAACTCCTGTCCCCGCAGACACAGGGGCTGACTCCATGGCTGCTCTGGGGCTGGAGCACCCACAGAAAAAAAAGTAGGTGCTCAGAACCCACCAGCCATAGCTGTTCAGTGGCATCACTGCCAATCAGCAATTTGGTGTCACCCCCGATCAGCTAATCAGAGGCATCACCAAACAGCTGATTGGTGACTCAGGATAGGGCTTGGAGGAAGCGGGAGGGGGCGAAGTAGGGGCAGGAAGAGGTAGAGCGAGTGTGGGGCATTGGGGGAAGGGGTGGAGCACCCCTGGGGAAAACCAAAAGTCAGCGCCTCTGCCCACAGAGACCCAACAAGCAGTAAAGTCAAAGGGAATAAGCAAAACAGACAATAGTGAACGAAGAATGGAGAGAACAGAAGAAAGGAAGGGAAATGTAGCATGGAGAGGAAGGCATCCAGGGCTGTCCTTCCGTCAGTGCCCTTCATTTTTACTACTGATGTGCACCTGGAGTTCAGAGAAGAGGAAAGCGATAGTACCATGGGCATACCAGTGTGTTTCATTCCAGAGCATCCTCTAGGAGCTCTCTGAAGGTCTCCCATTCAAATGCTGACCTGGCCAACTATTACTTAGAGTCTGCAAGGTCTTTAACCCCACTGCACCATTTTGGAATAAGCCTTACTCAGATTCCAAGACCAGAAAGGACCATTGTGATCATTTAGTCTGGCCTCCTCTATAACATAGGCCAGAGACCTTCCCCTAAATAAGTCCTAGAGCAGAGCTTTCAGCAAAACTTCTAGGCTGGATTTAAGAATTGCCAGTGATGGAAAATCCATCGCAATCCTTGGTAAATTGTTCCAGTGGTTAATTACCCTCACTGTTAAATGTATGCCTCATTTCCATCATGCGTGTATATGCATTCTAAAGGGGTGCTTACACAAGAACGGGGCTAAAAAATTAGAAGCCTCTGAGTCATTGTGTAAAGTCCTCATGCCCCCCAGACTCCCTATCATTTTAAAAGAATAAATCAAGCTGTGCCCAACTTGTGCACTGCTTTTAACTGTGACCTGCTGACAATCAACTCTGTCAATGAAAAGCAAAATGTGACTTCCTATGCATCTGACTTTTGTTGGACACTCATTCTTGGCTTCTCTCCATGTCTTGTCAGTCTGTGGTCTCTCTGTTGGTTTGTGTCTGTTCCCTCTCCACCCAACACCTTATAGCCTCTTTCCTCACTTGCTTCTCTACCCAAGCTTTGCTCGAATTTCCTCCCCCCAGTTTAGTCTTAGCAAGGGTAAACCACCACTGGAGCCATTTACCAAGGGTTGCGGTGGATTCTCCATCACTAGCCATTTTTAAAAAAAAGGGTGTATGTTTTCCTAAAAGCTCTGTTCTAGGAATTATTTTGAAGTTCTACGGCTTGTGTTATACAGGAGATCAGATTAGAAGATCAGAGTGGTCCCTTCTGGCCTGGGAATCTTTGAAAGCACCCAAAGGCCCCCAGAAATCAGAATCAGGGTCCCATTATACTGGGAGCTGTGTGTGTATGACCATCTTTTCCCCCACCCTTTCAAAAACTCCTGGAGGGGGGGAAACACCACAGAGTTGGGTTTCTGACCCACTCCATAGCAAAGGACAAGGATGTACAAACTAAATTCTCAGCGATCAGCAGAACAGAAACAAGAGCCTGGACTGATGAATGCTCAGGGCATAAAATGTTTTCTAGTCGAGCTCAACTTCAGACCACACAACTTGCCTTCCTCTTCCTTGAGCCCCAGCCGCTCCTCACTGGAACTAGCCCCGCAGATATTTATGGCAGCTGGGCCACTTTTACAGCTCAGATCCTTTTCCCTTGCTCCGTAGGTAGCTTTGCCCTTTCTGCATGCTGGAATGACCCTAACAGACTCCATTTAAGCATGCTGTTCCAGCTCATTGCAAGCTGCTCAGTGACGCTTTGTATGAAGGAAGCTGTAAGTTACAGAACATTCAAAAGCTAAACTAAAGCAACGGCCTAAAAAGGGCAATGGGCGCATTCAAAGCGCTACTCCCATTTTATAAGTGCCAGATTACCCACTTCTGAGTTGCTGTTCTCAAGCAGCACCATGGGCAACAAACATCAATTCTCACTGTACTGACCAACACACAACAGTCCAAGGATGCTAACTAACGAAAAGGGAGCTAGGAGAACTCCCTTCCGTTGCCTGTCTCCGGTTGACTAAAGCCGCAAGATTTATAATGGCAATAAGGGCTGCAAAAGGAAATCTAAGGGAATTCAATTAGCATCATGACCTGAAGCAGCCTGGAGCCCAAACACATTCAACAATGACGGTCTGCAGCTCCAGCAAAGCAAACTGCACTATAGGAACCCAGCATCCAACTCCAGTGGGTGCCCGGAGGTCCAGTAAGAACCCACACCTGAATTTCCCTAGAATTAGTGAAAATGCTATAAATGGCAGCCTGAGGCCTGCACTATGGAAGATGCCACAATAGGAAGGGCAATGTACAGCTGGGTGTCAGGTTCACGAGGACTTGCAGCATCTCCAGACTGAGGTGCAGCACATCACCTCATCTACCTGCATGGCACACTTTGCCCTGTGTGTGTCTGGCAGCTCCCTAGCCACTACTCACCTTTCCCAAGGTACACCATGCCGTACTCCCGGCCTTGCGGGGTCTTGTACTCCACAGTGAAGCACACCTCCTTCCCAATGAGCTTCTTTCGCAGGAACTCACGAGCTGGAAATCCCCAGGGCTGGGGGAAAACAGAAAGCTTAGTCACTGGAGGTCAAAGTGGGCACCATCAGACCCTAAGGGTTCCCCTTCCACTGCTGGACACAGTACAGAGAGATCTCATAGGGAGGCAGCGTTGCCTAGTAAACAGAGCACTGGACTGGGACTCAGGAGATATGGGTCCTAGTCTCACCAACACCGGCCTACTGGGTAACCCTGGGCAAGTTACTCAGTTTCCCCATCTGTAAAATGGGGTCAATGATATTGACCTTCATACTGGGACCTGCTGATGAAAAGAGCTGCATAGGAGCTAGGTATTCTCTTGGCCAGACAGCATTTTGCTGCTCTTGCAGGAGACCCCCATGAGGCCACCTGCAGTTCGGTGGTTTGGAAGCCAAAGATACCTGGAGGCATCTAGGAGGAAAGTAGGTCTGTCCAGCACTGACAGGTCAGGAGCAGCCCCAGTTAGAAGACAACATTTAAACTATTGCTGTCCTCTTGATCTGCTCCAAAGTAGTCAGGATCACAACCACTCCACAGGCAACAAAGTATACTGTCCAGATCGTTTTCCCTGCTGAGACCGAGACCATGCCATAGGGCCTCAGGCTGGTGACTGCTCCTCCATACTCTCTCACTTGCATAAATTCAGCCAGAGGAAACTACAGATTGAAGTGCCTCACAGTAAGAATACAGCTGTGAAATCACCTCCCCAAGGCACAGGTGGAAGCCCCAACACTAGACAATGAAAGCTGAATCAAACAGCACTAGGAAACATACTAAGGAGCAATCCTGGCCTGGGGATGGGGGTCTAAATGAGCTAATTGCTATTTCCTGTCTAATGTTCTAGTTTGTATGCCCATACTGCCTCATCATGGGGATCTGAGCTCTTCCCCCCTCAGTCCTATGCTCCAGCCCGTGCTCCAACCCCAGAAAGGCTGCAAGGGCACAAACTCAGCATCACATCACCACTGCAGGATCAGGCGGGCAGAGAAAATGGGCTGGGGAGAACACTGTGCTAGCCACCAACAATTAGCTGAACTGACAGGTTGATTTTATAAAGCAGAAGACATTTATACATCTACGCAAGATGTTCAGGAAACGATCTCCCCAGGGAGAGTCTCATTGCAAGGAGACCTGCAGTTTAAGGGAGCTCTATACTGCACCTAACACAGGGAGAGTGGGTATCCCACGTTTGGCTTAGTTCTAACTCCACCACCTCTATCCAAAAGACGACATGGGGCAAGTTCATTACCCCTCAGTGAGCAATCAGCATATGCCGCATGCCGCCACCAGGAGCTTTTCTTGCAGCCACAGCCTCCTGGGCTGTTATTAGGGTGGAGCGGGGGGGCCAAAGTAACAGCCCCTTCCTGTTGCTCCTGGATTCACCATCTTGGTGTTGATTGCTGGGGCCACCAGCAGTGGTTGAGCCCTGCTCCCCCTGAGGAGATACCTGGGGCACAACACTGGAGGACCAGGTAGCCTGTGAGTTTCCCACCCAAGGGTGATGGGGTTCAGGCTTTGGGCCTGGCGTGGCAGGACAGCGGGGCAGCAGGCTTGGCCACAGGGCTTCGGACTCCAGCCCTCCACTGCCTCCCCAGTCCCCCCAATCTAGGCCTTAATTTGTCCCCAGGCTTGTTGACATTGAGTAAGTCTGCTGTGAAGAGTGATTCTTGTATGTTTGTTAATATCACTTTTCACAACAGACTTACTAGCTAGCAATAAATAAATTACAATCATTTGGCTGTGTCTATATGAATATTTGTTTTTCCTACAGCTAATTAAGTATTTTAGAAAAAAGTGTGAGAGCAGCCACCAGCAAGAGTTGGTAGCCGCACTCTGAGGCCACCAAAAGATTTGTTCAGAGAACCTCTGCATTAATGGAAGCAAGCTACTCATCCTAAAACTCTGATCGGTCACATGACCCCAAAAGCAAGTCCCTGAACCTTTGTTCTCTTCCCTGCAAATCAACACAACACGAAGTGCTTAGATCGGGACCTTACACATGCTGATATCCAACTGCTGCAAATACTCGCATTTCAGACCAGAAGGGACCATCATGATCCTCCAGTCTGATCTCCTGCACTACACAGACCAGAGAATCCACACAGGGATTCCTCTAGTGTAAGGAATGTCTCCCCTACTGGGGAAGAATACATTCTGGGCCCTTTACTGGTCAGATGGGTTATTTCAACAGGATGTGACCAGAAGTCCATCCTCAGAGCAGCTCACATATCAGAACCAGAAAGAGGAGAAGTCAGAAGTGAGACGTCTCTTAAAACTGGTTTAGGATAGCCCTTCATTCGTTATACACATTGGCTCGCAATGCCTACAAAAACATGGCCTGCTTAAGTGAACGTTGATCTGAAGGTGTCTTAACCACTAAGATGTTCTGGGCTAATTTTTCAGTATTATCCTCAGCCTCACCTCCCTATTTGCTTTGAAATGGGACATGTGGATACTCTGCCAAAATATTGTTCCCCAAGATGGTGCATCACAGGGGATCACAGGGAACACAAAGTCCTTGATTTTTAGAGCTGGGCAGGAAACTTTTCCTTTTCAATAAATGTGAAAAAAAATTCCCATCCCCACATTAGGACAATGTCAAAATCTAGACTCTTTGCAAGCCAAACATCCAAAAGAAATTCTGATCAGGTCAACTGTAATGTTTCATTTTGATTAAAGCTTAATTTTGAAGCTTCAAAAGTTTTTCAAAATTTTCTTATGCCTTGAAATTAACCCTTTCCCACAAAGTGTTTTGGTTTGAATGAATCGGCATTTTCCAACAATATCCATAAACTTAAAAATTCCCAAACAGCTCTATTTATTCTTCAAACAAGCACTAAAAGGTAAAGCACAGGTTAACAGTTGATCAGCATCTGAACTGGGAATAGAACCTAGTAACTACACTGAAAACACTGCACCTCACTCTGGACTGAAAAGTTCTAATTTCACCCTAGCTTCCACCCGTTACTGATGTGCCATCTGCAAGCACATAGCCAGCAATACCCAGCCTCAGACAAGAACACCATGTTCTGGAGGATAGGTGGGGAATTCCTTTCCCCCACTCTTCCAGCAGTGGAAGATCAGAGCTGTGGCAACTTCAGGCACTGACACCAATGCCCTGCAATTAATATGCAGGCCTGAGAGTGGTTAACTGCCCATGTAGAGTACCCTGCTAATTCACCCGCAGTGACATCTTCCAGTAGATATCCATTGTCTAAACTCCTTGCCAAACACTGGGCAGGATGTACCAGGCAACTGTATCCTAACAGTATCAGTTCAGACACCGAAGGGAACCCACAGCTGAGTAACTGTAGCCAGAACGCTACATAAAACCTCGAGTTACAGGACCCTCAATCTCAGGACAGAATGTAATGCAATATACGGCCCTGGATAATACACCCCTGACCTGGCCCTGTCTCTATGCTCCCTCCCTCGGCACTGAAAAAAATGCTCTGCACTCAAACATGGCCAGTCTGAGTGTCTAGAGCCAGAACAAGGGGTTGAGGGGAGGGTGTGCTGCATTAATACCTGCCCTTTGGAGTAGGTAGCAATAAGCCTGGTTTTGAGCAACTTTTAAATCCTCTATATTTAGTCCTCGAGCAAAGCAGTGAGTCCAAGGCAGCTCAGAGTCTGCTGGGTTGAGTTAGCATCCTGCAGCCTGTAGCTTGTGTTATGCTAAAGCTGAAGCAGGGGACTCTATGGTAATGAGACATCAGTCTTGCAGCTGAAATTTGCTTCTCAGCACAGCCCTGGGTAAGTTCTATAAACATTTTGTGCTGGTGATCCTGGTGGGCAAAAGGCGGCACCTGGAGTCCCATTTATCCTCCAATGGGGTGCTGCAGAGCCAGCACCTACTCCCATACCCACCTCCCATCCCATGGATGCATTTCCCTCCTCCAGTCTCCGCCTCCTTGGAAAAAAAACAAGGCTGTACATTAGCATGGAAGATTTACCTGGGGCACTGGAGGGGAAGCTCACTGCTACACTACACGATTACTCAAATACAGAATCTGTTCATTTTAAATTTCAGTAAATTTAGATGGAGAATGATGCCTGCCTGCCTAGCTAAAAAGGGATCTGAGCTGTGAGTAAAACCCTTTTGGGCTGGGTGATTGTGAATTAGTCTTTTCACACACCCTCTCAGATAATCATTTCCCTTCCCATCTCCAGCTGTGACCCATTTGACTCTTAAGCTAAGCAGGGCTGGGCCTGGTCACTACTTGGACAGCACAGAGGCTGTAGGAAGAAGCCCTGTGGTTTCAATAGATGGTGCTTTCCACTCCCTCTGAGCCAGCACTCAACAAGCAGAGTGACAACACAGCAACAGGTGAGGACAATTAAATGTGCTCTTCTGTTTCAGCTAAAGAAATGTAAAGACAAAACAAGGCTGAAACAAGAACCTGTCCAGGACTCTCTGCATGGCCCCCAATTCGCAGTGCCCCCTACAACCACACTGGGGCATGAGGTCAGCACCCAAGGGAGAGCTCTCTGCAGCACAGCAGTGGGACTTTGGGATCAGACTCAAGCCCACTCCCTGCAGCACAGCACCCCCATGTGCCACATCTGGGCATTGTGTCTGCACCAACCCCCCCAGCAAGGAGCGCCACCTCATGGATCAAGTTACACTGGTCCAAGACCAAGGACTTGCTCTACT
Organism: Dermochelys coriacea; assembly: GCF_009764565.3. Classification (NCBI taxonomy): domain Eukaryota; kingdom Metazoa; phylum Chordata; order Testudines; family Dermochelyidae; genus Dermochelys; species Dermochelys coriacea. The sequence goes on along the minus strand of NC_050068.2, from coordinate 351,776,867 downwards.
GAGCTCTTGATCAGTGCAAAAGTCACTGCTGGCTTGAGGTTTACTTTTGGGCGATCTGCCAGGGCTAGGCAGTATTTGGATGGCAAGCACCTTAGGTTATCTCCCTGATTTATTCTAAATTAAGCTCCTGGCCACAGTACTAGGTGCTCTGAGCATGAGGAGTTAAATGCAATCCAGCCTTATGCACCAGCCCATTGGCCAGCAAGGAGACACCTACCTCATCAGAAAGAAAAGGAGTACTTGTGGCACCTTAGAGACTAACAAATTTATTAGAGCATAAGCTTTCGTGAGCTACAGCTCACTTCATCGGATGCATTCCTACCTCATCAGGGGTATCCTTGGCATCTGGCTGTCCTGCAGCAGCCCGGCGGGCAAGGTTTCCAGCACGGATATTGCTGAGGTTGATCTGCCGCTCAGGAGGGGGCCCCCCACGGGGCTGCCCTCGGACAATGATGGCGCAGCCTGAGAGGACCTGCAGGAAGGCAGACGGAGAACATTAGTACTCCAACAGCAAAATTAAACCCTTGAAGAAGCATCAAGCATGATATTTGGTTCCACCCCATCCCTGCCTCAGGCCTTGATCCCGCTTACAGATCTGGAGTTGCACTTCCGCTGTAATGGGCCCTTCATCATCAAATTTACTCCACTTAGTTCCTGTATCTAGACTGTATTCCTGGCACTCATTATGTCCAAGCATCACTCTCCCTGCTTCCTAACAGCACCTTAAAAATTTCCCCACTTAAACAGGGGTGTTTTCAGAACAGCCACTGCTGGCCCCAACTTCCATTCCCTCCCACACCCTTTCCTGGATGCACCCCCTCAAAGCTCGCAAACTGCAGCAGATAGAGTTCTGTCAACGCCAAACTCTTCAGACCCAACCTCACTGCGAGTTAGACACTTGAGTTCATCTACAGGTGGAATTTTGATAGAACTTTGCTCTTTTGCTGCAAAACTGGATTTTCAAGTCCACAGAAATGGACAATGTACCTGAGCCCCAAAGGACAGCAGTTTGGTTTTACTCTGCTGAACAGCACCCCGGGACCTTAGACTGGAGAGCTCCATGTGCATCCTAGCACTGGGCATCTGCACTACAGTCTGCTAAGCCCATTTCCAGCCACTGTGCAGGTAGCAAGAAGTGTCACTGCTGCAGAAGAGGGTGCCGGGCCCATCTGGAGAGATGCCAGTAGGCAGCTGGGAGTTAGCAGGCAGGAGAAAGTAGTACCCTTTCTGCAGAAGTAAAGCATGGCACAGCTGGCCCCGCTGTGACAAAGGAGTGGGCCAGAGGCGAGTTGCCAGACCCAGCACACTGCCAACCAGCAGAGATGCAGTGGAGTTTAGCCAAAAATCATATGACCAGCTTCACTGGAGCCACCAGGTCAGCCAGCTGCAGATGGATTAGATTCAGGAAAAAGAGCAGGAATGCCAGATTGAAGTGGAGGTAGCGAGCTGCTCTCCAAGCATTTACAGCCGTGAGCAAGCAGACATGCAGAGCAGCGAGGTGGTGGGTACAGACTGCCGGGGTGTGACATTAACAGGACTTCCTGCCCGTTCCCCAGGAAGGTACTGCATAAGAAGCTCTCACCACAGCCAGCAGCAGTGAGCACCCCAGCACCGAAGATTTGTTTGCAACTGGAGCTTTCTGTGGGCCAGGGAAATGAGCCCAAGTGGAAGGAGTTCAGCAGAGTTCAGTCCCTGGCCCTCCTGCTATCAAGTTACTCACACATGGCACTTGCAAGCCTTGCCTACAGTCAGGGATAGGTGGTCAGAGGCTGTGCAATCGCACCACTGCTGACCCCTAGGTGCAAACAAGGGCAAGGCAGGTTTTGCACTTCATGTTGCTGTCCCTTTATGCCTGTAAATCCCCAGAGCAATGCACCCAGCTCCCTCTTCTTCGCACCCTACTTCCAGCAGCCCTTCATGCTATCTCACTAGTAACCCCACGCCCTAATCACCCAAGATTAGGGTTTCCAGGTGTCCAGTTTTTCATTAAAAGTCTGGTTGACAGCGCTGCAGGACTAAGGCAGGTTCCCTGCCTGTCATGGCTCTGCGCAGCTCCCAAAAGCAGCAGCATGTCTCCCTCCAGCTCCTATGCATAGGGGCAGCCAAGGGGCTCCGCATACTGCCACCACCGCAAGCACCAGTTCTGCAGCTCCCATTGGCTGGGAGCCACAGCCAATAGGAGCTGCGGAGGTGGCACCTGCAGATGGGGCAGCACACAGAGCCGCCTGGCCATGCCTTCATGTAAGAGCCAGAGGGGGGGACATGACACTGCTTCTGGGAGCTTCTTGAGGTAAATGCTGCCCTGGACCCTGCACCACTAACCCACCCCCTGCCCCAGCCCTGATCCCACCCCCATCCTCCGAACCCCTTGATCCCAACCCAGAGAACCCTCCTACACCCCAGACTCCTCATCCCCAGCCCCACCCCAGAACCTGCACCCCCAGCTGGAATCCTCACAAACACCCCGCCCCATGCCCCAACCTCTGCCTTAGCCCTGATCCCCTTCCTGCACTCTGAATCAGTCAGCCCCAGCCCAGAGCCCCCTCTTGCATCCCAAATCCCCCAGCCCCAGCCCCACCCGAAGTCTGCACCCCCAGCCGGAGCCCTCACCACCCTGCACTGCAACCCCCTTACCCAGCTTGGAGCCTTCATTTCTGGCCCCACCCCAGAATCCACAACCCCAGCCCAGAGTCTGTACCCCACCCTGCACCCCAACCCCCTGACTCAGCCCAGATCCCCCTCCCATGCTCCACCCCCCAGCCTGGTGCGAGGCCTGGCCCCACCCCAGAACCCACACCCCCAGCCAGAGTCCTCATCCCCTCCTGCACCCCAGCCCCCCGAGCCAGGCCTGTGAAAATGAGCGAGTGAGGGTGAGGAGAGTGAGACAGAAGGGATGGAGTTAGGGGGGCGGGGCAGGGGTGTTCAATTTTGTAGCAGTAGAAAGCTGACAACCCTACCCAAGATCTGTTCCTAGTCTATTTCATCTGAAACTGCTGGCTCTCCCGGGGAGGGAAGAGGCTTATTCCAATGCACTGAGTAAAAGTCCACACCCCCAGGAGCTGCCCCCTGAACACATTAAAACACATTAGCAGGGCTGGGGGGTGTGCTAATGGGAGAATCCTCCCACTTGCAGCGAAGGCCCTGAAGCATCAGGACTGAGCCCTTGTGGCCAATCCCACTTAGAGAATCCATGCTGGACTTGGCACAGGAGGGTTTAACAGTCTCAGCTGGCTAGTTCTCCCCAAGCGCACATTCAAGAAACAACCCCCAGCATGCGTGCTAGATCACTCATTCACTGCAGCCAGACAAGCTCTCTTCTCCAGCTAGGAGGGACTGCAATGAGTGATGTTGGCTGAGACGTGTGTCTCCCTCTGCAGTTACACAGGAGAAACAGCGCAGTCTCGTGGGGCTGAGGAAAGCTGGGCTCTGTTCCCAGCTCTGCCACTGCCCTGCTGGGTGACCATGTGTGAGTTACTTCCCCCCCTCCCTGCCTTTGCTCCCAAGACCAGTGTTACGTGGTGATAGCCCCTGCTCCTAAGAGCATACAGTTACTAAATATTTGCACAGGGCTGAGCACAAGAGGCCCCGATCTCAGCTGGGGCCTCTCTATCCTATCCTAGATCAGTTCTTTTACCACACTCATCACCACAGTATCTAAGCACCATCCAGTCAAGCATTAAACAACATGACTCACATCTGCCACGTGTTTGTTCTTGGTGCCGCCGTAATCCAAATACAACAGCCTTCGCTGCTGGCTAATTGCAAGAGCAGTGCCATCACCACAGGTGGGGCCAACAAGCAGGATGGCTGTAGCAGGAGAACGGGAGAACCAACCAAAACGAACAGGTACCTTAATCACAGGCCAAAGCTTCCCAAGCAGATGTGAGGGGCAATGCAGGGGGAAGGCACTGGCAGCCACACTGACATTTAATACCCATGTTTCATCAGGAATATCCAGCAGAACACACAGCTGGTGGGGAGAGCAAACGCAGCATTTCGAGGGTTTTGCTCACTGAGCAGGGCCTGCTGGGAAGGACTGCTGACTTCACTAGACTCAGGGTCCAGATTTCCCCGATGTTGGATTTGTGGGGAGGCAGCATGATTAGCCCCAAGGGAAGGGAGCATCCCGGAGCAGTAACCCTGAGCCAGTAAGGAAAGCATGCCCCAAAGAGTACAGGCCACGCCGCCCTGTCTGAAGGATGACCAGGAAGCAAAGCTTGTGTGATACCAGAGGTCCCTGAATAGCTGGCATGAAGATCCACCCGTTCGTCTTGCCTGCCCCACTTGTTCAATCTCCCATTGGGTGCATGATGCAGTGCTACTGGGGGACTGGATTTCCGTACAATAGTCAGACTGGAAGGGCATTTCCAGACTTCAAAGGGAGCTGGATCTAGTCCTGCTTGGACCCAGGGAGAAGGATCACACAGGAATGACCCACAAATTCTGACTGATAGATGCGATCTGCTGCTTAATCTACAGTTTAATTCTCAGTACAGAAAAAACCCCAGGGGAAACCTGCCAACCAAGAAAGTAGGAGGAGCTAGGAGATAAGCATGCCCAGCTCCAGGCAATTAACTAGCATCCTACTCCTCATGCAGGGACAGGATTGGTAGAGCATCTAGACTAGGGCACTGCCTGACTGGATCCAGGACCTTAGAGTGCTGGAAATGTTAATATAATTTGTCTGCCCAGAGACCATGCCTTTTCAGCTGGCTGTGCATTTGGGACAGCTTTCATCATTTTGGCTGCGTGGGATCCTCCAGCACCAACACAAACTTGACCTTCAGACCCAAGATTGCTGGCTTTGGTTATCTCCCTCCTCAGCGTAACTGTGCACCTGCCTGTGTGGTGTATTCTGCTCAGAAGGCTCTTGTACCCACAACAAGCACAGCCCCCATCCAGCTGCAATCACAAGGGGTACAGTAGAGCCAAGGAGGGGGACCTGCACATCAGGCCACAGGGGACCCTTTTGGACACCATGGAACCTGGCTTGAAAGATTCACGACCTCTCCTACCAAGCTGGATGCCTAAGCCATCAGTTTCTGCAGGAACTAAGCTTTCATTCTAAGATACATTTTAGCCCATATGTTTGATCTGATACAATGCTGCCTTATCTAGTCTGCATGCACCTTTAGTGCCTCTGTCACTGCTCACTGCTTTGCTGAGGCTCTGGTCAGATTCACTGCCACTTTCTAGAATCCCGTGAAACTCTGTATAAAACACATTAGCGCAGCATCAGGGGAGAACTAAATGCAGAAGAGTCAGGAGCGTCACCTTCTGGTAAATGCTCACAAATGGGCAAGTTGCTGCAGACTCCATGACTCTGAACTGCCTGGTTTGGGTGTAATTTCTCCACCATCATATTGTATTAACAATGTCCTGTGCTAGATAAAATGCATGGAAATCTCAAGCTGAGTACGTTCTTAGGAGGTATATGTTCTCTAAACCACTAATCAGTTACTGGGACCAGTTACGAGTTGCGAATAGCGGGATCGAAGGAAACAGCCTGGTCTCTCGGATTCTCAGGAGCACTCTGATCCACTGTTGTATGTACAAGCAGTCTGGGAGCCAAATGCCCATGAGATGTACTGAACATTAGGAAGGCAAAGCTGCCAGCACCCTATAGGGAGAGAAGAGGAGTGATATCACCTCCCAAGAGCCCAGAGAGGACAGATCACAACTGGGCCAAGAAGGGTGTGCAGGAATATAGATACCTAGCCAGGTGAGGTGATGGAAGCAGCCTTGCCTGGTAACTCAGCTCTCTGGCTAGCAGATGGAGAATTTTTCAAGCCTATAGTTCAGAGAAAATTCCTTTGCCATGCAGGCACCAATAAACCAAATCCACTGCGCTCTACAGGAGAAGGTCCTGTTCTCCCAGCATGCTGGAGCACTGAGGACAGCTGCCATATTCGGATGAATTATAGCCCAAATATTCCAGTCACAGAACATCCAGTGCCCTGAACCCATGTAAAAAGTGGATGCTTTTAACCTTGTTTTCAAACTGCTCTTTGCCTTTCCCCAATTGCCTTGTATACAAATGCAAAAAGCAAACTCCAGCCCAGCCTCCTGGCTAATGAGAGACTACAGTCACTCAGGCAGGCTGCCAGGAAAGCAGAGCTCTAACCTAACAGGTGAGCTCTCCCCTCCTTCCAGGCCAGCTGGATGTACAGTGGCCTACAGAGCCATGTTCTTCCTATGGGATTGCTCCGAGTCTGTAAGGCGGTGGCTGTTTGGCAGCAAGCAGAGCAGATTGAGCCCAGACAGGGAGCGGAGATGTTCCCCGAAGGAGAACGCATACTCTCCAATGCTGGAGCACAGGCAGGCAGCATGAACCATTCAGTGCCATAGTTAGGGTCCAGGATAGGAGTGCGTCTATGGTGCAAGACATGCAGAGAATGCAGTTGCTTGCATCGTTCAGCACACTCTCCTCTGGGCTGCGTCAGACCCGGCAGAAAGAAGGAGGCGGCTATGGTGGGGCGGAATACTCCTGCCTCAAACAGGGACATATTCCCCTCCCCTCCCCCCAGGAATCACTCATCACAGCCAGAGCATTCATCCATCAAGTCCTGTGTCCCCACCCTCAGGCATTAGCCTTCCTCTGAAGCATCAGACAGGGCAACCTCCACACCTGTTCCAGTTCTGCCCCTGGCCAGGATCCTGCTGACACCAGCAAGGTCACCAGGACATCACCTGAAAGGGCTGCCATCCAAAAACAGGCATTTCCAGAGGCAACTTCAGTTTCTCCTTCCTGGAGTCCTCCAGACGCTTATCCATCCACCCCCCCCGTTCTGACCCACTCAAGCATGGGCACCGTCTTCTAGCCACAAATGACGATCCCTTCTCTCCCCCACCCCCTCAGTGGTGGGCATAACATGCCTCTGCAGCAAGTCCAGCCTTGGCAGCTGAGGGGCCCAGCTGGAGTCCTCAACTCAGTCCCAACCATGCATGGTCCCATATTATACAAATACTACCCAACACTCACTTGGCATGCTTAAACTACACCCCCACCTCCATCACCATTGCCAGGCTGGTGAGAAAAGCCATTTGGTCTCAGCTCTCTATTAGCAGGGAGGAAAGCTTTCCTCACCCATTACTCCGGATGGGAGCTGGAGTAACCAACACAGCTGCAGATACAGTGCCGCTACCCCACACACACACACACTTCCCCAAGGCTCCTATAAGATTCTGTGGGGATACAAGAGCTCATACCAGAATAGGCCTAGAGCATGTCTCCACCTGGATTATAAAAACCACCCCTCTCCTGCACAGGAAAAGAGAAGGTAAACCACACCGCAGTTATAAATAAGGAAGAACCCAGCCTCATATGGGCAGTGTTCCCTCTAATTTTGCCCACGCATGTGCAGAATGAATTTTGTTGTGCGACACATCACCTCCATATTGGTACACAACAAAATTCCTGTGGTGGGGTTGGGGCTGAGAGGTTTGGAGTGTGTGAGAGGAGCTCAGGGCTGAGGATTGGGGTGTGGGGGTGAGAGCTCTGGCTGGGGGGTGCAGGATGCTGGGGACTACAGCAGGTAGAGAGGACTCCCCCCAGCAGCACCTGGGCTGGGGGGGAGGCGCCTCTCCCCTGGCCACACCAGGTCCATGCCAGGGTTGGGGCAGGGCAGGTGGAGAGAGGCACCTCACCCCAACATGGCAGGTCAATGCTGGGGGAGAGGCATCTCTCTCCACCGCAGGGCTTAATAGGTAGCTTAGAGGGACTTGTCCTACAGGTACTTAGCTCCAAATACACGCTTGCCATGTGCCCCCACCCCACTCCCGCACAGTGATTTGAAATCAATGCACTAGCAAGGCTACGTCTCTGCTACACTGACCGGACTATCAGGAGACTGGGGAAGTTTGTTCTGCAACCCAGGCAGGGTCAGAGGTGTTTAAAGTGTGCTGCAGAACCATGCTGGTTCCTCACTCAAGTCCAAGGCTGAAACAGTTCAGAACTAATGGCAGAACATGGTTACACCCCCTCTACACTGCAAGATGAAGCCCACGGCTGCAGCCACGTCCTCCCACAGGGACAGAGCTAGTTCAGCAATTGCTTCCCACATGCTGTAATCTGGACACTCTCCACTCAGTGGTACTAGTGGAAGAATTAAAACCAAGGTCCTGAGCACATGGCATTGACTGTCTGTTGGAGCTGTTAACTGTTACACATTTTAAGATTAATAAACCACTCAAAGCAGAAATGTGCTGGGGGGATCCGCCAGTGAAAGAGGGAGAGGAAAAACAGAATGGCCCACAAGGCCAAGGGAAGAAAGACCCTCCCTCTCACGCATACATTGTTAGAAAACGTTGTCAGCTCCATAAATTACAGTAACAAGAACAATCTGACCAGCATGGACAGCAAACAAAAGGCTTTCCAGGGTTCTGGTCTAGTTAGTCTCAACCCAATTCTCCCCAAGGCTGTGACCAGCCCATTTATCACACTACTGTCTCTCCAGGGTAAATTAGCACTGGAGAACTAAATTTGGACCCTGCCAGCCCAGTCAGGGATTAGCTGGGATTCCAGGGGTTGCACATTTCCCATTTTCTAAAGGTTATTAGCTAGCTACCATGGTGATGGATGCTATTAAAAGCCACAATGCCCAAATCTTGTTTCAAGCTGGACAAGCATTACCTGCTTCCATAAAATTCCCACTGTGGCTTAAATTGGAGACAAAATTCCTTACTTCCTAACTGAAAGAGGTGAAGAGTTGCTGTGCTCTGTTAAACAGCTAATGTGTTCCATCCCAGACATGGTTGCAATGATCCTTGTGTATCCCTTTGCTAAGGGCTTTTGGGATCTAGCAGGAGAAAAAGTGATGCAATGTAATGAATTTACTGGGAACTGAATCCACATTGCACTCTGAGGGCTCAGTTCAGCTTTTAGCATTATACACAAGGTACCAGGGAAACTATGGCATGTGTCCCTGCACTGCAGAATGCTGCATCATGTGATCACTGTGCCCAGCTGAACAGCAGATAGATGGTACACACCAGATCACTGATCCCAAACACTCCTACCTGGAGATCATTTGTATTGCACATGGCACCAGGCATCACTACATGCCATTTGTTATTCACCATACAGCAGATCATACAAATGAAATACATTCACAATACAAACTACTGGAAAATGAGTCTCACTTTAAGCCTGAAATGATACATCCAGTGCAATCCTGCTACAAAGATCTCAGTGCTCAACAATTAAAGACTCAGGTTTCATAGTTGTAGTTACCCTTAATCTTCACCTTACAGGGCACAAGAAAAGTCAGATGCTGTTAACTGTTTTATCCAATTAACACCACCACCTAAGTGTTCTCAGAAATTATTAGTTCTCAGATGAGAGGAAGAGGCAGCTGCTGTTAGCAGGTGCAACCTTGAATCTGGTGGTTTGGGAGATTTCAGTATGAGGTCCAGATTGTACAGCCCCCCAAAAGCTGGCATATCTGGTCATAGGAGGATCACTCCAGCACAATCTAAGGGCAGCCAGCTGCCAGTGTAGGTGCCACCAGACTCCCCCTGCTGTGATGTTGGTCACTTGGAATGGTCAGCAGCTGCTGTCAATTTAAAACAGCTTTTAGGTGCCTCTAAACTTACACTAGGGACCAGCCCAGGATCAGAGCAGCACAGAGTGAGCTTTTGATCCCACCCTGTGCATTCCTTCATTACAGCCAGAGACCTCACCCAGAGATGTTATGGGACTGGTGCAAATTGGACCTGACAGCTCAGACTACACAGTCTTTGCTAGGGCAGCAATTCAGCTCTTTTCACTAGCACTGGAGATAGCAAGGTGTGTCTTTTCACACAGCATGCAATAAAATCCATACAACTGTCCCATACCCACCAGTTACCCTTACACTCACTCACACTTCTGACTTTAACCCTGGCACAAGGTCCAACTGTCAGGCAAACAGCTGAAACGTTCAGCAGGCTCAGAATGCCAAGAGCACAATGGGAAAGAAAGCCATGAAAGATATGGGCACAAAGGGGTATATGGAGATGGGAGGGGAAGCTAGCAAAGAGGCAAAGGAAACCCACATTGTAAAACAAGTCAAATGGTAGTTAATTTGCACCTCAGACAGGACCCTCATTTTGAGCCAGATTGTGGGTAGCTACAACTGCTCTGTAAACATGGAAAACATGGCAACTGGAGACACCTCTGCCTTCCCATGGTGTCCATTTGTAAATGCACCATCATTCCTATAGCTTTTCTATATATTTCTATGCACAGAGCTCAAAGAGACAAAGTTCCTGCCCCAAGTTGCTGATTTCACACATTTAGTGAGTTCAGCACCAGAAGGCTAGCCAGAATTTGCATTTAATTGTTTTCAAACTCCCAGACAGCCTCTCCCAAGGGGAACTGCCACTTAACCTGTTGCTAGAAATTAATAGTTGTCAGTTTGCCCTGACTGTTCATGTCTGCACATATAGCAAAAAGCGAAACCTGATTAGGTGGCTAGAAGTTGCTGAGACACATCATGTAGCACATGCTTGGACCTGTTAAAATTGACTATGTGCTTGGCAAGAAAGCAAGCCATGCACCACCTTGGCCATTTGGCTTCTCTTTCAGCACTGGATTGAAAGAGCAGCCAGAACTCAGCCATTTTCCAATGAATTGCAACATCCAGGACACAGTACTGGAATTACTGAGCAGAACAGGAGCAATCAAAGTCCTGAAAAGACCACTTGGCAGATGGGCTTGCCCTTCCCTAGGTGGGATCAGGACCAAGAATCCTCAGTTCAAACCAAGTATTCCAAGATGGAACAACTGACTTGTCTTTGGCAAGTCACCTCAACATTGCAAACATGCAAGACATTTTATAAGGGCTAGGGATGAATCAGCAGGCTGTTTCCGGCTGCATCACCTGTCATTTATGCAAAAAAGGCAACAAGAAAGAAACCAACCAGCAATCCTATCTGATCAGTGATGAATCATTAGATTTGAGCTATAAAACACAAGCCTCAAGCAACATTGTGCAGGATACAGACTCCAGTATCAGACAGTGCTTTAGAACATCAGCCAGCAACTCCATGAGGGTAATTACTCCCTTCAGGTTACAGCTTCACCACTGGGGGCTGGATTAAACTCAGGTTCCTTCCAGCTCTACACCAGACAGTGTCTGGGCACATAGTAATGATCCAACCACGTCCCCGGAATCTGTGTCTACCTGTACTGACCTGTGACAGCTGACCTCCAACAGCAACTAACAGGGAAGGTGACCCCTGAAGAACCCATTTGCGATGCTACTAGGTGAGACGTGTTAGAGATGGCAGCTCATCAACATGAGCTAAGGCAATTCCCTCAGTGATCCCAGCTCCCAGGTCCCTCACCTCAGGGGAAGACCTGCCCTGGACACCAGCCCTCCTTGCCCCAGGCAGCTCCTTAGAGAGAAAGCCCTAGGGAATGATTGCAAGAAGAGACCCATCAAGACTCAAGGGGCTGTGGCAGAGAGGAGAACACCCAAAGGTGACATGCAGGCTCAGACTAAGATGGAATGTGACTGAATTCAATAGAGTTCCTTCCAGAGGTTCATGGAATGGGAGTTTTCAGGCAGCAAGACAACATGGTAAAACAGAAGCACAGGAGAAAGGTCAGAAAACACCCCTGCAGTTCAGAACAAGATGCCAACTAGCTAAAGCGACTGATCACTGCAATGTGGCAAGCTAGCCTAGTCACCCCCTCACCTTCCTCATATGGTTTGATTAGCATCATTAGTCTTCTGAGTTACCAATCAAGGTGAAAGGGGCAGTTAAGGCCCAGCTATTTTTTCAGGCTGTGGGCACCATCAGTTACACTCCAATCACATTCATAACGTTTTCACTGCAGCCAGAAGTGCCAGGGTTTTACTCTTTAAAAAAGAAAGCAGCTTCCAAGGCAAGGTACGACAGCCTGCCTCCATCCAACTCAGCAGGATGCTCTGCAAGCACTGGAGTTGCTCTGAGATCAGGTCATTTTCTCAAGGAAGCATTGTTACCCACACACTCTAGGGCACCCCACCTTTAACCGGGTTACACCTTGAGACCCTAGGAACTGGATAATTTAGGCACCCCGACCCTTTCCCAGGGCTCTGGGCAAAAGGCACCTACCCTTACCCAGTTCCTAGGGTTCAGGGCATAATCTTCTGCAGATTTGTGGGGCCTTTTACCAGACAAAGAGACTTATACAGCAATATCCTTAATCACTATTTATTAAGTTACGAAAACAAAATACAAACACTAAGTATACATTGTGCATCACTTCCCATAAGGCAGACAAGCTTTTTCTTGGTGGCCAGTCAAGATTAGATTGTCCATGGCTGCAGTATTCTGCACCATGTGGTTGGCATGGTGTTGAGGTCTGGCAGCTCTGATCTTGGGGCCGTGTCCTGGAGTTGGTTCCAAAGAACTTCTTTTTGGACCCCAGTTTATACGGTGAGTCCTGCTTAGCTGTACCATAACCAAACATTGTAAACTAAAGTACAGTATTTTTCACCAATCCTAGCCCATTACAAAATAATTCTTTAACCAATCAGACCCCAGCACCTTAGCAGATTTAAATCTTGCAAGATTAGTTATGAAACAGACAAACAATCATAGAACCAGAGACCCTCCAGATAAATAGAGAAGTGGGGATCATAAAGACAAAATAAAGTGGGGATTTCACAATCACAACTGTTGATATGGTTCCTTGCCAGACAGAATGCCAAACAAGTTTTCTTTAAACATCTTAAGATCTGTTTCTTTACCTGGTGGGGGTGGGTACTGTTCGGAGAGGAGTACCTCCTTAACAGCCCGATAATACGTTGTTTTGATATAATTTAACGGGAATGTGAGTTTGTGACTTCTACCTAGCTCACGGCTGCTGTCTTTCCATCTGGCTACTGTTCACTGTAGAAAAAGGCCTCAGACTTCACAGCACAGTGGGCTTGCAGACAGGTGGACATGAGCACTGTTCCTAGCTGTGCCTGGACTCCCTTTGTTACCTGGGGTAAGACACTTCACTTCGGGGGCTCAGTTTCCCCATCTGCAAAGGGGACATGTTGACTCTCCTTTGTAAAGTGCTTTGCAATCATTGCGTGAGACATGCTGAGCATTATTACTGTGCATTTTGGGCTTGAGATTCCCATCACAAAAAGCTGAGATTCTAGTCATCATTCCCACAGCAGCCGTCCACAATCAACCTGATTGCAGTCTCTCAAACAGATTATCTTTGCTTAGTCCCCAAAACACACTTTTGCACCCTCTATTAGCTTCTAAACGCCCTCATTCAACCACAGGACCTTGTGCATTCTTGGTACCCCACACACATGGCAGAGCGCATCTCATACCCTCTGTATAGCTTCAGCCCACCCACTGCTCTGCCAGCACCTTCCTCCTTCAGGAATTGGTTCTTAGGAAGCATCTCCTCAAACATTTTCTCAGTTTGTCCCGATTAAAAAAAAGTGCTGTGATTTCCATGGTATTTCAGAGTAAGACCAGGTTCTCCTCCAAAGAAAGTCTAGGATCAGAGAGATCAAAGGGGGCAAGCCACAGAACAGCTCAGGTAGCGGAGGGCATGAAACAGGTAGGCCAGGCACATAACTGGAAACGGTGGCTTCAAGTAGGGATTTGGAGGCCAGAGGATGCTCAAAGAAGGAGACTGTCCCAAGGATAGGGCCAGGCTACAGTAGTCAGTCTTTGGAAGTATAAGGCTACCTGCCCATCATCCTGACACATCAAACTGAGTGAATGGCAGTTCACAATTCCTCTGACAGTATGTGGGACAGCTGCCCTACCTATAGCCCCCCAACCTCTTGGGGATCTGTGCTCCCCCAGTCACCCCACCTACCTCAGGTGTCTTGGGAATACCTACTATGTCCTCAGGATCTGACACCAGTGGTGGAAGGAGACATCCCGGGCTCCGTCTACGCAAACCCATGCCTGCAAAAGAGGGACTCTTCACCTATGTTCCTTTCAATGATCTTCTAGGTTCTCGTCACTGCAATAGTGCTGCTGCCTTCTCTGACTGGGTTTAGTAGCTAACTTCTACTTGTTCTATTATCTGTAGCGCTCAGCTCCAAAGATGCTAACAAGCCCTTGCACAGAACGGGGCTTGCTAAGTGCTCTACATACAGCTGCTTATTCTGCCCCATCTGCAGCTTCTCACAGGACTGTCTCTCTCCTGAGACTCCTGTTCCCTCCTCCCACAGCAATTGGCTAGCAGGCTGAATTACACCAGCATGACCCATCCCAATATGCTCTAGCCACATACTCACATGGCCCTAGCCACCATATCTGAGCCAGCAGTGTGCAGGGTTGGTTGCTATGTACCTTGTGCTCTCAGACCTGCTATTTCCATATACAGCCGGGGGGAGAGGGGTCCTCCCAAGGGAAGATTCATATAATCAGTTTCATTCACTTTCCATCTACTTATTTCATCTGCTTCTCCCTCCTGCCCTGCCAACTTCAGCCCTCCCATACCCCAGCCCCCATTCCTTTACCCTTCCCCAAGGGAGGTTGCATCCACCCAGGTAATACCACAGTAGCACTGCACCTCTTCAAGCAAGCATCCACAGAACCAGCTTTCTGCCCATTAACTGTGGCAGGATGAACAGTGCCTATCTCCCCTCATTTCAGCACAGCAGGGAGGAAAGTTCCCATGCTAATGCCTGGGGTCTTGGCTGGAAACAGTTCTCCAGAAGGAAATTAAATTTCAGCAGCTACTTCTTAAGAACTGGTCTAACAGGGTGAAAAATCTGATTACAGGACCCAAGGAACTGGCAGTGTGGAGATAGCAGCAGCCAGTGCCCATTCTACTCAGTGCCTACAATGGGCCAGACAAACTGCAACCTACCTCAGCTACCATACAAAGACATGACCACAGAGACTGCAGGGGTGGGAAGGTGATGATCCAGCTTGATCTAAGCAGGATGGAAACGAGAGCACTGGATGACAGGACATGCAGGTCTGACTCATGGGCATAACCCAAACTATTTCCAGCCTAGAACTCTTCCGATTAAGCTTGCTCCATTGCCATCAAGTGAAGTTTGGGATTCCTGATGGTTAAAGGCAGCGCTGGGGCTTCAAAACCTTACTGCAGCTAGTACCTGCAGCCCATGACCAACTGCAAGCTACTTTGAGCTTGAATCAACCACCAACTCCCACACATTAAAATGAGCTGCCATTTAGCCTATGACTGCAGCATGGACTGCATTTAACATGTATGTAATTATCCAGCCAGCTGGGAGAGCCAGGTGACCTAAGCCACAGAAAGGAACAGCCATTGCAGTGCACTCAGGGCAAAAAGACCTTGTGTGAGACATTTAAGCTTCTCTTTCCCTTTGTGCAGGGGCTCGGGGGCCCATTTCTCAGCTCCCCAAACTCCCCAGGTTTCCCCACATGTGTAGGAAAATGTACCCAAAAGGTGCAAAAACAAAATTAAGAGGGGTGCCAGAACATCTGTAAAGAAAAAACTGCAGGTCAGCGAGTTGGAAGTGTGACCTTTAGTGGAGAAATAATGCCCCAAGTCACCTTCCTGAGGGTCATTCCCACTAGGACTATGCCAGCCTGGACTCAGTTACATTGTAAGAGTGCCAACAATGTGCTAGGTATTTTCCTAACACAAGGAGGACACACTCCCTACCCTGAAGACACTAGAATGAGAAAGGCAAAAACAGGAAGAGTGGGGAAGAGTATAGCACACACAAGCAGAGCAACAGGCTGGTAGCTCTGCTTTTGGGGGACTGCATAAGCTATCCCCCCACTGCCCTCCTACATAGAAATTACTCCCTAGGTAATTTCTCGCAGACTTCATATGAACTTAAGAACGGCCACACTGGGTCAGACCAATGGTCCATCGAGCCCAGTATCCTGTCTTCCTACAATGGCCAGTGCCAGGTGTTTCAGAGAGAATAAACAGAACACAGCAATTTATCGACCGATCCATCCCGTTGTCCCATCCCAACCTTACAGCAATCGTGGCTCTAGAGGGTGTCCCATGCACAATGGATGGCACAGAAAACAGACTGCTATGGAAGAGGTGGACAGATGAGTCAACAAGGCTAGCACTGCTGTGGAGGGATAAGGATGATAAACATGGTCCACTAAGGAGAGTCAGAAACATGAAGGGCCTTGAATGCAAGAACAAAAAGCTTGATGCGGTGGAAAGGGGACCAGTGGAGGGATTCACTGCTGGGGAGCAAACAGGGTAATATGGTCAGGCAGGTGAGTTTGTGAACCAAAGAGAGTCAAGGCAGCCAGAAAGGAGGCTGCTGTAGAAATGGTCTTGAAGGGGAAGAGGTAGTGGCCAGACAGGGGACTGGTGAGCTGACCCAGTGCTGAAGGCTGAATGAGGAGTCCAGAGGTCAAATGGGCCATCAGAAAGGGAATTATCGAAGAAGAGAGTGGGATTTTGCAAAGAGGAAGGTGACTGGATGGGGCCCTGCAGGTGACAGCTACATGTAGAGAAGAGCACGACCACCATTCCAATGAAGCAGGAAGGCTTAGAAAAAGCCGCAGGAGGGATTCCCATCCCATCATCATCCTCAGTCTCAAAGAGGGAGGCAACAACTCTGAGGAACTGTCCCAATCTGAGGCATCAAGAGAGGAGGTTTTGGAACAAACTGATAAATAAAACAGCAATAAATCACCAAGGCCAGATAAGGTTCACCCAAGTTCTGAAGGAACTGAAATTGCAAAATTACTAACTGTAGTATGGAATCTCACTTAAATCAGCTGCTGTACCAGAAGACTAGAGGATAGATAATGTAAAGCCAATTTTAAAAAGGCTCCAGTGGTGATCTTGGCAATTACAGGCCGGTAAGCCTGACTTCAGTACCAGTCAAACTGCTTGAAACTATAGGAAAGAACAGAATTATCAGACACAGATGAACATAATTTGTCAGGGGAAGAGTCAACATGTCTTTTGTAAGGAAAATTATGTCTCACCCAGTCTATCAGAATTCTTTGAGGGGGTCAACACACACACACAAAGGTGATCCAGTGGATATACCACACTTGGACTTTCAAAAAGCCTTTGACAGGATCCCTCACCAAAGGCTCTTAAAGCAAAGTAAGCGGTCATGGAAGAAGAGGGAAGGTCTTCCCATGGATCAGTAACTGGTTAAAATATAGGAAACAAAGGGCATGAATAAATGGTCAGTTTTCAGAATAGAGAGAGGTAAATAGTGGGGTTCCCGAAAGATTTTTACTGGGACCAGTGCTGTTCAACATTTTCATAAATATTCTGGAAAAAGGGATAAACCGTGAAGTGGCAAAATTTGCAGATGATACAAAACTACTCAAGATAGTTAAGTCCAAAGCAATCTCACAGAACTGGATGACTGGGCAACAAATTGGCAGATGAAATTCAGTGCTGATAAATGCAAAGTAATGCATATTGGAAAACATAATTGGAAGTATTTCTTCACACAGTGCAGAGTCAACCTGTGGAACTCTTTGCCAGAGAATGTTGTGAAGGCCCAAACTATAACTGGGTTCACAAAAAGAACTAGATAAATTCATAAAGGAAAGGTCAAGTAACCAAGATAGTCAGGGATGCAACCCCATGCTCTGAGTGTCCCTAAACCTCTGACTGTCAGAAGCTGGGACTGGATAACAGGGGATGGTAACTTGGTAATTGCCCAGTTCTGTTCATTCCCTCTGAAGCACCTGGGATTGATCACTGTCAGAAGACAGGACACTGGGCTAGATGGACCATTGGTCTGATTCAGTATGGCTGTTATGTTCTTAAGGAGAGGCTACCCAGGAACTGGTGCCATACACACCCTGCTCCCACTTGATGAGCAAGTTGCAAGGCAACAGGTGGGTGAACAAAATACAAAGCATCACCCCATCTTCCATCCAATCCCCATCAAATCACCTCAGGATGGATGCACTTAACTCCCCACCCTTACCCCCTTTTGTCTCCCACAAGGGTCTGGCTCTCACTCTTCCCAGCAGTTCACCCCATAGGAGTGACCAGACAGCACATGTGAAAAATTGGGACGGGACGGGGGGGTAATGGGAGCCTATATAAGAAAAAGACCCAAAAATCAGAACTGTCCCTATAAAATCAGGACATCTGGTCACCCTATCATCCCCCACACAGGCAGCAGCATGCAGAGCTGCTGGATACAGGACTCCTGGGGTCTATTCCCAGTTCCACCCACTTGCTGCCTAACCTTAAGCTGGTCCACAGCACCTCAGAGTACAGCATCATGAGGCTTGTGTGTAAAGTGCCTTGAGCATACCTGGTGGAAGATACTATAGGGGTATGAAATCCAGACTCATCACCAAAGGGAAGCTTCTAACTGGCCCAGGGAACAGTCCTTCCCCAATTGCCACCAGGTACTCTTACATCTAGGCTGCATTTGCCAGATGCAAAATCCTTCGCTGTAAGAAAGTTTGACATTGCAACAGATTTACACTTTAGCATGAACAGGGAAGTGATTCATTGATTTTTAGAATGAGAAAGGGAGCAAAACTTAACTGGCTTTGCTTCAAACCAGTGCCAATCTCCGGCAGCCATCGCACAGCCTGCAACGACTTCACTTTACTATTTCCAGTGCACTTCCAGGAGCACAGGGAGGTCAGGTTTTACCGTTTTACAAGTTATCAATGCATTCCAGGGTGCACAGCTGCCGTGAAAGTCATTCAGGTGGCTTGAACCCCTGGGTCTCATCCCTCAACTCCTAGATCACACAGTTATAACCTCACATCAGGGAATGTGGGTTACTTGAAGAGAAGAGATAAAAATTTCAATAAAATAGGTGCATAAGCTGCCAAAAATGCTCCCTAAATCTCTATTCCTCAAAGCGAAGTTCCCAGCTCAAACATGAATTCCCCGAAGCAAAGATTCTGAACAATAGGAATTGGCCAGAGAGAAAAGTCTAAGGCTGCAAGATATGCTGGTGAAATCTCTCTTGGATATTTTTCTTACCCCCACATCACTGTAGTATCTAAGTTCTGCAATCTTTGATGTAGTTATCCTCCACCCTCCTGTGAAATAGAGCAATACTAGTATTCCCACTGGACATCTATGGAACTGAGAGAGAGTAAGTGACTTGCCCTGGGGCACAGAGGAGGTCTGAGGTAAAGCAGATATTGAACCCAGGTCTCCCACAGCCCAAACTAGCACTCTAGCCACTGGACCGTAGCCATCTAAAAAAAATTATATTATAAACACACACAAGTTTTTACTACCCTAAAGGCTGTTTAGCAAGCATTAGAAAATGCTTTGCATAATTGCAATTTGAAGAAAACTTCCAACTCAGCTGAGAAACAGCAGTTTAGCAAACTAAATCTAACTGAAAATTAAGCCAAATTCGCATAAAACTCCATCTGTAGCTCATGCTCACGCCCTGCTATTCTGCAACATTGTCTGTTTTAAGAAAGCATATGCCAGTCTCACTTGCTCTCCAAAGGAAGTGGCAGAAGAAACAAGCTTTGTACTTCTGACAACTACATTCACTTGTTCACGAAGCTGAGACATTTCAAATTTAACCTTCAATAATGCAGAGTTTCTCACAAGTGTTTAGCACATACCAGTTAATGCCCCCAAAGTCATGCCCTGATATAAACAGAAAGTTGAAAGAACTTTGTTTATAGGATTTGTTGCATTGGCTCAGGAGCCCAGGCCTAAGTTTTCCTATCTGGAATCCTAAAGTTAGGGAACTTAAACCTGCACCAAGGGACCTAAATAAAAATTACCTGATTTCCAACAAGCAGGACGCCTACAGTTCCCATTAACTTCAATGAGACACATAGGTGTTCAGTATTCCTAAAAAAATTAAGGTATTTTTAATTGAAGGTCAAGCCCTGAATTATGAGCCTAACTTTAGACATGATTAGACATGAACGAGCCTCAAATAGCGACCTAAGTCTGCTACTCCACAACACAACAAAAACCTGCGTGCACCCAACTGTACCATTCTGCTGATGGAAGAGTTCCTTCCTGACCCCTACATGCAATCAGTTTGTACCCTGAAGCAGGACACTTGATTTCCCCTTTAATCACAGCCTGCAAAGCTACAATTGTTAGGCCATAAAATTATCCAGTCACTGCACTCCTCTCGGTAACCTCCTGAGGCAATGGATGCCACAAGGATGATTATTCTGCATAAAGTAGCATTTATTTCTATTGGATCTAAATTCACTACCCTTCAATTTCCATCAAGTGACCTCCTGCAAAAAGAGCTGCTGGCCCCAAAGTGAAATTTAGAGTTTTAGTCTCATGTGCCCTGAGAGCAAAACTGCTGCAGAAGCTCCTTTAGCCTGCTCAAGCACCTTATACTGGGGGAAGGGAACAGAAGATAACAGGAAAGGGACAAAACATCCAAAGAGGAAGAAATGCTGGAAGGAAATAAAAGCACATGCTTCAATTTGGGGTGGAGACTAGATGAGTCTCCTCTGCCTGCTAATCTAGCAGGGATAGCAAGTAACAGCATCAGTAGTCCCCATCCCTGCCTTCAAAATTTGGAATCCCTTTCTGTGGGAGATTCAATACAGCTAAAGAACTGTTCTAAATATATACTCGCCCCTAATCCACATCTGGTTTAGAATGGTGCATCTTTTACTCTGTTGCACAGCACTCCCTCCTGACAGACCTCTTACCATCAATCACCTATCAGTTTGCCAACTGTATTTCATAGATTTTGTATATACAGTAGGACTAGAGACCTCAGTGCACTGGGTACCATATATACCTTTTTAACATTAGGGATGTACTTGTTTTCCACACAGACTACTCAGCTGATTTGCGTGAAAACTTATCTTGGAGCAGAGACTAAGCCTGAAAAATCTCTACTCTTTCGGGCTGAGAAGGGTCTAACCACAGACCTAGGGCCAACCCTAAATCCGACAGCATTCAGTCTGGCAGACGAATCAGGAAGTCCGATGCTCCAAATGCATCCGATGAAGTGAGCTGTAGCTCACGAAAGCTTATGCTCTAATAAATTTGTTAGTCTCTAAGGTGCCACAAGTCCTCCTTTTCTTTTCACATTCCCTAGGATCTCTAGCAGCAGTCTAGCAACTCGAAGCTGGTTAAAACTCTAGTTACATTTTTAAACCTACTATGTACATCCCCTTTGGGGAGCTTGTGAAAGAGCTAAACAAGGAGTAAACCTTTCCAGTTTCAGCCCTACAGGGCACACTGAAAGCTCTGGAAAGTCAGTGGGTTAAGCCCTCTGGTGGTAAAAAGCCCACATGAGCTGTGGTGAACAAGATGAGGGTCCCTTCTTGGAGGAAGGCTGAGGGGAGCAACAACTTCTGAACCACTCTGCAAGCAGAGATATGACCCCACCCCCGGCTCCCCAGAGCACCCCCTTGTGCTGCTGCCTTCCCTAGAAGACCGGTCCCTTCAGAGCATAGCATGGCACGGATCAGGGCCAATGCCCAGATCCCCCTAGGATTCTGTGCTGCACAAAAGTTGAAACTGTGCTAGCAATACTTGCATCACCTGCACAGATCCAGCACTGCTTCCCAG
This sequence comes from Dermochelys coriacea, assembly GCF_009764565.3. Taxonomy (NCBI): domain Eukaryota; kingdom Metazoa; phylum Chordata; order Testudines; family Dermochelyidae; genus Dermochelys; species Dermochelys coriacea. The sequence goes on along the minus strand of NC_050068.2, from coordinate 351,755,428 downwards.
GCCAGCATGAACAGGGTTCTTTTTTCTGAACATGTTTAAAGTGGTGATAAGGACAAACTAGGAGAGAGTGAGGCATGACCACTGTAAAATCTCCTTGCCTCCATAGGTTTGGGCATGGCCCCCTGACCTGCTAGTAACAGTCTGACTTTAGGACAGGTGCTAGCACCGGTTAACAGGGCCTGTATGGAAACAACCCACCAGCTTCAGCTCCCCTCACACACCCCAACCCAACCAGAAAAAACAAGTCTCAGTTTCCACCAGCCCCTTCATTCTCTTCCCCCCTCCCCGCCAAATAACTGAGCTGTGTGTCTTGTACTCTCTCCTCTCCCACAGACGAGGTTCTCATCTGAAAAACCTAGCCTCCCCACAGACTCCCATCAGTCCAGACAACAGCAAAGAATTAGACTTTGTGGTTCCATAGTGGGGCTTGCTGCAAACACCACTGGCTGGGGCCAATACAGATGGAAGTGGAGGGCAATACACCAACCCCAAGCTAGATCTCTCCCACCAGCACACAGATCAATTCCAAAACAGAAAACACACTGCACTCCCACCTCATTAACTCTCTTAGCCCCCCAGACAAACGCAGACACCCCCACGGCAAGCAGCACGTGTCCATGTCCCTCCCCCACCATTCTGCACCCCGTTCGTGGCTCATCCCAAGCAGTCTCCCTCCAGACTCACCGAGGAGCGAGTTTTTTATCCAGCTACTGAAAACTTTGCTGCCCTGGAACCACTTGTGCAAAGCCAATGGAAAGCCTGCCCTGGACATAAGGGCCTGCCAATCCATCAGGGTAAAGTACATACCCACCAATCCTTGGGTTCAGGCCCCTCCCCGCAGGTACGGGGCATGCCCTCACCAACCCCGAGGAGGAACACATGCCCATCCACATGACAAGAGCAATCCCTGAGCCGCTTCCAGGTCTCCAGCTTTGTGGGAGGGCAGAGAACATGCCCCAGCCCCCAATCCCGGCAAGACTGGAGGACATGTCCAACCCCCGCCCCCGTAGGAAGGCCTCCTGGCCCGCAGGAAATCCACCGCCGTGGACAAGTCTCAGGCCCGACTAGACACAAGGCAGGACGTTGCCAGCCCCCTACTTAGCACCCCTCTGCCTTGAGACCTCGGCCCGGGATGAGCCGCCTGGGACCAGACCCACCGAGAGCACCTGGCTCATGCAGGGACGAGTCAGCAGCGGCCAGGCCTGGCAGCGACCGAGGGGCCAGGCAGCCTCCAGCCGCCTTGCCCAGGAGGAGCGGCGGGATGGCGGCTGCAACGCAGGGGAGCAGGGGGTGGTTAGAGCAAGGGCGGCCTGGTAGGGTAAGGCAGGGCAGGGCACAGGCCCGGGTGCCAGACGGGGGGTTCAAAGGCGGGGCAGGGGGCGATGAGAGCGAGGGCGGCCCGGCAGGACAGGGGCGGCCGCGCGGGGCACAGGCCCGGAGGGGGGGGGGGGCCGCGCGGGGCACAGGCCCGGAGGGGGGGGGGGGCGGCCGCGCGGGGCACAGGCCCGGAGGGGGGGGGGGGGCGGCCGCGCGGGGCACAGGCCCGGAGGGGGGGGGGGGCCGCCGCGCGGGGCACAGGCCCGGCAGGACAGGGGCGGCCGCGCGGGGCACAGGCCCGGAGGGGGGGGGCCCGCGCGGGGCACAGGCCCGGAGGGGGGGGGGGGCCGCGCTGCAGAGGCAGCGGGACGGAGCCGGGGGCCAGGCACCAGCGCGGGAGCCCCGGGCCGGAGCGTCCCGCTCGGCGAACGGGACACCAGACCCGGCCCCGGCCGGTCCCGGCTCTCACCATCTTGACGATGCCGCGCTGCAGCGCGAGGGGCGCGGCGGGGCCGCTCTGGCCGGGGACGGCGGAGGCCATGGCGAGCCGGGTCGGGCGCGCTGAGGCGAGGGGAGCGCGGAGCGGACGCAACCGACTCAGCCGGCGGTAACGTAGGGGGGAAGAGCGCTCACCGCCGCCGATATTTATGCCTCCCGCCACCCCGCGCAGGCGCGCTGAGCTCGGGACTCCCCCGGCCGACCAATCAACGACCCGTCCTCCAGGCCCCGCCCCTTTCTGCCAGGCCAATCCGCGCGCGGGGCCGCAACATGAGCCCGATAGACCTTAGTCGCAATGACGTCACCGGGGCGAGGGCGGGGCTTCCGGGGCACGCGGGGCGCGGACACGTCGGCAAAGGCTCGGCTGCCCTGGCCCCACGTGTGACTGTGCCCCGCCCCCTCTGATTTCCCCGCCCCGCGGCTTAGCCCGGAGTGACCCCCCCCGCACCTGCCCCCACCGCTCAGCCCCGGGACCCGGGAGTGACCCCCCCGCACCTGGCCCCACCCCCACTCAGCCCCCGGGATGGGGGGGACACCTGTAGTGACCCCCCGCCACATGGACCCCACCGCTCAGCCCTGTGACAGGGGGGACCCCAGAGTGACCCCCCCGCACCTGCCCCCACTGCTCAGCCCCTGGGACGGAGGGACCCCGGAGTGACCCCCCCCCGCACCTGCCCCCACCCCACCGCTCAGCCCCCGGGACAGGGGGCGGACCCGGAGTGACCCCCCGACACCTGACCCCCGCCGCTCACACCACTCAGCCCTGGGACTGGGGGGACCCCGGAGTGACCCCCCTCACCTGCCCCCAACCCATCGCTCAGCCCCCGGGATGGGGGGGACCCGGAGTGATCCCCCGACACCTGACCCCCATCGCTCACACCACTCAGCCCTGGGACTGGGGGGACCCCGGAGTGACCCCCCTCACCTGCCCCCACCCCATCGCTCAGCCCCCGGGGTGGGGGGGACCCGGAGTGATCCCCCGACACCTGACCCCCATCGCTCACACCACTCAGCCCTGGGACTGGGGGGACCCCGGAGTGACCCCACCGCACCTGCCCCCACCACTCAGCCCCGGGACGGGGGGACCCCGGAGTGACCCCCCCGCACCTGCCCCCACCCCATCGCTCAGCCCCCTGGATGTGGGGGGAGCTGGAGTGACCCCCCTGCCACCTGGCCCCCACCACTCACACCGCTCAGCCCTGGGACGGGGGGGACCCCGGAGTGACCCCCCCACACCCGCCCCCACCCCACCGCTCAGCCCCCGGGATGGGGGAACCCCGGAGTGACCCCCCCGCACCTGGCCCCACCCCACCGCTCTGCCCCCGGGACAGGGGGACCCCGGAATGACCCCCCCGCACCTGGCCCCCACCGCTGAGCCCCAGGACAGGGGGACCCCGGAGTGACCCCCCCACACCTGCCCCCACCCCAACTCTCAGCCCCCGGGACAGGGGGGGACCTGGAGTGACCCCCCGCCACCTGGACCCCACCACTCAGCCCTGGGACGGGGGGGACCCCAGAGTGACCTCCCCGCACCTGCCCCCACTGCTCAGCCCCTGGGATGGAGGGACCCCGGAGTTACCACCCCGCACCTGCCCCCATCCCATCGCTCAGCCATCGGGATGAGGGGGAACCCGGAGTTTACCCCTGACCCCACTGCTCAGCCCTGGGACAGGGGGGACCCCAGCATGACCCCCACACACCTGTCCCCACCGCTCGGCCCCGGGACGGGGGGGACCCCAGAGTGTCCCCCCGCACCTGCCCCCACTGCTCAGCCCCGGGACGGGGGGGACCCCAGAGTGACCCACACACACCTGCCCTCACCGCTCAGCCCCCAGGACGGGGGGGACCCCAGAGTGTCCCCCCACACCTGCCCCCACTGCTCAGCCCTGGGACGGGGGGACCCCAGAGTGACACCCCTGACCCCACTGCTCAGCCCCGGGATAGGGGGACCCCGGAGTTACCCCCACACACACCCTTCCCCCACCCCACCGTTCAGTGCTGCGACAGGGGGCCCTGGTGTGACCCCCTTGCACCCACCCCCACTATTCACCCCCTGGGACGGGGGACCCCGGAGTGACCCCCCAGCTCACTGCGCAGCCCCAGGACAGGGGGACCCCAGAGTGACCCCCCAGCACCTGCCCCCTACTCTACCGCTCAACCCCTGGGTTGGGGGGGCCAGAGTGACCCCACAAACATCTGCCCTCACCGCTCAGCCCATGGGACGGGAGGGACCCCAAAGTGATTCCCACCCAGCACCCGCCCCCCGGCCCACCACTTAGCCCCCGGGATGGGGGGACCAGAGTGACCTCCCCCAGCCCACCGCTCAACCCCCAGGACAAGGGACCCTGGAGTGACCCCCCCCCAGCACCTGTCCCCACCTCTCAGCCCCTGGGATGGGGAACCCTGGAGTGATCCCACCCAGGACAGGGGATCCCAGAGTGCCCCCCAGCACATGCCCCCCAGCCCACCATGTGGCTCAGCCCCCCACACAGGGGATCCCTGGTTTCACTCCCCCATCCCCCAAGCACCTGACTCTCAGCCCACCATTCAGTTCAGCCCCTGGGATGGGGGAACCCCAGAGTGGCACCCCACCCCGTGGTTCAGCCCCCAGGACAGGGGGACTCCAGTGTGATCCCCCACCACCTGCCTCCCAGCCCATCCCACAGCTCAGACCCGGAGACAGGGGAACCCCAATGTCACCCCACCACCACCTGACCCCCAACCCACCCCACCACTCAGCCCTCAGGACAGGGGTGACCCCACCAGCAGCTGGCCCTCAGCCCGCCCCATGGCTCAGCCCCCAGAAATGGGACCCCTGGAGTGACCCCCCTCCACAGCACCTATCCCCCCTGCAGGGGAAAAGACCTGCCCAACCCCAGCTCCCAAAATGACCCCCCCCCCAGCACCTGCCCTTCAGCCCACCGCATGCCTCAGCCCTTAGGATGGGGGGACCCTGGAGTGAGCCCCTACCACCATCTCCCCCCAGCCCACTCCATGGTTCAGGCCCTGGGTGACCCCACCCTACCAGCCATCCCCACAGGTTAGCACCCAGGACAGGGGACTCAGAGCACCCCCCTTCCATAGCACCTAGCCTCCCTGCAGGGGAAAGGACCTGCCCAACCCCTCTTCCACCACAGTTCATCATCTGGACAGGGAGGCCCCATAGTAAATCCCCTTCCTTTAGGGGAAAGGATCTGTCTGCCCAAATCTCCCACAACCCAGTCCATGACTCAGCACCCAGGGACAATTAGGAACCCCAAAGTAACACCTCCAACACCAAGCCCCCAGGAGGGTCAATGACCTCCCCAAATCCACTGACCTCCAATGCACCCCACCATTCAGCACCTGGGGACAAGGGGAGACCCCAGCATAACTGCCCCACACCAATAAGCCCCCATCCCTCACAAAGGGAAAGCACTTAATTATCGTGATGTGACGGAGAGACTGCCGAGACTCATCAAGCCCTCGGATCGCTACCCCTTCCTGCTTCTCCACGTGGGCACCAATGATACTGCCAAGAATGACCTTGAGCGGATCACTGCGGACTACGTGGCTCTGGGAAGAAGGATAAAGGAGTTGGAGGCGCAAGTGGTGTTCTCGTCCATCCTCCCCGTGGAAGGAAAAGGCCTGGGTAGGGACCGTCGAATCGTGGAGGTCAACGAATGGCTACGCAGGTGGTGTCGGAGAGAAGGCTTTGGATTCTTTGACCATGGGATGGTGTTCCATGAAGGAGGAGTGCTGGGCAGAGACGGGCTCCATCTTACGAAGAGAGGGAAGAACATCTTTGCCAGCAGGCTGGCTAACCTAGTGAGGAGGGCTTTAAACTAGGTTCACCGGGGGAAGGAGACCAAAGCCCTGAGGTAAGTGGGAAAGCGGGATACCGGGAGGAAGCACAGGCAGGAAGGTCTGTGAGGGGAGGGCTCCTGCCTCATACTGGGAATGAGGGGCGATCAACAGGTTATCTCAAGTGCTTATATACAAATGCACAAAGCCTTGGAAACAAGCAGGGAGAACTGGAGGTCCTGGTGATGTCAAGGAATTATGACGTGATTGGAATAACAGAGACTTGGTGGGATAACTCACATGACTGGAGTACAGTCATGGATGGTTATAAACTGTTCAGGAAGGACAGGCAGGGCAGAAAAGGTGGGGGAGTAGCACTGTATGTAAGGGAGCAGTATGACTGCTCAGAGCTCCGGTACGAAACTGTGGAAAAACCTGAGTGTCTCTGGATTAAGTTTAGAAGTGTGTGCAACAAGAGTGATGTCATGGTGGGAGTCTGCTATAGACCACCGGACCAGGGGGATGAGGTGGATGAGGCTTTCTTCCGGCAACTCACGGAAGCTACTAGATCGCATGCCCTGATTCTCATGGGTGACTTTAATTTTCCTGATATCTGCTGGGAGAGCAATACAGCGGTGCATAGACAATCCAGGAAGTTTTTGGAAAGCGTAGGGGACAATTTCCTGGTGCAAGTGCTAGGGGAGCCAACTAGGGGGAGCGCTTTTCTCGACCTGCTGCTCACAAACCGGGTAGAATTAGTGGGGGAAGCAAAAGTGGATGGGAATCTGGGAGGCAGTGACCATGAGTTGGTTGAGTTCAGGATCCTGACGCAGGGAAGAAAGGTAAGCAGCAGGATACGGACCCTGGACTTCAGGAAAGCAGACTTTGACTCCCTCAGGGAACAGATGGCCAGGATCCCCTGGGGGACTAACATGAAAGGGAAGGGAGTCCAGGAGAGCTGGCTGTATTTCAAGGAATCCCTGTTGAGGTTACAGGGACAAACCATCCCGATGAGTCGAAAGAATAGTAAATATGGCAGGCGACCAGCTTGGCTTAATGGTGAAATCCTAGCGGATCTTAAACATAAAAAAGAAGCTTACAAGAAGTGGAAGGTTGGACATATGACCAGGGAAGAGTATAAAAATATTGCTCGGGCATGTAGGAAAGATATCAGGAGGGCCAAATCGCACCTGGAGCTGCAGCTAGCAAGAGATGTCAAGAGTAACAAGAAGGGTTTCTTCAGGTATGTTGGCAACAAGAAGAAAGCCAAGGAAAGTGTGGGCCCCTTACTGAATGAGGGAGGCAAGCTAGTGACAGAGGATGTGGAAAAAGCTAATGTACTCAATGCTTTTTTTGCCTCTGTTTTCACTAACAAGGTCAGCTCCCAGACTGCTGTGCTGGGCAACACAAAACGGGGAAGAGATGGCCAGCCCTCTGTAGAGATAGAGGTGGTTAGGGACTATTTAGAAAAGCTGGACGTGCACAAGTCCATGGGGCCGGACGAATTGCATCCGAGAGTGCTGAAGGAATTGGCGGCTGTGATTGCAGAGCCCTTGGCCATTATCTTTGAAAACTCGTGGCGAACGGGGGAAGTCCCGGATGACTGGAAAAAGGCTAATGTAGTGCCCATCTTTAAAAAAGGGAAGAAGGAGGATCCTGGGAACTACAGGCCGGTCAGCCTCACCTCAGTCCCTGGAAAAATCATGGAGCAGGTCCTCAAAGAATCAATCCTGAAGCACTTAGAGGAGAGGAAAGTGATCAGGAACAGTCAGCATGGATTCACCAAGGGAAGGTCATGCCTGACTAATCTAATCGCCTTTTATGATGAGATTACTGGTTCTGTGGATGAAGGGAAAGCAGTGGATGTATTGTTTCTTGACTTTAGCAAAGCTTTTGACACGGTCTCCCACAGCATTCTTGTCAGCAAGTTAAGGAAGTATGGGCTGGATGAATGCACTATAAGGTGGGTAGAAAGCTGGCTAGATTGTCGGGCTCAACGGGTAGTGATCAATGGCTCCATGTCTAGTTGGCAGCCGGTGTCAAGTGGAGTGCCCCAGGGGTCGGTCCTGGGGCCCGTTTTGTTCAACATCTTCATAAATGATCTGGAGGATGGTGTGGATTGCACTCTCAGCAAATTTGCGGATGATACTAAACTGGGAGGAGTGGTAGATACGCTGGAGGGGAGGGATAGGATACAGAAGGACCTAGACAAATTGGAGGATTGGGCCAAAAGAAATCTAATGAGGTTCAATAAGGATAAATGCAGGGTCCTGCACTTAGGATGGAAGAATCCAATGCACCGCTACAGACTAGGGACCGAATGGCTCGGCAGCAGTTCTGCGGAAAAGGACCTAGGGGTGACAGTGGACGAGAAGCTGGATATGAGTCAGCAGTGTGCCCTTGTTGCCAAGAAGGCCAATGGCATTTTGGGATGTATAAGTAGGGGCATAGCGAGCAGATCGAGGGACGTGATCGTTCCCCTCTATTCGACACTGGTGAGGCCTCATCTGGAGTACTGTGTCCAGTTTTGGGCCCCACACTACAGGAAGGATGTGGATAAATTGGAAAGAGTACAGCGAAGGGCAACAAAAATGATTAGGGGTCTAGAGCACATGACTTATGAGGAGAGGCTGAGGGAACTGGGATTGTTTAGTCTGCAGAAGAGAAGAATGAGGGGGGATTTGATAGCTGCTTTCAACTACCTGAAAGGGGGTTTCAAAGAGGATGGCTCTAGACTGTTCTCAATGGTAGCAGATGACAGAACGAGGAGTAATGGTCTCAAGTTGCAATGGGGGAGGTTTAGATTGGATATTAGGAAAAACTTTTTCACTAAGAGGGTGGTGAAACACTGGAATGCGTTACCTAGGGAGGTGGTAGAATCTCCTTCCTTAGAGGTTTTTAAGGTCAGGCTTGACAAAGCCCTGGCTGGGATGATTTAACTGGGACTTGGTCCTGCTTTGAGCAGGGGGTTGGACTAGATGACCTTCTGGGGTCCCTTCCAACCCTGATATTCTATGATTCTATTCTATGATTCTATGATCTAGCATCCCCATCTCCTGCTGACCCCACTCAGCACCTGGTGAGAAGTGAGGGCCACAGAGTAACTCCCCTACCTTGCCCTACTCACTCCCTAAGAAGGGAAAGAACCTTCCCCCTCTGCCCTCACATTCCACCTACATCACAACACAGCACATGCTACGGGAAAGTGGGATTCCTCGCAGCCCAGGAGGGGAAAAGGACTAGCAATCCCCACCTCCAACCTGCCCCAGGTGAGACTCCTAGTTTCTCCCCCCAAAAAACCCCCAGGCCCCTGCAAAGGATCACCCTCTTCACAGCTCAGCAGAAGCAGGGATCCCAGATCAATTTCCCATCCCCACCTTCTGGATCCCACTTGCCAGGAGGGCACAGAACCCTACCTGAGGCCAAGCAGTGACAATGGAGATGGAGATGGGAGAAACTAGAGTGCCCTCAGTACACACCACAGAGCCATAGGCGCCGACTTCATGGGTGCTCCGGGGCTGGATCACAATGGGGAAAAATTGGTGGGTGCTCTACACCCACCAGCAGCTCCCTGCCCCACCCAGCTCACCTCCACCTCCGCTCCGCCTCCTCCCCTGAGTATGCCGTGTGCCCACTTTTCCCCCTAGTTCCCAGTGCTTGCGCTGCAAAACAGCTGTTTCGCGCAGCTGGCAGGGGGGAACGCAGAATCCTTGGGGAAGAGGCGGGGCCAGGGCAGGGATTTGAGGAAGGGGTCCAATAGGGGCACGGAGGGGACAGAGTTGGGGCGGGGACTTTGGGGAAGGGGTTGGAATGGGGGCGGGGCACAGGTGGGGGGGCGCCAGCACCCAGTGGGGCCAGGGAAAGTTGGCGCCAATGCACTGAGCAGCTGTCTCTCATCCAGCCAAAATCAGTCTCCCTTACCCCTGTCTAACATTCCCCATACGAGACATTGTTGCTCATCTTAGGTGGGGACTGCAGAAGGAGGGGAGCTTAAACAGCAACAATCCCCACCCAGTGCCCCAACCCCTAACCGGTTTCAGTTCCCATTCCGTTCCTACCTAGTCCCTTCTGAGGGAGTGAACAGAACAGGGCACTTCAACATATTCATAAATGATCTGGAAAAGGGGTGAACAGTGAGGTGGCAAAATTTGCAGATGATACAAAATTACTCAAGATAGTTAAGTCCAAAGCTGACTGCGAAGAGCTACAAAGGAATCTCACAAAACTGGGTGACTGGGCAACAAAATGGCAGATGAAATTCAATGTTGATAAGTGCCAAGTAATGCCTGGGGATACTGAACAGCTTCCATAAGCAGAGGGATTAAAAACAGTGGGACTGTGAAGTTTAGAAAAGAGATGACTAAGGGGGGTAGGATAGAGGTCTATAAAATCATGTCTGGTGTGGAGACAGTGAATAAGGAAGGGTTATTTACCCCTTCACATAACATATGACCCAGGGGTCACCCAATGAAATTAACAAGCAGCAGGTTTAATACAAAGAAAAGGAAATACTTCTTCACACAACACACAGTCAAACTGTGGAACTTATTACCAGTGGATGTTGTGAAGGCCAAAACTGTACTGGGTTCAAAAAATAACTAGATAAGTTCATGGAGGATAGGTTCATCAATGGTTATTAGCCAAGATGGTCAGGGATGCAACCCCATGCTCTGGCTACCAGAAGCTAGGACTGGGCGACGGGACGGATCACTCGATAATTGCCCTGTTCTGATTGTTCCCTCTGAGGCATCTGGCACTGGCCACTGTCAAAAGACAGGACACTGGGCTAGATGGACCATTGATCTGATCCAGTCGGTCATTCTTAAGTTCTTATGTGCGGCTCACCCTCCCAATTCTCAGAGACAGGCTCAGGAAGAGGAGAAAGGAAATGAGAGAGATTAAATATTCCCAACTACTGATCCATGGCCCAGGCAACATAATTCAGGTTTGGGTGGCTGGTACCGTCCAGACCTTGGTGATGAGTTCTTGCCAACCTCCCCATTCATTCCCAGCCAAGAGCATCCACTACTCGCTTATCACAAGACAGGGCAGGAGAGTTGAAGTAGTCCAGGTTCTACAGCAAGCTGGAATGAAATCAGAAGCTGTGGCCACTGGCTGTTGAAACAGAAGTGTTACACTGCTACAACCTATCCTGAAGGACGACCCATCACTCTCACAGATCTTGGGAGACAGGCCAGTCCTTGCTTACAGACAGCCCCCCAACCTGAAGCAAATACTCACCAGCAACCACATACTACACAACAGAACCACTAACCCAGGAACCTATCCTTGCAACAAAGCCCGTTGCCAACTCTGTCCACATATCTATTCAGGGGATACCATCATAGGGCCTAATCACATCAGCCACACTATCAGAGGCTCGTTCACCTGCGCATCTACCAATGTGATCTATGCCATCATGTGCCAGCAATGCCCCTCTGCCATGTACATTGGCCAAACTGGACAGTCTCTACGTAAAAGAATAAATGGACACAAATCAGATGTCAAGAATTATAACATTCAAAAAACAGTCGGAGAACACTTCAATCTCTCTGGTCACTCGATCACAGACCTAAGAGTGGCTATCCTTCAACAAAAAAGCTTCAAAAACAGACTCCAACGAGAGACTGCTGAATTGGAATTAATTTGCAAACTGGGTACAATTAACTTAGGCTTGAATAGAGACTGGGAATGGATGAGTCATTACACAAAGTAAAACTATTTCCCCATGGTATTTCTTCCCCCCACCCCACCCCACCCCCCACTGTTCCTCTGATATTCTTGTTAACTGCTGGAATTAGCCTACCTTGCTTGTCACCATGAAAGGTTTTCCTCCTTTCCCCACCCCCCCCCCACCCCCGCTGCTGGTGATGGCTTATCTTAAGTGATCACTCTCCTTACAGTGTGTATGATAAACCCATTGTTTCATGTTCTCTGTGTGTGTGTATATAAATCTCTCCTCTGTTTTTTCCACCAAATGCATCCGATGAAGTGAGCTGTAGCTCACGAAAGCTTATGCTCTAATAAATTTGTTAGTCTCTAAGGTGCCACAAGTACTTTTCTTTTTGCGAATACAGACTAACACGGCTGCTACTCTGAAAACTGCGGAGCTAGTCCAGGTGTCCAGACTGCTGTACTATGGATACTTTTTAGAGATCAAAGAGAAATAACACCCTGCCTGCTCCCATCCAGTCCTATCATCTTTATCCTCAAGCACCTTCTGTTGCAGGAAGAAGCTGCACTTCCTTACCTTTGTCAAGTTTGTACATGTTCGCATCCATACACCATTATTTGCACTAGAGTAGCATCTAGAAGCCCCTCCTGAGAACAGGGCCCCACTGTGCTAGGTGCGGTACAAACACATAGGAAGAGAAAGTCTCTGCCCCTAAATCGACAAGACAAACAAAAGGTGGGAAGGGAAACAGAGGGGAAGCGACTTGCACAGGGTTGCTCAGTAGAACTGTGAACAAAGCCCAGATCTCCTGACTCCCAGTCCGGCAATCTGTCCAGCAGGGAGTGACTTGCATTCCTCATGGGTGACATCCAACATTTGCCCAGTCAGTATCTACACTGGCAACTCTCACTCACTTTGCACAAAAATAACACAAACTGGGAGACCTTCTTATCTTGATTCGAGTTGCAGCACATAAAAACTACAGTTCCCAGCATGCTATGTTCTACCTTGTCACATTTGGATCAAGTGGCTTCGTTAGGATCCAGAGGGAGTATTTGCATGCTGGGATTTGTAGTCTCCACAAGTCACATCTCTGTATTCAAGACAAGTGATGAGTAGGGCCAAATTATTGAACTCTACAAGGTGTGCATTTGGCACACCTGGTTTAGTTACACTCAGGATAGATGAAATCTGTGCTTTAACTTCCTTTTGAATTCAGAATCATTTCCCATGCTGTATGTTCACTACTGGGCATTTTCTCAAAGGAGTTACTACTGATACTGCATTTCTAGATTCTGGGTAGATATTGTGGCATCCAAAGAGTTGAATCTGAGGAAGGAAATTTCCTCCTTTGGGGTCCTACCCTGTACCCCATTCCCTGGGGCAGCCGCTGCATCACCTCAGAGACTAATTGCAGACAGCTGTAAGTTTAGAACATTGTAACACTCAGCCACGTTTGCCAGAGTGACCGTTAAAATCCCTATGCAAATTGCCATGTAAAAATAGAAACCTGTGCCTGTTTTAACCCTGCAAGGTGGAGCAAGAGGGAATCCGAGTAACAGAGTGGTTACAACTCAACTGATCTGAGAGCAGCTATTTTCAGAAACTGGTTTCAGGCTGGGGGTGGTAACCTCGGTTTCATCTTAGTTTATCTTGCAGAAAGGGCTGCAGAAGGAGTCCTCATTTTCACATTAATGGCGCTGGTCTTTTTCCATGCTGTCCCCTATGCCTGGAATTTCTCCCCAGAACCCATTAGTCCAGTCACCACCTTGACATCATTTCACTCCTGCCTATAAACTCACTTCACTTCCACTTCAACCTGTGTAACTCCTTGCCAGAGGATGTTGTGAAGGCCAAAGACTATAATAAGGTTAAAAAAAGAACTAGATAAGTTCATGGAGGATAGGTCCATTGATGGTTATTAGCCAGGATGGGGAGGGATGGTGTCCCTAGCCTCTGTTTGCCAGAAGCTGGGAATGGGCAACAGGGGTTGGGTCACTTGCTGATTCCCTGCTCTGTTCATTCCCTCTGGGGCACCTGCCATTGGCCACTGTCAGAAGACAGGATACTGGGCTAGATGGACCTTTGGTCTCACCCAGTATGGCCATTCTTATGGTCTGCCAGGCACTCTATGAGAGGAAGGATGGTCTTATGGTTAAGGCACTGGACTGGAACTCAGGAGCTTTGGGTTCAATTTGCTGCTCTGGACCTTGGCCAAGTTGTTTGTGTTTTTTTCTGTGTCTTAATTCCCCATCTGTTAGAGAGGGAGAAATTCTTGCTTTGTCTAACTTGTCTGTTTACATTATAAACCTCAATGGGGCAGGGACTGTTTCTTACTGTCTGTATGTACAGCACCCAGCACAATAAATTCTCAGTCTCACTCAGGTCTCCAGGTGCTCCTGTAACATCAAAAATGAAGAAGTAGTGAACAGCATCTAAAACAATAAATAAACAAACAGTGTCCATGGACCAACCGCATGAACACAGGATCTCACACCCACTTGTGTCATGTCTAAATCCTAGATGGTAAGTGCCTGAAGACAGGAGCTGTTTCTGCCCTGGGAGGCTGACAGCATATACCTCTGGGCTCAGTACAAGCAATAAAGAAAAAGGAGATCCCGAGGGATGCTAGTTTATAACCTGAGTGGCTTCAGCCTCCTCAAGGTCAAGGTTTCCACATGTGCTCTATATCTAAAATATGAAGCGAGAGAGAGTTCCATATGCATTAAAAAAGAGAGCTCAATTTTTTCCCAGCTGGCCTTTGTTATTGGAAGCTGCCCTTCATCATGTACCGGCAATGGAATGTCAAAGTAAGCTCACAGCTTAATGCAGCTCCTGGAGATGTTTGCCCTTCTCATTGCACGCATTCAAGCTGGAGTTATATGACTAGTCTCATCAGTAAGAATTGCTATTTCTTCAAGTTGCTATAAAACCTCCAGAACAGAGAGGGGCAGTGTGGACCAGTGGATAGGATACAGGAATGAGATTCAGGACAGTTGGGTTCTAAGCCCTGTTTGGCCACTAGCCACACCTCTGTGTGTTTTGATTTCCCTCTGTCTATATTGTATATTTACATTGTAAGCTCTTTGAGGGCAGGGACTGTGTCTGTACAGCCCCTTGCACAATAAGGCTGTGACTGCCACTGGGGCTATTGCAATAATAACAAAGCAGTTCTCCCTTCCTCCTTATCAGCGTACAATGCTCAGAGGCATTTTAAACTGGAGTTCAGTGGCTCCATCCTCCAGCAAATGACCCCTAGTCCATTCCGTCCTTCAAGGACAAGCACATAGGCCCTTAGCTAATGTTTGTTAAATGCTTTGGAAATTAGAAGGCGCTGTAGGAATGCCAAGCATTGTTATCCCATTGGAGCTGTGAGCATTACTCCTTGCTGTTGACCAGCGCTGTGGCTTGGTTCTGTGACCGGTACAGAGTTGTCCCTCAGAGCAGTTAATAACATTTAATGCTTGATTTAAAGCATCCCACATCCCCTGCCACAGTGCTCGGGTGATGCGCCATGAAGAAGGAAAATGCATTCCTATAGTTAAATCAGTGGCTCAGATCAGCAATCGCATTCTCTTTTTAACAGATATCAAGTCTTGGAAGCTGTCAGGCTAATACTGAATCGTGTCATTTGTGGGTGGTAGAAAACTATCATCTTCTCTCTGGTAAGTGATTACACAGAAAACCTAGGCAATTTTATAGCTGAGCGTAATGCCGATGACATGTTCTTTCCTTCGGTAGCTAGGACAGAGTGGCACCTACTCTAATGATCAGGGGTGTCAAAGTGACTGATTACGGCAGCCATTATTACTTCCATGACAGTAGCAGCCAGAGTCTCCAGTCAGGATCAGGACCCCATTCTGCTGGGTGCGGCACAAACACCCTGGAAGGCTCCAGTCGTGTCCTGTGCCTGAGTTACTGAAGTAACAATAGTGGCAGGGCCTGGTTATTCCTGGATGCCACAGAGGACAGTTTGCTTCATCAAACAGCCATTGAACCAAGAGGCGATGCCGTCTTAGAGTCGGTTCTGTGAGAAGCGAGGACATGGTAGAAGAGCTGGTTGTGTGATCATGAGTTAATTCAGTTTAAACTAAACCGAAGGATAATCAAAATCAGGTCACCAACTATGGGCAGGGCCGGCTCTAGGCACCAGCAAAGCAAACAGGTGCTTGGGGCGGCACATTTGCAGGGGCGGCATTGGGGCCATCCTTTTTTTTTGCTTGCTTGCTTGAGGGCTGGCCCTGTGGGCACTCACCCAAGTAGACGCTGTCCCGGCCCCCAAGCTGACGCCGAAGTCCAAGTGGAAGGGCCACAGTGGGTGGCCAAAGCTGGCCCTGGGACTGGGGCGCCCCAGGGCCACTGTGGTTCACGCCGCCAGCCACGGCCAAGCCATCCGGAGGACTCCGACACGTGAAGTGTGGGACACTCAGGCCGGGGGCCGCCCCACGGGGTGCACGGAGCCGCCTGCAGGTGCCGCAGGGCGGCCACCCCCCAGCGCCGCAGCCGGGGCTGGGTGAAGCAGCCTGAGCCGCCCAGGGGCTGTGGCAGGGCAGCCAGGAGCAGCAGCAGCAGCGGGGCCATAGAGGGGACCGGTGCCCAGGGCGCTGCCATGCAGGGCCTGTGTCCCGCTCTCCGGGGCTCCGCTCCCTGCCGGCCGCTCCCTCTGGGGCTGCCCTGCCCCGGCTCCTCAGCCCCCTGCCGGGGCGGTCCCCCCAGCTCTGCCCTCCCGATTCCTGGCTGGTCCTGGAGGCAGGAACCCCGGCTGGAGGGACTGTGGGCTGAGGCGTGGCCAAGGAGCCCCGCTGCTTACCTCAGCCCTGCCAGCGCTGGACTGGCTGGAGGCAAGGGGGGAGCGGGCGGAGTCAGGGCCCCCTGGGCGCCGGGGAGGAGTCGGGTGGAGGCAGCCTCGGTCCCTGCTAGTGTCATGAGCGGGATGCTGATGACCCGCCCTGGGAGCGAGCGACCAGTGACCCAGGGCTGGGGCGGCAGGGGTGCGGGTGAGGGGGGTGAGAGCCAAGGGCTGGGGCAGCAGGGGAGAAGGGGGGGAGCCCAGGGTTAGGGTGGGGGGCAGTCAAATTTTTTTTTTGCTTGAGGTGGCAAAAAACCTAGAGCCGGCCCTGACTATGGGGTTTTATTACAAAGGAAGATGAAGGGAATTAGTTAGCAAAGTCAACTGGACTGAAGAGTTCAAGGACATAAATGTGGAGGAGGCTTGGAACGTCTTTAAATTGATAGTACAAAAACTATCTGCAACTTGCATCCCTAGTAAAGGGAGAACTTGTAGGGAAAGTCTCCTGAACCAGATGCCTGAATAACCACTTCAGAAGGCTTATTAGGAATAAGCAGAGAGCCTATAAGGAATGAGAAACGGGATGGATCAGCAAAGAAAGCTACATTTTAGAGGTCAGAAAATGTAGGAATACAGTGAAAATTGCTAACAGTCATGTAGGATTAGCTCTTGCCAAGGGAATTAAAATAAAAGTTTTAGTTATATAAATAAAAAGAGAATTTGGAAGGATGAGTTTGGGCCACCAAACAGCATGGATGGAGAGGAGTTTAAAGATAATCTGGATATGGCTCAAAAATTAAATGAGTATTTTGTCTTGGTTTTCAGCAGGGACGACAATATAGAACATGGGCGAGTGCAGAGAAATAGAAATGACCATGTCTGAAGTGAAAGAACTTTTGCAGACAAAATACTTCCAGCCCCATGAGCGGCAGTAGCTTTGTCGGCAGGCAGAGCTGCTTTCACACTGCCACTTGTATCAGCAAAACTTTTGTCTTTCACGGGGGGCTTTTTAAAGTACCCGTGAAATACAAAAGTTTTGTTGACAACGTCCCAGTGTAGACAAGCCCTTTGAGGTTAATGTGATTAAATCATGGGGACTAGATAATTTCCAGCCCAGAGTACTGAAAGAACTGGCACATGAGATTGCTAGTCCAGTAGCAAGGAGTTTTAACACATTTACCTATTCAAGGATGATACCATATGACTGGGGACTAGCTAACATTGCATCTATATATGTAACCCTTCTGCTCGTCAGAGTTGGCAGCAACAAGGGCCGGGTTCAGTATCTAGGGGTTCCATTCCAATAACACAATGCAAAACCGGCTCGAGCCCCCACTCAGTGACCTGGGACAAATATATACCACCCCTGCTGGGTGCCTCCAAGAGGCAATACTTCCCCTCTCGCAAGCACAGAGTCTGAGTGTAACAGAAAGCCTTTTAATAACAGAGAGAAACAATGTGGCATTATGTTGGGGAAACACCACCAACCGGATTCATAACACAACCCATGAACAAAAAAACCCACCCCAAGCAAATTGGGGCATGTCCTTTCCCTTTGGTCTGTGAGTCCAGCAACCCAAAATCACCCAAAGTCCCAAATGTCCAATGGCCCAAAAGTCTCTGTCCCTGGTCAGGGCAGCCCCAGAGTTCAAAAGTTTATCTGCAGAGTTTTACCTCCCAACCTGGGTGGAGATGGGGGGGAGGGTTTAAGAGGCACCTTATGCGGTCCAAAGCTGATTGCCTCACCTCCCCATGGGGCTCCGCTCTGCCAGCCGCCCCAGGCATCCGACAAACTGCTCCACTCCACCAGCCACTCTGCTCCACTAGCCATCCCGCAAACTGCTCCACAATATATCTTCAGGCTCCCCCACTGTTTAACAGAACGCTCAGTGATTTCAGCTTTTAATAAGTTTAGCTCTTTTGTGACTTCAGCTTGTAGTAGGGGAGCTTCAGTGCTAGTGCACCATTAGCCCAAAGTGAATTCAGCTCAGCAGCCTATAACTAGACTCCTAATAGAATCAAAATTGGCTCTGATGTTCCACAGTGGAGCAAGGAGAAAGTGCAATTAGCATGTAAGGCCCTCACCAGAGAGCCCATACTACCAAGTATTAATACCTATCCCCAGCCTCCCTCCATTTACTGGGTTTTGGAACCCTTGCCTAGTGAGTGCTGCAGAGTTGATGGTGAGTCCCTCCATCATAACAAAAGGCCAAGTACAGTTCCACTGTCTTTGAGTCACATAATCAGGATAAAGAAAAGGAGTACTTGTGGCACCTTAGAGACTAACAAATTTATTAGAGCATAAGCTTTCGTGAGCTACCTTTTCTTTTTGCGAATACAGACTAACACGGCTGCTACTCTATAATCAGGATAATAACAGTTTATTCCTGCCCCAATAACAGAGAAACTGGGGCTCCTACAGCAGCCAAAGTGACCACCTAGGCTGGGGGTTGTGCCTATGCAAATGAGATCAGCCCCTGAAGTTCTTTTCCACAACCCACCATGACTTGCCACCAGATGTCAGGGTAGAGCCCGTCCTGACTCTGCTTACATCTATAAGAAAGGGGAAAAAGGGGGTCTGGGCAATTGCAGACTGGTTAGTCTGACCTTGTTCGTATGAAAGGCTTTAGAACAAACACTGGAGGGAAAGAAGTAAATTCCTGGAGGTAAACAGGAAAGGGGATGTAATGCAGCATGGGTTTACCAAAGATAGATTCTGCCAGACTAACCTGCTTTCCTTCTTTGAGAAGACAACTGATTTCTTTAGATAGGGAAATGCAGTAAATTTAATATACTTGGACTTCAGTAAAGCATTTGAGATGATACTACATGGGAAGCTGTTAGTTAAATGAGAGAAGATGGGGATTAGTACTGGCATTGTAAGGTGGGTAGACAACTGGTTAAAAAGGAAGATGGCGGCAATCGGTTGTGCTGAAAGGGGAACTATCAGAGTGCAGGGAGGTTGCCAGTGTCATTCCTCAAAGATCAGTCTTGGGACCAATCTTATTTAACATTTTTATTAATGATCTTGGCACAAGCAGGAGTGCGCTAACAAAATGTGTTCACGACCCCATGTTGGGAGACATCGTCGATACAGAGGAGGATCAGAATGTTGTACAAGAAGGGCTGGCTGACCTTGAAAACTGGAGTAACAGAAATGGGATGAAGTTTTATAGTACAAAGTCCAAGATCCTATACTTGGCATGGGAACAGTGGAGGGCCAGCACCCCCACAATGGAAATATTGCAGGAACTGATCCGTGTTTCCATCCACAGCACATCATTCCCTGTAAACTGCGCATGAATACTGGCAGGGGAGAGAGGGGAGGTGAGAGTGGAACCCAGAGGGCTAGAAATGCTGCCAGACTGCATGTAGGAACTGCTCCCCCTTTGGTCCCTGACCCCCAACTGTCCCCTGCAGAGCATCTCCAGTCCCCATTCACAGCGAGCTTCCGCCGCTTCTGCATTTAGGGCCTGACAGTAAGAATTTCTGCTATGAGCTCAGGGCTCATCGGTTAGTAGTGACAAAGGAGGAGAGAGACCTGGGTGTGTGGGTCAATCACAGAACGATTTAAGCCACAGGTGCAATGCGGCTATGAAAAAGGCAAATAAGATCCCAGGATACATCAGGCAAGGCACTATCCAGTACAATATTAATGCCATTGTTACAAAGCATTGCTCAGACCCCTCTGGGATGCCGGGTGCAATTCTGGTCACCCACATTCCAGGAAGATGAGTTGAAACTGGAACGTGGGCAAAGAAGAGCAGGGGAAGAGAGGCTGATCACACGAGAGAAGACAAAGAGCTTGGCTCATCTAACTTGGCAAAACGCAGGCTGGGAGGGGATCTGATAGTCGGGGAGAAATCCCCGGGAGAGGGAACGCCTATTTAAGCTAAAGAACAATGTTGGCACAAGAGCAAACGGGGATAAACTGGCCACAGCCACATTTAGGATGGAAGTGAGAAGCCGGTTTCTATCCATCAGAGGAAAGAGGCTCTGGAACAGCCTCCATTAGGAGTTGTGGGGCTGTCAAGGCTGATTCCCCACTCTGACACTCTGAATGCAGAAGGGGAGGGCCTGCAAGGATTCTAAAAATTAATACTGGCCACTCCAGGCTTGTATTAAACTTCCAACTGCTATTAAACAGTTTCTCTCTGGCCTTTATGGTAGATGCTGCCCCACCCAAACGCAAAAAAACCCTTTGAAACCAGAAAGGGGCACTTGGGAATTCCTTCCTGTGGGGTACCCTCAAGGCCTTTCTCTCACACACACACGCACACACACACACCGGGGAAGAGCTGAGAAAGAAAAAAACAAAGGAAATCAGCTGTTGTCACCAGCTAATTTAACAACATGTGCAAACCTCTTAGGACACCAAAAATCCAATCCTGTTCTTAAAAAAGGTAGATTTTATTAAAAACAAAAAGAAAGAAAATACATCTGGAACTTTGGCTTTTGCTAGATTTTAAAAGAGCAATTCCAAAAATTCATACTATACTAAGCACGCACACACACAGCCCTGTAGGGTTTAATACACTTTACTTTGTATCTGTGCAACCTCTTGAATCCAAGTATCTCAGAGCACTCCCTGCTAACCCAGGAGGTACAACAATCACAGTATTTCCATACTACATCCAGGGGAACTGAGGCACAGAGAGGGTGAAAGAACTTGCCCAAGGCCACATACAGAGTCAATGGCAGAGTGAATAATAAAAGCTAGCAGTCCTGACTTTCAGTTTATCCCCACCTGGGATAGAACCCAGAAGTCCTGAGCCCCCAGCCCTGCGTGCTGACCTCTCAACATCACTTCGCTCCCAGAGCTGGGTCCAGAACGCAGCAGTCCTGACTCCCAGCCCTGTGCTTTGACCACTAGACATCACTCTCCTCCCACATAATTGTATGGTGGGATTTTTCAGTGATGTGCACCCCTGTTCACCAGGGATTTTGCTGAAGGACAGCCTGGTTCTCCCCCACTTGTGAGCCAGTCTGGATTTGAACTCAGGCCTCCAGACAGAGAAAGCTTTCTGTGTTTACCCCCCCACACACACACACATCCTCTTCCCCATATCCCTGCAGCCCCCACTAGCCTCTTGCTTGCCCTATGGGCTATGGAACTCTCCTGCCCCAAATGCCCACCCCAGTGGCAGATCAAGCCCTTGCAGATGTCACCGTCGATAAGCACATTCTTCTTCATGGGACCTTGCAGAGCTGGAGGTGAGCTGTCGCTGCGTCCAGTGTCCTTTATATGCTGGGTAATACGTGACACTTGTTTATGAGGCTTCATTTCAGCACGTTACTAAACCAGGGGCATAAATATGATTGAGGTCTATAAAATCATTACTGGTGTGGAGAAAATAAATAAGTGTTATTTACTCCTTCTCATAACACAAGAACTAGGGGTCACCCAATGAAATTAATAAGTTTAAAACAAACAAAAGGAAGTATTTCTTCATACAATGCACAGTCAACCTGTGGAACTGTTTGCCAGAGGATGTTGTGTAGGCCAAGACTATAACAGGGTTCCAAACAAGATAAATTCATGGAGGATTGGTCCATCAATGGCTATTAGCCAGGACAGACAGGGATGGTGTCCCTAGCCTCTGTTTGCCAGAAGCTGGGAATAGGCGACATTCTCTCTGGTCACTTGGTGATTACCTGTTCTGTTCATTCCCTTTGCAGCACCTGGCATGGCCATTGTTGGAAAACAGCATACGGGGCTAGATGGGCCATTACTCTGACCCAGTGTGGCCATTCTTATGTTCTTATGAGAATCTGGATTTCTGTTGGGCAGAAAACTGGCATCTTTTCCTGAGATCTGCCAACGATCCTGGCAGAAACAAAGATGCATCTTCAGGTCTTTATAGTGGAAAGAGGGGTGAGCTCTGTGGTGACTGGGGATAGGAGTGAAGAGGTGGAACCGAGCAATGGACAACAGAAACTGAATATCAGGAGCCATTTCCTAATGGTGAGACCTGCTGGGCTGTGGAATCACATGCAGGGGTATGATGGGACCCCCCTTGCTAGAGTAACTGCAGTGCACTGGGAAAGGAGGTGCTGTAAATACACCTGCACTGGTTTTGGGGGATGGGTGGGGAAGGACTCTAGACCTGATTCACAGATGCCCTGCACCTTGCACCATCATTTACACCTGTATAAAGTGGGTGTGAAACTATCAAATCAGAACGGTAGCATTTTACAGACGTTGCTCTGCTGCAAGTGATGCAAAGCAATAGGGCATCAGATTTGCATCCCCACCGCCACGCCCCCAACACACTTCATGTCTGATCCATGCATCTGCGGGGTGTACCAAGCAGGGATGATACGGTTTTGAGAAGGCTATTTGTTCTCTTCTGGAAAGTGAAGCTTTGAATTCCCGATCATATCCCCATTCAGAAGCACCACGATATAGATGACCACGATATAGAATATCAGAGTTGGAAGGGACCTCAGGAGATCATCTAGTCCAACCCTCTGCTCAAAGCAGGACCAATCCCCAATTTTTGCCCCAGATCCCTAAATGGCCCCCTCAAGGATTGAACTCACAATCCTGGGTTTAGCAGGCCAATGCTCAAACCACACCAGAGATGGTTCTGGGGAGAATTCTTCCTGCAGGGCAAGGAGGAAGCTTTAGGACTACAGAAGCATCTCCTGTTTGCAAGAGAATTCAGAAAATCCCTTAAAAATCACTCCCCATCCCCTCTCCAGTGCAAAGGAGAGGAGACTGCAGTGATTGGTAACAGCACCCAAGGGAGCTAAAGAAATAGCTGCTCACCCTGAATTCAGCCCATGCCCTGGGATGGTGGCTTGGAGCAGTGAGACTCCCATGGGCTCCCCCCAGTGTAGGCACAATTTGTCATGGAAAAAGCTCTCCCCAGGAATCAAATCCCATTCCACAAACACAGAGCCAGTGACCCCTTTGGTGGCTTTATCAAAGAAACTCAATTAAAAGGAGCAGACGCTCTCTTCCTAGGCCCATGCGTATCAGAGGCCCTGGATTCTGTTATTGTGTCTGGCACAATGGAGTCTGAATAGCTGGCAATCTGCAACAGGGGGAAGAGTTGTACTGCCTGCGCTCAGGTGCCCTGCACCAGAGCAGCCAACTCCGGAGCTCTGAGCTTGCTGAATTGCTACATCGAACAAGCTTCTTGCCCAAGCGGGATGCATAAGGCTGGATTGCACTGGCCTCGCTCACGCAGAATACAACCCTGAACCTGGAGTCAAATCCCTTGGAAGTCGACGGACATGCAGGAGCAAGTCCTTATCCCGCATGAGGATCACCATCTGCCCTGCCGTGAAGGGGTTGGGCCCGATCTACTGCGGACGCATTTCAGCACAGCTACAGACAAATCAGTGGAGCTCCGCCAGTTTGCACCAGGGGAGGATCTGGGCCTGGGTTCTAATTTTTCCCTTTCGAATTGCAGTAGCCACCTCTGGCCTGAGGAAGGGGTTGCCTGTGTCGTTCTTGCTGGTTACCACTGTTACTGTTCTG
The DNA here is from genome assembly GCF_009764565.3 of Dermochelys coriacea. Classification (NCBI taxonomy): domain Eukaryota; kingdom Metazoa; phylum Chordata; order Testudines; family Dermochelyidae; genus Dermochelys; species Dermochelys coriacea. The sequence goes on along the minus strand of NC_050068.2, from coordinate 351,731,878 downwards.
CGCCTAGCATCTTGGGTTCTGACCCACAGCCACAGTACAAATATTTCATATTAATAACAGTGTAGTTCATGTGCCATCATTTGATTGTTGAATGAGTGCCCAGGTGCCCAGCTCATCCTGTTCCCGCACTCACTGAGCGGAGGCATCATTCACCTTTTCTCCAACAGTCAAACTGTGGGTGGGTTGTGGGGGGAAGAACATGATTCCTTATCTCTCTGTTCACACCTGGACCCTGAGCTAGCTGGACCCCTGGTCCTACCCAGTGTGGCCATTCTTATGTCTTTGTGTTCCTGCTTCAGTGCATTGCAAAAAGGCTCTGCACCTACACAACTTCAATGTAGGCAATGCTCATGGACCACAGAGATTGTTGTGGTAGGGAAAGGTTTGTGGGGAAGGGAGAATATATAATGATTCCACCTCCTGGGTCATCAGCAGGGTTTGAACTGACCTAGAGCACAGTTCTCTTCCATTTGAGCTAAAGGAGACAGGCCCACAGCCTCACAGGTATTTAAGATCCTCACTTCCACTAAAATCAGGGGAAGAGGCGTTGAGGATCTGGTCATAACTTAGCTGGCAGGAATAGTAAGCTGTTATCCTTAAGTGAACCAGCCACTAGAGGGATGCGTGTGCAATACACCCATCACCCGTGCATTACAAATGCTCCCTTTCCAACCCTAGCATGGCCTTGCCAAGCCTTCCAGTGGGGGTGTTGGAATAGCACTTTATTCATTTTCAAAGATCTCCAATGGAGGGCAATTGTTTCTAGCTGTGATCTCACACACACACACACACACACACACTAATGAGAAACATGTTTACTAAAATGCAGAAGCATCTAAATGACTGAATTTTTTTCAGAGTAGCAGCCGTGTTAGTCTGTATTCGCAAAAAGAAAAGGAGTACTTGTGGCACCTTAGAGACTAACACATTTATTAGAGCATAAGCTTTCGTGAGCTACAGCTCACTTCATCGGATGCATTTGGTGGAAAAAACAGAGGAGAGATTTATATACACACACACAGAGAACATGAAACAATGGGTTTATCATACACACTGTAAGGAGAGTGATCACTTAAGATAAGCCATCACCAACAGCAGGGGGGGGAAGGAGGAAAACCTTTCATGGTGACAAGCAAGGTAGGCTAATTCCAGCAGTTAACAAGAATATCAGAGGAACAGTGGGGGGTGGGGTGGGCTGGGGGGGAAGAAATACCATGGGGAAATAGTTTTACTTTCTGTAATGACTCATCCATTCCCAGTCTCTATTCAAGCCTAAGTTAATTGTATCCAGTTTGCAAATTAATTCCAATTCAACAGTCTCTCGTTGGAGTCTGTTTTTGAAGCTTTTTTGTTGAAGGATAGCCACTCTTAGGTCTGTGATCGAGTGACCAGAGAGATTGAAGTGTTCTCCAACTGGTTTTTGAATGTTATAATTCTTGACGTCTGATTTGTGTCCATTCATTCTTTTACGTAGAGACAGTCCAGTTTGGCCAATGTACATGGCAGAGGGGCATTGCTGGCACATGATGGCATATATCACATTGGTAGATGCGCAGGTGAACGAGCCTCTGATAGTGTGGCTGATGTGATTAGGCCCTATGATGGTATCCCCTGAATAGATACGTGGACAGAGTTGGCAACGGGCTTTGTTGCAAGGATAGGTTCTTGGGTTAGTGGTTCTGTTGTGTGGTGTGTGGAGGTGCTGTCGTCATCATGAATAGGTCAGAGTATGAACAAGAGGCTACTAGGCAGCTCTCCAACACCACTTTCTACAAGCCATTACCTTCTGATCCCACTGAGAGTTACCAAAAGAAACTACAGCATTTGCTCAAGAAACTCCCTGAAAAAGCACAAGAACAAATCCGCACAGACACACCCCTGGAGCCAGGACCTGGGGTATTCTATCTGCTACCCAAGATCCATAAACCTGGAAATCCTGGACGCCCCATCATCTCAGGCATTGGCACCCTGACAGCAGGATTGTCTGGCTATGTAGACTCCCTCCTCAGGCCCTTCGTTACCAGCACTCCCAGCTATCTTCGAGACACCACCGATTTCCTGAGGAAACTACAGTCCATTGGTGATCTTCCTAAAAACACCATCCTAGCCACTATGGATGTAGAAGCCTCTACACCAACATTCCACACAAAGATGGACTACAAGCCGTTAGGAACAGTATCCCCAATACTGTCACGGCTAACCTTGTGACTGAACTTTGTGACTTTGTCCTCACCCATAACTATTTCACATTTGGTGACAATGTATACCTTCAAATCAGCGGCACTGCGATGGGTACCCGCATGGCCCCACAGTATGCCAACATTTTTATGGCTGACTTAGAACAACGCTTCCTCAGCTCTCGTCCCCTAATTTCCCTACTCTACTTGCGCTACATTGATGACATCTTCATCATCTGGACCCATGGAAAAGAAGCTCTTGAGGAATTCCACCATGATTTCAACAATTTCCATCCCACCATCAACCTCAGCCTGGACCAGTCCACACAAGAGATCCACTTCCTGGACACTACGGTGCTGACACTACGGTGCAGACTTTGACTCCCTCAGGGAACAGATGGCCAGGATCCCCTGGGGGACTAACATGAAAGGGAAGGGAGTCCAGGAGAGCTGGCTGTATTTCAAGGAATCCCTGTTGAGGTTACAGGGACAAACCATCCCGATGAGTCGAAAGAATAGTAAATATGGCAGGCGACCAGCTTGGCTTAATGGTGAAATCCTAGCGGATCTTAAACATAAAAAAGAAGCTTACAAGAAGTGGAAGGTTGGACATATGACCAGGGAAGAGTATAAAAATATTGCTCGGGCATGTAGGAAAGATATCAGGAGGGCCAAATCGCACCTGGAGCTGCAGCTAGCAAGAGATGTCAAGAGTAACAAGAAGGGTTTCTTCAGGTATGTTGGCAACAAGAAGAAAGCCAAGGAAAGTGTGGGCCCCTTACTGAATGAGGGAGGCAAGCTAGTGACAGAGGATGTGGAAAAAGCTAATGTACTCAATGCTTTTTTTGCCTCTGTTTTCACTAACAAGGTCAGCTCCCAGACTGCTGTGCTGGGCAACACAAAATGGGGAAGAGATGGCCAGCCCTCTGTAGAGATAGAGGTGGTTAGGGACTATTTAGAAAAGCTGGACGTGCACAAGTCCATGGGGCCGGACGAATTGCATCCGAGAGTGCTGAAGGAATTGGCGGCTGTGATTGCAGAGCCCTTGGCCATTATCTTTGAAAACTCGTGGCGAACGGGGGAAGTCCCGGATGACTGGAAAAAGGCTAATGTAGTGCCCATCTTTAAAAAAGGGAAGAAGGAGGATCCTGGGAACTACAGGCCGGTCAGCCTCACCTCAGTCCCTGGAAAAATCATGGAGCAGGTCCTCAAAGAATCAATCCTGAAGCACTTAGAGGAGAGGAAAGTGATCAGGAACAGTCAGCATGGATTCACCAAGGGAAGGTCATGCCTGACTAATCTAATCGCCTTTTATGATGAGATTACTGGTTCTGTGGATGAAGGGAAAGCAGTGGATGTATTGTTTCTTGACTTTAGCAAAGCTTTTGACACGGTCTCCCACAGCATTCTTGTCAGCAAGTTAAGGAAGTATGGGCTGGATGAATGCACTATAAGGTGGGTAGAAAGCTGGCTAGATTGTCGGGCTCAACGGGTAGTGATCAATGGCTCCATGTCTAGTTGGCAGCCGGTGTCAAGTGGAGTGCCCCAGGGGTCGGTCCTGGGGCCCGTTTTGTTCAATATCTTCATAAATGATCTGGAGGATGGTGTGGATTGCACTCTCAGCAAATTTGCGGATGATACTAAACTGGGAGGAGTGGTAGATACGCTGGAGGGGAGGGATAGGATACAGAAGGACCTAGACAAATTGGAGGATTGGGCCAAAAGAAATCTAATGAGGTTCAATAAGGATAAGTGCAGGGTCCTGCACTTAGGATGGAAGAATCCAATGCACCGCTACAGACTAGGGACCGAATGGCTCGGCAGCAGTTCTGCGGAAAAGGACCTAGGGGTGACAGTGGACGAGAAGCTGGATATGAGTCAGCAGTGTGCCCTTGTTGCCAAGAAGGCCAATGGCATTTTGGGATGTATAAGTAGGGGCATAGCGAGCAGATCGAGGGACGTGATCGTTCCCCTCTATTCGACACTGGTGAGGCCTCATCTGGAGTACTGTGTCCAGTTTTGGGCCCCACACTACAGGAAGGATGTGGATAAATTGGAAAGAGTACAACGAAGGGCAACAAAAATGATTAGGGGTCTAGAGCACATGACTTATGAGGAGAGGCTGAGGGAGCTGGGATTGTTTAGTCTGCAGAAGAGAAGAATGAGGGGGGATTTGATAGCTGCTTTCAACTACCTGAAAGGGGGTTTCAAAGAGGATGGCTCTAGACTGTTCTCAATGGTAGCAGATGACAGAACGAGGAGTAATGGTCTCAAGTTGCAATGGGGGACGTTTAGATTGGATATTAGGAAAAACTTTTTCACTAAGAGGGTGGTGAAACACTGGAATGCGTTACCTAGGGAGGTGGTAGAATCTCCTTCCTTAGAGGTTTTTAAGGTCAGGCTTGACAAAGCCCTGGCTGGGATGATTTAACTGGGACTTGGTCCTGCTTTGAGCAGGGGGTTGGACTAGATGACCTTCTGGGGTCCCTTCCAACCCTGATATTCTATGATTCTATGATTCTATGATAAGCGATGGTCACATAAACACCACCCTATATCGGAAACCTACTGACTGCTATTCCTACCTACATGCCTCTAGCTTTCATCCAGATCATACCACTCGATCCATTGTCTACAGCCAAGCGCTACGATACAACCGCATTTGCTCCAACCCCTCAGACAGAGACAAACACCTACAAGATCTCTATCATGCATTCCTACAACTACAATACCCACCTGCTGAAGTGAAGAAACAGATTGAAAGAGCCAGAAGAGTACCCAGAAGTCACCTACTACAGGACAGGCCCAACAAAGAAAATAACTGAACGCCACTAGCCATCACCTTCAGCCCCCAACTAAAACCTCTCCAACGCATCATCAAGGATCTACAACCTATCCTGAAGGACGACCCATCACTCTCACCGATCTTGGGAGACAGGCCAGTCCTTGTTTACAGACAGCCCCCCAATCTGAAGCAAATACTCTCCAGCAACCACACACCACACAACAGAACCACCAACCCAGGAACCTATCCTTGCAACAAAGCCCGTTGCCAACTCTGTCCACATATCTATTCAGGGGACACCATCATAGGGCCTAATCACATCAGCCACACTATCAGAGGCTCATTCACCTGCACATCTACCAATGTGATATATGCCATCATGTGCCAGCAATGCCCCTCTGCCATGTACATTGGCCAAACTGGACTGTCTCTACGTAAAAGAATGAATGGACACAAATCAGACGTCAAGAATTATAACATTCAAAAACCAGTTGGAGAACACTTCAATCTCTCTGGTCACTCGATCACAGACCTAAGAGTGGCTATCCTTCAACAAAAAAGCTTCAAAAACAGACTCCAACGAGAGACTGCTGAATTGGAATTAATTTGCAAACTGGATACAATTAACTTGGGCTTGAATAGAGACTGGGAATGGATGAGTCATTACAGAAAGTAAAACTATTTCCCCATGGTATTTCTTCCCCCCACCCCACCCCACCCCCCACTGTTCCTCTGATATTCTTGTTAACTGCTGGAATTAGCCTACCTTGCTTGTCACCATGAAAGGTTTTCCTCCTTTCCCCCCCCTGCTGCTGGTGATGGCTTATCTTAAGTGATCACACTTCTTACAGTGTGTATGATAAACCCATTGTTTCATGTTCTCTGTGTGTGTATATAAATCTCTCCTCTGTTTTTTCCACCAAATGCATCTGATGAAGTGAGCTGTAGCTCACGAAAGCTTATGCTCTAATAAATTTGTTAGTCTCTAAGGTGCCACAAGTACTCCTTTTCTAAATGACTGAACAAGCCCTTTGTCTTTGATGGGAGCCTGCTTTTAGTTTTCCATTCCCCATTCAGAGCTCTCCTTTGTCCTATGCTCACTTATTCTGTTCTTTAGCCACCGAGGATCCCACTTAGCAAGGTTGCTAAATCTGTGACTTAGCTTCTGGCGCTGCAGCACTTGTACATGGGGCTAGGAAAAGGCTTGGTTTCCCACGGGCATCACTGACGTTTTCCTGTCTAGTTCATGGGCCACACGTCCCAGGAGACTTACGGCCAAGTTCATCCCCATGGAACCGGGTTCGGCAGCACGGCGCCCCTGGGAGAAAGAAAAGGAACATGATTTAGAAAGTGCTGGGCAGGTGGCAGTTAAATTACAGGAATAGGCAGAAAGACGTCAGACTTACAAGCGGGTTTATTCGCAGCTGGGCTGCTCCACCAGTTGAGAGGCCCCTGAGGAGCATATTATTTTGGAGCTTTGTACCACCCAGCACCTTACACATGCAGTGGAGTGTATAGAACAGCAAGGGGGAAATAGCGAGTTGGACTTTCCAGCCGCAACTTCATATCCCGGATTTGGAGGAAAATCATCTGCTCCTGCTTCTTCACTCAGGAGCATTGCTGATCTATTTAAAAGGTGGGGAGGGGAAGAAACAGACAAGCAGATATATTTCCCAGATCACTTATACAGCATGCAGAAACAGTCTCTTTCAGTAATAAGGATGCTTTACTAGCATCTCAAATACACTATATAAATGATAGCAAGGTCCCAGCATATGCCATGGAGTTCACCCCAATCCCCAGAATTCTGCTTCAGGATCTCAGCGTTCCATAGATATCTATTTCCAGGCCCTCCTGGGTGCTGCAGGAACTTTGAGAGACTGGACCAAGTGTAACCAATGCAGCAGTGGCTTCCTGACTCCGTGCACAGCCTGAAACAATTAGCTGGGAGGCGTGAACAGCCCCATTAATCAGAATGGATTGTTGACTCTGAAATCCAAGGAGGACAAACTGGAATTTATCAAAAACTGAAACTGGAGTCAGCCTAAAATGACCTGCATGTAAGAGCAACAGAAACAATGCTGGGAATGTGGCGCTTGGCTGTGTCACTGATGGCCACATTTCACTCAATAAAAACCTGGGTTTTCTACATCTCTATGGTATTGCCACAGAATCCTCTAATGGAGGCTACAGGTAGGACTGCTAAGCAGAGATGGGGTCCATCTATTGAGGAAGGGGAAGAGCATATTTGGCTACAGAATGGCTAAGCTAGTGAGGAGGATTTTAAACTAGGTTCAACGGGGGCAGGTGACCAAAGCCCACAGGTAAGTCAAAAACATGGAGACCTGGCAGAAGAGTCGGAACCTGGAGGGAGCATGGGCTGTTATAGCAGGGATAAAAGAGAGACAAGACAGAACTGGAGGTGGGGGAAATCAAATCAGTATCTTAGATGTCTGTATGCTAATGCAAGAAGTATGGGGAATAAGCAGGAGGAACTCAAAATGCTAGTAAATGAACACAACTATGACATATTTCAGAGTAGCAGCCGTGTTAGTCTGTATTTGCAAAAAAGAAAAGGAATACTTGTGGCGCCTTAGAGACTAACAATGCTCACATAAATTTGTTAGTCTCTAAGGTGCCACAAGTACTCATTTTCTTTTTTAACTATGACATATTTGGCATCAGAGACTTGGTAGGACAATACACATGATGGAATATTGGTACAGAAGGGTACAGCTTGCTCAGAAAGGACAGGCAGGGAAAAAAAGGGAGGAGGTGTTGCCTTATATATTAAAAATGTATATACTTGGACTGAGATTGTGATGGAAATAGGAGACAGACTTGTTGAAAGTCTCTGGATAAGGATAAAAGGGGTAAAAAGCAAGGGTGATGTCATGGTAGGGGTCTACTACAGACCACCTAACCAGGAAGAAGAGATGGATGAGGCTTTTTTTAAAAAAAACTAACAAAATCATCCAAAGCACAGGTCTTGGTGGTGATGGGGGACTTCAGCTACCCAGACATCTGTTGGGAAAATAACACAGCAGGGCACAGATTATCCAACAAGTTATTGGAATGTATTAGAGACAATTTTTTATTTCAGTAGATGGAGACAGTTAGTAGGGGGAAGGCTGGTGCTGGCCAGGAGGTCCTGAGCCAGGCCCCTGTTAGCCCAGCTCCAATTAAGAAGTATTAATTGGGGCTGGCTGTGTATGCCATGCCTAATTGCTAGAAGAGAAGCACCTGTGGGCCTTATTAGCCAGGGGGCTATGTAAGGCTGTCAAGAAGGAAGAGAAGGGAGGAGCCAAAGGCTGTGCATCCTTGCTAGCTGGGGAAGTGAGCTGTCCCCCAGGTTGCTGGTTTGGAGCAGACTGTAAATAGAAAGTGGTGGGAGTTGACACTGAAAATAAAAGGCACTGGTGATTGCACTCAGAAGGGGTCCCTGGCTGGTTTGTTGCAAGGGCAAGCGAAGGCCTTACTACAGTTGGACATTAGGAAAAACTTCCTAATTGTCAGAGTGTTTAAGCATGAGAATAAATTATCCAGAGAGGTTGTGGAATCTCCATCAGTGGGGATTTTTAAGAGCAGGTTGGACAAACATCTGTCAGGGATGGACTAGCTAATACTTAGTCCTGCCTTGAGTGCAGGGGACTGGACTAGATGACCTGTTGAGGTCCCTTCCAGTTCTATGATTCTAGGAACCTGGCCATGGGATTTAGGTCTAGCCTGAGTATGCAGGAGCCTTAACTATTGGGGTAATTTGCATCTAACGCAATGTGGGTCTATACAGGTAAAGAAAGGCAAACCCACTCCCCTGTGCAGGGAACCCAGAACACAAGGACCAGGGAAAACTAGCACCACATGGGAGCTGATCAGCCATATTGTGCTTGTCCGGCAAGATAGGCAGGTCAGAAGAAACCCTGCATGGAAGCAGCGCCTAACAGCTCAGGTGGTAGCTATCTCATTACCTGTCTCTCCTTTGGATTTTAGAGCAATGGAAGAAAGGTGGGGGGGAAGGAAAGGATGTGGAAACCATAGCTGGAGAGGGAGAGCAAATGGGGTCATGGGAGGGAGAAAATAAGTGGATTAAAGGGAAGGGGGAAAGTGATTATTCAGAGGGGAGGGGAAATACTGTAGGGCAGGGCAGGGCTTAAATTCAACCACAGCTGTCTGGAGTGGCATTCTGGTAACTATTTTCTCACACATGGGGCAGAAGCCCTGAACCCCCACCGAGCCCGCTCCACAGCTGAAGCCCCGAATGGGTGGGGACATGGGGGGCTCTGGGAAATACTATGTGAGAATTTAAGCCCAGCTGCAGGGGGTCAGGAAGAGAGATGGGTTGAGTGCAGTGAGAGGGAGAAGAGATTACTTGGAGGGGGAAAAGGGGAAGCCAGATATTCAGGGGTGAAATGAGGTTGTATGGAGACAGAGAAGGTGAAGGGGGGGGTGTATGAAGCTATAGAAGAAGGGGCTATAGCAAGATGGGGTGGGGGAAGGGAGTTATATGGAGGCAGAGCAGGGGTTGGGAGTTATTTGGAGGCACAGGGGGAAGGGCTGTGAGGAGGCAGGGCAGGGGGTTATATGGAGGCAGAGGGGGGAAGGGCTGTGAGGGGGCAGGCCAGGGGGTATATGGAGGCAGAGGGGAAGAGGAAGAGGATTCCATGCAGGTACAGAGGTGGTAGGAGTCGGGGAGGAAGCCAGGCAGAGGGGAAATCGGGTTGCGTAGTGGGGAGGGGAGGGAACTCTGCAGCGTGCCTGGGGCTCTGGCTTGGTCCAATGCTTGGCTGGCCGCAGGGCACGATGCACGCGGAGGAGGCTGGTGAGCTCATGGACAGACCATTCCTGTCTCCAGAGAAATGGGTCCTCCAGGCACCGTACAACACGAGGCTTTGACAGCCCGGGCACACTGGGCCTGCATGTCGTAGGGGAGGCAGTGTCATCAGGAGAATTACATTTTCTGCTCCACTCTGAAGGCATCTTGGGAAGTGGGGGGGCTCCCCCGAGCGTAGGAATACCCTGGAGGGGTGGGGATGACAGCAGCTGCCTGGCTGAGGTATCTCTGTGGCCCCCATCCCTGCAATAATGGAGCCCCTCACAACCATCAGTGCCTTAATCCTCCTTCTGTCCCCAAAACCCCATGAGGCAGTGCAGGGCTATTAAGCCCATTACACAGATGGGGACCTCAGGCCCACTGAGCCTCTGGCCCTGATCTACAAGGGTGGCTGGGCTCCTCATTCCACTGACGTCCATGGAGCTGAGATCCCCTGGAGGGGCCGGGCCTATGGGACTTGGTCACATGGGGGTTCAGCGGCAGAGTGGGGCTCAAATGTTGATCTCCCAAGTCTGAGGCAAGTGCCCGGCCCCTGGACCCTCAAGGCAGCTCTGTCCCCAGTCTTCAGGGTGGATGCGCGGAGGAGCCGAGTACAGCACCAACTGGCTCCTTAGCCCTAGGGAAGGGACGGGGCAGGGACAGAAGTTCCCCTCAGAAATTCATGTGAATTCACCCAGTTCCTTTCCCACACCCGCCAAGATCCTCCCCATCTGACTTGCAGCTGAGCTCAGCATCTGCTCCCCGGGGACTTCCATGTGGCAGGGCATTGGGGGGTGAGCTGCAGGGGTACTGGGACGGCTCAGGGAGGAGAGGGCTTGGCTGACCAAAGGAGCCAATCTGGCATATTCCGTCCAGTAGGGGGTGGTGTGGGTGTGCATGTGTTTGTGAGACACACACACACACACACACGCTGTGTGTCGCTCTCACACAGATTTTTCCCAAATGCCCCAGGCTCTTTCCTCTGAGCAGCGCCCTGTGGCAGGCCAGCCTTCCCCCTTCATTGCTGCAGGACCTGCCCCTTCTCCCCACTCCCTGAAGGCTGTCACAGGGGGGGTAGAGTGAAGCTAATGACACCTAAAGACCCCAGGGCCCCTGCCCTGGCTGAGAGCTGGGAAAAAGCCCCTCAGGATTGATCACTGGAAGGCCCACGGGGCGGGCTGGCTTCCATACCTGGGGATGAACTGCAGAAGAGTCTGTAGGTAGAACCCAAAACATTGGCCTCCAGGAAAATTAACCTGAGCTTGGGGCTCTGACAGGTTCTAGATGGGACAGAATTAAAGCCTGCAATGGCCAAGGGAAGGATCCTCACAGCAGCTGAGAAATGAGGCCCTGCCCCTCCACACCAGGGGTGCATCCCTGTAGGAGACTCTTAGCAGAGCGGTCTGTCCATGTGACCCTGATGTCGGGCCCAGAGATCAGAGTATGGGAGCTGCCGCTGCAGGGCCTTGCCATCAGGGTTCTTCCTGTGCCCACGCAGCCCCTATGGGTACCCTCAGCATCACGGTGCAGGGAGCACCTTCACCTGCGTGACATGGGAGCATGTGACCAGGGTAGGGAACAGACAGAGCACCACAGGAATGACTGCACATCAGACCAGTGGTCTGTATAGTCCAGTATCTCTGCTTCCTGCTGTACCAAATCAAACTATTGGTCCACATAGTCCAGTGTCCCCACCTCCTACTGTATCGGATCAGACCATTGGCCATATAATCTGGTATCCCTGCCTTTACATATGACCACACCACCACCACCTAGATGGCCCAGTGCTTTGATGAGAGCAGCTCTGGGATGAAGAGCAGCTGGCTGAACCTGAACAAGGCAGAGGGGATGCTGGTGGGCAGAGGACAGTGTCTTGAAGAGTTCCCAGCCATGGTACAGCCTCCATTGGTTGACGCTACACACCCCCAGTCAATGAACTCAGTCCATAGTCTAGGAGTTCTCTTGGATTCCTTGCTGATGCTGAGCTCTCACATCACAAGTGCTGCTTGCTACCAGCTCTGGTCAGCTAGGAGACTCCATCCCATCCTGGCAGATGAAGGCCTGGCCTCAGTTAGTCGTGCTTTCATCACCTTGCAGCTGGCCTACAGCAACGCTACATAGCTGGGCAGGAGAACTTCCACACTCACTTGGTCAGAATACTGCAGCGCCTGTCTTCAGCAACACAGGCTACCGTGAACATATCAAACGGCTCCCTGCTTGCTATACCGGCTTTGAATAGATTTTTGAAGCAAGGTCTCAGTCCTTATCTTCAAAGCTCTCCCTGGCCTGAGCCCAGGACATCTGAAAGACCATCTAAAGCTCTGGGGTGAAGACAGGAGTCAACTTCACTCCTCTGGCCCATGGAATTCTCAACAGTAAGAATGAGGCTTGTCTGGGCTGGAGACAACCTGCTCTGGGAGCAGTCCCAGACTGTGGAATAAACACCCCCAGGAACTAAGACCATCACAAACCTCATCCCCTGCCACTCCATGTACAAGGCATGGTTTGTTTGCCCTGACTTCTCTAACACAAACACAGAGCAACAGGTACATGTATATGAAATCACACACACAAGACACTCCTGTACACGCTTCTCCCTGTGGGGAGAGGATGGGCGAACAAACACCATGTGGCAGACGAGTGGTCACATTGCCTTCCAGCAGCAGGTTTAGCACTCAGATGTGGTGGTAATGAATGCAGTATGGAAACCGATCTAGACTAGACTATTCCTGCCTTATGCTGTATCAGATCAGACTCCTGGTCCATGTAGTAAATTATCATAAAATTATGCTTTGCACTTACATTACACCTTCTGGCCCAGGATCTCAAGCGGTTTTACAGAAGTGGGTAAGGAACATCCATGGGTTACAGAGGGGAAACTGAGGCACAGGGAGGGAAAAGTACTTACCTGGAATCACATAGTGAGTCAGTGGCAGAGCCAGTTAAGGACCCCGGCATCCTGATCCTGCAGCCTCTCCCCTAGACACCTATTCCCAGAGACGAGAATGAAACTTATGTTCTTAGGCCCTGCTGATCTAACCACCAGACCTCCCTCCCTCCAGAAGGGACCCATGCTCTGACCACTAGAAAACACTCCCCTCCCAGACATAGAACCCAGGAGTGCTGGCTGCCAGTGCCTTAGGCTAAGTACTAGGCCCACCTCCTCCCATGCCAATGGAGCTCATGCCTCCTGACACAAAGTGCCATGAACTAACCACTAGTCTACACCATCTCCCCTGGCAGGGGATGCTTTTTCCTTTCTGTTCAGATCCAGTCTCAGGGAAGCGGGGGAGGGGGGGTTCATTTATCTTGGCCATGTTTCCCCAAGTCTGCAAATGGGAGCTGCTGTTGCCAAGCCAAGTTCCCCCCTGCAGGCCTGATGGAGCTCAGGAAGTCATCTATCACGGCGGAGGATGGCAGGGGATTGATGGTGGCTTGCAGCAGGTGAAAGACACTGGGGAGAGGGGCAGCTTGTAGAGAGGAAAGAGGCCCCAACACTCAGCCCTGGGGCTGCATGAGCCCCTAAAGGAGTCCATTGTGCAGCAGGAATGCAGTGCACAGAGGTTTTCCTGAGTCTTACTGAGCAGACACCGGAGTGTCACAGAAAGGCTCTAATGGTCATGGACCCAGACAGGTCACCTAGGGCTCAGGGACATCACCCAGGGCACCCTCAGAACCCTTTGCTGGCACATGGCCCTTAGCTGAAGTCTGGGCAAAAGCCCAAAGCAGAAATGTTGTCAATTTTTGCTCGAGGGGGGAAAAAAAATCTATTCCTGGCAAAATGATGTTAATCACGTGTCACTGGGTAAGGAAAATAAAAATGGGGCCTGACTGAAGAATGCATGATTTGAGATTTATTTAATGTTTTGCTGGGGGAACCAATTATTTCCCTCCAAGCTCTTCTGGGTCCCCTCGACTTTCCTGCGTGTGCCAGGACGACAGAGACATTGGATCAGGGAGGCGGCCTTCGAGAGTCTGCTGCCAGGCAAGAACCCAGCTCTGGCAGAGATGGGGTGGGTGACTCGGTAGGAGGCGTTCTGCCTCCCAAGTCCATTCCAATGCCAGTGCCCCAAGCAGGGCTGGGTGCGGGCAGCCGGCACCAGAGGATGCTGTGCTGTGCTGGGGGAGCGACTCATTCTTAGAGGAGACGTAAAACCAAGGTTCTGGCCACGTGCGCCTGTAATAGTCCTCACACGGGGTCTGATAGGGAAGCATGGCCTAGGGGTCACAGCCACAACCCCAGACTGCCAAGGGGGTTGGTGGGGGGGGAAGCCTGGACCCTCCCACTCCACCAGGCTGCAACCCAGGGCCCTTCAGGCTACCAGTAACCTGGCAACCAAGGCTGCCCTCCCAGGGCCTCTTCCTCTCGTACCCCCAGGTCAGCTCAGTCCAAGGCCTTCTCCTGGTGGGGAAATCCAAAGCAAACTAAATAAGAGGAGATGACCAATGTCCAAGGTCACAGGATACTTCCCTCTCCACGATGGGTCCTCCCTTCCCTCAAGGAGGACCCCTTTGAGCAGCGGTGTCAGAGCCGTGCCGTGCCGTGCCGTTAGGCTAGGCTAGGCTCGGCTCGGCTCGGCTCACCTCCAGTTCTGCCACCTAAATGAGCTGATTCCCTGTCTTTTAATTCCTCCAGCAGACGGAGCATTTGCTGCGGGTGTGGTGGGGTGGGGCTGGCTGAGCCCAAAATGATCCTTTAACCCCCTGTTGCCTAGTGTGGGGTTTGTACACTTCATCACAGTGCCCATTTCAGGCTCTGTTTGTAAACCCTGGGGTCCAGGCTTGCTGGCGATCTGGAATGTGCTTCTGCATTGCAGCACAGGGCAGTCTCAGAGACAGCTCTGGGCCTGCCCAAGAAGAGGCTGTATTATCAGGCACTCCATCTTCTCTGCCTTTTTCTCCCCCTTACGTGGTGTTTCAGCTTTCCTCCTTGGCCTTCTCTCCCCAACCTCCTCCCTGTGGCTTGGCCTGGGGTGGGGTTAGGGAAAGGAGATGCTGCACTTACATCTCAGCACAGCCAGGCTTGGCCTCCATCGACTTCCCTCTGGAGGAAAGTGGTCTGCAGCCAGGGTTCTGCCTCCAGAGATGCTCTAACCCTCAGGGGGCTGTGGTCTCCCCATGCAGCATGGCTCTCTCAGTGGTTCGTGGCCAGGCTGGTGGCATATGAGCTCACCTGGTCGGCACCCATCTTTGGCCATATGCCATTGGAACCAGGGCTGTGTATTTGCTCTGGGAATGGAGAGACAGCCAGAGAGGTCAGCAGGCCACCAGGAACCGTGCCGGGCTCAGCCAGCCACCTGCCTTGTGCTAGAAAAGATGTCATTTCAGGCTCGTGTTCACAGTCACCCCAAGACAGCAGGAGTTGTAGTGGGAGGAGAAAACCCCCCAGAGCCTAATTCTGTTCTTGTTTACACCAGTTTCACTCCATAGACTTTAATGGAGTAGCTCCTGATTTACCCTGATGTCCGGAGCGGGGACTCAGATCCATGGATTGCAATGGCAGGATCCTCACTGCAGAGGCCAATAGCCTCCCAGAGAGATGACCACAGTACACAGCCTGTGTGTCCATGAGCAGCAAGGAGTCCAGCAAGTCCCTGCCCCTTTATCCCTCATTGACAATCAGCAGGCGGAGACCCCTAATTGAGGTTCCCACAGGCATCTCCATTTTCCCTTCTATTCCTAGCAGCATCAGCTCTGTCTTGCCTGTTTCTTCTGGGCACGGGGCCACTTTGGACAGCAGAGGCTGCAGAGGTGGAGCAGATGCTGAGCCAGATTCTGGGCTGGGGTACACTGGCAGCCGAACACTGGTCTACACCTGCAGAGAATGTGACCCGTAGCGTTGCCATTGTCATGCTCTTGACACAGGAGTCCAAGGGGCCTTGTTCCCTCTTTGATGGTTCTCTGTGCTGACAAGACGGGGTGACAATCAGGCATCTAGCTGGACTGCTTTGGGGTTGGAGGGCTTTTGACCTCCAAGCTGATCGGTCAGTGCTGTCTGTGAATGGCAAGCATTTGGGGTGGGGGCATGGGGGGGAGATCTGAGTGTGTGCCTTCACATCTCTATCAACTGCTACTCTCTTCACCCTCTCTAATCCATCTGCCTGGGAAATAAGGAGAGATCAATAAAGTATGTTCCAGGCAAAACACCTGGAAGTGTCATCCTGTGATAAAAGTCCTGAACCCGCTCAGGCTGAAGTGAACTGTAGTTTGCTCAAATATAAAGTTCCCACTTGGAGAAACAATAATTATGTGGTGAGAATAAACAGCTGAGCCTCTGACACAGCTGATGCCATGAGGAATAACAATTATTTATCCCACTGCAGGCTGGAAATATAAAAATAAATGCCATCTTCATGTTTTGAGGGCTCCGTGGGATGGGATTTTCAACCAATGCAATAATATTGCATTACACTGTCACGCCAAAGGATCCCAGCGCAAGAGACTGAAATCATGACTCCTCACTCTGCTGGAACGCAGGGGGAGAAATAGGGCCTGACCCAAAGCTCGGGGAAGCAGGTGGGAGTCATTGGCTGTGGAGCTGGTCCACAGAGAATGCAGCCCTGGACTGGACGGCTACAGTGGAGAGGCTGGTGTGTTGGCAAATGCAGCACTGATTCTGGGCAGGGCAACAGAGAATGTGGCGCTCGTTGCGGGGTGGACTTTGATGCAACAGAGAATGAAACACTGGTTCTGACCTGGGCATTTTGTAGGGCTAAACTGGAGTCCTGGTCAGATTCTAATCTGGTGGATTGTAGTCAGCCTAGCTACACTCTCCTGCAGTTACAATTAACTGACACATTCTTCTCCAGCTGCTGTTCCAGACTGTTCCACAGTGTTGCTGTTCACTGTATATCTCACCAAGAACCATAGGAATTGTATTGCACGGAAGCACTAAGACCCTGGTCCTGCAAGAGGATCCACATGAGTGCAAAGGTTATCTGACATGAATCTGAGTTTGGGATTGGCTAGTCAGGGTTGTGGGGCATCTGTAAATGTGTCTCCTGTGTTTTGGGTCCATAACTGGCAGGCTCAAGCATCAATTCAAGGATATTTCACAGCTCGGTGGAGCGGCGCCCTTGCTTTGTTTAGTGTTTGTACGGTGTTGAGCATGTTGTGAGCCCTGTAGTAAATAATCACCACAATGCAGTGTAGTTATTCTGTTTTTATCTAGGACCATGGGAGTGTGCGGCACTTTCCCAGGGAGTGTCTGCAGGAGAAAGCTCCATTCATGAAGCTACATGGTGTAGAAAGGGTTAAACATTCTTTGTTTTTAAAATCCCCTTGTTTGTTGGGCTGGCTGTGAGCTTGGGCAGAGAGGTTTTAACTGCTCAGGTAACCCTTGCTGTCTTCCCATGTTAGTCCGACAGGCTGTATAATGTCCCAGGGCTGGAAGATCAGGGGGCTGGGGGCCAGGACTGAGGTGCATCGGCCGAGCTGGCAGAGTGTGAGGCAGGGGGGAATGCTCAGGACAAGCATAACAGGAGGAGACTCTGGGATGGGACTGAGGGGCATTGGGAGAGCTGGGGGAGGCTTCGAATAGTGGGATGGGGGAATGCAGGTCAAATCTGAGGAGCTGTTAGGGGTGGGGAGCCCAGGGCTGAGCTAGCAGGGGGCTGCAGGTCAGGAGTGAGGGGCACTGCCACAGCTGGATGTGGGGAGCCCAGGGCTGGGATAGCAGGGGGCGGCAAGTTGGGATTGAGGGGCACTGGCAGAGCTGTTGCGGGGTGGGGAGCCCAGGGCTGGATAGCAGGCGGCTGTGGGTCGGGATTGAGAGGCACCAGCAGAGTCGGGGGGTGGGGAACCCAGAGCTGGGAGAGCAGGGCTGCAGTTGGGATTGAGGGGCACTGGCAGAGCTGTTGTTGGGTAGGGAGCCCAGGGCTGGGATACCAGGGGGCTGCGGGTCAGGATTCGGGAATGACGGGCATGTGGCAGAGCTGTTGGGGGGTGGGGAGCCCAGGGCTGGGAGAGCAGGGGGCTGTGGGTCAGGATTGCACCAGCAGAGCCGGGGGGGGCCCTATGAGAGGAATAGTGGCAGAGGCTAGGGGAGGACTGCACAGTGCCTGCCCTCTCCTTGTCTGACTCCAGCGCTACAGCTCACTCCCTTTGAAGGGCATGACGAGGGTTGCCAACCCTCCAGGATTGTCCTGGATTCTCCAGGAATCAAGGACCAATCTTTAATTAAAGATTATGTCATGTGATGAAACCTCCAGAAATACGTCCAAGCTAAATTGGCAACCCCAGGTCTGACACTCCCTCCCTCCCTGAGAAGCCTTTGGATTTATTAGTTGTTAACCCCCCTTCTTGATAATGACCAATAACAGCAGGCTTTGCTATCCTCTAAGGGGCACCTGGTGCTGACTCTGCCAGTGGGCTCCAGGGAGCAGTGGACCCAGGGAAATTGGATGTTTACATAAGAATGGCGCTACTGAGTCAGGCCAGTAGCCCATATAGCCCAATATCCTGTCCTCTGACCGTGGCTGGTCCCAGGTGCTTCAGAGGGAATGAACAGAACAGGGCAATTTATCGAGTGATCCAGCCTATCAACCAGTCCCAGCTTCTGGCAGTTGGAGCTTTAGGGACACCCAGAGCACAGGGTTGTGTCCCTGACCATCTTGGCTGACAGCCATCGATGGACCCTATCCTGCAGGAACTTTTCCAAACCCAGTTATAATTTTGGCCTTCACAGCGTCCCCTGGCAGTGAGTTCCACAGGTTGACTGTGTGTTGTGTGAAGAAGTACTTCCTTCTGTTTGTTTTAAACCTGCTGCCAATTAATGTAATTGGGTGAACAGATGAACAGGTACAATCTTTTTAATCTCTCCTCATACGGAAGCTGTTCCAGACCCCTAATCATTTCTGTTGCCCTTTTCTGTATTTTTTCCAGTTCTAATGTATCTTTTGTGAAATGGGGCAATCAGAGCTGCATGCTGTGTTCAGAGTATGGGTGTCACATGGATTTATATAGAGGCATTATGATATGTTCTATTTTATTATCTATCCCTTTCCTAATAGTCCCTAACATTCTGTTAGCTCTTTTTACAGCCATGGCACATTGAGCAGATGTTTGCAGATAACTCTCCATGGTGACTCCAAGATTTTTCTGGAATGATAACAGCTAGCTTAGCTCCCATCATTTTGTATGTAGAGTTGGGACCATGTTTTCTAATGTGCATTACTTTGCACTGATCAACATGGAATTTCATCTGCCACTTTGTTGCCCAGTCACCCAGTTTAATGAGCTCTCTTTGTAACTCGGATCGCTACCCCTTCCTGCTTTTCCACATGGGCACCAATGATACTGCTAAGAATGACCTTGAGCGGATCACTGCAGACTATGTGGCTCTAGGAAGAAGGATAAGGGAGTTTGAGGTGCAAGTGGTGTTCTCATCCATCCTCCCCGTGGAAGGAAAAGGCCCGGGTAGAGACTGTCGAATCGTGGAAGTCAACGAATGGCTACGCAGGTGGTGTCGGAGAGAAGGCTTTGAATTCTTTGACCATGGGATGGTGTTCCAAGAAGGAGGAGTGCTAGGCAGAGACGCGATCCACCTAACAAAGAGAGGGAAGACCATCTTCACAAGCAGGCTGGCTAACCTAGTGAGGAGGGCTTTAAACTAGGTTCACCGGGGGAAGGAGACCAAAGCCCTGAGGTAAGTGGGGACGTGGGATACCAGGAGGAAGCATGAGCAGGAGAGCGCAAGAGGGGAAGGCTCCTGCCTCATACTAAGAAAGCAGGACAAACAACAAGTTATCTCAAGTGCCTATACACAAATGCAAGAAGCCTGGGAAACACGCAGGGAGAACTGGAAGTCCTGGCATACTCAAGGAATTAGGATGTGATTGGAATAACAGAGACTTGGTGGGATAACTCACATGACTGGATTACTGTCATGGATGGATATAAACTATTCAGGAAGGACAAGCAGGGCAGAGAAGGTGGGGGAGTTGCATTGTATGTAAGGGAGCAGTATGATTGCTCAGAGCTCCAATATGAAACTGCAGGAAAACCTGAGAGTCTCTGGATTAAATTTAGAAGTGTGAGCAACAAGGGTGATGTCGTGGTGGGCGTCTGCTATAGACCATCGGACCAGGGGGATGCGGTGGACGAGGCTTTCTTCCGGCAACTAACAGAAGTTACTAGATCGCAGGCCCTGGTTCTCATGGGAGACTTCAATCACCCTGATATCAGCTGGGAGAGCAATACAGCAGTGCACAGACAATCCAGGAAGTTTTTGGAAAGTGTAGAGGACAATTTCCTGGTGCAAGTGCTGGAGGAACCAACTAGGGGCAGAGCTCTTCTTGACCTGCTGCTCACAAACCGGGAAGAATTAGTAGGGGAAGCAAAAGTGGTTGGGAACCTGGGAGGCAGTGACCATGAGATGGTCAAGTTCAGGATCCTGATAAAAGGAAGAAAGGAGAGCAGCAGAATACGGACCCTGGATTTCAGAAAAGCAGACTTTGACAACCTCGGGGAACTGATGGGCAGGATCCCCTGGGAGAATAACATGAAGGGGAGAAAAGAAAAGGAGTACTTGTGGCACCTTAGAGACTAACAAATTTATTTGAGCATAAGCTTTCATGAGTTACAGCTGAATGCATCCGATGAAGTGAGCTGTAGCTTATCCTCAAATAAATTTGTTAGTCTCTAAGGTGCCACAAGTACTCCTTTCCTTTTTGTGAATACAGACTAACACGGCTGCTACTCTGAAACCTAGTGACAGAGGATGTGGAAATAGCTAATGTACTCAATGCTTTTTTTGCCTCTGTCTTCACGAACAAGGTCAGCTCCCAGACTACTGCACTGGGCAGCACAGCATGGGGAGGAGGTGACTAGCCCTCTGTGGAGAATGAAGTGGTTCAGGACTATTTAGAAAAGCTGGACGAGCACAAGTCCATGGGGCTGGATGCGCTGCATCTGAGAGTGCTAAAGGAGTTGGCGGATGTGATGGCAGAGCCTTTGGCCATTATCTTTGAAAAATCATGGCGATCGGGGGAAGTCCCGGATGACTGGAAAAAGGCTAATGTAGTGCCTATCTTTAAAAAAGGGAAGAAGGAGGATCCTGGGAACTAAAAGGCCTCACCTTTTAAAAGGCCTCACCTCACCTGAGCCTCACCTCAGTCCCTGGAAAAATCTTGGAGCAGGTCCTCAAGGAATCAATTTTGAAGCACTTAGAGGAGAGGAAAGAGATCTGAACAGTCAACATGGATTCACCAAGGGCAAGTCATGCCTGACTAATCTAATTGCCTTCTATGACGAGATAACTAGCTCTGTGGATGTGGATGAGGAGAAA
Organism: Dermochelys coriacea; assembly: GCF_009764565.3. Classification (NCBI taxonomy): domain Eukaryota; kingdom Metazoa; phylum Chordata; order Testudines; family Dermochelyidae; genus Dermochelys; species Dermochelys coriacea. The sequence goes on along the minus strand of NC_050068.2, from coordinate 351,710,819 downwards.
GCAGTGGACGTGTTGTTCCTTGACTTTAGCAAAGCTTTTGATACGGTCTCCCACAGTATTCTTGCCAGCAAGTTAAAGAAGTATGGGCTGGATGAATGGACTATAAGGTGGATAGAAAGCTGGCTAGATTGTCGGGCTCAACGGGTAGTGATCAATGGCTCCATGTCTAGTTGGCAGCTGGTATCAAGTGGAGTCCACCAAGGGTTGGTCCTCGGGCTGGTTTTGTTCAATATCTTCATAAATGATCTGGAGGATGGTGTGGATTGCACCCTCAGCAAGTTTGGAGATAATGATAAACTGGGAGGAGAGGTAGATACACTGGAGGGTAGGGATAGGATACAGAAGGACGTAGACAAATTAGAGGACTGGGCCAAAAGAAATCTGATGAGGTTCAACAAGGACAAGTGCAGAATCCTGCACTTAGGATGGAAGAATCCCATGCACTGCTACAGACTAGGGACCGAATGGCTCGGCAGCAGTTCTGCAGAAAAGGATCTAGGGGTTACAGTGGACGAGAAGCTGGATATGAATCAACAGTGTGCCCTTGTTGCCAAGAAGGACAATGGTATTTTGGGATGTATAAGTAGGAGCATTGCCAGCAGATCGAGGGACGTGATCATTCCCCTCTATTCGACATTGGTGAGGCCTCATCTGGAGTACTGTGTCCAGTTTTGGGCCCCATACTACAAGAAGGATGTGGAAAAATTGGAAAGCATCCAGTGGAGGGCAACAAAAATGATTAGGGGACTGGAACACATGACTTATGAGGAGAGGCTGAGGGAAGTGGGATTGTTTAGTCTGCGGAAGAGAAGAATGAGGGGGGATTTGGTAGCTGCTTTCAACTACCTGAAAGGGGGTTCCAAAGAGGATGGATCTAGACTGTTTTCAGTGGTAGCAAATGATAGAATAAGGAGTAATGGTCTCAAGTTGCAGTGGGGGAGGTTTCGGTTGGATATTAGGAAAAACTTTTTCACGAGGAGGGTGGTGAAACACTGGAATGGGTTACCTAGGGAGGTGGTGGAATCTCCTTCCTTAGAAGTTTTTAAGGTCAGGCTTGACAAAGCCCTGGCTGGGATGCTTTAGTTGGGGTTGGTCCTGCTTTGAGCAGGGGGTTGGACTAGATGACCTCCTGAGGTCCCTTCCAACCCTGATAGTCTATGATTCTATGAACCCTTCACAGTCAGCTTTGGACTTAGAATCATAGACCCCTAGGGTTAGAAGGAACCTCAAGGTTCATCTAGTCTAACTCTCTGCCAAGGTTCAGGATTTGTTGTGTCTAAACCATCCAAGACTGATGGCTCCAGCCTGCTTTTGAAAACCTCCAGTGAAGGAGCTTCCTTGACCTCCCGAGGCATCTGTTCCATTGTCCTGCTGGTCTTACAGTTAGGAAGTTTTTCCTGAGATTTAATCTAAATCTTTTCTGCTGTAGTTTGAACCCATCGAGAGAACAACTTTTCTCCATCTTTTATGGCAGCGTTTCAAGTATCTGAAGATGGCTATCACCTTCCGTCTTCATCTCCTCTTTTCCAAACTAAATATACCCTGTTCCTTTGCTCATATGGCTGGTGTTCCATCCCTCTGATCAGCTTGACTTAACTAACTTGAGTATTTTGTGTCATCTGCAAACTTTGCCACCTCACTGTTTACCCCTTTTTCCAGATAATTTATGAATATGTTGAACAGCACTGGGCCCAGTACAGACCCCCTGGGGGGACACTACTATTTACCTCTCTCCATTCTGAAAACTGACCATTTTTTCCTATCTTTTAACCAGTTACCAATCCATGAGAGAACCTTCCCTCTTATCCCATGACTGCTTATTTTGCTTAAGAGCCTTTGGTGAGGGACCTTGTCAAAGGCTTTTTGAACATCTAAATACACTGTATCCACTGGATCTCCTTTGTCTGCACGCTTGTTAACCCCCTCAAAGAATTCTAGTAGATTGGTGAGGCATGATTTCCCTTTACAAAACCCGTTTTGACTCTTCCCTAATAAATTGTGTTCATCTGTGTCTGATAATTCTGTTCTTTACTAGAGTTTCAATCAGTTTCCTGGTACTGAAGTCAGGCTAACCGGCCTGTACTTGCCAGGATCACCTCTGGAGCCTTTTTTTAAAAAATTGGCTTCACATTCACTATTCTTCAGTTGTCTGGAGTAGAGGCTCATTTAAGTGATAGATTTCACACCATGGCTAGTAGTTCTGCAGTTTCATATTTGAATTCCTTCAGAACCCTTGGGTGAATCCCATCTGGTCCTGGAGACTTATTACTGTTTAGTTTAGCAATTGGTGCCCAAAGCCCCTCTATTGACACCTCAATCTGGAACAGTTCCTCAGATTTGTCACCTAAAAAGAATGTCTTAGGTGAGTGAATCTCCCGCACTTCTCATTTTGAAATGATGCTTCCTCCCTTCCCCCAGCAGCATTCTGTACTCTGTTTAGACATGGTGGTGGATTTTTGGTCCTCGTTCTGTGGGTTTTTTAAAATTTTTATTACATTTAATACATTTACTTTGAGCCTCTCACCTTCTTGCCCCTTTCTTGGCTTTTCCCTCCTTTGTATTTTCTGAAGCCAGCATTATAAATAAACCCTGCCCTCCTCCCCACAGGCTGCCCCAGCGAGGGACCCAGCCCATCTCATTCTGGATCTGGGGAATAGATGCAACAGGATCTGACTCCCATGGGTACAGGAGTCAAGATACCCACTGATGCCAGCACTAAGATGCCCATAGATACTAGGGCCAAGATAGCCATTGGTGCCAATGCCAAGATGCCCCTGCCTCCTTCCAGTGCCAGCGGATGGTAAGTTGTGGCCCGCACACACCACAGGATTTGCCCATAAAGCAACCCCGGCTTCCTTAGAGGCAAATCCAGGGGGCTGTTCCCAGACCACTGCCGAGACAAGGGGGCGGGGGACACTAATCAGCCGCTGGAGACCTGGAATGAGGCTCCCAGCCCCTGGCAGCCCGCGTGGGGAGGGCCTGGGAACTGGACGCAGGGCCCAGGGGAAGGCAGCTGCTCCGCGGGGCTAGCCCGGGAGCCGGAGCAGCCGGCAATGCCCTCCCGCAGCCCGCCGGGGTACAGGGCTCCGCAGCGGTCAGCAGGCAGCCCCTGGCCCCGGCCCCATCGGACTGAGGGCGAGCGCTGGCCCCAGGGCGCCCCTCTCCTCAGCACCGCCAGCTGCTGCCGGGCGGGAGCTCCAGCCCCTGCGCACCGCATCCTCCCGCTGCTGGGCCCGGGCGGGGCTGGGGAAGGGACCGAGCCCTCTTGTCTTTGGGGGTGCCGGGTGGCAGGGGAGGGCAGAGCCCGGGGGCCGCGCTGGAGAGCTGCTCCTGTGCGCTCCCCCCGGCTCCGGGCCCTGGAGTCCGCGGGGGCGGTGCCCCCCTGGGCAGCTGGCCACCCTGGGCAGCAGGAGGCTAGTCTGGGGCAGCGTGGCCCGGGGACCCCCGGCTTCTCCAGGGGAGGGAGGCAGGGAAGCAGGGTGGGCAGCCTCCTCCATCACCCAGCCCCAACCCCCCGTCTCCCCGCCTTACGCGCGGGTCTCCCTCGGCGGCGGGGACCCCCCCGGCTCCCCGTTGCAGGGGGCAGCTCAGGGGGGTCCGTGGCTTGCAGAGCTGCCCGTGCCAGACGTGGGGTCGGGGCTCCCCGCTCTGCCCCGCCCGCGGGGTGCCCGGGGAGACGCTCAGGCCCGGAGGCGGGGGAGGGGGAGGGGGGGCGCGGTGGCTGCTCGGGGCTGGGGCTGGGGAGCGAAGGACCGTGGTTAATGTATAATTGGGAGCATATGGTATTGAAAAGGCAGCCTGTTCTCTCGGGAGCGCTCGGGGCTGGGAGGGCTCCGCTAATGATGGTCAATTACTCACCAGGCTGGGCCAGCAGGGATGCCACTCCGGGCTCCTCGCTGGCTAATATTTGCTCTTCAAATATTTTACTTGAAAGGTTTACAGCGTGTGTTTATCTGCAGCCCCCGGCATAGGGGGCCATCTGCGCCGGGGCCTCGGGATTTATAGAGACATCGCCCCCCCCCGCCCCCCCACCCAGGGTCCTCCAGCCGGGCCTGCCTTCTATTTGTTCAATGCAGGAAAGAAGGGGGGGGACACACACAACAACCCCGTAATAAAACAGAACCTGGGCTGGGTTTATGATTGAATCCGAAGCACTTTGCCATCTGGCAGGTGCCTGCCCTGTTTGCTCAAAAAGCGCCAGAAAGCCCGGCACCCGCCGAGCCTGCGGGCCCAGCTCGGAGAGGGATGCTGCGGACACGTGGCCGGCCGGTCCCGCCACCCCCGGGATGCAGGAATCCACGGGGGAGGCCGAGAAAGACCCCCCTGCCCCGCCCCCAGCCAGCCACCCGCCGGGGATGCTGCGGGCTCGGGATGCTGCGGCTCCTGCAGCTGGGAGGATGCAGGCGGGATGCAGGCGGGGTGCGGCGGGGCAGGCGCTGGGCTGTGCTGTCCACCCCGAGCTAGTGCTGAAATCCCTCTTCCCGCAGGCGCTGCCTTCGGGGAGCGGCTCCTCCCGAGGCGGGTGTCAGCTCCGAGCCAGGCTCCGCTTCCCACGGCCGCCCCCCGGGGAGGGCCCGGAGCCCAAGGAGCGGGGAGGGGGGCCGGGAGGGGACAATCAGAGCCATGGGGTGGCCTCCCGGCCCGGGAGATTGGGCCCCTGCACCCTCCATTGCGGGCCAGTGTCCCCGGTGCAAAGCCACAGGCAACGGCGCCGGGCCCTGCTCCCGCAAACCCGGGAGTCCCTCTGCTTCCCACGGGACAGGGCCAGCTGAGAGCAGCCCCTGCCTGGCCCAGAGCCAGCCCGGCCCGGCCACGACCCCGGAACGGCCCCCAGGAGAGCCAGTGCGCCCAGCCCGCGGGTTCAGCCCCCTCGCCCCGGCGCTGGGTGAGTCACTTAGCCCCCGCCCGCAGCCACCGGACCCCAGCGCCCGCCCGGCCTAGGCTTGTCTGGGGAGCCTCTGTCCCAGGAGCAAGGGCTGGAGAATCCCCCTCAGCGGGGCCGGTGCTGCCCTGGGCAGAGGGGAGACAGCCCGGCACCGGCGGGGAGGCGGGGGCGGGACATTTCGGGGGGTGGAAAGCAGCCTTTGGTGGGGGGGGGGACTAGCTCAGATTAATTTAGCCTGCACAAGAGTGTGAGTGCGCGTGTGAGTGTGTGCGCACGTGTGAGTGTGTGCGCACGTGTGAATGTGTGTGTGTTTTATAACCCTGCCTGTCTGGAAGCTCTGCACACAAGGCAGGTGATTTCTCTCCTCCTCCGCCTGCCCCTGCCCTGTGACATCACCGCCTGCTACCCCCTTGCACCTCTGCCTGGAGTCACATTCATCCTGGGCTCCCCGGGAAGGGACTCCAGCTTCTCCGGTGCCCGGAGCGGGAGAGGGCGGCTGAGCTCTCCCGGGCGGAGCTGACAGCCCAGGAGGGACAGAGAAAGTTCCCCGAGACTTCCAGCAGAAGACGTCGCCTCCAGGGCCAGCCCCCCCCCTTTGCTCCAGACAGGTAGCCGGGCTTTACAGGCTCCTTTAACCATGGGGGGCGGGGGCTATTTTCTATTTAGCTTCACTTTGCTGCTTCTGCTTCTTTGTACCCCCCAGCCCAAGGCACCTGTGCATCCCCCTCCGGCCTCCTTCCTACCCGCCTGAATAACAGGAGAAGCAGCCTTCACATTGGACGGAGGCTTTTGGGTTTATTCCTTAGCCAGACAGATCCCATGGTCTTGTCTGAGCTGCCCCAGAACAACGATTCTTTAGCGAACGGGAAAGTTTCAGGCTTCCTCCCCGACCATCCTCCTTCCCCTTCCAGCCTGTTCTAATCTTCCCCTGCGCCCATCACTCTCCTACATGAACCCAAGGCCAGACCCTGCCGTCCTTCCTCAGGCACAACGCCCACGGGCTGCAGCAGGGGCTCGACCTAAGCGAGGGCTGCAGGGTTGGAGGTCTGGAGGTGTATTCTTCCCCCCAGCATGGCAGGTGAATTCGCAGGGAAGGGCCCCCTGCCTATCGAGGAGCAGGTTCTCCGGCCACTGGAAATCCGTGCGGCTTGGTTCGCGTCCCCTCTGATTGCGCCAGTTGATGCTCTGGCCCAGGGACGGCGGTGGAAGGGGATACAACGCCAAGTATCCTGTGAGTTACACCCGCAGGCAATCCGCAACGTGTGTGTGTGGGAATTGCCATTGTTCAGCTCCAGGAAATGTAGGGGACCCTTTCCCCTTTGTTTAGTTCCTTGGGTTTGCGTTTTATTGGAGTTAATAAGCACAGTCAATCACCCCAGACAACTTCCCCAAGCTGTGGGGTGGGTGTACCCCAGGGAGTGAAATCGGCACACGCCTCTGAGCGAACCAGCAAGTCACAAGACACCGGTGAGCTTTCTTGGGTGATCGCTTGCACCGGGAGATCAAAACCCTTATGTCAAAAATCCCGGCCAGGATTCTGCACGCCAGTGATTCTGGGGAGGCCTCTGGGAATCAGGCTGCCGGCAGTGGTAAGGGTATTGTGGGGGAGCCTGCAGGAGACGGCAGGGCCGAGCTAGGCACTATACAAACACAACAAAGAGAAGAAACCAGCCAGGTAGCTGCCTCATGTGGATTTAGGGGTGGAATTTTAGGTACACAAGTTGGAAAAGTTGAGTTTATTCATTTCAGGTGGACTTTTCAAAACCACCCAAAGTTAGGCACTCCTCTTCCATTGACTTCCCAAGGGAACTGGGTGCCTGTCTCCTCTCTAAAATCTCTGAAAATCTTCCCTTTCTTCTTTCAACAGTTTTTGATTGTGTGGTTTTTATATGTGTGTGGGTGAGGGGAGAGAAGGTGGCAACAAATATATAATATTGTGTTAGCTGTTGTGGTTGATTGTTATAAAGATGCAGAAGTATACATGCCTTATTTTAGGCTCTCAGTTACAACTGAAGAAAGAAAGAAAGAAAGAAAGAAAGAAAGAAAGAAAGAAAGAAAGAAAGAAAGAAAGAAAGAAAGAAAGAAAGAAAGAAAGAAAGAAAGAAACTGTTTGGGGATAGATAGATAGATGGAGTGTATGTAGATCAATAGACAGAGAGACAGATGGGGTGTAGATAGATAGATAGATAGGTAGATAGAGGGGGGTGTATGAGGATAGATACATATATAGATAGAGAGATAGAGAGATAGAGAGAGGGGGTATATGAGGATAGATAGATAGATAGCCAGCCATTTTCATATAAGACCTGAAAAACTAAGGTCCACACAGACATTAAGATCACATGCCATTTTTCCTAAGACCAAGGCTGGCCTCAGTACCCTTGGCCAAAGTTTCTTCTTGCCATATGCAGAGTGATGTCTGGTAGTTGCTCTCCCACCCAGCAATGGCTGCATTTTCTTGGGGCTGGGTGTCTGTACTTGCAAAGCACTGTCGGATCCCTTCTGTCTCCCCGAAAGATGAGACATTCGTTGATATTCGATACGCACATTAAATGTGGCACAATGAGCGCGTCTTTAGTTCTCGCTCCACATAAGCTGCCGGGACGTTGGCAGGTGGTAACATTTGGTCATTAACACTCCGAGGGAGAGTCCGGCCATAACCTAGCAGTGAAAAGCTCCGTGTCCTGGCAGGACCCCCGCCCCTCAATGTCAAAACTTGCCCCGGCATTTCAGAGGCGTTCTGACTAGGATTTGACTGGGCTTTGCAAGCCATCATTCTGCAGAGACACTGACAGGCAGGACCTGCTTTGGGTTGCAGTGCAGGTGTCAAGTGAATCTCTGGGGCTGGGGAGGGTGGCATCCGTCCAGCACACAAACAAGAACGCTGGAAATTGATTGGAAAGTTGTCCGGGTTTTCTCTTCATGGTATAATTATCCAGCCTAAACAATTCAGTCTCTGAAACACAATGTGCAAGACCGCATTTGGCATGGGGGCAGTTTGCGCTACTGGAGCCTTGCCCCCAGGGAGGTTGTGCTCGTCTGTGCCAAAGGCCAGGTGTTGCGGCCATGGCATTGAAAACCGGTTGGTTGGAACATGCAGCTCCCAGGGGACAGGTGCAGGGTGTGTGGCATAGGCCAGAGGGCAGAAACACCCAGGGCCCAAGAGGAGTCTTCACTTGGCACAAGAGCAGAACCTAGAAAAACACATTTTGCACTTTCAAAGTGTAAGACAGGGCAGGGAAGAATGCAGCGCTGGGCCCTGGGGTCACTGTGCACTAGCCAGATCCAGGGGTGAGCAAGAGAGACTCTGAATCAGCCCCCAAAAGCTGCCACACAAAAGACAGCATAGCCTGTCCCTGCTCTTCCTTGCGCTGCGATAAATCCGGAGCAGTTCCGCTGGCCCCAATGCAGTTCCACCAATGGGCGTCGGGGGGACAGTCAGACCTTGTGCATTCAGAGTTGGGCTTTCCAGGCCAAAGGCTGGTCTCATGTGTCGTGGTGTAAACCTGGAGTGAGTGTGCTGAAGTCATCGGAGTGACTCAGGAATGCCAGCAGGACCGGGGCTGCCCCTCGGTTTAAAACGAACAGAAGATTGAGAGGCGGGCACAGAATTGGAGACGCGGTTTGGAAAATAAGCCCGGTAGGAGAAAGTTGGCACCTAGTCAGGTCCCAGCTGGAGAAGAGGGCTTGGCAGAGCCGGGAGAAAGCTCTGCCGGTAGAAGCAGAGGTGTTAGATGGGCAAGGGGCCAATCAGTCACCCCAGCTGCTAAGGATGAGGCTGTCGGGGCAGGCCACACCGCCCGCAGGACACCGAACACCTAACATGCACCAGTAACTTCCAGGGGCCGGGTGACCCAGCGCCGAGCCTCATCATCGAACCTGCCCCAAAATCAACGGCACCCCCAAGCCCCCTGGAGCAGAGGCATCCAGGGCCAAGGACTGACCTCCAGCCTCTGCCAAGAGCAGGCGCTTGTGCCTCAGTGACGAGCCACGCCGCTGGGAGCAGCCTGTCTGCAGGACCCACAGCTCACCCGGCTCCCCCTTCCTGGGTCTGACCTCGGAGCATTCAGCATCCTCTGCCCCCTGTGCACTTCCCACAGCGAGTCCGCCCAGGCGGGGTCCTGGGGAAGCCAGAGGGTCCTGCCCCCAACTCCGCAGTCAGACGTGACTCTCAGCCAGCCAGTAAAACAGAAGGTTTATTAGACGACAGGAACATGGTCTAACACAGAGCTTGTAGGTACAGAGAACAGGACCCCTCAGCCGGATCCATTTTGGGGGGCAGTGAGCCAGACAACCCCGTCTGCACTTCACGCCACTACACTTCACTCCTCGTCCCCAGCCAGGCCCAAACTGAAAAACTCTCTCCAGCCCTCCCTCCTCTGGGCTTTGTCCCTTTCCCAGCCCAGGAGGTCACCTGATTCCTTTGTTCTCCAACCCTTTAGCTCTCACCTTGCAGGGGGGAAGGGCCCAGGCCATCAGGTGTCAGGAAACGGGGTGTTGGCCATTCTGTGTGTCCAGACCCCTGCACACACCTGCCCTCTAGGGCTCTGCAACGATCAAACACCCTTATCCCACCACCTAGATACTTAAGAGCTGCATAGGGGAAACTGAGGCACCCCCACACTATTCAGAGGAAACATTAAGAACAGTCCCACTTCGTCACACCTTGGTTAGACTGTGGCAGACTGTGGAAACTCCTGGGGAAAGGCGCCTGAAACCCCCCTGCCAAGCCCCCCAGCTTGGGTGGTGGAGCAAGACCTCGAGGGAGGCTGAGGAATTGTTGTCAGGAGAGAAATTCGCGGATACGCTAGATACTCATGTATCAAGTGTGGTCCAGGGATCATGGAACCATCCTGCCAAAGGAGAGAACCAGACAACCTATGAGATCTCCCACCCCAGCCAAGCCAAATTGTCCATGATTATCATCACATTCACAGAGCAGACCCATAGTATCTGGGCTGGCGTTTCCTAGGTCACCCCCCACCCAGGCCCCTCTCCTCCTGCTCCTATCTGGTGTGGTTCCTTTCTGCTGCCTTCCCAGCATCCCACTTGCTGCCTCCTGTGGTAACCAGAGCCTACAGCAACCCATGGGAGCAGACCCCACGGGGATGGGCAGCAGTATAAACCCCTAACAGCGATGTCGTTGCCAAAGGATCGGATTCATTAGAAGCAGTTGTATTGTCTCACCTCTAGTGGGGTGCTTCTAACACTCTGGACATGGCAAGCAGCTGCCTGCACACCTGTCTCCGGCCCCCTAACCGCTGACTATAACCCAAGGGCAGGTGAGTACATTCTGTGTGCCCAGCGCCTAGGGCAGTGGGTGCAAGGGGGAAGCAGGCGGTGTGCCATCGAGAGGCTACGGCTGTACAGGTGAATGGATACTACGAGGATGGCCTGTATTCTGGCCTGGGGTCGTGGGCTCTCCTGGCCACGTCTGCAGCCCGAGAACATCCTGTGCGGGACACCTGGGCTCACCACATGGCAAGGGGGAGGGACAGCATTTTCAGAAGCTTCCAAGTGACTTGGGGGCCTAAGTCCTATTTCCAAAAGTGACTTAGGCACTCGGAAGTCTAAAGCCCCATTGACTTTTCATGAGACGGAGGCTCCTATGTCACTTGGGTGCTTTTGAAAATGTGACCCTATCATTGTATGTCTCTGACCCTCTGGTCTCAGGTCCCCCCTGCAGCAGGGGAGGTGTCTGGAATTGCCTCCCCATCACTCACGTATCCTGGCCTGATTGGAACGACCCTCTGGAGGTGGCCCAGGCACTGAGACGCAGCCACCTGAAACCTGAGACATGCAGCACCAAGGTAAGAGATGCTTCCACACTGAGGCAGCCACCAGACAGTGCTGCTCCAGCTTGCAGCCCCCCAGGGTGATTCGGGGTTCGCTGCAGCAAGCCACAGGGCTGGTATTATGGCTGATGTAGGTTGGTGCAAAGAGGGTGAAAGAGGCATGAAGGAGGGAATCCAGTCAACTCGCTTTGGCTCGAGAGGGTGGGCGAGTCCTTAGTGCACAGGAGACCCCAGCTCTGCCACTGGTTCTCTGAGCCAGGCCCCGTGTTGGGGGCAAAGGGGACTCCTTGGATTGAGAACAGAGCAGGATTCAACACGGCCCACAGCGGACCTCAGAGCAGCCTTGGGAAGGGGGTGCGTCCCCTTGGCTCCCCCAGTGCAGACAGGATGTATCCTGGGGGTGGCAGATCGCATGGTTAAGGTCACCCCTAATGCCACTCTCCACCTACATCAGGCTGCTGCTTCCCTCAGCACAGGGCAAGGCCAACCCTTTCATTGTGGTAAACAATTATCCAGGCCCCAGCCATCTCCCCCTCCATTACTGCAGTCACCCTAACACCCACGTCGCTCCCCTCCAGCCCGTCCAACACTGTCTGCCTTTCCCACCAGCCACACACCCTCCCTCCCTGTCACACCGAGTGTCAACAATGCCTCATTGCCCTGCCCTGCCCTGCTGGCACGTGAGGGCTCGTTTTGTGCCAGGGTCCTGCTCGCCCTTTTCTCAGAGAGGCCGTAACCCGCACACCCTACCCTCTCCCTGTTCAGCCCCTTCTACCATGATGCGCACATACACCGGCTCTAGCCCATCCCAGCTCTTCCCAAGCTGAGTTTACTCCCTTCACTGGGGCTCCCTGTTTGCCCGAGTTTCTCTTGGCCTGTCTTCAGACAGGCACCTCATCTGAGCGGGGGCTGTCTTTGAACTGGTGCCTTGTACAGCACCTGGCATATTGCCGACGCTACACAATTAATGACAATGCAATCATCACTCCTGCTCTCTCAGGGGCCAGAGACCAGCTCTTGGCCATGAGCTAATTCCCGAGGTGGTTTTTTTAAAGCTGCATAGAAAGGCACCAGTGGGAACAGAACTGGACCTGCACCCTGCTGCAGTGGTCTGGGGTGCTCAGCGGAGTGAATTGAGATTACAAGGAGACACACACGTAGATTCATAGATCACTGAGATCATCCAGTCTGATCTCCAGCCTAGCACAAGCCAGAGAATGTCCCCTAGTGATTCCTGCACCAAGCCCATATCTTGTGGTTGGGCTAGAATTTAGGGGTTGGTTTAGAAAGCAAACATCCAAGCTAGGTTTGAGGATACCAAGTGGCAGAGAAGCCACCATGTCCCCCGTTCCATTGTTCCAGGGGTTTCCCTCCTTATTAACACTTCTCATCTTATTTCTAGCCTGAATTTACCTGGCCCATCATCCCCCCAACCCACCAGCAGAAACCTTCTCTCAATGGACTGGAGACAACATGCTCCTGAAATAGTCACGTAGACGTCCCACTGCACCTTCCTCTCCCCTTCCCCAGCCCTGCCCGGCACAAGAGCCCCCTTGTCTCCTGTTAGGCAGCCTGTGGGTGGAAGGGGTCACCTCTCTGCTTGCGGGAGCCCCACATCACCCGCCTGCCCGGGCTTTTCCATAGGGGCTGGCGGCGTGAACCAGCTGGGGGGACTCTTTGTGAACGGCCGCCCACTGCCCCCTTGCAAGAGGAAGCGGATCATCGAGCTGGCGGCAAGTGGGGTGCGCGCCTGTGACATCTCACGGAGCCTGAAGGTGGGAATCGGACCAGGATGAGGGGTGGCTGGAGGGGGGAGGAGATGCATTTATTACTGTTCCCACACATGGGTGGAGGGTATAATAGGCCAGGGGAGGCTGAGCCTCTCCAAACAGTCAGGCTGTGGCCTGCCAATCTTCCACCCTGAGGCCTTGCTCCCACATCCTGCTCTTCCCTTGTGGCCCCACCCATGCTGCTCCTCTTCCAGCCCTCACTCCCCGATGCCTGCAGGGGCTTGGGCTGGTCGGCCAGCAGGCCAGGGCTTGGAGTGGCTGGCGGGCTGGGGCTTCGGGCAGGCAGCTCAGCTGGGCGGCCAGGGCTCCTCCTGCCACGGTTGGGGGCTCAGGGCTCCTCTGGCTCTGGTGGGTGTGAGGAGGGCAGAAGGGGCGGGACACCTCCCATGTCCCGGCAAATATACAGATACCAGCAAAAAACAAGGGGTGGGCCTGGGTCAGCTGAGAGGAGACAAGCAGAGGCCGAGGAGCAGAAGCCATGCAGGGAAGGGCCAGGGGGAGCCTGAGCAGCAGGCTGCGAAGGGAGGCTGGTAGGGAGGGTGCAGCTTTATGGTTCTTAATCCCCTATTTCTCCCATCTCCTTATGCCCCCGAGTCCCCACCCAGAGCCCGTGCCTCAGTGTCTCTCTCTGTACCACAGGTATCCAATGGCTGCGTGAGCAAGATCCTGGGCCGCTACTACCAGACAGGCGCTGTGGAGCCGAAGGCCATCGGTGGCAGCAAGCCCCGCATGGCCACCCCAGAGGTGGTAGCCCGAATCACGCAGCTGAAGCTGGAGCACCCGTCCATCTTCGCGTGGGAGATCAGGAGGAAGCTGCACTCTGAAGGCATCTGCGCCAGTGACCGGACACCCAGCGTAAGCCACCGCTTGGAGAAGTCACAGAGCCAGTCCAGGGATCTACGACGATCTGCCACCACTGAGGGCCTGACCCTCTGCTTCCATCCCAGGCTATGCACAGCCCACGCACAATCAGCCGGGAGCTGCTTTACTCTTGTTACTATCTCGGGCAAGCCAAGGGTGTGAGGAGGGGGCTATCACTACCCTGACTGCCCATCTCCAGACTCGCCATCCATCGGCACTTTCTCAAAGGCTCCACGGTGAAGAGTACCGGAGGAGGGGTTAGGAGGAGATGGGATATGGCCTGCCAGATGGTTCAGCAAGGGCCTCCCACGCAGAGGGAAAGGAAGCGTTGGGGCAGTGGGGGGAGAAGCGAACAGCGGGGGAATGATGGGGAACTGCCCTGAGAGCAGCAGGGGGTTAGAGCTCATGCCAGGGGTGTTGTTACTGCACCCGACAGACAGTGGGGATGGTTCTGTTGAAGATCCAAGTGGAACCACCCATCTGCATTTCATGTCAATGGAATCAACTGTGCAAAGACAGAGCCTGGCAGTTCCCAAGGCCAAGTCTCTACCTGGGACCCAGTGAGACCACTGTGCTCAGTGGGAGCCCATGGTGAAAGCCAGGCTGTTTTCTGGAGAGGGTCCCCCACAATGGAGCAAATTCCCGGGGGAAATCGGAACGCACCTCACCTGAGTGTTCCCAGAGGGAGAGAAGTACTTGTGGCACCTTAGAGACTAACAAATTTATTTGAGCATAAGCTTTCGTGAGCTACAGCTCACTTCATCAGATGCATTTGGTGGAAAATACAGAGCGGAGATTTATATACACAGAGAACATGAAACAATGGGTTTTATCATACACACTGTAAGGAGAGGGATCACTTAAGATGAGCCATCACCAGTGGGAGGGGGGGGGAGGAGGAAAACCTTTCATGGTGACAAGCAGGTAGGCTATTTCCAGCAGTTAACAAGAACATCCGAGGAACAGTGGGGGGGTGGGGTGGGGGGAGAAATAACATGGGGAAATAGTTTTACTTTGTGTAATGACTCATCCATTCCCAGTCTCTATTCAAGCCTAAGTTAATTGTATCCAGTTTGCAAATTAATTCCAATTCAGCTGTGTCTCGTTGGAGTCTGTTTTTGAAGTTTTTTTGTTGCAGGATAGCCACCCTCAGATCTGTAATCGAGTGACCGGAGAGATTGAAGTGTTCTCCGACTGGTTTTTGAATGTTATAATTCTTGACGTCTGATTTGTGTCCATTTATTCTTTTACGTAGAGACTGTCCAGTTTGACCAATGTACATGGCAGAGAGGCATTGCTGGCACATGATGGCATATATCACATTGGTAGATGCGCAGATGAACAAGCCTTTGATAGTGTGGCTGATGTGATTAGGCCCTATGATGGTATCCCCTGAATAGATATGTGGACAGAGATGGCAACGGGCTTTGTTGCAAGGATAGGTTCCTGGGTTGGTGGTTCTGTTGTGTGGTGTGTGGTTGCTGGTGAGTATTTGCTTCAGATTGGGGGGCTGTCTGTAAGCAAGGACTGGCCTGTCTCCCAAGATCTGTGAGAGTGATGGGTCATCCTTCAGGATAGGTTGTAGATCCTTGATGATGCGTTGGAGAGGTTTTAGTTGGGGGCTGAAGGTGATGGCTAGTGGCGTTCTGTTATTTTCTTTGTTGGGCCTGTCCTGTAGTAGGTGACTTCTGGGTACTCTTCTGGCTCTGTCAATCTGTTTCTTCACTTCAGCAGGTGGGTACTGTAGTTGTAGGAATGCATGATAGAGATCTTGTAGGTGTTTGTCTCTGTCTGAGGGGTTGGAGCAAATGTGATTATATAGTAGAGCTTGGCTGTAGACAATGGATCGAGTGGTATGATCTGGATGAAAGTTAGAGGCATGTAGGTAGGAATTGCGGTCAGTAGTTTTCCGATATAGGGTGGTGTTTATGTGACCATCGCTTATTAGCACCGTAGTGTCCAGGAAGTGGATCTCTTGTGTGGACTGGTCCAGGCTAGGTTGATGGTGGGAGAGGCAAGACCTGCTCCTGCTCACTAGCTTTCCCTCAGTAACATCCGGTACTATTCCCCGGGGCAGACCACAGCGCCGAATCTATTAGCAGGGCCCCGGACAGAAAGAAAGAGAGAATAAAATGTCACCTCCTCCAATGTCACAGCATAGGGTTAGATTTTCTAATCACAGAGTCTCTGCTATAAATCTTCAGTTTCCATCTCTGATTTGCAGATTGTCTCACTGCAAATATTATTATTCCATTGAAATTAAAGGGCTTTCCAGCTCATCAGGCATTAGGAGCAGATGGGCGCCATCCCTTGGAGTGGCCATGCCACAGCATGAATACAAGAGCAGTCAGGGAAGGCTCAGGAGCATCGGTACTTTTGGAGGTTCGGCTCGGAGACTGGAGCTTCGAGACTTCCACAACTCCAGGCCTGCCTGCATTTTGACCCTAGCTGCCCCACTTCTCCATCTACATGCCCTGAGCCAAATCCTTCTTCATCTACATGATCCAGAGCCAAATTAAGTCAATAGAGAGACTCCTGTTGACTTCACTCCCCATTCTCTGCTCATTCAGTGTGCAAGAGCTGCTTAGCTCCAGGGCTGTGGGTAAGTCTGACTGGGTGACAGACTCTGACCCCAAGCAACTCCCTGCATCTTCTTTGCCCAGGTGTCCTCTATCAACCGGGTGCTGAGGAACCTGCAAGGGGACTTGCGGCTCACAGCTGACTTCGGTTTCATGATGGAGCTGTCACCACCAGGTGAGACACGCCATGGAAAGTCCCCAGGAGCAAAGACCCTTGGGACAACTTCAGCCAGCATGTAACAGGAACACACTCATAACATACATACATGGGGAGACACTTATGTGTACCCTACCTCCCGACCACACACAGATTGCTACCTCTGCAGATATCCCCTCCCGAGTCCTCAGTGCAGTGGTGATGCTGACGTGTCCCCCTGTGATAGCGTCTGTACAACCGGAGCCCGCTCCAAGGCCCCGCTAACACCAAACTGCTGGGTAACAGCTCCCTCCACTATGGAAAATGCATCAGAACGACCCACTTCTTGCAGACCCCGATTTTAATCCTATTCACACCAATTCCTTCCCTCCTGCCAAGGGAAACCCCGGAGAGCAGGCGCAGGTGGCGTGGGACAGTATCAGCTGCTCAGAGTCAGACTCTTGGGGGTCTGAGACCTTCTCCCCCTGGGGCTGGCAAGCACAGCACACACGCTCCCCAAGGGGCAGGGAGAATCTCCCATCACTCGCCCAAGCCCCCTTCGACTGGCTGGTCAGAGCGGCAGTGACTTGGGGAATACCATGGCCAGGCCTTCGTGGGTGGAGAGAGAGGTTCTTCAAAGGGCAGGGATCAAAGCGGAGTAAAGAAGGGGCAATTCCAAAGGGCCCCATTGTCCATCCCCTCCAGAATGCTCCTACGGAGACATTTATTATTATTAGCACCATAAATGGGCATGCCGTTATATTAGTGAATAGCTAGGGGTTCTGCTTCTAGATACCAGCCCCATTGCTGGCTTCACCTCCCCACCACCACCAAGGAGACTACCCCTCCCAGAATCCCTGGAGAAAGTTTGAGTGGCCACCCTAAAGAAAAGTGCCTAGAATTTACCACTCCACCCAGCATGCTTCACTCCCCTCTCCCCCGCGCTGCAGGTTTCCCCTGGCCAGGAGAAGCTGGCAGCAAGGTCTCAGTGGAGGCACCCGCATCCCAATGGCAACCTGGGAGGAGCTCCGCATCGGCCAGGGGGCCCCCGCCGGGCATCCAGCACAGGAACAGGACAATCTTCTCAAGCCAGCAGTCAGTGGCCTTGGAGAGAGGTGATTGGCTCGAGGGCTGTGAGGATGAAGCCATGATCTGATTCTCAGACCCCCATGTACACTCAGGCCAGGCCTTGAGCAACATCATTGACTTTCCAGCTTCAGAGCGTGACCCAAGCACAGATGGACAGGGTCAGGAGGGAACGTCCCCTAGGGGCAGGTTATGCCATAATTGTCATTTAAATCATCCTCTGAAGCAGCTGATGCTAGTTACAGTGTGACCCCGGCTCTGAATCATTCGAGCCATTCTCATAATCCTAAATAGATTCCCTATTGAAATCAATGGGGAGTAAGCAATGATGGCAGGGTGTGGCCCTGTATTATGGGGGAGGTGTTGACCTAGCTGTTCATCTCTGGGGTGGTAACTGTGGTCCAAAGCAGGATGACTTTGCTCCAAACTCCCTTCCAGAATTCCAGAGAGGGCAGTACCCCGACTCCGCTACCCGGGAGAAACTGGCCTCAGCCACCCAGCTCCCCGACACCACCATCAGGGTAAGTGGGAACAGCTGCTGACCCCCCACCCCCATGCTGGCTCTGCACATGCAAACCCAGGATGGTGGCAGCTGTGTTTGCACACCTGTGTGAGTGCAAGAGCACGTGTATGTGCTGAGCAGTGTCTGATAGTGAGCAGACCTGGGCAACGCCTTTTGGCTGAGACTTTTTTCAGCAAAAGATGCAGATTTGGTGACACCAAAACTTTTCACAAATTCATGTCAGGTTCACCAAATAGTTCACTTCAAAAATGTAAAAAAAAAACAAAACAAAAACCACCCTCCCCAATGAAAATGTGTCATTTTGACATTTTCAAAACAAAATATTTGGATTGTTTGGTTGGAAATGACTTGTCGTTTCAAAATTTCCTTTACTGTTTTTTAAATTTCAAAAGCATGACAAATGGCCAAAATCAAAACAAAGCCACTCATTCAACCCAAAATTATTTTTTTCAACTTTTCTATTTGCCGAATATATGGAATTTTTATTGTCAGTCTGACCCCAAATTATATTTTTTCCAACTTTTCGAAATCGCCAGGGAACCCAAACATCTGTAATTCATGCAGCTGTCTTAGGGGGAGCGATTGTCAATGAGCAAATGAGCGTGCAACGAGAGTGCAGCTGAGTCTGTCTATAAAGGGACCATGCATGCACACCTGTGAACGGCTGTGTCTCGGCGTGTGCATGTGAGTCCGAGTGAGGGGTGCATTAGTGGCTGTGCATCTGTGAGTGTGGCTAAATTAGTGAGTGTGTCCCAGTGTGGGTGTGTGAGAGCGGCCCAGCTGGTCGAGGAGCCAGAGGAAGACTCTATCCCTTTGTGCGTCTCCCCAGCACCTTGGCCAGCTACCAGGTGCACATTATGTGAGAGGCAGAGTTGCAGGGAGCTCAGATTTCATTGCCCTCTTTGTGTCACTTGCATTCATGCCTATGCTGCTGTGTCTAGACCGGTGCCAGGACGCCACCCAGAGGAGACTGTAGGTGACAGCAGCTAACTTCTGAGTCTGAAGCTCTGGATATTTTTGTCCCCCCCCTTTGCTGAACCAACAGGCCCCAGGCTAGGGCTGATTGCGCTCTTTGCTGGCATGAGGACTGTGGCTCTGCAGGCACGTATCGGCCCTGCCATGGGGGTGTCAGATCATGAGACGACAGTCACACACACATTCACAGACACACACCAGCAGGCACAGCCAGGTAGAGCACACCCTGGAAAAATAAATCCCACACACACATTCTCATATGTATTCTGGACACACTTTGTAATGCCAGGTATAAATCACGGTGTCATTGGGAATATTGAGAAAGGTGACCTCGCTGAGGACCAGGCGCTGGGGCCTACTGCTGCTCACTCGCCAAGCTACGAAGCATTGGCTTTGTTTGGAATAGCTCTGACAAACGACACCATCATCGTATTACACCAGCCTGCTAAGACAGCATTGCCCCTACACACTGCCCAGGCTGTCATGTGACACACTCACAAACCCCTGGGAAACACACACACACGCTGGGGCAAACTCTCCTGGGCCATGTGCCTCCAATAGTCATTTACCGCTATGCAAAGTGGAGGCGAAGTGCTTCCAATCTGGGCTTGTTTAGCACACGCTTTGCGCAATGGTAAAAGACCCCACCAGTGGCAAGGCAGAGATGCCAGGCCCACCCCCTTGTTCTCTCTTTCACACGCAGCGAGACGTGTCTCATCTATGCCCCACTGCGGAAGGTGAGCAGCCAGCCCTGGCTTAGGAAAGACATTCCAAAGGGGCAGAGTTTTGCCCTGGTACCCAGGTTCATGGACATTAATGCATTAGAGACAGAGCAGAACAAAGCTCAGGAGCGAGGTGTGAGGATTTAGGGCTGTCGTCTTGGGGATGCCCTATCTCCAACCCCAAATGTTCCAAAAATCACGAGTATGGCTCCAAAAAAAAGCAGGAGATTGAAAAATGTAACTAGTTACTACAGACAATCTTTCCCAGGTGTCTGGCTGCTGGGTCTTGCCCGCATGCTCAGGATCCAACTGATCGCCAGCTTTAGGGTTGAGAAGGAATTTTTCCCTGGGTCAGATTGTCAGAGACCCTGGGGGATTTTCGCCATCCTCTTCAGCATGGGGCACAGGTCACTTGCAGATGCAAACTAGTGTAAATGGGGGATTCTCTGTAACTTGATGTCTTTAAACCATGGTTTGAGGACTGCAGTAACTCAGCCAGAGGTTAGGGGTCTGTCACAGCAGTGGGTGTGGCCTGCGTTGTGCGGGAGGTAAGACTACATGATCATGATGGTGCCTTCTGGCCTTAACGTCTGTGAGTCTATGAAAACAACAAGGAGTCCAGTGGCACATTAAAGACTAGTCTATGAGTTTCCTTTTTTGTTGCCTTCTGGGTTTGGAGCCTTTAGGGGTCACGTTGTCCAGCTTTTCATGAGTGTTTGGGTGCACTCTGCCAGAAAGGGTGCAGCGGATCATTGGGGGATTGGGGCAGGTCACTGACCGTCTCCCTTCTCCTGTGCTAGGTTTGGTTTTCAAACCGAAGAGCCAAATGGAGACGAGAGGCAAAGCTGAAGCTGGAGACTGACTGTGCAGGTGACAATCTACGTGCATTGCTGCGCCGTGACGCTCCCAAGGGAGTTTTGACAGTCCTGTCCCCTCAGTGCACCATCTCCTTCCCACAGCCAAATGCTCTGGCCCGTTGGCCAGCTGCTCACAGCAGATGTTTCCCTATAAGTAGGGTATACAGCCGCCTTGGACAGCTTCCCAGACACTCCTGGCAGTCTCCGATGGGCGGCAATGTCATTATATCGTCTGTCCGTCCCATCTCCCCCGCCCATGCAATTCAGCCCTTCACTGCCACTGGCATCCGGGACGGGTTCAGCTAACACATTGTCATTTCACTTGCAATCTCTAGGAAAACCTTCTCCCCTTCAAATTCTTGGGCAGCTGCATGGGCTGGGTTCAGTACAGATGCCACCTTCACAGTGGCCCCCGGGCTGCCAATACCAGCTCTCCACGGATGCCCAAGCTCTGTGTTAGACATTAGAGAAGACTTTCTAAGTATTCTAAGGCTAAATAAGCACAGAATATCTCCCCGAGGGAGGCTGTGCAATCCCCGTTTGTAGAACAGATCAGCCAAACACCTGTCAGGGATGAGCTAGGTTAATTTGGGGCTGCCTCAGTGTGTGGGGGGGAAAGGGGTGGACTTAATGATTCCTTAAGGTCCCTTCCAACCGTTTGTAGGATTCATACCTACGAAGATTGTTCTATGATGCTGTATGAGATTCTTGCCCGGGAAGTTGTTAGAGAGACGCCAAAATCATTTTTAATAAGGAAGTCGGAGAAGGGATCCAGGAGTCAGGGCGCTTGGGTTCTATTCCCAGCTCCGGGAAGGAGTGTGAGCTAGTGGCTGAACAAGGGCCTGGAAATCAGGACACCTGGGTTCTGTTCACTGTTCTGTGCGGTGCTGTGTGACCTTGGGCAAGTCCCTTCACTTCTCTGCGCCCCAGTTATAAAATGGACGTGATGACTTTCTCCGGTGGACTGGTGGCTGTGAGGCTTGTGAATGTTTGTAAAGCGTCTGGTGGCCGTCGCTAGAGAAGCATCCGTATGATTTTCTCTTCCTTGCCTTGCCCAGGGTCGTGGTGTGACCGGATTCTATCCCCGTTTGCACCAGCTCTGCAGGCCTTTACTGCTTTCCATCCATCCTCAATGACCGACACCATCTCCACACAGGTAGGCAGTGTGCCCAGATCTCTCCTGGGCCGGCTCTGTTGGGGAGGCTTATCCTAAACCCAGGGTTTTTCCTGTTTCAACTGTAATCCCCAGGCTGCCCCTCTGCCTGCCAGATCCACCCTGTCAGCCAGCAATGGGGCGCTGGCCCTTCTCCCTGGGGATGATCCCGGCTGGATCCAGGCCGGTGGATTAAATCATAGCAAACTAAGGCCCCTTGACTTCTGAATGGGCGTGTCCACACAGGGGTTTAATGCACTTCAGCGTCACAGCATTAGTTAATGCCTTGTAACTCTCCGGAGTGATCCCATGTAGACGAGTCCTGAAGGAGCAAAGCAGCGGGATTCCTGTGGGAGAGGCGCTGGCCCGGAGCAGACTGGGGCCTTGAGTCTGGAGTGTCCCATCAAGCGTGGTCTTGCTCCTAGTGGGGTGTCTGGGTGTCCTTCCCAGTGGGTGACATCTCTCTCCTTTCTGCTCCCATCACAGCACCTGGCTGCCTCCCCGGCACCCTTATCATGCCCAGACGCCCCCAGCTTCACTGTCTACCTGGGGACCTCCCAGCCGCTGCATCTGAGCTCCTCTCCGCCGTGTGCCTGGGAAGAGCCTTGCTGCGGTAAGTGGGGCTGGACAACTTGAGGTCTGGCTCCCCCACTGCTTGGTTTCCACAGTATCCCCAGGCTCAGCCCATGGGGTAATAGGGCCAGGGACATCTGTCCTCCACTGCTCTGTGGGCGGGGGGTAGCCCAGAGAGGGCACAGATGAGTAACCCAGAGGGAGAGCACCCTACGTCTCTGTCTCCAACAAGGCTCCAGTGACAGGGGAGGAGGAGGGAAGTCCCCCCTCTTTCCTGCCCCTGGAGACTCCATTTCAGGCAGAAAGGAGACCTCAGGGGTGGGGAGGAGACAGGCAGGGCCCCTGCGGGAGGGGATCCCAGGACAGCCCCCACCCATCACTGCCATGCGCATCGAGCTCTGAAGGCCTCTCCTCCAGGGATGCCCCCAGGTTCAGGCCCGCTGAGGATTCACCCATCCCCAGTTAGAAGGGGAGGAACCGAATCATATGGCCCTGGTTGATCCTTTGTTCTTTCACTGCAGGCCTGGCTCCCAGGGCCACTCTGCCTCCAGCTTCTTGGAGGCCAGCTCTGGCACTCCCCCACTTGGATGCCTCGCCCTTTGCTCTCCTTGGTGGTGCCCCGCAAGTCTCCTCTCTGCCGCCCAGTGCCACAGCGATGCCCCCCTTGCATCCTTCTACTCCCAGTTCCTCGCTGAGGATCGGACTCCTGGGTTCCACCCCAGCAATCCCGGCTCAGCAGCAGCCTTTGGACACTTCCACTCCCGGCTTCAGTGCTTATGATGTTTCCCTGGAGTGCCAGAAAGGCAGGAGGCTGTCCTGCCCCTTGTTCACTCCCAGCAGGGCTGGAGCCCAAATAAGCCCATTGTCTAAACCATTCCCTAAGGGGAAATCTGGCGCTGAACCCTGGGCTCAAGGCAACTAAGCAAGTTCATGGCCCCGATGCTGCAGATTAGCATTAGAGATGGACCTCCGCATTGCTGAGTGGGTGAACAGAGCTGCCCGCTACCCCGGAGAACACTCAGATGTTAGACCTCTCCCCGTCAGCACGCACTCCCGCAGGCTTGGGAGGATGGGCTGCAGCCCCTGGAGCTCTTGGCCTGGCTCTCCAATGGTGCCCAAGCACAGAGATAGGGTTATTCTAAATGAACCACACGCCTTGGGAGCAGCCTGTGAGGCAGTCATGAAATGTGGAAGAGAGCACCCATGGCACATGCTGGGACATAGCAAGCTGGACTTGATTTTTCACAAAGTTTTCTCAGAGTGGGGGAAAACTGGGACCTGGAGCAAGGCAGCCCGCAGTCAGTGGGACTTGTGGGTGCAGGAGAACAGCAGGATGAGGACCCTGGTCTGCATTTTCTGCCGGTGCATGGGGTGTGAGTAGTTTGCGTATTCAGTCTCCTCTTCGCCACTTCCCTGACCTTGGGCACAGCTTCCAGAACGGGGCCAGAAGGGCAAAAAACCAACAGTCTCCTGAATGGAGTGCGATGCAGCTCATCACCTCCTAGCACCCTCCTGCTCCTCAGCCAGGATGCATCCCCACCCTCACCAGTCCTTGTAGCTATTCCCTTGGGAGTCTGTCAGCCAGGCATACCCCAGCGCCTCGTCAGCTGGTTCTCTAAAGCTACCAGTGCCACAGCCACAAGCTGCAGTGTGCCCCAGGTTGGCTGAGGCAGAACACATTAGGGTACAGACGCCTGCACTCCTCCATGGCTTCACTGGCCCTTGTGATGTGCTGGGGGGACCAAATGAATGTCTCAGAGACATCTAGACACACTGCTAATGAGCTGGCTCTTTGATACCTCCGGAGACCCTGGCTTGAGTTTTCCCTCCTATTCTCTGAGCAGATCCACACTTGTCCTCTTTCAAACCACAGGAAGGTAGGAATCTCCACACCAGATCAGACTGGGGTCCAGCCCGCCTATACCCTCGCTCTGTCAGAGACCAGCACCAGCTGCTTCAGAGGAAGGTGCAAAGATCCCAGTGGGCCATGAGGCTGGGATTTCCTATTTGTTTATCTGTACCTCATCTCTGTGAGGTAGGGCAGTGCTATTATCCTCATGGCACAGATGGGAAATTGAGGCACAGAGAGACTAAGTGACTTGCCCATGGCCATACAGGATCATAGAATCATAGAAGATTAGGGTTGGAAGAGACCTCAGGAGGTCATCTAGTCCCACCCCCTGCTCAAAGCAGGATGTCTGCTGTGGAGCAGGGAATTGTCCTAGACTAGTATCCTAGCCACTGGCCCATCCTCCCTCTTGTTGGGGTTTCCAGATGTTTGCAGCATTGGTCTAACTGCTAATACTAGAGTTTTACCCTTGACTTCAACCACAGCAGTTAGGCAAGCACCAAGCACTTTTGGAAACCCCATTTACAGATTATCCAGCACATGGGAAGTTTCTTCCCAGCCCCCATTAGTTAGGGCCTGCCCTGATGCATGAGAGTCTATATCCTTGATAAATGTTTTATCCTCTCTGGGAAGGGCCTTCTTTAGCCATACGAATGTCTGATCCTTTTGTTACTAATCTTGCTAAGCCCCGTTCTAAGCTGTTATTCAATGTACTGGAGACAATAAATTGTGAAGTAGGTTTGATAATCACTTGCCGTGACCCACCGCACTGACATCAGAACCGCAGGTTACTCATCACATTCCAGGAACTCTAGTTTCAACCGCTGAAGGCTGGCTCCTATGCAGCCCCTAGGTCTCGATGGATTCCCGGCAGCCCTTGTACTTCCCCAGAGGAAGACCAGTTTTCCCCTTCCCTCCCACTCCAGATCTGAAGGCTGGGTGCACCAAGCACCCCCCACGTCTGGCAGCTCCTCCAGCCCTTTGCCATGGCATGATAGCCAGTGCTGTCCCAGCATGATTTATTACTTGTTTCCAGGACAAAGGCAGGAAAAGAAAGAGAAAGTTTCGGAGATGGATAAACATGCACCTTAAAAGGCACCTGACTTGTGAATGGGAACCTGCCCTGGTGGCCAGTACCACACATCTGGGGAGGGGACAGAGCCTAGAAGTAGTTTGGCTTGATGAAGATATTATTGAGATTCTCTGGCATGTGCTATGCAGGAGGTCAGACCAGGTGATCACAATGGCCCCTTCCGGCCCGTACAATAGGTGATTCTATGAAATCCAGGGACAGAAGCACACAAAGATTATTAAAGAACAAAAAGCACCTTGTGACCATAGCACCTTCCACCCAACAATCCCAACCGTTAATGGTTGGTCCCCCTGGAACAGTGGAAATTCCTGCCATGTTACAGGTGGAGAAAAAGAAAGAACAAAGAAAAAACAACGAGGAGTCCTTGTGACACCTTAGAGACTAACAAAGTTATTTGGGCATAAGCTTCCGTGGGCTAAAACCCACTTCATCAGATGTATGGAGTGGAAAATACAGAGGCTGATATAAATATACAGCACATGAAAAGATGGGAGTTGCCTTACCAAGTGGGGGGTCAGTGCTAACGAGCCAATTCAATTAAGGTGGAAGTGGGCTATTCTCAACAGTTGATAAGAAGGGGTGAATACCAAGCGAGGGGAAAAAAATCACTTTTGTAGTGCTAATGAGGCCAATGTAATCAAGGTGGCCCATTTCAAACAGTTGACAAGAAGGTGAGAGTATCAGCAGGGGGAAATTAGTTTGTATAATAACCCATCCACTCCCAGTCTTTATTCAGGCCTAATTTGATGGTGTCCAGTTTGCAAATTAATTCCAGTTCTGCAGTTTCTCAAGGCACAAAGAGCGGATGTGAGTGGATGAGGTCAGACAGGAAGCCAGGACTAGAACTCCATTCTCCTGAGCATGTACCTCAGCCATGAGACCCTCCTCTCCCTCCCTCACCACTCAAACTCCATTCTCCTGACTCCGAACCTGGTACCTCAGCATGTTCAGTGACAGTTGGGGAGCTGAGAAGGCCTCCATGTTACAGTATCACTTGGCCAGGAATCAGAGACGCTGCAATGCCACAGATCGTAGGGGCTCGAGTTCTGCCATGCAGGAGATCCAGGTTCAGTTTCTGGGTGGGTCAGCAGGCGCTGGGCATGCAGAAAGACCTGCCCACTGTACTGTGTTGGGGCTCTGTAATGCCATGGGGGAGTCCTGGGTTTAGTTTCTGATCTAATGTGGTCTGATTTGCAGAAGGGCTGAGGACACTCTATCTCACTAAAGCCAATGGAAGCTGTAGGTGCTCAGCACCTGGGACAATCAGACCTTAGAGGTCTGGGCTGGCAGGGAGAGAAAGTTATTGAGGCCCAGAGGGAAGGGACTAGACAAGTGTCATGTGACCTTTACAGTAACCCCTCTGGATGATGAAAGAGCAGCACCAATAAGGATGGGAAAGGTCAGCGCACCTCCAAGCCCCTCCCAGCCAGGTGCAGTGCATGGCTCATTGTTACACCTTGAAGGTTGAAGCACATGGGTTGGTTTCTTTTGCTGGGGGCAAAGAAACCCCCTGCTGCCCTGCCATGGCACTTAACAGATACCTCTTCTCCCCATTGGAGGACCAAGAGACCCACACAATGGCCTGCCGCCATCCCCATCTTCCATATGAAGATGATGTCCACGGAGATTACAGGTCCCTGGATCCTTTCTACATGCTGGGACCTGCAGCCTCTGTGGGCCGCACCTCAGGGTATCATTAAAGAGGGGGGCAGCTGCCATCTGCTCTGTTTCATACAGGTCAGGCCAGTCCATGGGCTCCTGACAGGTTGTCTAGGCAGCCCTCAGCCGTGCAGCTTGGCTCACTCTCGCTCTCCCATTGCTTTTGGTTTCTGAGCTATGCTGCTAACCCAAGTGCAGAGAGAGTCACGTCCAGTGTGAACAAGCTGCTGAGTATTATTGCGCAATCCCAGAGCCGCAGGGAATGGTGACGTACTGGATGGAGTTTTTCATCCCACACAGCGCTCAGCCGCACCGATGCCACGCCCTCACTCTTCCCAGAGGGCTTCAGTGCCCAGCGGCCTCCTCCCCACCTAGCAGGAGGCAAAATGAATCCATCAGCCCCCCTAAACTCTAGTACATAGAAGAAGAGATGAAAAACCAGAGGTGGGGGCCCTTAGCCAGCCAGAATACGGAAAGTATTTGACTCAGACAACATGTTGCGTTAGCAAAAGTGGAGCATGTTCCTCTGTAGATGGAAGCAAAGATCTTGGTGTAAGTTAGAACCATTCCACTGAAGTCAATGGTGCTGGGTTGATTTATGGCAGATGAAGGAATGGCCCCCCAGGGGATGACTCCGTTAGAAGTTAAAGCTAGAAGAGCCCATCCACTCCACCAGCCCAAGGGCCATGGCTGGACAGCCCCACGTTCCCGTGCTTTTGTGCCAGGCTGGTTTTAAATGCCCCCAACTGGAGCGAGTTGAATTTTTTCCAAACAAAAAGATTTTTCATAGGAGGGAAAAACCATCCTTTTATCAAAAACAAACATTTTCACAACAAACAGGCAGCCAACATCATCCACATTTGTCACCGTTTGCAGAAAGTTTTGCTCCATTTTTAAAAAAATCATCAAAGAGGGTGTTATTGAAAGATTTTGTTTATCAAAAATCACCCAGCTGGGTATCCCCGGAGAGAGCAGAAGGGGTCAAGTGGGATCTTAGGGGAGAGAAGTGGAAGTGCTGGAATTGGCACAAAGGGGCTGATGGAGACATTAGCCAGCAGAGCGTAGTGCCGGTGCCAGGTGCCAGACAGACAGTACCTGTGAATTGACATGCTTCATCCACGAACAAAATGACAGCACAGGCATGAAGGAGCCACCCCTAGCAGCATTCAGCCTTTGGCTTCCCCATGGACCCTGGTAGCTTTTGTGACGTGGAGATGAAAACTCATGCCAGGCACAGAATAGTTGTAATTTTCAATCTTTACTAACCCAGCCTGGATTAGAACCAGCCATTTAGCACTGGAATCAGAGTAGCAGCCGTGTTAGTCTGTATTCGCAAAAAGAAAAGGAGTACTTGTGGCACCTTAGAGACTAACAAATTTATTAGAGCATAAGCTTTCGTGAGCTACAGCTCACTTCATCGGATGCATTTGGTGGAAAAAACAGAGGAGAGATTTATATACACACACACAGAGAACATGAAACAATGGGTTTATCATACACACTGTAAGGAGAGTGATCACTTAAGATAAGCCATCACCAACAGCAGGGGGGGGAAAGGAGGAAAACCTTTCATGGTGACAAGCAGGTAGGCTAATTCCAGCAGTTAACAAGAATATCAGAGGAACAGTGGGGGGTGGGGTGGGAGGGAGAAATACCATGGGGAAATAGTTTTACTTTGTGTAATGACTCATCCATTCCCAGTCTCTATTCAAGCCTAAGTTAATTGTATCCAGTTTGCAAATTAATTCCAATTCAGCAGTCTCTCGTTGGAGTCTGTTTTTGAAGCTTTTTTGTTGAAGGATAGCCACTCTTAGGTCTGTGATCGAGTGACCAGAGAGATTGAAGTGTTCTCCGACAGGTTTTTGAATGTTATAATTCTTGACGTCTGATTTGTGTCCATTCATTCTTTTACGTAGAGACTGTCCAGTTTGCCCAATGTACATGGCAGAGGGGCATTGCTGGCACATGATGTCATATCTGCTGCAATTAGCCTACCTGCTTGTCACCATGAAAGGTTTTCCTCCTTCCCCCCCCTGCTGTTGGTGATGGCTTATCTTAAGTGATCACTCTCCTTACAGTGTGTATGATAAACCCATTGTTTCATGTTCTCTGTGTGTGTGTATATAAATCTCTCCTCTGTTTTTTCCACCAAATGCATCCGATGAAGTGAGCTGTAGCTCACGAAAGCTTATGCTCTAATAAATTTGTTAGTCTCTAAGGTGCCACAAGTACTCCTTTTCTTTTAGCACTGGAAGACTCTCTAGGGCATTCCCCGTTCGCTGAGCCACCCCTTCATTTGGGCCACTCTGCTAAGACTTAGCAGAAGTGTTTGTGGCAGGTGGGGTGAAGAAGTGGGTGTCCTGTCCTCTGAGACCTACCAGACTCTGGCTGAATATTATTTAATATTTGTATTAGCACTTAGGAGCCCCGGTGATGGATCAGAAACCCACTGTGTTAGGCGCTGTACAGACACACAACAAGACAGCCCTTGCCTCTAAGCACTTACAATATAAGAGAAGAAATAAGAGGTGGAGACAGATGGGGGGAGCACAAGGAAATGGTGAGACCATACTGGTCAGCATTATAGGACATGGTCTTTGCACGCCTAGACAATGGCATAGTGGCTACCCAGCAGCCAGTCCAGCAAGACATGGGAAAGGAGAGACTCTTCTGTACCTTCCTCCATCTAGAATTCCCAGAGGCACTCGCTAGTGACTTCCTCGCTATCTGCCAGGAGGGTGCCGCTCCGGTCTCCTCGCATGTAGTACCCATTGGGGGCTAACACGGCCAGGATGTTACTCCCTTGGATCTCCAGGCAAAAGTTCAAGGCAAACTTCCCCCAGGTTCTGAAGGTGCCATCTGAGCTCAGAGACCAAAAGCTCCTGCCGTGGGCTGGGGAAGGAAGGAGAGCTGGTAATAGCTCAGGGGAGCGCAAGCAGGTCCTTGCTACCGTTTCACACCCCAGCCATGCAGACCCTGGGCGAGGATTCGCCAAAGGGGCCAAGGGACTCTCCTGATTACACCAGGTTTGCAGGTTAGAGCAAGGTCACCAAACTCACATTCACGCCCCAACAAACCTGGAAACTCAATGCTCATCTTCACCAGCAAATCCCATTTATTCTTGGCTAAGCTATGCACTTTTCTCCTCCCGCTGGGTCTCATCTCAGAGCCCTGGGCAGCAGCCCAGAGCCTACAGGCTCATTGGCTTAATCACCAACATTTCCATGCGGCGCCTGATGCCCCTGCAATGGCTCGAGTGAGGTCTGCTCGCTCCACCCTCCCATGATGAGCCAAACGTGCTGACTCTGCATCCCCTGCCAGGCCGAAGAGTAAGGACCCAAACTCCACCCCTCTACTTGGTAAAGCGCTGGTGCCACCCATCTGCCTCCAGCTGGGGGGGGGGGGGCCTGCATCTAATCTCAACCCAAGAAGGTGCATGGAGGCGAATACCCTCCACCCTGCACTCTGGCTTTCCCAGCGCTTTCTGCCTCCGGGGTTGCAGATCTGGTGAGACAGGGAGGGGGTAAGACACCCCTTGAGACCTGGGAGTGGGCAGCTGGAGCATATGGCAATAGGACCATACAGCTTGCTTCCCTCCCCAGCCGGCATGCCCCACCCTGGCTGCTGCTGTGGCACCCCCTACCGTGCCGCCCTGACCTGCTCTGCCCTCATGGCTGGTTCAGGACTTGAGCTGGAGAGCAGAGATGGGTGGGGCTGAGGTCAGGTTCATGTGGGCCCCATTTGCCCCGAGGCAGAGCTGGGCTCAGCACCAAGTGACCAGGACTCCCAGGGCTCCCTTACCTTGGAAGTGATAAATGCCCGGCTTGCAGGGCAGCAGCTCAATGCAGTCGGGGTCCACCAGATTACACTGCAGGATGTCATGGCAGGCCAAGGTCCCCACGTAGCCATACCTGCCACGCAGCACCAGGAAGGAGCGGTTGGCCAGGCGCACCCCAAAGGCCTCGCCAGGCCCTGCAGGAAGGGAGAGGTGACAGAGGCAGGTCGATGGTGTGACGTTACACCCCATACTCTTAATAGAAAGATGGTTATGAGAGGAATAAGGCATAACTAAGATGTGTTTTATGCAAGATGGGTCATGTGAGGTATCATTGGAAAGTTTCTGATGTAATGACTGTGATTATCCAATTTGTAGGCATGTATCTTTTCTGTATCTAAAGTGAGGAATATGGACTATGTAACCATTACAACTGGGTGTGTCCTTGAAAGACACCCACCAGACGACAGGCCTTCAGATTTGATGGGCCATTAGGAAGAAACAAGACTGTGAAAATACTAATGTCTCTCCCTCCTGGGAGGCATACGGGGATGTAGCTGTGACATTACTAGGTCAGGTGGTCTTGTCACCTGATACCAAACATTACCGGGGACTTCTTGTAACTTTCCACTAAAAGGAGGGCGGGGGGGTCAAGTTTGGGAAACAAAAGATTCCCACCTTCTGTAAATCTTATTTCAGGGTGGGGAGGAGGGCGAACGGGGCTCCACTCCATGGCCTGTCTGCCCAAGAAGAAAGACACTTAAAGACACCTGAAGGGAAGGCAAGGGGGGAGTCCAGGCTGAGACAGAGGTCTAGTCTGTAAAGAGAAATAACTGGAACTCTAAGCTATAGAAACTTTGCAATCTGCCTAAAATAACATGTAGGGTAAGAAATTACATTTCGTAACTGTTTCTTGAGTGTATTAAGCTTAGCTTGGGTATTTTGTTTTATTTGCTCAGTAATCTGCTTTATTTTGTTTTTTTGTTATCTCTTATACTCACTTAAAATCTGCCTTTTATAGTTAATAAATTTGCTTGGTTTACTATTAAACCCAGCTTGTGCAATTTCTAACTGAGGTGGGATTGGCAAGAAGTTATGCATCTCTCTCTTCACATTGAGGGAGAGAGAATTTTATGAGTCTGCGCTGGGCAGATCTTTCTATACAGTGCAAGACAGTATTATTTTGGGTTTACTCCCCAAAAGGGGTGTGTACATGCGTGCTGGGGGAGTCCTCTCACACAGAGCTGACTTCAGTCTGTGTCCGCAGCTGGGTGTGGCCCTACCTGTGTATGTGTGTTGCAAGAAGCCAGAGAACCTAATTCAGCAAAACAGGGAGAGGGACCCCAGGCTGGTGGAGCAGGATGAGTGGCTCAGTGAAACCCCAGTACATCAGGTGGCATCCCAAAGGGGATCTAACCCGCCACAAGCGACTCTGACATACAAGCTCTTCCTTGTCTTCCCGTGCAGTGGGAGAGGCCTGGGGCTGGTGCCGTGGGCTGGGAGGTGAGTTGAGGAGAGTATCAGCCACTTGAGCTGTTGCAGCCCAGATGTTTCATGTGGGAGGGGGGATGAAGGGAGAGGGCTACAGTCACTTGTTACATGAGCGCCTCCTGCTGGCAGAGCCACAGAGGAGAGCTGGCATCAGCTGGCCATACAAGGCTGCCCAAGCGTGGAGACACGGAATTAGCGGGGTGGGGTCTCAGACCAGGGACAAGGAGCTCTGGATGTTGATTTATGGGGCTTGTCCTCCTAGTTAAGGCCTCTGAACCCAAATTTCACTCACTAAGAATTAAGAGTTCTCCTTGCAATGGTCTCTCTTGCTCCCTGAGGTTCTGGGAGCACGGCGGAGGCAGCACACTGAGCCCCTAGGAAGGGATCTGTGACCGCTCCCAGTGTGGGGGCGAAGGGCCCCTCAGAGAAATGCCACCCACTCTCAGAGCAAGGTGTGTGTGGGGGGCGCATATCGGGTCCTTGAGAGACCAAGGGGAATGTTAGTGTGAGTGCAGCCGGGTGGGTCCACAAGCTCCAGGCAGGGAGGCCTAAGAACGTGCACCTCTCCCCACAACAAGTCCTGAGGTTTCAGTCAAGTGCCACAGAGATGCCAGGGAGCTGCACTGCTCAGTTGCTGGCAGGTTCCTAGGGGCCCCCCCACCCATTCGCCTTACCTGGGTGCACAGCACTGGCCACCACCAGCCCAATGGGCATGGTGCCCAGGTACCGGCCATTGAAAGCTTGCAGGAAGATTTTCCCACAATGCCACAGGACACGGAAGTTGGTCTCTGGTTCCATGCGTCTCCCATTTGCCACTATGCTCTTGAATTTTCTCTGCGGGGAAGGGAAGGAAAGAGGTCAGCTCCTGCCAGCTGTTGCCAGGGTGCCCTTCCTACCAGTGCCCTGCACCGGGAAGTCAGGAGATCCAGGGCTCAACTCTCAACAAGAGCAGCCCTGCGCCATGAAAGGGAGGAGGTTCCCTGGGGATCTGGTGGGGGTAGTTTACATCTTAAAGAAACAGCATGAATCCTGGGGATACTGCTTTGTATATCCATGTCTCTATTACATAGAATTATCCCTTGTGGTTCATTAAGAGACTAGTATAATAATGTGTAAATCAATGGGACACCCTCCCCTGGAATAGTGTTTTCAGTTCTGGTCACCTAGAAATAGAAGGGGTCCAGAGACAAGCACTAAAATGGTGAGCGAAGCGCCCACAGATTCAGTGGCAGGCTCAGACTGTCTGGGCTGACAGCATCCCTCCACGAGCCAGGAGGGGGTCACTCACCTGGGCCAGGTAACGGTTGTTAACTGTTTTTAGCTGCACCGCGCTGGTGTCTGGATCGAATTCGTAGTGGAACACAGACTTTGGGGTCACTTTGTCTGAGCCGGCATACACTTCCGTGTCTGCGCAGAAGGGGAGAAAATCAGGCAATCTCAAGCCAAACACACTCAGACAGGGCGCTGTGGGTTGGCTCAGGGTTGATTTGAGATTCGGTCCCCAAATTATAGCAGCTCCTAGAGCTCCCAGTCAGGGACTGGGGCCCCAGCAGTTTATACTCTTATTATTGTATCTTGCTTGATTTTTAAAAACATGAACGAGTTTATCCTCCCAACACCCCAGGGAGGGAAGAGGGTGGTGGGATCCCCATTTCACATGTGGGCAACTGAGGCATGGAAATTAAAGCCCAAAGTGTCAACTAATTGTGGGTGCCCAAACTGCAATGCCGTGGGCCTGATTCTTCAGAGCACTTTGGTCTCCAGCTGCTGTGAGGGCTCAACACTTGTGCATATCAGACCCCTGGTGTCTTAAGCGGGGAACGCAGAAAATGACAAACACGTGGCGGCTGCCTGAAAAACCCTTGGTTTAAGTGACTTGCCCAGCATCACATAGGAACTCTGTGTCAAGGCAGGGTTGGAAACCAACCCTCCAGAGTGGCATTCAGCTCTGCCTTAATCCTGAGAGCACCCTTTCCCATCTTTCAGTCCCTGGCCTTACAAACCTACACACCTTCCCACAGAGACGACCCGGGCCTGCCGAGAGTGGGGGGGCAGAGTGAGGGCAGCGGCTTCAGTAGTGTTACTGAGCATGTTCAGACTGTGTGAGCATGCTCAGTACAAGCCAAGCAGCAAATCGGGGGGGGGGGAAGTGACCCCGCGTGCCCCCCCTTCAACCATTGCCTCTGCCTTCCAATGTCTGCAGCAAATGAGGGAAGGGGCCTACAGACAACTACCTACTGCACTGATTAACCCCAGAGCATAAGCCATGCTATGCACTGAATGAGGCAGAGGTCCTGTGGGGGAAAAAAGTATGTGACCATGTAATTAAAGACTATCATAAGAATATAAGAATGGCCATGCTGGGTCAGACCAAAGGTCCATCTAGCCCAGTGGCCAATGCCAGGTGCTTAAGAAGGAATGAAGAGAACAGGTAATCATCAAGTGATTATCATATCCCATATGCACACAGGAGGTCGAATTATGGTTGCACAAGCAATCTCAGTTCTGGCGTTTCCTAACTTTTGAGTGCTCGATTTTGTTCAACCTTCATGTTCTTTAATGTAGGTTTTTTGGATGCAAGTTCCCACGTTTAAGAAAATAGCATAAAAAATTTCAAAACAAACATTCCATCATGTAGAAATAAGTTGATCTCCAGGGTTGGGAATCTTCAGATCCACAGCACAGACCTCCAATTGCACTAGCTGAGTGATGACTGAGAAAACAGCAGTGATAGGCTGTTATCTTCAATATGGACCTGCCACTCTAGGGGCTGGAGACACAGTTGGCCCCTGGGTTTCTCAGCTATATGCTGACATCAGAGGCATGTTGACCCTCAGGAATAATGGATTCATCTCCAGGTTCCATAGGGGAAAGTGCTCCAGTGACCACAGACCCTTCTGCCCCTGTCCCCACCACTCTCTTTCTGTCCTCTGCTGCTCCATCCCCTCCCTCCCCAGCTCCTGTCTCTCTCCCCCTAGCTTCTATCCCACACCCCCAGACTCTTCTTCTGCATACCTGTCCCACACTGCTCCTATTTTCCCTTCCTGCCCCTGCACCTCCCAACCCTGCAACTCTTCCTTCCCCTGCCCCCGATCCCTCTGCATTTGAGTCAGGCAGCTTCCTCCTTCTCCTCCTGCTCACTGCCAGGTCCCCAACTGGGTGGGATTTGAGAGCAAAGGGGAGACATTCTCTCTGCTCACAGTTCCAGTGCCCAGTTGCACAGCAGCCTCCAGCACTGAGGAGCAGCAAATGGCAGGAAAAGTTCTGCTCAGGCTGTAGCCCATAAGCTAAATTCATTAATAGACTAACCTATAGGATAAGGGCACGCTCAGTCATTCTGTGCAGGTCTGGTCACACACAGGAGTTGTGAGGGGCTGGAGCATGCTCAGTGTAGCTGGAATATTCAGAGAATTTAGCTGCCAAACTCTAACAAGTCTCTACGGGCATGCATGAACTGAGATATTTCGGAGGGTCAGAATTTGTCCAAATTTGGGCATATTTTTACAGGGACAGCAAAAGGCACCTCCCTGACAACCAGGTGAAGCCTTCTGTCAATTTTCAAGTCCCTGCTCCAAAGCATGGAAGTGGTGGAGCAGTACTGCCCACCTCAAGTGTTCAAAGAGGGTTGGACCTTGAAAAATCATAACATTGGCTGTAAAATCATGAGACTTTTAAAAATAACAACATATAGATTATTTTTACTTGCCTACCAATGTCATCATCTTTAGGGTTCACATTTTAACCAGGTGGGCTAAAAACTTCCTTAAAAAAAAAAAAAAGAAAGCAAGCTGAGATTTTCCCCAATCACACATCTCCAGGAGCTGGGGCTTTAAGAAAAGCAGCAAAAATTGCAAAACTCACAGTTAAGATGCAGGAGTTGCAACCTTGCAAGAGCTTCTCAACGAAGCAGTTTTAAGGATTTTTGCAACGTTGGCAAAACAACGCATTTCCCCCTAGCCTGGGTCACAGAAACAGCGGAGCCAATTTAGCTGCAACTTACCAGAATAAGAGTTTTGCCTGAGGCAGACTCCTGGCATGGGAAATCTCAGCACAGACACTGTAAGTGTGGTGCGGTTATAATACCCTGCTAGCCGTTGCTTAGAGTGGAGAGTGTTAGACAGCTTTCGCTGTAAGTGTCACGTGAACCACTGTCTCTGCTCTGCCTATTACTGTCTTTTGAAGTGTTGAGTGCTGGCTACCCTACTGCTAGCTCTGACGAGCAAGCCCTGTATGTATCCTCCTAACAGGTATCACATGGGCAGTGGCCAGACAAGCTCCCCCCACACTGCTCTGCCAACATATAGCAGCCCTGTCCTGGAGAGATTGCTGTAGAGATGAGCAGGGAGATCCCTTCCCATGGCTTATTCAATCCTGCGCCCCCTGCTAAGAACAGCAATGGGGGTGCCACTGATGCTGGTGGGTTTTTGTGATGTAGGCACACATCCCATTCTGAGACATCCCCCTGCCGATCACTCCCTCCCGCCCACCCCATTTCATACGATACCCTCTCATGGGTTTTTGGCTTCTTGTGACAGCTTTGCCATGGTCGGGATGTGAACTGTGTCTGGACTCTCCCTCTGTGGCACCGTACCCCAGCTATCCTGCACCCTGAAATAATCCTATTAAAAAGTGAACCACCTACATTCTACCCCAGCTTGCCCTCTGTGCAACCTCACTGCAGTCAGGGGTGGGCTTCACAGGGCAAAGGCAGGGCAGGACTTGTCCATAGAACTGTCGACCCGGGTGGTGACTTAGGTCAAGGGGGCATGTCCTGGCATCCTTCAGCTGGGCCCTCCACACACGCTCAGATTGGAAAATGAAATTTACTTGCCACATATGATGGACACGTATCTCTTGGCCTTAGTTTTCAGACTGACCCATTGTGGACACCTCTTTATAACAAACCACTCTTCCTCCTCTTTGGGGTTGTCACCAAGGCACAAACGCCTCCGCTTGCCTTGAGGGTACAGGACACACCCATCTTGGTCACTCAGGAA
Source organism: Dermochelys coriacea (assembly GCF_009764565.3). Lineage (NCBI taxonomy): Eukaryota > Metazoa > Chordata > Testudines > Dermochelyidae > Dermochelys > Dermochelys coriacea. Next base: position 351,674,020 of record NC_050068.2, on the reverse strand, counting down.
AGCCAGGCACCTGGGCTTGAGGTTTAAGTTGAAAGCCGTCTGTGCAGAGGGTTTCTTGGCTAGCTTCTCCACTCTGGAGACATACTTGTGGCTGGAGGTCTCCAGGTGGTACATCCCATTCCTGAACCGTAGCACGAAGCCGCACTCTTCCAGGTAAGGCGCTGGGGTGTCGACCCACACCCTGTCCAGGTCTGCGTCGGCTCGGGCGTAGCATTGGTGGGTGGGGTTGTACAGCACGATGTGGACATGCATGGCCAGCTGGGGCAGCCACTTATGGTAGGAGGATGGGCTCTGGGAAACGCAGAAAACATCCTCCCCGTCAGACTCCAGGTACTTCTTGCTGTCCAACAACTGGAGAGTCCACTTGCCACTGCGATGGAGCTCCAACAGGAACTGGCTTTGCTGGATGGATGCTGGCTGCCCACATCGGACTGATCCGTCAGGATCCACTAGGAGGTAGTGGCCCTGATGGCCTAGCAGTTCCACCACGGTCTGCTTCCCCTGATTCATGGTGACCTGCAGCTCCCAGGTCTGTGAGGAAGCAATGAGCCAGAGTCAGCTGATTAGCTCTTAGAGAAACCCCTCTGGCCATGAGCTGGGATCTGACATGCCCGCTGTTTCTAACTTGTCTTCTGGTGTCTGCAGTGCCAGTGACCCACCAGGGTCATCCCACTGCCCTGATTGCTAAGTGTTCTTCCTAGAACCCAGTGCAAACGTCGCCTTCCACAGCTCCATGCCACTCGCTCCTTGCCCCACCGTCACCAGAGGCAGTGAGCAATCCCCTCCTTTGGAGATGCAAGCCCCGTCACTCCCAGAACACAAATACAGCTCCCTCTGCCTCTCTCTCTCTCTCACACACACACACACACACACTCACACACATGTACGCACAGCACCATGAATCTCCTCCCTGGGAGGCTGCTGGTGGCTTCTCCTTTCTATATGATAAAAACCACTCTGCATCTCCCAGGCCCTTCACAGCTAGGACCCCAAATAGCTCCCAGATCTCACTGTGCCCTATAACCCTCCCTACACACACACACACCCTGCCCTGCCAAAACAGCCAGTTCCTTCCATGGTCTAACTCCCTCCCAGCACTCTGTCTGTTCTCCCCCACCCCTCAGGGAAACGTTGGCCCCTCGCTGCCTCTGGAACTGTCTGTCTGCTGCACTCCCAGTCTGACGCCCAGCTGGGCAGTCAGCCAGCTCCCTCCTCACCCTTCCCTGTCTCCCTCCCTCCACGGCATGTTCCCAACACCAGAGCTTGGGATGCTGTGAGCCAGCTGTATCTACATTGCCCCATTTAAAATTGAACGGCATTGTCCTGGACCATCGGCTTCCCCATGCTAGTAGCTGGGCTTTCCTGGGAGACTCCTGGATTAATTGCCGTGAAACGGAAAGTGGCAAAGGGGACGCAGATCAATGGCAATGCAGATTGCTGGGGGGAGGCGTGTAGTGGATGTCCCCAGGATCAGGGTAAGTCCCATCTTATTGAACAGGCTCATTAATAATCCGGAGAAGGCCACGGACCATGAAAGACGTTAGCCAAGGTCAGTAAATTCAGAGCTCAGGACAGAGCTAAAATACAAAGGGCCCTAATGAGGCAGAAGCCCGGGCAGGATTCACGTAACCTGGGAAGACGAAGCTAATCCAAAATCCAGCCACGCCATGGGAGAGGGGAACCTGGGAAACAGCGCTGTCTGAAAGAGACCTGGGGGGATAGGAAGGAGCAAACTAGGCCTGAGTTTCCCATGTTACAGCAAAAAAAGGCCAGTGCAGTTTGTGGGCTGCCAGTGGAGAGACATGGGACAGGGACAGGACAGTTCCTCTCTGCTCAGCTGGGGTCCAGCCACTCCTGGAATACCGAGCGCGGTCCTTGACACTCGTGAGGTAACTCCCTTCTTTTCATGTGTCAGTATATTTATGTCTGCATCTGTAACTTTCACTCCATGCATCTGAAGAAGTGAGGTTTTGACCCACGAAAGCTTATGCTCAAATAAATCTGTTAGTCTTTAAGATGCCACTGGACTCCTTGTTGTTTTTGTGGATAGAGACTAACATGGCTACCCCCTGATACAGAAGAGGCCTCACCAGTGCCGAATAGAGGGGAATGATCATGTCCCTTGATCTGCTGGCAATGCCCCTACTTATACAGCCCAATATGCCGTTAGCCTTCTTGGCAACAAGGGCACACTGTCAACTCATATCCAGCTTCTCATCCACTGTAATCCCCAGGTCCTTTTCTGCAGAATTGCTGCCTAGCCACTCGGTCCCTAGTCTGTAGCGGTGCATGGGATTCAACCATCCTAAGTGCAGGACTCTGCACTTTGTCCTTGTTGAACCTCATCAGATTTCTTTTGGCCCAATCCTCTAATTTGTCTAGGGCCCTCTGTATCCTATCCCTACCCTCCAGTGTATCTACCTCTCCCCCCAGCTTAGTGTCATCTGCGAATTTGCTGAGGGTGCAATCCATCCCATCATCCAGATCATTAATGAACAAGTTGAACGAAACTGGCCCCAGGACAGATCCCTGGGGCACTCCGCTTGATACTGGCTGCCAACTAAACATCGAGCCAGTGATCACTACCCATTGAGCCCGCTGATCTAGCCAGCTTTCTAATCACCTTATAGTCCATTCATCCAATCCATACTTTTTTAACTTGCTGGCAAGAATACTGTGGAAGACCATATCAAAAGCTTTCCTAAAGTCAAGATATATCTCGTCCACTGCTTTTCCACAGAGCCAGTGAGCTCATCATAGAAGTCAATTAGGTTGGTCAGGCATGACTTGCCATTGGTGAATCCATGGTCTCTTAGAGTTGGAGACGGGCTTAAACCCTGAAACACAAGGTTTAATATACCCTACCAGAATTATTATTGTCATTAATTATGATAACTCTGGATAATCTTGTTATCCATATAAATGTCCAATCCATTTTGGAATCTTAAGTTATTGGCCTCAAGAAATTTCTGTGGCAGTGAGTGCCACAAGTTAATGACCCCTGGCATGAAAAGTATTTCCCTTTATCAGTTTTGAAATTCCCATCTTTGAATTTCATTGAGTGTCCCCTTGACCTTGTGTTATGAGACAGAGAGAACAGAAACTTCCACTCCATCTTCTCTAGACCAGAGGTTCTGAAACTGGGGGGGGGGGGCACAGAATGTATTTTGGGGGAAGGGGGCATGAGAAGCTTTAGGAACGTGGAGGCTACTAGCCAGGCACCCAGTTCTGAAGGCAGCGCTGCCACCAGCAGCAGTGAAGAAGTAAGAGTGGCAATGCCACACCTTGCCACCCTTACTTCTATGCTGCTGCTGGCGGCAGCGCTGCCTTCAGAGCTGGGTGGCAGTATATGTACTTGTGTAGTGGGAGCAAGGGGGATTAGGGAGCATCAAAGAAAGACACAAACACAGACACAAAGAAATGGGGGCATGACCACATATGCTGGAGAGCCACTGCTTTAGACCATTCATGATTTGATACGTTTTTATCATGGCCCCTCTGACTTGTCTCCTTTCTAAGTAGTAATCGTAGCCTTTTCAATCTCTCTTCCTTGGAATGTGTTTCCAGGCCTTGGATAATTCTGGTCACACTTCTCTGAATACCCTCCAGTTCTGCAATATCCTTTTGGAGATGGGGGTGACCTGAACTGCACACAGTACCTAGGTGAGGCCACACCCTTCATTTATTATAAAGGCATTATTGTGATTTCAATATTATTCTCCATCCCTTTCCTCATAGATTCAAACATCTGGCTTCCTTCTCTGACTGCAGCTGCGCTTTGAACAGAGGGCTCCACTGATCTGTCTACAGTGACACCCAAATCCCTTTCTGAAGCTCAGACAGTTAATTTAGACTCCTAGGAGGTGTGTGAGTAATTTATATGGTTCCCTCCAATATGCATTCCTTTCGATTTAATTTTCCATCATGTTGTCCACTCTCCTAGCTGGGTTAGGTCTCTCTAAATTTCCTCACAGTGTTCTCTGATTCTGACTAACCTAAATAATGTAAAAGACTAACAAAGGTATTTGGGCATAAGCTTTCACAGACTAAAACCCACTTCATCAGATGCATGGAGTGGAAAATACAGTAGGCAGATATATATACACAGTACATGAAAAGATGGGAGTCGCCTTACCCACTGTGGGGGGTTCGGTCCTAATGAGACAATTCAATTAAAGTGGAAGTGGGCTGTTATCAACAGGAGGAAAAATAGGACCTAACCACATCAGCCATGCCATCAGGGGCTCATTCACCTGCACATTTACCAATGTGATATATGCCATCATGTGCCAGCAATGCCCCTCTGCCATGTACATTGGCCAAACCGGACAGTCTCTACGCAAAAGAATAAATGGACACAAATCAGATATCAAGAATTATAACATTCAAAAACCAGTCGGAGAACACTTCAATCTCTCTGGTCACTCGATTACAGACTTAAAAGTGGCCGTTCATCAACAAAAAAACTTCAAAAACAGACTCCAATGAGAAATTGCAGAACTGGAATTATTTTGCAAATTAGACACCATCAAATTAGGCCTGAATAAAGACTGGGAGTGGATGAGTCACTACAAAAACTAAAAACAAATTTCCCCATGCTAATTTCCCCCTACTGTTACTCACACCCTCTTGTCAACTGTTTGAAATGGGCCACCCCCATTACCACTACAAAAGTGATTTTTCCTCCTGTTGATAATAGCCCACTTCCACTTTAATTGAATTGTCTTGTTAGAACTGACCCCCCAACTTGGTAAGGCAACTCCCATCTTTTCATGTACTGTGTATATATATCTGCCTAATGTCTTTTCCACTCCATGCATCTGATGAAGTGAGTTTTAGCCCAGGAAAGCTCATGCCCAAATACCTTTGTTTGTCTCTAAGGTGCCACAAGGACTCCTCGTTGTTTTTGCTGTTACAGACTAACACAGTTACCACTCTGAAACCTAAATAATGTTGTGTCATCTGCAAATTTTGCCCTTTCACTCTTCACCCCCCTCCCTTTTCCAGAGCATTAATAAATATATAAACACAAAACCTAGTACGGAACCCTGAGGCGCTGCTGTTAACCTGCTGTCATGGTGAAAATGGACCACTGAATCCTAGTCTTTGCTGTTTGTCTCCTAGCCAGTTTTTGATCCAAGACAATACTTTGCCTCTCACCCATGATTACTTAGCTCCTTAAGGATCCTCTTGGGCAGGACCTTGTCCAAGGCCTTTTGAAAGTCTAAATAAATTGTCGCATGGTTCTCCGTTATCCTATAGCTTATTGACATGCTCAAAGAATTCTCAGTGTTTAGTGAGACACAATTTTCTTCTGCTGAATCAAATTTGATTCCTTGAGGACCTGCTCCCTGACTTTTCCAAGGACTGAGGTGAGGCTGACTGGCCTGTAGTTCCCCAGATCCTCCTCCTTTCCTTTTTTAAAGATGGGCACTACATTAACCTTTTTCCAGTCGTCTGGGACCTCAAAGATAATGGCCAATGGTTCTGCAATCACATCTGCCAACTCCTTTAGCACTCTTGGATGCAGCGCATCCGGCCCCATGGACTTGTGCTCGTCCAGCTTTTCTAAATAGTCCCGAACCACTTCTTTCTCCACAGTGGGCTGGTCACCTCCTCCCCATGCTATGCTGCCCGGGGCAGTAGTCTGGGAGCTGACCTTGTTCGTGAAGACAGAGGCAAAAAAAGCATGGAGTACATTAGCTTTTTCCACATCCTCTGTCACTAGGTTGCCTCCCTCATTCAGTAAGGGGCCCAAACTTTCCTTGACCACCTTCTTGTTGCTAACATACCTGTAGAAACCCTTCCTGTTACCCTTCACATCTCTTGCTAGCTGCAACTCCAGGTGTGATTTGGCCTTCCTGATTTCACTCCTGCAATATTTTTATACTCTTCCCTGGTCATTTGTCCAGCCTTCCACACAGACGACCCTTTTCCACAAAAAGTTTTAGTTTTGGCGAATCAGTGTTTTGTGACAAAAAAAAGTTTCCTTGACCAAGTCCCTACTAGCTTTACTTGAGGCCACAGTTCAACTTCATATTTAAGATTCCTTCCGGAGCACCAGCACGTATCTGTCCCGATCCCACCTTCTCCACTGAGCTAGCACCTTCACAAGGTGAGCTCTGGCTGCATATGAATGCACCTCCCTCTTGCACAGAGGCAGGATCTGTGCCTTGCATATGCACACCCCCCACTCACGGACAGGGGCCCAGCCGGCTTTCCGCTGACTTGCTGGCACAAGACTAGTGAATATTGGAGGTGCTCCCTGTCTGAGGAGCAGGTGTGTGCAGAGTGAACGTGCTGCCCACGGTAGGAAGTTAAATGTGGCTTGATCCACTGGAATTAACTGTTCCTTGGGAACTGTCACTGTGTTATGCTCTTATGGAGAACCAGGATTCTAGGGGATGCCCCAGCCACTGCATGTGTCCCCATCTCAATCTAGGCAGTGCCCCGCTGGGTGAGTGCACTATGAGAAACCTGCTCTGGAAAGCTATATCCCATAGGGCATCATTTCTCAAATGTGGCCACCATGGCCACATGCAGCCACCAGGGAGTTTTCCTGTGGCCATGACAGCCTCTTGTGCAGAGAGGGGGGAAAGTGGCAAAGCAGCAGCCCTTTCCTAGAGCGCCCAGGGGCTCCAAGGGCAGGCTTCAGCCCCCCCCTCCCCCGTTCAGCCATGGGACTCCAGCAACAGGCTTCAGCCCTCCCCTCCACCCCTCCTAGCTTCAGCTGCAGGGCTCCAGTCTCTGGGTTTCGGCCACCCCCCGGGGTGGCAGGGCTCTGGGCCTCAGCCCACCCCCTCCCGTCTCAAGCTGTGGGGCTCTGGCTCTGGGCCTTACCAGGCTCCATGGTCAAGAGGCAAGGAGTAGGGTGAGCCTGGGGTGCGAGGCCATGGAAGGGATACTGAGGCAATGGTGGGGGACCAGGGAGGCAGCGGGGGCCAGGGGCACTGAAATACAGCTGTACATTATTTTTATTATTGAGTCTGCAAAAAAACCCAAACCCTGCATAAATCAATTACAATGATTTGGATATGTCTATGTGCATAATTATTTGTTTTTCCTAAAGTTACTTCAGAATTTTAGGGAAATTTGTCAGAGCGGCCGCCAGCAAGAGTTGGTGGCTGCACTCTGAGGCCACCAAACAAGGTGTTGTGAGAATCCCCGATGTAGGGAGTGCAAAGGAATGCTCACCTGTATTGGACGTTCGGCCACTAGAGGGTGCAGCATGCAACGTCCTTACCTGAGCTAACCTCAGGCACACCTGGCAGCCCATTAAAGGATCCTATAGCGACCGGGTTTGTCTCTCGCTACATTGGGAGCTCTGTGGCCAGGCCGTGTCTGGTTCAAGAGCCTGCCCTGAAGCCTACCTTGCACCAGCAATACATGACATGGTGTCAGAAGTACCAGCAGCCCAACTGGTGCCCGAGGACAATAGAAACCAGTAACAAAGGATGCAAACAGAAGAACAAAAAAACAACAACAGTTGCAGGTGTCAGTGGCCGTACTGGGTCTAGAATCTTGGGGGGTCTCCTGGATCCCACAGTTCTTGGCTCCTCCAACAGCCTATGTGACATCACAATCCCTCAGCGGTGACAGCCAGAAGCCCTGGGAGCAGTGGGGCCTCTCTGCCACCTTAATTCCCTGCTCTGGGAGCAGCCGGGGTGGTGAGGGACAAAAACATCCAGACGCACTGTGAACACCTCCCTGAATGAGGGTTCTTGGCTTGTCTGCTCCTGTGCCTGGCACCTCTCCCAGCCCCTGGCCATCATCTGCTGAGAACTGACTAATTCCAATCCATACAGCTGGAGAGCTCTGCAGAGCTGGCCAGTGGAACGCAGGGACCTGCTGGGAGAGAAAGCGACGGACAATGGGCCTAGCTCAGGTTGTTCAGTGGTGGGGCAAGAGGCTGACGCAAACCGTCACGGAATGGCAGCTACCAGAAGCTGCTAGTGATGTGTTTGGCAGCTGATGGTGCACCCAAACAGAGAGACTGAGGAGCGTATAACGTCCTGGTAAGAGACAAGGGCTGGCCCTAGATAAAACGGTGCCCCAGGTGAGGCATGTCTTCAGCGCTCCCCCTCCATTTATTCAACTTTTGAATACCTCATTTTTTATTGACTTTGTAGCCCATTTCATGACTCTGATGCACAATTTGCATGCATGGTTTATCCCTGTCATATAAGACGATACATTTGCAGGCTAGGATCTGTAAATCTGTATTTATTCATGTCATGTATAAGCAAATTTTTAAAAATAGTTTCTGCTAAGTTTATAGAAACTTTTTAATTTTAAGAATAAGTGAAAGGTACTAACATCAAGAAATGGAACCGTGCACCCACATTGGGCGGACCAGCATTAAATAATTTTACAGTAGGTGACAGCCTGGTCTACTGTAGCAGCGTTAAATGGATGTAACTCTGCATCCGTCCACATGCCGAAGCCCTTTTTTTCGACTTAAAGGGCTCTTAAAATCGATTTCCTTACTCCACCTCCAAAAAGGGGATTAGTGCTGAAATCAGTTTTGCTGGGTCGAATTTGGGGTACTGTGGACGCAATTAGATGGTATTGGCCTCTGGGAGCTATCCCAGAGTGCTCCATAGTGACCGCTCTGGACAGCACTCTCAACTCAGATGCACTGACCAGGTAGACAGGAAAAGGCCCTCAAACTTTTGAATTTCAATTTCCTGTTTGGCCAGTGTGGCAAGCTGCAGGTGACCATGCAGAGCTCATCAGCAGAGGTGACCATGATGGAGTCCCAGAATCGCAAAAGAGCTCCAGCATGGACGGAACGGGAGGTATGGGATCTGATCGCTGTATGGGGAGAAGAATCCGTGCTATCAGAACTATGTTCCAGTTTTCAAAATGCCAAAACATTTGTGAAAATCTCTCAGGGCACGAAGGACAGAGGCCATAACAGGGACCCGAAGCAATGCAGCGTGAAACTTAAGGAGCTGAGGCAAGCTTACCAGAAAACCAGAGAGGTGAACGGCCGCTCCGGGTCAGAGCCCCAAACATGCCGCTTCTATGATGAGCTGCATGCCATTTTAGGCGGTTCAGCCACCACTACCCCAGCCGTGTTGTTTGACTCCTTCAATGGAGATGGAGGCAACACGAAAGCAGGTTTTGGGGACAAGGAAGACTATGATGATAGCTCACAGCAAACAAGCGGAGAAACCGGTTTTTCCAACAGCCAGGAACTGTTTCTCCCCCTGGACCTGGAGCCAGTACCCTCTGAACCCACCCAAGGCTGCCTCCCGGACCCACCAGGTGGAGAAGGGACCTCTGGTGAGTGTACCTTTTAAAATACTATACAAGGTTTAAAAGCCAGCATGTTTAATGATTAATTTGCCCTGGCATTCGTGGCTCTCCTGGATATACTCCCAAAACCTTTGCAAAAGGTTTCTGGGGAGGGCAGCCTTATTCCATCCACCATGGTAGAACACTTTACCACTCCAGGCCAGTAGCACGTACTCGGGAATCATTGTAGAACAAAGCATTGCAGTGTATGTTTACTGGCATTCAAACATCTGTTCTTTATCTCTCTGTGTTATCCTCAGGAGAGTGATATCATTCATGGTCACCTGGTTGAAATAGGGTGTTTTTCTTAAGGGGACATTCAGAGGTGTCCGTTCCTGCTGGGCTGTTTGCCTATGGCTGAACAGAAATGTTCCCCGCTGTTAGCCACGCGGTGGGGGGAGGCAAAATGCGACCTTGTAACGAAAGCACATGTGCTATGTATGTAATGTTAACAGCAAGGTTTACCGTGAAAGAATGTACCCATTGTTCTATAAAATGTGTCTTTTCAAATACCAGGTTTCAGAGTAGCAGCCGTGTTAGTCTGTATTCGCAAAAAGAAAAGGAGTACTTGTGGCACCTTAGAGACTAACAAATTTATTAGAGCATAAGCTTTCGTGAGCTACAGCTCACTTCATCGGATGCATTTGGTGGAAAAAACAGAGGAGAGATTTATATACACACACACAGAGAACATGAAACAATGGGTTTATCATACACACTGTAAGGAGAGTGATCACTTAAGATAAGCCATCACCAACAGCAGGGGGGGGAAGGAGGAAAACCTTTCATGGTGACAAGCAAGGTAGGCTAATTCCAGCAGTTAACAAGAATATCAGAGGAACAGTGGGGGGTGGGGTGGGAGGGAGAAATACCATGGGGAAATAGTTTTACTTTGTGTAATGACTCATCCATTCCCAGTCTCTATTCAAGCCTAAATTAATTGTATCCAGTTTGCAAATTAATTCCAATTCAGCAGTCTCTCGTTGGAGTCTGTTTTTGAAGCTTTTTTGTTGAAGTATAGCCACTCTTAGGTCTGTGATCGAGTGACCAGAGAGATTGAAGTGTTCTCCAACTGGTTTTTGAATGTTATAATTCTTGACGTCTGATTTGTGTCCATTCATTCTTTTACGTAGAGACTGTCCAGTTTGGCCAATGTACATGGCAGAGGGGCATTGCTGGCACATGATGGCATATATCACATTGGTAGATGCGCAGGTGAACGAGCCTCTGATAGTGTGGCTGATGTGATTAGGCCCTATGATGGTATCCCCTGAATAGATATGTGGACAGAGTTGGCAACGGGCTTTGTTGCAAGGATAGGTTCCTGGGTTAGTGGTTCTGTTGTGTGGTGTGTGGTTGCTGGTGAGTATTTGCTTCAGATTGGGGGGCTGTCTGTAAGCAAGGACTGGTCTGTCTCCCAAGATCTGAGAGAGCAATGGCTCGTCCTTCAGGATAGGTTGTAGATCCTTGATGATGCGTTGGAGAGGTTTTAGTTGGGGGCTGAAGGTGATGGCTAGTGGCGTTCTGTTGTTTTCTTTGTTGGGCCTGTCCTGTAGTAGGTTTTCCTCCTTCCCCCCCCTGCTGTTGGTGATGGCTTATCTTAAGTGATCACTCTCCTTACAGTGTGTATGATAAACCCATTGTTTCATGTTCTCTGTGTGTGTGTATATAAATCTCTCCTCTGTTTTTTCCACCAAATGCATCCGATGAAGTGAGCTGTAGCTCACGAAAGCTTATGCTCTAATAAATTTGTTAGTCTCTAAGGTGCCACAAGTACTCCTTTTCTTTTTTCAAATACCACTGTCCCTTTTTTTTTCTCCACCAGCTGCATTTGTTTCAAGGATCACAGGATTTTCTCCTTCCCAGAGGCTAGCGAAGATTAGAAGGTGAAAAAAATGCACTCGCGATGAAATGTTCTCTGAACTCATGCTGTCCTCCCACACTGACAGAGCACAGACGAATGCATGGAGGCAGACAATGTCAGAGTGCAGGAAAGCACAAAATGACCGGGAGGAGAGGTGGTGGACTGAAGAGAGTAAGTGGCGGGCTGAAGAGAGGGCTGAAGCTGAAAGGTGGCGGCAGCGTGATGAGAGGAGGCAGGTTTCAATGCTGAGGCTGCTGGAGGATCAAACTAATATGCTCCAACATGTGGTTGAGCTGAAGGAAAGGCAGCAGGAGCACAGACCACCGCTACAGCCCCTGTGTAACCAACTGCCCTCCTCCCCAAGTTCCATAGCCTCCTCACCCAGACGCCCAAGAACGCGGTGGGGGGGCCTCTGGCCACCCAGCCACTCCACCCCAGAGCATTGCCCAAGTAACAGAAGGCTGGCATTCAATAAGTTTTAAACTTTCAAAGTGCTGTGTGGCCTTGTCCTTCCCTCCTCCACCACCCCTCCTGGGCTACCTTGGTAATTATCCCCCTATTTGTGTGATGAATTAATAAAGAATGCATGAATGTGAAGCAACAATGACTTTATTGCCTCTGCAAGCGGTGATCGAAGGGAGGAGAGGAGGGTGGTTAGCTTAAAGGGAAGTAGAGTGAACCAAGGGGCGAGGGGTTTCACCAAGGAGAAACAAACACAACTTTCACACCGTAGCCTGGCCAGTCATGAAACTGGTTTTCAAAGCTTCTCTGATGCGCACCGCACCCTCCTGTGCTCTTCTAACCGCCCTGGTGTCTAGCTGTGCATAACCAACAGCCAGGCGATTTGCCTCAACCTCCCACCCCACCATAAACATGTCCCCCTTACTCTCACAGATATTGTGGAGTGCACAGCAAGCAGTAATAACAGTGGGAATATTGGTTTCGCTGAGGTCTAACCGAGTCAGTAAACTGCACCAGTGCACTTTTAAACGTCCAAATGCACATTCTACCACCATTCTGCGCTTGCTCAGCCTGTAGTTGAACAGCTCCTGACTACTCTCCAGGCTGCCTATGTATGGCTTCATGAGCCATGGCATTAAGGGGTAGGCTGGGTCCCCAAGGATAACTATAGGCATTTCAACATCCCCAACGATTATTTTCTGGTCTGGGAAGAAAGTCCCTTCCTGCAGCTTTTGAAACAGACTGGAGTTCCTGAAGATGCAAGCGTCATGTACCTTTCCCGGTCATCCCACGTTGATGTTGGTGAAACGTCCTTTGTGATCCACAAGTGCTTGCAGCACTACTGAAAAGTACCCCTTGCGGTTTATGTACTCGCTGGCTTGGTGCTCCGGTGCCAAGATAGGGATATGGGTTCCCTCTGTGGCCCCACCACAGATAGGGAATCCCATTGCAGCAAAGCCAGCCACTATGACCTGTACATTTCCCAGGGTCACTACCCTTGATATCAGCAGATCTTTGATTGCATTGGCTACTTGCATCACAGCAGCCCCCACAGAAGATTTGCCCACTCCACATTGATTCCCGACTGACCGGTAGCTGTCTGGCGTTACAAGCTTCCACAGGGCTATTGCCACTCACTTCTCAACTGTGAGGGCTACTCTCATCTTGGTATTCTTGCGCCTCAGGACAGGGGAAAACAAGTCACAAAGTTCCATGAAAGCGCCCTTACGCATGCGAAAGTTTTGCAGCCACTGGGAATCGTCCCAGACCTGCAACACTATGCGGTCCCACCAGTCTGTGCTTGTTTCCCAGGCCCAGAATCGGCGTTCCACCGCATGAACCTGCCCCATTAGCACCATGATGCCCACATTGGCAGGGCCCGTGCTTTGAGAGAAGTCTGTGTCCATGTCCTCATCACTCTCGTCACCGTGCTGACATCGCCTGCTTGCCTGGTTTCGCTTTGCCAAGTTCTGGTGCTGCATATACTGCTGGATAATGCGTGTGGTGTTTAACGTGCTCCTAATTGCCAAAGTGATCTGAGCGGACTCCATGCTTGCCATGGTATGGCATCTGCACAGAAAAAAGGCGCAGAATGATTGTCTGCTGTTGCCCTGATGGAGGGAGGGGCAACTGACGACATGGCTTACAGGGAATTAAAATCAACAAAGGGGGTGGCTTTGCGAGAAACTGAATGGTCGTCTCAAGGATAGAACTCAAAACCTCAAAGATAGAACTCAAAACTGGGTTTAGCAGGCCGTTGATTTCACAGAGGGTGGGAGGAGAAAATGAATACAGAACAAATCTGGTCTATTTCTTGTTTTGAGCCACTTCATCTATCTTTATACATCATGCTGGCAGCAGACTGTGCAGTACGACCGCTAGCCATCGTCACCTCCTGGGTGCTCGGCAGAAGACGGTGCAGTATGACTGCTGGCCATCGTCTTCTGCTGGCTGCAAATTAAAAGACAGTGCACTGGTGGTAGGACTCAATCGCCATGAGACGAAACAAGGGAAATGACCTGGCTGAGTCACTCTCATGTTTGCCCAAGCGCCTGGCTAAAAGAGCACCCAGGACTACGTCGACGACGGCTACCAGTCATACTGCACTGTCTGCTGCCAAAAGGCAATAAACTGCTGCTATGTAGCAATGCAGTACCACGTCCGCCAGCACCCAGGAGACATACGGTGACGGTTAGCTGAGCAGGCTCCATGCTTGCCGTGGTATGGCGTCTGCACAGGTAACTCAGAAAAAAGGTGCAAAACGATTGTCTGCCCTTGCTTTTACGGAGGGAGGGAGGGAACGGGGGGGGCCTGACGATATGTACCCAGAATTCAAATGGGCGGTGGAGACTGCGGGAACTGTGGGATAGCTACCCACAGTGCAAAGCTCCGGAAGTAGACTGTTGCCTCGGTACTGTGGACACACTACGCCGACTACATGCACTTAGAGCGTTTGTGTGGGGACACACACACTCGACTGTATAAAAATGTTTTCTACAAAACTAACTGCTAATAAATTCGACCTAATTTCGTAGTGTAGACATACCCTTAGAACGTTACCCTAGTGCTTTAGTTCAAAAAGTCGCTTTTCTCACCTTTGCCCTCGTGAACTGAAGCACATCATCGGAGAGACACTACTTACACTGTTCAAGGCTTAAAACACAAGTACACTTTCACAATTACACAACAAAATAAGGTTCACAATATGGCAGCTGGGCTCTCACTTCACTTCGTTCTTATATCTCACTGACTGACGGGCGACACCCTGCCCCTTAGATACCCACCAGGGCTTGGCTGACAACATTCTGGCGGGTCCGAGGAGAAGATAGTTCTCAGAAAGTCTGGAAGGTTCCACGAGATTCTACAAAGGTCCGGAACATTCTAAGCGGTTAGTGAAAAATGAATCCACCTACGGCATACCTGAAACATGTTACCTCAGACACTCTAGTTTCCCTTTTGTCACTAACAATGGGCAGTCGCTGCCCTTAAATCTGGCCCTGAGAGAGAGGGCTGCAGGCGCTGTTTGCATCATTGTGAGAAGAATGCTTGAGGGAGTGATTTGTGATGGCCAGTGTTAAGAAATAGGGCCCTGAGCTGAGCCCCAGCCAAGCCACAGGGATCCTCTTACCGCCAATGAACCCTAGGCATGCCCAGCGCAGCTCGGCTGATGGGGGGAGGTGAGAAATATTCAACACCCCACCTCCTCCTGTTCTCCCTTCTCCACTACATCAAGTTCAAGCTGCTTATCCTCCCCTTCCGGCCCATCGCAGCTCTGCCGCTCCTACCTATCACACGGCCCTGCTGCTCTGCCCAGGACGCCAACCCGCTCCCCTGCATCTCCTGCAACCGCATTTCCCTTCCATGTGGGACCCACGCCCTGAGCTGGCGTGCAAAGCCACCACCCTCCCCTCTGCAGAGTCCGTGTAACCCTGCTAGCCCATTGATGTTACCTCCGTGTGCTCCCCTTTCCACCCCAATGCCCCCTCCACAGGTCACCTCTGGAATTTGTCTGTAAACCTCCCAGGGAATGATGGTGGCTCTCTACTTATCCTGTGAGGGGTTTAGCACCCCCTTGGGAGTGAATAACATTTAGGGGCTGGGAGCAGTTAGCACTGGGGGAATGGGGGGGCACACTACAGCAGGGTCCCGCCCCACCCCTTTGAGGGCACATCTCTGCTCTGGGGTGGATTATAACCACACTGCAATGGTCCACAGTGCCTATCCAGTGTGAAGTTTGGCCATCCTGGCCCGCAGGGCGGGGAACGCTCATCTCTGCAGATGGAAGGCAGCGTCTCTGTCTGGCCAGTGCTGGGAACGGTGCTCTCAGCAGCAATGCGCTCAGGCAGGAAGCAAAGCTTCCCAGTGCGCTCTGCTAGGAGGGGAGATGCACCCCCAGAAAAACCCCATTCCTTGGGGAATCAAGATTCATGCAGGGGTGAGGAATAGAGGCTGAACCTCAACTTCTTACGTGTCACATCATGGGCCACCCCGATAGGGGCGGCACCAAACCTGCGGGGAGTGCGGCTAGTTCTGCTCCAGAGACAGGTTGCAAACCTTTGGCATCACGGTGGATTTCTAGCATCACTCACCTGCTTTCTGCCCAGTGAGTTTCCCAGGACAGTGATGCCATCCCCGTAGCATTCGCTGGTGAGGTAACTCCCGGCACAGTTAATTAGCCCAACCTTCATGGCTACGGAGCAGGGCAGCAGCTGGCGACTCCCTGGTCCTGTGGGACATCAGTCCCGAATGCACCCCTGGCTGGATGACTCCGTCAGGCCCGGTTCAGCCCTAAGTTTGCCTTCACAGGCCATCAGATCCCTCCCAAAGGCAGCCAGGAAGCAGGGAGAGCCATTGCACCCCAGTGGGCCACCTGGGCAGGGATCCCTGCCTATGTTCTGCCCCTGCAGGCCTGGCCTTTGTGACACACACCTTACATCATGCCAGCTGGTGAGAGACTGCAAGTCCTGCCTAATAATGGGTTGGACCCCATGTCTGCTGGAGTCAAGAGGGGGACTTTCCATTGACTTCAGTAAGCACTGGGTCAGGTCCAACATACACCCTTCACGGGTGACAGTCCCACTCCCTTCCAAATCCGCCTTTCCCCTGGAGAAAACTAGCGATGCAACCCCACTGAGCACCTGCACTTCCCCAGGCAACATCCCCCCCAAGGCCAGCCCCAGGCCCTCGGTCTCCCCACCACCTGGGCACCCAACCCCCCAGGTGACGGAGTTATTGCAATGAGAGTGAAATGCTGGCAGATGACAGCACGTTTCTCCTCTTCCTTTTCAGTGGGGCCAGGAGCTCCCAGAGTCTGGCCACTCCCCCCGGGAGATGGACAGAGCATGTCGAAAGCCGCTGTAACCTCCTCGCTACCTGGCAGATAAAATGCCTGCTCGAAGGGCCGGGGAGAGGGGAGTGGCAGCAAGATCTTTTTAAAACTTTATTACTGTTTCTGACATGCATTACGGTAACGTCCACAGGCCCCGCCTCAGATCGGGGCCTCTCATGCTAGGCACTGTCCAGGCACCACCTACAAACCCCTTGTCCCCCATGGCTCCCCCACAGCGCTCAGAGCCCTGTGGATGCACAAAAGTGCCTCTGGGGCAGGTAGGAATTTTCCTAATAGAGCATGGCCCAGCTAACTCAATAGCCTCAGCCTGGCCCTGACAGCGGCCAGCACCAGAAGGACCAAGAAATCCCCTAGACCTAGAGGACTATTATGGAATAACCTGCACATGGGGGAAGCTTCTGGGGAACCTGTCTCAGTTAGAGAGCATTAAAAAAAACACCAACTCTCCCCTAACTCTAGCTCCATTCACACTGTCGCCTCCTCCTTGTATCGTGAGCCAGGATGAAGAGCAGCCTTGGCTGGGCCTGCCCCCACACATGCAGGTTCCTCACATTCATCCCACCCCATCCACCTGCTCTCCTTACACAAGTCACTCCAGGTCTCGGTTCCACCCACCCCCGTCTCTGACCCTGCCTAGATCCCTTGCTTCAGCGGCATCCCCTACGGCCCCTGCTACTGTTTTTGTGGTGGCTGCTTTCACAGAGCTGCCCACGTGCCTGTCTTTTGCCTGAGTGGTTACAGTTCACTTAGGAGGTGTCTACGCTGCAACTAAACACCCACAGCTGACCCAGGCTCACAAGGTTCAGGCTCCCAGGCTGTAAAACTGCAGGGCAGATGTTCAGGCTTGGGCTCCAGCCCGCCTCAGGGACCGCACAAGCAGGGGGAAGGTTACAGGACCAGGGCTCCAGCCTGAGACTGAACACCTACGCTACAATTTTACAGTGAAACTGACACCCACAAGCCCCAAGAGCCTGAGTCAGATGACCTGGGCCAGCTGCAGGTGTTTAACAGCAGCGTAGCTCTGCCTGGAGAGCCCTGCCCAGTCCACAGCTCTTTCATATGATTCTCCCCAATCTCTCTCTATTGCATTTCACCTGCTCTCCTGCTGCCTCTCAGCTTCGCTTTCTTATATATATGACCTCCACATTTTGCCAGCTTGCTGCTCACACCATGGAACAGACCAGAGGCTGTCCCAGCTCGCTCACGGGTGCAAGAGAAAAAGCACTTTCACCCAGGGTTCCTTTCAAACCACCGTCTCTTCTCTACCCTGGCTCCTTCCCTCCCACGCCCAGTGGGTCGCTGCCACTCTCATGCAAAGCACCTGCAACTCAGCCCTCTGAGCAGCTCCAGGTTGACGAAAAGCATCTCCTAGCAATGAGCTTCCTTCCCAGAAACAGAAACCCAAGGGATTCTGGCCCCGCCCCATCCCTCTCTCTAACTGCTGTCCTGGAGTCTAGGAACCAGAGCGTGCAGATAAGTCAGATGGGATCAGCCTTCACCTCACCTCCATCCCATCCCTAGTCCATGCAGCCCCCGCTGCCCCAGCAAGAGGAAAGACACAGCCACAAGGACAAGCCAAGGGGTTTTATTGCGATCCCAGCAGCAGCACCTAGGAGTTACTATCTGGGCAATGCATTTCAGCATTGCGGCAAGCACAGCGGGTCGGCTTAGAGGCCTCCAGAATACGAACACTCACAGGAGAGAAGCTAAGTGGGGCACATCCACCACTAGTCAGAACCACAGAGCTCATTCCCCTGAGGGCAGCCCAGCTTCATTCCCGCCACTGTTATCCTGGGCGCTATCCTCTCTGCTCCTAAATGACTAGTGCTTGAGTTTCCATCACTTCTCTAGAGACTAACCCAGCCTAAGCCATCGCTCTGCAGGGGGCACTCTCTGATACCACTTTGTCTAAGGCAGCGGCCAGGCACCTCTGGCAAGAATAGCACATGGGTACTCAGTGTTCTCTAAGCGTTCTCTGTCCCAGCTTCATACTGTTACACTAGTTTGACCCACCTGGACCACCCTCAAATGTAAGTGTCTGTATGTACAGGAACCAGACAGGCAAACTCCAAGTCTCCAGGTCCCCACTCCCATCCGCCTGACAGAGCCTTGTCCAGCTGTGTTGACAATGGGCAGGTTGTCTCCATTAGTCACTACATTACACTGGACAGTCACATCACCAGCCCATGCTCCCCAAGGGAACCCCAGCAGAGCTCTCCAGTGGCCTGGGGAAGGCAGCAGACACAGCCCTTGCTCCACTTTCCTTCCCCATGAGCCAGGCCCCCGCCAGGACGAAACTGACATGCAGGAAGCCAAGGGGCCAGGTAACATCATTGGCACTAGCAAGGAGCTTTACCAACATAACTCCGTGACCTGAGGAAGCGGCTGTTATTCCGGGTAGAGGGGGGAGATGTGGGAGGGCAGGTATTGAGATGAAGGAGACTAAAATTTATCACCAGCCTTCCCCTGAATCATGGGGACGGGACGGGACGGAATCTTCAAGCCCAGATGCCTGGAGTTAGCACTGCCCCATCCCCCTCGAGTTTTAAGCTACCCAATGGAAGTTACCCAGTTTTCAGGGAGTGCTTCACTAACTGCAGCTATCTACCAGAATGGGATTGGGGAGAGAAATCAAGACGTGCACAACGCTCCCCCAGCACTGGTCTGGGAAGTACCTCACCACTTGGCGAGAAGGGGAGAGTCGAGCAGAGCTCCACTGAGCCCAGCTGCCAAGTACATGCCAACAGGTCGCTGCGTTAAGCTCCTGCTCTGACATGTAGCTGGATCCCACCAGCTGTTTCCACATCTGGCACAGCTGGCTGCTTACACCCAAGCCTACAGGATGGGACGTCAGTGCCACACCTGGGCAGGTCACTCAGGTGATGACCTCAGAAACGGGGAGCAACAGTCAGCAATAAACCCTGCTTTGCCAAGCACCCACAGCCCAGAATCCTTGTGGCACCTGCATTCAGGGTGCACCCAGCCCCCTCCTTTCCAAACCGGGGCCAGGCACACAGCACGCTGGGGACTTTAGCTTTCCACTCCAGAGCCCAGAGGCTGACAGGGGCTTTTGGGCAGGCATCTCTGTACATTTAATCCTCTGGTTTTCCACCCCACAGGGTGGCCCTGCAGCTCCCCACGTTCACCTCCTTAGTTACCCCGACCCTCACACACAAAAGCCCAGATCATCTGGTGGCGAGAAAGAGGTAGGGCACAGGATACAAACTGGTGGAGTTTTATTACTCGATATACAATAGCACATTACACAGTCAGAGTCCCAGCCCTGCCCTGCCTTGCCCTGCCCCCCACCCTCCCCAAGAGAAACAATTATAAAGTTCGTGGAAGGATAAAAAGGAGAAATGGTTCTGTTCTGCAGTGTTGTGATGGCCAAAGCAGTTACCTACGGCTTTCCTCACAAGCTGCCAGTGGAGGTAACTGGAACGCCGCCACCAGCTCAGTGCTTAGACACACCCTGCCCTCACCCGCTAGATGCAAGTGAATGCCACTTCCCTCCCTCCCTCCCAACAGGCCCCACTGGGACATGGCACAGGCTCCACCTCACAAGAACACATGCAGTTGGGTAGGATGGTTAACATGAAAGTGCCGTCTGGGCAGCGGAAGGCAGGAGCATGACTAGTGCAGTGCCTGAAAAGTCCTCAAGGTTCAAGTTCTACCAGATAAACACACAGATCATTTAAGACGAGGTCACAGTGGGGAGGAAAAAAACAACCCAAAAAAACTAAACTAATCCCGGCACGGAGATCCCAGGTGGGCATGACGCTCGTCTGGTCTGTAAGCCGGCTGGCCACCCACCTAGCGCTTGGAGAGCTCATGCGATAGCCAGTCCAGTCCGTCATAGAGACCAGTGCCCTGGGTTGCACAAGTTGCCTGCACATACCACTGAAAAACAAGGGAAGGGAAGGAAATCAGGCAGCAGGCAAGAGCTAATGCCAAGAGGTAGCATTTAGAGGGCCGGAAGCCAAGCACCACCAAACTCTAATCCAACTTCAGCTTGCGGTGTGACCTGGGTGCCTCAGTTTTGCCCTTTGTAAAATGGAGATCATGATCCCACCCTACTGCACTTGGGAAATGAGGATGGATGGGCTAGTTTGTAACACGCCATTTATCATTGTCAGCAAGCAAGGTCTCCAGTTCTCTTCAACCCTATAGGAGACAATTGCTGGAGAACCTGCTAGGGATGGGAAAGGGAAGCAAGACAGAGTCTGATGCTGATCGGAGAGAGATGCACTGTGCCAGCTAGGGCCAGGCAGAGTGCAAGCTCCATGCACACCGCTCTGCCAAGTCACCTCGCAATCCCGCAGTAGCCCTTGCGACCCGCACTCCAGGCTCCCTGCTCACAGCTCTGCTTCAGCTTCACAAGCCCATGAGGCTGAGACAGAGAAGAGGCAGTCAGAATGGAGCAGTCAGACTACAATCCCTCCCGCAATCTCAGGACAGCCTCTCCTGGCAATCGCGGGACCCTGTATACACTTACAGTTCTGCTGCGGAGCGTCTGCAGGCCCAACTTGTCTGTCAGCTCGCTCACTGCCATGGCATTGGGCATATCCTGCTTGTTAGCAAACACCAGCAAGACCGCATCCCGCAGCTCATCCTCCTGCAGCTGGAATGGAGGAGGCAAAGCCAGCTTAGCCAAGGCAGAGTGGGAAGGCAGCCTGTGAAACCAGCTGGCTTGCTCCATCACGAGATTCAGCCCGCTCTAGCCTACCGCAGTCTCCTAGGGACCAATCCAGAGTGATGAGAGGACAGCTCAGTGATAGGGCACTGAACCAGGATGCAGGAAATCTGGTTCAATTCACACCTCTCCCATAGACACCATGGGTCACCTTGGGCAAGACACTTCTCTCAGTGCTTCAGCTCCCCAGCTGCTCCAATCGGGGTAAACCCTGCCTCCCTCCCCCCATTTTCACCTGACTTGTGTATTTGACCTGTGAGCTCCATGGGGCAGAGTGTCTGAGCAGCACACACTGCAGTGGGGCCCTGACCTCACATACAATCAAGTTCTGGTCACAGGACAGAGACAATTAGCATGTTACAGCTCTAGCGTGAGGGGCTGACTGCTCCAATTTAAAGCTTTTTTAGCTCACCTAGCCACCTCCTCCTGAACCCTCTGCTGGGGCCCCCCACATCCCTCAGGGTCTTTTCTTGGTCCCCTTCCTCAGCTCCCCTGCGTTTCAGTCATTACCTCTCCATCCCTCCCAGCTTATCCAACAACTCATCCTCACGTCACACCACACCATTCCCCAGAGCCACGGCAAAAACTCAACCCCTCTTTCTCCAGCTCCACTCGAACATGTTCCTTCCTCCCAACTCCGCAGCTCACACCCAGGCTCTCGGCCTTCTCTCTCTGACAGTGTAAACACCTCAGACTCCCAAGGCCACTGGGTGCACACACATGCCATGTAGCCATAAGGCAAATATTCATGTATTCTGCACCCCAGGCAGCTCCCACTGTGGCTAGTCTCATGCTGGTCTGTTCCCCAACAAATACACGTTTGAGCTATTGCTCTGAACCCATGCGAGGTTCTCTTGGATTCAGGAGAGAAGGATTTTCTAACTGAATGGCTTTTCTTTAAGTTCAGGTACTAACCGAGCAACCCACTCCCTCAGTCTGTGTGCGTCCTCAGCCTATTTTCATGCTATATGCTACGCCTGGAACAGCTCCCTTTTCTTCCATGCACCCTCTCCTTTGGGTTTGCCAGGCAGTGCTCTAGCCACACCCACTCCTTTGGAGACCACAGTCAGGCAAGTCAGAACCAACCAGCTGCATATGGCATAACATCGAGCTCAGGCACCCTGCGTCTTCCTTCCCCCTCGCCTTCACGGCATATCTCAATCAGCCTGTGAGCTCATTAGGGCTGGGACCGAGTCTCCTCTTTCCCAGGCACCCGCTTTGCCCCAGCCCCTTGTTGTAATGCTTTGAGTGCATGTAGTGCTCCTGCCACCTGCCGGATGAAAAAAAGACACGCAGCAAGGGCGGGGCGCACTGCACCAAAGCCCTGCTCCAGAGCACCTCTGCTGGGTTGGGGCAGGGGGAGTTCACTGCAGTGTCTGCCGGCCAAAGAGCCTGAAGGTTCTGGTGGAGCTCCCACTCTCATCCTGCCTCTGCAGCTGCCAAGCAGCCCCAACCCCCCTGCTTTGGGCCTGGGATTTGCCTATGATCAGGCTCGGCCCAAAGGGAATTTCCTTTTCTCACAGTTGAAGAAAAGCTGGCTCAGCTGCTCGAGTTGTGGGCGTGATCTCCTGTTGCCCCACGCAGGCCAGAGGGGCCACTGGCACCCAGTTCAGAACAGCAGACACTGGGCAGCTTTTCAACCTCAGTTTGTTTTCCCATGGATGGAAGAGTCAAGTAGGAAGAGAAGGGGGTCTGTGGTTTTAGGGTGAGGGGTGCCCGAAGCCTGCGTTCTTCTGAGACTGGCTCAGAGCAGTAGGCACACAGCTCAGGATGCAGCTCCACAGAAAGGGAGCAGTGCTCCGAGGAAATCACATACAAAAATGAGCATTAACAGAGGAACCAAGCACTCAAGAGTCCAGGTTTCTCCAGCGATGTTACCTAGGATGTACTGTCCGTTCCTGATGGTCTTGTTAACAGGAACACTAGGGGAGTCTATCCATGGGATACACACCAGGCCTGCATTGGAGCCCCATTGACCTTTCAGTAGAAATCTTCACTTTTCGAGTTGCTTGACCGAACACCTGGATTCTTAGCCTTAATGCTGCATTCGAGCCAGTTTTTGGTTATTACCCATGGGCGAGACCTTCCAGGAAAGCTCAGCATTTTCGTGCACACCAGCAGCCAAATGCTTGTGACACTTATGATCAGATTTTCAAAGTGAGAGCTGCATGTGTATTTCACCATGGGTGCACATAGCACTGTATGGAATAGATCCGTCTAGGGGTCTTATAATCCAACAGTAGATGAGGGAGTGAGACAGGCAGCAAAGATAGGAATGGGATACAGCTGTAGAGAAGTAGTATTTTAAGAAGCAGGTGATCTAGCTGGTTTTTATATTTTTTATAGGGGGGTCACAGTGGGCATAGGACCCACTGCCCCAGAACAGAGATTACTGGTTGAAATACATACTTTCTATCAGAAAAATGAATTGCATCCCCCTGCAAATGTAGGAGAGGACTGGCAGTTTACAGCTGGAATGGGACACTAATTAGCAAGCCCTCTGCACATGATAAAGTGGTAATGGTTGTACATTTTAGGGGTAGATGAGCTGGCCTTTTTAGCACACTGATAGAACTGCCACATGGTAAATGTGTCTATTGGATCTACATGAAACAGCTTCCCTGTAACACCAATATTCAACATACACTGAGGAAGATCAGCTGTGGCGGGAACAGTTCCAAGCCTCCACTTACTTGCAGGCTGATTTTGTTAGCCCTTGGTAAGAAACAGTATTTCTAGAAGCCATCCTGTATCGATGCATTCCATGGTTTCCACTAAATATGTCCATTCAACCCACTCAAAGGCCTTCTCTGCATCCAGAGAGAAAAATGGACTGGGGCTAACACAAAGACACTTTCTATATGTGGCTCTGGTTAATTTTGTTTTGTTTTAGTAAATGAGTTTAACGTGTCTCATCTATGGTTTTATGGAACATTTCTGGCAGATGCTGGTTTAGTCTAAACGGATGGCATAGGTAATGTATGCAATTTTGATTTCTGAAACTAGCTGTTAGTGCATTTCACCTTGTAGTGGTGAACACAGTAAGATTACCAGGGCCCATGTTACAGAGATGCTGAGCACTAAGTTCCTACTGACTTCATTTCTCAGAACCCGAAGAGTCAGAGTGTCAGTGAGTCAATAGACAGTAGGCATGGCTATGGAAGAAGCAGTATCGTTAAATTTACTCCAAACACAAGGGATTTTGAGGACCATATAAGTGACCTCTGCATGCACATGTGTCCGTTGCAATAGCATCGAGACTCCTAGTCTTAGGGATAAGCAAATTTGGGGAGCAGGCTCAGCTCATTTTGTGCTCCTGCTCCACACATGCCAACTTACCTTGAGATATGTTCTAGCAGAGCCTCGGCCACCCGAGATACACATCCTACTAGCCCTGTTAGTTCCTAGGCTTTCACACCAGAAAGATCCCACCTGGTATTCTCCACCTTCCCAGTCACCCCAAGCCTGAAAACCTACAGAGACAACACGCAGCCTCTTTCCAAACCACACCCACCATCTTCTGTAGCTCATCTGCAGACTCCTGCACTCTCTCTCGGTCATTGCTGTCCACAACAAATATGAGGCCCTGTAGAAGAAAGCAGACAGGCATGAGACAGTTCGCACAGTGCAGACACTGATGCCACAGTGAGGGGAACACTACACAAATCCAGAGGAACAAGCCTCTTTCCAACACCATGGAATGGCAACTGAGATCACTGCCAATGTGGCAACCACTTCCCACCCTACCTCCAACCACATATCTTTTCCAAAGCTATTCTATAGATCAGCAACAAGGGCTTGCATGCGTCTTCATTCAGAGGAAAACCCCACATCTTTTATTGCCGCTTCCGCTCGCACAGAGGCCAGGGGGTGGGAAATGCCCTGGGGTAGTTTTCAGAAGCCCCACTTTCAGCATCGCGCTGCGCTGAGCAAAGGAAGTTACTCATGGCTCAGAGCAGAGATGCCTTCCCTGCCTTATTCTGAAAGAGCCTGACTCAGGGGCAGTGTCACTGTGCCAGCTTGGTGCAGTGAAGGTGCAGGCAATTCCTGTAATCCCAATGCATGCTGCTGCATGGGGGAAGCCAGGAGCTGCCTTCCAGCCAAGCTCCCTGGTTAAATCATCTCAGGAAGAGGACAACCTGCCGGTACCAATGCACAATCAAGCCTTATCCATCTCTTTACCAATGTGACACTGCTACTGCCCTTCCCCCACAAGAAGGGAGAGGGATCAGAGGGTCACCCAGAACTGCTGGGAAGGCCAAAGCAACCTAGCTCCTATGACCAGGGCAGGAGCAGCATCCATGGGACTAGGTCCATGTCTCATCCCAGGTTCTTTGCCATTGAAGCAGTTGCTATCTCCTATTCCTAACCAGAGGCAGGCAGGCGAGGGGAGGCCTTAGGGGATCCCTGTACAACAATCACGTCCAGAGGGCTCTTTCCCAGTGCCTCTGCAGCTCCTCCCACCTGTGTGTTCTGGAAGTAGTGTCTCCACAGGGGTCGGATTTTGTCCTGGCCACCTACATCCCAGACGGTGAAGCAGATGTTCTTGTATTCCACCGTCTCAACATTGAATCCTGCAAGGGCGACAGGAGGAGTGAGAGGAGACAGGGTTTAAGAAAAAGCACAAGCGAGTCTCTGCTGAAGATAGTTAATCACCATGGCAGCCTGAAACCTGGCAGACCACAGACGTGCACTACAGGAAACACCAGCCGCTGCCGGCAGAGACGCCACAAGGTTTCAGGGGATTTTTGAGTTGGGGGAGGGAGGATTCATGGGGTGACAAGTGTCACAGGGGTGTGTTAAGTAAGATGAAGGTGCAGTGCAGCATCCTTCTCCTCCCACCAGCACTCCTGGGGATGGGTAATGGATTATCCCCACCCAGACAGCACAACCATCCACAGCATAATTCTGCTCTGCAATGGGACTGAAAAGGGCATAGTACAGCTCCATATTACCATCTGCTCCCTCAGCAAGCTGCTTCCCAGCCACTATCAGTAAATGCACCCAGGTTGTGTGGGCCAAGCTGGTGTTCCTTCCAGCTTATGCTTTACCGCTAGCAGAGGATTCTGCATGACGAATTCTGACCTAGCAACCCTAGAACTCGCTAAGTAGTTCTATCCAGCGGTGCACAAGTCACATCTACCTACTATGTCTCTCAAGCAGGTAGACAAATACAGATGGTGAGCAGATGTCAAGAACCATCAGATGGAGACATTTTCATACAGCTTCATCTCAGACTATAATTGCACTAAGGTAACTGCTGTTCAGCTTTAATCTATAGCCTTGTCTGCTGACCTCATTTCCCATTATCAGAAATAAGCAACCCACAAGCACCCCCATTCTAAAAATTCACCTAGAAAGACATTTACCACAGTCAGTAGAGTGCTGCACAGCTAAGAAATACAAGCTCTGCTGGACTCACTGTGAAGGCCAAATCAAGGTCAGACAATGTTTACAGAGTCAGACACAGCCCTTCCCATGTGACCCAATGGTCCGGCCCAGCAACCCAATCATCTGCTCTTCTAATGTGAGCCTGTGCACATGCCACCATCACTGGCACCTCTAAAGTCACTGCAGACCTGGCAGCTCTCAGACTTACAAGCATGAGTGACAGCAACATGGGGGTGGGCTGACAGGGAACAAAATACCGGGGGGCCAGCAGGTTGGGACTGTGGGGCATCAGAAGAGCTGTGTATGGGGAGCTCAGGGCTCAGACGGTAGGGGGCTGCAGGCAGTGGAGAATCAGGGGAGCTTGGCAAGGAGCCCAGGACAACAACAGCAGAGAAATGAGGTCTACTGACAGAGTTGCGTGGGGGCGTTTGCACAGCATCAGCCTTTGCTGTGCCTTGCCCAGGCAAGTCCATCACTTTCAACACTAGTATCACGTAAAACATTTAAAACAAACACCACAGAGATGAACCGACAGGAAGCCTCTTTCTTCTGCTGCAGTCACGCTACCCGTCAGACCAGCTCCTCGTATGCTGGATCCGAAGTGAGCAGGGCTGAGACAGCAAAACATGGGTGGTTAGGAACATACGGACAATGAACGCGCTTGCATGTGGTCTGAACTTGTACAGCTGCTCCGGCACAGCCAGCGTGCAGGACCGACCGCCCCAGCTTTGGAGACACCGGGATGGCTCCATTTTATCAGGCGATTGGATTGTCAGCTCTTCAGGCCGGGACTCTGCAAGGACCTTGGCTTGGGTCTCACTTGTTGACCTGTTGGGAAGTCTAGGGAAGTCTCACGAGCGGAGACGACTCTGGGGAGCCCTGGCTACCCCCACAAGTCAAGCCGGAGCCCAGAAAGGCACACAAGCCGCACTGCAGTTTATAGGCCCTTCCAGTGGCACAGCTCAGCAATGCGACAGGAGCCATCGTGAAACACCCCTGCTGACTTCAGAAACCGTTCTGATTCCAATGTCACGATACAGCCCCAGCTCAGACATGGCCCCCAGCTAACCAGCAAGAGAGCTGAAGGGAAGCACAACCCAACTGCTGACTCAGCCCGAGAGATGGGGGTCACTTTACAAAGCTTGTGAACCTCAGCACATTACCTCCTCCCAGCCTTGGAAGCAAACCTGAGCTGGGGCACGGCTTTTCGCCACTTACCAATGGTGGGGATGGTGGTGACGATCTCGCCCAGCTTTAGCTTGTACAGGATGGTGGTTTTACCAGCAGCGTCCAAGCCGACTGAAATGGCAAGAGAGAGAAGAGAGGCCAGTGTCACTTGCCAGCATGGGGGTGCAGAAAAGCACATGGCTCCTGCCTAAAGCCCCCATAACCTGTTTCACTGATGAGTAGGACCACCCCAGTATATAGCATCCCCTCTTTATAGCAGATGCTGCAGACAAGTCTAACCGCTTCAAGAGCCAAGTGTATGCTCCCAGAGGCTCAGACAGAGCCATTCTAGCAAGGCAGCTTTACAAAGGGCTACCAAGTTTACAACCTACAAACCCACCCACGGCCTCTTGTGTACAGCCTACCCCCAAAAGAGCCACAGCTCATTCATTCAGGAGAAGCAAGCGAGAGGTCTGCCCAGAATAAAACCCACTGCCCCGCCCTGCATTCTCCAGCTTTCAAAGCCTAAATTATCCCAGAGAACACCAAGCAAATCAATACGCTGTGGGGCAGAGATCTAACAGCAGTTTTCCCCTCCACAAAGCTCTCTGTGGAGATCAGTTCTGAGCACCAGGAGGGGAGAATCAGGTGAGATTCCCAAATGTTCCACTCCCTCCAACACCGCTCTGATCAGTCCTAGGCAGCTGGTATCAGTTGTGGAGGAGTCACTTCAGTCTGCCCTTGACATGATACCCAGGGCAGGAATTGCTAGCATATGCCAGCTCTGTACATCCCCATTACAGAAAAGCAGATGTCTCTAGAGCCCTGTCTACAAGTGTCATTTCCAGTTAGGAGGCAGAGTCCAGTGCAGGGCAGAACATGCGAGCACCCCTACAGTTTAGAGTTTCCCCCTCAGGAAAGACAAGGTGCTTGTCACAGAACAGCTGCATCCTACAGAGACAATAGGAAGTTATGGGGAAATCATCAAGCCTAGGGAATTCTGCTTCCCTTTTCTCTTCTGCTTGATCTGACCGACATTGTAGTCCCAAATTTTACAAGGAGGGTGGTTCAGAAGAGCACTACCCGGGGAGCAGAGTGGCCCAGAGTACCAGCAACAGGCTAAGGAGAGACACGCTCCCAAGGCACTGTTCTGATCCGGGCTAGGTCAGTATTGGCCAAGAGCCATTATCACTCAACGGCTCTTCTTTGACTCCTATAAGTAGCGAGCTGGAGTCTCTGTCCACCTCGCAGAACTACAAGCACAAGGTGCCCTGCCTTGCTGGCCCTCGACTGGCTCATGGAGACCGAACACCCTTCAAAGTCAGAAGCAGGGCACAAGGAGGTAGAAAGGAGCTTGCACAGACACTGCCTGGGCTGCACCTTGCATGCAATTGGAGAACTCCAGTCAGCGTGCCTGTCAAAAAGCTAGGACCTTCTGCTCATTAAAAGGGGTTAGGGCCCTGCCACTGAGCCGAGGAACCACTGTATCTTGCAGAACCCACCCCAAAATCCTCCATTATTGTTAGTTGTTTACACTGCAACTGGGCTGAGAGATCCCAGCTCAGGTCAAGCCCCTGCTCGGACAGTCTCTGTAAACCCCCTTGCTTTATGCTGACAGGGTTCACAGGCATCTGTTTGTGTTATGCACTGCAAAGTGATCAGCCAGAAGTGCCTCAGTAAACTCAAACCAAGAAGAGCTGACCAGAAAACTGTCAGCATCTTTCACAGGCAGAGTTTTCACCTGGTGGCACTTCGCTTCCAACAACGTTTAAAATGCACTAGACGGAGGCTGGGAAACACATTGGAGGCAACAGTCCTGCTGACCCCAGCTGAGCGGCTCATATCCCATCTCTGAACTCCAGCGTGTCTCGATGACACAGGCGCACCCAGCCACACAAGAAGAGACCGTTGGCTGGAGGTGCCCAGCTGCCACAAGGATGAGTATATGCTCCAGTGCCCAACCAGAATTACGTTTCAGAGTAAACACCCTATTTTGGGGACTGACAGTTACGTGGTCCAAGCCCCTCTCCTAGGACAGTCCAATACTCTCCAGAGCCTTCTCTCAAGGCTGTTGGCTCAGCCAACCCAGACAGGCTCAAGGACATGAGTCTGGCCCTTTTGTCATCAAGGGCTCACCGAGCAGACCCAGAAGGTACAATCTTGAACCCCGTTACCACCTGCAGCGGGATGTGCAGGGACCCTATGCCCACAGCTCCCCATCGCCCAGCCTACGAGTCACTGAAGTTTTTCTACAGCCCTTTCCATGAGAATTGCTCTGCTGGTTGGACTAGCTCGATAAACCCTGCAGCAGAGACCAATGCCCCATTAGGGAACAGGGTACAGGATCCCTCCTTCCTATAGGTCTAAAGGTCCAGGGT
This sequence comes from Dermochelys coriacea, assembly GCF_009764565.3. Lineage (NCBI taxonomy): Eukaryota > Metazoa > Chordata > Testudines > Dermochelyidae > Dermochelys > Dermochelys coriacea. The sequence goes on along the minus strand of NC_050068.2, from coordinate 351,643,916 downwards.
GGGACACGTCTGCAATCCTCCTGGGAGAGGGCAAGAGACAGTCACCCCAGCGACGCAGGGAGGGCAGGTGCCCACGCCCGGCAGGGCTGCTCAGCTCCACAGGACCAAGGCAGGGCAATTCTCCGGCAGGGACCGATGCTCTCCACGATTCTCTAGGATAAGGGCTAACGCTGGCAGCACAGGGGCAGGGACCCGGCATGGGGCAAGGGCGGGACTCCCCCTACCCTGCTCTCCGGCAGCGGCAGCCAGCCTGCCAACCACAATGCCCATGGCAGGAGAGGCTGGTTACCTGGCCCAGCTACCCCAGAGGGATTGATTGGCCATGGGGGTGGGTTACCACCACCTCCCCCGCCAGCCAACCCCACTCCTTGGGGGGGGGCTCTCCACTCACTCCCATCCCCCAGCCCCTGCAGCCCAACCCACTTCTCCAGGGGGGACCCTATCTCTCCCCCAGCCCCTGCAGCCCAACCCCTCTGCCCCTGTGGGGGCCCCCTGCCCCGGGGCCCTGCGGCCCAACCCCTCCCCCTGGGGCTCGGCAGCCCGGGGCTACGGGGCGGCAGCCGCCCAGCGGGGAGCGGGCTCGGGGCCCCCCGGCCCGGCCTCACCCATGAGAATCCGCATCTGCTTCTTGCCGAAGATCCGAGAGAAGATGGCGGAGACCGCGAGGCCCATGGCGGCGGGACGGGGAGGCCGCGCTGCGAGCCCCGAGGCTGCCGCTGCCGCCGCTGCGATCAGGCCTGGCCGGAACCAGCCGCAGCCCCGCCCCCCGGCCGCCTTAGCCCCGCCCCCCGACAGAGCCCCGCCCCCCGGCCGCCTTAGCCCCGCCTCCCGACAGAGCCCCGCCCCCTGGCCGCCTTAGCCCCGCCTCCCGACAGAGCCCCGCCCCCCGGCCGCCTTAGCCCCGCCTCCCGACAGAGCCCCGCCCCCCGGCCGCCTTAGCCCCGCCTCCCGACAGAGCCCCGCCCCCTGGCCGCCTTAGCCCCGCCTCCCGACAGAGCCCCGCCCCCCGGCCGCCTTAGCCCCGCCTCCCGACAGAGCCCCGCCCCCCGGCCGCCTTAGCCCCGCCTCCCGACAGAGCCCCACCCCCTGGCCGCCTTAGCCCCGCCTCCCCACAGAGCCCCGCCCCCCGGCCGCCTTAGCCCCGCCTCCCGACAGAGCCCCGCCCCCCGGCCGCCTTAGCCCTGCCTCCCGACAGAGCCCCGCCCCCTGGCCGCCTTAGCCCCGCCTCCCGACAGAGCCCCGCCCCCTGGCCGCCTTAGCCCCGCCTCCCGACAGAGCCCCGCCCCCTGGCCGCCTTAGCCCCGCCTTCTGACAGAGCCCCGCCCCCTCGTTGCCTTAGCCCCGCCTTCCGACAGAGCCCCGCCTCCTGGCCACCTTTGCTTCGCCTCCTGATCTCCTTAGCCCTGCCTCACCAACAAAGCCCCGCCTCGCGGCCGCCTTAGCCCCGCCCCCCGACAGAGCCCCGCCCCCTGGCCGCCTTAGCCCCGCCTCCTGACAGAGCCCCACCCCCGCCCGCCTTAGTCCTGCCTCCCGACAGAGCCCCGCCCCCTGGCCTCCTTAGCCCCGCCTCCCGACAGAGCCCCGCCCCCTGGCCGCCTTAGCCCCGCCTTCTGACAGAGCCCCGCCTCCTGGCCACCTTTGCTTCGCCTCCTGATCTCCTTAGCCCTGCCTCACCAACAAAGCCCCGCCCCCTGGCCACCTTAGCCCCGCCCCCTGGCCGCCTTAGCCCCGCCTTCTGACAGAGCCCCGCCCCCACGTTGCCTTAGCCCCGCCTTCCGACAGAGCCCCGCCTCCTGGCCGCCTTTGCTTCGCCTCCTGATCTCCTTAGCCCTGCCTCACCAACAAAGCCCCGCCTCATGGCCGCCTTAGCTCCACCTCCTGACACAGCCCCGCCCCCGGCTCCCGGGAGTCTTAGCCCCGCCTCCTGACAGAGCCCCACCCCCGCCCGCCTTAGCCCCGCCTCTCGGCAGAGCCCCACCCCCTCATGCCCACCTTAGCCCAGCCTCCTGACAGACCCCTGCCCCGCCCACCTTAGCCCAGCCTCCTGAAAAAGCCCCGAGCCCAGCAACAGCCCGATCCCTGGCACAACGAGCCCCGCCCATTGGCAATAGCCCTGGCCCGGCACCATTAGTCACGCCCCCTGAGAGAGCCACGCACCCCCCAGCAACACAAGCTCCGCCTCCTGAAGTGCCAACCCCCCAAGGAGCCGTCCCGCCTCCTGAAAGAGCCCTATCTCTGTAGCCTTAAATCCCGCCAGACCCCCACTTCCCAAGAGAGTCCCGCCCCCGCCCTCCGAAACTTCGGCTTCCTGCAGCTCTAGGCTCCGCTCAAGGTCCCCCCCCACCCCAGGCCATGGCCCTGCCACGTAGTCCTGTCCTTTGGACGCGGCGCCCGGTTTCGAAGTTAAGCTGAATGGGATAGTCACGCCTTTTGGAACTACTGTTGCAGGGTGTCTACCAGCCCGCTGGTGCACCTGGCCTGCATTTTGCATTTCAAGGTTTTTTAAAATGAAACCTAAGCTTCCGCTCACAAGTGGCTCCAGGGACGGGGACCAACCTCCCTAAGGCGAGTGCTTTAATCCACCCACGACAGATGAAGTGGGTGAGGTAATAGTAGCTTTTATGGTACCAACTTCTGCTGGCCCCGAGGAAGAGCTCTGGGTAAGCTGGAAAGCTTGTCTTCTTCACCAGCAGGTAAAACATTACCTCCTCCACCTAGTCTCTCATATCCTGGGGCTGACACGACTACAGCTACACAAGTCATCCCCCCCAGCTACTGACCCGAATTCTAGAAGGGAACCCTATCAAGCTATCGCTATCGATAACAGTTCTGGGCATCCTGCCTGAGAAACACGTGAGCCTGTTAAGGAGTAAGAGGCAGACTCGGGTTCCCCTGATGAGCTGGAGGGAACAAGCCTTCTGCCCGAAAAGGGGGTTCCTTCTACGGCGAGACAGTCCCCTCTGCAAGAAAGGTCCCTAGAAAGGAAGGAGTCACGTTCATCTCGGCTTTCAAACACGTCTACACGCCGCCGCCCGAGCATCTGGGCCCCGCCCCCGGGATCGGCTACTCAGGGTCTCCAGCAAATGCAGCTTCCCCTCGTGGGCTCTCTGCTCCGGGCCCCCCTCGTGCCCACCGCCAGGAGACCGGCCGCTAGCGAGGCGTGCGCCCCGCGCCGCCATGCGCCAGACACAGCTACTGACCAAGCGGCCCCGCCCCTGCCCTAGGCGTGCGCCTGCGCACGAGGCCCCGCCGGGGCCTGCCTGCGGGCAGCGCAGCGAAAGTTTATGGCCATCAGCACATGCGCAGTGAGAGACAGCGGCGGAGAGAGCGGAGCGCGCGCTCGCGCATTTACCGGAGAACGGGGCCAACAGGCGCATGCGCGTCGACTGTCGGAGGGGAGCTATGGGATTGGCGCAGGCGCGGCCAGCTTTGGACGGGGATTACGGGACACGCGTAGCGAGCGCTAGTAGGGATTGGCGCATGAGCAGCAAGCTTCGCCTGGTGAGCTGCGTCCTTAGGCGCACGCGCTCTGAGAGGAAGCGGCGCGGTACGCGCAGGCGCGAGGCGCGAGGGCCGGGAGCAATGGGATACGCGCAGGCGCCAGGGCCGGGAACGTTGGGATACGCGCAGGCGCGAGGCGCGAGGGCCGGGAACGTTGGGATACGCGCAGGCGCGAGGCGCCAGGGCCGGGAACGTTGGGATACGCGCAGGCGTGGTGAGGGTCGGAGGGGAGCCGGAGCTCCGGGTGAGTGGAAACGCCCTTGCTGGGGTGTGAGGTGGGCCCGGGGCCCGACGGCGCGGGAGGGGGCTCCGCCCGCCCCCCCTGCGAGGCCGGGGCGGGGTGAGGGCCGGGTGGGGGCGCGGGCCTGAGCCGGAGCCGTCCCCCGGGCCCGCAGCCCCTCGAGAGGTGCGTGTGCGCCCCCTTTTGCAGATGGGTAAAGTAAGGCACGCGGGGCTTTGCCATGGCGTCAGTGACAGAACTGGGGTCACTCCGGAGCCCCTGAAGTTCCCAGTCCCGAGATTCGGCTGCGCCCTGTTCCTGGGGGTGGGTCGGTCTCTGGCGTTCCGCATCTTCCGATGTGTGTGGTTGGGCCTCAGACTGTCATGAGGCCCTGGGCCGCTGCTCTACAGATTTGTTAGCCCATGAGCTCTGTGTGGCCGGAGTGAGATCAGCCTTGTGGCCTCATAGCGTAAGCCTGCACTCCTCTGTTTTAAGACTTGCTAGGGCTATTTATGTAGCCTTCGCTCACGTTTTTTTCTCCCTCTCCTTTCAGGTTGCATGAGCAGCAAAGTTGAACAGCCGCTGAGGAGTCATGGAGAAGTTCGGCATGAACTTTGGGGGTGGTTCTAGTAAAAAAGATCTTCTGGAGACTATTGAAACTCAGAAGAAACAGCTTCTTCAGTACCAGACTCGCTTGAAGGATGTTGTGAGAGCCTACAAGAGCCTGCTCAAGGAAAAAGAAGCCTTGGAAGCTAGCTTAAAAGCGTTATCTGTGTCTCATGAGACAGGCGTTGGCCTGAGTGGAGCTCACCTTGCAGACATTGCCAGCTCCAGTATTTCCTTTGCTGACTTTGCTGATGACAGGAGTTCTGTCCAGAGTGAAGACAGCATGGGGACAGCTACAAGTGTGGACGCTGCTGCCAGCTTGACCAGTGCCAAGGGTGAACTGGGGTCAGAAGATGAGAGAACAGCAGTTGGGGCCTCCCTTCTGAAATCGGAGGAGGTGAGTGGGTCGGAGAGCAGCATCAGCACTGGCAGTGGGGATGTGCCAGTCGCTGCTAATGAGGCAGACAAAAGAGTGCTCCAGCTGAAGACTCAGCTGGCCACCTTGACCAGCTCCCTGGCTACAGTCACCCAGGAGAAATCCCGCATGGAAGCCTCATACCTAGCAGACAAGAAAAAAATGAAGCAGGACCTGGATGAGGCCAATAAAAAGGCTGAAGAAGACAGGAGCAAGTTGGAGGCAGAAATGAAGTGTGTCCAGGAACAGCTGGCAGAAACCAAAGCTCGTCTAATCACACAGCAACATGACCGGGCCCAGGAACAGAGTGACCATGCCGTTATGCTGCGGGAGCTACAGAAGCTGCTGCAAGGTGAGAGGACCTTGCGCCAGGATGTGGAGCTAAAGCTGGAGGAGACCAGGGAAGCGCTGGCTGGAAGGGTGTATGTGGCTGATCGTGTGGAAGAGTCTGAACTGCAGACCAAGCAGCTGAGCAGGGTGGTGGAGGAGCTGAAGAGAGAACTGCAGGCTGTGCAGGAAGAGAACAGCAAGCCAGATCCCCGGCTGCAGGAGCTTCAGGATGAGATTGGCAGCCTCAAGAGTCACTTTCAAGCACAGTTGCTGCAAGAGATGAAAAAGGTAATTCTCTGTTTGTACACCAGGGTGCACTAGCCAACATGCTGTATAGGAAGAGCGCAGTAGCGAATACACAGAGATTTGTAGTGAGTTTGGGTTGACATAAATCCTGCATCTTCATAGAACCATAAATAAGAGAGAGTAAAAAAAAAAAAAAATCTACTGTTCTATTAGAAGGAATAACTTCTTAATAAGGATACAAACTGCCATGCTTCAGGGCAAAAGTCAACCACTAACCAATGGGAGTAGGAAGAAACTTCTTTTATGAACAGGTATGCCATGATCGTCCATTATAGAGTTTCTTACACCACCTTCTGAAGCATGTTATCCTGGCCACTGTCCGAGACCAGATACTGGAGTGGATAGTGCACTGTTCTGAGCCATTGTGGCAGTTCCTATGATTTTACCTTTGTAAAACTTTTCAAGAGCCTGCAATGAAAGAGCAGTGTAAATTGAAATTATTATAGAAATAATTTTAATGTAGTGTTTTGTAAATCAACAGAAAATGGATGCTGAGGTAAATAACTCAGTACGATGAGGTGAAATGAGAAGGGCTTTTAATCCTCCAGCTTCAGGGGCTGAGCTGGTCACCAGCTGGGGTCATGAAAAAATCTTTCCTCTTTTCCTGGAGGAATGAGATGCATTTTGACAGTTTCACACCTTCCTTGGCAGCCAGATATCAGACTACAAGGACCATTATCTGTTCCATTGAGAAAGATCTTATGCTGCCATTGGCAATTGCTCCTCAATGTTGGTGGGAGCAACATGAAACTGTTGTGTCTTGTGCCGTCCTTGTAAGTGTCATGATATTCCTGGGGAAGCTCTGCTGTTGAGGCCCTTCGTGATCACACTCTGTCAAGTTTGGCCTGCTTGGGGGGTGGGTAAACAACAGGGCAAAAGCCTCTCATGTGCAGGTGGGGAGAGAAAAGGGCAGAAACCAGGGATATGGAGGAAGAGAGTGATGAGTAGGTGAACCCAGATTAAAGAGAATAGAAATCATCTCCAGTAATTGGATTTGCTGCTAAAAAAATTCCAGAATAAAATCTCCAACTCCTGCTGTTAACATTCTAGAATTCTTTCTTCCCCTCTGGATTTGGAAATGTTTAGAAAATTCCTTCCACCAGATAACACATGGGCATTAATTTCATTTTATCTCTGGTCTCGCACTCCTCTGTGGGCTTGTCCTTGGAAAATGGCCTCTAAAAAGAGGATTTCCCAGGGGAGTCTGACCAGTGGAGAAGATTACTTGTATTTGGCTATGATACTAGCTCCACAATATACTGCAGTTGTACCCAGTGCAGTTAGGAGTACTGCACCCTTTAGAGAACACACAGGTTTTAAGAAATCCCATAAGAAAAACAAGGCCTTAAGTGCTGGCGTGCCTCTCATTGCCAGTGCTAGTCTGGCATAGCAGCACTTCTTGCTTGAGAATGGGGAATGCAAATAGAAAATTGTTTTTCATTTGATCCTTTGTTTATTTATCCTTTAAATATGGGCCAGACAAGCTGCGTAATGGCCCAGAATTGATTGTGAGAGAGGAAGGATGGTGGCTAGGGTGCAAGCCTGGGATTCAGGAGACCAAGATCAATTCCTGCCACAAATTTCCAGTATAAAACAAAACAGAAGTGTAACCTGTCTGTGCTCCTTTTGTTGCCAGACTGCGCAGGCCGAAGAGCAACTCCGTCAGCATGCCCAGATGGAGGAGCGTCGAGTGGCCAGCTTGGAGAGCCAGGTCGCTGAGGTGTCAGAGCTGCTTGGCACTTACGAAAAAGCCAAACAAAAAGACCAAATGACTATTCAGAAATTAAAGGACCGCATTGTGCAGCTAGACCTGGAAAACAAGACTCTGGCCATCGCTGCTTCCAGCCGATCCCCAATGGACATTCACATTGAAGAAGCCAGCCTGGATGTTAATGTTCTGAAAGACAAAATGGAGAAGCTGAAGAAGCTGCTGCAGATGGCAGCCAAGAAGAGCCAGCCTGCCCTGGACATAGAGAAGCTCTGTGAGTTGGAGCTGCCAAAGGGCACCGAGGCTGGGGATGGGGAGAAGGCTATTGCTCTGTATTACCAACAAGAGCTGAAGCAACTGAAGGAGGAATTTGAAAGGTACAAGATGAGAGCACAAGTGGTTCTCAAGAACAAGTCAGCCAAAGATGTCAACTTGGCCAAAGAGCTAGAGGACACCCAGGAACAGCTGGCTGAGCTGAAAGAGAAATACATTGCACTTCGGCTCTCCTGTGAAGAGATGGAGAAGCAACACAAGCAAGAAATGGAAGCCAAGAAGCAAGAGGTGTCCCACCTGCAGCAGGTCCACAGACAGGACCTAGAGAAATGCGAGCTGGATTACAGGGAAAGGGCACTAAAGCTGGAGGAAGAGATGCACAAGCAGCGGGACAGAGCACTGGCTGTGCTGTCAGAAAAGGACCAAGAGCTAGAGCAGTTGAGGTCTCTAGCCATACCTTATGGGCTTCAAGGATCCAAAAATTACCTAGCACCAGGGAGTGACATTAGCAGTGATGATTTAATGGGTGCAATCTCTTCTGAGAATCTCACCCAGGCTCTGCACCTTGCTGCTGCCAATGAGCCCACTTTCTTTCTGTATGCAGAGCAGCTGGCCCGTAAAGAGGTAGAAATTGTAGCCTTAAGGAAGCAGAAGCACAAACTGGAGAAGGAAGTTCACCAGCTCCAGGAGAGACTTTTGGTTGAGGAAGAGAAGCGTAGAGAAGAGGTATCCACCCTTCAAGACCATATCCAGAAGAACTTAAGGGATAAGAGCAGAGAGGGAGCCAACCTGGAATATCTCAAGAACATTGTCTATCGGTTCTTGACCTTGCCAGACTCACTGGGCCGTCAGCAAACTCTAACTGCCATATTGACTATACTGCACTTCAGTCCAGAGGAGAAGCAGGTTATTATGAGACATTCAGCCAACAGCAGTTGGTGGCTTCCTGGGAAGAGATGAGAACCCGGGTCCTGTTCATAACTACTTTACTTTTACGGTGACATGTTCCTGTTTTCTAACTGTATAAGAAGAATTAACCATGTGTCCCAGGATCTCTGCACTTAATTATTTGTGTCCATCATGTGTCAAGGGCATGGGAGCCTTCAGCAAAGTACTGAGCTTTTAGACTAATGCAATTAGTGCTAGGCCACAAAACAAGTTGTCATCTCAGTAATTCCCCTAGGACCACAACTTTCTATGCCACAAGAATTCACTCTGGGTTAAGACTACATAAAAGGAGGTCCCCACTGAGGACATCAGTATTTTTTGAATCAAATGTTCCTTTTTTTTTTTTAACCTGTCAAGTATAGAGTGGGGAAAACTTACTAAGTTAGGTCACTTGCTTGGGTCTTAAAACTCCAAATGGGTTCATGTCCTAAAAATAAAAGGAAAAGCACTTAACAGATTGGGCAACACTGTGATCTAATCACTTCACATTTTAAAAAACTCTGAAAACCAGGGAGAGATGAGTCTTAATGACCAGCTACTATCCAGATATAAAAAAGTCCTCAGAGACTTCTGAAGGCTGCTAGTGAGTATGTGCAACAGCCAAATGTACACGAGAGATCAGAATAGCTCCTCAGATTGCTTGGAACAGTGCTAGACATTGGAGAGAGCTAAATTCTATTGGGGGTAAAAGTACATCTAAAAAAATTTTCTTACTCCAGATTGGGAATTTTCCACATACCCAACATGTGCACTTATTAAGCACGAGGGTAGGAGGAGAAGCATATGGTGGTGTGGGGGGGGGGGGAGGATTGCTTTGTCAAGTATTGGAGCCAAAGGGCTGAGTAATGGCTTCATGCCATTTCTAAAACAAAAAGGACAAAGTACCCATCTCATCAAGTTAGATCTGAGTTTTCTAACCTTCTTGGGCCAAGGGGAATCCAGTGTTAAATGTGTTAGATCGCAGGAAGGTGGTGATGAAAGCCTGGGATTGCAATGGCGAGCTGACCTCCAGCAACCATTTTAGGCTTTATGGGGCTTGTCCAACATTCTGGATATTCTTAAATCTAGCCTTTTGCTCAGAATTTTTGAGGGGCAGCACAACTATTGAAGAAGTTGGAAGAAGCAGTGAAAGGTATGGGGAAAAACAAGTCTGTTGAGCAGAGAGAGCCCAATAGCTTACTGGGGAAATATGGTTTCAGTAAAGTGTGTGTGTGTGAGGGCTTGGCCCACTATCACTTTAATCCAGAAATTCTGCCAAAATTTCTTCAGGATTAAATGAGATTGGCAGACAGAGGCCTGAAATAGTTTGAAATACCATTCTTCAGTGGACCACTGCAAATATCGCACTGGAAATGATGGCATTACTATTCTTCCTGGCTGTGCCCAGGAACCCTTTGGCAAGACTGATGGCTGCTACACCGCCCAATGTAAGGCTTTGACTCACCCGAGAAGACAGTAGCACTACTCATTTCAAGAAGGACTGCAGGACTGGCCTCTAACACAAGCCAGGCAGGGAAGGGGTTGGGCAGAAGATCAGGCTGTGGGTTCTGAGCATTGGAGTCTGCTGGCTGGGTGAGAAGGCTAGTCTGATGTGAAGTGTATGTGTACCATTGCTTCCTCATGTACATCTCTGCACCTTCTGATCCCATTTGTGTTATATAACATGCACAAGCCTAGAGCTGCAACACTACCGAGGGGGCTGGGTCCTGGTCTATCCTGTCTGTGGAAAACACCTGTCTTTCTGGATTGCTATGGAAAGTGGAGTCAGAGTGTGGAAAAACCCCTGCTTTCCATGGTGCATATCCAGTGGGAATGTGACCCAGTCCTTTTTCCTTGCCTGAGTGTGCGTAGAGGCTGAGCTATTGAACGGGACATCTTTGGCTCTCACTTGGGAGTAAGGGACAACTGCCCTGTGGTCAGGAAGTAGAATCCTCTTCACCTGCAAGTCCCACATTGTCAAGCCTGTATTTCTCTGTGCTGAACTAGCAGGGGAGCAGATTGCCCTAACCCCATCTCTTCTCGTTCTCCTCTCTCCACCCCTGGCAACGGATACCGACGTGACAGGGCTCGAGCTTTCAACACGTTCCCTTTCCTTTTCCTGTGGGTAACTTTGCCTTTCTGGGGAGAAAGCATAGAGGCTGTCTGAGTACCCAAATGCATGAAGCTAACCCTTTCCTTTCCGTAGTGCATTGGCACGCCCAGACCACAAGGTGACAGCCTCTAGTCTGTGTGTCTAACATGGCTAAAATTATAGCTTCTCTTCCCATCATTCTGCTTTGAATTTAACCATTGATGTCCTTGTTGTGTAGGTATATCAGAGCCTGTCTCAGTTTGCACACAGGGCTGGGGTATAATTATTGGCCTCAAATGCTGAATCATTATACTGAGTTTTGATCAGGTTACACAAGGGTCAGTCTTGAGAGTCAGGGATTTGGGGCCTGTTGCCAGATCAACACTGGGATCAGACTCTCCTATCTCACAGGAGCTTTTGTAAAGCACTTGGACGTCCCCAGCCAAGGCTGTGTGAGTGTAAAACACTGGCTTGGTTATAAACAACTCCCAACAAGCTGGCCCTAAGGTGCCAGGGCTCTGTGGCAGCCTCATTTAAATTTAAAAATGGAGGGTTTTAACAATTTAAATACAAAAATTATAAATCTGTTTAGTAAGTCCCCACCTGCAAAACTGTGAGGAGGAAGTTTGGGCCTGTGATAATCATGCTTGCTGGATCTTTTGCTAAAATGCTCAGTAGTAAAATAGGATTGATGTTTAAATTCCCATTACGTTTTGGCATCACCAGCACCACATTGAAACAAACAGGGCAGTTCATGCCTTTCAGAGCTGCTGTTCGAGACTGTTTGCAGACTCTGGAACCCAGCAGTGTACTCAATACACTCTGTTCTCGTTTTCAGGGTTTTCTCACCCAGGTGGGCAAGAAATTTGTTTGCTTGTAATGACAGCTGAGATTTTAATGACCCAGTTTTGCAGCCACAGACTAGACAGGGACCTGTTTGTAAGCACATTTGGCCTTGTTTTAAGCTTCCTTCCTGGTACTTTGTCATGTTGTGTTCCTGCTGGGTTTCCATTCCACTTGTGAGCCCTGGAACTGGGTTAGAAAATAGATGATTTAATTTAATCAGCTGGAGTTGTGATGCTCTGCAGCCTTGGGGAAGACTTCTTTCCTTGGCACACAACCTGTGCAGTGCTGCAGGGATGTGTTGCTGAGTATCTAGGCGGTCATGTTTGCCCTTGCAGGCTGGCAGCATGAGGGAGCAACCCTTAATGCTTCCAGGCCACAGTTGCCAAGTGGACTCAATTGCGTCAGCATGGCACACAGGCTGTTTGCTCGCGTGCTGAAGAAGATGATGTTCTTTGCTAGGGCTCCTAAGCACTTTCGTTGGAATCAGCACAATGCTGCATTGTGATCTTCCTTGAGGAAGTGATTCTAATCAGGCCCTCGAGTTATGCAGGGCTTTCCAGCCACAGTCATATGGGAGCAGTGTCTCAGCAAAGATTTCTTGGGAGCAAAAGCTTTGAGTGACAGCTGTAACTGGAGAGTGGGGGAGTTATGGAGAGCATGAGCGGTGAAATTTAATAGCCTCCTGTACATAGTGTTTTACACTTTCAAAGTGCTGTGCAAGCAACCCCTCTCCTCCATGGTAGTTGCTTGTGATAAATTGTGTAGTCAATTGCTGGACCACACTTTGCTTTATTTTGTTTGAAATATACTTGAGACCAAAGGATCAACGTCAGTCGGGTTTATTGATGCACTACACGAATAATTTGTATAGAATACCAGTCTCCAAAGAGCGGTTGCATGCAGTGATGGTACCTCATCTTATGCAGAAGTTGTGCTCCCTAAGTTACAGGTTTCGGTTGTTATTATTTACGTGATTTTACAAGTTATCCATTTCTTTACACGTCACTGAAATCCAACCCATCAGCTTGTTCCAGTTCCCTAACTTGTTCTTCTGTTCCTTCCTTAGCTTTGTTCTGGACATTAGCATTCCTCGTACTGATCCATGAAGGTCCTTCCCTAGCTTGTACCATGACAGAGAACAAATGTGTCTTGATTTTGACAAGTTTCCTATCCGCTTGTGCCAAAGGCTGACTTCAGCAAATTCCAAATATCCTAGGCATAAGTGAACAGGATTATGGTATAGACCAGGTTAAATTCTATCACTGTTACATTATTGGTGCTTTGTGTATTTTTTATATATATATATATATATATATATATATATATATATATATATACACACACACACACACACACACACACACACACACACACACACACATATTAACACCATATACAATATGTATATGTGTGCAGATAATACATATTATGAATACGATATATATTTGTATGCTAACCGGCATATATTAGTCAACATCAGGCTGGCCGGTGAATAACAGATGCTGGCAAATTGCTGTTGTGGTGATCCCTTTGCCAACCCCAAAGGGAAGCACCCTGATTGGGTGACCCATAAGGGTCTCTCCATTCCATTTCAGAAACTGACTATTAAATGGAAAACCTCTGTGCTCAGCTGCCATTTGCTCCCCCAGCAAACTCACAGAAAAAATGAAAATTCCACAGGCAGATTCTGTGCCTGCTGGAAACCTTGGAAAGGGACCAAAAAATCAAGGAGTAAACACTTCATCAGATGGTGCCAGGAGAAGAAGGGCTGGGTACCTACACTTCGTTGGATGTTGGGCTGCTGGGAACATAAGCGGAAAGGATGGGGCCTGAGTGAGTTTCTTCAATAAAGTGTGGGATCAGACTTTTGCTATTGTGTTGAAGTCTAGTGGAGTCGCTCTAGGTCGCTAGCAGTGTAATGGGGAGCAGAATTTGGCCTTGTGTGTCTCACCTCTCTAAGAAGTGCAGGTAGTTACTGCTATGGACCCTGCTGAGAGGTCTAAAGGAGGAGTCAGTTTCTCCTACACTCCGTGGTCCCACTTTGGCCAACCTTCCGTTGAGTAGCACCTTTGAAACCAATGGGACTGTTCACAAAGTCAGGTTCTACTCAGCATGTCTGGCAGAATAAGGCCCAGAATTAGAATGGACGAGGGTGGTCTCCAGGCTGGTAATTTTACTGCTCTGGCTGCCATTGACCAGAGCCGTTCTGACCGTCACTGAGCTTACTCCTATGGGTGTGTTTCCACAGACTGTTAGAAGATGGGCCATGTTTTGCCTCTGCTTGATGCTTCACTACCAAGATGGGAGGGGTTACAAGTGCTTTGGAGGATAGGATTATAATTTAAAATGATCTGGACAAACTGGAGAAATGGTCTGAAGTAGATAGGATAAAATTCAATGTGGACAAATGCAAAGTACTCAACTTAGGAAGGAACAATCAGTTGCAAACATACAAAATGGAAAATGACTGCCTAGGAAGGAGTACTGCAGAAAGGGATCTGGAGTCAACAGTGAAACGTTGGGGGAAAAAAGTGAACATCATTCTCGGATGTGTTAGCAGGAGTGTTGTAAGCAAGACACAAGAAGTAATTCTTCCGCACTGATACGGCCTCAACTGGAGTATTGTGTCCAGTTCTGAGTGCTACATTTCAGGAAAGATGTGGACAAATTGGAGAAAGTCCAGAGAAGAGCGACAAAAATGACTGAAGGTCTACAAAACATGACCTATGAGGAGACACTGAAAAAACTGTGTTTGTTTAGTCTGGAGAAGAGAAGACCGAGAGGGGTCATAACAGTTTTCAAGTACTTAAAATGTTACAAGGGGGAGGGAGAAAAATTGTTGTTCTTAACCTCTGAGAATAGGACAAGAAGCAATGGGCTGAAATTGCAGCAAGGGAGGTTTAGGTTGGACATTAGGAAAAACTTCCTAACTGTCAGGATGGTTAAGCACTGGAATAAATTGCCCAGGGAGGTTGTGGAATCTCCGTCATTGGAGATTTTTAAGAGCAGGTTGGACAAACACCCATCAGGAATGGTCTGGATTAGGGGTTCTCAAACGGGGGGTTGGGACCCCTCAGGATTGCGAGGTTATTACATGGGGTCATGAGCTGTGAGCCTCTGCCCTAAACCGCACTTTGCCTCAGCATTTATAATGGTGTTAAATATATAAAAAGGTGTTTTTAATTTATAAGATAATCTGATCTAGATAATACTTAGTCCTGCCTTGAGTGCAGGGCACTGGACTAGAAGACCTATTGAGGTCCCTTCCAGTCCTATGATTCTAAGCTTTGGTGACTAGTACTCATGGCCCCGCAGCACTGAGCCTGGGTGCTGGCCCCTGCTATTCAGCTGTGCATGCTCTAATCTGCAGTGGAACAAGGGCTGCTCTCAGAATCACGAGCAAGCCGCCAGCCAGCGCTTACAGATCAGACAGAATCAAAGCTAAAATTCTTCCTGGCTCTGCAACGGTGCCAACCGCTCCGAGTTTGAATTGATCTAAACCCAGAAGTTTCAACTTACTGACTTGAAATGTTCATAACTTTAACACTCCGAAACTGATTTTCTTCAATCTTGGCTTATTTTGACTTAAAAATAGAAGTATGTCTGACAGTGTGAGCTGCAGCGTACTGAGCATGAGGGTCTGTGAGAAGTTGGTGTTGTATAGGGTGTTAACCAACAGTCTGGTGCAATGAGGCCATATGTTAATACATAAGTAAAAGGGAGTAGCAGAGTTGAGTAGATTGAGTCTTCTGCCTTCAGTGCTGGTCCTGACTTCATCATCTTACTGCTGGGTGAATGGTGTCTTTCTGCATGGACTTGCTGTGTGGACTCAATGGAGCTGCCACTGCTCTGCTATGGCTGAGAAGCAACAGGTTACCTGGAAGTGGGAAAGCCCTGCCCTGCTGCTGGAAATGCTCTGTCTTAGGTTTCATTTGTTCTCCTCTCAAATATACATAATCCAGCTGCCCCCCCCCCCCAATGTCCCTTTCCTGGGGTCAGCAGCACGGCAAGGGAGTTTTGTACTGAGAACGTGGCCGCTGGTGAACAGACAGGCTCTGAGCCCAAACCATTCCATGTAGCGGTGTTGCTGCTCTGGAAGCCCTCTGGGGCTCCTCAGCCGGGTTGACGGAAGTTATGACAAGTTAGCACAGACTGCCAGGAGGCAGAAGGTGGCTTTCAAACTTCAATAATGATCCCACTAGATTCATAGATACTAAGGTCAGAAGGTTTCAGAGTAGCAGCCATGTTAGTCTGTATTCGCAAAAAATACTTGTAGCACCTTAGAGACGAACAAATTTATTAGAGCATAAGCTTTCGTGAGCTACAGCTCACTTCATCGGAAGGGACCATTATGATCATCTACTCCGACCTCCTGCACAACA
Source organism: Dermochelys coriacea (assembly GCF_009764565.3). Lineage (NCBI taxonomy): Eukaryota > Metazoa > Chordata > Testudines > Dermochelyidae > Dermochelys > Dermochelys coriacea. The sequence goes on along the minus strand of NC_050068.2, from coordinate 351,628,310 downwards.
CACCACAGAATCTCTCACACCCACTCCTGTGAAAAACCTCTCACCTATGTCTGAGCTATAGAAGTCCTCAAATCGTGGTTTAAAGACTTCAAGGTGCAGAGAATCCTCCAGCAAGAGACCCGTGCCCCATGCTACAGAGGAAGGCAAAAAACTTCCAGGGCCTCTTCCAATCTGCCCTGGAGGAAAATTCCTTCCCAACCTCAAATATGGTGACCAGCTGAACCCTGAACATATGGGCAAGATTCACCAGCCAGATACCCGGAAAGAATTTTCTGTAGTAACTCAGATCCCACCCCATCTAGCTTCCCCTTTTCTGCAGTGTGGTGCTTTACATCCCTTAAAGCACTGCCCAGAAGAGAAGGATTATTCCATCTCCCAACCGGGGGAGATTTGAGGCAGAGAGCCTGGGACCTGCCCAAATCTGCAAAGGGAGGTGGTATCAGAAGAGATCAGGTTCTTGGGTGTTCCTGGCTCCCAATCCTGTGATTGGGCCAGTAAGTGACTCAGCATAAGTCTCTGCCCTCCTCCCACTTGGAGAGCTGCAGCTGGGTGGGGCTTTGCACAGACATCCTTCGCCACGCACCATTGGGGATGTTTTTATTGAAGGGTTTGTGTGTGTGTATGAAGTCATGTGCCAACTGTTGTGAAACACGGGCCTCATTAAACATGCAGTCTTTTCCTTTGCATTATCGTGTGAATTTCCTTCTGCATGTTCCTGGCCAACACGGCCAGATTTGCCTTTCCTACGTTCGTAACATCCGCTTGCTGCCTGGCCTCCGTCCTGTCCTCGAAGGCCTCTTCTCTCAGCTGCCCTCCTCCGACTGGTCCAATTTCAGTCATGTTCAGACTGATTCTGCTGGCATGTCCTGACAGCACAGAGCCCCACTCAGCCTGCACACACTGTTCCTGTTCACAGCTGTGGCCACGCCCACGAGGAGCCAATGAAACCGTCTCTGGAGGCAGCCTGGTGTCCTGTGCCTTGGGGCCGGGAGCTGAGACTCCCTTCCTCGCTCTGGCCTTCGTTCCTGCTGCTGTAGCGTGGAGATCATGTTCACCCATGGCAGGGAAGTGGGGCGCCGGCTGTAAAGTGCTGTATGTGACGTGTTGTCACCAGCCCTGCGACAAACCCCAGCCTGAGCCACAAGAGCAGGGGAAGTTGAGTGGCACTGAAACGGGGTTAAATTCAGAGCAGTTGTGAGAGGTGTTGTAAGACTTGCACCCACGCATTGGGCTGAGCGGCTGTGCGGTGCATGCTCGGGAACTGGGGAAGGTGTGAGTGAAAGGAAGCGGGGGAGGGGCGGCTAGTGTTGAATTTTGCACCTTTTACACGGTCTTAGGGTTGTTGTTTTTTGGGGGGGGGTGTTGGCAGTGTTCCTCTCTGGCCCCTCATCTTGTGAGTTATCTCAGCCCCCGCCTCCTCCCTGGGTGATGTAGAGGGGACGTGGGTGGGAGTCTGGGGTGCTGCGACATGCACAGAGAGATGTGACTTGTCCCCTCTTGCAATCCCTGTGGACTCAGCGGCTTGGGCCTGGTGTCTAATCCCCACCTTGATCCAGCCATGGTGGCTCCGGGTTGCTCTGGGAGGCCGCTGGGCATCAAGGGAAGGCTTCTGCCTCTGCCCCTTTGTGAGCCAGTGGAAGGCTGGCTGGGCAGGTTACTCCAGCCACACTCTCCAGGCACTACCCCCTCCCCGTGACAGGGGTGTGGAACAAACCAAACAAGCAAAGGTTACAGCAGCAGTTCAGTCAACAGCAACCTGCGAGGGAGAGAGGCCCCTCGGTGCTGAGCACCACCACCGCCTGCAGGAGCCCAGCCCAGGAGGAGGAGCTGGGAGGCTTTTTGCTCTGGAATCAACAGAAGAGGCTACAATCGGCATGGAGGCAGCGAGTCGAGGGGACAGTGCAGCAGCGCTGTCCAACGACAAGGTACCAACCTACACGCACGAACCAGAGCTGTAGAGACCCCAGCAAAACGACATGGGCTCTGCAAAGGTGCCCTTCAGAGCCCATGTTGCCCACTCACTGGCTCAGTAGAAGCCAGCAGGTCACCTCCCCATGCACTGAACAGTATGTCCAATGTAGATGGGCTCAGGGGACACTCCTGCATCCACCTGAGAACTGACAGCCTGCAGGGAGGTGGATCTGATGTATTTCCCGGCTGCAAAGTGCCTGCTGTAGGGCTCCTGCTTGTGCTGTGCAGAAGATGATGGATTGTGTTTTCTCTCTGGAACTGAGCTGCATTTCTCAGAGCTTGTAGCTTCTGCTTTGTGCCTGTCAACCTAGCTCTTTCTTACCAGGATTCAGTGTCTCTGTCCTCCAAAGGGGTTGTAGGATGGCCTGTCTCTCCGGGAGCTTTAGTTGTGTCTGTCTGAGTCATTCAACCCTCTCTGTCCCTTCATGGCTCATTTTCTCTCCATCTGTAAATGGGGGAAAGCTGCACTGTTCTGGGGGCCACACCATGCCAAACACAGAATTTCAGAGACGAGATGTAGCAAAAAAGAAAAGGAGTACTTGTGGCACCTTAGAGACTAACAAAGGTACCACAAGTACTCCTTTTCTTTTTTGCGAATACAGACTAACACAGCTGCTACTCTGAAACCTGTTGTTATGATGTAGCAAAAAGCTGCTCTCGGGAACTCCCCATTCCCAGGCTGCTGTGACCCACACAAGGCAGAGGGAAAGGATTCTGCATGATTCAGCGATGCTGGCAGGAGAACATCCCATGAATTCCACATGGGCTGAGGCTAAAGCGAGGCTGCTCCTTGCCTTACAGCAATCAGCCATGTCCGCTGTTAGCAGGGGAGGAGGGGGCTGCACCCCGGTCTGGGAATGAGGGGGAGCAAACTCCAGAGCAGGAGTTCTTGCTGGTCTCCCAGAGACACTGAAGGGGGAATCGAGCAACTTTTGCTCCTCTCTCTCACCCTGGAAACCTCTTTGTGCTGTTCTCCTGAGCTAGCCCAGCAGAAGCTGGGGAAACCCCACCTAGAATACTGGTAGGACAGGGTACCAGAGCCAAGTCACCACCCACCACCTACTCCTCTTCATGCACACACAGTGATTGCAGAGGATTAAGACCTTCTCTGTCCAAGCTCCAGAGGCCAGGGCAGGATTGTTCTCTATTCCGGCCCTTTATCCTGCTTCATTTGGAATGTCCCTTTGCTGGGAGACTATCACGCACCAGGATCTTTGTGACGTTATTGACACGAATCGTGACCGTATAGGCCATTGTTGCAACCAAGATCCTGTAGTGGTACCAAATCTTGTACAAAGATGGTCAAGTAAGGCGTCTATGAGGACGGTATGATTTGCTTGTTTTGATTTTGCTATCTGTATGCATGTATCATTTTTGTATTTAAAGTTATAAGTATTGGCTCTATACTGTCTGTAGTTCAAACTTGGGCTATGTTTCTGGGTGGCACCCCAGACAACTTGGCATCAGCACTGCCTAGCCTGCTGGATGGCCCATTAAGGACCATCAACTATACAACTGACCCATTGAGAGACATGCCTTGTTACTCAGCAAGGCATGCAGGGACATGCCTATGGACAAAACTCTAAGGTTTTCAAGCCATGGCTGGGCAGCTTGTATTTGAGACAAAGGAAGCACAAACCACATGGCAGAGGATATAAAAGGCCCTGGAAACCCCTCCATTTTGTCTTTAGTCCCGCTTCTTACATCTGGAGGAACCTTGTTACAAACTGAAGCTCTGAACAAAGCACTGAATGACCCATCCCAGCTGTGGATGTTCTCCAGAGACTTGATTTGAACCTGCCGTTTATTCCATCACTGCTACAAGCCTGAACCAAGAACTTTGCCATTACTGTATGTAATTGATTCCATTTCACCAATTTTAGCTCTCATCTACATTTCTTTCTTTTATGAGTAACCTTTAGATTTTAGATTCTAAAGGATTGGCAACAGCGTGATTTGTGGGTAAGATCTGACTTGTATATTGACCTAGGTCAGGGGCTTGGTCCTTTGGGATCGAGAGAATTTTTTCTTTTCTTTTTTTTTTCCCCCCCCACTGGGGTATTGGTTTTCATAATCATTCATCCCCATAACGAGTGGCACTGGTGGTGATACTGGGAAACTGGAGTGTCTAAGGGAATTGCTTGTGTGAATTCTGATTAGCCAGTGGGGTGAGACCGAAGTCCTCTCTGTTTGGCTGGTTTGGTGCCTTAGTTAATAAGGACACCCAGCCTTGGGCTGTGACTGCCCTACTCTAAGTAATTTGTCCTGAATCAATACTCTCAGTTGTGTCCCACCAGAGCCAGCATCGTTACAGTAGCATAGTCATGCTTGGATTCACAGAACCAGTTCAGTTAAGCTTTTGGTCCATACCCCACACTATCCAAATTTGAATTTTGGTATTGAGAGTTTTGTTGGTTAAAGAGCAGTTGCAATGGGTGAGCAAAGAGCATAGGAGGGTCTTGACAAAAAAAGCCCTGAAAGATGTGTTCAGAAAAGGGGATAAGCTTTAAAAATAAAGCTACAAATTAAGAACTGAAAGATCTGTTAATGGCCAGTGATCAGAAGGCAGGAGCACAGCCCATATCTGATGCTGCAGAAGCAATAATAATGCAAAACAGCAAGTAAACTGAAACTTGAGCATGAACAGAGATGAGCAGACATTCGATTGCTGGAATAGCAAAAGAATGCTGAATTAGAAAAAGAAGCTAAGGAAAGGAATGCTGAATTGGAAAGAAAAGCTGCTGAAAGACTGAAGGAGGCTGATGAGAGGAAAGGGCTCGTAGAAGGCAAATGGCTGCTGAGGAAACGGTTGCCAGACTTAGGCTCCAAGTCAAAAAAGCAAGGGAAGAACAGCAGAAACTGTATCCTCTTGAAAGTCCAGTTTATAACAATGTTGGTATGTTGTATGACTCTGAGCAGTTGTCTGGGTGTAACCAAATGTACCCCAACACTGCCACCTTTTATGTAAATGCTGTTACTGTAAGTTCAGTAGAAGGTGACTCCATAAATTGTGCCAGTGCTATATATGGAAGTGGTAATGGAAAATTCATAGAGAGTGTAGAAGTCAATGATAAAAGCTGTTTAGGAAAAATTATAGCTTCTAACATCACCCTTGTTAAAGCAGATCTTGTCAAGAGGAAGATTACTTACCAAATCAGAGTGTGAATGTTGGAGTCCTCTGAGTTTACTGTAAGCCTGCCTTTAGCCAGAATCCACCTTGAATGGGATGGTAGTAAGCATGAAGTTCTAGCTGGTGTAAGGAAGTTATTGCCTAAGGATCTTTTGATTGGGGAAGATATTAAAGCTGTGTTCAGTTCAGGTAGCTAGTCACAGGAAAGGAATGATCTTAAACCTCTGTCTATTATGGGCAATGATTTGCCTGGGGAGGGTTTCTCCAAATGTTTGCCTGTGCAAAAAAGCAGTTTGTCTGTGAATGAAGTTTCTAAACATCTGTCTAATGACTTAGAAGTGAATCTGGAATTAGATCAAGCACAGAAAGATCTCATTGGTCAGGAAAATGTTTCTCAGGAGCAGATTAAAGTGAATGGTCCTAGTTAAAGCCCTAGTTGAGGAAGGCAAAGAACTTTTGGATGAGCCTAGGCAGCCTTGTGAGCTGATGGCTTTGTCTAGTCAGCAGTTTGAGAAGGCGAGGAGAGTGGAAGATGAGTATTGCCTGTGTGGAGAAGTGTGACAGTGAAGGAAATGTGCCACTGTCTATGGGGGTATTGACTTGCCTATGGAGGGAGCTACCCCGGTCTCCAAGCAGTTGTCTGTGAACAGCCCTGTGTGCTGGGACCAGGGGAATGAGATCCCAAGCTGTGTGTCTGTTAAAGGGGAAGGTTTCTTCATCTCTTCTTCGTGTGTGGCACAGATAGAAGGTGTCTTTCAGCCTGTGATGGTTGAGAATAGTGCAGTTGTCTCAGAGCTGGTTCTGGATTCAACTAAAGCCCAGGAAGGGAATGGCCCTAAGTTTGTGTCTACTCGGGAGAATGGCCCTGTAACTAGGTCGCATCCAGTTAGTGTCCTAGCAAAATCCCAGAGACCAGACAATTCTGGTGCTTGTATTTTGCCTGTTGCTAATGTGTGGCTGGAAAAGGGTTTAGTGACACTGTCTGACCAGGGTGATACCCTAGCTGGGGCACAAGGAGAGCAGAAAGGTGATTTGATTGTGTTATCTACTGACAGTTTGGAAACTTGTAGCAAGAAGGAAAAGATTCCTGAGCTTGTGTGTGGCAAGGAGAAGGAGAATGCTTCTGACTTTTTGACTATGAAATCTAGCAGTTTGCCTGAAAGGGGATTCAGAGTAGCAGCCGTGTTAGTCTGTATTCACAAAAAGAAAAGGAGGACTTGCGGCACCTTAGAGACTAACAGATTTATTTGAGCATAAGCTTTCGTGAGCTACGTCCGATGAAGTGAGCTGTAGCTCACGAAAGCTTATGCTCAAATAAATGTTAGTCTCTAATGTGCCACAAGTTCTCCTTTTCTTTTTGAAAGGGGATTGTGTAGGAATCCACCTGATGAGCCAAAGGTGATTCTGGATGCAAGTGAGACCCAGCAAGAGTCTGTTGTCACTCAGGGGAATGTTCCTGTAGAGCAAGCTCTAGGTGAAGAGGGTAAGGGCAGAATTTCTGCGAGGGGTGAATTGTTGCTTAAAGAAGCCCCTAGGGAAAAGAATCCTCATGGGTAGTAGTTGCAAGCAGTTTACGGCAACTGAAGGGTGGGAAAGTGATTTAATCATGAAAGTTTAGGTTCCTAACAGCCAGACATTTTCTGTGGTGAATGGATCCACTGACTTTCCTGTTGAAAGATCCAGTGAGGATAGGTTTCAGAGTAGCAGTCGTGTTAGTCTGTATTCGCAAAAAGAAAAGGAGGACTTGTGGCACCTTAGAGACTAACAAATTTATGTGAGCATAAGCTTTCGTGAGCTACAGCTCACTTCATCGGATCAACTATCCAGTGAGGATAGTTTCCAAAAGGTCTGTGCTTCAGGGTCTGAGGACAGGTTTGGTTCCTGGTGTTTCTGAGCAGAACAGGGTTAGAGCTGAATGCTTGAGGGTGCAGGAGAGAGCAAGCAAACACTCACCCTCATGCTTTGGATTTATGCCATATCTCTGTAAGACAGAGTACAGCCGTATGGAATTGGTAGCAGTTAAGGATCTGAAAACTGGTGAACAGGCTCCTGTCTGTGTTGATGCAAATTACCTGACTGACCGGGAGAAGAAAGACTTGCTCATGAAAGCTTATGCTCAAATAAATTTGTTAGTCTCCAAGGTGCCACAAGTACTCCTGTTCTTTTCGCAGATACAGACTAACACGGCTGCTATTCTGAAACTTGCTCATTGCTGTTCGCACAGAGAGCACACCCAATCAGCCAGTGAATTCTGTTAAGCAAGAGAAATCAGGGTTTGATCTTTCAGGACAAGGAGGAAAGAGAGACCTTAATTTTGCAAAGGAAAGCCACAGGTTAACCCTAAAATCCCAAATCCCTAATGGTATTGAGCCAGAGGTGTGGCATGACAAAAATGATTGTAAATGGACACTTGCAATGAATGTGTTGTTATTGCTAATGTTGATTTTTTGTAACTAATGTGTTGCTAATACCAAGAATTGTAAAAATATAAAATGTGCCTAATATTTTGGAAAACCCCTTAAGAGTGATACCTAAGAACACACTTTGTTAAAAGACCTTGTGATGCAGATGCATCTGAAGAAGTGAGGTTTTTACCCATGAAAGCTTATGCTCAAATAAATCTATTAGTCTTTAAGGTGCCACCAGATTCCTAGATGTTTCACAGTTAGTGGCTGTAACCAGTCTTGGAACTTTTCACAGGAGAAAAGACATTCCAGACTTGAAGTACTGTGCAAAAAGGGAAACTGAGGCACGCTGCCATATTGCTTTCACGGGTAAATACTAAGATTCCTGTACTATGAACAACATTAATATCTTCATTAACTTGATATTAATTGTGTTCCAAACATTTACCAGAGCTTGTATGGATAAAGTAGCTATGTTCTTTAGCTCTTGGCAAGAGACATACAGGAACCCTGCTGCAATCCAATATTGTTCTAACCAAGTTTTACCTTGAGTTTGTAAAGAGATTCAATCATGTTATTGAACATGACTTTGATAAACCATTTCCGTTATACACCAATACTTGCTGTAGTGAGACAGAACACAGGATGGGGAGCTCTTGGGATGCAATCAGTGATGTTTGTCATCCGTTCCTGCATCAATTTTGCATGGGGGGGGTGATGTTATTGAGGTGAACTATGACCATATAGGCCATTGTTGTGACCAGGATCCTGTAGTGGCACCAAATCTTGTACAAAGGAGGTCAAGTAAGGTTATGATGATGCTATCTGTATGCATGTATCATTTTTGTATTTAAAGTTATAAGTAGTGGCTCTATACTGTCTGTATACAAAGTTGTGCTATGCTTCTGGGTGACACCCCAGACAAGTTGGCGTCAGCACTGTCTAGCCTGCTTGATGGCCCATTAAGGACCATCAGCTATACAACTGCCTGACCCATTGATAGAAGGCAGATACACCTTGTGACTCAGCAAGGAAAGCAGGGACATGCCTATGGACAGAACTCTGAGGCTTTCAAGCCATGGCTGGGCAGCTTGTATTTGAGACAAAGAAAGCACAAGCCACATGCCAGAGGATATAAAAGGCCCTGGAAACCCCTCCATTTTGTCTTCAATCCTGCTTCTTACTTCTGGAGGAACCTTGCTACAAACTGAAGCTCTGAACAAAGGACTGAACGACCCATCCCAGCTGGGGATGTTCTCCAGAGACTTGATTTGAACCTGCAGTTTATTCCATCACTGCTACAAGCCTGAACCAAGAACTTTGCCATTCCTGTATGGAATTGATTCCATTTCACCAATTCTAGCTCTCATCTATATTTTTTTCTTTTTTAAAATCTAAAGGTTTATTTATATTCTAAAGGATTGGCAACAGCGTGATTTGTGAGTAAGATCTGACTTGTATATTGACCTGGGTCTGGAGCTTGGTCCTTTGGGATCAAGAGAACCTTTTTTCTTTTACTGGGGCATTGGTTTTCATAATCATTCATCCCCATAACGAGTGGCACTGGTGGTGATATTGGGAAACTGGAGTGTCTAAGGGAATTGCTTATGTGACGTATGGGTAGCCAGTGGGGTGAAACTGAAGTCCTCTGTCTAGCTGGTTTGGTTTGCCTTAGAAGTGGAGAGACCCCAGCCTTAGGCTGTGATTGCCCTGCTCAAAGCAGTTTGTCCTGAATTGATATTCTCCATCGTGTCCTGCCAGAGGCAGCATCGTTACAATCATCAGATCGGTTTTTCCCAGGCCTGCTGATAATAGCAAAGCATCAGGCACCAATACTATCTATTCCTCCTTGTGCTGTGTCCAAGGAGAGTCTGGGAGAAGTCACCATGTTTCTCTCAAACAGCTCCTGGAGCTGGTTGAAAAATACCAAATGATGCCTTGTGTGAGCTCCAGATTTAAAAATCAACCCTACAAAAGCCTTGTTTTCTAAGCCATTATTGGTGTAAAACAAACCAAACCCCCAAACAAAACCAGTTCTTCCTCTTCCGCCCCCCCCCCCAAACCATCAGGTTTATTTTTATGCCAAGAACTCAAGGCTTTATTGAAAAAAAAAATTGATTCTACCCACCCAACCAGAATTGGTTTTTTAATTCTGTCTGAAAACCCATTTTCCATCAGATACCTTAGCCTGCTCCATGGGCAGCATTGCAAGCCAGCTGGTGAGCGTCCTTGCCCGCAGCAACGCATGCCCTAGCATGGGCTCTTTGCACGCAGCTTGTAACACGCACTGCTCCCTGCCTGTGCTGTTAAACCAAGGTCTTTCCTGCTTAATTTCTAGTGTGTCCCTGATGGAAGTTAGAGCCCCTTCCTCCCCTCCCCGCACTTCCCTGTCTCCGGCTGTTTACACTGCTGAGCTGAATGGAGCCTGCCCAGGGTTCAATGTCTTGCTCTGTTCCACTGACAAACAGCTGGCTCAGCTGGGGCAAGTTCCCTGCTGGTAACCTGGCAGGGAGGGTGGAGGGCCCTCGGGCGGGGATGTGCTGTTGCCAGGCTCAGGCAGGGCCCCCACGGAGCAGTGGGGGGCAGAGCCTCCGCTTGCATTGGGGAGGAATTGAATCAAGACCACGGGACTCCTGATTAACCCTTTGTCATCTCCCTTTCTCCTTTTAGATCTTTGTGCTGACTTGCGTCTACCTGGTGGCCTTATCTCTGAGGTGGGTCCAGTTACCTGAGGTCTGTCCCAAGACCTGCTGGGGTCAGGATAGACAGAGGCCAATGTGGATGTGCTTTGCTCATGGTCAGTTGCCAAGCTCTTTCCCCTGGTAGCCCCATGCAGCTGCTGCCTCCCTTCTGTAGGAAGATAACGTAAGAGCTCTGATATCTGTGTCATCAAGGCCTCTGCTCTTATCCCTACACTAGGGACGCATGCAGGACAGAGCCAATTCTGGGGGGTGCTCTCAGGTAGCCAGGCAGTGCCAGTGTAGGTCCCAGGCCACAGTGATACCTGGGGTCTGACCGCAGGGTACCACCAGAGCAGACCCTGGGTGCTCCTGCATCCAGCTTGCAAAGGTCATTGGGGATGCATTATCCCCAGCCCCAGGGTTTTGCCCTTCATCCTGTCCACAGCGGGAGGGAACTGTGGAATCCACCTTTCCTTCTGGAGACCACCATGTCCCCTAACATCCCAGGGCCCCTCTCTCCGGTAAGTGAGCAGCCTACACAGTCATGAGCTGCCAAAATCTTAACAACCAGTTCCCTCCTCACCCCACGAGGGGGTCGTGGCCCGCCCCTGCCCCCCGGGACTCCTGCCCTGCCCCCACCCTTGGGACTCCTTCCCCATGCAACCTCCCACATTCCTTGACCCCCTCCCCCCCCAGAACCCCTGCCTCATCCAGCCCTGTCCCCTGACTGCCCCCAGAATCGGCAACCCACCTCACCCTGCCCCTAAGAGCCAGAGGGACTTGCCGGGGGGCGAGGTGGGGAATCCCAGTGGTGCTTACCTGGGGCAGCTCCCAGGAAGCATCCGGCAGGTCCCTCTGGCTCCTAGGGGTGGGGTAGCTTAGCTAGGGGGGCAGCAGGGGGAGCGGCCGCTCCCCCACTGATCACATCAAAAGAGGCGCCTTAGGCACCGACTCCCTGGGTGCTCCGGGGCTGGAGCACCCACGGGTAGAATTTGGTGGGTGCAGAGCCCACACCGGCAGCTCCCCACCCCACGCTCGGCCCCAGCTCACCTCACCTCCGCTCCGCCTCCACCTCCTCCCCTGAACGCGCCGACCCGCTCTGCTTCCCCGCCCGCCCCCCCGGCTTCCCGTGGATCAGCTGATTCGTGGGAAGCCGGCGGGGGGCGGAAAAGCAGAGTGGGGCGGCGCGTTCATGGGAGGAGGTGGAGGCGGAGCGGAGGTGAGCTGGAGTGGGGAGCTGCCGATGGGTGCTCTGCACCCACCAAATTTTCCCTGTGGGTGCTCCAGCCCCAGAGCACCGACGGAGTCGGCGCCTAAGGGGCTACTTTTGGCCCATTGTTAAATTTAGAAGCCCTTTTAGAACCGGTTGTCCCTTGTGGGACAACAACCGGCTCCCGCGAACCCGTGCAAACTGGCTCCAGCTCACCACTGAGCCTACAGCAGGGCTCGTGTCAAGGCTGCTGGGGCATGAATCCACTAGCAGGAGGCAGCAGGAAGCCACCCCCCTCAGTGCTTTTCCGTTGCCACACACCAGCTCCTTTCCAATCCCCACTGTCCTGTGGCTCTTCTCTGTGCAGTCTAGGAACCAGCGTGAGCCCCACTGCAACAGGGAGCGCTGGCACCCGGACTCCGGCACCCCAGGGTGACCAGGATGGAGAGACGATGGGATGTTACGGGCTGGGAGGCAGGAGGGTTTGGGACTCCGATCCTTTTCCCAGCTCGGAAACCAGCTGCTGGTGACTCACACAAGTGCCTTGCACTTCAGATATCCCAGCTGGGAGACTGGATGCAAAGCGGGGACCTCCCCAAGACCCAGATCCTGTGTCTGAGCCCAGGCTCAAGGAGAGATTACAGGGGATGTTAGCTGTGCTGTGTGCAGATTAATGGGTAGATACCATGCACGGCTGGCCGTGTGCAACGGAGACTAACAGTTGCCTGTATTTCCATTTCAGCCTCGTCGGCAGCAGCTCGGTCCTTGCTGTATCCACCCTCAGGAGGAGATGCTTCCATAGCCAGGTCTGTTGCAGACTTGAGACTCCCTGGATTTTTAGAGAATTGGAGAGTGTGCGATCTCACGGAGCTTTTCAGCCCAAGGGTTTTTAATCCTGCCCCATAATAGTCTATCCTAATCCTGTGGCCAGGTCACCACAGCCCTGGCCAACCCAGGAATACCCATTTCTTTAGTTCTGTGTTTCTTGGTGTTTAGCTGGAGCAGCTGTGGGTCATGGGAAAACCCCATAATTCATGGGGTTTTCAGTGCCCCTGCTGCCCAGCTACATGGGTACATCCTGACACCAGACAGAAGCTGGTCTGATGTATCTCTGCAGGGGACTCAGTTAGGTGGCAGCTTCTAAGGACAGTCTTCAGAGATCAGTAATGGCCCCATCATACACCCAGTCCGTTTGAGTCAGGGAAAGGAGGAGTGGGGCAACAACTGCACTAGGCTGGCCCTGCCCCATGGCCTGGTTTGCTTTGAGTGCTCATTGGTTGCTGGAATTACGGTTTGGCTGCAGCACCTAATCCATGCCAGCTCTCCTTGGCCTGTTCCTCCCCCCTCCAGGCACAGGGGTGGCATGAGGATGGGGCACAAGTGGGAAGAGACGGGGTTTTAGGAAGAGTGTTGCATGTATTGGTGGCAGTGGGGATATGGGAGGAGGCAGGGCTGAGCTGTGCGGAGGGAGACTCATGCAGCAGCAGCCATGTTTGAGGAGCCTCCTCTCGCTTGGCAGCAGCACTTCTGTATTGGAGATACTGGATGGGTGGGCTGCAGGGAGGCCGCAGATCCTCTGGTGACAGCAGGCAGGGCGGAGGCCGAGTGAGATGGGGCAGCCTCTTGGTGACGTGCCTCCATCACCGTCGAACGGGCGCATGGATGCAGCAGCAAAGCTCAGCTCACCTCACTGTTTCCAAAGGCTCTCCGTTCTTATCCTGCTCCCTGACTGGAGAGGAGCCCCCCTCCCACGCCTCCAGGCCCTGCCTCCATCTCTGGGCTCTGGGTGCCCCAGTGCTCTTCTCAGGCCAGGAGGACATCCCATTCAGGGGAGGGCAGAGGAGCGTGTCCATGCTGCTCTGGGCCACACACCATGCAGAACAAAGGAGACCAATGGGTGCGGAGGGGGAGGGGGAGGGAGGCAGGCGTGTACCAGAGGGGGCTGGGGAAAAGAGGGCTACTCCCTGCTGGTAGCATCTTCCCTAACTAACCTTGTTGCCCCCCCACAGCTGCTCCCCCTCTTCCTGCTCTCCCTGGCAGACTTCCTGGCTGCTTTGGTGCTGATCATCACGGCTGCCATCCAGCTCCTTCCAGCCCAACTCTTTGTCCTGGCTTACGAGTTCTGCCCCTACGGCCTGATGCTGGCCATGGTGAGCACAGACGAGGTGCGATTGCACGTGGGCAGACATGCAGGCTGGGCTGGTGGTGATTGTGCCCTGCTTGAAAGTTGCTGCTGCAGCTGTTTCTCTGGAAGCTGCACCCTCCAGTATAGCTGCAGATTGCGACTGTTCGCGCAGATGAGCCCTGGAGTGGGTGGGTGGGTGTGTCATGCTGTCTATGCACGTGGTGTGGTGAGCTGTGCTCTCTACTCTGGGGATATTTGAGCCCTAACAGGTCCCTCTTTCAGGGGCCAGTCCAGGATTGTTCCCAGGTAGGGGTCACAAGGATGGAGATTCAGCCCCTGCCCTGAGGAGATGCAGCCTCATGCTTCTTACTGCCAGGGAGCCATTCCTGATATTTAGCCTGATCCTTCCCTCTCTGGGTTCCTCTCATCACACCTCGCTCCATGCTCACATCACACTAAATAACCGCTCGGACCCTGGGGCCTGAACTGGAGAGCCCAACTCCACCGCTGTGGGTCTGGCTTTTCAGAAGGTGCCGCATGCCTGCGCCCTCCACTGACTTCCTTGGGCACCGAGCACTCGGCAGCTCTGGAAATTTGGCCCCAGGTGCCTGAGCTCGAGCACCCTGGAACTGAACTATCCTTGGACTTTGTGCCCTTCAGTTGCCTGCAGGTTACATCCCTTGTCCCCAGTCATTGCTTGGCCAAGCAAAACCGATTCCACTTCTGATCTCCCCACATGAGTCCATCCCTCCTGCCTCCATCGGTTTCTGCTTCTCTTCCCTGAACTCCCTCCAGCTGATGTCCCTTGCTAGCGACATGGCGCTCAGCATTGAAAGTGCTCCTCCACGTGGGTGTAGCCCTCCCTTCTCTGGGAGGCGAGGCCTCGGGCTCCCCAGCCCAGACATTCATCAGTTTCTGCTGCCATGTCGCACTATGGCTTCAGTCTGATTCACTGGCTATTAGCACACACCCCCACTAAGAAGTGTTAGGCCCTAGGACAAACCTGTTAGCCAGACCCCCTTTCAGCCAGAGCTGCTTCCTCCATTTCTCTCTCCAGGGATCTGGGTTTGGTGTTATGTTGCCCAGGCAGATTTGAGGCATTTTCATCCCCCAGCAGAATCTCATGTGCTTTTCTGCCCATGTCTCACCCCTCTCCCAAATCTTGGTTGTGGTTTCTCTGTCCTCACTGGGACTTACAAGTCCTCCCTGTTTAATACAAGCTGCAGCTTTAATGAACATGTAGCTTACTCGCCATCCCAGCTCACTGGGGTAGATGTGAAATGAGAGAATAGCAGTCCCTGTAGAACTCACTTGCCATCTTGATACACAACCATTTATTGTTACCCTTTTGTAACAGGTTCTTACCTGCTTGAGAGCAGATTACTGCCTCACTTTCCCCTCTCTTGCCCCTGGCCTGCAGTCTCCCTCGGTGGATGGGGTGATTTGGTGCTTTTGACCATCTGGACAACACAAGAAGTCCTCCTGGGTGGGAAGACAAGTCTAAACACACCTCAGCCCTTCACCCTTCCCGGGTGGAGCACTCACCTGTGTCCCAGGGTGATATAGCTGAGCTCCCTCCCTGGGCTTTACGGCTCCAGAGCCCTGCCCTGTTGATGCCAGTAGATGTGGGGTTTCCTTCTGCCTTTATTGACAACACTGGCCTGGGGCCCGGGCCTCTTTCACAGCCCCTCCTGTGTGGTGTGTCCAGCCCCTTGCTTGCTCTCTCCTACTCCACCTGCCTGCAGGGCCTCTGGCTTTGAGTCCCATTCAGCTCTTTATAGAGCCCTGGCATGCCAGCCACAAGATCCCCCTGGGACCCAACAACCACCCAAAACGCCTTAACGGGCCAGCTCCAGTAATGGCGACTGATGGGCCCGGCTCTCAAAGGGGCCAGCCTGCTCTGGTCCTGGGTTGAAGGTCTTCCGGACAGTTTTGAGTGACCATTGTAACGATGCTGGCTCTGATGGGGCACAACTGAGAGTGCCAATTCAGGCCAAATTACTTAAAGCAGGGCAGTTACAGCCCCAGGCTGGGGTTCCTTTGCACACCAAGGCAAACCAAACCAGCCAAACAGAGAAGACTTTGGTTTTACCCCACTGGCTAACCACAAGTCACACAAGCAATTCCCTTAGACGCTCCAGTTTCACCACCAGTACCATTCATTATGGGGATGAATGGTTATAACAACCAATACCCCAGTAAAAGAAAAAGGGTTCTCTCAATCCCAAAGGACCAAGCCCCAGACCCAGGTCAATATACAAATCGGATCTTACCCACAAATCACGCTGTTGCCAATCCTTTAGAATCTAAAATCTAAAGGTTTATTCATAAAAGGAAAAAAATATAGATGAGAGCTAGAAGTGGAGAAATGGAATCAGTGACATACAGTCATGGCAAAGTTCTTGGTTCAGGCTTGTAGCAGTGATGGAATAAACTGCAGGTTCAAATCAAGTCTCTGGAGAACAGCTGGGATGGGTCATTCAGTCCTTTGTTCAGAGCTTCAGTTTGTAGCAGTGTCTCTCCAGAGGCAGGAAGCAGGATTGAAGCCCAGATGGAAATGAGGCATTAGCCTTTTATAGTCTCTTGCCATGTAGTCTCTGCTTTCTTTGTCCCAAGGACAGGATGTCCAGCACATGGCCTGGAAAACCCTCATAGTTCTGTCCATAGGCAGGTCCCTGCACACCTTGCTGAGTCCCAAGGCGTGTCTGCCTTCTCTCAATGGATCAATTGTATAGTTGATGGTCCTTAATGGGCCAGGGCCATCAAGCCAGCTAGGCAGAGCTGACACCAGCTTGTCTGGGGTGTCACCCAGAAGCATAGCATAAGTTTGAAATACAGACAGCATAGAACCAATATTCATAACTTCAATACAAAAATGATATACATATACAGATAGCATAATTATAACCAGCCAATCATAACCTTGTCTTATACACCTCACACGACAACCTCTGTACAATATTTGCTGCAAATATATAACAGTGATTGCAAGAGTGATCTATATGGTTACAAATTCTGTCAATAACATTACAGCCATGTCTTTTCCAAGCCAGTTTGAGCCAATTGCTCAATTAACATTTCAGGAGACACGGTCGCATATGGGTTACTACAGTCCAGACACGTGACACTTGCTGCACTACTGCCCTTTGCACCGGGGTGGTAGCGATCAGCCCCCACTGCTCCCATAGATCCGGGGGAAGAACTGTGTTTTCTGAGCCAGTTGTGAATGCTAAGCCTGAGCCCACCTGGATCCTCTTAGCTAACCTGTGGGCGGGGGACTTGGGTACATGGTCATGGGTTATTAGAGTAGCCAGGGACCACTGAGTGGCTCTGCCTGTTGGCTACTGGAGGAATGTTCTGTGCCACTGCCTGCCACGATCCAGCTCTGCAACTGTGAGCGTGTGTAACCCGCTCGTCAGAGCGTCATGTGGCCGCGTCTTGCCTGGGCCGCGCTGGACAGGAATCTCCTATGGGCCCAGTTCCGGAGCCTGGCTGTTTGGGGTGGGTGGCAGTGACTCGTGCTTTCAGCTCTGGATGGCCCCGGTTCGAACCCATGTGTGTCAGCCCAGATGGCCACCATCAGGCCCTGCTGTGCAGTATGGCTGGAAAGCCACGAGGGAGGCCCCAGTAAGTGGCGGGAGCCTTTGCAGGGGTGGATGTGGTGAGGGAGGGGGGCGCAAGGTTCATGCCCACGTGCTGGTTCCTTTCCCTGCCTCACGCTGGAACTGTGGTGGTGTCGTTACCAGGCTGGTTCATGCTCAGATCCCCTGGGGTTACTGGGGGCAGCGCTGATAGCAGGACCCTGGGCCTGGGGACGCAGGACAGGCTAGTGGGAATGAGGGCCCAGCGGGGTGCCTGGCTCGCCCAGAAGCCAGCAGGTGGGATTGTCGCTGGGTCTGACCCTCAGCTTCTCTCTTGCCCAGATGTTCTATGCTATCTCCTTCCTGATGGTCATTGTCTATGCCTACGAGGTGAACCGCACCATCCGTGGCTGGAGAGTGACGCACATGACAGCTCTGCAGGTAGGGGCTGACCAGGCCTTCCTCCCCCATCCTGCTGGAATGCCGGAGGCGGTCCTCTCCCACCGGGCACAACCAGGCCAGGGGCCAGCTGGAGCTGCTGGTGCCAGCTTCTCAGAAGAACAGACAGACACCACAGGGGGGTCAGAGAGACAGATGGGCGGGAGAGTTACACCACATGCATCCAGGCAGGAACAGGCCATGCTGTGAGCATCCCTCAGACTTGCCAGCCCCTGGCCCTGGCCTGAGGAGATTGGGGGATGGTGCTGTGGTCACCCCACCCACACCTTGGCAGGGGAGGAAAGGGAGCAGGATGGGCCACAAGTTCCCAGCCAGGTTGATCAGCAGCGAGTAGGTCTCAGTGTTCTCTAGCTGGCAGCGGGTTACCTTGGAGCCCTGGCTAGTAGTGGGTGTTGTGTCAATGGGACGCTAATGGTGGCAAGAGGATGTCTGGGGCAGCCTGTTCCCTATTCTACCATATGTGTATTGTGAATGTGATGCCCACATCCCCGTGCCCAGCACCCGGCTAGCCCTCTGGGCACATGGGAGCCTGGGCTGCTCTGAGAATGGCCAGCCTGAGAGCGAGTGATTCAGAAATGCACCCACACGAGTGCAGAGCTGCAGCTTTTGGGATCCCCGCTCGTCCCCTCCGACGTGGTTTGAACGCCACTGTTGAGGGCTGCACGTTCCTGCGAGTCCCATGGGACATTGGGCCACGTCCCTGGACCTGGCGCAGCGCTAAACACTCCCGTTTCAGTACCCAGAACCCACCTCTAGCCCTGTGGCGAGGCTGCAGCCCTTCCTGACCCAGCTCTTCTTCGCTGCAGGAGAGGCGCAGGTGCGCGGAGAGGGTGCAGCACTGCCTGCCCTACACCCTGGCCTGGTAGGTGCTGCCCCACTGGGTTTCTGTGCCTGTGGGGTTGGGTTGGTCCAAAGCTGCTCGCCCTAAGCCCCCTCACGGCCCATCAGTCCGGTGAGTGGTGACCACTGCGGGGCAATGGCAGAGCCTGCGTGACACCTGCCCGCGCTGTCTGGCTCTGGCCAGGATCACCTGCCTCGGGGAGGCAGCAGGCTGTCCTGGCTTTCAGCTCCAGGCTAGGGAGTCCTGCATTCCCGTCCTGGCTCTGCCATGGCCATGCAGCCTGGCCTGGGGAAAGGGACCAGCATAAGCCAGCTCCAGTCTGACTAGTAACTGCAGCAATCTGGGCCCCCGGGTACCCATCGCTACCGTGGGGTCAGAAGTGCTGCCCTGGCTCAGGGTGGGGAGCCCCAGCTGGGATGTGCTGCCACCTTTGCAACCCGGAGGCAGGCAGAGCCTTCCCAATGCACGGGGTGACTCCCTGCAGCAAGTCTAGGCTCTCGCGTTTTCCGTTCCCCTCCCCGTTTGTCTCTGGCAAGGCTGCTCCCCGCTCTCATGTTCCTGGGCCAGCTGCTGCGGAGAGACGTCGCTCCCACGGCCGTTGAACCCAGCGTGCCCCGTACGGCCAACCGCTCCCGAGGGGCCTACAGCCTGTACTGCTCCAGGTAGCGCTTCGGTCCATTCACAGCAGCCGCCGGCCCCTTCTCCCCTCCAGCAGCCTGAGCCTCCCCCAGGAGGAGTTGGGCTGCCTCTTGTGCGGAACTAGGCCGTGCTCTCTGGGGCCGGGACGGTTACCCCGGCTGCGTGCAGAAGTGAGCAGGCCCAGTTGATAATGATCCTGAGCCAAGGGTGGTGACGCTAGCCCCGAGTCCTGCCCTGCCAGCAAATGCAGGGCTCCCTGAGTCCCATCCCACAGCCCTGTGGGGTGGAGCCCAGCAGCAGGGCGCCCAACTCCCCTGGGCCTGCTGCGACAGCTGCCGGAAGAGCTGGTCAGCTGCTGGCGCCGAACTTGGCCAGCCAGCGGCTCCTGGCAGCATCAGCAAGTGCCCTGGCGAGAGGTGCCCGGAACCCAGGAGCTGAGCAAGGCCCTGCTCTCTGGGGCACGGTGCCAGCACACGGTCTCCACCACTGTGATGTGAGCTCCCCCTTGCCGAGGGGAACATGCGAGATAAGGTGCTGGGAGCGGCGCCACTGACACCGCAACGTTCTTTCAGCTGCCTGGTCCTCATCCACCGCGCGCAGGACGTCTGCTATACGGTGAGAGCTCCCCGGCCTCTGCTTCCTCCACCGCCCTTTTCCTGGGCAGCTCCCAGCGGCCCCAAAGCTTTAGCCTGGCTCAAAAGCTCTCCCAAGCAGCAGCTGCCCTCCAATCTCCCGTTTCCAGCCACGGGCACCATTGCTCGTGGCTGTTACCCTCCTGCCAGGGCTGGGGCTTGCTGGGTAACCAATACACATTGCTTCTCCTCCCGTCCGCCCCGCCATGATACCCCTGGGGCAGCTCCCGCTACCCCGGCTGCCACCTAGGAATAAAGGGAAGATGGAGCTGAGAGTCTGTCTGGAACGGCCGCTGAGCAATGGCTGGGGACCAGGGAGGATGGAGGGCGGAAGGGGCCAGGGCTAATGCCCCAGCAGGGTTCTCTGTTAAGAACTGAAACTTCAGCTCCTATACGAGAGGGTGCCCTGCTTTGTGTCTGCAAAGCACCTGGTGCAGCCTGGAGCCGTGCAGGCTCAAGTACCCACCGCTCGCGGCCACAAACAGTAAAACAAGGTGCCTGGGCGGGGGAGGGACTGCTGGGGGGGGCAGCATCCTGCCCCAAGCAGCCACCTCACGTCGCTTTTCCTTTGTCTCCCAGTACACAGGAGGGAAGGACACTGGCCTGGAGATGAAAATCATCTTCTTCCTGTACCTGCTGCTGGTGCTCACCTGCTGCACAGTGAGCACACAAGCGGGTTGGGGCCTGGAGTGGCAGCAAGTGGCCTGGGGTTCACAGCCCAGAGCCCCCGGGCAGGGGTGGGGAGTGAGGGGGCGGGCATGTAGTGAACAGCGCCGGGGCAGGCGGCGAGGGGGCAAGCGCGTGGTGAACGGCGCCGGGGCGGGCGGCGAGGGGGCGAGCGTGTGGTGAACGGCGCCGAGGTGGGCGGTGAGCGCATGGTGAACGGGGCGGGGAGCGAGGAGGTGTGCGCGTGGTGAACGGGGCGGGGAGCGAGGGGGTGTGCGCGTGGTGAACACTCTGGGGGCGGGTGGCAAAGGGCGTGTGCGTGGTGAACGGAGCCGGGGCGGGTGGCAAGGGGCGTGTGCGTGGTGAACGGAGCCGAGGCGTGCGGTGAGGGGGCATGCACATGGTGAACGGTGCCGAGGCGGGCGGCGAGGGGGCACGTGTGTGGTGAATGGCGAGGGGGCGAGCGCGTGGTGAATGCTGTGGGGGCGGAGAGCGAGGGGGCGTGCGCGTGGTGAACGGTGCCGGGGCGGGTGGCATGGGGGCGTGCGCGTGGTGAACGCCGTGGGGGTGGGTGGCGAGGGAGTGTGCCATGGTGAATGGTGCCGGGGCGGGTGGCGAGGGAGCGTGCACGTGGTGAACGCCGTGGGGGCAGGTGGCGAGGGGGTGGGCATGTGGTGAACGGTGCCGGGGCGTGCGGCGAGGGGGCGTGCACATGGTTAGCACCGTGGGGGTGGGTGGCGAGGGGGTGTGCACGTGGTGAATGGCGCCAGGGTGGGAGGCGAGAGGGTGTGCGAGTGGTGAACGCTGTGGGGGCGGGCGGCGAGGGGGTGTGCGCGTGGTGAGCGCCATGGGGGTAGGGGACGTGCGTATTGTGAATGCCGTGGGGGCGGGTGGCGAGCGCATGGTGAACGGCGCCGGGGCGTGCGCGTGGTGAATGGCGCCGGGGCATGTAGCGAGGGCGCGTGCGCGTGGTGAACGCTGTGGTGGTGTGCGGCGAGGGCGTGTGCACGTGGTGAACGGCGCCAGGGCATGTAGCGAGGGCGCGTGCACGTGGTGAACGGCGCCGGGGCATGTAGCGAGGGCGCGGGCACGTGGTGAACGCTGTGGTGGTGTGCGGCGAGGGCATGTGCGCGTGGTGAACGGCGCCGGGGCGGGCGGCGAGGGGGCGTGCGCGTGGTGAACGGCGCCGGGGCGGGCGCGTGGTGAACGGCGCTGTCTCTGTCAGTTTTTGTACTGCCGGGTGAAACTCTGGTGCAGGAGGAACAATGAGGGGCGGTTGCTGAACATGGAGAACGGCGGCTTCGCCCGCAGGAACATCCAAAGCGTTTGCAAAATTTCTCGCTCCTTCCAGCTGGTTTTCCTGATCTGCTGGACGCCAGGTGAGTGGCTGCTACTGGAGCAAGAGTGGTGTCTGGCCCTCTCTTCTTTCAGCACCATGATCCCTTCACACTGCAATCAAGTGCCAACACACGGCTTCCCCCACCGCCCTCCTGGCCAACATTCGGTCCCAGCCTTTTCTCCGCTGCCCTGTGGGATCCCGGCGTCGGGACAGATGTGTGTCCGGGGACAGGCTGAGCAGCAGGAGTCAGGCTGGCTATAGCAACGTGCTCGCAGTGATCCTGGGTCTGGCTGAGCCAGGCTGGGGGGAGGAGGAGGAGGAGGAGGGTCAGGCCTCCAGGTATGGCCTCTGTGCCTGTGTTGTTTTGTGCTTTAAGCATCACGTTTGAAGTCTCTGGCTCCCCTAGAAGCACAGAACTCCAACTCCTGGGTTGGCTCGGCTCCTCCTCCCCTGCTAGACCAGTTGAATCCCATACGTCAGCGGGTGTGACTCTTTCAGAAGAGCCCTTAGAGGCCAATGTTTCCTCTCCCCACTGCAGGCTGCCTGGCTCCCGCGTTGGAAGGGGCTGCATGTTGGCAGTGAAGCTGTTTGTGTACAGAAGTGCTGGTAGAGCACATGGGGACCCATCCTCGGGGGAAAGGGGCTGGACAAACATCAGATGAGGCTTAGGGCCTGGCCAGCAGGGGCAAAGGCAGCAGCACTTTGAGGGCTGAGCATTAAAGGCAGGGGCAAAAGTAAATGGCAAGAGAAACTAGGGATGAAATGTGGGTGAGAGGGACGAGCAGCATAAAGCCGGGATGCCACATTCCTTTTCTGTCCACAGCCTTCCTGCTCAGCATCCTCTCCTTCACCAGCATCAAGCCCGCCTCCATCTTTGCACTTCATGTTGCCATGGTAAGGATCGGAAGTCTCTTCAGCCTGACAGGCAGGTGCTGCCGCTACTTAGATGGCGAGCTCGTTAGGGAAAGGACGGTCTTTGGATTAGTTTTGAACAGGCCTAGCATGATGGGGCTGTGACTGGGGACCTCTGAATGCTACCACCAGACAAGTACTGGGAGTGCAGAATGATCAATGGCCAGACTAAAGGGAGGGAAGTCAAACAGCATGCAGACGGCAGGGGTGGGTTCGGTTTCAGCTCCCTTGATGCCTGTGCACTCACTGGGTGGGTATGTGCTTCCTCTGTGTGCGTGTGTAGCACTCAGGAGCAGACGAGGCAGGGTCTTCTCTGCTAGTGTAACCCACACACCTCCTGGGTGTGGTGTTCTGTCCCATCTAGTGGCACCAAGACCACTTAGAGAGAGTGAAATGAGTCTGTTCTACTGCCTTAGGTAACAGGCAGTTGGCTTTTAGCTTATGCTGTAGAGGCTCATGCGCTAAGCTCCAGAGGTCCCCGGTTCGATCCTGCCCGCTGACGACTGGGTCTGTCGGTGTCACCCTAGGCAGTGCGTGGGTGGAGGGGGGAGGTATTGGTCCATGAAATAAACCATCTCCAAGGGTCAGACAAGCTCTGCTGGTGCTGCCAAAATGTAAATAAATGGCCTCGGGAAATACAGGCCACCGGCTCGAGGGGCGTGATTCCATGCCCATCTCAGCTCAGCACCTTTGCTCTTTCCTGCTGCAGGGCTGGTGGCTGCGCTGCCTCTCGTCTGCCAGAGCTAGGCAGAGCTTTTTCTCCTGGCTTTCAATGGAAAGTCTTTTGCTAACCCTGCCCGTGGGAGGCCGTGTCAGTCTTGCTCTCCTTGGAATCCTGCCTGTGACAGGAGGAGGCTCGTCTGTTTCCATCTCCCCATTGTCAGTTGGTTACGCAGTCATCTAACTTCCCACTTTCCGTCATCGACTCCATGTTTGGAGAGGAGCTGCCTGTCTCTCCCCAGACAGGGAGGCTGCAGAGCAGAGGGCAATGGCCCTGCTGTGCAGACATGGCACAGTTGCAGGTGGTGTTGATGAAAGCGCTGCTCTCACTTCTCCCTCTCTTGCAGGCCCTGACCATGTCCCTCCAAGGGCTCCTGCACAGTTTGGTCTATGGCTGGCTGCGGCAGAACTTCCGCCAGGAGGCTCTGGGGGAGACACTCCCCTTGAGATACTACTCCGGCCTCAAAGCCTTCTACGATGAATCGTTTGGTGTTGAGTGCTAGGAGAGTGCCTGCATTGTTCTCTGCTGTTCACTGGGCCCCAAGTCTGCAGCAGCTGCTGTGCGTTTCATAGGAGCACTACACATCCTCTCTCCTCACAGGGGTCTGTTCCCCATGGACATTGCACCAGGCAATGTTTAGGTAATAAGGAATCAGCCCTGTACTGAGTCTGTGGTGCAGCCTTCCTGGAAAACAGGGACCTGTTGCAGTAGGGTCTGCCCTGATTGCACCACCCTTCTGGATTATGAGAAATGACTTTGCAAACACAGACTTATAGCCACACCTGTGTCTGGCAGCAACCCAGGCGGGAGAGGCCCCTGCTTAGTCAAAGCAGCAAAATCATTAGCAACTGTTGTGTGACCAACTGTGGTTTGCTTAAGGGCAGTTAACGGCTCCAAGGGAGAAGAAGCCAAGACCTCACTTAAATTCCCTCCCCTATACCCTGCTGTCCTTCCCTCATCTCCAAAGTAGCTTCTGCAAAAGGCTGGGAGCGTCAGCCTCCCCCATGGGGACCGTGGGGCTGCTGCAGGTCTCCATGAGAGGGAAGGGAGCTTGAAGGAACCATGTCTATCACTACTATAAGGCCATAGGATTTAGGATAGAAGCTCTGTGGAGCAGGGACTCCCTTCTCTTGCAGAATTGATTTATTCTGGCGCTTAGGAGCCCCGGCCATAGAGCAGGCCCTTGTCTGTGCCAGGCACTGTACCCCAGGTCTGTGTGTGGTCACAGCCTGGGCACTCTCAGGATCTGTATTAATCTTAATTGTGGCTGGCCAGAGGAGGCAGTAGACCTTGCTTGGCCCTCAATTGCCATCTCTTGAGAATAAAAAACCTTACCCTTTCTTCCCAAGCTGGCTTCACCTGTATTACCTCCCCCAGCTCCCTCTGAATGCTCCACGTGTAATGTGGAGCATTGCTTTTTATGGCAGAGCACCTCTGGAGCCTCACCAGGGTCCAAAGGCGGATGCTTAGCCACTCCTCATCCTTCCTGCTACTGGGTAAAACAAAACCCATGCCAAGAGCCTTTTCTGCCGGGGTGAAGGGGTTCTTGCCTAATGCCCCAGAATGAAAACAGCTGGAGCAGCTGTAACCTCTCTGAACGCTACAGCCACATCTGGCTTTGAAGGAGTCAGGCCTAACCCACATAGCAAACCAGCCCCATTTGCCCAAATATTTATCTGTGTGCTGTAATGCCACCTTTCCATTAATTTCCACCCAAACCCCTAGAACCTGTAATGCAGACAAGTTTACTCATGGGGGAATTCTGCACCACTGCACATGCCCAGAATTTATGTCCCCCGCCCCCCACAGATTTCTTTGCTTCCCTGCAGAAAAATTTTTCTTTGTGATGGGAAAGCAAAGAGAAGCCACAAGAGCAGTCATGTGACCCTCCCCAGCAGTATGTTGTGGATGCCCAGGGCAGCCAGCAGAGAATTAAATCACTGTGGGTCAGAGGGTGGGACTGGGGAAGACTGGGCCAGGCTCAGCTGCTAGTCCCAGCTGGGGTGGGGAGGACAGGACTTCCTCTTCCCCTGCACAGCATCCAGGGCTAGGTCAGACCCACCCCCAGATTTCTCCCCTGGCTGCAGGAAGTTCTGTAAACCCCCCCTTCTTTCCCCCTACTTCCTGCACCCATCACTCCTCAGCTGCAGGGGGATGGATCCCTGTACAGGGAACTACTCCCGCTTGAATCCTCACCCCCCTGCTGAGCCCCACTCCACCTGCACCTAGACCCCCATCCCACTGAGCCCCAACCACCTTCATCTGGACCCCCCTGCAGAGTCCCATTACCATTGCACAGAGAAGCCCTCCAACAAGCCCCTGTGCAACCAGATTCTCCCCTGAGATGCCCCCACCCAGAACCCACATCTGGATCCCTTCGAACTTGGACCCTGCCTTGCTGAGCCAGTGAGCCCACACTTTGCATGGAGGGTCAGGGCCCTAAGGTGTTTCTGGGGCAGGCCTAGTCCTTGTGTTGTCAGGGTTGGGTGCAGCCTTGCTGCTGAGTCTGTCCCCCAGGGGTGGGGTGATCTGCCACCTCTGTGCAGCCAGTGGCCTGTGTTCCCCAATACCATAGTGGAGCCTCCACATTTATTTGACAAGTAAAATCTGGAGAATTTTAAAATATCCTGCGCCGAATGCCCTCAGGAGAAAGACAAGGGAGGACAAAATGAATTGTAAGAGCCAGAGACACAATCCAACCCTTTGCAGCATGCGAAGGCACAGAATCCAGGCTGCTCTTCAGCGGAGGGGGAAGAAGCTGAGTTCTCTAGGTGTCTCGCCGTTCCCCTGGGCAATTTCATGCTGGCTTACGAGAAGAGGCTAGCTGGAGATGACAAGAGAGCTAGCGCCCGGGGTTATTCTTACTCCAAGCACAGTGTGCAGAAAATGCCCATTTCTTTTCAGAACAAAGCTCAGCCCATCCCACTGAGACTCCAAGACAAGAGGCCGTTTTTTAAGCTAACATTTACTACTATATGGCAGCGATTTAAGTCCCTCATGTGGGCACTGCACAGTTACCACACACACATCTCTATATAGAGCATACACTATACAGACTGGGCTTTGTCACTAAGGAGCAGTTTACAGAGTAACTTACTGCATGGGGGGCCCTGCCCACCTGCTTCTCCAGCCAGGGAGCCAGGGCAGGGCAGCGCAGCCACGAAGGAGGGCTAAGGGCTGCAGCTAACGCTCACTACCAGGACTACTGCTGCCCTGCTTTCTTCTAGAGTACGTGCAGCAGGGGATGGAGAAACCATCCCCCCAGACGCGGGGGCAGAGAGAGATGGGAGGATTCCGGCATTTGTACTTTACTGACCCCTCCATGTAAATGAGAGACAGCTCAATGGAGGGCAGAGTGTGCTGCAGAAAACACCACCTCCTCCCCATCACTGCCCCCCTTGTCCCCGCTCCCTGTACACACAGCTCACAGGACGCCTTTGTGCAAGGTCTTGGCTGACACCCAGACTATCCCTACTGTGCAAGAGGTTCCATTCTAGGCCTGTACTGGGGAAGCAGCGCAGGGGCCCCACCTGCCAGGTTTTCCCCAAGGCCCATTGAGCCTGGGGCACACTTAGTCCATGAGAAGAATGCTCCAGGCCCTGCTCAGAGTGGCAGAGGGTGAAGCACGAGGGCCTGGTACTGGCTCTCAGAGGGCAGCCCTGGGGGTGAGTTAAATCAGCGTTCAGAGAGCCTGGAGAAACACTGCTCTGAAAAGAGGGGGAGGCTGCAGTCAGTTGTTTTAGCGCTGGTAGAAAAGCCAGCCCATCATTCATTCATCCTTACAAGTGTGTGCAGCCCTTCCCCTTTTGCTCCTCACCGCCCCCCAGAACTAACAGAGACAGCAGTACCAGAGTCCTCTGATGCTGTGGGTAATGAGAGCACAATGGATTCCAGGCTGCCTGTACAAGTATATGCACCAAGCTCCATACCCACAAGGGAGCCAGCGCTGTGCCAGCGCCCATTAGGGTGGGTAATGCAGGCTCTAAGCAGTGGTGCACTGTGTCCTGCCTGATGGGCAAGGGAGCTGAGATTCTGTAGGACAGAAACGCTCCTCATTAGACATTCTCTGGTCAGATCCCTCCCTGCACAGGAGAATGCTCCCTTCTCTCTCACACTCCGAGCTCCAGAACCCCAGCAGGGTGTGCTCAGAGCTCCAGCCTGTCCAACACACACTGCTCTGGAGAGGTCCGCTCCTTCCAGCAGCCACTTCTCCCCTTTATCTTGCCTTCAGCTCCACTAACAATTCACTAGGTCCTTGACTGCTCTCTCCAGTAATGGGTCAGCCCAGTGCGGGGATAGTGGTGGATTTTCCACATCCCCTGTGGGAAGGGGGCTGGAATCACAAGATTAGCGAGAGCGTCAGGTTTCTCCTGCAGGCTCTGTGCATAAACCCCATACACAGAGTGTTCCTGTCTCTACAGCTGGGACCATGACAAGTGGGCATGATGGACATGTACATATCAATGGGCCTAGCATGAGGCAAGGATGGGGATTTCTGTGTTGGTTCTACACAGCCTTCCATATGGGACTGGACCCTGGCTGCCTCCCTCTGCCACACTGATGGCCACACAGAGCTCTCCTCCTCCAGCTCCTCCGGGAGAGCAGGGCTGGACAGAAAACATTTGTGCACAGAAAGAGTTCACCTTCCTGCCATCAATTCCACCCTGTGCTCAGGACTCGAACTCAGGTGCACTGGCAGGCAGAATCCAGGTCATCGTGATGCTGGATCAAGGCAGAAGTTTCTTCCTCAAATCTGACTGCAGCTACCTGCAGCTCTGAAGGAGACGCTGTGAATGGGGAGTCCCTTCCCAGCAGAGCCCTGGTGCTGGGTGGTTCAGTGATGGTGCAGCACAGTCTGGAGATCCTCAGGTAGGGAACCAATAATGGTCTCAATGTAAAGGCCCACTCGCTGCAGCGTTTCCTCCTTCACAGGGAGGTGATGACACCTGGCTCTGATCTGGGGGGAGGGAAGGAGAGGAGGGGAAACTTTTAATACAGACTCCAAGTATCCCCCTTCTGCTTGTGCCATTAACTCGCCTTACCCGGGAAGATATAGCAGTGCCCTGAGCAGTGCTGCCCTGTGGAGATGGTTTGAGATCCAAGGGTGGGGGTGAGAAGAGCAGGACTGTAGGGTCCTTTTTCTAGCATATTAAGAGAGGCTCACACCTTCCTGGCTGACTTTGTACACCATTCAGCAGAGTGGAACAGCAGGAATACACAGTCTCCTATACACTGCGTGTGATCCACTCAGCACCAGAAGGGACCATGCCCCTAGCAACCAAAGCAGTAGGAGAGAAGAAACTCACCAGCTTCTCGCGAAGTTTCAGAACCAAGTCTACGATCTCCACCTCGGACTTGTCTTTCATCCAGGCCACAATGTTCTATAGCAAGAGAAGAAAAGTTTTCCTAAGGGAATCTCCTTCCGTACAGCAGCTCACCTCAGAGCTATCTCCCAAACAAAGCCTAGTACTGAGGCGGGGTGGGGACAGAAGGTCCTGCTCCTCTGCGCAGCTGTGTCCAAGTCTAGGTATTTGCATGTGCTGAATGCAGCACAATGGATTCCAGGCTGCCTGAACAGGACGATGTCCTCCCAGCTCTCTGCCTGTAGCAACGCTATCCGCTCCCAGCCAAGCGTAGAGTCCAGAAAGGATGTGGCAATACGCAGGCTTTGCATGGGTCTCTGTCTTCTTGCTCCCGGTCACTGCCAGGATTCCTGCACATTACTCTTGCCATGTGCTCAGAGTCCACATGTAGCTGCCAAAAGGAGATGGTTGTGGCATTTCTGCACTGGGGCACTGCACTCAGACCATGCACTCGGCAGGAGCCAGAGGCACCTCAGGCCTTGCAATTTGAGTAGCTCACGAAAGCTTATGCTCTAATAAATTTGTTAGTCTCTAAGGTGCCACAAGTACTCCTTTTCTTTGTGCTCTAGGGAGTTGCTGTCGGAACTCCTGTCTATTTCAGTTCCCAGGAAGGAATCAAGCAAGAGGAGAGGCATCTGATCAGGAACTCAGCTGGCTCTGGAAGGGCCTGAAGAATTAAAATGGCTGACAGCAGGAGGCAGAGCAGGGTTTGTGCTGGCTCTGGGAAGGTTGGTCTGACCCCAAACTGGACTCCCATGCACTGAGAGTCAGGCAGTGACTGGGATGTAGAGTGCAGTCCCCCCTCCAGAAGTGCTGAATCAGGACGTGCCCGTGGGCATCCCATCACCAGTAATGACACCCAGGCATAGCGATCCCTGCATTTGCTTTCACCCCCTTTAGTCGGAACGTACCGCCTCGCAGATCGCCTCCAGGTGAAGGGCCTCCAGCTTCTGGGTCATTTCCTTATGTCTCTGACGGTACCAGCCATCAAAGTTGGGAGACTTGAAGAAACGTCTGCAGGAAGAGACGTGAAGCTGAGATGGGGAAGGAGAGCGGACAGGGCTCTGGAGAATGGTACTTGCTGTCTGGTTTCTTCACTATCCATAGGGATTTCCCATCCATTGAAAAGGTGGTTCCAACACAGAGACTTTGGAGGGGGGACAGAATCCTTGATTCAGTGTAATTAGGGACGTGGATAGGTTAGAACATAAGAACAGCCACACTGGGTCAGACCAAAGGTCCATCTAGCCCAGTATCCTGTCTTCTAACAGTGGTCAATGCCAGGTGCCCCAGAGGGAATGAACCAAACAGGTAATCATCAAATAATCCATCCCCTGTCACTCATTCCCAGCTTCTGGCAAACAGAGGCTAGGGACACCATCCCTGCTCATCCTGGCTAATAGCCATTGATGGACCTATCCTCCATGAAGTTATCTAGTTCTTTTTTGAATCCTGTTATAGTCTTGAACCTTGTTATAGTCACGTATAGGTTGCTAGGGAGAAGGCACCTTTCTGACCTCACCCTCTCTAACCTCTCATATCAATGGCCCGATTTATTCTTAGTCTCAGAAGTTAGCTTCTCATACAATACGCAGGTGCTGATGTCCAGCGAGTTGGCTGCCCTGAGGCAGGCAATGATGAATGTTTCCCACCTCTGGGCAGGCAGCATGGTCTGATGGTTAAGGCACTGGACTAGAACACAGAAGATTTGGGTTCTATTCTTGGCCCTGCCACAGACTCCTTGTGTTCATTTTCTAGAATTCTGCCCAATCCAGTTTCCAGCAAGTCAGGAAATGGTGCTCCTAGCCTTTCCATGGGGAAATAACTCCACAGCCACATCCAGGGCAGTGCTATTGTGTGTTTTCTAATCATCTTAAACTTGCTCTCTCAGTTTAACAGTCTTAGCTCCATCCCCCTGCACTGCAATTCCCCTCCCTCCTTGGTGTTTACACTGAACACTTATTGTTGTCACTGAGCTAAACTCCACACATTTAGGTCTTTTTCTCTCTTTAAAAACAAGGGCTTGTGTACACTGCAGCCAGGGGCCTGGAGGCTGCAGCTCTCCACAGTGCAGCCGATGGGTGATTCTGCGGCAGCTTCATTTACAAATGGAGGTTTTTACTGAATGAAATACGGAAATGAAGCATTAGCATAGCTCATTAGTTTTACACAGCCCCATCATTTTTAATTTTCAGGGTGCTGCAGAATTTCAGACTGGGAATGAAAAATGACATGGAGAAATCACCAGAGGGAAGCTGGCAGCTGGCAAAGGACATCTGAGAAGGCGTAGATGGTAGGAGGCAGTTTGGGATTATGGGTTATGCAGAGTAGGTGGATATTCATGCTAAAGTAAAGTAATCAGCTAACACTGTTGAGATCTACACGGTCATGTTTCAGAGTTTATCCCTGGTTAAGAATGGAGAATTTCAGATCTTCATTATAGCCTGATAAAAATCGCTATTTGCAGATTCAAGCAGACAGCACTTTATCAGTGGCACTCAGTTCATGCTTTTAAAGGTTTCTTTGTAACCATATAAAGGCTCAGTGCCCCAGCACAATGGGCCCCAATCTCAACTGAGGCCTTTAAGTGCTGCCATAAAACAAATCTTTTTTTTTTAAATTCAAGCTTAGATTTTGGAGCACAATTCTGTGCCGAGAGATGGATTATGCAGAAAGTTCCATAGTTAAGAACTGCAGAGCACACAAGGTTGTCCCATAGACCCTGGTCACGTTCTCTGAACTCCCTCCTATTTGCCAATATTTTTCTGGTAAGTAAGTAATTGAATATTGCAGTTATTGTCACACCAAAGCTGCAGAGAGAGGAGCTATTCACTTTTCTGCTGCTTGATTTAACCTACAATTGCACTGACTTTATCTGCAGCCTTATGTTCCAAATCCATATGTAATGTGCCTGTCCACTTTCTGGATCTCTTTCAGCACCAGGTTCAGATTTTTAAAAGTATTTAGGTGCCTAACTCCTTGATTTCAAAGGGCCTAAATAGCTCTGAAAATCTGGACCCCAATGCTTTCCATATTTCTCCTATCCACTGAGTATCTGGTTTCAGTTTCCCCCTCAGATTTTGGTGAAGGTTTGCTCTGTTCTGTTTGCAACTCTCTAATTTTTCATTAGAATAATAATAGGGGGAGCCCTCATACAAGTCATCTTAAACTTTATCCTAAAGACCCTCTATTATTATCTATAATAAGGTAGCACCTACAGGCCCCAATCAGCATCAGGGTCCGATTGTGCTGGGTGCTGTACAAACACATACGGATTTTCATTCTGGATCAGAACCATGGTCTCTCTAGGCCAGTACCTCGTCTCTGATGGTGGCAAGAACCAGCTGCTTCAGGAGCAAGGTGTACATGGAACTCCCTAGTTGACAATGATGGAATAATGTGCCTCTGGAGGAAGTTTCTCCCCAAACCTATCACACTCAGGGACAGGCTATCACCCTGAAACAGGAGAGTTTATAGTCCTACTAAAGCCTGACAGTTCCATGTCATGTATAAATATTATTTATACAAAAGCAGGAATAACTCTGTTTGCTGTTCCTCCCAGCCCTTATAACCTGGCCAGTTCCTTGTTGGCGCCAAGCTTTTCAAAGGGCATGGTATCTCCCTTGAAACTGCTCACTTCTCCTGATGAGTCTAAGCCAGGATTTGGTAGGTAGGGTCGTTATACCCTTTACCTGCTGATGATGAGACAAGACAACCAAACACCACATTCTTACCTGTACAGGCCTAACCAGTCACCCCTAAGTACACAGGTGAGTTGGGGACCAGCATGTTCAAGGATCTTCATGAAATCCTCCTGTCGGAAAGGACGGATCTGGGGAGGATTCTGTGCAACAAAAAGAACATATCGCAATGCAGCCCCAAGTACTGGGAATGAAGCTCAGAGTTCCTAGGAAGAGTCTATGCAGGATACACCGAGAACCTAAGAGAACCACCAACTGCCTGAGACTGCACATCTCAAACAATTCTGCTAGGAGAGTTTACGTTACAGATCTCTAACAGCCTTGCTCAGCTGAAAACTCCTGTAAAGAGGAAGCATCTGTCCCAGTGTTTATTCTATCTCCCTTTTCAGGGGGAACAATCCTGTCCCTGCAATAAGGGCAGTTTGAGAGTGGGCCATAGTATTTCACAGATTTCTACATCTTTCCTAACAGTCCTGCCTGGGGGATGAGAGAGAAGGGATGAGCTCCTTGTGGCTGGGCACTCTTGGATTGTCCTATGATCCAGTGTGACAGTCTGTACCCCCCTGTTCTCCCTTTTATAAGACTATGTTAAATTTTGTACAAAGCATAAGGTATAATTTGAAAACTCCTGATTTGCTGATCATTATTGTCCTGTAAAATGTTTGGCAACATTGTATGTAAAGAGATAAGATTCCATTGTATAATATTACCAAGACATGGTCCAGAATGTTCTGGAGGGCAGTCACAGACAAGTTCCCCAGAGACAAAAGGCTAGCCAATGCCTCACCCAGGTGTCAATGAGATCAAATGGACCATCACCTGATTAAGTGGCCACTCTTGGGCAGAAGAGAGGGTATGGGCAAAAAAATCTACATTTTGACAAAGAAGCACCATAAGGTTCCTGACCCCATAGACTTTCTGTCTCTTGAACATCAGCTGGAGATGATTCTTGTGCAAGAGAAAGGGCTAGAAGTGGACAGGACAGACACTCCAAAACATCTCTCCCTGCTATCTACCCACAGCATCCATCAACACCTGAAGAACAAGGAAGCAGCATTGGACTGGGGTGGAGACCCTGACTGAGAAAGGTTCAGCCAGTAAGACTGCTGGAACATGTGGTGAGAGAGATTTTTGCTTTGTATTCACTCAGGTTGTTAAGTTAGGTGTTAGTTAATTCTGACTTGTATGCCTCATTACTTGTAGTTACTTAAAATCTATCTGCAGTTAATACTTTATTGTTTTATCTAAACCAGTGTGTTCAGGAAACTCCATTTGGGATAACAGGATTTGTGCATATAATTTTCTATTAGTAAATGACAGATGTCATATGAGCTTGTGTTTTCCAGGAGGATTCTGAGTAGTACAAGAGGCACATTTCTGGGACTGGGAGTTTGCTGGTGTTGCCCTGAAATGTAATTCAGGAATGGATAGCTATAGCACTCATACAGTATAGGTGGGAGTGATTTACATGCTGGAGGCTGTGTGTGGACAGACCAGGAGTGGTTGCTTTCACCACAAAGCAGGGTAAAAGGCACACTAGGTTGGAGAATTGAGGGGACACAGCTTCATCATTCTAGATTGTATCCTGGATAATGTCACACCCAGATCCAAGTGCTGGAGGGCCTGGGCACTCTTGTGACCCAGATCTAGGAGCTCTAGAGGGCCTGCGCCTTGGGCACTTTCCCCACATCTGAGCAGTCTGTTGCATTCGGGAACATTGGGACAATTTCCCAAGAGAATGATCAGTATAAAAGTGTAACTATTCCAAATCTCTATAAGGAAATCAAATGAAAACAGACATACCTTCCATGGAGTAATGGCCCTCTGTAGAGGCATCAGACTCGCAATGTAATGCTCCTATGGAGTAGCAGTGAAAACAGAACTTAGACTAATTAGAGAGCCCTTCCCAAGGTCATTAGGTGTCAAGCTGTGCTTCAAGAGACACCAACATGCCATGCAGTGAACAACCTTTCATTCTCTTTTCCCCTTCTTTGTTGTGTAGATTTCCACAAGTCCAAATGCTCATTTGCTTATCTACCCCATCCCCACCGCGCGGGGGGGGGGGGGAGGGAGGGAGAAGAGAAGACATTAGAACCAGCTGCCGTTAAGTTTTAAGAATGCCACACAGAATGAGATCTGATGGGAGGGAATGAACAGCAGGAGTTGAGTGGGACTCAGAAAATACTGTTATCACAACTCCCCTCTTTGGAACAAATTAGAGGGAGAAGCCAATGCGATTCTAACTGGAATATCTACCATCGGTGCAAGTCGCTCTCTAACAGAGCAGGAACAGAAGAGGGGTTGAAAAAAAACAACTATTACCATGACTAGGAACAGACATCCAGACAGAGCTCTTAACAAATATTATGGTAGGGCACGAACCCTGAAGAACTAAATACTGGGGCTGTCGATTAATCGCAGTTAATTCATGCGATTAACTCAAAAAAATTAATCAAGATTAAAAAAATTAATCGTGATTAATCGCAGTTTTAATTGCACTTTTAAACAGTAGAATACCAATTGAAATGTATTAAATATTTTTGGATGCTTTTTTACATTTTTAAATATATTGATTTCAATTACAACACAGAATACAAAGTGTACAGTGCTCACTTGATATATTTTTGATTACAAATAATTGCACTGTAAAAGTGATAAAAGAAATAGTATTTTTCAGTTCACCTCATACAAGTACTGTAGTGCGAGCTCTTTATCGTGAAAGTGCAACTTACAAATGTAGATTCTTTTTTGTTACATAACTGAACTCAAAATCAAAACAATGTAAAATTTTAGAGCCTACAAGTCCACTCAGTCCTAATTCTTGTTCAGCTAATCACTAAATGAAACAAGTTTGTTTACATTTATGGGAGATAATGCTGCCCACTTCTTATTTACAATGTCACCTGAAAGTGAGACACCTCAAAACATCTCTTTCATACGGCATTTGTATGGCACTTTTGTAGCCGGCATTGCAAGGTATTTACATGCCAGACATGCTAAACACGTGTATGCCCCTTCATGCTTCAGCCATTATTCCAGAGGACATGCTTCCATGCTGATGATACTTGATAAAAAAAAATATGTTAATTAAATGAAATTACATTAGTGACTGAACTCCTTGGGGGAGAACTGTACGTCTCCTGCTCTGTTTTACCCACATTCTGCCATATATTTCATGTTAAAGCAGTCTCGGATGATGACCCAGCACATGTTCATTTTAAGAACACTTTCACTGCAGATTTGACAAAATACAAAGGTACCAATGTGAGATTTACAAAGATAGCTACAGTATTTGAACCAAGGTTTAGGAATCTGAAGTGCCTTCCAAAATCTGAAAGGGACAAGGTGTAGAGCATGCTTTCAAAAGTCCTAAAAGAGCAACACTCTGATGCGAAAACTACAGAAACCAAACCACCAGAAAAAAAAAACAAAAACAAAAAAACACAACAACAGAAAACCTTCTGCTGGTGGCATCTGACTCCGATGATGAAAATGAACATGCCTCAATCCGCACCGCTTTGGATTGTTATCGAGCAGAACCCATCATCAGCATGGACGCATGTCCTCTGGAACGGTGGTTGAAGCATGAAGGGACATACGAATCTTTGGCGCATCTGGCACATAAATACCTTGCGATGCCGGCTACAACAGTGCCATGAGAATGCCTGTTCTCACTTTCAGGTGACAGTGTAAACAAGAAGCGGGCAGCATTATCTCCTGCAAATGTAAACAAACTTGTTTGTCTGAGTGATTGGCTGAACAAGAAGTAGGACTAAGTGGACTTGTAAGAGCTAAAGTTTTACACTGTTTTGTTTTTTCGTGCAGCTTTTTTTGTACGTAGTTCTACAATTGTAAGTTCAACTTTCATGATAAAGAGATTGCACTACAGTACTTGTATTAGGTGAACTGAAAAATACCATTTCTTTTGTTTTATACAGTGCAAATATTTGTAATCAAAAATAAATATAAAGTGAGCACTGCACACTTTGTATTCTGTGTTGTAATTGAAATCAGTATGTTTGAAAATGTAGAAAACATTCAAAAATATTTAAATAAATGGTATTCTATTATTAACAGTGCGATTAATCACAATTAATTTTTTAATTGCTTGACAGCCCTACTAAATACTAGATACAGCAGGAAGAAAAGGAAGACTTGTGGCACCTTAGAGACTAACACATTTATTTGAGCATAAGCTTTCGTGAGCTACAGCTCACTTCATCGGATGCATACAGATACAGCAGGGGAAGTTTTCAAATTGTGTGCGGGACTTAAGTCCATTGTTCCAATCAAAGTTGATGGGAACCCTGGGGTTAGCTTTCCATTCGCTTCTGTAAACATCTCCCTTGCCATCTCTTACCTGGATACAGGCTAAGATAGCAGAATAGGTGTCAGAGACCAATCAGAGGGGAAGTTAATTCTTGTGCAGGAGAAAAGGTTTGTTCCCATTATAGACATTGTGCTGGGTGTCAGGACTGCAGAGCCAAGCACAGTACCAGTCAAACCTGCTAGAACCTGCCAATTAGAAGACAAGTTTATTCTTCTCTAAGAAGAATTCAAATGTCTATGATGGTGTTCAGGCCTCTGGCATAGAGCCTGTCTTTGTGGAATAATCTAGAGGGCAGGGTGGAACCCAGCATTCCGTCATATGCTGTTCATCCCCCCCCATATTCCTTCACCACACAGATCAACCACCCCCCTACTCACCAGGGGGATAATGAAACTCTGTGTGAGCTCCAGCAGGTGGCGCCTCAAAAGGGCACTTTGGACTTCAGATGGGCGCTTCCTCTGAACCCCCTGCAGGTAGAGAGTGACGTTACAGCACAGGGGCGCTCATGAAGAAACCATTTAACAGCCAGCGGCTTTAGTAGGCAAGAGCTGAGGTTATACATGTGTGTGCAGTTCTCGGCAAAAGATGGCAGCTGCTTGCAGCCAGTCAAGGGGCAGACTGGAAAAGAATAATTTTGTGCACTCTCCCTAGCTTGGCCCAGAATTCAAGCTCCACTCACTAAAGTGAGATGCCACTCACCTAGACAAGATTGTTTAGATCGCCTAATATGATCATCCCTCTCCTTTCTTGCTAACAATGCTAACGCTAGGCTCCAGAGCTCAACCAAGTGAAATAATCTTCTGAGAAGAGCGTCCCACTAATTTTAACCCACTCTCGGATAGCCTGGACTAAACCATGACTGGGGTCAGGGTGAAGTCAAAGACCTCGGGCCAAAGGGAAAACCAGTATTATTTCTCCTTTGGGCTTCAATAGTTTAATCCAGACTTTAGCACTGCTTTCCTGCAGCACTTTACAGGATGGGGAATAGGGATAGGAAATGCTCACCTTTAACAATCTCTTTATCAGGGTTTTGTCTTTGTGCAGAAATGTCTTGTAAGAGGTGTAGATTCCTAGATTAAAAACACAGAAATGCTTAAAAACAAATCACACCCCACTGCCAGTTTCTGAAGGTCACATCATTGTGCAGTAAAGCCTTGTTCACAAGCAGGGGAGGTGAATTTCCCAATCTCAACTCTGGCTAGTTAGAGAAAAAGCTCTGACGACAGAACCCTCCTAAAATGTCAAGAGTTGCTGCCACAACAGCACTCACAGTAGGATTAACCTTAGAGACCTTCCAACTGCCCTAAGGCACCCCCCCACCCCCAAAAGAAAATATCACAGAAAAAGACATGTAACCAGCAGCATTAGCTCAGGACTAGACTTGAGTTGAATAGCTCAGTGGTGTTAGATGGCTGTATCTACCTATCTAGGTACTTACAGGTCCCTTCACCATATTCGATAGCCTCCCAAATACTCAATAGAAGTGATAGGTAAATTTCTCTCCACTCCCAACCTGCAGATTAAATAGCCTGATTAATATCTGAGAGGGAGAGGATGTGTTGCGTGTCTGTGACAAGAACATATTGAAAGTCTCAGCATGAGTTCTGAGCATGGTGAGGCCTGTGGCCCCATCTCCTGCAGAAATGAATTCATAAGAATAGCCATACTGGGCCAGACCAATGGTCCACCTAGCCCAGTAACCTGTCTCTGGCAGTGGCCAGTGCCAGCTGCTTCCAAGGGAATGAACAGTACAGGGCAATTTTGAGTGATCCATCTCCGGTCACAGAGTCTGGCAGTTGGAGATTAGGAATACATGGGGTTGCATCCCTGATCATCTTGGCTAATAGTCATTGATGGACCTATTCTCCAAGTCTAGACTCAGCTCCCCTGAAAGTTCTGTCTCTCCCCTCACAAGCCTCTCCTTATTAGCCAACAGCTTCATTTCCCAAATGGAACAAAACTGTCCTGGGAGGTTATGGCAGGAGAGCCAACCGCTCAGATAGTTAGGGTCAGTTCCAGAGAGGGGACTACGAACTGGACTGTCAGTGGGGAGCCAGTGCAGAGCGTAGAGCACCATCACGATGTATTCATGTGATCTTGCTAAGCGGGCAGGCTGTGCATTTTTCAGAGCGAGAGGCTTTGTTAGTGTATTATGTATAGAGAGTTTATCACCTACGCATGGATCACTGTGACCAAGTCGGTGGCTGAAAGAATGAGGCAGAGTCTTCTGGCTAGGTGCAGATGGACATGGGTGCTTTTTGCCATTTTCAGGACTCGTTTGGCCTGAGGCAGGCCAAGCCAACCAGCACCCATAGTGGGTTTAACCAGATGTGACAATTAAAGGAAACTTATAAACAAGTCAAACATTCCGATGCGACACTCCCCAGCATGTGTTTTTACACCTCTCTTCCCACCAACTGATGTTTCCTTAGAAATGTTAACTCACTGCAAAGGGGCTAGAGCCCCAGACTTCATGCAAATCTGTGAAGACTCAGGGTAAGTCTATGCTGCAAATAAAGACCCGTGGCAGCAAGTCTCTGAGCCCAAGTCAACTGACTCAGGCTTGTGCTATGGGGCTAAAAATAGCAGTGTAGACATTCCCACTCAGGCTGGAGCCTGGGCTCTGAAACCCATCAGCGGCAGGTCTCAGAGCCCAAGCGTCTACACTACTATTTTTAGCCCCGAAGGGCAAGCCCCACAAGCTCATGTCAGTTGACCTGGGCTCTGAGTCTCATTGTTGCTGATATAGCTCCTGTGTCTGGGGCCTGGGGCCCTCTTATTTCATGCGAGTTGCAATGCCTAGGCACAATGGGGTGAGTTAAGGAAAGCAGAAGTGAAGCTTGAGTTGTATCACTGCAATGCAGAGATAAGAGTAGACACGCTGAGGGAGGGGGAACAGACCGGTGATTCAGTCCAGTCACAGACCCCTGAAGACAGAACAGCCCCGCAAAACACTGCTAAACCCCACCTTCTTCAGCCGGTCAGAGCTATAAAGCTACACATCGGGCTACACAAGTACTTCCCAACAACCACTGGGAGAAACCTCTAATAAGGCTTCTACCATCTCCAAGGCTTCTCTTTCTTCACACAGAGTTGCCTAAGGGGGTTTTCTAAAACCAGGTGGGGGGGCCGCCTTCCACATTTTCTGTGATTTTTTCCTGTATCAGAAGCCTTTAGATGGCCCAGTAATAACAATGGAGACCTCAGGAGAGCGCAAGTCAGGAAGGACACTCACATAACCGTAAAGAATTACTGCACAGCAGCAGAGGAGCTGGAAGAAGTTACAGCCCTGGAGTTGCTCTCAGTTGAGGCAGAGGACAATGCTCACAACAAACACATTGCTGCAAAGCCTTCAAACTCAGCAAAGAGGAAGGATAAACGCAATTAAACCAAAATTGAAGTTAAATGGAATTACCCGGCTTAGTGTCCAGAGTTTTCAGTTTGGTTAGTTTCTTCACCTTGACTTGTTTGGGTAAGTCACCTGTGGAAAGACACACAGTGTCTAGTAACAGGTTATAAAGGCTGCAGTTTTAGCCTCATAGCCACAGCACATACGTGGGAGGACTCACACTTTAGACCATCCATGCCAAACTTGCAAAACTTAAACCGTATCCTCCTGTGATATGAATACTAAGCTAGTGCTGGTATCCCACCTGCTACAGGGAGCTTTCAGATCTGCCTCTGCCAGCCCATGGTGGTGACAGGAAAAAAGGTAATAAGAGTCGT
The DNA here is from genome assembly GCF_009764565.3 of Dermochelys coriacea. Lineage (NCBI taxonomy): Eukaryota > Metazoa > Chordata > Testudines > Dermochelyidae > Dermochelys > Dermochelys coriacea. The sequence goes on along the minus strand of NC_050068.2, from coordinate 351,587,878 downwards.
GTAGAGAAGAACTCCTCAGCCCAACCTACAGCAGCACTCTTTGTTTTTCAGAAAATAAAAACGGTGTCTCTCTACCAAGCATTTCTCTCCTATTTCCTTCTATCTTCTATTTCCTTAAAGCTTAGAAGAAAAAAAAACTAACTTTGTTGTAATTTTCTTAAGACTTTGTCTTAACTTCTGTGACCTCAGCACCCAGGCTAGCAGCCTGAACTACCCTCTATGAGTCCCCAATCCTCAGAGGGGTGGAGATGTGCACATGTAACTGTTGCTGAGACACCCCACTGCATGGGCCAGCTCACTGTCAACCTCTGAGTCTAATGCAGAAAGACAAGCTTCGGTTAGAGCTTTACCTGACATTTTGAGCTCCCCGATCCGAAGAAGGTGAGGCCAGTGCTGGAGTGTTTTGATAAAGAAAGGATTTGTGACTCCCACAACAATGTTCGGCCTAGAGAGAGAAGGTTGAGACTAAAGTGGAAGCCAGAGCAACAATGCCCCCAAAGTTCCTTCATGCAGCTTGTGCTGATTCGAGGTTCCTTTCACACAGGACAACCAGGGTACTTACGGGGCTTGTGTCCTGGTGGTGTACTCCTTAAACTCGCTGTCATGGATAGTGAAATATGGACGGTAGTCACAGTAGTACTTAAGAGGGGTGAGACAACTGAAAGAATAATACAGGAGTATTGTAGTCATCATGAAAGACAGCTCACGCTGGAGAGGAACAATTTTGGGACAGGTCAGTTTCCTAGTGGTCACTGCTTTGCACTGCCAGATGAAACACACAGGAGGATTTCCCCTCCCTCCTTCCCTCTCTAAACTGGCGGATGTCTACCCTTCGAGCTGGAGGTGTCATTACCAGATTGAGGAGTCACGCTCACACGAGCTGTGACAGAGCCAGCATGCTGAAAGTAGAGCGTAGCCATGGCAGCACAAGTGGCAGGGAGTGCCTAGGGTCTCCCATGGGTACATACTCAGGGCAACTAGCCCCTGCTGTGGCTTGCACTGGCATGGCTACGCTCTATGTTTAGTGAGTTGGCTCTATGAGAGCTAGCGCAAGTATGTCTCCTTGAGGCGGGGATCACACTCTAGCTCCAAGAGTAGATACAGGCTCAGAGTGCTGCTGACAGGGCCCTCCCTAGGGGGGTGCGGAGCCCAGGACAAACCAGTCCCCCTGGCTTGCGGCCCCCGCTCTGCATCGGCAGCTGGGCTGGCAGGATGGATCTGGCCTGGTGCTGAGCTGCCTGCTCCTGCTGGTGCCTTCTGCGGGGCTTTTGTTAGCCATAGCGCCATGGCAGCTCAGGGCTCCAGTTGGGGCAGGGGACTTGCTGCACCAAAACGCGGGTGACCAAGCCAGGCGCTGTATCTGCTAAATGCCAACAAGATGGCAGGCCCTGCGAAAGTGACAGATTTGTCTTCCGGCAGTGGTGCTGGAATATTTTTAATAGTGGGGGTGCTGAAAGCCAGCCCCCTTACCCCTGTTCCCCTCCCTCACCACCACCCGAGCTGAGGCCGGGAGCAAAGCCCCAGGCACGTGGGGTGGCAGCCAGAAGCCCGCACCCCACAGTTCTGACACCTATGTCTTCCGGGAACAACCGCACCAGCCGATCACACCAGCCCACGGGGCCTGGAGTGGTCACCCCAATTCGCCCTACCCAAGGGACAGCTCTGGCTGCTGAGGCAGCATACAAAACTAGGGAGAGGAAATTTTGGTTTACAAACTACCAACCCTGTCAAGTTGGAGATTTTCACCATTCTCTTCCTGGTTCAGGTGGAATAACAGCAGAACTCTTTTAAATACTGTAGTAATTATGCGGTTTCTTATTTTACACATATACAGTAACTCCTCGCTTAACGTTGTATTTATGTTCCTGAAAAATGCTATTTTAAGCAAAACGATGTTAAACGAATCCAAGTTCCCCATAAGAATTAACGTAAATGGGGGGAGTTAGGTTCCAGAGAAATTTTTTTCGCTCAACAAAAGACTCTCTCTCTCTCTATAGATATATACACACACACACACACACACACACACAGTATAAGTTTTAAACAAACAATTTAATACTGTACACAGCAATGATGATTGTGAAGCTTGGTTGAGGTGGTGAAGTCAGAGGGTGGAAGAGGGTGGGATATTTCCCAGGGAATGCCTTACTGCTAAACGATGAACTAGCACTCAGCTGAGCCCTCAAGGGTTAACACATTGTTGTTAACATAGCCTCACACTCTACAAGGCAGCACGAATGGAGGGAGGGGACACAGCATGGCATAGAGAGACAAAGACACACATTCTGCATGCGAGAGAGATGCGCATTGCTCCTTTTAGTACGCTGACCCCATTCTAAGTACATTGCCTTTTTAAGTAGATCAGCAAATTGAGACAGCAGCTGCTGCCAGCAAGCTCCCTCTGTCCTGAGCCCTGTCGTGTCCCCCCACTGCTCTGTGGAAATGGGGTACATGAGCGGGGGAGGGGGACACCCTGACATTAGCACCCCTCTTTCCCCCCCATCCCCACACAGCAAGCTGGAGGCTTGGGGAGCTGCTCTGAGGCAGAAGGCAGGAGCAGCACATGGCAGTGGAGGGGAGGGACAGCTGAACTGCCAGCAATTGATAGTCTGCTGGGTGGCTGCCCCATAGGGAACTTAGGGGAGCTGATAGGGGGGCTGCCAGTCCACCCTGGTTCCAAGCCCCCACCAGCTCCAACGGGCTGCTCTTCCTGCAAGCAGTGGACAAAGCAGGCGACTGCGAAACAAGAGAGCATTGCACAACTTTAAACAAGCATGTTCTCTAATTGATCAGCAACATAACAACAAAACCACCTTAATCAGGACAATGTTAAGTGAGGAGTTACTATACTTGCATATACAAATTAGATCAGATGCAATTCACTGGACAGAGCAGTGGTTCTAAAGGGAGGAGAATTAATAGTATCCTCTGACAATCACCGGCGATTCAAACAAATTACCTGGTAAGTGCCAGAACCATTTCTGAGGAAATTGTAGGGGATGGCGCCATTACAACTATTGGCTCCCCCAGTAGCATCAGCTCCCACAGCATCTGGATATGAATTAGCACTGGCTGGAAACATCTGTTAGTGAAAGAGAGAGTAACAGGGTAAGGCTACAAATGGAATTCCTGAAAGAACAGACTCCGGTATTAAGCACATTCAGCTGCTCATCTGCACATTTAAGGTCTAGGATGGGTTTCTAATATCCTGTAGCAGTGAGTTCCACAAGGTAACTACACACACACACACACACACACACACACACACACACTTCCTGTAAATCATTTCAAATCTGTTAAAAGGAAACATTTTAAGCAATATATAGTTACCCTGTGGATTTCACTGCTCACTGGATATATTTTAAGCAAAATAAGATACATGTAAAAGGGAATAGGATCTACAGTAGATTCGTAACATTAAAAATTTCAAGGGTAACCAATCTGCCAGGACATAGGATGATTCCCAGCCAAAGTCAGGAAGAAATTCCTGTCTCTATGGTCCAGGTGGTTGTGCATACAAAAAGCCCATACATGCACTGCATAGCTCCCTAATGCCCTTAAGCATTGTGCGGCTCCCATCAACCCAACATTCAGACTGATGCACTATAGCGACAAGAAGTATCAAAATCACGCTCAATACCCACAACCTCCTATTCAGTTAAAGAACATTGTGAGCAGAGAGGAAGGAGGTAGAATGGGAAGAGTGTGTTGAGAGAAGCTAACTCCCACCTGAAGAGATCCAGTTCATGAACACTGGGGAGAACTAACGGGGCAGGTAACAAATTCTGAATGGGAGAGAGGAGAAAGGTAGTTAATGAATGGAAATGTCCTGAGCACAAACTACTGTCACTCTAAAAAGAAAAGGAGTACTTGTGGCACCTTAGAGACTAACAAATTTGAGCATAAGCTTTCGTGAGCTACAGCTCACTTCATCGGATGCACCCAATGCTGTAGCTCACGAAAGCTTATGCTCAAATAAATTTGTTAGTCTCTAAGGTGCCACAAGTCCTCCTTTTCTTTTTTGCGAATACAGACTAACACAGCTGCTACTCTGAATACTGTCGCTCTGAGTTGCCCACCTCAGTCACAGAAAGACATTCCATCTACAGTAAGTACCAAAGCATCAAAAAGCTTAGACAAAGATAATGTTTGGAGATTCAAGCTAGGAGCAAACGTGGACAGCACTAACGGGGTAAACTGCTGAGCCAGTCAAGGTGTAAGAATTTCACTTCTTACCTCAGGAGCCAGCCAAAAAACCCGTCTTCCAAGCTTGAGAAACCTTCCCACTGCATCCCGAGCTTGGGAAAATGATAATCAGGGAAGGTGGTGGATGCTAAGAGTCCAGAAATGCGTGAAAGGTAATAACACAAAGGAGGAAAGGAGAAGGGATTATTGGCAGGGGTTAAGATGGCAGAACAAGGAGCAATGATGTGCAATTATCCAGGAGGCTGAAGCAGCATCACTCAGGGATTTCTCTGCCTAGGCAGGGGTTAGTGTCATTCTTATTCGGTGGGAGTTTGAAGAGTTTAGTGAAAACACTTGAGAGGAATATTTAGGAAGCTGTTGTTCCAGGCAGCACATTGGACAAATTCCAAAGAGCTCCAATTCTACAGCACCCTTCTCTTACTCAATGATCTAGACTCTGCTTGCTATTGGGCCATTTTACACCACTCTCTTCTCCATCTCACCTCTTGATTGAACTGCTTCAAGGGACTTGATCCGGGTTTATCCACCCTGGATGGGATTCGCACCTGGGTTACAAACAGGAACACAGAGAGGTTATTTGGGGAGATGGGCTCAGCTGGCAGGCATGAAAACTTCCTGTTTATGTCTAAATGTGCAGAGACTAGGAACAAAGGGAAAGAATTTAGAGCCGTCAGGAACATTAACATCCAAAGGAGTATAAAAGAAATATCCACCTTTCTGGTTCAGTGTCCATCCATGCCTGTGGCTTGAGCGTTTGTGAGTGAAATATCAGTAGCATGTACCTGAATGACAATTCCCATCACAGGAAGGTTCAGTGTCTGTCCTGGCACCGGTGGTGGCCACTGATCAATCTCATTGCACACTGCAAAACATGGACAAAGGCAAAACTTTAACCTGAGAGACAACTGCAGCCAATTTAGGTAGTCTCTGAATCCTGCTGTGAACATATCACCACTGCTGCTGGTCTTTATTACAGGACAAGGTATCTAACTCTGCTTGCTAGTAAGAGAACCAAAAAAAGAGCCTCCGTGGCTAAACAACGAAGTAAAAGAAGCAGTGAGAGGCAAAAAGGCATTCTTTAAAAAGGGGAAGTTAAATACTAATGAGGAAAATAGGAAGGAGCATAAACTCTGGCAAATGAAGTGTAAAAATATAATTAGGAAGGCCAAAAAAGAATTTGAAGAATAGCTAGCCAAAGACTCCAAAAGTAATAGCAAAAAATTTTTTAAGTACATCAGAAGCAGGAAGCCTGCTAAACAACCAGTGGGGCCACTGGACAATCAAGATGATAAAGGAGCACTCAAGGCCACTGCGGAGAAACTACATGAATTCTTTGCATCAGTCTTCATGATTGAGGATGTGAGGGAGATTCCCAAACCTGAGCTTTTCTTTTTACGTGACAAGTCTGAGGAACTGTCCCTGATTGAGGTGTCATTAGAGCAGGTTTTGGAACAAACTCATGAACTCAACAGTAATAAGTCATCAGGATCAGATGGTGATTCACCCAAGAGTTCAGAACGAACTCAAATGTGAAATTGCAGGACTACTAACTGTTGTCAGTAACCTATCAATCATTTAAATCAGCTTCTGTACTAAATGAATGGAGGTTAGCTAATGTGACACCAATTTTTAAAAAGGGCTCCAGAGAAGTCCCCGGCAATTACAGGCCAGTAAGCCTGACTTCAGTACTGGACAAACTGGTTGAAACTATAGTAAAGAACAAAATTGTCTGACACATAGATGAACATAATTTGTTGGGGAATAGTCACCATGGTTTTTGTAAAGGGAAATCATGCCTCACCAATCTATTAGAATTCTTTGAGGGGGTCAACAAGCATGTTGCGGAAAAGGACCTAGGGGTGACAGTGGACGAGAAGCTGGATATGAGTCAGCAGTGTGCCCTTGTTGCCAAGAAGGCCAATGGCATTTTGGGATGTATAAGTAGGGGCATAGCGAGCAGATCGAGGGACGTGATCGTTCCCCTCTATTCGACACTGGTGAGGCCTCATCTGGAGTACTGTGTCCAGTTTTGGGCCCCACACTACAGGAAGGATGTGGATAAATTGGAAAGAGTACAACGAAGGGCAACGAAAATGATTAGGGGTCTAGAGCACATGACTTATGAGGAGAGGCTGAGGGAGCTGGGATTGTTTAGTCTGCAGAAGAGAAGAATGAGGGGGGATTTGATAGCTGCTTTCAACTACCTGAAAGGGGGTTTCAAAGAGGATGGCTCTAGACTGTTCTCAATGGTAGCAGATGACAGAACGAGGAGTAATGGTCTCAAGTTGCAATGGGGGAGGTTTAGATTGGATATTAGGAAAAACTTTTTCACTAAGAGGGTGGTGAAACACTGGAATGCGTTACCTAGGGAGGTGGTAGAATCTCCTTCCTTAGAGGTTTTTAAGGTCAGGCTTGACAAAGCCCTGGCTGGGATGATTTAACTGGGACTTGGTCCTGCTTTGAGCAGGGGGTTGGACTAGATGACCTTCTGGGGTCCCTTCCAACCCTGATATTCTATGATTCTATGATTCTATGATATGATTCTATGTGGACAAGGGGGATCCAGTGGATATAGTGTATTTATATTTTCAGAAAGCCTTTGACAAGGTCCCTATAGCGGAAAACAGCTGTGGGAAGCTGAGTGAGTAGCTGACCACAGGTGTGGCCAGCTCAATCAGGGCCCAGCTGGCCCTGAAAAAGGTGCTGTGAGCCAGGAGCTGAAGGAGGAGTCTCACTCTAGCCTGGAGTGGGAAGGGTTAGCTGCCTGAGCGGAAGGTACTTAAGGTAGAGCTCTGTTAGGGAAGGGCAAAGGGAGCTGGGGAGCTCCAGCCTGGCAAACCCCCAGGCTGCAGGCCTTGGTGAAGGCCTACAGAGGTACTGGGGCTGCGGAGGGGCAGCCTGAGGATAGGCAAAGGCAGCAGGTCCTAACCTCTTACTAATGATGAGTGGCCATTACAGACTGCAGTCTGCCCCAGTGATCGGAGGCTAGATGATGACTGGCAGTAGCCACTGAGGCAAGGTGGGCTTAGAGGATGGGGGATCCCCTGGGAGAGAAGACCCAGAGAGTGGGGGTACTATGGTGGGCAGAACCCCGAGGTAAAGGGCACTGGGGTCCAGAAGGGACACGGGGCCAGCGGCAGGAGAGACACTGGCCTGCAGAGGGTGCTCCATACACTGAGGAGCTAGTTCCCAAGATGACCAGCAAGAGGCGCCGCACCGGTGAGTCTTCGCTTTGGTACAGTCCCTCACCAAAGGCTCTTAAGCAAAGTAAGCTGCCATGGGATAAGGGGAAAGGTTCTCTCATTGATTGGTAACTGGTTAAAAGATAGGAAACAGAGTTGGAATAAATGGTCAGTTTTCAGAATGGAGAGTGGTAAATAATGGTGTCCCTCAGGGATCTGTACTGGGCCCTGTCCTATTTAACATATTCATAAGTGATCTGGAAAAAGGGGTTAACAGTGAGGTGGCAAAATTTGCAGATGATACAAAACTACTCAAGATAGTTAAGTCCCAGGCAGACTGTGAAGAGCTACAAAAGGGTCTCTCAAAACTAGGTGACTGGGCAACAAAATGACAGATGAAATTCAGTGTTGATAAATGCAAAGTGATGCACATTGGAAAACATAATCCCAACTATACGTATAAAATGATGGGGTCTAAATTAGTCTTACCACTCAAGAAACATATCTTGGAGTCATTGTGGATAGTTCTCTGAAAACATCCACGCAATGTGCAGCGGCCATCAAAAAAGCAAACAGAATGCTGGGAATCATTAAGAAAGGGATAGATAATAAGAGAAAATATCATATTGCCTCTATATAAATCTATGGTATGCCCACATCTGAATACTACATGCAGATGTGTCGCCCCAGCTCAAAAAAGATATATTGGACTTGGAAAAGGTTCAGAAAAGGGTAACAAAAAGTATTAGGGGTATTGAACAGCTGCTGTATGAGGAGAGATTAATGGGACTGGGACTTTTCAGCTTGGAAAAGAGACAACTGAGGGGGGAATAAGATAGAGATCTATGAAATCATGACTGGTGTGGAGAGAGTAAATAAGGAAATGTTGTTTACTCCTTCTCATAACACAAGAACTAGGGGCCACCAAATGAAATTAAGAGGTAGCAGGTTTAAAACAAACAAAAGAAAGTCTTTTTTTTCACATAATGCACAGTCAACCTGTGGAACTCCTTGCCAGAGGATGTTGTGAAGGCCAAGGCTATATAAGAGGGTTCAAAGAAGAACTAGATAAATTCATGGAGGATAGGTTATTGGTATATAGGTCAATGGCTATTAGCCAGGATGGGCAGGGATGGTGTCCCTAGCCTCTGTTTGCCAGAAGCTGGGAATGGGTGACAGGGCATGGATTATTTAATGATTACCTGTTCGGTTCATTCCCTCTGGGCACCTGGCATTGGCCCCTGTCGGACGACAGGATACTGGGCTACACTGACCTTTGGTCTGACCCGCTCTTACGTTCTTATGCATAGCAGCTCTGGGCTCCTAGGGGCTAGCTAGTTCCAGGGACAATAACTGAGAGCTGGGAGACTGTCATTTCTGTGCTCTCACAATAGCAAATGAAGTCAATGGGAGCTGTGCTTTGAATACACAAAGTGATATATAACACTAAGTACTCTGATTAAATTAGGTCCTAGGTTTCTCAAACTAGATGCCGAAATTAAGTGGATACTTTTGACCTTATTCTCTCTGTGCCTCAGGGAGAATGTGGAAAAAATAGTATATAATCATGTGATTAAAGACTATATCATAATTTGTGCACACAAGGGATCCAAATTAAGGTTGCACAGACCACCTTAATTCTTGCACGTCCTAACTTTTGAGCATTTGACTTTCCAGCCTTAATGGTCTTAACAGCTGTGCGTGTGTAATGTATAGATTTGTGTAATGGAACTAATTTATGTTTCTCCCTACCAGTAACGTGCAGCTCTGCAACACTTTGCTTATCCATGGTTTTTCCCATTTTCCATGGCATACATCTCTCGCTTGCCTCCACATTTACTAATATTAGATTTTTATCCCTGTTACAAAACCCTCCTGTCCACCCATTCCGCTTACCTGCCTCCAGGCATGGCTCCAGCTTGTCAAAGTATTCAGGAGCAATCAGCTGCAGCAGAGACTGGAACAGGTTCACATAAGGCAAGCGTGACACCAGCACTAGAGACTGAAATAGATACACATCATCAGCGCTTCTAGCACGCCATCTGCAAGAGGTATCCAGACACTGCCCACCGGAGGTCCACAATGGACTCTTGCCAGGAGCCCAGAAGCTGAACCTATTTTGCCCAAAATGATGTTTCCAGTGCACTTGCTCACAGTCTGTGGAACATTTGATGGTTATTTTGTGCTGGATTCTCCAGCCCTCCACACTCAGGGAAGAGCCCGGATGGCTGTAGAAGCATCTGTAAGGTGGAAGGAGCCAGTCTAGCAGCCTCCACTAGGGACCACTGCAACCATAAGAGACGGGTCTGCAGCGCAGCAGGAAAAAGATCACCAGTGTAAAGAGCCATTAATTGCCAGTAGGTCCAAAGCTGCCAGTGCAAGCACACCAGGAGCTACCTGAGGGAGTAGGGTACCAGTAGAGCTAGAGCCCAGGTGCAGAGGAGCAAACCAGCAGAGCAAGCATCAGGGAAATGACAGATCATTTTTCCAAGTTAATGTCAACTTTGCTTTTTCTGCTCATGTTTCTGATCTCCCTGTCATTAGTTTTTACACCACCTTCCAATTCAGTATCCCCTCAGTGTGCTGCTTACTCCGCTTTTCAAATTATTCACAAAGATCCAACTCAAATCTTTTCAATAACCACTTTCTCCAATTCAGTACTTTGCCATTTGGTCTAGCCCTTCATTTTACTCCCATCTAAGGACTTCTCTACACTACCACTTAAGTCAATGCAACTTACCTCGCTCAAGGGTGTGAAAAACCATCCCCCCAGGCAACGCAATTTACAGTGACTTAAAGCAACATCCACCCCATGCTGTTGGCAGGAGACGCTCTCCCACTGGCATAGATTCCGCCTCTCATTGAGGTGGAGTAATTATGCAGACAGGAAAGCGCTCTCCCATCAGCATAGCATGTCTTCGCCAGATGCACTACAGTGGCGCAAGTGCATTGGTGCAGCTGTACTGATGTAGTGCAGAGTAGCCCTTAGTGTGACAGTGTATTATATCCAATGCTTTCACATTACCCTCTACTGTTGTACTTCTATCACAAAAGCCTGGCAAGAGCTGTTGTACATAAACTCTCCAGTGCTGTCCCATTTTCCATTATCCTCCTGATTTTAAGTGTTGTTTTTCTCTGTGACTGATCCATTATTCTACTGGGGATACAAGTTGATGAGTGTGTTAAGAGTGCTCTTTGGAAGATACTCCAGGATATGAGCTCAGAGCAGGATAGAAGAGGAGTAAGTGCACAAAACAATTACAGGGGCAAAACACACACACACACACACACACACACACACACACACAAGAGTACTTGTGGCACCTTCGAGACGAACAAATTTATTTCAGCATAAGCTTTCGTGAGCTACAGCTCACTTCATCAGATGTCAGGGGCAAAACAGCCTCACTCTTCTGTCAAATTATCAGACTGACCTATTGCAAAGCATATTCATTCCCCTTTGGTTCAAACTCTTTTACAGGAGGTCATTTTAGTTTTGATGGGAAGATCAAAATAAAACTAGTAATTCAATGGATAAAGATAAAAGAAAGAGAAATGGATGCCTGCAATGAACTGGAAAATCTTCCTTCTCTAGACTTGAGAAAAAGAACTAGTCTGAAATTCCATGCTCCTTGAGGCACCAATTGTGTATTCCCCTACATTTGGATAGTGTCCAACACATTGTGGATGCCACCATCATACAAACAACAAAATACACCTTCTCTGAGCTCCTGAAGCTGGAGTGTATGGGAAGGGAGGTGTTCCTTCAGGGATTTCTCAGGAATTTATGGCACTGACGGCTTGTAAATCGCTAGTTACATGATTTATCTAGCATGGCAGCCTCTTGCAGGTTTGTTTTGGACTATACTTTCCACGTAATCCAGCTGTAGCAGCTTTTTTCCCCGTGGCCCTTCCTGTTTCCTTGAGGAACATTTCTGGTGTCTTTGAAGGGAATGGTGAGATTAAGAACTATGGATAGATGCCATTTTACAGCTATATACTGCTTTAAAGTAGCAAGCTACCTAGTTTCAATACTCACCTTCTGGAAATAACCTCTCTTCATTGAGCAGTCCTTGACTTGTCTGAAGTACACATAGCCAAAGTAATGAGCTGACTCCCGCTGCAAGAAAGAGGTCAACAATACCATTGTCAAGGAACCTGCTACCTCCGCCACCAGTCTTAAGCCTCCCTCTAGTCCAGTGGTGGGCAACCTGTGGCCTGTGTGCCACACGCAGCCCATTATGGTAAACTGATTACAGGCTGCAAGACATTTTGCTGACATTGACCGTCTGCAGGCACAGCTCCCTGCAGCTCCCAGTGGCCATGGTTCACCGTTCCCGACTAATGGGAGCTGTGGCCAGCACATCCCTGTGGCCTGCCGCTTCCTGCAGCTCCCATTGGTCAGGAACAGCGAACTGCAGCCTCTGGGAGCTGCAGGGGGCCATGCTTGCAGACGGTCAACGTCAGCAAAATGTCTTGTGGCCCACAATCAGATTGCCCACCACTGCTCGTCTCAGAGATCTGGAAGTACACTTCAGCCCTGAACTACAGCACCCTCCACTACTCCAGGCCTGGTCTTCGCTTTGAGGCAACTATCAATGACAAACTGTATGGCAGATTTTATTAAATGGGCATGTAGGGATGAGACTGGGCCCACTGAACACACAATTGCAGCATAAGGAGTTGAACTCCAGGATGTCACCCAGCCCCTTGTACTATACCCACTACTGTAATTTCATCTGTGGCCCTTATTAAAAGCATTACTTGCTGTTCCCATTGAAATAAACCAGTTGGGCTTGCCCAGTGATCTAATCCTGGTAACTCCCTGTTGCTATGTACCAAGTTCTTATCTGATTTTTTTCAGCTTCACTCTCTGGATAGAGAAGGGCTTGGAGTGCTGTGGGGGCAACACATCTCCTGAGAGGAAGAAATGCCTGCCCTCCACTGCTCAATAGCGCTCTCTTCAGACAAACTCTTGAGTCAATACCATTCTGGCTTTAGCCAGGACAGTAGCTTTAATGAAGGACCTGAAGGACAGAACTGGTAAGGAAAAAACAAAACAAAAAACCCACAGGATTTGATAAAAATCCGTCACAGCTATCTGGCATTTACAACATCCTTAAATTCTAACAACTGGCACGGGGGGCAGAGATGGAGTCCAATTACCAGCACAGTGGACCAGGCCTACTATTCCTTGGCGTGTCAAAATTCTATTGATCTAGGCAGTTCTAACACATCAGGCATTACTTTCCCAGGAGCAGCATCTAGTTTTTTAGCAGTCTTGCTCCCCTGGCAGTTCTTTAGCACCACTTGGTACAATCTCTGAGCTGGCCCCCTCCCCTTGCTGACTGGAGAGCAATGCGACTGTGTGTGTTGTGAGAGCACTAAGTGATGAGAGAGTCCAGAATATTCTCAGAATTCCTTCTCTGCGCAGCAGTCACCATGAGTCACTCCCCAGGGCATATGATGGCTGGCGTTAAGAAACTTTACACAGGCACCTGAGGGACCCTGACACCAAACAGGAGAAGGAAGAGAAAACAAGGACAAATTCCTGCTCTAGTAGGAGAATCAGTACCTGATCACACTTACCTTCTCTGTGTGAAATGGACTAACCAGTACAAGAGAGAGAATCACAGACCAGAATTCCAGGGCTAGAAAGTTATTCTAGGTCACCAAGGCTTTAACTTTCGTCCTCTGTTCGAGCGGAGCAATAACACTCCTTCAGCCTGGTTCATCCCAACACATCACATCTTGATCTTTATTTCCACAGAGAGGTTAAATCCTTGGCAGTACGTCCCTCTACTCACATTAAGATGAATGGGAATCCCTATGCTGAACATTTACCCCTTTGTGATTATTCCCATGGCCTCAGGCAAAATTCAGACAAACAGGACATTTACAGAAAAAAGACATCCATGTTCACATTTTGTTTTTACACACATTAATGCTACTGTTCATTTCGCAGGTGCAAGCTGCATTCTGAGCAATAACTGACCTGTAATGTTAGGGGGGCTTCTCTGTTATATTCGCCATCATCCCCAAAATGAGTGTTTCTCTGCCCCCCAGACTGACGGACACGGAAGCTAAATTGAGTATCTCCTAGGCTACCTGAGACAGAGACAAGATCACACACACTCAAGAAGAAATTTCAGTAAAGAAAGGACTAGGGACTTAAATATTTTTGATAATCAAAGGAAGTAAAAAACACGTTAAAATAAATCAAACTCAAATTAGCAGTGAGAGTACCAGCAAAACAGTAGGTTCAATTAGGAATGAGATGCAGCACATCACAAGAATTTGTACTGATGTATTTATTATGCACTCATTTGCCGGGAACTTTAAAGATATCAACCAGTACTACCCACACTGAGCAGCTGCAGCCCTCCCCCGTATCATCCACCAGATTGGAAACCTACACATATATAGTTTTAATCCAAAACTGCATAAAGGCTTGGCTGAAAAGACAGCCAGTGCATCATAGCCCGAGAGCCAGGATGTATTTGTTCTGGCAAATGGCCAAGCTGAGTGAGTTCCACAGCTGGGAACCCCTACACTGAGAACACTTTGCACATGGTACAAGAGCATGAAATTCTCTCCAGAGATACCCCAGATTGGATGGGACAGGCAGAAACACACACAGACAGAATATGTGCAAAGTGAGTTCACATAATTTTAGGCTCCAAATCATCATCATGCATGTGAAAGGACAGCCAATCTGGGACTGATATTCAGGACTCTGGAAAACTGACTAGACAGTCCAAGGATGGGCAAAATGCCACCCACAGAGTTCTACCATGCTGCCATTCTCATCTCTAATATACACGTGCAGCCCACAGCAACCTCAGCAGGAAGCTAGGAGTACTGATTTATGATGAAAGTTACATATGTAAAACTTGGCTAAATAATAATTTAGGCTAATCAATGACTAATGCACTACATAGGAGTGAGACGTGACACACTCTTTACATTTTGGTTGATGTTTAAGCCCCAAGGAAGGAACAGGATTATTTTGTGTGTTATGAAGGAGCACAGCTAGAAATAAAGGGATATCACTAAGAACAGAAAAATTTAGGATGGACAGCAGAAGTAGAAAGGGCTCAGAAAGGAAGTGGTGGAAGCACCATCTCTAAAGACAATTAAAACTCAACTGGCCAAAGCCCTGGAGAGCAGATGTAGGAAACAATCATGGAGGGATTTACTGGAAGTGGCCTAATACAGCTTTCCATCTCATATCTTTCTGATTTGCAAACAGAGATTTTGAATTTGTTTTGTTCTGAGAGAACCCCTTCCACAGAAAAGCTAAGTACATTTCTCTCTGTGCTGAGCCCTCTTCTGCATGGACAGCTGCAAGTCCGGGGAAATTTAGCCCTCATTACTATTTTTAATGCTTTTTCTGGCACCTGAAAAGCATGAGTAAAGCTTGCACATAGTGAAATTCTCCAGTCAGCCTCTAGATCATAGGTTCTGCATCTATTTAGATACGGATCAAAATTCAACTGGCAACCTCTCCAGGCAGCCCTGATGCCGGAGCGCTCTCTGACGTCTTCATTCTGGAAGATACAGCCCATTGTTCTCTCTGCTACATTACAGGTGCTGACTCACTCTTTCTAATATGAACCTTAATGTCTCTTTCACAACAACAGGAACCAATACCATTCTCCATGCAGAGCCCACAGATGCCACCTACCTGAATAGGAGTCTGGGAAGGACAAGTAACAGATGCTGGTTTTCTGTAACAAAGAACAACACATTGTAAGACACCCTCTACCATACCTACCGATCTTTAAGACAGAAGAAATGATCCTACCTCTTTTTCGGTCAGTCTGAAGTCATAAGGATACACCAACTACAAAGCAAACAAGAGATGACAAGCTGTAGACTCCGGCCACTGCTATGTTCCCCCAAACTCACCCCCACCAGGCCAATATTTTTAATGTACATTGCTTCCTGGCCGGAAGAAAAAATCAGGTCATATAATCCATAGACTCCAGCTCACACTATTAACAGGTAAACATACCCATTTAGAACCTCTTAGTACAGTGAGTTATCAAAAGGCAGCCTGTGGCAGAAGCCACATTTATGAGATAAACTGATCTGTAAACAGAAAGAATCGTTCACATTTTAATTCTGACATCCCTGGTTTAAAAACTAGCAGTTCTTGTGAACTTTAAAAACTAATTACTACTAAGTAACCTGAAACTTAAACCTGATAGCAGAGATTGCTGACTTGATGACTGTGCTCTCTAGAGCAAGCCAGACAGAATTATCCTCATTCAGCCTGAAATTGTTTCTAAGTCCCTTTCTCTTTATGGCCCCAATTCAGGAAAGTATCTCCATTAAGGACAGCACTTAAGCATGGGCCTATATCTATAGGGTTTTTTTTTTTTCTGCTTTTGAACCTGGCTAAGGCAGCACCTATGTTTCTTTAAAATGTTCCAATTGTTCAGAAGGCTGCAGAGGGGACCATATCTTGTGACCACTGCAATGGAATAGCAAACGTATAAGAACGACCACACTGGGTCAGACCAGTGGTCCACTTAGCCCAGTTATCCTGTCTTCTGACAATGGCCAGTGCCTTCATTTCAGAGGAATGAACAGAACATGACAATTTTGAGTAATCCAAGCCCTGCCAGCCAGTCCCAGCTTCTGACAGTTGGAGGTTTAGGGACACCTGGAGCATGGGATTCCATCCATGACCATCTTGGCTAATAGCCATTTATGGACCTGTCCTTCATGAACGTATCTAATTCTTTTCTGAATGCAGTTATACTTTTAGCCTTCACAACATCCCATAGCAACAAGTTCCACAGGTTGACCGTGTGTTGTGTGAAGTAGTATTTATTTTTGTTTGATTTAAACCTGCTGCCTATTAATTTGATCAGGTGACAGGTTTCTTGTGTTGCATAAAGGGGTAAATAACACTTCCCTATTCACTTTTTCCACACCAGTCATTATTTATAGATCTCTTTCATACACGCCCCCATTAGCTGTCTCTTTTCTAAACTGAACAGTCCCAATCTTCTTCTCCTTCTCATACAGAAGTCATTCCATGCCCTTACTCATTTTTGTTGCCCATCTCTGTACATTTTCCAATTCTAATACATCTTTTTGAGATGGGGCAACCGGAAACACAGGCAGTATTCAAGGTGTGGGCGTACCATGGATTTATGTAGTGACATTGTGATATTTTCTGTTTTATTATCTATCCCTTTCCCATTGGTTCCAAACATTAGCAGCTTTTTTTGACGGCCGCTGCACATCGAGCAGATGTTTTCAGAGAACTATGCACAATGACACCAAGATCTCTTTCTTGAGTGGTAACAGCTAATGTAGATCCCATCATTTTATGTTCAGATGGGATTATTTTTTCCAATATGCATTCATTTGCACTTTCAACATTGAATTTCATCTTATATTTTGTTGCCCAGTCACCCAGTTTTGTGAGATTCCTTTGTAAATCTTTGCAGTCAGCTTTGGGTTTAAGTATCTTGAGTAGTTTTGTATCACCTGCAAATTTTGCTACCTCACTGTTCACCCCTTTTCCAGATCATTTAAGAATATGTTGAACACCACAGGTCCCAGTACAGACCCCTGGAGGACACCACTATTTACCTCTCCCTATTGTAAGAGCTGACCCTTTATTCTTACCCTGTCTTTCACCAGTTACTGATTCAGAAAAGAACCTCCCCTCTTATCCCATGACTTGCTTAAGAGCCTGTAGTGAGGGACCTTATCAAAGGCCTTCTGAAAGTCCAAGTCCACTATATCGACTGGTTTCAGAGTAGCAGCCATGTTAGTCTGTATTCGCAAAAAGAAAAGGAGTACTTGTGGCACCTTAGAGACTAACAAATTTATCTGAGCATAAGTTTTCCGACGAAGTGAGCTGTAGCTCACAAAAGCTTATGCTCAAATAAATTTGTTAGTCTCTAAGGTGCCACAAGTACTCCTTTTCTTTATATCAACTGGATCACCCTTGTCCACAAGCTTGTTGACACCCTCAAAGAATTCTAATAGATTGGTGAGGCATGTTGTATGTTTGACTCCAACCTCAAATGCCTAAAGAATTATGCTATAAGGTCAATGGGATTTGTCACCTAATGCTTCAAATGCAAAAGAACCTAGACTGATTCTATGTATCTAAATTTAAAACAAATTCTATTTTGTTCTTTGGTTTCAGAGTAGCAGCCGTGTTAGTCTGTATTCGCAAAAAGAAAAGGAGTACTTGTGGCACCTTAGAGACTAACAAATTTATTAGAGCATAAGCTTTCGTGAGCTACAGCTCACTTCATCGGATGCATTCGAAGTGAGCTGTAGCTCACGAAAGCTTATGCTCTAATATTTTGTTCTTGAAATATTTAAGTGCTGCTAGCATTGCATCTATGTGCCTCTAGACAGTGTAACCAACTAAGGAGAAGTAAACTCATTCAGCATTTCTCAGTTCAGCGGCAAGTACAGAAATCTGTGTGCAACTGACATACACCAGCAAGGTTCTTTCCAGAACAATAATCTCAACCACAAATACAAAAGGGAAGTGAGGAATTCTGACACAGCAATAATGATATTAAGCTTTATATCCCACCTTTTACCTAGATGGATCTTAAAGTATTTACAACACTTTATTAATAAACCATACAGCAGCTGCCCCAAACAGCCCTTCTGGACAGAAAATGAAGAATAATGTAGCCAAGTGAAATTGCAGGTGGGGAATTTTAGAGAGGCAGGTTACTGGCACTTAGAAAGCAACTAGCACTGGATGACCTGAAAGACAGGGATTTTCTAGGCACAGTCTAATTCTGAGTGTCTCAGGAGGTAGTTCTGTTTCAAGACAGTTTGAGAACCACCTGGTATGCAAATCAGAAGCTGTTTTCAAAACTTGGCTTCTCCTACCTGTCTATTAATAGCTACTCTGGGCTCCAAGCCAGAGCTTTGAAGGTTCACAGGATCAAGCCTGTCCTAGCTCTAGTAATTTCTCATAGCTTCTTTGGCAGGCTGGCCTAATCAGCTTCTGAAAATGAGTCAAGTTAACTATTAGAGACTATGCTTACAGTACAGCCTCACCACACAAAAAAGGCATAAGCTATAAAACACCAGGAGTGAAGTTATGACAGGTACAGTGCAGCGGTGAAGGGGCAGATGTGTGATTAAAAACAAGGCCAAAGAACCTATGCTTTTAGACCCCAAGATGTGATGCATTAGAACTGCACAGGAGGAGCATAATTATTTTCATAAAATGCTTGATGCATTTTTGCAATGAGCAGCTGACTTCAAACTCATATGGCTATGACAAATTTGATCTTCAGTCCAATTTTTCTTTCTGTAACTTTATCACACAGAGCAAAGGGTGCCACAGGAGTGGAGTCCTGCATGCCTGAAGTCTACTCGTTCTCAAATGATCAGCCAAACGAGCAGTTCATGAATCCAGTACAACCACTCTTTCTGGAAGACTTACTACTTGTGTTCTGAGTGCTGGACTGGAAGACAGGAACAGAATTCTAATTCTGACATCACCTCTTTTCTAGCCTCGGGCAAGCCATTCAAACCAAAATTCTCAAATGTGGACACTGAGCTTGGCCCCCCTTATTTGAAACACTTTGGGCCTGATTTTCAGAGATGTTAAGCATTTATTTCAATTGGAGCTGCAGGCGATCAGCAGTTTGGAAGGCCCAAATGTCTCAGGCAGACTACCCAAACGTTGAGGCACTCAGGAATCAAAGGTCACTTTTGGAAGTCTGATCCTTAACCTTTATACCTCTGCTTCCCTAGTAAAATGAGCTAAGAATACTTATCCACCCAGGAGGAGGTTGGGAATAAGTTAATACTAATTAAATACCTTGTCAATGAAAAAAAATCCAGAATATTTAGGATACAGCACTTTTCAATTGCAAAAATGTACTGCATATAAAAAGGCACTTTTCATTGTAAAGATCCCTTGAAATCTAAACAGGAGCCCCAATTGGCTGAAGCCACTCAGTAATTTTTGTGAAGTAGGAGCTCTCCCACCAAAGCTAAATTAACAGTGTGCAGCCTGCTTGTACTGTTCAGAACAGGCCATTCCACTACGGCTCCCCCATTAAAATCTACAAGGGCCCCGAGTGCTCTGCTGCTGCCATAGCAATACAAACTGTATCCCTGAATATGGAGTTTGGTAGTTTAAAATAGCCCCTGCTGCACAAAGCGCCTGTGTTTGGAGGGGTTTAGCTTTTGTGAAATGAGTTATTTTAAACTACCAGACCCCATTTTCAGCACTCCACTGTCTGTTTCTATGACAGCACAGCCGAGCAGTCAGGCCCTTGTAGAGCTCCATAGCAGTGTGCTAGTAAGATCCGTTCCCAACAGCACCTACAGACTCCAAACTGTTAACTGGAGGGAGAAAAACAAAAAAAGATAGGAAAACATTTTGAAATTTTCCCTGCTATTTTTGTTGTCAGGGTGACAGACTGACAATATCCTGAACAAGCCCTTATGAAATTAAGATAAATTTGCTAGGGTTTATATCTTTGGGGTACATTGTATTAGCAATGCAACTGTGTACGTTTTGTGACATTGTACATATCTTCTCTAGTAGGAAGGGGGGATGCTCATGAACTTCATTCTTTATCAGGCTTGGAACCCTCCCCTACAGGGAGATATACATATACTAGTTCAGACTGAATTCTCCAGAGACCAAGAGACAAAGAAGAGACTTTTGGATAAAAAGCCTGGGTTTAAAGTGCCTCAGGGCCCTCTTCCTCATACAGCAAACAGACAGGACCTCTGGTCCACGCACGGCCCCAATCCCTAGGGAAGGATTGGAGGGACTTCACCTATTGAGGCCTCATAAGACTGGGGGCTTGTTCCGAGCTCGAGTTGTGATGAAATGGTAACCACAGGGTCTCCTCTAGAGTGAAGGATTGAAGGGCTCATCTGCCAGAATCCATGTTAGGAATTGGGAAGTTCCAGATAAGCTTATTAGCATGTGTGTAAGTTCTTTTATTGTTTTAATGTGTCTTCTCTGTAATGCTTTTTACCTTATGTTTGGCTTGCTTAGAAAGAACTGTCCAGTAACTTATAACTGTTGACAATCATTGTTATCAGTCTTTGAACAGAAAGCAAGCAGGTTGTTTAGGCAGACTATCTGTGCTGGAAATACAGCGAAGGCCTGGAACTGTTCCACCTGGACATACCCTGGTCAGAAGGGAGTGAGTTGCCGTTCTCCACCTAAGAGAGGCAACAGCTGCGGAACTGGAAGTCTAAGAGTGGGTGCCCTTGCTGGACCACTGAGGGGAAATACAGGTGCAGTTGCCCTGAACTGAGATAGCCTATGAAGTGACTATTTGAGGAAACATGCTGGTGCATGACTCATAACCAGTGTAATTATATCTGATTCCTGCATCAGCTGATGTCTCCTTTCGTAGCACCTATTATAGTTCATAATACCTATTATATGTTTGAACACCACCAAGGCCCTGACTTAAGCCAATGGAACACTTTATGTTCAAGACTGATTGAATATCAGCATACAAATCATGCAACATTTGGAAAGGTGCAATCCCTAGGCTATACTGACAGCTTGTAAAGGTGTATAAAGAGTTCCCATTCCATTTGATGGATCCACAATACAAACTAGGCTTGCCTTTATGCATATTGTTGTTAAAGGACAAGAACTGAATACCAGTGAAAATGAGATAGGATCACAGTCTAAAATAGGGAAAGAACAAGTCAAAAATTACTTAGACAAGTTAGATGTCTTTAGTTCACCAGGACCTGATGAAATGCATCTTAGAATACTCAAGGAGCTGACTGGGGAGATATCTAAGCCATTAGCAATTATCTTTGAAAAGTCATGGAAAATGGGAGACATTCCAGAAGACTGGAAAAGGACAAATATAGTGCCCATCTATAAAGAGGGAAATAAGGACAACCCGGGGAATTACAGACCAGTCAGCTTAACTTCTGTACCTGGAAAGATAATGGAGCAAATAATTAAGCAATCAATTTGCAAACGCCTAGAAGATAATAAGGTGATAAATAATAGTCAGCATGGATTTGTCAAGAACAAATCGTGTCAAACCAACCTGATAGCTTTCTTTGACAGGATATCAAGCCTTGTGGATAGGGTAGAAGCCGTAGAAGTGGTTTTGGGATGCATCAGGCGAGGCATTTCCAGTAGGGATAAGGAGGTTTTAGTACCATTATACAAGGCACTGGTGAGATCTCACCTAGAATACTATGTGCAGTTCTGGTCTCCCATGTTTAAAAAGAATGAATTCAAACTGGAGCAGGTACAGAGAAGGGCTACTAGGCTGATCCGAGGAATGGAAAACTTGTCTTATGAAAGGAGACTTAAGGAGCTTGGCTTGTTTAGCCTAACTAAAAGAAGGTTGAGGGGAGATATGATTGCTCTCTATAAATATATCAGAGGGATAAATACAGGAAAGGGAGAGGAATTATTTCAGCTCAGCACCAATGTGGACACAAGAACAAATGGGTATAAACTGGCCACCAGGAAGTTTAGACTTGAAATTAGACGAAGGTTTCTAACCATCAGAGGAGTGAAGTTTTGGAATAGTCTTCCAAGGGAAGCAGTGGGGACAAAAGATCTATTTGGCTTTAAGATTCTACTGGATAAGTTTATGGAGGAGATGGTATGATGGGATAATGTGATTTTGGTAATTAATTGATCTTTAAATATTCAGGGTAAATAGGCCTAATCCCCTGAGATTAGATATTAGATGGATGGGATCTGAGTTATCCAGGAAAGAATTTTCTGTAGTATCTGGCTGGTGAATCTTGCCCATATGCTCAGGGTTTAGCTGATCGCCGTATTTGGGGTCAGGAAGGAATTTTCCTCCAGGGCAGATTGGAAGAGGCCCTGGAGGTTTTTCGCCTTCCTCTGTAGCATGGGGCACGTGTCACTTGAGGGAGGATTCTCTGCTCCTTGAAGTCTTTAAACCACGATTTGAGGACTTCAATAGCTCAGACATAGGTGAGGTTTTTCGTAGGAGTGGGTGGGTGAGATTCTGTGGCCTGCGTTGTGCAGGAGGTCGGACTAGATGATCAGAATGGTCCCTTCTTACCTTAGTATCTATGAATCTATATCTTGACTTTAGTAAGGCTTTTGATAGTGTCTCACATGACCTTCTCATAAACAAACTAGGGAAATACAACCTAGATGGAGCTACTATAAAGTGGGTGCATAACTGGTTGGAAAATTATTCCCAGAGAACAGTTATCAGTGGTTCACAGTCATGCTGGAAGGGCATAACGAGTGGGGTCCCGCAGGGATCGGTTCTGGGTCCGGTTCTGTTCAATATCTTCATCAATTATTTAGATAATGGCAAGAGAGTACACTTATAAAGTTTGCAGACCATACCAAGCTGGGAGGGGTTGCAAGAGCTTTGGAGGATAGGATTAAAATTCAAAATTATCTGGACAAACTGGAGAACTGGTCTGAAGTAAACAGGATGAAGTTAAATCAGGGGACAAATGTAAAGTACTCCCCTGAGGAAGGAACAATCAACTGCACACATACAAAGTGGGAAATGACTGCCTCGGAAGTAATACTGCGGAAAGGGATCTGGGGGTCAGAGGGGATCACAAGCTAAATATGAGTCAACAGTGTAATGCTGTTGCAAAAAAAGCAAATATAATTCTGGGATATATTAGCAGGAGTATTGTAAGCAAGACACAAGAAGCAATTCTTCTGCTCTACTCTCCGCTGATTAGGCCTCAACTGGAGCTTTGTGTCCAGTTCTGGGCTCCACATTTCAGGAAAGATGTGGACAAATTGGAGAAAGTCCAGAGAAGAGCAACAAAAATGATTAAAGGTCTAGAAAACATGACCTATGAGGGAAGACTGAAAATTTGGGTTTGTTTAGTCTGGAGAAGAGAAGACAGAGGGGACATGATAACAGTTTTCAAGTACCTAAGAGGTTGTTACAAGAATCATGGAGTATCAGGGTTGGAAGGGACCTCAGGAGGTCATCTAGTCCAACCCCCTGCTCAAAGCAGGACCAATCACCAACTAAATCATCCTAGCCAGGGCTTTGTCAAGCCTGACCTTAAAAACTTCTAAGGAAGGAGATTCCACCACCTCCCTAGGTAACCCATTCCAGTGTTTCACCACTCTCCTAGTGAAAAAGTTTTTCCTAATATCCAACTGAAACCTCCAGCACTGCAACTTGAGACCATTACTCCTTGTTCTGTCATCTGCTACCACTGAGAACAGTCTAGATGCATCCTCTTTTGAACCCCCTTTTAGGTAGTTGAAAGCAGCTATCAAATCCCCTCTTATTCTTCTCTTCCGCAGACTAAACAATCCCAGTTCCCTCAGCCTCTGCTCATAAGTCATGTGTTCAAGTCCCCTAATCATTTTTGTTGCCCTCCGCTGGACGTTTTCCAATTTTTCCACATACCTCTTGTGGTGTGGGGCCCAAAACTGGACACAATACTCCAGATGAGGCCTCACCAATGTCGAATAGAGGGGAACGATCATGTCCCTCGATCTGCTGGCAGTGCCCCTACTTCTACAGCCCAAAATATGGTTAGCTTTCTTGGCAACAAGGACACACTGTTGACTCATATCCAGCTTCTCGTCCACTGTAACCCCTAGGTCCTTTTCTGCAGAACTGCTGCCTAGCCATTCAGTCCCTCGTCTGTAGCGGTGCATGAGATTCTTCCGTCCTAAGTGCAGGACTCTGCACTTGTCCTTGTTGAACCTCATCAGATTTCTTTTGGCCCAATCCTC
Source organism: Dermochelys coriacea (assembly GCF_009764565.3). Taxonomy (NCBI): domain Eukaryota; kingdom Metazoa; phylum Chordata; order Testudines; family Dermochelyidae; genus Dermochelys; species Dermochelys coriacea. The sequence goes on along the minus strand of NC_050068.2, from coordinate 351,563,764 downwards.
TAATTTGTCTAGGGCCCTCTGTATCCTATCCCTACCCTCCAGCATATCTACCTCTCCTCCCTTCCATGCCCCAACCCTCTGCCCCAGCCCAGTGTCCCCTCCTGCACCCTGAACCCCTCATTTCTGGGTCCACCCCAGAGCCCTCACCCCCAGCCGGATCCCTCACCCCCTCCCACCCCCCAACCCCCTGCCCAAGCCCAGAGTCCCCTCCTGCACCCTGAAGGAGGGAGAAAAAATGTTCTTCTTAACCTCTGAGGATAGGACAAGAAGCAATGGGCTGAAATTGCAGCAAGGGCAGTTCTCAGTGGTGGCAGATGACAGAACAAGGAGTAATGGTCTCAAGTTGCAGTGGGGGAGGTTTAGGTTGGACATTAGGAAAAACTTCCTGTTAGAGTGGTTAAGCATTGGAATAAATTGCCTAGGGAGGTGGTGCAATCTCCATCATTAGGGATTTTTAAGAGCAGGTTGGACAAACACTGTTCAGGGATCAGAGTAGCAGCCGTGTTAGTCTGTATTCGCAAAAAGAAAAGGAGTACTTGTGGCACCTTAGAGACTAACAAATTTATTAGAGCATAAGCTTTCGTGAGCTACAGCTCACTTCATCGGATGCATTACGAATTATGCATTATCGAATGCATCCGATGAAGTGAGCTGTAGCTCACGAAAGCTTATGCTCTAATAAATTTGTTAGTCTCTAAGGTGCCACAAGTACTCCTTTTCTTTTTGTTCAGGGATGGTCTAGATAATACTTAGTCCTGCCTTGAGTGCAGGGGACTGGACTAGATGACCTCTCAAGGTCCCTTCCAGTTAGAATCATAGAATATCAGGGTTGGAAGGGACCTCAGGAGGTCATCTAGTGAAACCCCCTGCTCAAAGCAGGACCTATCCCCAATTAAATCATCCCAGCCAGGGCTTTGACAAGCCTGACCTTAAAAACTTCTAAGGAAGGAGATTCCACCACCTCCCTAGATAACCCATTCCAGTGCTTCACCACCATCCTAGTGAAAAAGTTTTTCCTAATATCCAACCTAAACCTCCCCCACTGCAACTTGAGACCATTGCTCCTTGTTCTGTCATCTGCTACCACTGAAAACTGCTCTTGCTGCAATTTAAGCCTCTCCTCATAAGTCATGTGCTCCAGCCCCCTAATCATTTTTGACAGGTTTCAGAGTAGCAGCTGTGTTAGTCTGTATTCGCAAAAAGAAAAGGAGTACTTGTGGCACCTTAGAGACTAACAAATTTATTAGAGCATAAGCTTTCGTGAGCTACAGCTCACTTCATCGGATGCATTTGGTGGAAAAAACAGAGGAGAGATTTATATACACACACACAGAGAACATGAAACAATGGGTTTATCATACACACTGTAAGGAGAGTGATCACTTAAGATAAGCCATCACCAGCGCAGGGGGGGGAAGGAGGAAAACCTTTCATCGTGACAAGCAAGGTAGGCTAATTCCAGCAGTAACAAGAATATCAGAGGAACAGTGGGGGGGGGGGGTGGGAAGGAGAAATACCATGGGGAAATAGTTTTACTTTGTGTAATGACTCATCCATTCCCAGTCTCTATTCAAGCCTAAGTTAATTGTATCCAGTTTGCAAATTAATTCCAATTCAGCAGTCTCTCGTTGGAGTCTGTTTTTGAAGCTTTTTTGTTGAAGGATAGCCACTCTTAGGTCTGTAATCAAGTGACCAGAGAGATTGAAGTGTTCTCCAACTGGTTTTTGAATGTTATAATTCTTGACGTCTGATTTGTGTCCATTCATTCTTTACGTAGAGACTGTCCAGTTTGGCCAATGTACATGGCAGAGGGGCATTGCTGGCACATGATGGCATATATCACATTGGTAGATGCGCAGGTGAACGAGCCTCGATAGTGTGGCTGATGTGATTAGGCCCTATGATGGTATCCCCTGAATAGATATGTGGACAGAGTTGGCAACGGGCTTTGTTGCAAGGATAGGTTCCTGGGTTAGTGGTTCTGTTGTGTGGTGCTGGTGAGTATTTGCTTCAGATTGGGGGCTGTCTGTAAGCAAGGACTGGTCTGTCTCCCAAGATCTGAGAGAGCGATGGCTCGTCCTCAGGATAGGTTGTAGATCCTTGATGATGCGTTGGAGAGGTTTTAGTTGGGGGCTGAAGGTGATGGCTAGTGGCGTTCTGTTGTTTTCTTTGTGGGCCTGTCCTGTAGTAGGTGACTTCTGGGTACTCTTCTGGCTCTGTCAATCTGTTTCTTCACTCAGCAGGTGGGTATTGTAGTTGTAGGAATGCATGATAGAGATCTTGTAGGTGTTTGTCTCTGTCTGAGGGGTTGGAGCAAATGCGGTTATATCGTAGCGCTTGGCTGTAGACAATGGATCGAGTGGTATGATCTGGATGAAAGCTAGAGGCATGTAGGTAGGAATAGCGGTCAGTAGGTTTCCGATATAGGGTGGTGTTTATGTGACCATCACTTATTAGCACCGTAGTGTCCCAGTAAGTGGATCTCTTGTGTGGACTGGTCCAGGCTGAGGTTGATGGTGGGATGGAAATTGTTGAAATCATGGTGGAATTCCTCAAGAGCTTCTTTTCCATGCTCCATCGAATGCATCCGATGAAGTGAGCTGTAGCTCACGAAGCTTATGCTCAAATAAATTTGTTAGTCTCCTAAGGTGCCACAAGTCTCCTTTTCTTTTTGCGAGTATTTAGAATGAATGTGTCCAGGATGACTGTGCATCTACAAAGTACATAGAAGGAATAATCTTTCACTCTCCTGTCTCAGAGGTGGAAGGCAAAGTCTGAAGAGTTGGAGGGGTGAAGGGGGGTTTGAAACAATGTCAGTGCCCATTATGTATTGAGAGACCAAACAGGCAGTGCCAAGAGAGGCAATGGTAAGGCGCACGCTAAGAATTCTCAAACTTAGTCTCAATCTAGGCTATAGGCAATTGGCAGGAACCAGTGCCCTTCACCTAATTTGTATCCAAAGGGGCACAAAGCAGCTTCTCTGTTGCTTAATACACAGGTGCAGCCCACAATAATTACAGGTCTCAGAAAGCAAATCTGGCTCCAACCAGATCTACCTATACTGCAGAACTGTGGTGGCCATATGTGGAATACACCTACTCTGGAATAAGACACATCACTGCTGTTTCATGGATTTCCACTAACATGCAAAACGAAGTCTTTTTTGGCACCAGTGCATCTTCATGCACAGACTGCCAGAGGGTGCTGGAAAGAAGTATGGCATACACCAACCTGAGCAAAGCGGAAAAAGCTGTTCTCCCCACCTCTATATCCATTTTGCAATGTCGTTGGCAAAGGAAAAAATTCTTCTTCTAAGTATTTATGAAATGTCAGTCCAAGGGTGTGCCCAGCAGCTGGCAGTGTGCTTCCGGCATGGTAGACAGGAGCGTGTTAGCTCTGTTAGCAGGCTAAAAACACCTGTGTGGCCACCAGTGACACAGGCCACAACTCAGGATAGACACACCCAGTGGGGGGTGGGGATTGTGCTCAGCCAGCCAGCCCGAGCTGCCCCTGCCTGTGCCACCCGTAGCCACACTGCTATTTTTTTGCACACAAGCTTGAGCTGAGCTCATGTGGTCCGTCTACCCCCGCTGGGGAACCACCCTTCTCAGCTGCATGTAGACATACCATAACTAATAAACCTCTCTCTAGAACCATACTGGGCTACATATAGACACACATTTCTCTTTAACGGCTTGATCTCAATGGTGCGGCATTACAGTAGTGTCCAAAGACCCCAGTCAGGACTGAGGTCCCATCACACCAGATGCTATACAAACATACTGTAAGACATTCTCCCTGCCCCAAAGAGCTTACAGTCTAAGGTTCTGACCCTGTAACTGACCTTGTGTGGATGCAATGATCTGCCCGAGTGGAGTCAATCACAAGATCAGGACCTAATTTAAGACCAATGAGATAATAGGGGGGAAATGGATGTGTATGTGGAAGGATTAGGGAAATGATGATAACATCACAGGATTAAAGACACTAACTAGCATATATCTTGATGGTTCAAAACCATTTAAGATTTTTTTTTAAATTACCTTCTTACAATTCTCTACCAAAACACAACAGCTTGAGCCCCTCTAATCATTTGCTTCCTTTCCCACCCAGGAAACACTCTGAGTTTCCATGCTTAATTCCACCCACATCCCTCCTCTTCCCCAAACTCTCTCCCTTGCTGCAGATAATACTGGGGGTTCCCCTTCTACTCCCTCACAAGGATGTGGCCTATCCTAGACAGTGTGGCCTATCCTAGATATAAACTGGTAAAAAGAGGATGTGGCATTACCAAGGTCCTGAGATGGCCCCACTGTGTTCCAGGCAGCTGATGCTGTCAGATAAGTGCTTCTCCAGCCCCTTACACCAAACAGAAAGAAACCATCCCGTTTTGAGATGATTTGCTGCATTGCCAAATCACCATATGCAAGTTCAGGTCCCACTTCTATCTAACAATGGACAAGTAGTGAAGGTGTGAGAGTTCAACTTCTTTCAGATTAAGTATTCATTAGGTTCTGTGAAATACTTATGCTAACAATTATCCTAATATGCCACCACAACCCCCAGATTGCATG